>NC_136914.1:220881200-222081200 GCF_949752795.1 Hyperoodon ampullatus
AAACTAGTCTGGATGAGCTTTACTCCTGGCAATAGAAACTCCCCTAAGAGGGTTCTGTTTTGCTGCATATAGTGTTCAAGCTGTCAGGTGAGAGATCGCGGGAGGTGAGGGAAGGGGGCATGGCAACAAGCAAGAAAGAATGGAAGTTTCCTATTCATTCTCCTGGCTTTTGAACTGCGATACCTAAAGGGGAGATGGCATATTCTTAAGGCGGAAACTATTCTCCTCCTGAGAACAGCAGGAGGTCTCTTGGGGCAGTCATCTTTAAAATGGATGCGAGAAAAACGGTGCAGTCAGCAAAGTTTGCCTGCCCCACCTAGAACGTTCACCTCTGTCCTTTGGGACCTACTTTTTGATCCCTTCCTCTCCTACCAAAGATAGTGGTTGAATAGTCTCTCAAAATTCACATCCAGGGCTTCCCTGGCGGCGCAGTGGTTGAGAGTCCGCCTGCCGATGCAGGGGACACGGGTTCGTGCCTCGGTCCCGGAAGATCCCACATGCCGCGGAGCGGCTGGGCCCATGAGCCATGGCCGCTGAGCCTGTGCGTCCGGAGGCTGTGCTCCGCAACGGGAGAGGCCACAACAGTGAGAAGCCTGCGTACCGCAAAAAAAAAAAAAAAAAAAAAAAAAATTCACATCCACTGGAACCTCAGAATGGGACCTTATTTGGAAATAGGGTCTTTGCAGATGCGCTTGGTTAAGATGAGGTCATACTGGATTAGGGCGGGCCCTAAGTCCAATGACTCATGTTGTTAAGAAGAGGAGAGAACAGGTAGACACATAGGAAAGAAGGTCATGTGACCATGGAGTCAGATTGGCGAGATGCAGCTGTAAGCCAAGGAATGCCAAGGATTGCTGGCAGCCACCAGGAGCTGGGAAAGAGGCAAGGAACAGCTTCTCCCCTGGAGCCTCCAGAAGAGCAGACCCTGCCGACGCCTTGACGCCAGACTTCTGACCTTGTGAACTGGGAGAGAATAAATTGTTTTAACCACCCCGGTTTGTGGGAATTCGTTATGGCAGCTGTGGGAAACTAATACAACTGGGAAAAGGGCTGAGGCCCTGCCTGGAATGTTGGCATTTTTAGGTGACAGTAGAGAAAATGGCCAAGTTTCACACCAGAGTAGGAATTGCTGATGTTGACTCTTCATTTTGGGAAATCGTTTGAGAAAACGATTTTGGTGTAAGTGTAATCAAAATACAAACAAGTGAGCCTGCCTGTCCTATTTACATTATTTACACTTTTGACAGAAAGAAACCTGTTTGGTGAGCACCCACTTCTACAGGCAAAGTAACAGGAGCTTTCACATTTCACTTAACTCTCACAACTGCCCTGGGAGGTAGGAATTATTGTGCCCGTTTTACTGTTCAGGAAATGGGGGCTCAGAGAACGTGAACAATTGACTAAAGGGCACAGAGCTGAGAAGGGGCCGACCTAGGATTCCAATTCCAGACCTCCTCCAAAGCCCAAACCATTTCCAACAAGTCATTTTGTCCCCATGAAAAATCATTTATTTTCAATGAGGGAGAAAGTGGCATTTTCAGAGTGTGAGGCTGGAGTCCCAATGCTAAGGGCGTTGCCACTCTGGAGGAGCAGGAAACCTGACCCGCTGTCAAAAGTCATGGAGTCCAGGGAGAGGGGGATGGTAGCTCCTCTCAGGGAGGGGGTAGCTGGCAATGCAGCCCCTGGAGGAGGGTCTTGGGGGGTGGGGGAGGCATGGAAATGATACCCTTTCTCCCTTGCCCATCTCTTTCCTCATGCCGCGCCCTTCCGTATAGCTCTGTAATTTGATCCTTATAACTTCCTCAAGTGATGTGATTAGCCCCACTGAACAAATGGATGGGGAAACAGAGAGGTTGAGGGCTTTGTCCAAGGTTGCACAGCTGAAGACCTCCGCACAGGCCTCCTTCTCGTGGGGTAATGTATGCCACTGCAGGAGGGAAAGTCAAGTGGTTCCTGTTTGCGAACCATCCTCTCTACTTCAACAAATGTCTGAGGATGAGAATGAATCAGTGAACAAGAGAAAATTCTGCTGTGTGGTGGCCACTGTTTTTGGCTGCTCAGGCTGTGTGCTCCTGGGGTCCCGTCCCCTCTTTCTACTGCCACGGGTATGTGGCTGACCAGTCAGAGGACCTTATCTACTTGGCCACTATGATTGGATCAGGAATGGCCACGTGATCCAGGCTAGGCCAATCATAAGTCTTTAATGTTTGGTTGGAACTGGGGAGGGATGAGGATTGGCTCTTGCCAACCTTGACAGAAAAGCAGATCCCAGAGCAAGGACCGCATGGGGAGAGGGTGGGGTGGGTGGTGGAGACCTTTATCCTGGACTCCTCTGTGCCCTAGGCCACCCCCATCTGCAATTATCTCTTCTCTAGAGGAGGTCTGACTTTCTGAAAGAAGTGCAACTCATACATGCATTCTCCACAGAATTGGACCGCATACTCCCCTGAGACAGGCTGACAGACCCCAAAATGAGTCATGGCCCCAACAAAGAAGTTTATTTCTTATTTGTGTAAATAGAAATAGTTTGAGGCAGTACAAGTTGGTGGCCAATAGTTATGGCTTTGTTTCCCTGCCATCGTTGGGCCTCTCAACTTCATTATTTGACTTGTGAAGTCCCCTGGGTGTGAACATCGGCCAACGGAGAGAGAACACTGAAGATCAAGTGTGTGTGTGTGTGTGTGGGGGGGTCTTCATGGGCAAGGCCTGGGATTCACAGATATCAAGGGGAGATATGGCCCCAGATGTCTGCAAAGGAGTCTGGGAAACGTAGTTCGGCTAGTGCCCAGGAAAAGAAGAATCAGATTTTGGTGAGCAGCTCTCAGCTTCTGCCATGCTTAGTGAGCATCTTCAAATCTTGTTACCCCGCTTCGCTGCATACTCCCCGCCTGGATACTCCATTCTTCATTAGTACTGGTCCTTTGGAGCCAGTCTCAGGGTCCGTAGAGGAGAGAAAGCCCTGTGGTGGACCCTCTTCAGAGCACTATCTAGTGCAGAGGGCGGCGGGGTGGGGCTGGCCCCCAGAGGCCCCCTGCAAAGACTTGACTTCTCAGGCATGTGCTGCAGGTCCTCCTCTGCTGCCCCCACGCCTCCCGAGAGTGTTTCTATAAGAACCAGGGCAGCGCTGGCCTCTCCACTCTTTCCCCTGCAGAGCCTGGACTGTCTGAGACAACAGTGGGCTGATGGGAGCCCCCGAGTCACCAGCACACAGTCGGGGTTTTTCTTGCGCTCCTTGGCTCAGCATCTGAAGTGCCAAGGCTGAGCCTCCGGGCACTAGGAGGCCCAGTCATCTACAATAGCTTCCTGGAGCCCCTTGGAGAGTGTCCAGTCATGGCCCGCCTCCCTCGGGGTGCTTTGGGGGCCTCTGCCTTTGCGGACGATCTACTTTATGTGCAGAATCTGCTGTCCCTTCTCTGCCTTGGGGACTCCTCTTCCCGCCAGGCCCTTTCTAACCATCAGCGGAGACCAGTCTCCAGGAGGCCAGTCGTTTGACGGCTCACCCTAGCACGAGCCCCAGAACCCCACCACCAACACCACGACAAATAGATGTTAAAACCCGAAGCTGAAACCAGAGGAATCCTCACTAGCTGGAACCCCGGGTGGGGGAGTTCTCGAGGCTTCTCTCCCAGCCTGGCAGCATCTCCTCTTTAGCATACTCTGGCTTGGTTAAATATCCGCAACATTAATTATTACAATGTATTAAATCTGGAGAAATAAAACCTCGCTGTACCCCCTTTGCTGCCACTCCACTCCCCCACAGAAAGGGAGTATCTTATTTTGCTAACGGCTTAAAAACAGAAAACTCCAACAGAAAAAAATTGTCCCCGTGGCTCATATTTTTCATCATTTGGTCATTAAACAGTGATGGATATAAACCTATAAAGAACCTAAACTGAACCTTTTAACAATCCATGAGCAATACTATCATTTCTTTAATAGAACCTGCTGACCGTGCCTTGCTCAGACACCATTTGTCACTTTCAGCACTCAATAATCAATAAGTTGGCTTGAAAATAAATAACAGTCACAATATATTATCTTTCAGACTGGCCTTATACCAACCATAAAATGGGACCAAAGCAAGAGGGAAACTTTTACATAAATGTTAACAAGTTCAGAGCATGAATTAGACTGGTACCCGTGTCTCCCTCACTAATTTGCTTTGAGTTCTGTTGAGCTGGGCCTTTGCTGCAGCTCACTGCTGAGGTCAGGCAGCGGCATGGTGGTCAGCACGGTATGCTGGGGCCAGATGTGACAGAGTCTCTCGCAGCCTCTGTCACACAGGTGCAGACATGCTGAGGTTCATGCCAGGGACCCTGAGTCATAGCTTCAGACAGAAAAGGTCCAACTGGTCACACACCAAATGCCAGAGATGGAAGGCAGTTTGCTTAGATCCAAGAGGAGATCACAGGCCAGATTCAGCTTCATGGATTTGTGTTCTGTGGGAGAGAAATGCCACAGAGAACCCAGGCCACCAGGTGGCCTTGATGGAGAGTGGGTTCCAGAAGCAGCAAAGCAGCAGACCGATCACAGTGATCTTCCTGGATTAGGCGACCCTTGGCGGTCCCTCTACAGCTCACCTTGTGTTTGTCGGCCACATCTGGCACTGCTCTTCCATAGCAGTGGAGAGTCCCCAGGTCCCTGCTTCATTTGTTCATTCATTCACGTATTCATTCAACAAAATGGCACTGAGAGCCTACTTAAGCGCCAGGCACTGTTCTAGGTGCCAGGGGTACAGCAGTGGAGCAAACACAATACCCCCTACCTCCTGGAGCTTACCTGCTAGTCAGGGCAATAAAACAGACACACTATGTGAATCCTCAATATGTCAGGAAGGTGGACTGTCCTAGAGAGAACCATAAATCAGGGTGACGGGACAGGTTCAAGTTCAGACCAAATCTCTGCTGGTTCCCAGGTGCCCCATCCAGCCTCAGATCTACCTCTGGTTGCCCGCTTTCCCTGGGAACCAATCTCCCTTGGGGTCCTAATGACACCCTATTCAGTCAGGTCAAGCCCAGGCTGCCAGACACCACTCTGTGTGAGGACCACGCCCCACCCACCCACGTCGTGAGGCAGGAAGCTCTGTCCCCACTTCATAGCCAGGAGCCCAAGGCTCGGAGGCAGCGAGTCACTGGTAAGTGGGTGACCAAGTGTCCCTGTCACCTTGAGACTTTCAGTGCTGAAACCGGGGCAGTCCCAGGCAAATCGGGATGGTTGGTCATCCTCAGGCGAATGTCAGAGCTGGCTCTCAAACTCGCTTGGGCCTAAGGTTCCCCACTGCCCCTCTGAGGAGGCCTCTTCTAGCTAAAGCTGGTGCACTCTTGGTACACTCTCAAAGCAATCTGAGGCAGCAGCTGTCACTCGAAGTTCTAGTATGACTAGACTGGCAAAGACAAACTTAGATGATCTGGTCTTATTCTCACCAAATCTGGAATCAAACAGACCTAGGATCCAGTCCCAGCACAGTCACTCAACAGCAGGTTAACCTTAGTCAAATTGCTTAACCTCTCAGCCTCAGTTTCTTCATCTGAAAATGAAAGTAAATATGCATGTTTCAGCAGTGCCTTTATGAAGATTTGACCTCATGCACATGATACAACCCACGGTAGGTATTCCGTTGGTGGTGGTGGTATTAATACACAGAGATTTTATCCCAGGAGCTAATGGGAAGAGCTCCTTCTGCCCCTAGGGGCGGTGTGGAGGTAGGACCCGGCGCTGCCGCATTTATTATGAATCAGCTGGCTACGTGGAGCCAAAAATACTCTCCGTGGGTAACGTCTCTGTGATTGATATTAAAAATGACTGATTTAAGAGAAAGTGCTTCACCCCTGTTGCAAACTAAGAAGGTAGGGCTGGGCTATTCTCAGCCTTAAATGCTGCCAGTATTTCATCTTTGGGTAGTCATAAAGCTAAAGGTTAATAGGCTGTACAAATGACAGAGTTTAAAGGGAAAAGTGGGGAGGGGGTGAGGCGCTCTCTGGCGGCCAAGGGCGAGTTGGAGACAGGTGTGGGCTCACCTGCAGGGAGGAAATATGGGGGTGGGAGTGGCTGAGGGGGTCTCGGCCCCTGGGCCCCTTCTCCTGTCCATTCCCATAGGGAAATTCCTTATCCCAAGGGCTCTTTTCCCAAAGTGGGATTTCTTTCCTTGGATGCGGGGCCTTAGGGAGGATGCGTGGCCTTCGGGATGCGTGGCCTTAGGGAGACTGAGGCTGGGAAGGGTTGTGAAAGTCAACGCTGAATTCAGAGTGCTGAGAAAGAGGTGGGCTAGGGAGAAGGCAGGGGGTTCAGACAGAAGGGCACTGAGCCCCATTTTCCTGCAGGTGGACCTGTACTCAGAGCCGTGGTTCTCAATTTTGGCAGCAGGATCACTGGGGGGCTTGTGGTTCAAATGCAGATGCCTAGGCTCCAGCTCAGATGTGCGGGGTGCCCGGGAATCTGTATTTTAACAAATTCCTACCCACCTCCAAAAGTGACTCTAAGGTGATCTACAGGTACACTTTGAGAAACCCTCGATCAGTGAGTGCATTAGAGTCAAGTTCTAGATATAGATTCCTGGAACTGGTGATGACAGGACTTTGGCGATTATCAAGCCACAGGCTGCATCCAAATCCACCTGGCACCTGCTGAAATTCAGGCCTTGGGGGCTTCATCTGCCAAACACAGTGTTGATGCTGCTAATGAGTGGCCAGGGGTGGGGACCACTACCTCCCATCATAATGTGGCCAACGGGGAAGTGGAGGTGCAGCCAATGAGTGACCTGCCCAAGGTCAACCATAAACAGTGGAGCTGGCCCGCACACCACAGGCCTCTTCTTCCCATCGGCAGGGTCCCGGGCTTGCTTCACCAATCACGACCACAGAACCTTGGTCTCATGGATTCCTTCTTTCTACATACATGGGGCCAGCTCTGTCCTGGGCTCCATCTGGGGACCAAAAAGCAAACGGTATGAGTGTAAATGTGCTGGCTGCAGGTGTACATATAGGACCCCACAGAACTCCGAGTTTACTCCCAATCTGAGGTTTTGGACCCGGCAGGAACCGAGCTGCCTGCAAACATGCACTGATTTAAGGAGGGAAAAAATGTTAAATGCAATTCAGCAGAATCCATCTGTGCGTGTCCCCTCTGACAGAGGACTTTTTAACTGAGTTTTTTTAAATGTGCCAAAAATATCTTCTCTCTGTAAGGAATTTAACAGGTTACAAAACACACTTATTGCTGTAGCTCCTTGGACCCTCACAAAAGCAGCATAAGGTACTAGTTACAACTCCACCTTAGAATAAAGAATCTGAGGCCCAGAAAGGCCAAGAGACTTGTCCAAGGTAACCTTGTGGGCAGAAGTATGGCTCCCCAAGATGTGCATATCCTGATCCGCCAAACCTGGGAATATGTACCTTCACGGCAAGATGGACTTTGCAGACGTGATGAAGTTAAGGATTCTGAGCTGGAGAGAGGGTCCTGCATCATCCTTGTGATGACAAGTGTCCCTATAGGAGAAAGAGGGAGACAGGAGACGCAGAGTGGCAAAGAAGGACTCACCCCTTCCTTGCTGGCTTTGAAGATGGAGGAAGGAACTGTGAGACGAGGCTATGAGCAGCTTCTAGGAGCTGGAAAAGGCCCGCAAACTGGCTCCCCACAGAGCGTCCAGAAGAAATCCAGCCCCGAAGACACCTTGATTTTATCCTGACGAGACTCATTTTGGACTTCTGAACCGCAGAGCTGTAAGATAACAAAGTTGTGTTGTTTTAAGTCACTAAATTTGTGGTGCTTTGTAAGAGCAGCCATAAGAAACTAATGCAATCACACAGAAAGAAAAGAGCGGAATTGAGCCCAAAGTCCCCGGCTCAGTCCAGGATCCCTCACTGCAGAGGCCAGTTGGGAGGTACAGACACACAGGTGAAGGGAAATACTGGGATCTCAGCTACTTTTTCCCTTTGGGAGCCGTGATTACAACAGCGAGATGGTAGATGATTCAAACTCCAGCTGAAGCCCTGAGCAGGCGGTTGTTACGTCCCCTCCCTTCCGGTCCTCAGCCTTGGCCTGAGCTTCCTGCCCCACAAGCCAGCCTCCACCTACCCTGGGCTACAAAACGAGGCTCCACCCTGCCCAGACGCCAGAGATGTTGGTTCTCCCATTCTTCCCCAAGGCCGGCCTGATGGGGATCCACGCCGTGCAAACATCCAGGTCCTGCTGCTTGCCCAGGTCCTGTCTCTGTCCAGGCCGAGGCAGTGAATGCCCTTGGGCCCTTTCAGGGTCTGGGGTCTTGGCGGAGCCCCTGGCCAGGCCTCAGCCTCCCGCCTGCCCAGTCTTGGGAAGGAATGTCTCGCGATCAATCTTGCCATGGTCTCCATGAATTTTAAATAATAGCGGCTTTGCTCTTTCTCGCTCACTCCCTGGGTGCGTCAGACTGCAGCTTTTACAAGATCATATTTCTTCACATTTTCATACAATTATTTTAAATGGACAAGATAATGTTGAAATTCTTATTTAAAATGTATGCAGGTAGAGAATGAGCCTTCCTGCTTTTTATATTTAACACCAGATGGAGCAATAGAAGGGAATTTTAACAACAGAATTGAAGTGGAAGTGTCTTAGGCGTTCATGATGGACTATGGTTTTAAGCAGCTGGTTTTCTTTGATGAATAAATAATTGCACCCAAAATAGAGAGTTTGGCCGTTATTAATCTCCTTTTAGACTGTGCACATTTTATTGATTCTTAAGTACAAGAATCTTGCAATTTTCACCAGAGTGACTTTCTTAATTAAAATGTAAGTTAAAGAAAAAAAAGTTTCAGCAGCCTTGTCAGAGGTGGGGGGCCGAGGTCCTCATTCCTTCTAGAAAGAATCCTTTCCAGACTAATGACCTCAGAGATACTTCATGCAGCTAGCACATCTCCAGAGGAGCTGATGAAACTAGCAGAGGCCCAGCCAAAATGGAGCAGCAAGACAGCACGGCCCAGGGAGCCTGGGTGCCCAGCACCTCCTACTTGGTTTCTGTCTCTGTGACCCCGGAGAGATGTTTGCCCTCCCCGATTCTCTAGTCCCTCCTCTTGTGTGGGCATCTCTTGCACAAACATTGAGGCAATTATGTTTTATTTTGTGAAATACTTACTAGGATTTTATAAATAGAGGACATTATAAAGAAAATTCAATGGTCTTATTGAATAGATAATACATATTGAGCTCTTTAAAATAAAGGGGGTAGGTATACTCAGAAAGTTCAGGAAGAAGAGAGAAGTAGCTAATACTTAGAGGGCACTCATGTGGTTCTCAGTATACAAAAATTGTGCCAGGCAGACACGGCCATTATCCCTGCTTGTGGATGAGGAAATGGACACTCAGGGAACGTGAGCATTGTGGCCAAGGTTCCCCGGGTACAAAGGGGCAGCAGCGGGTTTTGAGGACAACAGCCCATCTCTAGCGCCCTTTAATGTCACGTTATGTTCTACTGCCTCTTAAATGAAAAGGTATTAAAAAGAAAGCGAAAGCTACCGCCTCCCCAGCCCCTCCCACAAAAGGAATCACTGTCAACAGTTTCTAGTAATTTCTTCCAGAAAAAAATTAAATGTTTGCAATTGCACCATATTCTGCTTAGAAATGTCGGAAATGTGAAACCGCAGGCACATTTTCTCATTGGTAAAATGGTGGGTTTGTGTGAACCGCACCGCCCCCTAGCTTCCGGGGGTAGCTCCCCTCCTGTCTGTTTCATCTGCTGTGGGTCTGTGTTTGCCTTTATGAGATGGAGCCTCATGGCTGAGGGAAGCAGCACGGTGATAATGTGCGAGGGCCCTTCCAGCTCCAAAGCTCACCTTCCAAGAACATACGCCACCCCAATATGGACAGGTCCCTAGCCTGCCCCTGGAGGAGATGGGGGTGTCCTGTGGTCACTTGGTGGGGGAGGGAGGGTTGCAGACAGAGGCTGGATTTGGATTGTGCCTCTGAATTAGTGGGAGAGCCAGCAGCCCTTCCAGGCAGAGGAGCGAAGGCAGAAGTCCAAAATGAGTGTGGTGTCAAGTAACAAAATCACTCTGGAAAGTTCTTTCTTTATTTTTTTTCTTTTAAAAACTACTTTTATTTTATTATTATTTTTAATATCTTTATTGGAGTACAATTGCTTTACAGTGGTGTGTTAGTTTCTGCTGTATAACAAAGTGAATCAGCTATATGCATACACATGTCCCCATATCCCCTCCCTCTTGCGACTCCCTCCCACCCTCCCTATCCCACCCCTCTAGGTGGTCTCAAAGCATGGAGCTGATCTCCCCGTGCAATGCAGCTGCTTCCCACTAGGTCTTTTACATTTGGTAGTGTATATATGTCCATGCCACTCTCTCAGTTCGTCCCAGCTAACCCTTCTCCTCCCCATGTCCCCAAGTCCATTCTTTACCTCTGTGGAATTACTCCTGTCCTGCTCCTAGGTTGGAAATTCTTTAAATCAGCCTTAAGTGTAGTATCCATGCCATGGTTATCTGCTACTTGGGAGACTGACATGTCATCTCCCAGCAAGCCCAGCTTGGGCACAAGGGTCTTCCTGGGGTTTGGAGCAGAGTGCCATCACGAAACAGTAGGTTGGCATTGGGGGGGCTGGGGCTATAAAGAAGACAAAACTTGAAATCCTAGAGTCACACTCGACTTTGCTCTGATTCTCACTTGGAGAGGGGCATAGCAACAAGACTTTGGAAGCAAGAACAGGGTCAGGTCTTGGATCCCACACTCCACCCGGGCATGAGCTCAGGCAGAATCAATCTCTCTCACTCTCCAGTTATTGGGGAATATACTTAGGTTGCATATATATACATGATGCAATTCACAGGTCCATTGGGAAGCCAGTCAGCCCTCCTCAGGGTCATCTACCCGGAACAATTCAACTATTAAAAATTCTTACGGGTCCTGGATTTACCCTTACAGTAAATGGTGACAATTCTTTGGTTTTCCAAATGTCAAATTTATTTCACCTAACTTATTTCCTATACTGAAAGCCAATGAAAAAAGGGGCACATATTCCAAATTTTACTTGACATATTACCTACCTAGAAGGGGTCAGGGGTTTTTCTTAGTTCTATAGCCATTTCTACTTAAGGTGCTGTCTCCAATGTCTGAGATTTACAACTAATTTTGATAAAATTTCAGTGGAATCAGGATGGTTATGGCTGTTTTTCTTTGATGGAGAATCAAACATGTGACTTGAGTGAATACTTGCCTTTTATTACCCATCCCTGTCTGTAAAATATCTGGTTTATGTGCCAAGAAAAATATAAACATATGGCAAAGTATTGGTTTTTCAGTAACTTGGTTTAAGCCAGAGGGGGGAAAAATCCCATCCTGACACTATTTATGAAACAATTAATGTTGTCAACAGCCTTTCCACCTGCTGAGTTACGCACAGCCATCTAGACTATGATGACTCCAAGAAGTGTCAACAATTCTAATATGAACTGTTGAAGCAAGTCCATTTGAAAGGACTTATTTCTACAACTTATAAAATGTGATGATAGATTGCTCTCCAACTGTAGGGTACAAAAGATGCCTTATTCTCCAGTAAAAGCCCTCATCATAAAGCTAATGTCAAGATTACAAGCAACCATGATGTGCCAGGCATTTCCACAAATAGTATCTCACTGAATCCTAACAACTAGGTGAGGTGGGTATTATTACTGTTAGCCACGTTATAGCTGAAGAAGCTAATTCTCACTGAGGTAAAGTAACTTGTTCAAGATCACATTTAGACTGAACGAGGATTTTTGTCTTAGTCAGATTGGGCTGCTATAACAAAAGCCCATGCACTGAGTGGCTGAAACAACAGAAATTTATTTCTCACAGTTCTGAAGGCTTGAAGTCCCAGATCAAGGTGAGGGCATGGTCGGGTTCCGGTGAGAGCCCCCTTCCTGGCTTGTAGACAGCTGCCTTCTCAGCCACGTCTCCACATGGGGGAGAAGGAGAGAGAGAGATAAAGAGAGAGAGGAAGAGGGTTCTGGTCTCCTTCTCTCCATACAAGGGCACTAATCCCATCACTGGGACGGGATTTGACCTTACCCAAACCTAATTATCTCCCAAAGGCCCCACCCCTTAATACCATCACATTGAAGGTTAGGGCTTCAACATACGGATTTAACGGGGAACACAAACATTCAGTCCATAGCAGATTTCAAACCTGATCTTTGGGACCTAAGGGACTATGCGCCTCACAGCAGGTCAGCCTGAGGGGCATAAGCTGAACCTCATCTAAATAAATCAGGTATTTCAAAATTACCTTGTTTAAAAATCAGAGTCTCAAAACCAGTTTTTATAAAGGCAAAATACCATGGAACCCTTCTGAAAACTGTTTGGCACTTCCATATAAACTTAAACGTAATCCTACCCTGTGGACCCAGCAACTCCACTCCTGAGCACTTACTCAAGAAAAATGAACACATATGTCCACACAGACTTATACAAAAATATTCATAGCAGCCCTAACCTGGGAGCAACCCAAAAATGAATCAACAGGTGAATAGATAAAGAGTGGTGTACTAGTCAGCAAGAAAAACAAATGAGCTACTGATACCGGCAACAATTTGAATCAACGTCCAAAACATTCTGCTGAGCCAAAGAAGCCAGACACAAAAGAATAGATATCGCATGAGTCCATTTATATGAAATCCTAGAACAGGCAAACTAATCCATAGTGACAGAAAGAAGGTCAGTGGTGGCCTGAGGCTGGGGCAGGGAGGGCAACTGCAGAGAAGCAGCAGGGAACTCTCTGGGCAAATGGAAATGCTCTCTCTTGACATGGTGGGGCTTACACGGGTGTATGCATTTGACAAAAGTTATCGAACTGTACACTTTAAATTGCTACATTTTGATGGTATGCAAATTGTACCTCAATAATGTTGACTTTTCAAAAGGCAAGATAGAATGGAACATTGAAGAGAACATAGTTCTCCAGGTGAGAGGACCTGACTTCATCAGCCCTGGAATTTCACGGCATTCGAATGTATTGCTTCATCCCTCCGTGCCCCAGCTTTCCATCCATCAAACAGAGATGAAGATGCTAAGGCTGTGCTGGGGAGGATTGGGCTGCACAGAAAGAAACCTTAAGCAGATTTCCTGAGATGCTTACAACACTTCTGCTTAGACCCGTTTGGCTAAAATCTGATTGCATGGACACTCCCAGCTGCAAGGAAGTCCTTTAGTCCAGGCAGCAAAGTGCCCTCTAAAAACTGGGGTCTTACCAGGAGGAGGGGAGAAGATGCTGGGAGAGGCCTCCAGCAGCCTCCGCCCCAAATACAATCTGAGGATCTTTCTGAACAACCTGAGGATCCAAAGACATCCACTCAAGCTGTTCTGTGGAGCTCAGAGCACATGGTTACCAATATTGGTTATTGATAAGATCTTTATTGATCAGATATTGTTGATTATTCCTCCTTCTGAATGGAATGTTTTCTATGCAAAAGCTGTCACTTTAGAATTCCGCTAAATAGCACTACTGCCTTTGCACAAAACTTGCATTACTCTCCCAGGAGTCAGAGTTCCTGGGAGGTCCATCAGTTGGTCAAGTCTAGGTCTCATGTTTAATAATTATTAAAATAATAATAAATAGGGAATTCCCCAGTGGTCCAGTGGTTAGGACTCGGCACTTTCACTGCTGGTGCCCAGGTTCAATCTCTAGTCGGGAAACTAAGATCCTGCGGCCAAAAACAACAACAACAATAATAATAAATATTATACTAATGATCATAGCACACATGAATGAGCCCATATTGTGTTCCAGGCTTTGTGCCAAGGTCTTCATACTCATGTTCTCAGTTAGTCCTCTCCACACCACCTCAAGGTTGTGTAGTGGACGTTTGCTGTGTCTTGGCCACAGAGCGTGGGAACACCAGCCTCATACAGGGAACTCGCACCGTTGCACAGACCTTGGAGGTGGAGACAGAGGCTCACTTCTGCTCAGAAGCTACCGAGGTGGGGCAAACCTATCTCCCCACCCCTGGCAGCACGAACATGGCTTGTGACCTGGGCTTGACCCATCTGATGCTCCTGCCAGGACTGTGCATCTTGGGAGGAGGAAGGACAGTTAACTGGTTGTTCCCAGCAGAGGCCGGTGGCCATGCTGGTGAGGTCCTATGCTGGTCGCTTCGGCAGCAGCCAGCTCCAGCTAGCAAGTTCTGGCAGGACTTTGTGTTCGCTATGTCTAGATTCCTTTGGCTGCCGCTGTTTTCTGAGTCAGGTCTCCAGCCTTCCCAACTCTTCTTGAATAGGCCCATGTCCTTGCAAAGACTTTCCTTCTGCCAAACCCCACCGCCACGTCAGTTGGGGCCCACCCTGAGCTAGTGCCTTGGGGTGCTGGCTGTCCCCGCTGTGATGAGGCACAAGACTGACCTCCCTCCCCTTGCCTGAGCCCAGGGTCTCTCAAAGTCTCTGTGAAAACAGCTGCCTCACTTTCTGTTCCCAGTCTCTCTCCTTATCAGGGCCCCAAATCAGTCACGAGACAAATGTCTCTTCTCTCATCGTTCTTTCAAGGTAAATAAAATGGAATTCTTGCTCATCCTTTGCCAAAAAACGAAACAAACAAAAAACCAAAAAAATTCCAACTCCATCTACATAAACTTAGTAAAAGAGAGACCACCGGGGTCACTAGTTTTAAAATGAGCCAAATCCTAAATCCCACTGTACATTTATCTAGGAACTACCATGCTACCAAAATAGTAAATACCCTGCACACAGATGAACCGACTATGGTTAGTCTATCCTCAGACAGACTCTGCAGGGGGTAGACTCATGCACTGTTGGACTGAGCTGGCTGGTCTTGTCAGAGCACAGCCAATTAATTTATTCTCAGCCATCAGCTTCGCCATTCAGTGAATTTCCAATCTACTATTATTTGTTCAAATAAACTTATTTAAATTTATTTGACAGTCATTTTGTCCTTAGATTTCAAAGCAAATTGATGCCTAATAGAAACCCACACTCACTCTTCTGTGTTCATTTTGTGATTTGTTACAAATAGCGTAAATACTTTATGCTCAAAATACTTTCCTTTAAATGTTTCATTTCAAATGCACTTTGCTGTTTTAAAAAATTTTTTTTCTGATTACAAAAATTATATTTGCTTAATGTAGAGAATTTGAAAATTATGCAAAAGTACAAAGTCTAAAATAAAATTACCCTTTATCTCATCATTAAAAAAAATAACTGTGAAAGTTTTATTATATTTTTTCTTTTCCTCCACACACACACGCACACACAGTGTTTTTTGAAAATTGTGTCCATATTGTGCTTTGTAACGTAATATTTTTGATTAAGATTATATCATAAGAACTTTTCCTTGTCATTAAATAGACTTCAAAAATACCATTTTTTTCTTTCTTTTTTGGGGGGCGTGCTGCGCAGCTTGTGGAATCTTAGTTCCCTGACTAGGGATCGAACCCAGGCCCTCGGCAGCAAAAGCGCAGTGTCCTAACCACTGGACCTCCAGGGAATTCCCCCCAAACACCATTTTTGATGGCTTATGTGACATTCCATCACATATAGGTAAGTTTGCCTGTACCCAACTTATTTAAGCATTTGCTTTTTTAGATCATATTGTATTACAAATAACAGTGGAATGTATATCTGTGTGTGTGTGTGTGTGTGTGTGTGTGTGTGTGTGTGTTTAAGCTTATAATGATTTCTTTAGGATATATTCTAAAGGGAACCTATTGGCACAAGTTCAAACATTTTAAAAGTTCTTAATCATACTGACAAATTATTTTCTGGAAAACTTATACTGATTTATGTCCCAACTGTGATATAAGAATATTTCTCTTCATCTTCGCCAGCACTAAATATTCTCTTCCTCTTAGTTTTGTTAATTTAATAATAATAAAGTATTTCATTGCTGTTTTAATTTGCATTTATTTGTTTGATAGAGAGTGTAACCCCTAACCAGTTCATTATGTCTGAGACTTGCTGATTACATTCTTTGCCTAGATCTCTGTACTGGTTAAATATTTTTGTAATGATGCATAAATACTTTTTACACATTAAGAATATTAACTATCATATTTACAGCAAAGAATTTTTCTGATTGCTTTTTTATATTGATAGGCATCTTTTGGTTGCATAATTAGTTCATGTATCTTTTGAAAAGGCCTAAACTTCTCATCTGATAATAAAAATAAATGCAAAATAAAATAAAAATAAATGACGATATACAGACATTCCATTTACAGAATCTGTCTCTTTCATTGAGCATGTAGAGGCTTAACTGTACAGGTACAGAACTAACTTCTAAACTAAGGCAATCTTTACGAAAGGCACGTAACTCAGCTAGATGTCCACAGTGGCCTTTTTTCAGAACTTTCCCTGTGCTTCCTTGTGGTTACAGTTTCCTTCCTCTCCACTCCTTTCTGATGGCCTTTGATCTACATAAACTCCTTCCTCCCTCACCTTTTCCCTGCATTCAGGAAAACTTTCTGCTTCTCACCTGTTAAATAACTTCTGACAGACGGGAAAGAGAGGACACTTGGGTCAGGTTGACCGGGGTTCAAATCCTGGATTTGCTGCGTATCTGCTGTGTGACCTTTGGCCAGGTCTCCAAGCCTCAGTCTCCTTGCCTGTAAAGCAGGGTTACTTTGAGGGTTAGGATCAAGGTCAAGTTCAGCCCGGCACCCAGGAGCTCAGTAAGCAGCCCCTACTATGATTCTGGCTTCCTGAGCTACATGTCCATCTCTTTTCAAGATCAGGGAAAAGATGTATCAGTAACGTTTCTCATTCTACTTCCCTGGTTCCCCTGCCTCATACCCATTATTAATTAGCGGGTAACTCAACAGAAGAGTTACTGGTACGATTCTTATACTATGTTATTAGAAGTGAAGTTTTCTTGTATTATTTAATAATGATACTTTTTTGCTATTTTTAAATAATGGAAAATGTGTGAACTGTGCCTCTCCTTACTGCCAGGTGCTCTATTACTGTAAATTGTAAAATAACATTTTAGTGAGTAATATTCCTTCTTCAGATCATACATCAAATATACGTCATCTTCATTGTTTAATCGACACTTTATTCCCCCTATTAAGATACAAGCAGAAATAAATTTCACTTCCTCCCCTGTAGATGCAATTTCATTTCAATCACACGTGTCAGTGGGAGCAATAAAGCATCAATTAAGCAATGAATTCCTGACAAATACATGGCATTTGATGCGTAATTGCCCCCCTCCAATCTCATTTTCCTCAAGGCCAAGGCTTCCTGGACCATTTATGTTCCAAGTTTCACCCTCTAAAATCCAGCAGGAGCTTCCCACCCCTCTCCCCCCAGGATGGGCATCTTGGATACAGTTCACCCAGAGGCAGCTGGGCTGGTGGGGCTCTTGTAATAGCGAATTAACGGCCTTGTTATCCAAATCAGGAAACCAGGTCTCAGGGAGGCAATAGCCTTGCATGACCCCTTCAGGGTCTACCCCTCACCTCTGGGAATCCGAGCTGAGCCTGGAACTCAGGTCAGCTCGCTTTCCACCATACTAATTCTTGACTGTAGAGGCGGGGTGATTCCCTATGCAGAGGGAAGGAAGCAAGGAAGGAAGGAGGAAAGGAAGGAACTAGAAAAAGCCCGGGATGCCTGGGGTTGTATCTCAGAGAAGGGGGACTCCCTGGGAGATCCAGGGGTGGCGGGCACCTGGCTGAGAAGACTGTGCAGAGAGACACCCCTCTCTACGCCAAGTCCCCTGAGTCTGGGTGACATTCTGCAAGCACGTTTGAGGGTCCCCTAGGTGCTGGGTTCCGTGCAGGCCCTGGAGACTGGATGACCCAGGGCAGTTCCAGCTCTCAGGCATCCTGGGGACAGCCATGGGGCCGTGCTCAGTGCCAAAAGATGAATAAACCCAGTGTGTTGAGAGCCTGGGGGAGTCAGGGAGGGAGGGACCGACACAATAACACACAGTGGGCACTCAATAAACAGTGTTAAAAGGATTTCTAAAACTTGAAGCAGTGATTGCTTCAGCACCAGAAGAGCTCGCTGACTGCCTTGTCTGGAAGCCTGCCGTGGTGAAACTGCTACCTGGCCCTTGGGCTGGGTGGGCAGGCGACAGACAGGCTGGATGGCCACTGCTGATGATCCCAAGAATGTTAAATGTTTGGGGGCCTCTGCCATGTCCTCAACCCGACGGTGGCTCCTTTTTCAGGAAAGGCTGTCACAAGTGGACTCTGGTGTCTGGTGCTGGGGGTGGGAGTCGGGGTGAGTGGGCCACGCCTGTGGTGTCATTTAAGGGGATGTTTGACTTCCACTCTCTGTTTCTGAAGAGCAATTTTCTGCAGAGACATGAAGAATAATAGGACAAACTTGTCTCATTTTGGCTCAGATTGCTCCAATTTTCCCACAATCTCGGCCCCTCTGTATCACCTGCCCCTACCTGCCTGTTTGGGCCACTTAATGTTCTGCCTTTGGACCTAATAGAGGCTGTTTGTTTGGCCTGGGCCCAAAGGCTAGACTTGTTTTCAGGACAGAAGCTGGAAGAAAAACCAATCTGGACATCTAAATCACAGCCAGGACTCATTACATAAATGATATATTTACACAATCGATCCCCTTTCTACTGGGTAATTAATTTGGCATTGAAACTCTTAACGATTGAATTGTCATATGTTTAAACTGAAATGGTTGCTACAAATTTCCCAAGACAAAAAGCAGATTTGAGGAGAGGGCCTTCTTTTGTCCTCCACGTGGGGATGGCCTCCCTTGTTTCAGCGTTCCCACCAAAGCAGGGCAGCAGCTGATAGCCCCCCTAGGCCACACGTGGGAGGAACATGTCTGTCTGCATGAGGTCCTTTAAGGGATGGACGGGCCTGGTGAGGAGTGAACTTAAATCCAGAAGCCATAGATTGGGACCCTGCTTTCACACACTGAGTGGGATGGTGCTGGTGCTCCAGCCAGACGCCCAGATCCTGCACACACACCGCCCGCCTTACGCCACCCCTGCACTGCTTTGGGTGCTTCTGCTTCCACCTGCAAGCACGTGACTCTTTTTCGGCGGACTGCCTTGGGGCTCCCGGAGCCACTCTGCCCAAATGGCCAGATTTCTGGGAAAGCCTAGGAGTTTGTGTCCCCGGCATGGCGGCCTTGGCCAGACTGCCTGGAGGTGCAGGGACATGACAGGCTCAGCAAGCATCCTTGCCTCTGACAAGGACACTCTGAGGCATAACTGTCACTTGGGAGCTGCCCCCACTAGGGATCGGAACTGGGCCTGACATTGCACCTGGCTGGGCTTCCTTCCCTTCCGCTTCTGCTTTCTCTTCTCAGGTCCCCTGGGAACACCTCTTTACTCAAGAAATCCTTCCCTGAGGGTCCGCTTTGGGGGAACCCATCCAAGGATAACTGCTGTCTAGCTGAGGGACCTTGGCATGCCTCTTGACTTCTCTGGCCCCAGAGCCATCACCTACAAAGTAGACAAAATAGTAGTGGTGATACCAATTGTAGCCAACTGCTGGCGCTTAGGGAGTGGGTGTCTGCAACCTCCTGGGCAGGCACTTCCACACACTGTCTCGTTTGATCCTCTCAGCAGCCCCAGGAGGAAGATACTCATATTATCCCCATTTTACAGATGGGGATATTAAAGCACAGAGCAGTTAAGCACTTTGTCGACATTCACATGGCTGGTAAGTGGCAGGGACAGGATTCAAACCCAGGCAATCTGGTGGCAGAGCATGACATCTTCGCCCCTCCCTCATGCACTGGGCAGCCCACCCAGCAGAGCTATGGTGCAGATGAAGGAGAAGGTTATGAAGCAGTGGGTGAAGCAGAGGGCCTGGGGTCACCTCAAGACAGATGATGCTCGCCTTAGCATTCTGTGTCACCTTAGTCCCCAGGGGAGAGAGGGGAGATCGTCCAGGTCATGGGCGCTGCCACATCGCTCCTACCTCTGTGCAGACCTCACGGTCTTGCAGGGAGATGCAGCGGGACGCCTGCTCCAGCCAAATCCTGCAGCTTCTCCCGCCTCAAGAGGCTCCTGCATGGCTCGTGAACACCCCTCGCCAACACGCACACAGCTTCCTGGAGTAGTCATGCTGGCCTGCGCCCTCTGTAGATTAAAAACACCTGTGCAACAAGGGCATAGAGGCTACATCTTAATGCCACAACCAAGATTTGCTGAGAGAGAAAACAGTCATGAGGTAACTGTACAACCTCAGGCCTCTCAGCTGGGTTAACAGAGAAGGTGATGGAGGGGATTTGATGGGCCAGGGAGCTCTTTGCTGGTTGCATCTGCGCAGATTCTCCCTGAGCCTCCAAATCCAGGCTACCTGTGAGGTATGACATCCCAAGCTTATAGCTTCACACTTGTAAGTATCCTCTATCAGCAACATGGTGGTATAGTAAAAATTTAAGGGCATGGGCTGAAAGTCAGGTAAGGCACATGAAACACTGAGCATCGTGACTGGCTCCTAGTCTTTCAATACACATGCTACAAATATTTTAGGGAGTTCTCTTTTGAATACACTTCAGAAAGAATCAGTCAAACTCTTTCCAAATTGACAGATCAATGGGAATGAGTTTTCAAGCTAGCCTAAGCAGAGAAGGGAAATTTAGTGTAAGGATACACAGAGCCCAAAGACAGAAATGCAGCCAGGTCTCAGGAGGTGAGTGTGACTAGGGATAAGAAAGTCACCAGGCATCAGGCCATCTCCTCTCTACTGGGCTTCTCTTTCTCCAGACCTGCTTCCTCCACTTCATTGTGCATGTGGCTAGTAAAACATGTCCAAACACTTCCAATCAGCTGGCATTGTCATGTGCTACAAACATGGCTCCTGGGAGTGGAGGATGGGGAGGGAGAGGGAAGGACAATTCCCAGCAAGGACGTATCTCAATAAATTGAGATCCATTTCCTGCTGGGAGTGAGAGCATAAGGCTGTGGGCATAAGGGAAGGCAGCAGTGGCTTACGAAAAGAAGGCTCTACAGTTGTCCCTCAGTATCCATGGGGGATTGGTTCCAGGACCCCCCTTGGATACCAAAATTTAAGAATGCTCAAGTCCTTTACATAAAATGGCATAGTATTTGCATATAACTATGCACATTCTCTGTATACTTTAAATCATCTCTAGATTACTTATAACACATAGTACAATGTAAATGCTATATAAATAGCTGTAAATACAATGTAAATGTTATGGAAATAGTTACAGGAGAACGGCAACTTCAAACTTTGCTTTTTGGAACTTTCTCCAGATTTTTTTTCTGAATATTTTCTATCCAAGATTGGTTGAGCTGTAGAAACCCAAGATGCAAAGGGCTGACTGTACTCAGAGGTTGTATCTCAGAGTCCCACCCCTTCTGGCTTTGGGTCCTTGGGCAGGTTGGTCAACCTCTGCTTTCTCAAGTGTGGTGTTGCAGAAATGTAAAAAGATTCATTCAACACATGCCTAGTACAGCACCTGCCCTAGAGTAGGCACCCAGGACATTTTAATGAAAGGATGACGAGAAAAATGGTAGTCTTTCAATAAAGCCTTGCCCTGATCACTAGGCTTAATCTTTAGGTTTGGTAATCTGGGAATTAAACCTACAGTTGAAGTGTATAGTCACTCACTTCAAGCTGAGTGACTCTGCTCCAGGCTGAGTGTCAAGCAGGACTTCGCTCCTCATCAGGGGTTGGGCCCAGGTCTGTTTAGTCTGGGCCCCAAGATGAAAGGACGGCAGTTACCCCGGGGGGAATTCTCTCCATCTCTATGGCATAAAAGGGCTAGGTCCACTATACGAGCACATTTCAAGCCTCTGATTGGAACATGCCTGCTACCATCCCACTGGCCTAGGCAAATCAGGCTTGGCTAAGCCTGACAAGGGACAGCCAAGTACAACCATCAGCCTAAGGCCAAAAGCAAGTCTCCATATCAATGGGGTAGGAAGTGAAATCTTCGCATGGACGGCTGACTTATTTTGAACAGCAATTTAATCTGTTACATCCTCAAACCAGGTTTTCCTCTTATGTTCTCCCAATTATTGTATTTCCTCGACCTAAGGTATATATGCTTTTATATTTAACTTTTCTGAAATTGGGATATGAATGACAATTAGTGTGTACATTTAATGTAGTGATTTCTTACTTTTTTTTTGGCCTAAAAACTGTTCTTAAATTGATGGTGCATTTCAAGATTGATACTGTCTTAGAATGGTGGAAATTCAGCAATTTATGATCACCTTCCAGGATATTGGAATCTCAAGCATGTTCAACTCTCCTCTCTCCCTGACTCCTGTGTTGAATTAGTTACCAGGTCCTGTGGCTCTGCCTTCTCAGTGAATCTCCAATCCAGCCCCTCTCTTCCATTCTCATGACCATTTTCCTGGTTCAGACCTTATAACCTCTCCCCTAAACTGTAGCCATAACCTCCTGCCTGGTCTCCCAGGCACCAGACTCTGCCTGCTCCCATCCTGCCTCACTCAGATGGCAGATTTATCTTCATGGACTGCAGCTCTGATCCTACAGTGCTTTTGCTCCAAAACCTTCTCTGGATCCCCACTGACACAAGAATATCCCAACTTCCTAGGCTGACATTAGGAGTCTCATGACTTGGACCCAACCCACCTTTACAGCTAACTCTTACTCCCACCGTCCCCTTCGTCACACACAGACTATGCTCCACGCACAGCAAATGGGTCAGCCCCATCCTGCACCTGCAAGTCTCTGGGTCTTTGCACATGCTGTTCCCTCTACCTGGAATGCCTTCTCCTCCCGTCCCATCTGTGCTTGTTGAAATCATCTCCATCTTAAAGACCTGGATTCAATGCCACCTGCCTCTCCTCCCCCAACCATGAGACTTTCCAAGACTGCTGTTCCCCTTCCCCCCTGTGCCCTCTCTTCAGAATTCACCTCCACTTTCTCAGATCTCACCTGGTGCTTTCTATCTCTGTGCTAGCACTCATCCTGCTCCAACTTGACTTTAAGCTATTTGTGGCCTTTGTCTGACTCCTGCCCTAGCCAGTAAAGTTCCCAAGGAGAGAGACCACATCTCAATCAAGCTTGTGCCCCTTTATGGGAGGTTTGACACATGGTAGTTGCTCCATACGTGTTTGCCAAATTGAATTCAGTTGTTCAGCATTTTAGCCACCCCATGTTGCAGAAAAACAGCATACACACAGGGAGTGTCAGCGTGCAAACTACACAGATCACAGGGTCCTGCATACTTCAGGTAATCAGTTTATCTGATCAATCATTATAGCCCTTTCAGAGTTTTAGAAAATGCTCACATCTTTCAGAGAGAAATCTTCAGAGATACCGTTGCTTTTGGACCGCCTATTTAGGAGGAAAACTGGGGCACTCATGTCCTGGGATGACTTCCTTCTGGCTGGCGTTCTGGAGAGAACCAGCCTCATGGAAGGTCATTTATGAACTTCAAGTGCGTGAATGTGCCCCTCTTTCAATTCTGTCTAATCTACAGGAGTTTTTCAGGGAGGTGAGAAAAGGGCACAACAAAATCACAGCACTTTTGAGCTAGACCTGTCTAGTGCAACCCTTCACTTTATGGATGAGGAAACAAGGAGAATTGAGCTCTAGGGAGGTGACATGACTCAGACAAGCCACACAGGTGCCGGTGACAACCAGGATTGACTCAAATCCAGGCTTCAAGCACCTTTCCTGGGTTATGGAGTGAATGTTCGTGTCCCCCCTCCACTCAAACTTCATATGTCAAAGCCCTAACCCCAGATGTGATGGAACTAGGAAGTGGGGCCCTTGAGAGGTGATTAGGTCATGAGGGTGGAACCCTCCTGAATGGAAGTGGTGCCCTTATAAGAGACACAGAGAGTTTCTCCTTCTGCCACATGAGGATACAGTGAGAAGATGGCCATCATAAAGCAGGAAGAGGGTCTTGCTAGAACCCTGATCTCAGACTTCCAGCCTCCAGAAATGTGAGCTATTAAGGCAGCAGACTATGGTATTTTTGTTAGGAGAGCCTGAACTAAGACACCCTGTCACCTCCCTCCTGCCCTCTGTCCACCCCGTAACCTCTGATCAGCTATCACTTACTGAGTGTGGACTAGGCAGATATACCATGCGGAGCACTCCTCACACAGGACCTCATCTTGACCTCACAACTGCCCTGAGAAGTGGGCAAGATCATCACTGTGGTTCAGATGAGGAAACCAAGACTTAGGGGTAAATACTTGCCAGAATTCACACAGCCCACGAGCAGCCAATTTGGGATCTAACGCAAGGTCTGTCTGATTCTAAACCTATTATTCTATGCTTCAGCTGAATTCCCATTCCCTCTCAAGCCCATTATAACCTACAACAAAAGGAGAGAGTTTTCTTTCATGACCTCTCAGAAGAAATGTGAGCCCTGTGTAAAGACCTCAGCTCAATCTGGCCTGACTCAGCATTTGAGGGCCTCGTACTAATTTCTTTTTTTTTTTTTTACACCCAACACCACCAAATAATTTATTTGAAATCAGAATTAAAAGAACATATGACAGTTGTGAAATGTATGTTGATTCTGTTACTTCTCATCAGTTGTACAATTAATCTAGGACAAATGACCAGATAAATTTTACATTATTTCTTCAGGACTGTGGTTTCTCGACGACTTCAAACTTGGGATCTTCAAATGTGAAGTTAGGGAACGTATTCATGTCTGCTTTACCATACATTTGCTTAAGCTTAAAAAGCTCCCTGTCTAGGTCTTGCTGATACTCTGGGCCAGCATCAACAGGTCCTCCAGATGTCTGTCGCTTAGTTCTATATTCTCTAATCTTGTCCAAGAAGAGTTTCTGTACAGGATCAAGTTCCTTATTAAATGCCACTGCTGTAAAACCGATGTTCCTCCTCAAAGAGACCGAGACTGCAGACTGAATGACAGAGGTCAACCTGAAGAGCCTCTGAAGAACCTCCCAGTCACCTTGCACTCGGTCCCAAGCGGCCAGAGCCACTGCTGCCACCTAATTTCTAATAAATGGATTTGAGCTGAGTTTTCAGGGAAGGTAAAGCTTTGGCAGACTGGATGAGGAAGAAGAAGGCAAGTTGCTCAATTTTTTTGAGACTTCATATTTTTGTTTATTTTCTGAAAAGGAATAATAAATATTCCTTTTTTTTTAAAAAAAAGATTTTTCTGATGTGGACCATTTTTAAAGTCTTTATTGAATTTGTCACAATATTGCTTCTCTTTTATGCTTTGGTTTTTTTTGGCCATGAGGCATGTGGGATCTTAGCTCCCCAACCAGAGATCGAACCCGTACCCCCTGCATTGGAAGGCGAAGTCATAACTACTGGATCGCCAGGGAAGTCCCTAAATATTCCTGATCATAGCCTCATGAGGAAGGTTGGGAGGTTAGGTGTGAAAGTGCTTTCCAAAGTGCAGCACATATTTAAGGCCTGGTTGGAATGACCTGTGCAGTTCTGGGTGCACAGGATCTCCTGTGAGACCCTCAGCTCTGACCCTATCCGGATCCTCACTTCCTTATTGTTATGGACTGAATTGTGTCCTCCTGACCCCACGAAATTCATATGTTGAAGCCCAATCCCCAAAGCAATCATATTTCAAGATGGGGCTTTGGGGAGGTAATTAGGTCCTGAGAGTGGAGCCCGCAAGAAGGGATTAGTGCCCTTATAAGATGAGACATGAGGCCTCTCTCTGCCACATGAGGATACATACAGCAAGGAGGCGACTGTCTGCAAACCAGGAAGAGGGCCCTCATCAGACACCAAATCTGCCAGCACCTTGATATTGGACTTTCCAGCTTTCTATCCCTTCCTTCTCGGACAAATCCTTCAACTTATACAAGTGACCTTTGCAGAACTTAAATCTGGTCAGATCCTCTTGCTTCCTGTTGAAAATCCTTCCACTGACTTCGATGGTAATGACTATGCCACCTTCATGTGGTAGAAGAGAATAGATGGTTCAGGGAGAATGGGTCATTCCCCAGGCACTGAAACAAGGAGCACAGACTCAAAAATATCGGAGCTGAAAGGGAGGCATCCAGCACAACAACCCTATGTGGACCACGGGGTTGGTCAAGGGGCTCAGCTCAGATGGCTCCACTGAGGGCTGAGAGGGAAAAGCTCCCCCCTCTGGTGTGGTGAGAGAGTTGCTCACACACGGAGACTGAGTCTGTGGTTCCTGTGTCCCTTGCTCCCTGCCTTCACCAGCAGAAACAGGAACTGAATGGGAAGAGGTGAGGGAGCCCCAAGTGGGTCACTGGGCCAGCTCCATGGGGCTCACAAGACAAGAGGCTTTGGAAAGACTGTACCTGTGCCTGGTTGCTGGGAGGTGGATTTTTAAATAACAACTTGATTGAGATACCATTTATGGATCACACAATCTACCCATTTAAACCATACACTTCAACAGAATTTAGTATAGTCACAGAATTGGGCAACCATCATCACAATCACTTTTAGGCCATTTTCATCATGCCCCAAAGAGAGCTGGTACCCACTAGCGGTCACTCCCCATTTGCCCTCAATCCCCCAGCCCTAGGCAACCACTTTTTCACTTGTTGTCTCTATGAAGTTGCCTATTGTGGCAAAATTTCATATAAATGTAACCATACGATATGTGTTCCTTTTATGTCTGGCTTCTTTCACTTAGCATAATGCTTTCAAAGGTTCACCCATACTGTAGCATATATCACTATTTCGTTTCATTGCGGAGTGATATTCCATTGTATGGGTATACCCCGATTTTCTCTATTCATTCTTGGGATGTGGACTTTTCAGGGTAGGAATCCCTCTGGAACTTGACAAATCCAAAAATGACTGGATTTTCCTCTCAGGGAAGGACTAGACATGCAGCCACTCTAAGGACATTGCGTATCATTTTATATGATTGAGGACAGCATGGCTGTGGCCCATCTCCGAGGGCTGTGCAGTTTCTCAGAGTCACAGTCATTGGCCTAAGGGAGGGGTCTTTGGCGGAATTCCTGGCAGCACTGGAACCAGATGGGAGAGAACTTTCCAGGAAAGAGGGCCAGAGCACATGCAGCCTGGGGCAGTTTCCTCAGGACCACAACTGCAGGCTTTTGTCCCTTCTGTCTACAGGACCTGTAGGCCAGGAGAGTTGTCACCCTCAGGACCAATGCAAACCCTGGCTACGTTAAATGTGGGGAGCCTCCATGCCTGGGGGTTTTGTAGTCTTGGCTAGAAGCCTAAACAGTCCTTCCCATTCCACAGATAAGCAGGTGGACTATCCCAGGAAGCTGTTCCAAGAAGAAGGACCCTATGGAAGGAAGCAGAAGTTTTAGAGAATATGGAAATACTCCCTCCCCAGGAGCTCATACTTGCCGACCTGTATGTGTGCAGGTGTATATATGTGCTGTGCATGTGTGGTGGGGATGAGGAGGCAGGTGCCATCCTAAGCACCCTTTGCCAGACCTCATTCTTTTGGGAAAAGTCGGGTGTTAGTCACTAGCGTCTCCAGGCCCCCTCTGCCCTCTTGGCTGCTTGTCCCCCCTGCACAGTGCTGCAGAGGCCCTGCTCTGCACAGCCCACCTGCCTTGGATCAGCCTGCGAGGGGGCCCTCCAGGGGTCCTGCTGCTGGGGCTCCTTTAGGTTTTGTAAAATGCGTCACCAAAGACCTCAAGTTCTCATTAAACCTTTTAAAAACTGCTTTGGGGTATGAGCAGGCTATCTGAAGGACCCTAATCAGCCAGGGAAATCCTCTGCAATGGAAACTGTGAGTCCGTTCATTCATTCACTCCTTCATTCACTCAAGCATTCAGGCATTAACAAGAGGTTACTGAGCCCCACTGGTTGGCCAACTGTGCTCTGAGTCCTGGGAAGAGGAATGAGACAGGCCCACCGTTCTTGCAGCAGCTCACATCTAGCCTGCAGTCACGATGGGAACCTAAGGGATCAGTTACAAGCGGGAACATAAAATGTGCCCTAAAACAGGATCAGGAAAGGAGGGAGGGAGGGTGAGAGACAGGACCACTTCCTATGGTGGCCGGGTAAAGATCAGCAGAGATCTGCAGGTGTTTCACTCTCTGTTTCTCCCGGAATCCAGAGAAAAAGTGCCTTTGTTCTCAGGCCAAAGCCAGGAAGGGTAAAATCGCCGGGGTTTTATTTACTGAGTGTACTTACTTGGTTTCACTGGGTCTTAGTTGCGGCATGCATGTGGGATCTCCTGACCAGGGATTGAACCCGGGCCCCCTGCGTTGGGAGCGTAGAGTCTTATCCACTGCACCACCAGGGAAGTCCCGCCGGGGTTTTAAATGCTTTGTGCCTGGACGGTGTTTTCTCCCGCGCAGCCAACAGGTTTGGTTTAGAGGATGTCCCATAGAGGGCGCTGTTTGCCTGACTTTGAATGCAGTTGCGGGCGCAAGTAAACCGAGGCAACACCACTCGCCAGAGGGCGAGTGAAGGGCTGTGTTCGCGCCTGGGGCCTTATGTCCACGAGCTTTCTGGAAGTGGGAGGGGAAAAAAGATGTAATCTGTGTTTCTGGCTGTTCAAACCCAGCATCCCTGAAACTTAGGGGACGGGCTGGGGGTGCTGACACCTGAGCATCTCCTCTCTCCCTGGTCAAAACGCACACACAAAAGCCAGCGTACCTGTGCGCCCTGGGAGGGAAGACACCGGGAGAACTTGGGTCAAGAGAGAGTGAGGCTCCGGTAGCGGCGCCACAGGTGCAGGGACTGCTGTCCCAGAGGACTCTTCTCCCGCTAGCCTGCACCCCTCCCCATCTGGGTCTAGTCCCCTGTTGCAATCAGCCAAGAGACCACTTCCTCAGCCAGAACTTTTCGGCGACGTCTGCTGAACGCTTCTTTTTCCTGGGAGGCCAGCAGCTTTTCTGCTTGTTTCAGCTTAAAGGCGCCTCCATGCGTCAGAACTTTGGCCAAGTTTGCACGCCTCTGCCTCGAACGGGAGAGCTCCCAAAACGCGAGCGCGCACACACAGACACACAGGGGCCTCTTCGTCACACCCTCTGCCGCTTGGCCGGCGGGTGTGGGCGCTGCCCACCGAACGGGTTTGGACATAGGCCCCTCGAGCTATTTCTGCAGTTGGAGAGAAAATGGCTTCTGGGTGTCCAGCACCCAGTGTTGGGTGACCTTTGCCCGGTCTCCTCCTCTCTGGGAGCCTGTTTCTGTCTATAAAACCTGAGTGTGAGATCCACCCTGTTGGAATCTCAGGGCTGTAAATGGCTCCAATCAGATTTTTGGATGGAATAGCGTTTTCTATTCCAGTAAAGCCCTGTACAAACTCAAGGGAGTAATGAGAATGAGAATAATAATTATTTATGGAAGTACCATTTACAATGCTTCCAGGTTCCCAAAGCAAATCAATATAGGGCTCACTACTGTAGGTGAATGTTTGGTGAAAGAAGCGTTAAATGTGCCCTTCGAGATTTGGTGGGGGAGGGCCTGAAGCCCCAGATCGGAAAATAAAACATACCCACTTCTCAACTGGGTAACCAAAGCGGTCGCACCAGCCAATGCAGGGCAGCCTTGAGTTAGGTGAGGGCTTGATCTAACAACAAAAAAAGGCGATGGTAAAGGAAGGGGCCACAGAAAGACCTCGGGTGTATGGAAGCTCACAATGGGTGGAGGGGAGTGACGGCCACTTTTCCACCTTTCTCTGACCAGGGAGCTGTCTCTTGGGAAGGGACCCCACAAGTAATTCTGGTTTATTTGATGCTTAAGTTTAGAGTCTTAGATGCCTGTCTTCCGGCTTTCTTGTGCAATTTGGAGAGTCGTTTTTAAAGTCCATGGAGTAGAGTAACTGTCCGCACAGCTCACAGGTCCAGCAGGTCCAGTTCTCTAGGGACTTGACGGCAGGCGGGACGTGCTGCGGTGTCGCTGCCAAAGCCGCCACAGAGGAAGGTACGCCATTGTGCCTTCGGTTCGCACTGCTTTTCTTAAAGCGTTAGGCAGCTCCAAAGGCTGGCCAGAGAGACTTCCCGGGAGAAAATGCAGTCTTCGGGGCAGCGGGCTCAGAGTTGCTCGTCAAGGTTTGGGTCCCGGCGACCAGAGGAAAAGAATGCCCTGCAGAGCGTAGCCGTCGGTGCCGAGATGCCGCTGCCCCACCGCCCCACCAAGTGACGCGCGGGCGTCAGCCTGTTCTGCGCGCACACCTGGGTGCGCAGAGAGACACAACCACTCCCGCTCTCCGGGGAAGGCTCACTCTTCGGTTTCCCAAGGCCAAAGGCCAAGGCCTCGCGGATTTCTGAGACGGCTGACGCAGTGCAAGGACTTACACCCCGATTCCCTTCCTATCGACTAGATGGTGGGTGGGGAACTCAAATCTCCCTCTTCCTGGCCGCGCCTTTAGCAAGCTTTAGGGAAAATGCTGAGGTCGCTGGACCCCCAAAGGGTAGGAAAGTGCTGAGTTCACCGCGGGCCGGAGGCCGAGTCCTGCCTCCTGGGCCAGAGCTGCGTGGCTCTTCAGCTGAGTGGGGGAGGAGGGCCCCTGCCAAACCCCTGGGGGCGGGGAAGAGGCAGCTGCGAGCGCGGATAACCCCGAGGTGACCCGGGCGGGCCTGGACCGCCCCTTCCCCCTCCCGCGGGTCAGGAGGCTGGAAGCGGGTTCCCCGAGCTGCAGGGGGGAGAGGGAGGCGAGGGCTCCGGGAGCCGCGGCTGTTAGTGCGCTCCGGCCGGGGGCGCCGCCGGCTCAGCGTCCCTAGCTCGCCTCCGGCGCTCGCCGGAGCGCTCCGAGTGCCTCTTTAGCAGGAGCCAATATCCTTTTGTGCTAATAGGCTTGTCCTCATTTGCTGCCTAATTGGACTATATAAAGCCAATAATAGGCGGGCTCTTATAGCCCGAAGCCAAAGCGCCAAAATCCGAGGGAAGGCGAGGAGGGGGCAGTGGCGGAGGCGGCTGCGGGACCCGGGCTCGGCTGCGCCTTCGCCTGCCTAATCCCATTTGCCATTGTACGCGCCCAATCGCCGTATACTCCCCGCATTTAACTTGGATGACATTTTGATTTCATCATTAGCATCCGGCGCCGGATTGACGCAGCCCCAAGCCGGGAACTGCTCTAGCCGCCTCCTCCTCGGGAGCTGCAGCCGCCGCCTAGCCGCCTCGCTCCCTCGGTGCCGCTACGGGGCCGCTCCCTGCCCCTCAGCACCCCTCCCCCATGCGAGCCAGCTCCGGCCGGGTCCTCACCCCGCCCTCCTGCCGTTGGATTTGCGCCCGGGGCGGCCCCCGACTTTGCGCCCCGTAGTTGAGTTCGTTTATGGTCTGATTTCCGGCGCCCGTCTGCTCGCCCGGCCGCCTGCCCGTCCCGTTCCCTCCCTCCCGGGGACCCGGAGGAGAGGGGACAATGCCGGAGCCCGGGCCGGACGCCCCCGGCACCGCTAGCGCGCAGCCCCCGCCGCCGCCGCCCCCGCCTCCCGCGCCCAAGGAGTCCCCATTCTCCATCAAGAACCTGCTCAACGGAGACCACCACCGGCCGCCCCCTAAGCCGCAGCCGCCCCCACGGACGCTCTTCGCTCCGGCCTCGGCCGCCGCCGCCGCCGCCGCTGCCGCTGCCGCTGCGGCCAAGGGGGCCCTGGAGGGCGCCGCGGGCTTCGCGCTCTCGCAGGTGGGCGACCTGGCTTTCCCCCGCTTTGAGATCCCGGCGCAGAGGTTTGCCCTGCCCGCGCACTACCTGGAGCGCTCCCCGGCCTGGTGGTACCCCTACACCCTGACCCCCGCCGGCGGCCACCTCCCACGACCTGAAGGTACCGACCTCTCTTTGAACTTTCGTTGTCCTCCCTGCGCGCCTGTCCCAGCCCGGTCCGCGCTGCCTTCCACCGCAGCCCTGGGACCCCCGCACCCTCAAACGCGCTGTTTGGCAGGCTTCCTCCGTCCCCTGGCTTGCAACTCCTGCCCACGCGCTCCGTTGCGCTGCTAGGGAATCCAATCCCACTTGGTGAGAAAAGAAATGGAGTTGGAGTCCGGGGCGCGGCGCTTCCCGGGAAAGTGGCCTCGGGCATGAATGGGGAGGCTTCAGGTGGCTGGGACTGGGCACCTGGCCTGGATGGAGGGAGTGACCCCGGCGGGCCCAAGCTGGAGGCGAATCTCCGCGGGCCCCCGGCGAGGGAACTGAGGGAAAGAAAGGAACCGGCCGTGCTGCTCACTCCGGGTCTCCCTAGCCTCTCCTCGGGAGAAGGTTGGATGCCAGGATGTGGCGCTCCTCTTCTGGCCCAGCCGGGAAGGAGGAGGCCCGCGGGAATGGTGAGGCCTCGAGGCCTGGGGCCCAGAGGCCGGCGCGGGTTGAGCCTGCCGCTCCCAGGCGCCAGGCCTCGCTGAAGGCTGTGTCCGTGTGCGTGTGTGTGCGTCCGTCTGTCTGTCTCTCTCCAGCCTCGGAGAAGGCCCTGCTACGAGACTCCTCCCCCGCCTCGGGCACCGACCGCGACTCCCCGGAGCCGCTGCTTAAAGCCGACCCGGACCACAAGGAGCTGGACTCCAAGAGCCCGGACGAGATCATTCTGGAGGAGAGCGACTCGGAGGAAAGCAAGAAGGAGGGCGAGGCGGCGCCGGGCGCGGCCGGGGCGAGCGTGGGAGCGGCGGCGGCGACACCGGGCGCCGAGGACTGGAAGAAGGGCGCGGAGAGCCCGGAGAAGAAGCCCGCGTGCCGCAAGAAGAAGACGCGCACGGTCTTCTCGCGCAGCCAGGTCTTCCAGCTCGAGTCCACCTTCGACATGAAGCGCTACTTGAGCAGCTCGGAGCGCGCCGGCCTGGCCGCGTCGCTGCACCTCACCGAGACGCAGGTCAAGATCTGGTTCCAGAACCGCCGCAACAAGTGGAAGCGGCAGCTGGCAGCCGAGCTGGAGGCGGCCAACCTGAGCCACGCCGCGGCGCAGCGCATCGTACGGGTGCCCATCCTCTATCACGAGAACTCGGCGGCCGAGGGCGCGGCGGCCGCGGCCGCGGGGGCCCCGGTGCCAGTCAGCCAACCGCTGCTCACCTTCCCGCACCCCGTGTATTACTCTCACCCGGTGGTCTCGTCCGTGCCGCTGCTCCGGCCCGTCTGAGGCCCGAGAGGGGAGGAGGAGGGAGCACCCGGCCCCCTTCCCAGACCCCAGAGGAGACTGGGCCGGGCCGAGGGCGCAGAGACGTCCAGCGGCCTTCGGGAACCGGGGCTTCGGCGCGCGGCTCCGGCCTCCCCTCCCCCAGTCGGTAGCGTTTTGTAAGTATTTGCAATGCATTTTCGTGCAATTCACCCCTAATGGATTTGAGGCGCTTCCCCTCTTACTTTCGGTTTTGGTTTATATTAAGAGAAAGCAGGAAAAAGATAAAATTCCCAGGTCAAATATTTCGGCTGAAAGCTTTTGCAAAATGTGCCACCCTCCCCCACCCCCGCCCCCAGTTTGCCTTGCGCTGTGGCTTTTTGGTTTTATTTTTATGGAAGGAAAGTAAGCGCAAATCCTGAACCCCTCTAATTGATTCATTTTCTATAGAACTATTTTCAGAAGTCGAGAGAGAGAGAGAGAGAGAGAGAGAGAGAGAGAGAGAGAAATTCACGTTGTAGTACTTTCATTTCTGGATTTCTGGGTGTGGTTCTTCCTCTCCACTCCCAATCAGATATTCCCCAGTTTTCAGAACCTGAGCAGCCTCTCATAAGAACCCCGACTCAGGCCACTTTTCTCTCCCCGGCAGAGGTCTGTCGCAATTGACCTCTTCATCTCTCCTTTTTGGGACCGATGAATTCTCTAATTAAGTGTTTAAAGGGCAAAGACGAGGCAGCCCCAAATCAGATTTCTGATTATTGAAACAACTCCACATCTGGCCTGGTGTGGATGGTCTTATTTATTAGCAGCCTATATTTGGGGAATTTCATTCGTTGGTAAATTATTATTAATATTACCATTATTACTTTGTTCCCTATTTTGAGAGAATATTTCAATATTAAAAAAAACCTTATTCCGTTTTGTTCTGCAGTAACTGTTGTACTTTTGACCTGTGCAATATTGAACAAAATTTCCTGAGAGCCTGCTTCTTCCTCCACGGAGAGAAGCAGACGTCTTCAATGTATAATTCCGGTCATTCGTTTATGAGGAAGAAATTAAGAAGGGGAAAGGGGTGAAGGAAAGAAACAAGGACAGGTAGCAATGCTCAAAGGAGTAAGATAGGCACAGTGGAGCGCTTTAAGTGAAGGACAATCAATTTAGGAGAATTTTAACTTATTTGATAAATGTACAGATTTCTTGTAAAGTTCATCCTCAACTCCTCAGGGCTCCTTGCTCTGCCACGCAATCTGTCTTCTTTCTGTCGGCTACACCTGTTGCTCTGCGATACTTTGTCCCTCCCACCCATCTCCCTCACCTCTGCCCGGATTCAGTCGCTTTTTAAGAAAAAGAGGGGAAAAAATCACAAAATATTGTTACACTTAATGTTGTCGTGAAATGGAATTAATTAAAAAGAAAAGAAAAGCGAGGCATTTCCTGTTGCCAGAGTGTGTAACTTTGGACGATTTTCCCCAGAGCAGGTGTCTGCGAACTCTTCTTCTGCCTCGCTCTCTGGCTGCCTCTGCAATAGCCGAGTCCGACCTGGACGCACATCCCTATAATCCAGGAGGCGGCGGAGACAGAGGCGGCTTTGTTCGCGACCAGATCCGCTCTCTCCGTACCGTACGCCCCTTGAAACGCCCTGTGAGCAAGGGAAGAATGCGGGACGGAACGGGTGAGGACCCGGGTTTATCTAGTTCGCGGAATTGAGCGCAGCGACAGCCGCGAGCTCAGAGACCGCTGGTATTTCCGATCGCAGGGCAGCAGCCTCGCATTCCGTTCCCAGACCGCGGGGTCATTTGGGAGCCGCGAGCTTTTGGGCAGAACATCCCTGAGCGAGCACTCACTGGGCCTGAGCGGGGTCGGCTCCGGCTGCCTCTAGGGTGGGGGGAGGGAAGGAGGGAGTGAACTTGGAGTTTAGCTGCGGCCCGAGGCAAATCGCGATGTCCAGCTGGGAGAGGCCAGGCTGCGAGCGGGCGACCCCAGGGAGGCCAACCAGCCCTAGGGACGGCGGCTCCCAGCTCCGGGACAGGGAGGCCTCCGCAAGCCTGGAGCAACTGTGGCTCCCGGGGCGGCTCGGGTGTGGGCGCGGTCATGGTGAGTCCAGTGCCCGGGAGCAGAGACCACCCGACTGCGGCGGCGACAACCGAGAGGACTTTGCCTCCTCCCGGCCAGATCCTTTTCTGTGCACCGCGCCCAAAGCCTCACGGGCGCAGGGTTTCTCTGAGCCCTGTACCCCGATCCCGGCAGCCGCCGGGAATGGTTCCCAAGCTCCTGCCGGGCGCCCGGCCTCCGCGCACCGGGTGCGCGGCCTGCCGAGCGCGGCGCTCCCGGAGCTGCTCGCGAGCGCGGGCCCGGAGGGCGGAAGCAGGTGCTTGGGCGCCCCTTGCCAGCGCGGCGCGACTGCCTGCCCTAGGGCTCGTGGTCTGCACGCCCAGCTCCTGGCAGGACGCGTTTGAAGCTGGGGAGCCGAGAAAGGGGAGACGGTGAAGATCCCTGTGAGCACACCGCGGGCGCGTCCGCTGGGGAGCGCCTGCACGCGCTCCCGTTCCCTCTCCCAGAGCTTTACAGTTGCAGTTGCTCAAAACCAATCCACACGATTGATTCTTCTGCGGCTGAAACGTCAAGTATCGTTTCCTATGGATGGGAAACTGCCTCCAAATAAACTGGCATGTGTAGTTATGGCAAAATTCAGCCTGGACCTCAGTGAAGATGGATCTCCCTTTATTTTCCTCTGGTTTGGGATAAAAACGAGGGCATGTGTCACAAATGAAAAATAAACAGAAATTCGGGGTCCAAATATGTTGTTCCTTGTGTTACCTGCAAACACGGTGATGCCTTTTACTGTTGGCAATACTAACTGCGAGACAGGCCAATAACAGCTCATTAAAAATAATGTTGCAATAGCAAACACGTTCTTAGATTTTACAGCCAGAACACGATGTTATCAAACGCCAAGAAAATACTTCTTTATTTGTGTTTGGATTCTAGAAAATGGTTCTTGACTGGCCTGGTCTTTACAAAGTCGAGAAATAACTGGTTCTCCACATGCACAGTTTGTTCTTTGTCCTGCTCCTGCAGCCTCCCTTTCCCTCCCTTTGAGGACCCCGTTGCCCTAGGCCGGTGAGTCCCTCCCAGGAGCCAAGGTGAAGCCCCGGGGGAGGAATGTAGCTCGGCCGTCGCCTGGGACTGGCGGTGACATGAACCTAGAAGCCTGCCCAGGCGGGAAACGTCTGCTTTGCTCCCGTCGGCTGGGGGTCGTGGTATTTCTCACAATGCAAGAGACAGGGAGCACGGAAGCTGCTCCCCGAGCACGAAGCATCCTAGGCTCTACTGCAAGCCTTCGTGTCAGGAGAGGCCAAGACAGCACTTTGATGGAACTGTCACATCCCGAGACCTAGCCCGGGGCCATCTTCCCCCACACAGAGTGCTTCTCTAGGCGATGCCTCTGCAGGGATTGCCAGGAACTGCTGGACCTGCTCAGCAGAAGGGGCTATGTGACGGAGTGAGCGTACCTCCACTCAACTCCTCCAAGAAATCCCTAGGACACTGAGCCAACATCCCCGATTTCATCCTTTCATCTTCCCTCCCTTCAGATTGTGGAACCCAGCCTTCTCTCCTATCCTAACTTCAGATCCTTCCCTATTGGCACCCCCAATTAATCAAGCCAGTGCAATGGCATCGGCTTCCTGGCTTAATCCTCTCTGCATCATCCAGACACGCATGCAAACAACATACAGGATACACTCACCCTCAAGGGTGATATGAAACACTCACTGCCCCCCACACACACACTTCTGTTAGACCTCCTAAGAGACACCATATCCAGGGGCTCCCAGGGCCCAACCTGTATATGTGTTTAGCATCACATATACATTGTGATCACATAGCATCACAACAGCACAGACACAGTCAGGCACACTTTGTTCTGGGTGACGCTGGGCAGCTGGTTTTCTCTGATGGCCCCAGGCTAAGGCAAGCTGGGAAGAATCTTGTAGAAAGGATTGGGCAGGGAGCGAGGTGGTGCTCCTACTTCTGGGGCATGAAGCTTGAAATCCTCTGGGCAGAGATGCCTCATGTTCCCTTGTCACAAGCCACCTGGGACAAACTATGGGAGCCGCCATCATCTCACTTCAGACCCCCATATACCTATGGGCTAGGGCCTCACTCGGAGCCGGGGTCCTCACAGGGCTGGGCTTTGCTGCTCTGAGTGCCCGGGAGCGTCCCCGGGTCCTGGGAGACCAGAGAGTGATCTCTCGAGCTGTTTCTGTTGGCAACACAGATGTATTTCTTTTATTTAGTAGTAAATAGAGCGGGTGTGTGTACATCAAACAAGAGCAAGACAAATATAAACTACCCCACCCCCGCCACTGGGCCCTCATTCTGAGCCAGGACGTCCCCTGGCGCGCCAGAGCCCCAGAGTGCGCGCTGGAGGGTGGGGCGGGGAGAAGGGTGGGGGCGCGAAGGTCTGTGGGGCTCGCTTTCTCGTCTGCAAGAGCACGCTGGGTCACCTGCAGCCCGGGCGACGGGAGCTGGGGTCAGAGCAGTGGGGGCCTAGAGGGCTGTACAGCCTTCGACCTTCGGGAGCTTTGACGAGAGCTGGCGTCGTAGGGCTGCCTGGGCCCGAGCCAAACACTCCAGCTTCTACTCCTCTGCGCGCGCGGGGCACCTGCACTTCCCTGGAAAGCCCCTGCGGGGACCGGAGACGTTGCTGAGCACCGCCCTGCCCGCCTCCAAGGCTCCATTTTGCCCCACCCCTCGCGCTTGTCCACGCCCCGAGTCCTGTGACCCATCCAGGAGGCTTCTTCCCCTCAGCGATCCAAACTTAGAACGCAAAGCGGCTAGGAAAAGACCACTCTACTGGGTCACCGCGACGGGGTCAGGGTGCAAAAACCATGAGCCCCATAGAAATCCTCACTCGGGGTCCAGAGCACAGCCGGGGAAGCCCCTGGGACGTCGCCCGCCCAGGCACTTACACCGGGCCAGGCAGAGGCACTGCTCCGCTCCTCCTCGCGGCTTGCCGCCCACTCTCTGCGCACCCCCTCCCGCCCAGCCTGCAGGCAGTCTCTGCCTTCTGGGTGCGAGCGATCCGCGCGTCTGGGCGTACGCAGATCGCGGTGTGCACGCCTTTGTGTGCACGTGCGCCCGCCTGGGTGTGCAGGGCGAATGTTGCCCCTTTGGCCTCACAAATAGTCGGGGAGGGGTGCTGTGGGTGGATGGCGGAAGAGAGAAAAGGGCTGTAAAGATAAGTGGGCCTGCTATACTTTGGAGCCCTGCCTAGTGACTCGGACCCGGATCTTGAGTTGAGATTTCGGAGGCGCCTGTTCCCGAGCTTGCTTCTCCTGCGGAAGTGCCCTGGAGGCTTATCGGGTGGGGAGCCACAGCTTCTGGGGAATCCGGTCTCAGACAGCAGCGCAGCTGGGGTCCAGTTATCCGCCAGGGCTTTCCCCCCACCCTTCTGCCTCCAGGATCCCGTAGCACTTCCACTCTGTGTCCGGGCAATTCCCGAGACAAGAGACAAGAGATCGCTGGAAGCAGCGTGCGTCCTCGGACAGTTCCCAGGAGATGCGCCCTTGTACTCGCCCAGGTCCCTTCTTGGCTGCTGCTCCAGCCGATGCGTCTTCGCGGCGAAACTGCCCCAAATCTCTGTCGCCCGGGTTCCAAAAGGATCCCTTCTGGTTGCAGTGGACGGAGAGGAAAAAGAGTTGGGGGAGAGGTGTAGCGCGAGCGAGCGAGAGCGCCGACAGCGAGCTGCGCCCATCATTTAGTCACGAGCAACGAGGTGGAGTCACCTGGTGTGCCTCACCGGAGCGCTAAAGTCTTCAAGAAATAGAAAGAATCCCCTTCTCCCGTGAGCGCCTTCGCCACCCTCGCCCCCCTTGGTGATGGAGTGCACGCATCAGATTTTCATCAAAGTTCTATTAAGTGAAACATAGGTTGCAGGGCACCCTTTGATTGAAACAGTTTAAATTTTAATTGTGTTTTTAATTTGACATATAGTTGCAGAAAGGAATGACACTGCGTCGCCAAGGGGCGGTCGATTTTCTTAATTTCTCCCAGAGGAATTGATGAGTCTATCAGGCCACTAGATTGGAAACCCATTAAAGCTCTCTGGTTAGGCTGTTAATTGGAACTTGATGGATGTGGGGAGGGGGGTGCTGGGACTCGGCTATGCTGATCCAATCTTCACGACTTTCTGTTTTCCAATAAATTACACAATTCATTTTCCAGCCGCAGATTACATAAATTGTACACCTCTGGGGCTCTCTTTTTCAAATAGGGAGCCCTTTTCCCCAAAAGCCTATTGCGAGATGTCATTTGCACCAAAGAACGAACAGCAGAGGCCCTTGAATGAAAATCGAAACATAATCAACGTTTATACTTAGAAAATTTATTGAGATCATTTTCTCTGGTATTTCCTTATTTTAAAGTTTGGACGCGCCATATATCATAATCCACTCGCGTAAAGGGGGGTTCAGACTGTGTTTAATATTTATCGAAGCTTGATTCCAAGATCAAACTTGTTTATGACTTCATCTGTCATTTCGGAGGGAGCCTTCTTCTACTATTACCCGGCTCAGCCAGCCTATTTCCCAACTGCCGCAGAGAAGAGAGGATCAATTTTTATTACGCTCCTCGGCAAGTTTGCTCTGGGCCGCTTTAATATTGAGCAGTGGCATAATCTCGGGGCCTAAACTTTAAGCGTCCTTTCAGTCTTGGAAAGTTTATCATTCCTGGGAACCCGTTTATGCCTAATTCCTAGGAAGGAAGGGTGGGGGGCATCCCAAAGATGATGAGGGGCCTTCCTCCTGGGTAGGGGCTGTTGATCTGACTGGAGTAGGGTGGGGCGCAGCTATCCGGAGGCTTGGAGGGTGGGGCGGGGGGTGAGAGTGAGTTGAAGAATTGCCACACTTGAGGGCAGAGAGATGGGGTGTCTGTGGGTGGTGGTTCCTGAAGCTTAAGTTTCCTGGGAGTGCGTCTGGCAGCTGCGTTGAGCCCAGGAGAGGGCATGTGGGCCTCTGCACTCGCCGTGAAGTCTTGGGGACCCCCCCCAAATGCCCTGAAGGGATGGCGGGAAGATCGTGTCTTGGCCCTCTGGACCCTGCCGTGGGACTGCTGTCTGCCCGAGGCAGGGGAGATCCTGCAGGTGCCCAGGTGAAGAGACTGGAGGAGAGGGGAGTCTGCCTGGTCTCCGCCACAGCCTCCCTGCCTCTGTCCTGCACCAGCAGCACCACTTCCCCGGCTCAGTTCAGAGTGTGTCAGCGTGAGGCACACACTAGTCGCAGCTCAGTGAACGTTTGCTGACTGTGTGTGACTGCGAAAGTGTTTATGCGAGCACGTGCGTGAGGCTTCAGGCGTTCGCATCTGAAGGTGCACAGAGTGTCAGGGTGGAGGAGGCCACACAGGACTTGGTTGTAGTGCGCCGCTGTGTAGATGAGACCGTCAGAGGGAGAGGGAGTAGCGAGCAGGCGGAGAACGAGGCCAGATGGTTCCTTTTGACTTCCCTCCCAAACCAGCCCGCGGAGGCGGGTGGTGGCCTCTGTGCGGTAGCGAGGCCGCATTGTTTCTTATAGTCCTCAAGCCAGGCTGCACAGGTCCGCTCCCCAGTCCCTCGCCGTTCCCGGGTCTGGGAGCTGCTTCTCCGAGGCCCACCCTGGAGGCCCAGCTGCTGCCTCACTTGGTCACTGCTCTGGCCGAGGCCAACCCTGTGGGCCCTTGATTCCACCCAAACATGTGCCCCCGAGGTCCCGAGATGGCGGGGGTCCTCACAGTCTACGCCGCAGCCACTCCCAAGCTCAAGGCCAATGCATGCCCTGCCGCTCGCCCCTTCCAAAGAGTCAGGTATTGGCAGTGGAACAACCTCGGGCTTCAATTTTGCTTACTCTGCTTGGGCTTTTTTTTTTTTTTTTTTCCCTGAGCCTCGGTTTCTCCGCCTGTACATTGCGGGGGGGGGGTACAGATCTGCACCACAGGTTTGCTGTGAGGATTAAAGTGAAGAATGGTAGGGTGCTCTCAGAATATGCCAGGTTGCCGGCACCAAGTATTTGCTAGCTCAGAAGGGTTCAACCAACGCCCTCCCCCTACCCCAAATCCTCTTTCGTCCCCAGTGGAGGGCAGGCTCAGCTCGTCCGGTCCGCCAATTTCCCGCCGGGTGGCTTCAGCGCGGGCCGGGAGACAGCTCCCACTCAGGGTGCTTGCGGGAGGAGGAGAGGTCGCAGGCGGGTGAGAGTCGGGTGTTTGTTTTCAGGATGCTCCCTTCTACACACCAACCGTGCGGGAGCGCGCGGGACGCGCTGTGACGTGGCCCGGGAGCCTGCGCCGCGGCCCCACAGAGGGGGACGCACAAATTGTATTTCAGCACCGGGTCCTTCCGGGTTAATGAGCTGACACCATGATTAAAGCTGACCATTTGTAATGTGTCTCGACCCCGCCGCCGAGCCCTGAAGAGGTTAATGCGGTGACGGAGGCCGGCACCTGCCCCTCGCGGGCCTCCCGGGCCATGGCGCACAGCCTCTGCCCCCACCCCCGCCCCCTTGCCTGCCTCTGCCCCGGTTGCGCCGCCGACTCCTAATCAATTAGCCCATTAACGAGCCCTTGGAGGAGTTAAGTAGGGAGAGGTTCTGCCACGGGTAAGGCTGCAGTCGGTAACTCACCGCGGCTAATGATATTATAAGCGCTTTGCTCAATAACCCGGGCGCGGCGCGGGCGAGGGAACTGCACCGTCACGGTGCAGCGTCTGAACATTTGTAGGGACTGATTCCAGAGTCTCCTCTCACCCTTGGCTGCATTTGGGGGGCACCCGAGGGTCAGGGCTCCCGGGATCATTTGGTCGAGTGGTCTCGAGGCCTCAGACCCAGGGGGTGGGGTTGCCTGAGCGCCTCGGAGCCTTGCTTCCACCTTCGCTTCTTCGACGCTTGTATAGACAGCTGTGCCCCCGAAACATTTTGCCTGCGCCGGACTGGTTCCACATCCGGTACCAGCTGATCTGGGAATTAAAAGAACAAGAGTCAGGGCTTTGAGGGGGCCGTGAGGATGAGGTAGGGAAATATGGTTAATTGAGCGCCCACTGCAAGCTGTGCTCAGAGTTAGGCACTTTGACCTCATACAGCTTCTGCGAGGTAATCGTTGCTTCTCCCCACAATTTTAGGAATGAGGAAACCGAGGCTCAGAAAGTTTAAGTATCCTGTCCAAGGTCACCTGGCCATTTGAATACATTTTGTCTAATTTAAAACCATGTCGCTGTCCTCACCTTCTTCTCTCCTTCCCTGGAGCAAAGCGCTTCTCTTTTTGTAGCAATTCCCTCACCTCCAATATTTGCCTAAAAGTGAGAGTCACTTATGGAACAGGAGGCCGAGCTTTGGGCTGTTTACAAAGGTTTACAGAGGACCTACTATGAGCTCCTAGTGATTCTAGGCTTCCCGGTGCTTTTTCATTCCTACCTAAGGCCATCCGCGAAACAGGTGAAGGGGAGATATTAGTGAGAAGTTCATATCACCTATGAGGGCAGTGAGGCTCTGACTGGGATTTCACTTGTCCAAGTTCACTCAGCATGGAAATGAGGATGCTGGGACTTGAACCCGGATCTCTTGAAACAAGATCTAGGGCTTCCCTCCCCCACTCCCAACGATCTTGCAGCCCCGTTGGGCCTGTGACAGGGGTGGGGTCTGTAGGCGGGAAAGGGCACAAGTTGTCTGCTCCCAGGCCTCCCCGGTAAGCTCCCGGAGAGTGCATCAGTTCCTATGCGCACGCTCCTAAATCCCACGCCCACCCCCCACACCCCGGCCTCCCGCGCCGGCGCAGCGGTCTGCGGGGTGCCAGCCCTGCTGGCCTGCCCAGGCGAGAAGGAGTGACTTTGGGGAGGGTCGTGGAACAGCCTGTGAGCCCCTCTGAGGGTGCGAGGACCCGTCGCCTATGGGAGGCGTCGGGTCACTCCAGCTGAGCCCCGAACTGCCCCTACCTCTCGGGAGGGCAGGGGTCCGAGCGATCAGTGTCGCCACACAGGGTAGGAACTTGGGCTGGAATCTATGTTGCTTTCGGTCCAGGCTGGTTGGACACAGCAGATGCCCGCCTGGCTCTCTGCGCACTCCGGGGAGCACAGGCGCTGCGTGCGGGGCCGGGGCTTTTTTGAAATTTTCCGGGGCCGCTCGGCGGCGCTGCGATTGGCCGCGTCTGAGTAACCTCTATGCAAATGAGGCCGCGCCACCTCTGCGCCGCCGGGGACCCGGCGAGCTGGCGGGCAAGGAAGGGGCATTCGCGCCGGGGCTGGGCGGCCGCACCTAAAGCCGGGCGGGCACGGACCCAAGCGCAGCCGTCCGGTGCCCGCGTGTCCCCCGCACGGAGGGGACGCCTCGCCAGCTTCGCCGCCCCCTCCCCCTGGCTCCCCTCCCCCCTCCCCCCCTCCGCCTGCCTGCCTGCCTGCCGGCACCACCTTCCACCCAGATCATCTCTAAAGGGAGTTCTTGGTTTCCTCCGATTTCTTATGAACCCAGGATGGGAAGCAAGGAAGATGCGGGCAAGGGGTGTCCGGCGGCCGGCGGCGTCTCCAGCTTCACCATTCAGTCCATCCTGGGCGGGGGCCCCTCGGAGGCGCCACGGGAGCTCGCCGGCTGGCCGGCCAGGAAGCGCAGCCTGTCCGTGTCCTCGGAGGAGGAGGAGCCGGACGACGGCTGGAAGGCACCCGCCTGCTTCTGCCCAGACCCGCACGGCCCCAAGGAGCCCGGCCCCAAGCACCAACCCCCCATCCCCTTTCCTTGCCTGGGTAAGGATCGCACGCCCCCGGGTCAGCAGCGAGCAAGCTCTAGGGGAGGGAAGCTGTGCGGGGGCTCTCGCGTCGCCCCCCCCCCTCCCCTGGCCAGAGCCGCGGCCGCGCGGGGTCCAGCGCCGAGGGGAGGAGATGCGCGCTCGGTGCTGACTCCTCCGCCCGGCGGGCGCTCGGGAAGAAACCGGGAGCACAGATGTGGCGCGGCGCGGTTTTGGGGAAGGTTGGGTTGGAGGGAGAGTGTACCATAGTGGGTTGGGCACAGGGCCTGCCGCACGCATGGCTGTGCCCTCAATATCCCCTTTGCACATCGTACACTTTCTGCACACGAGGTCTGGAAGTCGGATTTGAGCGGTCGGTCCGTCTCTACCGCCATCTCTTTCAGCGTCTTTTTCTTCTCTCTCTCTTCCGCTCTCTCGACCTCTGCCTCTCTCTCTCTCTCCTCCTCCTCGGAATGATTAGCACTCCAAGATGATTGACAATGGTGCCTTTCGTAGATGGTTCCTCTTTACAACATCTGACCAAGGGGAGCCCCGCGTTAGTCCTTAGCGTGATTTCAGAACAAACGGCCTGTGAAATGATGCCACACTATAAAGCTCAGGGAACTCTTCCAGTTCAGTTGTTACAAGGCAAAATCATCTTTTAAAATGATGCTAATGTCCCCCCTCCAGATCTCCTCCCCCTGTTGCCACACGCCCTTTCACGAAGCTGGGAGCACAGAGACCCCAGACTCGAAGCAGCTGGATCCCTGTCCTGTTGCTTTTCAAAAGCCGGGTGCCGGGCTTTGGGTTTCAGCGAGAGGGAGAGAAGAGGATGGGGGTGGGACCAAGGAAGATGGGACCAAGGCTGCAGGCGCCTGCCAATTCCCTGGTTCCGGCGAGAGCTGGGGGTCTTTGAGGCTTCCCAACTCCATGGCCTTCCTCTTTGTTCTCACTCCCCAGGTACCCCCAAGGGCAGCGGAGGCGCGGGACCGGCGAGCTCGGAGCGCACGCCTTTCCTTTCGTCTTCGCACCCAGACTTTAAGGAAGAGAAAGAGAGGCTCTTGCCCGCGGGCTCGCCGTCGCCGGGGCCCGAGCGGCCGCGGGACGGCGGCGGCACCGAGAGGCAGGCGGGCGCGGCCAAGAAGAAGACGCGCACGGTCTTCTCGCGCAGCCAGGTGTACCAGCTCGAGTCCACCTTCGACATGAAGCGCTACCTGAGCAGCTCGGAGCGCGCCTGCCTTGCCTCCAGCCTGCAGCTCACCGAGACCCAGGTCAAGACTTGGTTCCAGAACCGCCGCAACAAGTGGAAGCGGCAGCTCTCCGCGGAGCTGGAGGCGGCCAACATGGCGCACGCGTCGGCGCAGACTCTGGTGGGAATGCCGCTGGTGTTCCGGGACAGCTCGCTGCTGCGCGTGCCGGTGCCGCGCTCGCTCGCCTTCCCCGCGCCGCTCTACTACCCGGGCAGCAACCTCTCGGCCTTACCTCTCTACAACCTCTACAGCAAGCTCGACTACTGAGCGGCCCGCCGGCCCCGCGTCGCCCGCCCGCGCCTGGCGCGGGCTGCCCCCACTCCGGAGCAGGGCGGCGCGTTTCCAGAAATATTACGAGATACACCATGTGTATTCGTTACCTCTTATTTATGGCCTCTGCCCTACTTTTTGTTTTGATTGTTTCTGGTATTTATCGGCATTCCTCCAGCCAGATCATCTGCTTTCTACCCCAAACAAACCAATACGTTTTGAAAACCATGTTCGAGGGGATGTTCTACGGTGGTGGTGGGAAAGGGAGTTTCGGCCAGATCGACATTGATCGGTAGGAAAAAAAAAATCAGTAAATCACCAGACCAGGTACATTCTTCTCCCCCATATATACACCTGTATATATATGTACACGCACACACGGCTGGCCAAGCCAGCCCTTGGGGGCTTTGAACAATGATCTCGACTCCTCTTTTTGTTTCCCTTGTCCCGAGGATGGGTAGGGGAGAAAGCGGGGGGGAGATTTCAGATCTGTAAATATTTTTAAAAAGAAAAAAATAAAACATTTTAAGCATCGTTGCTAACTTTGGTGGAATTGATTGTCCGGCGTGCTAACGCGCAGGTGTTCTCGCTTTTCCGTGGAAGAGCTTGCAGGCGGGCGTCAGAAGAGGTCTGGCTCTCCCCCCGTGGAAGGTGGGGCGGGGGTCAGAGGTTAAAGGTTGGGGCCTTGGCCCCGCCGAGGCGGCACGTGGGCTGGAGGTGCACCCCTTTCCACAAGCTGGTGCCCGTAGTCTCCGTGCGGCGGAGGCTCACCTCGGCGGGAATCCAGCTCCGGAGCCCGCGCGGAGAGGTACAGATGGGGGGCGGCAGGCTTCACTGCCGAAGCAGTTGCCTCCCGGAACGAGCTTCTTTCCAGCCCTGGGAGCGCCTCGGGGTTGACGGCAGCAGGGCGTCGTGCGACGTGGTCCAACCTGTGACAGGAGCCTCCTCTCCGAGGGCACAGGGCAGGTGGGGCGGCGCTGCCTGGATCAGGTATAGAGCCCGGTTTGCTTGTCCCCCAGCCTGGGGCACAGTTCCCGAGCCGCGCGGTGAGGGAACAGGTCGCGGAAAGGCAGCACTTCGGCTGAGGAGGGATGAGGCCCGAGACTAGGCAAAGAAAGCGCGGGAGGCAAAGGCTCCTCCCCACACTGTTTTGTTGTTGTTGTTTATAGTTTGCCTTGTGCGTGGCTAAGGGGCCGGGTCGCGGGCGAGCACGTGGCAGCGGGCACTGAATGGAACCTTGGTGCGCAGTTTGCGCTCCCACGGACCTCGGCGCCCCAGCACCCGCTGCCTCACCCTGGCTGGGCGGGCGAGGCACCGAGAGGACAGACGCGCCCCGAGTGTCATGCAAATCGCAGTCTAGCAGTGTTAGATCGCAGCCACCTGTTCCTTGTAAAACGTCAGAAAAAAAAAATTGCTTGAGCTTTGAGGATGCTGATGGTTCGGTGTCACGTGGGGCGAGCTCCCGGGTCCTCCTGCCTCCAGCCCCGGGCTACTCCTTAGCCGCTGCAAAGGTGTCGGGAGTCGGCAGCGCGGAGCCCGGATCCCATCCTCCAGAAGGGGAATATTTGCGTGATAGACCTGTCTGTTTGAGCCGAGAGGCATCGAAATTATCTGCATTTTATGAAAGTATGCAGGATATCTGTTACCCGTCTATGTGACCTGCAGTGTCATGTCTGAAATGCCTGGTGTCTTGTCCATTTGTGAGGTCATATTTTTTTATGTTAGATTTCATAAAACTCAAGAACACATGTGCCAGTGCTGGTAGGTCAATTGCATTTATTTCATTTCAGCTGAGTTCAATTCAATAAATACTTACTGAGCCCTAGTACTTGCTGAAAACTATGCTAGATATTGGCTAGTCAGAGAGAGAAAACAGAACTGACACCTGGTCTGTTTTTTCTGATTTATTTGGTACACATATTTCAATGAAGTTTTCTCTTTCCAGATAACATGCTTTAAATTGTTCTTTCCTCTCAAGTTGCTATTTGAATATTCCATGCAGAAATAACCAAACTGCTTTCAAGGAACTACTTGTATAGGAATATTTCACCCGTATCATTTTTGTCTGCACTTCAATAGACTACATTTTTTAAACAGAGATGATGGTTTTAACAGTATTGGGTCACTGTATCCTTCTTGGGCTTACTTCATTCTTAGGAAGTTGTTTCCTGTAGGCAGTTAATGGCAGAGTGGTTTTTGCCCTTAAGATTTTAGGGATGATCCTTTTCCAGTTTGTCATATAGCGGGTACTTCACTTTTTTTTTTTTTTTACTAATCCAGAAATTAGTAGTCAAAGGTGATCCAACAGTGTGATTAGTTTCTAGGAATTCCTCTTTCTTATAGGTAACTAAGTACACACACACACACACACACACACACACACACACACACACACACACACGGCTTTGCATTTGGATTTGAAATGTTCAAGACTCCATTGTGGCCAGATTTCCTATCTCAAGACTGTCAATTCATTTGAATAAGCAGCAAAATCATCAGCCTCCTTTCAGGCTCTAAACTGGATTTAAAAGATTGACGTTTCTTAAAACTCAAATCGAGTCCGGCTGCAACTACCTGCCCAGAGGGACCTGAATCATATACACACTGGTTAATGAAATATGCTTAGATTTTATTAGTGGATAATTCATGCTCAGAATCTCGAAACACTAGTAGAATTAAATAAACAACTGGGAGAGGGAACCAAATAAAGTTATTTGGAGATAAAATTATTTAGTCAAAATTAGAATGGAGGCAAGGCACTGCACTTTAAAATTCTTAACCTAGCCATTCAGTTGTTGAAAGAGGAGAGAGGACCAAGTATGAGGACTGGTGAGGAGACAGGGCAGGAATCTATCCTTTCGACAGGAATATCATCAATACACCGGGCAGAAGGGTGGTTGTTGTGTGTTTACTGTGTCACCATTCATAAAAAAAGTGCACCTGAGTCAGCATATATGAACGCATAAGGACCAACAACACTTTTTCTCTATCAAGGTACCTTAGAAATTAAACACTTTAACCTCAGCAGTTTCCTCCCACCTCATACAAGATCATTTAATAACAAGATTTTTTTTTTTTTACAAAAGCCTGTGAAAAAGAGGTTATAGCACGGATTAAATTGAAAGTCTTCAGTGCACTTTTGATATTCAAGAGTAACTGAGTCACAGCATTCTAGTTATAAATTAAGTATTGCTTTTCTTTCATGGAGAACAAATTATTTCTCATTACAGGAGCAACGTTCTTGATTTTCCTATTTCTGGAGGATTCTAGAAACAGAAAATCCAGCAAACTGAGCCTGCAAGTCTGGCGAGTTCTTGGGGTGGGAGGGGGTGGATGGAGAGAAGCTTGTAGGTGTCATTTTAAGGGCCCTACTTGGACATATGTCTCAAGGAGGCTTTTGAGCTTTAACACACTGCAGAGTAATCATTTGCTTCTCAGTCTGTCCAACCTTCTGGACAAAGCGTTCCTCAAGAGCAAGAATCGGTCTGATTAATGCATCTTCCCGGTTTTCTCACCAGGCCTGGCATGCGCTGGGTGCTCAATAAATATTTGCAGGAAAATGGAATGAAGAGCTAAGCAGAGTATAAATAAGGATGAGTATCTCTAAGGTCAGTAGATCTTCGACAGTGGGAAATGTGAGAGCCTGGTTCATAGGTGGAAAGTCCAGGAAAATGAGAAAAAAAGTAGGGCAAAATATACACTTCATTTGAGCAAATCGTTTTTTCTCCACTCCAGTTTTGGTCAACTTCATGGGCATATGCATGTGCAGTGGAAGGGAGACTAATTTAGCTCTGTAAAAGTACTGACCAAAATAAGGTTTTTGTGTCTGAGAGATTAACTGAGATGGGGAGGGCCCCAAGAGTATCTTTCCCGCCTACTCTTCAGAGGACAGGCCAGGCGTCGGCCCCAGGGAGACTACATTTCCCAGCGTGCCGCACACGGACGGGCGAGGGCGTGAGCGCAGCCTTGGCGCGGTGCTCTTTGGGAGTTGTAGTTTTCACTCGTCCGGCACCTGCGCTGGCGCCTCAGCCTGGTGGGGAAAACAGGCCACGTGACCGGAAAAGCCGTCCTTCGCCTTTGCGCCGGAACAGGTTGCCTGGGTTGACCAACGCCCGGCCACAGGGGCGGACCAATCGGCTGCCTAGAGCGAGACGTTGGCGTTTGAAATCAGCCAATGGCAGGCATTGGCTGGAACTTCCTCCCCGCCCCCTTCGCCCGGCCTGCGAGAGCTTCGAGGGAAGCTAGGCGGCAGCGAGTAGCGGAGAAGTTGCTTCTGAGGGAGCCTAAGGTAGCGGGGAGAGGCGGCCGGGCGCAGTAGCGAACTCTCTGGGTACCCCTCTACCCCCGCCCCGGGCCCGGAGCTTTCGGAGCCGTCCTCTGGGAACCGGTTCCTCTTCCACAGGCTTTCTTTTACTTCAGGAGCACGCGGGACGGCAGGCCCAGTGGGGGAGGCCGGGGTGCAGGAGCCCGCGGCGGGCCACGCCGGAGGCTGGAGTTAGGGGTGCGGTGGCGGTGGCCCGGCCGGCTGGGGCGCTTAGGAGGGGCGGCGGGGGGTGGGTGGGGTGGAGGGAGATGAGGCTGGACCGCGGCGGGCCCGGCGGTTCTGCGCAGGCGCAGAGGCCGTGTCTGTGCCTTCCCTAGGCCCCGCCTCCGTGGGGCCCCCTCGCTGCCCCTCCGTCGGCGAGTCCAGCCCCCGGACCCTTGGGGACTCACTGGGCGCTTGTTCCGTAGATGACCGGTTCTAACGAGTTCAAGCTGAACCAGCCACCCGAGGACGGCATCTCCTCGGTGAAGTTCAGTCCGAACACCTCCCAGTTCCTGTTGGTCTCCTCCTGGGACACGTCCGTGCGCCTTTACGATGTGCCAGCCAATTCCATGCGGCTCAAGTACCAGCACACCGGCGCCGTCCTGGACTGCGCTTTCTACGTAGGTGTCCTCCGCTTCCGCTGCTGCCCCCCTTTAATATTCTCGGTCTGGTGTTCCTGGTCAACAGTGTCCGTTTTCCGCTGTCGGGCAGAGGCTTTTGTCGGTGGGGTCATTTGGATAGCTCCCCTCCCTTCCCCCAGCACTTACCTTGAGCCCCAGGTACTGTCTTCTTGTTTGTTGGTTTGGTTTTGTTTGTGTGTGTGTGTGGGGGGGGGGGTTTGCGCTGGGGACTTGCAGACGTCAGGAACTCGGTCTCCCCTTGTGTTCTAATGGCGTGAGCCTGCAAACCTTTTGGACGTCATGTGTTTGAAACTCACAACAAGACAGTAACGTTTGGCTGTCTTGTTAAAAGGAAGGTCTGTTTGCGAGTGCATGGGAATGCCAGTTGACTGTCAGCCAGTGTGGTGAACAGTTCTTCCTTAACTTGCTGGCATAGTAGTTTTCTCAGCTCCTTAATTCTTTGTACTGTTTTTTTGTTTGTTTACAGCGAGTAGCTGAGCCCAGTGCACCTCTCGTCCTGAGCATAAACTGGATAGTTGGCTGTAGAAACAGGAATTTTTAAACGCTTTTGAAAGCTCTGTAAGTTTTAAATGACTTGCAACTTTATTTTGTAGGATCCAACACATGCCTGGAGTGGGGGATTAGACCATCAATTGAAAATGCATGATTTGAACACTGATCAAGGTAACATAGCCACGTTTTTACCAGTTGAGTGTTTTCTTAGTTAGTGCTTACTTGTAAATGTTTATTCACGAAGAGTAGCTCCTGAATTGCTTAGTTCCTAAGTTGCTTAGATACAAGTAAAAATGGCTTGAATTTAGGACGTTTTCGTTTAAATGATAACCATTAAATTACAATCACAAAATACTATGCATGTATTTTATCAGTGAAACTCGTGGTCTCCATCCACAGTGTTTACATGAAGTGGCACTTAAGTATTTGACCTTTCCCTTGCTCTCAGAAGGGGACTGGGTCCCGCAGTGGACTACCTTTCAGTAGGATTTTTCTAGGACAGTGCTGATGTTTCAGCGTTCTCTTTTCAGAAGCTAATTTAGCTTAGACTGAAGGAAGATAGGTTTTAAAAAATTTAACATTATAAAATAGTCAACCCTGTCCAGATACCATGTTAACCCCGCTTGTATAATTGTTTAGCATAGAATATGCTTCAGTTGCATTTATTGAATGAAGGACAAGATGACACGTTTTCTTTTAGTTAATTTCTAAGAGATATGAAACAACTTACCGACATTTTTATGGTGACTTTGGAGCCGAGTAGAGATTGGAATGGAACCTGAATACACAGAGCTCTCTAGTGGAGGTTTTTTTTTCTTTTTTTGGTATATGCATACGTTAGACATAGATGTACTTGAAGGACATGGCAAGGCACAGAGATATGACTAACGAGCATGAGCTGGACAGTGGGAGGATGGATAGAGGATGGGCACTATATCTTATCAAAAAGAAAAGAAGGATCCAATCAGAAGAGGCCTTTGCATGAAAGCCGTTTTGTCATGTAACTTACAACTGCAGGTGTTTGGTTTTGTTTGCTAGCAGCTTATTCTAGATAGGAAGTTAGCTGGCAGGTTTAGGTTCTATTTGTTTGAAAACTCAGGAGAAAAAAAGCACTGAAAAGCAAACAAAAGTTTTTGATGTTAGAGACCATAATTAAGGGAATTAGCTGTTTATTCTCAGAAGGTCATTGCTGAACTTCACGAGATACCATTTAAACAAGAAAAAAAAGTATGTATTTAAACAGGTAGTTTTCCTCTTTGAGGATCAGGGCCACATATTGTTTGTTCTTTGTTGTATCCTTAGCATGTGGTATAGATTCTGGCACATAGTAGACATTTAGTGGATGTTAGTTGAATGAATGAATCAGATAGGGTGAAGAGTTGAAATTGAGAGGAAAGAAATTGTGTATTAGAAATTTGACCCACCATGAAAACCAAGTGGGTTAATCATAAGACTCCCTGCCTTCCTCATCCCCAGTACTCAGATAATCCTGTTACCACTTAAATAAGTTTCTTTGAAACATCAGCTTAACGTGGTAAGTTTTATCCAGATCCATTCGACCAGAGTTCTCCACTCATTGGTTCATTTCATCAGGTATTTCTTGAGCACCTACCGTGTATAAGAACCTGTACTAGATAGTCAGAACTGTAGAGTTAAACAAGGTTCCTGATTTGAAGGAATCTAGAATCAAGTGAGGAAAATAACAAATATGCCACCATTTTAATGTAATCTGAAACTGAAGTCAGCTTTTGGTATTACCATGCCAGTGAATCAGGCTATGCACTGTCAGGTGAACAGAGATGAAAGGATGACTTTTCGTAGTCATGGAGAAATTTTTCTGTGTGTAGTAGTTCCATTGAGTGGGTGGAAGCGGATTCGTTACAGTGCAGTGAATGTTTCCTTCTATTGTTCACTTGAGGAATCTTTGTTTACTAAAGCTAGGTGTGGTTTGTTGTTTTTTCCTACAGAAAATCTTGTTGGAACCCATGATGCCCCTATCAGATGTGTTGAATACTGTCCAGAAGTGAATGTGATGGTTACTGGGAGTTGGGATCAGACAGTTAAATTGTGGGATCCCAGAACCCCTTGTAATGCTGGGACCTTCTCTCAGCCTGAAAAGGTAGGCTCTTTATATTCGTAACAGGAATTACGGTCCTTGGGGTGGTTTGACTTGATAAATGTTTGATGAATATGATGTTGAATTTAGAGGTTAAGAGTTGATGAGTCTATTTTACAAACTCAGCTAAATATGTGAAGGAAAACTAATTTTGGTATTTTGGTCAACATTTTCTGTCAGTTGTCATATTTGTACTGGATAGCACTAGTCCTAAACCCACTTCCGTGTATTAACGCTTTCAGTCCCAGGGCTGAGAAGCAACTTTTCAGAGAAGTCATTCAGCAAAGACTGTTCCATTGCCTTCATTAGGGTTTGACGGCCCCAAACCAGGAAGTGGGATGCAGCATCGCTCATTTTCACTTACAACCGGAGGTTTCTCTTGAGTTGACTAAGAGGGTGAAATGGGTTATCATTTGAAGTTTAGTGAAAAAGATGTCCTGTATTCCCTGGCTTTTACCATTTATTTATTTTTAATACTAACAGATGTAGTTTGAAGGCTGTAGTGAAGGAAGCTTCTTAAAACTGAAACTTTGTGTATTATCGTAACCTTTTGATCTGTACAGTGGAAGTGTAATTGAGCATTCTTGTTGTACCCTTTATCAGACTTTATCAGGTGGTAGTTAATTTTAAAGATGGATTGTTTTAGCAGTTTAAAGGTATCCTTCCCTTGAGTCTATTTCCTCAGTGTACGTATACTGTTCAGTTCCTGTTAGCTGTCACTATATACTGTAGTGCATCCAAAGAGCCGTTAGTTTTGTCACATCACATTCGAATCTACTCCTGGCAAGACCTTTGTTCAGAATAAAATAATTGCATTGTTTCTAGTTTTGATTTATGGTTGTATGTAACATGTTAAGAGCTGTGATAAATTGCTGACAGAATATCATATAATGGACAGCCACACTGAATCAAGCTGCTTATTGGTTCAGCAAGGTTCATTATGTCACCTTTTTTAATACTGCCTTTGATAAATGTATATACCTAGTCAGTAGCGTGACAGTGTTTTTACTTGATTTATGATCCGTGGAGATAGAAGGCACTTTTAGAAGCTTGTGTGTCACCTGTAAAGATTTAAGGTAAAATTCCCATTCTGATTGTACTGTTATCAACTGATCTCTTTCTGTGTTTTTTTAAATTTGGTGTTTCATATGTCTTAGGTTAATTTCTGTTTTTTCTGCAAACATGTTTTCTGAATAAACAGTGGTAAATCTTAATATGTCTCTTATTGAAATACGCTTGTGTTAAATCTACTGTTTTGAATCTTTTAAATGTCTTGTTTTTCCCTTGGTCAAATTAGCTGTTGAATTTAAAGGCCAGATTGTAGAGACTATCGGGTCGTTACATTGTGAAACGCAATTTGTTTTTTTCCTCTGGGCTGGTGGTATGTGGTTAACATATTAGTGATTACTAACCATAAGGTTTAATTACTGCATGTTAAAGAGATGTCTTACCATGTCATGAGGCCTCTTCATTTTTTATAGTGGTTTTTCAGGTTTTAAAATATTAGATTAGAGTTGCTTATTAATTGAAAGTAATGATCAGGGCATAGTTATAAACCTGAAGTCTAGACTTTAAAAAAATGATTTAACCTGATCAGGAACATACGTTTTGCCACCATTTTCATGAATTTGCTATCTCTATTTAGTCCCCAGATAACATATTTGAAAATAAGTAACTTTAAATGCTTATTTGCAGGAAATTTTGTGATTTGTTTTAAAGGAATGTTTTTGTGGAAGTTGTTTTGATATTGAAGAAAAGGAATTTTGAGGGGGAATAAATAGATGCTTTTAGGGAATAAAATGCTTTTTAAATTTTCCCTGAAGATAACTCTGACTTGAGTGTTCAGTATGACATCAGGGTATAAGAATGTGCCTTGTCATATGCCAGACCACTATCCTTGTCTTTTAATTTTGAGTTCATATGCCACCAAAAGCAACTAAGAAGCTAATTAATGATAGCTCTCTCACTCTTCCTGGGAAGGCCTATTTATTCAGTGTGACAGCTGGGAGAGTCAAGATTTTTAGAGTTACAACATGAAATCCTTCCAAAAGGTGGTCATAGAAAAATAACTTTGAAAATGATTGTTTTATGAAAAGCCAGAAGCCCATTGAAAGCTATCTTGAGTTGTTTTTATGGCTTTATTATCTCCTTTTTGAGTATTTTCTACAATTTTATATTGTCACTGAATGAAACAAGAGGGCTTTAAAAACTGTTTAATAATTTAACTTGTTTAACTTGTTTTAGTAACGAAGAGAATTGTTTCAGAGATGCTTTCGGAGAGTTAATTAGAATGTGCATTACGTGATACTTGGTTAAGTATTAAGAATATCTTGTGTTTATTATTTTGTGCCAATTGGTTTATGTAACTGTAGCATTTAAAATTTCGTACCTGTGTTTGTGAACCTGATCAGCTAACTTTTTTATGGTTTTATGATTAGTGGACTTTATCTTGGTGCGAAATGCCATTTGCAGGCAAGCAGATGATTTTCAGCAAGTTTTGGTCTTTCTTGAAAGGTGTATACCCTCTCAGTGTCCGGAGACCGGCTGATTGTGGGCACCGCAGGCCGCAGAGTGTTGGTGTGGGACTTACGGAACATGGGCTACGTGCAGCAGCGCCGGGAGTCCAGCCTCAAGTACCAGACTCGCTGCATACGAGCATTTCCAAACAAGCAGGTACTGACCGCTCCTCCCTGTGCCTGGGGAATTTGAAAATAAGAGGATCTTATATGATAATGATTTGGTCACTGCCTTTTAAAGCTTTGCGCTTTTTTTTGAGTAGTGATTTAGAATTTGTTAGATTTAGAATTTGTTGTTGTAAATTTTTGACAGCCTTTTGTTAAAAGGTGGTGTGTTAACTCAATTTTAGAGAAAGCTTTGATGTTCAGAGAGGACACGTACTCTGCCAGTGGCGAGAGGAGAGGTTTTCAGATCCCTCGGGGATCCTAGTCCAGGATGCTTGACAGGTGTACAGTAATCAGAGAGGGCTTTGCAGGTATTTTAATTTACAAACCAGTGAATTCAAATTTAAATCTGGAAATTTAGGATTATGGAATTTTCTGTTCTCTCTCTCTCTCTTTTTCTTTCTTTTTTTTTTTTTTTGCACCTCTTTGTACCCTAATGCTAATAAATAGAGTTTGGTCAGTCTGCTAGCAGACCTGGATTTTTCTTTTCTAAAAGAATGCCATTGAGGGTAGAGAGGCGTTGTCTCTCATACAATGACGAACAGGGTAGGTCACCCTTCCCATCATCATTACTAGATGAAATGACACTTTATTAATCTGCTCTTTCCTCCCTAAATCCTTAAAGTTCGAAGGGAAGTTGGTGGTGGGGTCAGCTGCTGTAGGAATTTTACAAGAGGAAAAGTCATTAAAAACAGTGGATCTCTTTGGAATCTAATGGCTATCCTTTAGTGCTTGTCAGAAGGCTAGTACCTCAAATGGCGACCACAGTTGTTCTTCTCAGGATATTGTAAATTTCCATTGAAGATAAGGAATTGCAGTTATGTGAAACTTTAGAGATTTAAGTGCATGATTAAAATATGCTTGCATTTTTGAATGTTATTATGTCTTCTATCTAAAATTTTCCGTCAGAGTTTATTTCCAGTTCATAATGGAAATTTAAAAGTAACATTTTACTGGTATTTTTTTTCCTCCATAAGTAGTTTTTTAGGAGTAAATCTTTTTCATACCTTGAAGAATTAAAAATATAGATTTCATATTTATCTTCATCTCTTACTTTCTTTGACATACTATTTCGAGGCAAAGTGAGGAAAGGTTTGAGATGATAAGCCACTTTTGAACATCACTGAAAATCTGTGTGGTTTGTGTGTACACTTGACTTGGTGTAGTTAAATGCGAGGGGCAGGATGACCAAGATGGAGGGCTGGTTTTCCACTTGGTTTGGATTATTGGTGCCCTCAGTGAAGGAGACACAATCCTCTTAGAGTTGTTAGAGGTGAGGAGGCGTAGAGCAAAGAAAAATGTATTCCAGCTGATGGAATGAATTCGAGTCCCCTTCTGGACGGGACGACAGATAAATGAGATGGAAACACTTTACAATTCCTGTTGAGGTTCGACAGACTAACTCAGCATTTTGGATTGCAGTGTGCAGGGTACTGGTAGAACGAAGAAGGCAAGTGATGGTGGCCTTTTATTTATTTACTTGTAATGAAACAGGTATAAGTGTTCTTAAACTTCTGGAGTGATCTTAACTATGTTAGTACAGCTTAAACACGTGGTTAAAACCTGGCCGTATTCTCTTTTCATTTTAAAAATAATCATCTTTCTTTACTGTGGGCTGAATTTGGGAATTGGGTTGAGTTTGGGATTCCAGGCCTTGTTTTGGAAGCTGGATTCATCATTTGTGTCCTCTGATTTCCTCTTGTCAGGGTTATGTATTAAGCTCTATTGAAGGCCGAGTGGCAGTTGAGTACTTGGACCCAAGCCCTGAGGTACAGAAGAAGAAGTATGCCTTCAAGTGTCACAGACTAAAAGAAAATAATATTGAGCAAATTTACCCAGTCAATGCCATTTCGTTTCACAACATCCACAATACCTTTGCCACAGGTATGCTAACCTGTATCTAGTTGTTAAGGTAACATCATTTTGCTATTAATTGAACACTGCACATTTGTACTTGGGCAGTTTTAAAAAATTGTGCTTGCTTTTTATGATATTTAAAGGGAAGAAAATCTTTTCTTTTTGAAATCTTTTTGAAATTACTTGCAGGTGGTTCTGACGGATTTGTAAATATTTGGGATCCATTTAACAAAAAGCGACTGTGCCAGTTCCATCGGTACCCCACCAGCATTGCGTCACTCGCCTTCAGTAACGATGGGACTACACTTGCAATAGCATCATCGTATATGTATGAAATGGATGACACGGAACATCCCGAAGATGGTATCTTCATTCGCCAAGTGACAGATGCAGAAACAAAACCCAAGTGAGTATGCTTCACCTGTATTTGAGCCTTTACTTGCATTCAACCCAGGATTTATTAATTTTTCTAAATTCATGAATAGCATTGTTGATGCCTGCTCGATATTACAGCTGACTCTAGGGTTGGAGTTGATTTTATCTTGTTCTCCCAAGCTTTCAATATCCGTAGGTTGATAGACGTCTGATGGATAAAATTGTGCCTAGTTGTTTTGTAGAGAAGAATGTCAAACTCTCATTCTTCTTGAATAGGCACTATTATTTGAATCTCTGGAGTTATTACTAGCTCACTGCTTCAAAATTAAGTTGAGGAATTCAAGAATAATTTATTTTAGCAAATTCTATTTAAGATATTTAAGAATTTGAACTACCAAAAATCTTCCCTCTCCACAGAGGTTGTTTCTTTAATATTTACACAAAATGAATGACCTTCAGGTCTTACTGGAAATTCAGAGTAATATGGCCTTGCCTGCAATAGCAGATTTCCTTAGTTTCGAAATTTTCATAGATGTCTTTGGCTCTTGGTTGTAACTGCTGACACAGAGGAACCATTTCCATTTTTTGGTACCTAGGGCAAAGCTTTTTACTTAATTACCCGCACCAGGCTTCCAGGCTTAAGGGAAACCTGATACTTAGGCACTTGTTTAACCATAAAATACCAACCCCCAAGAGTCTTTGTCCTGTTCCTTGTCCCTGTCTACTCAGGCCCTGGAAGGAAGTCCTCAGTAAATATTTATGGAATAACTGACTGTTTTCAGGATTCCTGTACCTCTCTGAGTTAGAATGGTATAGAGTCCCCTTGCTAAATTGGTTGAGTCCCTGAGAAGGGGGCAGAGTATTAAATACTCAATATCATGTGTGCTTTTACAGGTTTGACTTTAGAACAGACTTAGCATGTGAAGCCTGTTGGATAAAGGGCTGTGTTTGCATTTAATCTCTCACTTTTGTATCTCTTGTCCTGGCTGGCCATTTTGATCTCATGCTGTTCTTTTTTCTTTTGAACTTGTAGGTCACCATGTACTTGACAAGATTTCATTTACTTAAGTGCCATGTTGATGATAATAAAACAATTCGTACTCCCCAATGGTGGATTTATTACTTTTAACAAAGAAACCAGGGAAAAATTTTAATTTTAATATTATAAGAACCTGAAAATATTGGAAAAGAGGTTTTTATTGCTTTTTTTAAAACAAACACTTTCTTTAGTGCATGAGATGGTTTGATGGTTTGCTGCATTTAAAGGTATTCGGACAAACAGAATTGGAGGGCAGCGACGGCACTTTTGAGAATCAGTTTTGACCTTGATGGTTTTTGTTTCCATTGTGGAAATAAATGCTTGTGAATAAATCTAGATAGTAAAACCCCCTTTGCATTCTTTGTGGACCTTAAATGGTAGAGAAAAAGGCTCTTGAGCCATTTGTTTCTCTTGCTGGTTATAGTTGCTAATTCTAAAGCTGCTTCAGACTGCCTCATGAGGAGGTTAATCTACAATTAAACAATATTTCCTCTCGGCCGTCCATTATTTTCTGAAGCAGATGGGTCATCATTTCCTGGGCTGTGAAACAAAGCGAGGTTAAGGTTAGACTCTGGGGAATCAGCTCGTTTTCAATCTTATTAGGGTGCAGAAGGAAAACTAATAAGAAAACCTCCTAACATCATTTTGTGACTGTAAACAATTATTTATTAGCAAACAATTGATCCCAGAAGAGCAAATTGTTTGAGTCAGTAATGAGCTGAGAAAAGACAGAGCATATCTGTGTATTTGGAAAAATAATTGTAACGTAATTGCAGTACATTTAGACAGGCATCTATTTGGACCTGTTTCTATCTCTAAATGAATTTTTGGAAACATTAATGAGGTTTACATATTTCTCTGACATTTATATAGTTCTCATGTCCATTTCAGTTACCCAGCCACTGGTGATTAAAGTTAAAAAGAAAAAAATTACAGTGAGAATGAGATTCATTTCAATATAATGCCCTGAAGCAGAACATGAACTTAGCTTGGCCTATTCTAGGTAGTTCCAAATAGTATTTTTGTTGTCACACTTCTTGTTTTTTATTTATATTATTTGCAAATGTATGTTTCTGAATGGTACTTGGACCTTTACTGAAATCTATTTTTTCCATGATGTATTTAAAAAAAATTTTTCTGATACAGAGAAAGGTCTTATTTTTATTTGTAAGTATTTCAGTGAAAACTTAGTGTAAGTCTGAACCCATCTTTTGAAATGTATTTTCTTCATTGCAGGTCCACCTAATCATCCCGTGAAAGTGGTTTCTCTATGGAAAGCTTTGTTTTGCTTCCTACAATTACATGCTTACCCCGTAAGGGATGCGTTATAGTCATTGTGGACGCGTTATTTAGTATGTGGATTTCTCTGTTTTCTGTCTTGCAAAAAACTTGTCTGTGTGCCCTTTCATACTGACTATGTGTAGGATGAGGAGTCTTTGTGTCCTTTTGCAGTAGTCTGAAGAATTGTTTTACCCCCCAGCAAGCCCAGTTGCTGTGTATGAGCAGCTTGAGCTCTTTTTGTAAAATAACCTAAACCTGTTAATTCCATGCTGTCTAATAAATCAGAGATTCAGAACCCTTAAATGTTGGATGTTTTTAAATGTTGGTAATTAATGTAATTTACTTCATAAAAAGGCTTCTGTAAAGCAAAACTCCCTTCATCAAGGGCCTGGTGGGGATGACATTGTACCTTTAGGTCCACACTGCCTCATTTAATTATGTCTATTCTGATGTACTTTGGGGATTCAGTCTTGGATAAAGTGATCTGTTGGAGTTCTGCCATTTCCCTCGTGCCCTCTCGCTGGATCAGCAGGGCCCTCGAGCCAACCGTGCAGCTTCACGGGATGGGCACAGACTGCATGGCAGCTGCCGGGCGCCTTTTGGCATGACTCTCTCCCGGTAGTGCTGGTGCAGCCGGGCTCCTGCAGCTCGCCCAGCCCGGTGCTGATGCAGCCAGCGGGCGCACTTGCAGCCAAGTGACAGACCCGTCTGTACTTATCCATCAAATGCTAAATCAAAGTGAAGCCCTTGGGATGGTAAATAATGTAATAGCCAGAGACTAACTGATGGTATTGGTTCTTTAGTGTGATTATGTGCTTTTTAAAGTCATAACCACTTGGTTGAGGACAGAGCATAAATTTAAAACATTGTTCAGCTGAAAGAGAATTAATATGGTATTGTAAAAGGTGACTAAATTAAAGCAATGTGGGGGACCTGGTTTTGAGGGCATGGTGTGGCAGAACTTTTTTTGTCTTTCTATCGCGATGTCGTCTTGTCTCTTGAAACCAATGTATCTCACCTTAAAGGTGTCTACTGCCTCTTCTGTGGACCTCTTCACCAGCTCTTCTTCACAATTGGCCTGTTTATGATTATTGCCACCTTTCCCCTCAAATGACCCAGGTGTAACACCTTAGCATTTTCGTTGGTTTCCCTTACCCAGATTCTCTTCTCTGTTTTTAAGTGTCTCTTCTGTTTATCTTTCTTTTCTTTCTACTGCTACTATCCCACCACCTTAAAGGGTCCCCTCTGCCCATCTAGCGGAATGCAGCAGCCTCCAGTCTGGGCCCTAAATCCTCTGTCTTCTAGAGCAGTGACTTTCAAACCTTTCGGTTGTGACCCAAGTAAGAAATACATTTGAACCACGGTCCAGAACACACAGAGGTCAGTACAGTATGTATAGTGGTGACAGTTGTGTGAAGCATCACTTGCCCTTTGTACATGTGATACATCAGTTCCCTTCCTTCCTTTTTTTTTTTTTTCTTTTTTTTCTTTTTAGGAAATTCTGGTTATGGCCCTCTGAATGGATTTTATAACAAATGCCTTACCACCTCTAATTTGAAAAACAGCTCTATACCACACAAAACTTTTAAAACTCTTGCTCTTTTTTATCATGCTGTGCTTGAAACCCTCCAGTGCCCCCGTTCCCCTTCATTCACTTTGTGAGACTCTATGCTTCCAAGGCCTGCAGATCACCAGGAAGGGACTGCTGACTGTCAAGGTACTCTTAAAAGAATGGGGGTGGAGCTGACCTTCACTGGGAATTCTGACAGGTAGATGGGAATGTTCTGGTGGCTGCAATATCTGGTTCTGAGTTCCACCGTGTAAAAACTTAAAGGTATGTTAGTTGTGGGGGGAACTCCTTTGTTCTGGGGGAAATCCATATGAGACAGCCTGATCTTGGAGTCTAGCCTTTGAACCTGGCTTTGAATCCCAACTTTGCTGTTTAATTCATTGCATCACTGGCCAAGTTAATTTCTGAGTAGCAGTTTCCTCATCTGTGAAATGAAAGTAATACCTAACTCATGGAGTTATAAATGAATATATAAAATGTTGACTAGGGCATGCCTGACACAGTCATCGCTTTCTTAGGATGAAAAAATATTCAGTCCATTGCTCTCAGTTATTAGCTGACTTTTCAGGTTCTTTTCTTTTCCATAAATTAATGTTCTTGGATATCTGTGGGATTCCAGGTTCTTAAATTTGTCAGTATATTCATCTTTTTAAAAACATTTATCAGCTGTTTCAAACATTCAGAAAAACTCAGAATCACATCTATAAACCCACCATCCAGATTTTAAAATGTTAATATTTTGTCATATTTACTTCCCTTTGTTTTTTTTTTTTTGCTTTTTTTTTGTGGTACGCGGGCCTCTCACTGTTGTGGCCTCTCCCGTTGCGGAGCACAGGCTCTGGACGTGCAGTCTCAGCGGCCATGGCTCACAGGCCCAGCCTCTCTGCGGCACGTGGGATCCTCCCGGACCGGGGCACGAACCCGTGTCCCCTGCATCGGCAGGCGGACTCTCAACCACTGCACCACCAGGGAAGCCCCTTCCCTTTGTTTTAAAATAAAACACTGCACATATTTGAAGCCTCATTTGTACCCCATCTCACCACATTTCTATTTTCCATTCTTAAGTATTGTATGCACTTACGCCTTTATGCTCGTGAAGTATCCATATACAGGCAGACCTCGGAGGTGTTGTTGGTTCCGTACAGACCACCGCGATAAAGTGAGTATAGCAATAAAGTACTCACACAAGTTGTCTGGTTTCGCAGTGAATATAAAAGTTATGTTTAGACTGTAGTCTCTTAAGTGTGCAATAGCATTATGTCGAAAAATACGATGTACATACCTTAATTACTTTATTGCTAAAAAATGCTAGCCATCATTTGAGCCTTCAGTGAGCTGTAATCTTTTTGCAAGAGTATTATCAAAGATCACTGATTATAGATCACCATAACAAACATAGTAATAATGAAAAAGTTTGGCATATTGTGAGAATGACCAAAATGTGACACAGACAAGAAGCAACTGCTGTTGGAAAAATGGCACAGATAGGGTTGCCACAAAACTTGAAGTTGTAAAAGAAAAAAACCGCAACATCTGCCAAGTACAATAAAGTGAAGCGTGATAAAACGAGGTCTGCCTGTATGTGTTTTTTAAAATTTGCATAAATGGTGTACTGTTTTTTATTCTGGAATGAACCGACCCCTATTTGACATCAGGTGTTAATAAGAGGCTATGCTGTGGGCTGCATGCAGGATCATAGTTCCTTGACCAGGGATCAAACCCGTGCCCCCTACAGTGGAAGTGTGGAGTCTTAACCACTGGACTGTCGGGAAACTCCCCCTGAGTGCCCCTCTTTCTTGAACTATGGGATCAGTCACTATGACAAAAGGAATACCAGTTCTCTGATGTGTTGGGTCTTCAAGGGTGAAAACTGCATAATCTAACAGTGGTGGTTCTTGCCCCAAGAAAATAGATGCGTGTGTTAATAGTGCCCAAGAGGTTAGGTGTGTTAATAGTGCCCAGTAGGTTAGGTGTGTTAAAAATAAGACATCCTTGTTGCCGTCCAGGAAGGAAACCAGCTCTAGTTTCATGGTTCTCTCCTGTGACTTCCCCTCCTCGGTCTCTGAAATATCTTTGGTAGCCCGTCTTTCACTTGGGAAAATACTGATTTAAGCTATTAGGACTAGTTGCAGCAGTTTTCCTTTCAAAGTGGCACCTGGCTACGTTGCTTTGGGACTAGCGCTAAGAGAAATGAGAGCTGCTGAGCCTGGTGGCCACAGATACCGACTGGACCATTAACGTACAAAGGCACTTTGCCCTTGGATCAGTGGTGTGTTGCAACAATGCTTTCATTTTGACGGATACCCACAGAACTTACGGAGTTGTCGTGGGGCATTGGATTCTTAGTTGGGAATGATTTTGTGTCCTGATGCAAAGAAATCCGAACGTAAAAACCGGACTCTGCTGTGATTTATAGAGAGCTATAATTGGGGGAACACGTGTGAGTTAGTCTGCTTGTTGAGTATAACTCAGGATTTGGCAACCAGCTCTCAGAACTTATTTTAAATGAAAAGCAATTGGTGTTATTTTGTTTTGCTTTGTTTGAATACACCACTGGTGGGATGACTTTTCCAGTCACCTGACTTGAATAGAGAAATGGAAAAAGAAATGCCTTGCTTTACTGAGCAGGGTGTCAGACTGAAGTAATTGAAGGCTCATTTCCAGTGGTTTATTTCATTAACTAATTTCCCAAGAAATATTCTTTCACCTCTGACCATCCTAGCTAACTTTGTGTAGTTAACACAAACCCGAGGAAGCCGTACAAATTATACCTACTGGTCTCAGAAGCACCTAAGTTTGCTTTTCCAATGTGGTAACGAAGTACCTTTCATCCCTTTATAGGACTCTGTTGTAGACTATTGCAGTAATTTAAAACCTATGTACCTAGACTCCTGACCTTGTTATAACATGACTTCATAATTCTCAAAATACTTGGCTCTTGAAGATTTTCTCAGCATCAGCCATGTATTCTTAAAGAGCCCAGATGATTTGTCTTTAGTGTTACATTACCCATATGTCCTCAGCCGGTAAGCCCTAACATTCTTACTGAATTGCCAGACAGAAATCCTTCAGTTTTTTCCATTATTTCACAGCTTAACATGGCAGTCAGTTATTAGCCTTCTCCATTTAAAGAAATGCCCTTGTTGGGAACAATGGCAACGTTTGCCTTCAAGCTTCGGGTGTAGAAGCGGCCCTCCGGCTGGGTTCACTGTTGGTTCATCAAGATCGCTGGTGGAACTGTGGAGAAGCACAGCTTTCCATATGTGACTAACGTGAAGGGGGTCGTGGAATGGAGGGCAAGGATATTACCCATTAGGCTGTGACCATGATCGTTGCCCTTAGTTGCTGTTGTTCATCAGGTGAACATGGACCTCAGTTACCAGCACAAGTTAGAATGGGCACTGTTTATTCAGAGCTTGGTACCTCCTTGCTTACTTTACTTACGTTAACGGAATGTGCTCTGTTAAATGTTGGGCTTCACCTTTGCTTTGCAATAAGACCTACCATTTATGCCATTTCAAAACATCCTGTGCTTGTGCCTGCCAGGCGTTATCCAGAGTTTGGTTTTGGACTTAAATCTGAAGCTATTTGAAGAGAAAGAGAAATCTCATTTATTTGGACTTCACTATCAGAATTTGTGATAAATTGACTTGTCTTAGGAGGAAAAGCAAATGAGATCAGAGGGAATATATTGAATTCTTGAAGGGAGACTCCTTTATGGAAATTAGCATATAATAGTAGTAATATTGCTAATAATAGTAGTAATATTTGGTCTGTACTTTGAACAGGACTTCTGCCTGGAAGCAGTAGAATAACTATCCGCATTACCGGGGTTGGGCACATTCAGTATTTATAAAGAAACACTTTTTGGCTGAAAACAGTTTGGGGACAAGCCTGTGGAAACAGAAAAACTAGCCTCTTGGGATTACTTGGGAAATAGTAGGACTAAGCTGAAATTTAAATTGGGTTATCAAGGCAAAATTTTAATTTGGCTAGAGTCCAAATTTCAGTAAAGGTTTTCTTATTCATTATCGATCCAAAATGAATAGAGCCCAGAAGAGGGGATTATTCCTGTTTCCTCTTTTGGCCAGTGTTGAGACCTGTTTGGCCAACCTTCCTGATTGATTTCATCTTTTTAATCTGGACTGGTTTCTCCCTGATTGGAGCTTCTTGTGGAGTGGATGAGAAGAAAAATAAGATTAGGGAAAGTTATTTTTAATACTTGTTGCCTTGAGCAGCTAATTGTAGATTTGCAATTAAAGGGACAAAAATGCCTGTGAAAGGTTCTGCTTTTTTGGCAACTCCGGAGAAGAACCTGGCAGGAGAGGGAAGTGGACATGTTGGAGGGAGTGATAGCTGTGCTAGAGGCTGAGCCTATAATATATGTGGGTGGAGTTGTCATTACTTTTGGGAGAAGGGGATTCATCTTTGTTTTTATTGGCTCTCCAGAAATAAAGGTCAGGAACTGGAAACTGAAGAAACCAGTTTGAAACAAGCCTTGTCTGACATATGTGGGAACTTACTGAATGGTGGGTATCCCAACTCCTTGGACACCTAGAGAACTGAGATCTGAAAAGCTTCATAATGTTGAGGGCCTCACAGAAAACATGGCATCACGGCTGTTCTTCTAATGTAATCGTCCATCACTGCCAATTGCTTGCTGGAAAAAATATCAGGGATCTCTCAAAACAGCCTCATAACCCGCAGGGATCAGAAGCCTGTGCCAGGCTGAAGGTTACAATGGCACACCCTTCAGGGTCTTCTGTTGGCCACTGCATATAGCTAATCATGCAGATCTGTAATTCAGACCATATAGTCCTTCACTTTTTTTTGTTGTTCCTTTGTTCCTCTCTCACTTCCTTCTTCCTCTTTCCCTCTCTCCTTTCCTTCAATCAATAGGCAGATAATGAAAGCCGTTTGTGCAAAAGTTGACTTAGGAAACTAAGGCCATTGGTGGGTTTTCGAAATAGATGCTTGGGGCGCCATTGTGCCATTGGTCCAGGCGATGGGGGTGGCAATGGATAAATCAGCCCGTTGCGTGCCTGAAGACCAAGCATTGGCTCTGACGTGGCCTGCGTTATGCCATAATAATTGGGCCTTTTGAGGGCACAGTGAAATAGCACGTTTTACTTCCAGTAATTAAAACAAAACCCCATGCACTGTGCCAGGCAGTAGCTTAGGAGATGCCCTTGTCCTCACTTTGGGCCCAGCTCACATTTAAGCAGAACATACCTCTGAAGATTCAGAAGACAGTAGGTGTTTGTGGGCACCACTGGATTGTAAAAAATGCATCTTGGTAAGCTGATTATTTGGATGGTGTATAGATTTTTCAAGTCTAGTAACTTTGAAGAGGAACATGTTGGGAAAATATTGAAGGAAAATTTCTACCCTGAAATACAACTTCTTGGGAAAATGTGGAGTAGGGTTAACAGCTTTGGGCTGGACGTCAGGAAACCGAGGTCTGGCCCAGTTAGCTGGGTGTCCTGGGGTGCGTGAGGGACTTGAGGCTCCAGCTCTTTCTGAGAGGCTCTCTGAGGCTCATCCCCATGCTGACATGGCCTGACCTGATGTCTCTTTCCTTTCGAAAGGCAAAGGTTCTCAGCTTCTGCAAGTATGGACTTGTTATATTAAGTATTTCAGTGGATGAAGTTTTGAAATAAGAAAAACTGAAATGCTTTACCTCTTCCTGCTTCAGAGTCCTTAAATGACTCGATAATCGTCGCTTCTAAAGGACACTACTTTTTCCATAGTTTTTTCCCACTATTTCCTTCAATAGTGTTCCCTCTCACAACAAACAAATGAGAGTGATGCTGTTTTACAGGTGAGGAAACCATAATAAATGTATGTATGCTACATGAATGACGGCCAGAGGCGGGGGGAGTGTTGTTCGTGGATACAAGAGTTTGCTTGACCCATCTAAGAGTTTCCAGTTTCCTTCACAGAATGTGAGTTCTTTAAACCTAGGATGTAACTCTTGATAGAAGTGTTTCTTACTGAGTTTGAAGATGTAACGAGGGAAGCCATGGGCACTGACTTTGCCGTAGGTTGAGGGAGAAGCATGGAGAATATTTAAGTTGATCCATTGGGAAGTCATGCCTAATTTATCCGCAACAAGTTCCTCAATTTATCTTCAACTGTACTCTTCCCTCCTCCGTGCTTATCTCCTCTCTTTCTGTCTCATGCACACACACGCACATGTACAAAATCCACACACAAAATCCTTCTTTTGAAGGATTACTCTTCAAGGCCTGTTCCCACCTCCTGCAAGACACCTTCCTACATTCCCTATATCACATTAATCTCACCTCTTCCTATGTTCCCCAAAGCATACTTTCTTGTATTTCAGCTACAGCACTTATCAAAGCCCCATCTATTTCTATTTTCAGAGTAAATTTTGTGCATGAGTAGTTTCTTACTGGTTTATGAGCCCCTAGAGGTCAGGAACCCCTTTGTTCACAGCTCCCTAGCACCAAACAGTGCTTTGTATGAAGTGAATGCAGTAAATATGGAACTAGATTGAAATTTGTCCAGAGATTTTTCCCCAAGTGCCTATGTCCTTATATTAGGTGCTGTGAGGGCCTTTAGACGTAACATAGCAAAGTCCCTAACCTCAGGGGTTTGAAAAAATGAAGATATTTTCAAAATGAATGAGTGAGATGAATGCCATTGTCTTAGCAGTGGCCAGAGAAGAAAGGATATTGATTTCATAAACTGGCTAAAATATTTTTTGCCAGATCGTAGCTTGAGGTGGATATATTCTTTAGGTTTTCACCCCATACTTAAAGCCACATTTTTTTTTTTTCTTTTGGGGTGTTTCCATTTCAATGCACTTTTAAAAATACCTGATTGTGACATGTTTCTTGGGAGATCATGCTTGAAGACCTTGAGTTACCTTCTGACCATATTTCAGTCAAGGCTTTAATCACATCCTCAGCCATTTGAATTATTTAGCATCTTTTTGAGATTACATTTTTTATTCCTAATTATATGACAAAGATATATACCATGAAATATTTATCATGTAATTATGATTAAAACGTGCAGTCTCCCCAAAGATGTGAGTAATAACGTTAAGTATTCTATATTTAATTAAAGGAGTCTGGTGGACTGTGCTGGGTTGCCTTGGTTAAGCTGAGAACTACGTTTCCCAGCATCCCCTTGCCTGCCTGTTTCCGGGTTAGAGTTGGCCCAGAGAGGAACATACACAGACTGGGATGGCCATTACTCTCCGAGGTTTGTTGGATGTCAGGTGCAGTGATGGATGGCAGCAGAGGTGTCTGATGGGTTCCTTGCTTTCTTCTGATCTGCATCTAGCATTTCTTTCTGACTCTTGGCCCTGAGGCCCACCACCAGATGGGTGGCGGCAGAATGACAGGACTGCAGCTGCACAGAGGCCTCTCCCCAGCTTCCCTTTGCAGTCCTTTTGGTGTCTGCACATGCCTCCCCTCTCCGATAGACTGCTTGGTGCCTGCTGATCCTCCAGCACCCCTTCCAGACCTACGCCCCTCCCTCAGCTTTTCCCACAACTACATGTGGTCAGATTCCTATAATAAAGCCCTATTCCATGACCTCGTGGTGTCTCTGCTCCCCTGATCGAACCTAACTGACCCAAGTAGGAGAATTAGAAGCAAGAAGTCTTTTTTCAAAAGGCATTTCATTCTTTCAGAGCCTTTTGCTTTTTTTTTTTTTTTTGCGGTACGCGGGCCTCTCACCATTGTGGCCTCTCCTGCCACGGAGCACAGGCTCCAAACGCGCAGGCTCAGCGGCCATGGCTCAGGGGCCCAGCCGCTCCGCGGCATGTGGGATCTTCCCGGACCGGGGCACGAACCCGTGTCCCCTGCGTCGGCAGGCGGACTCTCAACCACTGCGCCACGAGGGAAGCTCGAGCTTTTTGCTTTTTTTCTGGTACGCGGGCCTCTCACTGTTGTGGCCTCTCCCGTTGCGGAGCACAGGCTCCGGACGCGCAGGATCAGCGGCCATGGCTCACGGGCCCAGCCGCTCCGCGGCATGTGGGATCCTCCCGGACCGGGGCACGAACCCGTGTCCCCTGCATCGGCAGGTGGACTCTCAACCGCTGCGCCACCAGGGAAGCCCGAGCCTTTTGCTTTTAACGTTGTTATAAAGGGCAAATGTTTAGAGGTGAACAAAGGTGCTAAAACCTTTCTGACTTGCTTCCGTGGTCTCTAGAGCATAATGAGATGTCTTTCATGAGAAGATGACCCTTCCGACACACTAGCATTTGTGAGGGTGGGTTTGTGCTGATCCAGACAAACTCAGATTTGTGAAAGCTCCTAAAAGAGAATTGACACTCACTGTGTGTTTATTTCTGTCCTTCATCCCTCCCCCCCCACCCCTTCTCTCTCTTTTGCACACACACACACACACACATAAGACCCTTACGCTTTTAGGACCAGTGGTGGGGACTTTTTATTAGGGGTCCAAGTTTTACCTAGAGTAGGAATATAACAAATCCATGCCCTTAATCTTACTCAGGAACATGCCTTAATGCCACTAAGCTCACTGGCCACCAAAGTATTCCCTTTGTGGGTCACTTTTTGTTTTCCTAACATTTTCATTCATCCACCATCCACCCACCCATCCATCAATCCATTCCTCCCTCCTCCATCCACCCATTTACCCATCCATCCATCCATTCACCCATCTATCCATCTGTCCGTCCATCCGTCCGTCCATCCATCCATCCATCCATCCATCCACCTACACTTCTAAATGACCTGACTTGGACACAGCATTGGGTTCAGGAAGGTGGGATCTGTAGCAGACCTGTTGGGTTTGAGTGCAGTTGCTGTTACTAGCTAACTATGGAATTTGGGGTTGTTATTTAATTTCTGAGCCCCGTGTCCTTGGTCTTTTATGTGGTGATAATAATGTGGTGCCTATTTCATAGGGTGGTTATAAGGATTAGATGAGATAATGTGTATAAAGTGGTTAACACTGATATATGGTCTGTTACCATTACAAAATGTTAATTGGTGGTGTTATTATTGTCCCCAACTTTATTGAGATATAATTGACGTATGATTGTTGTTGTAATTAGTCAAAGATGAATTTTTGCTTTTGCCTTCAAGAAACTTACGGTTTACTGGGTCGGGCAGGCACATAAGCCAGCGAAGTGGCCTGAGGCTGAGAGGAAGGAGACAAGAATTAGATCATTTTCTCTTAAGCCTAGAGATATTGGAGGTGTAGTGAATGAACATTATGTGGATACATACCAAATGTAAATATATTACATAATCATGATAATAATCATTGTTAAAAAGAAAAAAGTCTCTCAAATTACCACCCCCCAACACATCTGCTGCACAATTGCACTTTCAGTCCTGGACCAAGGCTCCATGGGATGGACACAAAGCCACAGGACTGTGTATATAACCTCAGCTCACCCCTCTTCAGCACATTTAAACGGACTTAAGATAATACTTGACTCAAGGGCAGCTGACTTTCTGGTTGGACCTGGAGTAGTGACCTTGGACTTTTGTTGTCTTGCTGAAGAAAGATGAGTTGGATCAAATGGAATTCCCTCCTAGGGCACTAAAGAGACTGAGGCAATGGTGGTGGGTTCCACAACTGAATGGTGGGTCCTACATACTTAGGGGCTGGGGAAGCCACTTCTGGCCCATGTACAAGCAGGTAAGTTAAGGAGAAGGGAACAGAGGTGTGCACCGAGGAGCAGAGACCTTGGGGCCCCTGAGAAATGGAGATCTTGCTTCCACGGAAATATTTGGTCTGGGGCTATTTTTTGCAATGGTATGTAGGCTATGTCTTCTTTTGTATTTCTTGCCTTACTTGAATTTCTTGGAGTCTCTGAGATGCAGTTCTATAGGTCCATTTACTCTTTCCTGTATGGACCTTGTCCAGTTGTATCAAGTTTATGTTCACCTTATAAAATAAATTGGGTAGCTTCCTTAATTTTTCTAGTCTCTGAAATGATTTAAAACAATGATTATAAATTCCTTGAAAGTTTGGTAAAAGCTGCGTAGAAAATCATCTGGACCTTGTAGGCTTTAAGTGTTAGGGGTGGTAGAGACTCTACATTAGCAATTCAATTTGATTTATTTAGGCAAATTCTTTTGAGTCGATTTTAGTAATTTGAACATATATATTTTTAAAACCTATTTATTTCATGTAAATTTTCAAATTTATTGTTCGTAGTATTCTTTTGATTTAAAAAATCTTTACTGTTTACTATTCCTGATATTGATTATTTGTGGCTTTTATAGATCAGTCTGGCTCTTTGGTTCTCTTTCATGCTTCTTTACTGGAACACAAAACTCACTAATTCTCAGTCTTTCTTATTTTAAAATAAATGTATATAAAGATATATATTTACTTTTAAGTACATTCTTCATTGTATCTCACCAGTTTTGATATGAGTTATTTCATAGTTGTTTGGTTCCACATACTTAATAATTTCCACTGAGTTTTCCTCTTTTACCCATGAATTATTGAGATGTACATTTAAAATTCCAAACATGTCGGCTATTTTTTTTTTTTTCGGTACGCGGGCCTCTCACTGTTGTGGCCAATCCCCTTGCGGAGCACAGGCTCCGGATGCGCAGGCTCAGTGGCCATGGCTCACGGGCCTAGCCGCTCCGCGGCATGTGGGATCTTCCCGGACCAGGGCATGAACCCGTGTCCCCTGCATCGGCAGGCGGACTGTCAACGATTGCGCCACCAGGGAAGCCCGTGGGCTAATTTTTAATTGATTTATAGCTTAATGACAGTGTAGTCAGAAAGAGTGGTCTGAATGATAACCAATTTTTTTAAACATCTTTATTGGAGTATAATTGCTTTACAATGGTGTTAGTTTCTGCTTTATAGCAAAGTGAATCAGTTATACATATACATATGTTCCCATATCTCTTCCCTCTTGCGTCTCCCTCCCTCCCACCCTCCCTGCCCTCCCTACCCCACCCTTCTAGGTGGTCACAAACCACCTAGCTGATCTCCCTGTGCCATGCGGCTGCTTCCCACTAGCTATCCACCCTACGTTTGGTAGTGTATATATGTCCATGCCACTCTCTCACTTCGTCACAGCTTACCCTTTGAATGATACCAATTTTTGTGATTTAAGTTTTCCATTGTGACACAAGTAGGTTTTTATACATCTACAAAGATTTTTTTTCTCTACTTGTCAGGTGCATGGTTCAGTTTTTATATTTATTAGATTGTTGATTTTGTTGTTCAGATCTGTTATGTTCTTTTTTTTCTTTAAATAGACCCAATCTTTAAATTGCTTTTTAGTTTGTTTAATACATTTATTTTTGGCTGCGTTGGGTCTTTGTTGCTGCGCATAGGTTTTCTCTAGTTGCGGCGAGTGGGGCTACTCTTTGTTGTGGTGGGCAGGCTTCTCATTGCGGTGGCTTCTCTTGTTGCAGAGCATGGGCTCTAGGCAGGTGGGCTTCAGTAGTTGTGACACACAGTCTCAGTAGTTGTGGTACACAGGCTTAGTTGCTTCGTGGCATGTGGGATCTTCCTGGACCAGGGCTCGAACCCGTGTCCCCTGCATGGGCAGGAGGATTCTTAGTCACTGCGCCATCAGGGAAGTCCTGTTATGTTCTTATTAATGTTGAACTATATCATCTGTCAATTTTCTGATGTGTTAAGCTCTCCCACTCTGTTGATTTGTCAGTTTCTGCTTGTAATTCTGATTTTTCCTTGTGTATTTTTTTGCCTTTTGCTTTATGTATGTTTATATATTTTATGAATTACAAATTTTGAGGCTGTGTTGTCAGATATATACAAGTTTATGATTATTATATCTTCTAGGTGGATTTTTTCCTTTAGTTATTACAAAGTATGCCTCTTCATCCCTATGAATACCTTTTGCTTTAAGTATTATCTGATGTAATATTACCCTGTGAGCTTTATTTTGGTTAGCATTTGCATGTCATGTATATTTATATATATGTATGTTTTCAGCCTTGAGGATTTCACGTATGTCTATTTTAAGTATCTCATACCTGGATTAAAAATGCAAAAGCAGGGCTTCCCTGGTGGTGCAGTGGTTGAGAGTCCGCCTGCCAGTGCAGGGAACATGGGTTCGTGCCCCGGTCCGGGAAGATCCCACATGCCGCGGAGCGGCTGGGCCCATGAGCCATGGCCGCTGAGCCTGCGCGTCCGGAGCCTGTGCCCCACAACGGGAGAGGCCACAACAGTGAGAGGCCCGCATACCGCAATAAAAAAAAAATGTCAAAAATGCAAAAGCAATCTAATAATATCAGTCTTTTAATTGATGAATTTAATCCATTTAGATTTTGTGTGTGTGTGTGTGATCACTGAACGTATGAGTTTATTTCTACAGTTTCTACTATCTTATAGCACATTTTTGTTTACTGTGCTTTTGTTTTCTCTTTCCTCTTTCTCCGCTCTCTGTTGGATTGATAGAGTTTTTTATATTCCTGCCTATTCTCCCACCTCACTTCTGGTTTGGAAACCCTAAGTTGGTAGTTACCCTTAAAATTTTAGCACTCATAATTAACTGTAAAATTTTCTGTCATACTCTATAATTATTCAGTAATTCTAGCCTCTTCCCATCAACCACAGTGGTCTCTCATATGTTACCCACTCACTGAACACTCTATTCCACTATCCTTTTTTTTTTTTTTTTTTTTTTGCGTTACGTGGGCCTCTCACTGTCGTGGCCTCTCCCGTTGCGGAGCACAGGCTCCGGACGCGCAGGCTCAGCGGCCATGGCTCACGGGCCCAGCCGCTCCGCGGCATGTGGGATCTTCCCGGACTGGGGCACGAACCCATGTCCCCTGCATCGGCAGGCAGACTCTCAACCACTGCACCACCAGGGAAGCCGCACTATCCTTTAATTGATGTTTATAGTTTTAGTTTTACCCAATTTTAAATTATCAAAGTTTTTTTTTGTATAATCTAGCAGTTAATTAAATGTATTAACATATATATTTTTTATCTTTGCCCATAGTTGTTTGTTCCCTTGGGTTAATTTTTTTTCTTGCTGAAATATATCCTTTAGTAGTTTTTTTTTTTTCCTAGTAAGAATCTGAGTATATATCTGTATTCCAGATAATGTCTTTATTTTGTCCTCACTCTTGAAAGATAGTTTAGCTGGATATAAAATTCTAAGTTGAAAGTTACTTTCTCCTCAGCATCCTTTTTTTTTTTTTTAATCATCTGTATTTCCTGTTGACAGGCCTGTTTTGAGACTATTGTTCTTTTACAGAACATCTATCTTTTTTCCCCCTCTGTGTATTAGTCAGGATTCTCCAGAGAGAACCAATAAGGTGTGTGTGTGTGTGTGTGTGTGTGTGTGTGTGTGTGTGTATGTTTGTGTGTGGATACTTGTTTTAAGGAATTGGCTCATGTAATTTTGGTGGCTTGGTGAGTCCAAAATCTGATAGAATAGGCTGCAGGCTGGAGACTGAGGAAAGAGTTGCAGTTCAAATCCAAAGGCAGCTTGCTGGTGAACTAGAATGAGCCAATGTTGCACATGAAATCTGAAGGCAGTCTGTGGCAGAACCTCTCCTGCTTGGAGTAGGTCAACCTTTTGTTCTATTCAGGCCTTCTGTTGATTGGGTGAGGCCCACCCACATTATGGAGGGCAGTCTGCTTTACTCAAAGTCTACTGATTTAAGTATAAATCTCATCCCAAACACCCTCACAGAAACATCCAGAATAATGTTTGACCAAGTATCTGAGCATAATGGCCCAGCCAAGTTGCACATAAAATTAACCATCACACTCTGCAAACTATTGTCTTTGTATCCTTTATATTCTGTAGTTTCACTGTGATGTTTCTAGGTGTGGATTTATTTATATCTCTACTTGATACTCAAAATATAGTACAAATCTTCAATTCTGGAAGATTTTCAGCATTTATATCTCTGAATATTGCTTGTCCAGTATTCCCTGTATTCTCTTGTTCTGGCTCCTGCTTGATGAATGGAATTGGAATCTTATAATTCTTCCTCCATGTCTCTTTTTTTTTTTTTTGCGGTACGTGGGCCTCTCACTGCTGTGGCCCCTCCCGTTGCGGAGCACAGGCTCCGGACGCGCAGGCTCAGCGGCCATGGCTCACGGGCCCAGCTGCTCTGCGGCATGTGGGATCTTCCCGGACCGGGGCACGAACCCGTGCCCCCTGCATCAGCAGGCGGACTCTCAACCACTGTGCCACCAGGGAAGCCCCCTCCATGTCTCTTAATTGCTCTTTCATATTTTAATTTTATTTTCTCTCCATGCTGTGTTCTGGGTGAGTTCCTCAGAACGCTCTTCCAATTTACTAATTCTCTCTTTGTATCTAGTCCAGAATTTATTCCACCTAGTAAATTTTTTTCATTTCTAGGGTTTCGATTCTTTTCATATCTACCTCTTCTTGCTTTACACTTGCCTATTTTTGATATACAGTTGACCATTGAACAATGTGGGGGTTAGGGGCACTGACCCCTTTGCAGTTGAAAATCTGTGTATAACTTTATAGTCAGCCCTCTGTATCCACAGTTCCACCTCTGTGGCTTCAACCAACAGTGGCTTGTGTGGTACTGTAGTACATATTTATTGAAAAAAAAATCCACATATAAGTGGACCCATACAGTTCAAACCTATGTTGTCCAAGGGTCAATTGTATAATTCCTTGAATTGCTTTAAATGAATTTATGCCTTCATTTACCTCTTTGAATATTTTTTTGTGTGTGTGGTACACGGGCCTCTCACTGTTGTGGCCTCTCCCGTTGTGGAGCACAGGCTCCGGATGCGCAGGCTCAGCAGCCATGGCTCACAGGCCCAGCCGCTCCGCGGCATGTGGGATCTTCCCGGACCGGGGCACGAACCCGTGTCCCCTGCATCGGCAGGCAGACTCTCAACCACTGCACCACCAGGGAAGCCCCTTCTTTGAATATTTTGAACATAAATAAAATCTTTGGTTGATGGAGCTGTAAAATTAGTTTCATCTGGAGCTTAATACATGTTTCAATTTTGATTTTGGTGGCTGACTTTTAATTTTGTTTTTTTAGGCCTTTTTTCCCCTACCCTCCAGCTTTACTGAGGTTAATTGACAAATAAAATTATAAGATATTTAAAACATACAGTGTGATGATTTGATATACGTATACATTGTGACAGGATTCCCCCACTGAGTTTTGAGTAGGGCTTTTAAATTTTGGTCCTTCGTTGTTGGCGTTGATTTTTCTCTCTCTATACTTCCCTCTTCCTGTCTAGTAGTCCCCTTCTACCCAGCAGAAATTAAACTCCCTGCTGCTGCTTCCTGCTTCCAGTCCCAGAGATCAGCCACTCAAGTCCATAGGAATGTTTATTTCTTGTTTTGCAGTCTGAATCTGTCTTTTTTTGTTTTCCCTTACAATTTAGCTGTCACTGCTGTGGTGTCTGGAGCAGAGGGGTGATCAGAATGTGAGCTTAGTGTGTTGTCTTGACTAGCTAGCTCATGTGATTTAAGCCTTTTTGCTTTACAAATGGCATAAGATGGATGATCTGGCTGGAAAGAGTTAGAAAACAAAAGTCGTGGTTCAAATATTTAGAGTCTCCTGGTATTGCCTGCATTGAAAATAAATTTTGGTTGATGAAATGAACCAAGGGGTTGTTTTTGCAAATCTTAGACCAGGTGGATACTCTCTCAGATTTTATTCTACTACCACTACTGTTATGACCACCAGGTCAGGAGGAAGTGCCACTTGTCTTGGTTGGCTAATGGCAGGATGATTTTGTCCAGATCATTTCATGTTTTGGTGTGAAATGGATATTGTGCCATCCTGATTTATGTCATTGGAAATAACAGCTGTGAAAACACTTTGAAAAACATTTTGAAGAGCTAGGCCACAGTGAGTGGTATTGTTATTAATACTCCTTGTTAATTCTCATTGGAGAGAGTAGTGTTGTGTGGTCCGGGAAAACGGTTTTGGATCTACGTTCTTATTAGTTGTGTGATCTTAGTGGGTAGATCAGTTAACCTAACTCATCTTCTTTAGAAGAGATAGACAGTAGCTGTCACTCCTCAGTCCTTTTACTTTGTTCTGTTAGCTTAGGATCAGAGGTCAACTTTCCTTTGTCTCATCTGGAAACTTCAGTAGGGCCAAGTTCCATCTCAGAGTTAAATAGGGGACTTGAGAAGCCCAGGCACTTTGCCCTTTATCAACCCCCAAAGTGGTTTCTCTTTCCAGAGCTTTATCTATATGAAGCCATTCTCATCCCTGAGAAAACTAACCAATTGCATTTCACTATTGTTTGATTCCTTGGCTACAGGACCCTAAGACTTGGAAGAGGTTCGGAGGGACATATCCAAGGGGCCCAGGGAGGCAGATCAGGCTCAGGGTGCTGGTTTCCTACCCAGCACCCTGTCCTCCTTGCCCACCACCTCCACGCTTCCTGAGGACAGGTGCTTGTGATGAGCACACCCACGGTGCAGGCTGTCTGTCCTTTTCTTACTGTCATTCATGAGGGCTGCACCAGGAAGGAATGCATGTGGACCATGGAACCTCCAAAAGGACAGAGGATTCAGACGTGGTGTGTAAGTAGGAACATCATTCCTGCCCTGCTGAGAGGTGACCGTGATTTATATGTAAGAATCTGGACTTGGCCACAAGGAACCTGAGCGGGGAGCTCTGTGGCCTTGGGCTGGTTTGGGCTTCCTCACTGCTAACATGGGGGTGTTGCAGTTGTGGATGGCTCAAAGTCCACAGCACAGAGAATGGCACTTTTTATTGCTCTGGTTGTGCCTGTCCTGGGGAAGGGGGCTGGTCCTCACTGCAGGGAAGCTCCTTGAGGGGTCCTGGGGCAGGGTCCTCAGGATGATTCTGCAGTACCCCTGACTCTGGTGTCTTCTTTAAAGTGGCCTCTTCAGTTCCTTCTTTGGCCGTTTTCTAAGAATCTGACCAATACCAGTTCCTTTCTGAATTTAACTTGCTCTAAAGCCAAATCAACTTAGATGAAGTAACCAGGATCGGTGCACTTTCTTCTCTTGATTCCCCATATGAATGAAGGTTATCGTTGCAAGAAGGTGGGACGGTCATATTTTATTCACTGCTTTGATGCTGAATCTTGACAAATATTAAAAGTGAAGAGTATACGGGGAGGGGATCCCAACCCAAGCCAGGAAGCTTTTGAGTGGCTAGAAAAATCATTGCATTAAGCCATAATAAACATCAATCTGCAGGTATGTTATAGTTTTATGTTTTTTAGAGAACATTGACTACCTGTAACTGCTTTTGTATTGGAGCAGGAAAGCTGGACCCAAATCTGAAAATCTTTCATCTGTTAGCCCTAATACATACTCACAAGTACATCGCAGTCTTGGGGAAGTACAATTAAAAGGGGTAATCCTTTTTTCAAGTCCTCAGGTTTAATTTTCATGATTACGGTAGATTATGAGGCATTCTGCGTCTCGGTCTCCAAGAGAGACAGCGCCTTCTCTTCAGTCCCTTTCAACAGTTGTTTATGGCAGTTTCAGCCTCTTTCTGCCTCTCGGAGGCTCTTTATTTTTAAAGCAAGGCAGACAAGGCCTAAAATTATTCCATTAAAGAGGGGCAATTTTTGTAATGGGACTTAGAGTGCTTTGCAGAAGTGCAGGCAAGTTTCTTCAATATCCTGAGCATTATTCGCTCATTTAGTTAAATGATGTTTCTAATTCCCTGGTAATTACGTGTAATGAGGCACTTTTTCTCTTCTTGATGAGACTTTAGCCTAATATGAGATGGCGTATTTTTTTCTTTTTTTTTTTTTTCCATGGGGATAATTACCCCTTCCCAGGAAAAGCAGGGTTTGTTGCACAGAATATAGCAAATTATTTTATTTCCTGCCATCTTGACTGCCAGTAAATTATAAAATTAAGTTTCAGTGGTGCATTAGCACCATTTTGGAAAAAGCTCCAGACTATTTTTCTTTTTCTTCTTTCTTTCTTTTTTTCTTTTCTTTTCTTTTCATTTTTTTTTTTTTTTTTTTAAATTCATGTACTGCTGTCCTCTGGAACTGTAGAGGCTATTATTCATAGAATAGATGTTTTTCTGCCAATTCCTAGTATTCAGATGTATTGAAGCAGCAACATAGGTTTAATTTTTCTGGCTGATATCCAACGTAGAATGTTCTTGTAAGCGTCTTTGTGTTCGGATAATTATCATCACAAAGTTAAGTAATATGTCCCCTCTTTCTCTGCTCTCCCCTCACTCCTCCTTTGGATGTCAAATTACCTTTTTCTTGTGCAGTGCTTCAATTAGATGCAAGGCAACTAAATTTGAATCACATGAAAGTGGTGACACCAACTATTAAAAGGCAAGAAATTCAGAGTTAATATAGTCACTCTACCTAACTCTTCCTGTTGTTAAAAAGCAAATTTGAAGAGAGAAAAATATGAAGAGAACATCATTAATTAAGGACAATGTCATGTCATATTTTTACTGATTTTAGAATAGTATGTGTGTGTGCATGTGTGTCCATGCATGTGTGTGTGTGTGTGTGTGTGTGTGTGTCTGCCACTGCTTTTTTGGTCTTTGTTTCTGAAGAAGAAACATTTCTTAGGTAACAGAATGGGATGGAAAGAGGAAAAGAGAGCCGAGGACTGGGAGTCAGGGGCTAGACTTTTAGGGGAGGCTCTGCCTCACCTGGCTGTGTGGTTTGGGTGTGACGACCTCTTCGAGCCTCAGTTCCCTCCTCTGGAAAATGCGTGGGTTCCAGCAGATGAGCTGTAAGAGTTGAGGAACCTGAAAGTTCTCCATTTTAATGAGTGAAAGGATCATGTATTGGGGTCATTCCAAAGCAGCCTAGATTTGAGGTTTGTGTGTTGCATTACTTTAGTGGAACATATACCTGTGACTTCTAATCGATGTCCCAGTATTTTCTTTTTCTTGAGGATGACTGAAGACTCTTTTTGTTTGTCCTTTTCGTATAAATGGAAAACACCTGTTTGATGTGGGCTGCTTTCTCCATGTTTCGGGAATGGGGAATGTTCACTGAAATGATGAGTCTTTCTCACTCACATGTCATCAACCTGCAATAAAAACCTCCCATCTGGAGTTTTTATTTTAAGAAACTGCCATTCGGGGTAATTCTGTTTTAGGGTATTTGTGTTGCTTACTCCATTTTTCCCCTTGGCATCACCGATGTTCATGTGCTGCTTCCTGATGGAATGCGTTTGTCTCCTGTGCATTGGATGACTCCGGTGCCCACCCTGGGGACCTGGCACAGGCCAGCACCTGTGGCCTAAGTACCTCTGTGTCACAGTAAGAAGTACACTCTACACTGGGTTGGATAGTGTCCACACAAAATTCATGTCCATCCAGAACCCATGAATGTGACCTTGTTTGGAAATAGGGTCTTTGCAAATGCAATCCAGGTAAGATGTGGCCATATGCAATTAGGGTAGGCCCTAAATCCGATATGACTGCTGTCCTTATAAGAAGAGGAACATTTGCGCAGACACACAGAAGGAAGATGGAGGCAGAGATTGGAGTGATGCATTTACAAGCCAAGGCACACTGGGGGCACCAGAAGCTGGAAGAGGCAAGCCTCCACTAGAGGCTTTGGAGGGAGCACACCCTGCCAACACCTTGATTTGAGACTTCTGGGCTCCAGAGCTGAGAGTAACTTTCTGTTGTTCGAAGTCACCAAGTTCAGGGTAATTTGTTACAGCAGTGATAGAAAACTAATACAGGCTCTAAGGCACATTCTGATAGTTCTGCATTTAGGTAGAAACTGCTGATGAAACCTTTTTTGTGTGTGATTAGTTTGACATATTTCTGTCATTTATAAACATCTATACAAATCTCAAAAAAGAATTTCCCCCTTGGGGGAAAATGGATCTGTATTTTTAATTTTCCCAGCTTTACTGAGATATAATTGACATATAACATGGTGTAAGTTTAAGGTGTACAACATGTTGACTTGATACACTTATATACAGTGAAATGATTACCGCTGTGTCGTTAGCTAACACCTCTGTCACTCCACATAATAGCCATTTCTTTTTTTTGTGATGAGAGCCTTGAAGATCTACTCTCTTAGCAACTTTCAAGTATATAGTACAGTATTATAATCACTATGCTGTACATTAGATCCCCAAACATATTCATCCTATGACTGAAAAGTTTCTCCCCTTTGACCAACATCTCTCCATTTTCCCCACCCCTCAAACCCTGGTAACAACCATTCTACTCTGTTTCTATGACTTTGGCTCTTTTTAGATTTCACACATAAGGGATAACATACAGTATCTGTCTTTGTCTTTGGCTTCTTTCACTTAGCGTAATGCCCATAAGGTCCATCTGTGTAGTCACAAATGGCAGGATGTCTTTCTTTCTCGTGGCTGAATGATATTCCACTGTGTATTTGTACCACATCTTCTTTGTCCACTCATTAGTTGACCGTCACTTAGGTTGTTTCCATATCTTGACTATTGTGAATAATGCTGAAGCGAACCTGGGACTGCATATATCTCTTCAAGATCCTGACTTCGTTTCCTTTGGACATATACCCAGAAGCGGGATTGCTGCAACATTTTAAATTTTTTGAGGAGCCTCCATACTGTTTTCCATATGGTTGTACCAATTTATACTCCCACCAACAGTGCACAAGTTTTATTGTTTCTCCACATCCTTGGCAACACTTGTTATCTCTCGGTTTTTTGATGAGTCATTCTAATAGGTGTGAGGTGTTGTCTCCCTTGTGGTTTTTGTTTACATTTTCTTTATTAATAGTGATGCTGAGCATCTTTTCATGTACCTGTTGGCCATTTGTATTGACACATATTTTAACTGGTGGTTAAATACGGAGGGTGTAAGTTGCCACTGGCCCATGTGGGATTGGCCAAATATTTTATCTGCTCATCCAGGCCTGAGCATCCCCAGGGAGGAAGCCAACCCCTGGCCTGGCCTAACACAAGCTTCCAGTTGTTTGTTGCTACTTTGAGGGAACCTTGGGGGTGTTCAGTGGACATCTCAGGGGAGGTGAGGTCAGCAGGGTAGGCTTGGCTGCCCTTCCTCCTTCCTGACTTTAGTCTTTCCACCTGTAAAATGGAACTACTAACACGCTAAATTGTGAGTGAGCATCAGGTGAAATCAAGAACATGTGATTTAACACTGCAGTGAGCTCGGTAGATAATTGTCATTGTTGTTATTTTGACTTCATGTTGGTAAGCCGACCCCCAGGCTTTGAAATGGATATCTGGAGACGAATCGGTGTTGTAATCTCAAGTTACAACTCTGGAGCCTTTACTGAAGGAAAAGGAATTTTTATTTTTAAGAATGAACAATGGTAGGGGAAACCTGTGTGGCGCTGAATTCAAGAAATGGGACACCCAGCCACTGGCATTGGGGACGCTTCCAGCAGATTCTGCAACCTTTGCTTGAGTTCTTTTTTTTTTTTTTTTTTTGAGGTATGCGGGCCTCTCACTGTTGTGGTCTCTCCCGTTGCGGAGCACAGGCTCCGGACGCGCAGGCTCAGCGGCCATGGCTCACGGGCCCAGCTGCTCCGTGGCATGTGGGATCTTCCCGGACCGGGGCACGAACCCGTGTCTCCTGCATCAGCAGGCGGACTCTCAACCACTGCGCCACCAGGGAAGCCCTGCTTGAGTTCTTGTTCACTGCAGTGACCACTGACCACTTGCTGAGACATCTTCACCAATGTCCAGGTGACCCTCGTGTTGTTCCTTGGGTGGCCGAGGGTGGAGGCTGAGGGAGCAGGTGAAAAGGGAGAGGGCTGGCAAGTTCCTCTTAGCGTAGGAATCAACACAGATTTGAATATTCAGTCCTAAGGGTTATAAATAATGTGAGTTTTCATTGACGGGAAAGCAGTGCTACATTTAGTACAATAATTAGTTATTTGATTACTTTTGTTTTAGCCTGAAGTAGAGGACAATTGACAAATGTGAATACCTCTGAGACTGATGGGGCACAGTAAACTAACTTTATTTATTACAAAATGCAATTTTATTAATATGAATTGACAGTAATTAATTTGCTAGTGTTGATGTTGTTAATAATTGCATGTAATTTATGAAATATTCATGCTAGAGCAGAATAAAATAATGCATAGGTCCTCTGGCTTATTTGTTTAAAAGGCTGAATATTTCAACAAAGCCTTTTGAATTCAGTGTATTCATATTACAGTGGCTTGAAATCCCACAAAATAACCACAAATATTTAGTTGCATTGTGCCTTTACATTCCTTATTTTAGCAGTTCTTAACTTGACTTCCAGGCACTTCCAGTGATACTGTGACTGTACCTCAGTGCACCATGACACTCCTGAAATTAAATAGGAGAATGTAATTTTTACGAGCCTCCTCCAAAGATAAAGCACTTACCGCTGCACTATCTAACTTAATCTTCATAAAACTTCCAAAAATAGCTATTTTGTTCCCATTTCACAGGTAAGGAAACTAAGGCTATGAGTGGAGAAGCCTTGGTTCTCGGTAGCCGTGCAAGGTCAAGTGGCAGAGGCAAGCCTCAGCCCGGGTCCTCCAGCTCCTCAATCCAGGACCCACAGAGTGAAATCTAATTTTGCTTTTATTCCAATTTTTTTTTTTTTTTCTGCATGAAAGTATGGGCTGTTTCCCCATCCTAATTTAGTTTGGCCCTCTTGTTCCTAGAAAAGGATTGTAATTAGAGAGAATCACAATTGAATTGAACTAATGCGATCAACGACATAGGAGCTGGAGTCTGTGACCTGGCTCTGTCGAGGCCTTTAGTCACTGTCTCACTTCACAGGCCCCCTCCCCACTCTGCGGGCTGCAGCCCCGGGGCCCCAGGGCGGCTATGTTTAGGGGGGCAGAAGAGGCAGCTGTTGGGTTCTGGAACATGTGCCCAGAGATCCTGGCTCAGTTCTAACTCCCTGGGCTGACTTCACAGGCCTGCAACCTGTTCCCATGCTCAGAAGGGCCCCCGCATCTGGTTTCCTATTGTCAGCATCCTGAGATTCTGAATCACTTTTAAACAGCAGACCCCACGTTTTCATTTTGCACTGGACTCGAAAATTATGTAGCTGGTTCTGCGCTTCCTCTGGAACTCGGAGACAAGTCGTCTTGCCCCTCTGAGCCTCAGCTCTTTATCTGAGAAACGAAGATAGGATGTTTTACTCCAAAAAGTTCTCAAGGGGTTAAGTGAGAGCATGCCCATGAATGCAACCCACGGCCAATGCCAGGCTTCTGTATTAGAGTCTGTCTTCCAGCACCAGCATCTTTCAGGCCTCACCGAGTGAGCAAGAGCTGGAGCTTGTTCCAGGAGGAGGGCAGCAGGGAGTCTGAGTCCAGTCCAGGCCTCTTCCTGAGCCCCTCCGAGCCCTGTCCCAGGTCAGAGCCATTGGATACTTAAAAATCCGACAAAGACCTAAGTCCACAGATAATTCAGGGTGATAAGTTTGCCCCACATTTTTGGCTGGGGTCTTCGGAGGTCAGCTCTGGAGACAGACAAATGGGGGGAAGTTTAGGGTTCAAAAAACCACCTATGGTCTATGAGTTTTTAGCCCTCAGGCATGTGCCCTACTCATTTTGAGAAGAAAAGAAAAATGCTTTTTGCGCAGAGTTTCCAACTGACTGTTTGTCTTTCTACCTGTGACCTCGGACACGTCAGTCTTCTCATTTATAAAATGATAATAATGTTGGTTACCCCCTGACCTGTCCCTGCAGTGACCAAGGCACCGGGAGGGGGCTCGTCTTCATTGGTGTAGCTGGCCTTCTTCCCTGGTGAAGGGCTGAGGCTGGCAGGAGTCTCTCGGTGCCACAAGGGTCCATCTGCAGGGCAGGACCTGCATGCAGGCATGCTGACCTGCGGCACAGGACTGACAGGGACAGGGGATGGTCCTTAAGTGAAGGCAAATGGAGAGAAAGAGAGAGTGCATATCAATGACCAGTAATTCCTGAACACTCCAGGCTCAGCGCCAGTGGAGGGGTGGTGGGCACAGAACCACTGTCCTGCCTTCCTGGGCACTTGCCTTCCTGGGCTCTTCCTTGGGGAGCGAGTGGTGCCTGTGCTTGTTGAGTGCTTGCTGTGTGTGTGGCACGGTGCCATGTCCCGGGCCGAGCCCTCACCCACCACCCTATGGTGGGGATTCCTGGCTCCACTTTGCAGCATGACTTGGGTTGTCACTATATTTCCCAGTTGCGTGGCTTTGGGAAGTCAGTGGACCTCTCTGAGCCTCAGTTTCATCATCTAGAAGTGGGGATAATAGTCTTCACGGGGAGAATAAATGTGACAACCCTGTCTGTAAAGGAGAAAACCTGTTTTACATGTTGGTGCTATATGGGGTGCAAAAATCACTGTATCAGAAAGTTATGAAGATGTTAGGAGATATATGAACGAATAATGAGAACTTAGAATATCTTACATGTTCAGGTGCAAATGTTGATGGAGTCGCGTGCAATTATAAGCAATACCAGCAGGATAACCACTGCCCAGCTAGTGGGGGCTGAACAGGGATCCGCACTCTGGTCCTTCAGAGACCAAAGCCCATGTTTTTAAGCACCACACTGCAGGGCCCCTGCTAGCTTTTGTGAGTCTCAAGACCACCCTGTTCTGGAGGCCAGGAAAGAATTAATAACCCCTTTAAAAGATGGGGAGACTGAGGTTGGAGAGAGGACCCGATACCTGGAGAAATGCTAGGCAGTAGGGGCTGAGGACATTTAATTTCAGAAGCTGGGGTCTGGAGTTCATCATTCATTCATTTATTTAACAGATGTTTATTGAGCAGATATTATGTACCAGGGACTGGTCTGGGTGTTTTAGACACCATGGTGAGCAAAACCAGATACAGTTGCAGCTCTCACGGAGTTTCTGGGCTATGGAGGAGGCATAGGAAGTAACTAACCACACAAATGAGCTGTGCTGTTGTAAAGGATGCAGGCGTCTGCAAACGGCAAACACGTGATGTAAGGAGGGCCTGGAAGAGGCTGTTGGGCAGCTTCTGCCTTCTCCTAGAAAGGAAGATAGAGAGGGAGGGAGGCCTGAGCAAAGGCCCTGGGGCAGCTCCAGGGCGTTGGAGCTAAGAGCAGGGAGTGAGGGTGGGACAATATATGGTGAGGGAAGGGGGTCAGGGCCATGTTATGGGGTTTTGTCCTCATCCTGAGAGCAGTGGGAAGCTTTCTGAGGGTTTTCACCAGGAAAACGATACAGATCAAATTTGGGCTCTGAAAAGTTCACTCTGGCTTCAGTGTGGAGAATCCACTCAGAGCAAAACCATTCAAAGTGACAAAAAACAAAGAACATACCAGTTGAGTAAAATCTTAAATAGCTGATTCATTAACTAGACTAACAAAGTCAAGAAATGCCCCCACCAGGACTTCCCTGGTGGCGCAGTGGTTAAGAATCCACCTGCCAATGCAGGGGACACGGTTCCAGCCCTGGTCCGGGAAGATCCCACATGCTGCGGAGCAACTAAGCCCGTGCGCCACAACTACTGAGCCTGCGCTCTAGAGCCCACGAGCCACAACTACTGAGCCTGCGTGCCACAACTCCTGAAGCCCGCACGCCTAGAGCCTGTGCTCCACAACAAGAGAAGCCACCACGATGAGAAGCCCACACACCGCAACGAGGAGTAGCCCTCACTTGCCGCAACTAGAGAAAGCCCACATGTGGCAACGAAGACCCAACACAGCCAAAAATAAACAAATAAAATAAATAAATTTATTTTTAAAAAAAGAAATGCCCCCACCCAGTCACCCGCACGTGTGCATGGCACTTGCACGGCATCATCACAGCTCACCTGGGCATATGACCAGATGGAGGACGTACCCGAGCCTCTCGTTTCTGTGCCCACACAGTTGGCTCAGCACCTGAGCTGACTTCCTGGGCCCTCAAGACATGCCTGCTGTGGACTTATATACACTACTAAATGTAAAACAGATAGCTAGTGGGAAGCAGCCGCATAGCACAGGGAGGTCAGCTCGGTGCTTTGTGACCACCTAGAGGAGTGGGATAGGGAAGGTGGAAGGGAGATGCAAGAGGGAGGAGGTATGGGGATATATGTATATGTATAGCTGATTCACTTTGTTATAAAGCAGAAACTAATACACCATTGTAAAGCAATTATACTCCAATAAAGATGTTAAAAAAAAAAAAAGACATGCCTGCTGGATAAATGGACACATGAGTGATGGTGCCATCCTGCCAGCCAGGCTGTGACATCTGAGTCCACACTCTGTGAGGTGAGAGGATTTCTGAGGGTGCCTGTTTCCAGGGTACTGACTTCCCGCTCATCCCTCCAAGCTTGGGGGCTGGTAGGTTGGTCCCTGAGGGACTGGGCAGTGGAAGTAGGAGGTGCTGAGGGTAGGAGTGAGAAAGTAACTGCTCAGTACTGAGAAGTTCAAGGGAAAGGTCACTTAAAACCACCCCTGCACACCCGGCTCCATCCTTCGGGGAGACCGTGAAGGAAGGAGAGTGGGGAGTTAATACCAAACATGTAAGGTGGTTGTTTTTTTTTTTTAAGATATTTTATTAAAAATTTTTTTTAATTTTAAAAAATTTTATTGGTGCATGGTTGATTTACAATGTTGTGTTAGTTTCAGGTGTATAGCAAAGTGATTCAGTTATACATATACATATATCCATTCTTTTTCAGATTCTTTTCTCATGTAGGTTATCACAGAATACTGAGTAGAGTTCCCTGTGCTGTATCGTAGGTCCTTGTTGGTTATCTATCTTATATATGGTAGTGTGTGTATGTTAATCTCAAGCTCCTGATTTATCCCTCCCCTGAGCCTGTACAATTAAAGACTAAGGGTCCCTCAAAACAGAGGAGACTTGAGGGTGGGCGTGGGGGAGGTCGGGGGTGGGTTCCTTCCCATGTCATGCACGCATGCCCGCTCTCCCTGGAACTTCCATGGTGTGGTCCTTTTTTTTTTTTTTTTGGCTGCGTTGGGTCCTTGTTGCTGTGTATGGGCTTTCTCCAGTTGTGGCGAGTGGGAGCTACTCTTCATTGCGGTGCACGGGTCTCTCACTGCGGTGGCTTTTCTTGTGGAGCACGGGGCTCTAGGCACGCGGGCTTCAGTAGTTGTGGCACGTGGACTCAGTAGTTGTGGCTCATGGGCTCTAGAGTGCAGGCTCAGTAGTTGTGGCGCACGGGCTTAGTTGCTCCGTGGCATGTGGGATCCTCCCAGACCAGGGATCAAACCCGTGTCCCCTGCATTGGCAGGCGGATTCTTAACCACTGCGCCACCAGGGGAAGTCCCCCGTGGTGTGCTCTTAATGGGGCCATTTCTTATACTCGCTGCCTCAGAACTGGAGGTGGGCTGGGTGAGTGAGTTTAAGAGGGAGCCTTGGCTTTTCCGGCAGCAATCTGGGAAAAGACATCAGCGGGAGAGAGATTGGCAAGAGAGAGCAGGAGCTTGCCAGGGTGAAGGGTTACTCTTTTATAACTTGGAGGCCTGGGCAGTGAGATGCACCCTTCCTGCCTGCTCCGCTGCAGCCTCTGCCACTCCGTCTAGCCTGACCTGTGATTTGAGATGAGCCAGTCATAATTCCTGGAGGGTGATGGAGAGAATGAATGAGTCACAAAGCAATTTGGTGCCAAGTGTCTGAAGGAGGAGTGGCAGCTAGAGACAGAGGGGTCGGGGGGGGGCTCACGTGGTGCGGGGGCCACCTGACTGGGGTCCCTGGGGCCCAGATCAGAGCTGGGATTCTCCAAGACTGAGCTGTGTTTGCTCAGCCTTCTGGCTTGTGAGATGAGTCAGCCTGGGTAAGTGTCCAAGTCTGTCCTGGTGTATTAATTATCTATCACTATCCAAACCTTAGTGGCTTCAAACAAAAAATTATGATTTCAAACAGCCCATGGGACAGAAATCCATGAGTGGCTTATTTGGGCCCTGGCTCAGGGCCTCTCAGGAGGCTGCAGTCAAGCTCTTGGTGGGTGGGACTCCAGGCATCTCAAAGCTCAACTGGGGCTGGTGAATTCACCTCCAGGAGAGCTCACTCGCCTGCCTGGCAAGTTAGCGCTGGCTGTTGGCAGGAGGCCTCAGTTCCTTGCCACGTGGACCTCTCCGTAGGGCTGCTTGAGTGTCCTCACAACAGGGTGGCCAGCTTCCCTGAGAATGAGCATCCAAAGATGAAAGCAGTGACTTTCAGGACCAGCCTCAGAGTCACGCTCTGCCATTTTGCAATGTACTGTTGGTTTCACAGGGCAGCCCTCTTTCATACGGAGGGGACCAAGCAGAGACGTAAGGATAACTGGGGACCATCTGGAGGCTGGCAACCCCACCCGTAAGAGAGCAACTATGTGTGCCCACTGCCTTGATGTGGGGATAAAAGGAGATCTTGGACTTCCCTGGTGGTGCAGTGGTTAAGAATCCGCCTGCCAATGCAGGGGACATGGGTTCGAGCCTTGGTCCGGGAAGACCCTACATGCTGCGGAGCAACTAAGCCCATGAGCCACAACTCCTGAGCCCGTGTGCCACAACTGCTGAAGCCTGCGCACCTAGAGCCCGTGGTCCACCACAAGGGAACCGACTGCAATGAGAAGCCTGCGCACCACAACGAAGAGTAGCCCACGCTTGCTGCAACTAGAGAAATGCCGGTGCGCAGTAATGAAGACCCAAAGCAGCCAAAAAAAGAAAAGGAAATCTTGTGTGGGAAAGAGCTCAGAGAAGCAGAGGGGTGGGACGTGCTGTCATGGTTAGGAGCTCAGGCTTGGGGCACGACAGGATGAGGTGTCTGAAATGAGAGGTGCTGTAAGGGTAAAACACACTTCAGATTTCTAGGACTTAATATGAAAAAGAGAATGTAAATGATCTCATTAAATGTTGAAATGATATTTTGGATAGTGTGCTAAAGACATTTTTTATTAAAATTAATTTCACTTGTTTCTTTTCATTTGTTAAGGTGGCTACTAGAAAATTTAAAATTACGGATGTGGCTGGCATTTTATTTCATCAGATAGCACTGGCCTGCGCCATGAGCCCGAGATTGGAGTCCTCATCTGTCTCCCCCGCAGAACTTCCAAAGGGCTCAGTGCATGGCTGAGTGAGTGCTCTGAACACAGTACACATCCAAGGAATGTTGAATAGGCAGCTGGGGAGAGGGAATACCAAGATCTTTGGCGTCAGACAAACCTGGATTCAAATCCTGGCTCCATTTCCAAGGTCCCTAACCTCTATGATCAGAGATTCCACACCTGTAGAATGCGTCCCCCAGTCTCTGCTCAGCTCACTTTGCTCAATTCAGATGAAAATGCAAACGAGGTGGGACCTTGGACTAACGGGAGGGTTCATTGTGCAGGTTCTTCGTATAAGTGCACGCTGGCCTCAGGCTAGAAGCAGCTAAGGGGCTCACTGGGGACAAGGCTAAGGAGTGGCAGCACGTGAGCCGAGACACGTGGCAGGCCTGTACCTGTACCGCCAGCCCCACGGTGGCCGTTGGCAGAAGCAGCTTTGGATTTTCTGATTTTCCTGTTCTGCTTCTGTGTCCCTCTGTGGCCTTGTCTTGATCCCTGATGGAAGCGGAGGCTACCTACCAGGGAGTGAGAACATATCAGCCTGCCCAGTACTGTCCCATGCCCTTAGCCCATCATGGGCGACAGCTTGAGGAGGCGCCTCCTGACAGGGGAAACTGGTCCCAGGGCAGCGGAGCAGGGACATGTCAGAGGGGCAGCCCACCTCCCCAGGGCCCCTCCGCAGGGGCCTCCCTCCCCATCCCTCCCCTGAGAACCAGCTCTGAGCTCCACACCCTATCTCTGTTCCCAGAGGGAGCGAGACAAACAAAAGGGAGTCGTGTTTGCTGTTATCAAGACACAAAATCCTTGCACTTAATTAAAACATGCCATGGCAACCAGCGTGCTGCGGGTAGCTAGGCTCGGAGTGTCCGTCGCCACCGAGGGTGATGCCCACGTGCCGTCTCTTTGTTCCAGGAGAGGTGACCGCGCTGTGCTTTTTGTGAGCATGGCCTTTGTCTGCAGCTCCAAGGGCGGAAACTTGGGGCCTCACTGGGGCTGACGCCTGCGGCCATTTTTGGACCGGTGCCCTCTCCAGGCTAGGAAGCCAGGCAATCCCAGAGCAGGTTTGGACCCCCCTACATCAGCTGAAGGCCCCACTGGGGACAAAGTTGTGACCAGATGCAGTCCCCATACTCTGGATGCTGCTGGGTGGGACACACACAGCCAGGTTGCTACTGGACAGGGGATACGGACTTTGGTAGGGAGGCAGGCAGCTGGTGGGAGGAATCAGAGAAGGCTTCCTGGAGGAGGGTTCACCTGAGTATTAGGAGTTGCGGGAATAGTCAGAGTCTGGTGGAAGGAGTGGCACAAGCCCAGGCGTGGAGGTGAGAGAGAGCATGGTATGCGGGGGCTGACGCAAGTCCGTGCTCCTAGACCATGAGGTGCCAGGAGGAAGTGTAGGGGACCGCAGCTGAGAGGCATGGATGTTCCTTGGTGTGGGAGACAGGGAGCCACAGGAGGTTGCTGAGTAGATGAGAATCAGGTCAGAGTCTGCTGAGCTGGGTTGCGGCGCTGGGCAGAGTCCCATCCACGCCGTTGAACGCCCCTGCCGGGGGACCCTGCCCCACCCACCGCAGAGGAGCTGGAAGCCTTGCCCGCAAGCCATGTCCCTTCATGTTTTTGCTTTCAGTCACGTTTTCTTCATGCTCAACAGCTTTCATCTGAAAAAGGAAATTTGCAGAAAATGAGACACCAGCGCCACTTGCCGTGAAGGAGACGCGAGGGCAGAAGTGGCTGGAGTAGAAGTGGTGAGGGTCTGCAGGGTCTCCAGCCTGGCTCACAGGGGGGAAAAAATGATGGCTCCTCTCTCTCCTCTCTCCCTGTGAGGTTCAGACTTCTGCTGCGGCCACAAGGGGTTCCTGATGGGGAGAGTGGATGACCTCAGAGAATTCTGATTCCCACTGCAGAAAGACACGGCAAAGTGCGTGCCCAGTGCAAGGAAACTCAGCATCCAGGGACCAGAGCGGTCTTGGAGTCAGGTATCAGACAGCTGTGTGACCTCAGGCAAGTCATTTAACCTTTCTGAGCCTTGGGTTTCTCATTTTTAACACAAGGAAAGGATAAAATCACTTATGTGAAACATGTAGCAAGTGCTTGCTGCACAGAAGTTCTTCAAAACGTGACGTCTGTTGTTTCCAGTTCAAAGCGACAGACAAGTGAACTGAGTCCAATGTGGTTCACTTGTATCAGAGCTCATCAACTGCAGATTTCTCCAGGATTCTGAAGGCTTTCGAGGCTGGCTGTGGAGACGGAGGGACCACTTTAGGGATGCAGCTCCCTTCTTTAGCAGTGGTAGAAAACCCTCTGGAACACAGGGACAGGGTGAACCTTTCCTTGACAGAAGCCAGCCCAGGGCCCTTCCCCCAGAAGGGGAGTGTCTGCAGCCCTAGACAAGAGGGTCCCAGGGCATCTGCTTCCTCTACTGCCTGTGCACAGTGGGCTTCAGGTACCGATGCCAGGCCAGTGGTGACAGCGTTGGCTGTAGCCAAGAGTCCTCAGATTTAAGAGCCAAGTCCTTAGACTTGGATTTAAGATACAACTGCCTTAATACCCTAAATTAAAGTTCTATTAAGGTTTCTTATGTGTTCCAGATGCCTTGAGCTACTGCATAGAGAACGGAGGCTCTTGGGTCATGTGTCTCGTGGCTCTAGACTAGGCAGGAGACGACACAAGCCGGCATGGCATGCATGGGGCCAGGTTGGGAAGCCCAGAAACCTCATTTTGGGGACTTCTTTGTCCAGAGACAGAATCCATCTCAGTACAAAGGCTGTTGCTTGGGTGGGGTAGATTTTCAGGGTCTTTAAATGCCATAAATACAGAGGCTCTGATTTAAGAGCCTCATGGACAGTAATTTTTTAGGTCATTTATACAGCTTGAGCCCTTCCCCCTCCCATCCAGTTTTACCCTGTGTCTTCTCGAGCCCAGCCTGGGAAGGAGGAACTGGTTTTCTTTAAATAAACACGGGCTGCTGCATCCAATTCAGATGGGGGCGGTTTAAGGACCCTTGTGATTCCTCAGTTCGCTTCTAAGGTTTAGGACTTTGGAATGAATTAAAGCACCAAAGGCAAGAAGCCTGGAAGGGAGAAAATGATGATTCCTGCTGGTTCCTCCCAGCACCCGTGTTGCCTGTGGCAGTCTGCCCCACGGGGAGCCCGAGTCACTGAGAGGGAAATGGCACAATTCAGGACCGTTTAGAGACTGGGCTCATATATCAGCCATTAGGGAATTTTACTGGATGAGAAAATGAGAACTTTTTGTAGTTGCTAAAAAGAGCACCATTCTTAATTTGACCTCTTCTTGGCGGTGGGAGATGGGCACTTTATCTGAAACACAAGTGCACAGAAAAGGAAGAAAAAGAAAGCCATTGGTGTGAGGAGGGGCGGCCAGGCTGCATCCCGTTCCCGAGGCCACATGTCTACCGTGGTCCCTGGACCAAGTTCGAGGGATAAGACAGGGTCATCAGCGACCCTGTCTTATGGCTCTGACGGGTGGAGGCTCTGATGGAAAATGTGCTTTAAGACACTGTGGACCTAGAGGTTGTCATACTGAGTGAAGTAAGTCAGACAGAGAAAGACAGATATCATGTGATATTGTTTATATGTGGAATCTAAAAAAAATGATACAAATGAACTTATTTATAAAGGAGAAATAGACTCACAGACATAGAAAACGGACATGGTTACCAAAGGGGAAAGGGCGGGGGAGCGATAAACTAGGAGTTTGGGGTTAAAATATAAACACTACTACATATAAAATAGATGACCAACAAAGACTACTTACTGTATAGCACAGGAAACTACACTCAATATCTTGTAACAACCAATAATGGAAAAGAATCTAAAAAAGAACATATATATGTAACTGAACCACTTTGCTGTACACCTGAAAGCAACACGACATTGTAAATCAACTGTATTTCAATAAAATTTTTTTAAAACTTAAAAAAAAATGCTGTGTACATTGGACCAAACCACAAAGTGACTTAGTACTTGTAGCAAATGACATTTACAATCAAAGTTTGAAAGATGCAGTTTTGCGGTAGCCTGAACAAAGCCCAAGAATAGGAGGGAGGGCTTCCCTGGTGGCGCAGTGGTTGAGAGTCCGCCTGCCGGTGCAGGGGACGCGAGTTCGTGCCCCGGTCCGGGATGATCCCACATGCCGCGGAGCGGCTGGGCCCGTGAGCCATGGCCGCTGAGCCTGCGCATCCGGAGCCTGTGCTCCTCAATGGGAGAGGCCACAACAGTGAGAGGCCCGCATACCGCAAAAAAATAAAAAAGAATAGGAGGGAAAGAGAGGTTTGAGGGGGCCAGAGTGGTGGGGTGGGTTGCTTCAAAGAAGAATTAGAAAAAACAAAGAGAGACTTTTATGAATGGCATTTCCCATCCTGAGACTTTGTGACATAGAGTAGGACATCAGCTTTAACAGAATGCCTACCAAAAATGGCTTGGAGGATTGTTTATAGTAAGAGCGAATTTCTCATTTCTAAAATGATACTCTTCTAAGTCATGGGGAGACAATCACTACCAGAACTGGCAGTGAGGGATGAGGGGGCCCCTTTGCCTGGAACCCAAGCCCCCTCCCTTATGATAAATCAGAAGGACACTTTTAGCAGCCTGGGCCTGTGTAGTAGGTGTGTAGGGATAGCTCACTGTGGCTTTAATTTGAATTTCTTGATTACAAGAGAGGTTGATTACCTTCTTATATGTTTATTGGCATTTGGATTTCCTCTATGTGAAATGTGTCTTTAAGTCCTTTGCCCTTTAAAAAATATTGGATTGTTCGAGTTTATCAAACTAATTTCTGAGACTTCTCTATATGTCCTGGATCCGAGCCTTTGTTGGTTTTAAGGATTGCACATTTTTTTCTGCTCTGCTCTGGGGCTCCCTTTTTTTCCTCTCTTAATGGTATATTTTTATAAACAGAAATCTTAAAATTTTAGTGTAGTCAATTATATCAGGATTTTCCCTTATGGTTAATATTTTCTGTCTTGTTTTATAATTTTTCCCACAAAGATAGTCTTCTATGTAATTTTGCCTTTTACATTCAGGTCCATAATCTGCCTAGAGTTGATTTTTGAGTGTAGTATGAGGTAAAGGTCCAATTAAATTTTCTCCATATGGATACCAAGTTGTTCCAGCTCTATTTATTATCCTTTTTCATTGCTTTACAGCACTACCTTTACAATAAACCACATGTCCATATATGCATGAATTTGTATCTTGGTTTTATATTATGTTCCATTGGTCTATTTGTGTCTCCTAAAGCCAGTACCACACTGCAGTACCAGTTTCATCATAAGTTTTATTTTCTGCTCTTAATATCTGGCAGGACAAGCTCTCCCTCTTGTTCTTCTCAGGAGTTTCGTGGCTAATCTTGGCTCTTTGCTTTTCTACATAAATTTTAGAATCATCTTTCAATTTACACAAAATATCTGTTGAGAGTTTGCTTTGGGGTTGCCTTGAATCTATAGATACTTTTAGAGGAGAATTAGTATTTTTGCCATAATGAGTCTTCCAATCCATTAGCACGATATATCTTAGGTTTCTTTACTTTTTTCATAGGTACGTGGTTTTCTCTATGACTTCAGTATCTTTGGCTAGCTATATTTATAAGCACTTGCTATTTTTTCTTTTTTTTTTTGGCTACACCGCGTGGCACGTGGGGTCTTAGTTCCAGACCGGGGATGGAACCCCCACCACCTGCAGTGGAAGCGAGCAGTCTTATCTGCTGGATCGCCAGGGAAGTCCCAGTACTTGCTATTTCTGATGCTATTGAAAATTGTATCATTAAAAAATTTATCTGTGTTGTATATAGAAATACAATTAGTTTTTGTACTGATTTTAAAAATTGTGTAACCCTGTCAGTTTCCCTTATTGATTACAATAATTTATCTAAGAATTCTTTTAGATTTTTAAAATGTAAACAATAATAGCTTCCACAAATAATGGCGGTTTGGTGTTTTCCTTTCTGATCCCTATACTATTTATTTGTTTTCTGGCTTTATTGCTCTGCCTAGGACCTCTATTAAAATGTTGAATAGAAATGGTGATAGTAGACATTATTGTCTTATTTGTGATCTTAAAATTTTCATCATTGGGGCTTCCCTGGTGGCGCAGTGGTTGAGAGTCCGCCTGCCGATGCAGGGGACGCGGGTTTGTGCCCCGGTCTGGTAAGATCCCACATGCCGCGGAGCGGCTGGGCCCGTCAGCCATGGACGCTGAGCCTGAGCATCTGGAGCCTGTGCTCCGCAACGGGAGAGGCCACAACAGTGAGAGGCCCACATACAGCAAAAAAAAAAAAAAAAAAGGAAATTCTCATCATTTCCCCGATTAGTGTAATGTTTGGTGAGGGTGTATATCCTTTATCAGTTTAAGGACGCTTCCCTCTATTTCTGGTATTTCTGGCTTACTACAACTCTATTTTTCCATCATGTAGGGACAATGAATTTTATCAAATGCTTCTTATGTATCTATGAAAAAAATCACTTAATTTTTCTTTTTTAATCTGTGAAGGTGGTAAAATACATTCACTGATTTTCTAATGTTAAACCAACCTTGAATTCCTGGTATAAACTCAACTTGGCTATAATATAATATTCCTTTCCTATATTGCTGGATTTAGCATGTTAATGTTGTTTAGGATTTTTACATCTATATGAACTCTGAGAGAGATTAAGATGTATTTTTCCTCCATTGTGCTGTCTCTGTCAGGTTGTCGTGTCAATCTTATGCTAGCCTAATGAGTTGGGGTATAGATCAACTATGTTTTAAGTATAATAGTCTGTCCAGGACACTGCTGCTTCTGCTAGATACCACCACTGCTATCACTGCATTTGAATTCTAACTTTCTCTTGTATTTCCTCATTTGCTCTATGTTCAAAGTCCCCGGTGAAGGTGTCTGATTGGCTGAGCAGGCTGCCTGGGAGTGGGGAGACGGAGGCTCTGATTCCCTTACCTTTTGTGGTAGCAGGGGTTATACTGCTTTCCAAGACTGGGAGGAGGCTGTATGCTAGACAGTTCACTTCCCCTCCCTCCTCCTCCACGAAGAAAGATGAGTGTCCTTGAGAATACCCCTGTACTTATACTCATTAAAGACTGAGAACTCTGAGTGGACCAAAGGAAAGAATGAAAAGGAAATGCATATATAGTTGTTTGGGTCATCACAATATTCTGCATTTCAGATAACCTGAAATTCCTGGTGGTGAATGGGAACTGGGTATTTAAGGGCTCTTGATAATCTGCAGGATCTAACCTAATTTTAACTCAACATCACCGTCTAGTCATCACCTCTATACACTTTAAAGCATCAGTGAGTTTTGAGGACTCAGGAGGTGATAAATGTGAAAACACCATGCATAGTATCCAGCACATAGCACATGCTCAAAAATTGCTTGTTTTGAATCTAAAACGTGCTTGATCAATTCCATCTACAGTCTCTCTTTAAAATGTTATAGAGAAGATCATGGCTGCTTGCTTCTTGCCTTTCCAAGTTGGCTGATCAACAGAACCAGAACTGCATCCCTCTCGTGACCTTTATCACTGGTCTCAGGATGCCTAGGAGAATTAAATCTTCCCCGAGGGGTAGGTTCTAAAGTAGGCTCCCAAGTTAAATTTGCATATAATTAGATTCCACCATATTCACTTTTTACTACTCATTATTTTATGGACATCAGGCATGTGTGCCTTTAATTTCCCCTTTCAAAAAACAAAAAACAAAAAACCCAAATATAAAACCCCGAGAGGGTCTTGTGTTTCCACTGTTATTTCTAGGTGGAGGGCTTGGTGATTTCACATGATTTTGGGGCTCTCTGGCACACATCCAGTTAGACACCTGTTCACAGCTCAAGGTTGGGATTGAGCTTTTTGCCTTTTTTCTCCTCCACTCCACACAGTTGCTGTCAATTCCCAGAAATTTGGTGACTTTTATGGTCTCAATAGGACAGTATTTTCAGAATATAGTGGGTTCTGAATTCTGTATCTGGCATGTAACTGAGAGCTTCAAGTCCTAAATCCTTTAAGAGAATTGCATTATTATTACTATTTCTCCAGATTTCTCTTCCACTTGCCCATTGTTAGGACCCTCTGCTGCTCTGAGCCTCTCATGAAGCCCTGGAGGTGTCTTTGCTGTGTGTCTCCACTGAAGAATTGGCAATAACAGTGCCCCCTAGGCACATGGAGGTGTCATTGCTTCACTGTTTTAATCAATCAGCAAGTGATGGCAGTCACCTCATCCTGAATGTTCAGGGGGCCCTACAGTGTGTCCTGTTTTAGAGAAATGCCAGTGTATCTCAGTTCTTAGATTTTTGTTAGCTAATGTTGATAGAGTTATCCTAAAGCAAAAAGCCTAGCTTAAAGAGTTTTTGTTTGTGAAGATTAAGTTTTCTGCTTATTTATGTAATTCTTTTGCTCTCTGCTGCTTGCTCACATGGTTATAAAGAGAGACAGTGCCTAGCAATACATGATTACTGAATGAACATTGTCTTCTAAAATTCTTTAATTATTCTTTTTCTTCTTTTTTTTTTACAAAAGTAGCATATTATTTTGTAGAAAATTCAAATAATACATAAGCATCTGAAATAAAGTATGAGTGTCTTCTTGCCTTCTGCTCTAGTCCCACTCCTCAAGGGTTACTGTTGTAAGCTTCATGCATGTCTACATGTACACACACACACACACACATACACACACACACACACACACACTGCATATGTTGAGATTTTTTCCCCCTGAAAATGGAATCATTCCATCAGTAATGTTTTTCAGTCCATTTTTTTCGATTTCCCCCAATGTATCATGGTATGATAACATGTCAGTTACTATACATTGATCTAGTTCCTTAATGGCAGTATAATAATCTGTTTAGCTAATGCCATTGTTTTGCCATAGCAAACGATGCTGCTGCCAGCTACTTGGACAGCTGCCCTTGCACAGCTGTGTGAGTATCTCTGTTGCATAGATCCCTAGAATAAGATAGGACTTTCAATTAAAGCCCCCAGCACAGACATAAGCCTCAGAGGGCTGCTCCATAAATATTGGTTGATGACAATGCTATGTTGTCATATTAATTAGAATAGGAAGAGACCCATTAGGGCAACAAATGCACATTCATAGGGCAAACTGGTTCTATAGAAGGAAGATATAACACTCAATATTCTCATCTTTGAAAAGACAAACCACGTTAAATGTAATGAGTAGCAAGTTGCCTGTATATCAGTGTGTAAAATATTCCCCAGGGAGTGTTAGCTTGACAGAATGCATAAAGTACAGATATTGCATTAAAGATAAAACTGAGGGAATATTTACCCAGCATGGTTACCTAGAAAATATACAATTTGATCTAGAGGCTTTTCCTGTATAAATTATTATGGCCTCTACTTCAATCACAAACAGCTTTCAAGTTGGGCAATTGCCTTATAAAAAAAGGAGAGGAGAACAGCTTCCAATTGTGTGGAATGAAGCTTCAAAAACAGGCAACTCAGTTCTGATAGAACAATTTAAACCGTCCGTCTCCTTATCTGATGTGGACATCATTTTTCAGAGGGGCGACCAGCTCAAATTAAATAGTTTGCCCGCAGACAGTCTGTCTGTCTTTTTTTTTTTTCCCCTTTCCTTAACCAGGCAGGGTGCTGTAGGACTCCGCTAATTTAGGAAGATTTGTCTGGGCAATGCCAAAGTGAGATGAATAGGAACAACTTTAACAGAGAAAAAAATGAGTGATATTAAAATAAATGATAATAAAGGATGGTCAGAGGCGGATTTGACATGGGAGATTATATTCCTGCCTGGCTGATTGCCTCAGAAACCCCTTGAAACCCTGGGCTTTATTTGCAGATGATCTCCACTGTGGACCAAAGAGTTCAACAGGAAAAGGAATGAGCAAAATCAATGAGCTGGCTTGAGCCAAAGAGGGTCATCGAGCCACAGTGAGAAGAGGTGGGCTAGAGCGTCCCTGGGACCATTTTGATCAAATGGCCGTGGAGGAGGAGGGCTGCTTCTCACTGTCTCAGGGCCTTCACAGGCTCCCCCTGCCCTTCTCTGCTCCTCCTTCAGCCATTGTAGCTTCGGGCCAGAGAGCTGCAGTTCTGAGGATGGGGGTGCTTCTTCCAATGGGGGGAGTGCAAAGAGCAGGACCATGCATTTAGAGACCTTGAGGAAATCCAAAGAAGGATTTTTTGGGGGACTGGCTGCAAGACACCACAGCTCAAAGCCTGTCCTTAAATTATCTTTCCTCCCAGCTTATAAATGGACTTGTGCATAATTAAAAAAATTTTTTAATAGATATATTTTTAATTAATTTATTTATTTTTGGCTGCGTTGGGTCTTTGTTGCTGTGCGCGGGCTTTCTCTAGTTGAGACAAATGGGGATTACTCTTCGTTGCGGTGCGCGGGCTTCTCATTGTGGTGGCTTCTCTTGTTGTGGAGCACAGGCTCTAGGCACGCGGGCTTCAGTAGTTGTGGCTCGCAGGCTCTAGAGCGCAGACTCAGTAGTTGTGGCACACAGGCTTCAGTAGTTGTGGCACGTGGGCTTCAGTAGTTGTGGCTCGCGGCCTCTGGAGTGCAGGCTTAGTAGTTGTGGCGCATGGGCTTTCTTGATCTGTGGCATGTGGGATCTTCCCAGGCCAGGGCTCGCATCCATGTCCCCTGCATTGGCAGGCAGATTCTTAACCACTGTACCACCAGGGAAGCCCTGTGCATAATTTTTGAAAACTTTTTATTTTGAAATAATTGCAAACTTATAGAAAGAACTCGTAAGTGTGAGTCACCTAGATTCACCTGTTGGTACCATACAGTGATGTTGACTTGGATTACTTAGTAAGAGGGTGTCTGCCATAGTTAAGTTACTGTTTTTTCCTTTGTAGTTAATAAATAATCTGAGTCTTGTAAATATCCTGTTCCCCACCAAGCTTTCACCCAATAGTTTTAGCATCTGTTGGTGATTCTCACATATTTTTTTAATAATGAGTGGGATACGTAAGCTGGATTTTTAGAGATGCAGGCATTGGGTGAAAGAGTGTGTTTCTGAGTAGCTGGAGTGGATCCAGCCAGACTAGTGGTCATCTGGGTGACTTGGAACTCACCCTACTTTTCCTTGCCTTAGGCTGGACGTTCTTCTCCCATTGGGCCCAGGTTGTTCTGTGTTGGGGGTGCCCCTGGATGAGGAGCAGGATGGGGGTGTGGCTTGTGTCCCCCTTCTTCTCGCTCCTTCCTGACCATCCACAGCTGCCCTCCACCCCATTCTCCTCTTCCTGCCAGTTCGCCAACATAGGCCAGTGACGGGGCAAGTGCTGTGGAACAAAGCTGCAGAAAAGTTCAGAGAAGTTCCCGGGTCACCATCAGAGAGGACAGAGGCCTCCCTGTGGTCCTTCAGCTGGAACGTCCATCTGTAAAGAGAGGATAGCTCAAGAAGAGGGCTTCAGGGTGGGCAACCTGTGGGCGAATGCTGCCTCTGCCGTTTCCTAGGTGTACGGAAAGTGACTTGAGGCAAGCGACTTCCCCTCTGAGCCTTAGTTTCCTCATCTGTAAACTGGGAGACTCACATCCTTACCTAATACAGCCGCAGGAAGGCTGAAATGCCCCAAGGGATATAAAGCATTTGTTAGAGTGTCTGCTGTATAAATATTAGCTCTCATCATCATATTATCAAAATCAATTATAAGTGAAAGTGCTTTGGTGATTGTGGGGCTCTATACACACAGTAGCTGTAGGGAGGAGGTGTTCTGTTGAGAGACTCGGGGCTGCCTTAACATCGTGCAGGTCTTTCTTTAAAAATTAAAAAAAAATTTTATTTATTTTTGGCTGCATTGGGTCTTTGTGGCTGCGTGCAGGCTTTCTCTAGTTGCGGCAAGCGGGGGCTACTCTTTGTTGTGGTGCACGGGCTTCTCATTGTGGTGGCTTCTCTTGTCGTGGGAAACGGGCTCTAGGAGTGTGGGCTTAGTAGTTGTGGCTCGCAGGATTTAGAGCGCAGGCTCAGTAGTTGTGGCGCACAGGTTTAGTTGCCCTGCGGCATGTGTGATCTTCCCAGACCAGGGCTCGAACCTGTGTCCCCTGCACTGGCAGGCGGGTTCTCAACCACCGTGCCACCAGGGAAACCCTGTGCAGGTTTTTTAATAGCCAATCAAATGCGCGTTTCCAGCCTTAGAAACAGCCACAAAACAGCTCCCTCTTCCAGGACGACCAGCTCATAGGCCAGGCAGGGAGAAAGGTATGTTGATCCCATCTGCCTTGCTACCAAGTGCACAAGGGAAGTGTAAGTAATTCACAGTCACACAGATTACTGTGGGACCTCCCGGGGAAGGAGAAGCAGGAACTGGACAGTGTCGTGTCCTGAGGCCGCCATCTCGTCCTCTTTTCCTTCCCTCTCACCTTGTGGCTGGGGATAGCTCCCCTGTAACCCTGAGAGTTGCCAGGTCTCCACTGTTGCCAGTCTCGGGGACCAAGGCTAACACATCCCAGCTTCGATTCTAGACTGTATCCCCAGGCAAGTCATGCGTGGTTGGGATGGAGTTAAGTATTCCCGGCAAGGCTGCTTGGGCCCCTTCCGTGGGTTGGGAGAAGTAGCTTTCACAGAAAGGGTTTTTTAGTGCATCTGGGAGATGTCTCTTTCAGGTATCTATTGCTGTATAGGAAACTACCCCCAAATTTAGTAGCTTAAAACTATAGCCACTTAATTATTTCTCGTGATTCTGTGGGTTGAGAATTTGGACAGAGCGCAGTGGGATCAGTCTGCCTCTCTTCCACTTGACGTCTGCTGGGGCTGGAACAGCCGTGTGGCTTCTTTACTCCTATGTCTGGTGGCTCAGCTAGAAAGGCTCTGGGGCTTGGGCCTGCAGCAGCTCCACTGGGGTCACGTGTCTGGGGCTCACCTGCGGCTGGGTTCATTCCTCCCTCAGGGGGTCTCAGGGCTTTTCTCTCCCTGTAATGCCCTCCGTGTGGTCTCGCCATGTGGTGTCTCCAGCAGGGTAGCTGGACTTCTTACATGACTCCTAAGAGATTAAAAGCAGAAGCTTCCAAACTTTCAGGCTTAGGCTCAGAACTGGCACGAAGTCACTTCCGCTGCATTCTATAGGTTAGAGCAGTGGCAAGCTCAGCCCAGATATGAGGGGAGGCGAGTCCACAAAGGCATGGCTCCCCAGAGGTGTGGTTCACGGGAGATTTCCAGGAAGACTCAAGAGTTCTATCACAGAAAACGATCAGATCAACTTTACATATTTAATTAACTAGCTGTTGCAAGAAGGTACACATGTACTAAACACATCACATTTAGCTAACCTCGTTGACCGTAGAGACCAGCACTAATCTTCAGTCTTGTTCTTAGCCCAGAAGGCAAATCCCCACCTTGAAACGCACCCTTGAAATGACACTGAGTTACTTAGGTTGACTCCTCCTTTGTCTTGCCTAGCCCTTTCCACTTTGTTGGTAGACTGTTCCGTTACTTCCTAAATGGCCTCCCACTTCCAGTGTGTCTTTGTTGTAATCTATCCTGTACCTCACTGCCAGGCTAATCTTTCTAAAATGGTGATTTTATTGTGTCACTCTCCTGCCCTAACGCTTTCAATGATTTCCGTTTATCTACCAATAAGATCTAAAATCCTGACCTGGCATTCAATGCTTTCTATAGTCTGGCCCAACCAACTGCTCTAAATGTATGGCTCCAACTCAGGATTGGTCTTCTAGCCACTGCAGCTTCCTCTCCAGTTCTTGTTCTGGTTCTGCCTCTTTCCTCTCCCCAGTGCCCTCACCTGGAATGTCCTCCCCCTCTTACCTGCATTCACATCAGCCCCTCCCACAAGACTGAAGGTCTTTCCTGCCACCCCAGGCCACAAGGATCTCACCTTTTATCATTCCTTCAAGAGGGTCCCTGGATTTTAGCATAATTATATTCAGTTGGGGAGTAAGGAGAAATTTAGAGGCTGCATACTGAGTTTAACCCTCCACTGGAAGTAGGAATCCCTTCTAGGGCAGCCTACTTAAACACATGTGCTCTGGAGTTGGATGGGCAGTACTGAATCTGGGCTTTGTTAGTTACCAAGCATATCCTTGTTTTTCTCTCTCTCTTTTTTAAAATTAATTAATTAATTATTATTTACTTTTGGCTGCGTTGGGTCTTCATTGCTATGCGCGGGCTTTCTCTAGTTGCGGCGAGCGGGGGCTACTCTTCGTTGTGGTGCATGGGCTTCTCGTTGCTGTGGCTTCTCTTTGTTGCGGAGCACGGGCTCTAGGCGTGCGGGCTTCAGTAGTTGTGGCACGTGGGCGCAGTAGTTGTGGCTCGCGGGCTCTAGAGCGCAGGCTTAGCAGTTGTGGCACACGGGCTTAGTTGCTCTGCGGCATGTGGGATCTTCCCGGACCAGGGCTTGAACCTGTGTCCCCTGCTTTGGCAGGCGGATTCTTAACCACTGAGCCACCAGGGAAGCCCCTGGTCTTCTCTTTTGAAATTGGAGATGATACCAGTACATCCTTAGTAGAGTGAATGCATCTATGCCTGTCAAACACACAGCAAAGAGCTTGGAAGAAAGTAAAGCACAAGCACAGGCCTCTGTCTTCATCCGTTTGTCATCTACCTGCAGCCTCTGCTGCAGGAATATGAGGCCATCTCCTATTTTGCAGAAGCTCATTCCTTAGTTTGGTAGCCTGAAGTCTTTGAAAGTTCTTCCTTTATGGAGCTGCAATTGATCTCTTTCTACCATTGGTCCTGGCTCTGTCCTCCGGAATGACACAGAGATCTGGACATTCTCTCATCTGAAAGACAGTCTTTCATATATTGAAAGCAGTTATTATGTTCCCATGAATTGTCTTCTCTAGATACAACTCCTGTTTCCCTTCACGACTCCTCAGATGAATGGTTCTGAGATCCTTGATCTTTGGGCAAAACACTGGTCAGGACAGACTGTTCTCCCCATCCTGCCACTTGTCCCTTTGGGATTTAAAGCGTACAGATCTTTCTTCAGCCACCAAAGAACACATCAGCATACTAGGTGCCCTTTAATGACGCCCCCACAAAAAGGGAAGTATCCATTTTAGAATAAAACATAAAGGACACACGGTCCATCTAATCTTCTGGGAGTTCTAAATTCTACTTTTTGTATCATGTCACATCGTCATAAAGTGACATGCCAAATCATATTAGCATATGCTTTGTAGAATGTCCTTTCTGAATTATGTTGAATATTCATTTCTCTCTCTTTTTTTATATGAAAAGCAATATTATCAAATATTGTTTATACTTTCTGTAAAACCACTTATGCCAGTTCTCTGCTCTTTACCCCTCCAGATCCACTCCTTGACTTTCTCCCCACTGCCTTGTGCCCCAGGAGGCCGCCCTGTGTGGACTGCCTCCAAGGGGCTCCTTCTGACTTCTCGTTGAGCTCGGTGAGGAGACTTGGCAGGAGATTGGAAGTTGGGAGGAGAGCTCCATTTTTGCAAGGTTGCCTTGAGTTGACTGCATCCCTCTGTTGTCTCTGCCAGCCTGGGGTGTAATAGCCCCAACGCTAGCAGCCGCCCCCCAGGGTATTGCACTGCTCCTGTGGCTTCCTGCACCCTGCTTATACCTTTGGAAGGAGTCCCTGTATTAAACTCTCTGCAAATTATCCCAAACTGAGTGTGCCGAATGTTTCCTGCTGGTCCCCTCCCTGAAGACGTTGCTGTGATATGCTTGCTGTATGTACCCTGTGTGAGGTCCCAGCTGATAGATTCCTCTCTTGATCTGGTACCAAGATAAAACTGCATCGTCTTTCTATGAATAGAAATGAAACCAGCCATGCTTCCCTTCTTGCTTTGGCTGCTGAGAAGCTCAGAGTCAAATGTGATGCTCACTCTTGGAAACATTTCTGGTTAGAATGTACATCTCTTCTTCCTTTTCATGGTTTTGATTTTCTGATTCTATTTTTTTTTTTATCTGGCCGTGCCACCCGGTATGCAGGATCTTATTTCCCCAACCAGGGATCGAACCTGAGCCCCTTGCAGTGGAAACTCAAACTCTTAACCACTGGACCTCCAGGGAAATCCCTGATTCTATTTTTTTTTAAATTTCTGAGATATACATTTTAAAGTAATAACTAGAATTATGACTTATAACATTATACCAGAACATATAAGATTTTTAGACCTGATTCTATTTTTAATAACCTATTCTGCATACCTTCTAAAGTTGCCTCAGGTAGATAGGTAGACAGACAGACAGAACATGTCAAATTTAAAAAAGACGATGCCATTGTGGGAGTTCCCTGGTTGTCCAGTGGTTAGGACTCAGTGCTTCCACTGCAGTGGGCATGGGTTCGATCCCTGGTCAGGGAGCTAAGATCCTGCAAGCCACGAAGCATGGCAAAAAAAAGAAAAAAAGATGATGTCATTGTGACGAGAGCGGGCCCAGGTGGTTGAACCCTCCCACATTCACCACCAGGAACTTTCAAGGCTGGGAATGATAGAGAGACCAGGATTCTGGCTTTGGGTGTTCACCTCACCGTCTACTATCATCAAGGCACAAGATGTGTGTCCTCATCATAAGGCTACCAAGGAAGATTAGTGATATCATAGTACCATTTCTGTGTTTCTTCCTGATCTACCTGTCTAGCTACCCTGTGTTTGTTTGGAGTAAATTCTTGAGGAAGTTCATGTTGATTGCTGGTAATGAATGCTTCCTTCCTCCCTCCCTCCCTCCCTCCTTCTCTCTGTTCCTTCCTTCCTTCCTTCCTTTCCTCAATTCAGACCAGCCATCAGTTTATTAATTCATGTAAGAATTTTGTGAAGGTGTAAATTAAAGTTCATCAACCCCAAGTTTCTAGGATACAACTTTATTTGAAAATGGCAGTGGTATTTGTCTCTCTCTAGCTTTCCAGTTTTAACCTGTTTTCCAGTGAATGCTGACAGTTGTCCTTAGATTAAATCCACAAATTCTTCTTTTATCTCCGGATGTATTTATTTGGGCTTAGAGGCTTGAGCCAATTTGCATGATCCTGAGCTTTCATACAATCTTCTCACCTATGTTGGGCCTCAGTTACTTGTTAACCATGAATAATTTACTGTTTCTTTTTTTTTTTTTTTTTGCTGTACGCGGGCCTCTCACTGTTGTGGCCTCTCCCGTTGCAGAGCACAGGCTCCGGACGAGCAGGCTCAGCGGCCATGGCTCACGGGCCCAGCCGCTCCGCGGCATGTGGGATCTTCCCGGACCGGGGCACGAACCCGTGTCCCTTGCATCGGCAGGCGGACTCTCAACCACTGCGCCACCAGGGAAGCCCTTCTCTTTCTTTTTTGAAGGTCACTTTTTTCTTTTAAGATGGAAAAGAGTCCTATTATCCATCTTACCCAAGTGAGGTGACTATGTTCGTTTCCTCCCTTAGGTTCCAAAGGTTCCAAAGAGAGCTAAAAACACACAAGGTATCTTTTTCTTTTGAGGGGAATTCTTTCCATGGATGGGGGAATATGAGAATGGGCCTCACTGACAGAGAGGCTGGATGAATTCCATGTTGCTGTCCAACTCTAGGAGTCAACAAAAGGTCCAAGCCTCTGTCCTCATAGCTTTATAAGCATCACCCATTTTATGTTTAGTGACCAACAGTGCGTCTTTCTTATAAGTTTAGGACATACTTTATGTACATGTTTTTCTCCTTTGCTCTGTACCTCTTTTTGCTGCAGGGCTTTTTCTAAGTTTTAGTTTCACAGCCTCCTGCGGGACTACAGTACATTGTTTTGTTTTGGTTTTGGTTACATTTTTCCTCCCTTTCTCTTTGGGAACAATTTTTTGTTTTTTGTTTGTTTGTTTTTTTTTTTTGATCACGTCGCACAGCTTGCAGAATCTTTGTTCCCCAACCAGGGATTGAAGCTGGGTCCTCAGCAGTGAAAGTGCTGAGTCCTAACCACTGGCCCGCCAGGGAATTCCCCTCTGGGAACAATTCGATTGCATAAATAGAACTGACTTCTTCGGGGCCTCTCATATTTCCTGAACTGATTGTCAAGCTCATCTTTTCTGAGAACTTTTTGAATTCTACTTTAATAAGTTTTAGTGGTTCTCAATTTGGGCTATCAGTTGGAATCGTAATGAAGTAATTCTCAGTGCCTTGGCTCCATCCACAGAGGTTTTGAATTAATTGGTTTGGGGTGTGGCCTGGGTGTTCGTATTTTTATAGGTTCCTCAGGTGATTCTAAGGTGTACCCAGGCTTATGAACCACTGGTCTAGGACTCCAGGGTCATGATTCTGAGCTGTCATGTGACTGGTGGACAGCCATCAGCTCTGAGAAAAGATGGTGGGACGGCTGGTTCTCTGGGATTTGGCTACACTCTGGACTCTGTCTTCTCCCTTGTTGCAAATGGAGAACATCCATGGAGACGTTGTGTGTGTCAGTGTGGGTGCTGCGAGACAGATGGGGACACTGGTCTTCAGGACATTTCTGATGGTCTAGCACTCCTGTCTTCTCTGTATAGAATCTATACTGGCCTTCTCACGTGTCGATGTCATCTGTGGCATAATTCACAGTAAGAGATTTTCTACTTTACTTTCAGAATTGACTAAAGCAATTCCATCATCACATTGGCAAAACTACGTAAGGGCTACTGGGTGGAATTAGATGAGAAACTAGCTCTTCTAGACTCTTCTTTCCCTATAGACGATAGGATCCTGTCGCCTGGAGGCCCTATTCTTCTCTGAAGTTCTGATTTGGGAAGCCTCTCAGCTGGTGAGCTGGCCAAGCAATCCAATTAGGGAACTGACTTGCAGAGTGACCTGGGAATCGTTGAGACCTGGGCTCGAATCCTGGCTCTGCCGCTGGCTGGCTGTATGATGCTGGGCAAGTTACTCAGTTTCACTGAGCCTCAGTTTCCTTGTGGAAAATGTGAGAAGGAATAATGGTGCCCACCTCTTGTGAGGGTAAAATGAGGTCGAGTGTAGAGCTTCCTTATCTCAAACACAGAGTAAGTAGTCAGCAAATCAAGGTGCACAGGGGCACACGTGTATAGAGGGACGGCCATGTGAGGACACATTGAGAAGGTGCCACCAGCAAGCCAAGGAGGCCTCAGAAGAAGCAAAACCCACCGACACCTTGGTCTTGGACTTCTAGCCTCCTGAACTGTGAGGAAATAAATTTGTTTTTTATCCAAGTTTATTGTTACTAATAAATTTTATTGTTATTAATAGTGACTTTTATTATTAATAATTACGATGAACACACATTTTACGTTTTGAAATATTGCCTTGGTTGTATGTGCAGAGATATCCCATAATACTCTGAGCGCAAATTGACTCTTTCCTTTGTTGGTTACTCTTGGTGCTGTTCTGGGGACACCATGCTGCACAGTGTCCTGACACATGGATGTGCCATAATTATTTAGCCAGTCGTGATTCCTGGCTGTTCAGTTCATTTCCAGTTATTCCTGCTTTAAATAATGCTTAGGCGAGTATACTTGTGCATGAGTCTTTATGTGACATTTCTGGTCATTTCCTTGGGAAACCGTCCTAGAAGTGGAATAACTGGGTCAGAGGGATGAACATCACTAACTGCTCTCTAGAAGTAAGAGGAGATTCAGCTACTCTGTCAGGCCCTCTTCCGAGTCTCCCAACAGTAAGACGGAGTGACTCTGTCACCACTTCCCATTCCATTGATAAGAAAACTGAGGTTGGGAGGGTCAAGTCATTCGCATGAGGTCACACAGCTAGTAAGTGGTGGAGCCAGGGTCTGCGCTCGTTTTGTCAGCCTCCAGTTCCAAAACATTCCGCCTGCCGCCCCCCCATCCGTGCACGTGAGAGGGCTCATCCCCACCTTCCTTCTTGGATGACACTGGATGTTACCACTTTTTTTTTTTTCCTGCGGTACGCGGGCCGCTCACTGTTGTGGCCTCTCCTGATGCGGAGCACAGGCTCCGGACGCGCAGGCTCAGCGGCCATGGCTCACGGGCCCAGCCGCTCCGCGGCAGGTGGGATCCTCCCGAACCGGGGCATGAACCCGTGTCCCCTGCATCGGCAGGCGGACTCTCAACCACTGCGCCACCAGGGAAGCCCTGGATGTTACCATTTTTGAAATGTTTTCCTCCAATGGCCTTCGTGGCCGCTTTACTTCCTTTGGGGGAGGTGAGAGGGACTTGACTGTGGACCAGAGATGGAGCTCCTGTCTGGCTTCTCCTGGGGGAGGAAAGCCTGGCTGCGCTGAGCAGCCCAGGGGAGAAGCGGGAGAGCTGCAAGCCCGGCCCAGCTGAGGTGGAGGGGAGCCCAGGAGCGTCTCCTGAGCCTCAGTGCTCACCCCCAGCGATGGCCTTCAGCCCAGGGCACTGAAGAAAATGACAAGGAAATGGGGAGACAAGGAATTCCAGCTCCTCCAGGAATCTGTCCAAGACCACGAGACCTCCCACCACGAGGAGGGACCAAGCCTTCAGTGCCTGAGCCTTGGCTCACACGCCAGGTAGGCTCCCTGACCTGACAGCCAGAGCACACCTTGACGGGAGCTGTCAGGACTGCCCATCCCCTGACACATGGAGGGAAAGGGCCTCCGTGTATATCTAGTGATCGAAGTAAATCACCCACTTGTATTATTTTTAAACCACTTAAAATGTTTTCTAAGGTTACCTCCAGGCCAAGGGAAAGGAAATGTTTTTATAGATCTGCTGGACATCTGGGGACTTGGAATTTCTTTGGAATTGGCAGAGACTTTCGCATTTTATGGTATCCTGTGCTCTCTGGGTCTTCATGTTTATGCTGGTTCCCATTTGCTGTTCTTTATGGAACCAGTTAAATGCCTAGAGGCTGGTAGCACTATCACTCCGATGGTCCAGCTAGGGGACCCCTCCGTCTGCCGTGGCGCTACCTCGGGACAGGGTAGCTAGTGTGTCTTTGCAGAGCACACACAGCCCTAATTCTGAGATGCGTGCAGGGTGGGGAAGGACGTGGAGGATGCTGGGAATCCACAGCTGGGAAGCATTTCCAGAAGGAGTCTGACGGAACAGATTGGCTGTGGTCCCTTATGAATTTTAAATGCCTTAACCAAAATAGGTACTTTTGACCAACAGAAAAGAAATCCACAATTGTTGGGATAGAGAAAACTCCTTGATATGGTGAAAAGGGAGGCCCTGGGAGGTGCCCCACCCCCCATTCTCTTCCCCCTCTCTGAGTCCCCGCCCTCCTCATTTGTAACCAGTACTTGGCCGTCATGCTGGGTGATGCTTTGGCAGCTGCGAGCCAGAGCAGGCCTGGCCACGGAGGGGAGAGGAGGCCCATGAATCACGGAGGGCTGCCTGGTAACCTGAGTCCAACTCGCCCCTCACCACAGGCCTCCCTGACACTCCTTCCAACTTAATTTCAGCCTAAGGGATGCTTTTAAGAAGATTTTAGAGCGCGAAAACATCTCCTCGAAAGAATTGTAGTTACATTAAAAACTAATTATCGGAGCTTAGGAGTATAGATCCACTGCCATATTTTACGCAGAGAGCAATTTATCTCCCAGACCCTGAAATATCATTACATAATAGGTTAAGGACACCCACCCAGGGGATACTGGGAAAAAGGTAGTAAAATCACCAAATGCCTGGAAGTGACGAGCAATGTGATGATGACAAAATAGCTCTGCCCTCCTGCTACAGCAGTTTCTAATGTAGCGCAGTTTCAAAGTAGCACATTCTAACTGAGCCCGTGCATAAAACGGTGCGTAAGTGTGGTTTGTCTGGGGCCCTCAGGCTAAATGTGATATTTATCTTTGAAAGACTTGGCTTTTTTGGCACAAAGACCCAGACGTTACAGTGAGAAAAAGATGAGATGTTCCCACCTGTCCGTAGGTGGAGTAGCGGGCTTGTCAGGAACAGGACGGTGCCAAGAGTTCTTGTATGGTACCTCCTTTGAGCCTCACAACAGACTTAGGAAGGTGACTGTTATTATTTGTTGCTATTCTGCAGTTGAGGAGACTGGGCAAATCAGTTAGGATGTTTTTGGTTGCACTGGGAAACCCAATCAAATTGGCTTAAAATATATTATTTCAAGAAAGATCCGGAGTTAAGGGCAGGTTTGAGTCAGAGTTTCAACAGCGTTATCAGGGACCCAGTTTCTTTCCACGTGTCTGCTCTGCCTTCCAGACTGTCACCTTCTTCCTAAGGCTGATCCCCTTTGTGGATCCAAGGTGACTGCTGCAACTCCCAGGACTCTGTGCTTCCTGGTTCACACCAGTGGGAGGTTTTTGTCCCAGCATTCCCTGCAAGAGTCCTGGAGTTCCCTCTGATTGGACTAGCTGGGGTGACATGGGCATGGCTGAATCAATGACACGGCCTGAAGGATGGAATGAATTGATTGGCTTAGCTTAGATCACTTTTGTTCCCCTGGGAGCTGTCATTAGAGTCGGGGTTCTTATACCCATGAGGACCCCTAAATGGAAGCCTGGGAGAATGGACGTGACCCCACATGTCCATCAGGGACAGGGACATGAAGGGACTTGTCCATGGTTCATTCAGGTGTTAGTGACAGATCCTGAATCTGAACCCAGGCAACCAATCTTAAGAGGCCCTTCTCTGAGCCATGGTCCTTCTAGCATTCTCTCTCTCATGAAGTCTTGCAACGAATATCTTATATACATCTCTTATGGTTTCTTTGCTAAGAATGTCACTCTGCATCTAAGTGATACAAACTTTTGGCAAACAATAATTCTAGAAAACCATAGGATGTATTGCCTCATCACATGAAATGGTAGAAAGAGTATGGGATTAAGAACTGGCATTGGTCACTCCATTAACCTTGGACAGGTCACCTCACCTCACAGGGCCTCTGTTTTCCTCTCTGATAAATGAGCGGTGATGTCTCCCCCTATGTACCTGGCAGACTGTTCCAGGGTTCAAACAAGAGAGTACTGTTTGCAGGAGCCTGAAAAGCACTAAATATTTGTGCATAAATTATTATTATGCATAGGATCACAAGCAGCTTCATTCTAAATATGAGAAACTGACACTTTATAACAGGATCTCTTTTAAGCCCCAGACACATATTCAAATTTAACAAAATTTTTCATTGATATAGCCTATCGATGTCACCCATACAGAAAATTAGCCAGCGTTAAGGATGTTTCATGAAACCCACACCAAGGTGGCAGGATATGCATTCATAAGAAACTTTTAGTTACCTCTTGTTGAGGTGTGATGATTATATATGTAAATGTTATTTTACTTCCAATTAAACTACTGCCTCATTGAAATGGAAGGTGGAGAGATCCTGACCAGCTCCATTTCAAGATACAATATACCTATTAGGTAGAGAAAAGCACGTGGAAATAGTAGGCATCAGATGACACTTGGAGATGAGATCTTTGTCCCTCCCATCCCCATCACCTGCCTCCTCTGAGGCTGAATTATGAATGGAGGCACGCTTACAACAAAGGGAAGAACTCCCCAAAGCTTTGACATTGATTCTCAGACAGGTGGTTTTAAGGGTACCTCGTGACCTTCTAGGAATAATGTAAGTACCTGGTGTGTTTACTAACCTGTGTTATTTGTTGTTGTTTTTGATGGGGTGACCAGGAAGGTGACTCAGGCAGGGAGGTCAGTGGTATCCTTCCTCCTTGCTTGCTTCCTTTATTCATTCATTCCACAGTTATTCATTGAGAGCCTACCATGTCTCAGAACCTGGGAAAGGGCAGTGAATGAAACAGATGACAACCGCTGTCCTCCCAGAGCTTCCAGTCATATGTGTTTCATATCCTTCCTTCAGGAAGATGTTAGATCAGGCCTCCCTTGGGATCCTTAAGGCAAGACGGAGACACCACAGGTTGATTTATAACCCTGCTCGAAGAGCAGAGATTCATGGCCTGGGGGGCGGGGCAAGGCCTCTGGAGGTGTGCCAAGGGCTCTGACCTGTCTTATACAGGGCACTGGGTGAGGGCACAGTGGAGCCGGCCTCTGTGCCCCAGCCACACCTGGCTTCATGCAGCTCCTCGCATCTCTGAGCTTCGCACGTGCTCTTCCTCTGCCTGGAACGCGACCCCCCTTCCACCCCTCTAGCTGCCTGCCCAACTCCCACCCCTCCTTCCAACGTCAGGTTACGTGCTACTTTCTCTGGGGAATGTCCCCTGAGTCCTCAAGTCTGTGTTAGTGTCCCTGCTGCTCGTTCCCACGTCTCCTTTATTATCGTACTTACATACGTGCCTACTTAGCTGTCGCCTGTCCCACTAGACTCGAGCCTCTATAGCCCAGCCTGGTTGCCACTCTATGCCAGGATCCAATACCTGGCCTGACATGGCTTGGGGTCTTGATAAGTATTTACTGATTGATAAGCAGGTTCTTACCTTCCTCGTCATAAGACCCAGGGTACTTTCTAATCCCCATCTTTATTTGACCACTCCGTGGCACTTAGCACTTGTAACAACTTCTTTTATGAAACTCATTCCTCCCTGGTTTCTGAACCATCATTGTCCACTGGATTTCTTCCTAGCCCTAGGGTGGTCCACCTCAGCCTCCTTCCTGAGAGTTCACTGACAATGGACATTTGTTGGTGGCCCCTTTCTCTCTCTCCCAGTTCTAACTTCATTGATTCTTGAGGTTTGGGAAAGCTGATGCCACCCCAGGTTCTAAGGGTAGAGCCCATGACCTGGGTTAAGCCAATCGGCACATTCCATGCCCCTGGCCAGGGAGACTGATTCATAAGCAGGCAACCATCGGAGCCAGTCCACATGGAAGGAAGCTCAGGACTTGTGCTGGGGCAGAGACGCTCTCTCTTTTTTGAGGAAAGGTATAGCTCCAGGAACCAGCCTTAGGATGAAGACAGCACTGGCAGAAGCTGAGCAGAGAGATGGAAAGAAAATGGGTCCCTGCAGACCTGGCTGTGTCCTTGGATCAGGCCTTGGCCCAGGCCAGAGATTCCCTCCGGACTTTCCAATTTCATGAATTTATTTTATTGTTTGAGTTGACCATTCCGTCACTTGTAACCAAAAGCGTGTTCCTCTTCCATCCCTGGAGGCTGCTGCTCTGCAGGGTGTTGTCTTCGGTTCTTTGCTTCTCACTTCCGCACCTGCCCTGGGCACCTCGGTTCTCCTCCATGACTTAAATTATACTAAGATTACACTTAAAGTATACTATGACTTAAGTTAAACTCGCACCCATCTATTTTTTAAAAAATGTATTTATTTTCATTTTATTTATTTATTTTTGGCTGTGTTGGGTCTTTGTTGCTGCGCGTGGGCTTTCTCTAGTTGCGGCGAGCTGGGGCTACTCTTCGTTGCGGTGCGCGGACTTCTCACTGCGGTGGCTTCTCTTGTTGCGGAGCACCGGCTCTAGGTGCAGAGGCTTCAGTAGTTGTGGCACGCGGGCTTCAGTAGTTGCGGAGCACCGGCTCTAGGCGCGGAGGCTTCAGTAGTTGTGGCGCACGGGCATAGCTGCTCCGCGGCATGTGGGAGCTTCCCGGCCCAGGGCTCGAACCCGTGTCCCCTGCCTTGGCAGGCGGATTCTTAACCACTGCGCCACCAGGGAAGTCCGCCTCTGCCTCCTGAGTTCACCACCTGTAGACCCAGATGCTTTCTGCACATGTCCACTTGGCTGTGTGGGTAGCACCACTACCCCAACATGTCCCCAGGTGAAGGGCCCTCATCTTCACCGGCAGCTCCTTCTCCTCTCATTCTTCCTGTGCACACGCTGATTGGCATTGCCATCCACCTAGTTGCTCTAGGTGGGACCTGGCGAGTCCTTGCCCCCACCTCTCCCTCACTCTTCACCTTGCCCATGACATCATTCACCAAGTTTGGCCGATCTCCTCCCCACCCCCCATTATCTCTCAAGAGTGTCCACCTCTGACGTCACTGAGCTTCACTGCTGACTCTGGTCAGAGCACCACCACCACTGGACCTTCTCAGTAGCCCTGAGCTTTCCAGGTTATTCTCACCCCATCCATCCACGAGCCAGAGGGGCTCTTCCAAAGGAAGGCACGACGTCCCTCCACTGCTTAAAATCCTTACCACCCAGAGAATCCCCAGGGCCCCTCATGATTGACGGAGATCCAGCTCTGGGGTCCCTTCCCGCTTCTTCCTCCCACCCTGCTGGAGCCACCAGACATGTGCCATAAGCAAGCCCTGCTCTCCATGGCCTCAGGACACTGGCCTTTGCCTAGGCTCTTCCCTTTGCCTGGAATGCCCGTCCTCACCTCCTTTTCTTTTCCTTCCTTGGTTACCTCTCGTTTGACCTTCAAGTCTGTTTCCTCTGAGAGGCCTCTTGCAGGTCCCTGCTCCAGGTCTGGCTTTGGTGCTTTCCCCAAGGGCCCTCTGTCATGCTCAAAGCCCCCCGCAAGCCGCAGTGTACGTTCAGTGTGTGCTGGTGCGAACTCACATCAGCTCACCCCAGCTGGTACCAGCTCATCCTGACTCATGCTGGCTTCTGAGAACCAACACCAGGCATCTCTCCCCAGCTCCAAGTCCAGTGCTCTCACATGGACAGCTTGAAATCGGCACAGTGGGAATATTTACTGTAAATGCTACAAATCACGGCATTTTGGTTTGTTTGTTTGTTCCCAGAGAGCCAGTTTCCCAGCACATCACTGGGCACAGCTGCCTGCTGACTCACCCCCTTCCCTCTCTAACTTGGCAGAACCTTGGGGCAGCCCCTGCCGTCCACCTGCCCTCAACTCAGCCTCCGCCCAGGGCTCACACACAGCACGACACGGGTGCTTAGGGTGCTCTCTCCTTGCTACTTGACCGAAGTTGAAAGTCGACGCTTTTCCTCCTCCCGATTGTAAAGACCTGGAAGGGATTTCTGACAAAGTATCATATTCTGGCGTCCGTCCTAACTTTATCTGTTAGAGCGCTGCATCCCAGTTGCCATTATCATGGTCCAGTGTTCCAAAGGAGACACATTTCCAAAGAAATGCGTCCTTTTTTTCCCCAAGGGAGACAATTTAGCGTGAACATTTTTTCCATCCCTCAGGGGTCAGCAGTTTGAGTAGAAACAAAGGGAATTAACTCAAAGGGTATTAATTAAACAGGCAATCCAGGACCAATGCTTTCTCAAAAGGTAGCGTTAATTGAGTGGCTAAAAAATAACCTTGGAAAATTGTTCTGTTTCTATTTTTTGGTTATGTTTCATCCTTGACTTCTTGAGTGACCAGGGTGAGTGCTTTGTGCATTCTTGCTTCCGGGGAACAGCTTCCATCCTCTGCAAATCTAAGGACCACTTAAGGGGCAAACTTACCAGCTTGGTAAAAATTAAAAAATAAATTCAGTTTATTTGCTTCAACAACTTAAAATCTTGGTTTAAAGACTCTAGAATTGGCATAGAGCTGCATATTTATTGGGCATAGACTCTGTGCCAGACATTGTAATAGGGGCAGTGGATACAATTGAATAAGACATAGTCCTTTCTCGGAGGAACTTGTGGTCCAGCCCAGTGGGCAGCACATATGAGCATCTGCTATTTAAGAGGGTAGCAGTGCTTATAAAGGAACCACACGTAACTGAAGTTCAGGGGGCTGTGGATTTTAACTCACTCAGCATGTATTTGTTGAATGTCTCCCATGTGCCAGGCTCAGAGTGGGTCCAGGGGTTAGGTACCGAGAGAAAGGGCAGGTAAATAAGTAATTACAAAGCGAACTGATATTTGCTGTAACAGAGGTTTAAATTCAATGCTCTGAGGAAGTAATTCCACCGAGGTTTCTGGGAATCAAGGAGGACTTCTCATAGGAGGTGACCATCAATCTACGATATGAACAGATGTCTAAGAAAGGTGCTCTCTTCCGTGAGATGCCCGGGAGGTGAAGCTGTGAACCCTCACATTTCTGCACCCTTGTCTCCATGATTACCTTCCAAGGCCAGAGAGAGGATCTCCAGAGGCAACTTGTGAGTCTGAGTTCCATTGCCCTCAGCTGATGGAACTTACACCCTTGGGCCTCTGGACGGACCGCTTGGGATTTGTCTGGCTGTGTGGACCTCCTGGGAGTTTAAACATCTGTCAGCTAAAGCAGAGACTCAGATACAAAGCTGAGAACCAGGCACATTAGGTGGATTTGTGATGTTCCGTGGAGGATTCTGGGCACTTAAACGGATGAATGGATTTTGCCAAGATATAAATACAGCCTTTTCATTAGTGACAGATATGCCTGCAACCTCCCATCAGTGCAGGATGGCCACGTTATTGTGCCGAATTGTTTACAGAGAAACTCGCTGAGGTATCAGAAAACACATGGGCAGAGTTGGAACCAGAGGGGAGCGGGGGATGACTCGCTCATATGAACCTGGGGCTGGTGTGGTGGACAGCAGCTGGGCACGGAGGTGGAACACAGACACCGTTTTCAGCTGAAGGTGAGTGTAGTCTGATCCTGCTTCCTCAGCCAATATTTGTTGAGAACGTACTACAGGCAAACCTCGTTTTATTGTGCTTCGAAGATAATTGTGTTTTTTACAAATTGAAGGTTTGTGGCAACCCTTTGTGAGGCAAGTCTATCGGTGCCATTCTTCTAACAGCATTTGCTCACTTTGTGTCTGTGTGTCACATTTTGGTAATTCTCTCAATATTCCAAACTTTTCCATTATTATTGTATTTGCTATGGTGATCTGTGATCTTTTTCTAAAAATAAATAAATAAATAAATAATATATTTTTTTGGCTGTGTTGGGTCTTCGTTGCTGCGCGCAGGCTTTCTCTAGTTGCGGCGAGCAGGGGCTACCCTTCGTTGTGGTGCGCGGGCTTCTCATTTCTAGAGCACAGGCTCAGTAATTGTGGCGCACGGGCTTAGTTGCTCCGCGGCATGTGGGATCTTCCTGGACCAGGGCTCGAACCCGTGTCCCCTGCACTGACAGGCGGATTCTTAACCACTGCGCCACCAGGGAAGTCCCAAGCAGTGATCATTGATGCCTCTATTGTAGTTGTTTTGGGATCCCACTAACTTTGCCCATAAGACTTAATCAATAGATGTGTGTTTTCTGACTGCTCCACCGACCTGCCGTTCCCTCATCTCTCCCTCTCCTCGGGCCTCCCTGTTCCCCGAGACACAACAATATTGAAAGTAGGCCCACTAATACCCTACAGTGGCCTCTAAGTGTTCAAGTGAAAGGAAGCACTTCTCTCACTTTAAATCAAAAGCTACAAATGACTAAGCTTGGTGAGGAAGCAAATCGAAAGCCAAGATAGGCCCAAAATGAGGCTTCTTGTGCCAAACAGTTAGCCAAGTTGTGGGTGCAAAGGAAAAGTTCTTGAAGGAAATTAAAAGTGTGACTCCAGTGAACACACAAATGAGAGGAAAGCAAAACAGCCTTATTGCTGATATGGAGAAAGTCTGAGTGGTCTGGATAGAAGATTAAACCAGCCACGACATTCCCTTAAATCAAAGCCTAATCCAGAGCAAGGCCCTAACTCTCTTCTTTCTTTCTTTCTTTCTTCCTCCCTTTCTTTCTTTCTTTTTTTAAATTGGTGTATAGTTGCTTTTCTCTGTTGTGTTAGTTTCTGCTGTACAGCAGAGTGAATCAGCTATACATGTACATATATCCCCTAGTTTTTGGATTTTTTTTCCCATTTAGGTCACCACAGAGTATTGAGTAGAGTTCCCTGTGCTATACAGTAGGTTCTCATTAGTTATCTATTTTATACATAATAGTGTATATACTTCAATTCTGTGAAGGCTGAGAGAGGTGAGGAAGCTTCAGAAGAGAAATTTGAAGCCAGCAGAGGTTGATTCATGAGGTTTAAGGAAAGAAGCCGTCTCCATAACATCAAAGTGCAAGGTGAAGCAGCAAGTGCTGATGTAGAAGCTGCAGCAAGTTATCCAGAAGATCCAGCTGAGATAATTAATGAAGGTGACTGCACTAAGCAGCATATTTTCAATGTAGAAGAAATAACCTTCTATTGGAAGAGGATGCCATCTAGGACTTTCATAGCTGGTGAGGAGAATTCAATGCCTGGCTTCAAAGCTTCAAAGGACAGGCTGACTCTCTTGTTGAGGGCTAATACAGCTGGTAACTTGAAGTTGAAGCCAATGCTCATTTACCATTCTGAAAATCCTAGGGCCCTTCAGAATTATGCTAAATCTACTCTGCCTCTGCTCACAAATGGAACAACAAAGCCTGGATGATTGCACATCTGTTTACAACTGAATAGTTTAAGTCCACTGTTGAGACTTACTGCTCAGAAAAAAACATTCAAAATGTTACTGCTCATTGACAATGCACCTGGTGCATGCACCTCAAGAGCTCTGATGGAGACGTACAAAGAGATTCATGTTTTCGTGCCTGCTAACACAACATCCATTCTGCAGCCCATGGATCAAGGAGTAATTTTGACTTTCAAGGCTTATTATTTAAGAAATACATTTCATAAAGCTACAGCTGCCGTAGACAGTGATTCTTCTGACGGACCTGAGTAAAGTAAATTGAAAGCCTTCTGGAAAGGATTCACCATTCTAGATGCCATTAAGGACACTCGTGATTCATGGGAAGAGGTCAAATAGCAACATTGACAGGAGTATGGAAGAAGTTGATTCCAACCCTCATGGCTGACTCTGAGGGGGTCAGGACTTCAGTGGAGGAAGGAACTGCAGACGTGGTGGAAACGGCAAGAGAACCAGAGTTAGACGCGGAGCCTGAAGACGTGGCTGAATGCTGCAACCTCATGATTACACTTTAACGGATGAGGAGTTGCTTCTCATGGGTGAGCAAACGAAGTGGTTTCTTGAGGTGGAATCTACTCCTGGCGAAGATGTTGTGAAGACTGTTGCAATGACAGCAAAGGATTTAGAATATTACATAAATTTAGATCATAAAGTAGCAGCCGGGTTTGAGAGAACTGACTCCAATTTTGAAAGAAGTTCTCCCATGGGTAAAATGCTATCAAACGGCTTTGCCAGCTACGGAGAAAGGACGTTTGTGAAAGGACGTGTCAAGAGATGCAGCAAACCTCACTGTTGTCTTAGTTTAAGAAACTGTCACAGCCCCCACACTGGTCACCATGCTGGTCAATCAGCAGCCGTCAGCATCAAGGCAAGACCCTCCACCAGCAAAAAGATTACGACTCGCTGAAGGCTCAGATGATGGTGAGCATTATTTAGCAATAAAGTATTTTTTAATGAAGATACGTACATTGCTTTGTTAGACGTAATGCTATTGCACACTTAATAGTGTAAACGTAACTTTTGTGCACTGGGAAACCAAAAACTTGTGTGACTCACTTTATTGGGATATTTGCTTTATTGCGGTGGTCGGGAACCGAACCTGCAACGTCTATGAGGAATGCTGGTATTTTCCAGGCTCTGATGAACAAAGGTGACCAAGACATGAACCAGCTTCAAAAGCACTCGCCATATAAATGGCTACATTATAATGTAACATTCCAGGTCTCAGGCTCTGAAGCCAGACTTTCAGAGAGTCTGAATCCTGCCTCTGCTACTTACTTTGTGACCTTAGGCAAGTTACTGAACCTCTCTGTGCTTCAGTTTCCTTATCCTCAAAACAGGGATAATGAAAGCTCTTACCTCACAGGTTCTCTGTGAGGATTAAAAGAAGTGTTGTGTGTGAAGTGCTTGGCACTGTTTCCTAGCTAGTGGTCTCTAAAGGAATGACTGTTTCCAGCCCAGGAGACAGAGAAATGCCTCCCCACAGCAACAGGAGCTGTGATTGGGGGACATACAAGGAACAGAGGGGTCATGCGTAGGGAGTGGCAAGGAATTCTTTATGTCATTTACTTTTACTCTTTACTAATTTTTTTCGGGTGTGTTGATCTCTGCACCTTGAGGGTGGGGCCATGCTCTCTTGCTTTTCTGCTTGGGCACAGGAAGGTCATACGTATTACCCAGTGGCTTACTGGTGGAGACAAATCTATTCCAGCTCAATTGCCACCAACACACATTTCCTGATAATCCATGCGTTTGTTCACCAAATGTTAATGGGTCCCCTGGTGTCCCATTCGAATTTCATAAAATTTTCATATATGAAAAACTCTCTCTTGATTTTTAAAAAACTTTAAAAAATGTAAAACTGAAAACCATTCTGAGCTCTCAGGACAGACAAAAATAGGTGACAGGCCAGATTCACGCTATGGCTGGTTTGCTCACCCTTGTCATAAAGAAAAACCTAAATTACAGCGGGGTAGAAAACATATGTTTGTAATGGTAAGCCTTGAAGGGAAGAAGTGAGCTTTTGAATAGATGTTTTTAACTGTGGTCCTCCTCATGACTCTTGAGAAATGGACTGTCATCTATGAATTCAAATATTTATGTACAATTTCCATGTGGACCGACCTGTTTTCAGATTATTGGATAGATTAGATGGTAGGTTAAATAACTTGTTTTCCAAGCCCTGATTAGGTGCAAATGCACCTGATTAGGTGCATAGGTGCAAATGGCAATTTGAATATGTTTAGGATTTTGATGAGATAGGAAGCTGAACTTGAATCTGTTAGACAGCTGCTGAGATGAACATTTTAGCCATCACCTTGATTCTCAGAAGGTGTTAGTTAATGGTGGGAGATGTGTGAGAGCTGGCAATAAATTCTTAAATCACCACGTGTACTTCATGGGCTGTTTGTGTTCAAGTTTACTTTTCTGTGCAGACACCAGGATGTCTCACCTGCCAAACGCAGTGGGGAGAACCACTCTGAATGCGTTTCTGTCATTACCGTTTCTTTTCCATTTAGGGAGCATCTGCCATTTCAATACCTTGAACACCAACAGGTTTGAAGAGGATGCAGACTTCACTGGACAGGAAACCATTATTAAAAAGAAAGAAAATGTATCAGAGAGAGGAGTGGAGGAAGTGGGAGGGAGGCAGAAAAGGGGAAAGCAAGCAAGCGGTTGGAGTTTCTGCTTCTTTGAAGGAAATGTCAAGATTAAAAGCATTTTTATCTTCCTGGAAAATCTAATTGGCCTGCCTGCTTTGTGAAAAGCCAGCTCACCCGCGGACCACTTAGTACACCAAATGTTCTAGTTTCCCACCAGCCACCCAATCTTTCTGATGAACAGAGCCTTTTCTTAAGTAAACATTTAAGGCCTAATTGGATCATTGGTGCGGTGTCACAGTAGTTAACGCACAGCTTGGAGTAGTTACATAAAAGTCAGTCTGAGCAGCACCAAGCGCTGCTGGGGAGTCAGAGAGGGCCTGTGGGATCCAGTCGAGACTCATGCACCATAGCAGGAATATCTCCAGGATACATGGCATGTCATACAGAGATGTGAAAAAAAATCTCAGCAATGGCTGACCAGTGATTAGGGCTTCATTATTTGCTTAGCTAAGAATAGATTAAAATGACCCCAAAAGAGAGAGTGCAATGTTCTCATTGATTTTATGTCCCGTTCATTGGTTAAGACTGGAATGCAGAGACCAATATGGGCTAGTTTCAGCCTAACAAAGGAATTTACCGTAAGGCTACGGGGTGTGCGTGTGTGTGTTGGGGGGGGTGTTTTGTTGGAACCTGAGATCAGTGCAGCTCGACCTCTGGGCTTGGGAATCGGAAAACTTGCTGTACTCTCTCCACATCTTCTGTCTCTGCTCCCTGTAGCCACTGCCTCACTTTTCCCCCATCTACTTAGAAGTTTTCTCCATTGCTGTTCTGGTAAATGTCTAACAACCAGCTTTTCTGGAGGGGAAAAAAGCCTTGATTTGGAGTGTTTTCCAACCTCCATGGTGTAAATACTCCCACTGTGGCTGATTCAAATCTGCCGACATGAAGGTGGAGCTGTGGGCAGAGGTGCCCAGGAGCACACCATTGTATAGTGTTTCCACCGTAAAGATACATGGATGTAAGTAATCTCAAGAGCATAGATAAAGTGCTAATTCATCATCATAATATAAAATAATAGGAAATAATTAGGAAGTATGAGTGTTCAGTATTCATTACCTTTGTTATTAACATAATTTATTTACATGTAAGTTTATATAATTTAATTTTTAATAATGGTTGTATTGACAATTTTGGCTCGAAAAACTCCCTATGATTTAATAATCAGCTCTTGGGATCTGATATATATGAGGACACACTGACTTTTTCTCACTTTAGTGCATGACACAAAGCACCAGTGCCCACCACACAGCTCCCGTCTCTAACAACCTCTGGCCCAATTTCACATTCCAGGGAGAGAGGATCTGGTTGGTTGAGCCTATGTCAGGTGCTCTTATTTGGCCAATCAGCTCTGGTTGGGGGTGGGGTAGAGGCTTTTCTTTCCAGGAAGGGGCAGGGATACTGAGTGTGTTGCAAGAATTTCTAGCAGCTTCTGTGTCTGTGGGAAATATTCAGAGGGTAGTGTTCAGGATTTCTCATGTACCAGACACTTGACAAATATTTTCTCATTTTATCTTCAGAATTCTGTGATCTGGGCACTATTGTTCCCATTTTACAGATGAGGAAACTGAGGCCCAGAGCGGTTTAGTGACTTGCTTAAGTTCACACAGCTAGTAAATTACAGAGCTGAAATTCATATTCAAACCCATCCTTACCCCAAAGCCTTCTTTCCACCAACCAGTTGTTTCTCATGTGGTGATACCCTGCAAAATGGGACACTTGACCCAGAGAATAAAGTTCCTGACCCTGTGGAGGAATTGCCACAACTGGGCAAAGAAGAAAGGTTGAATAAGAGAAATGAGAGCAAAAGCATGGATTATTTTTACCCCCCAAACCCAATCTCTCTGCAGCCGCCTCTCTTTTTTCTTCTAATCTCTGAGGGGCAAGAGGCAGATACTGGCTTCATTGTAATTTAGGGTTTTGCTGCAGATCATGTTGAGTTGAATGGGGGTGTGGATGTTCATTTTTACCTCTTCCATTGTTTGCCTTCCCCGGTCACTTTTGTGTGTTCCTGCCCCCAGGTACTGGGCACAGTTAATTCTTCCTGCAATTAGTATTCATGGTCAGCTAAGCAGAACTAATGCAACAAACCGTTTTTACTTTGAAGGTTATATTACATGTTTCCAAGCTCCTGCGGAAAAGGCTCTTTATGAATACGATATTCTTGACTATCTCTAGGAATTTAATTTTCCCTTTTCTGAATTTTCAAGCCTGCCTATTGAATTCTTTAATGTGATTCCCCAGGAAGCACCCAAGCCAGACAGACAACCGGATATAGCCAAATTGTTAACATTTAAAAAATCTTTTCTTCCCTGTGGGTGCACGTCAAGAGTACATGCTTCTACTTGTTTTTAGAGTGGCACTTGTCTCTTCTTTTTACTGGTTCCTTTGATATTTGTATATCATTACTCCCAATCACATTGGTTAAAAAAAAAAGAAAAGCCTATTTGTTTAAAATAGATACAAGGAGGGTGCTGAGAATTCTAAGTTCTGAACATTTCAAAACTATATTCAATTATTGCTGGTAATTTCGCAGATAGTAGAAGAAGCAAAAGTTATTCCTTAAAAAAAGATCCCTAAATACTTCTTTTAGAATAGCAAAGTGACTTCTTTACACTGAATGCATGATATCAATTAATACTTTAAATGGCCAACGATGGTCAGAAAATTCATTTAGCACCTTTGGGAAAATTCTGATGATCTCAGAATGATGGTGTAAATCATCTAATTTAGAGTTTTTAAATGTGGTTAAACATACTGTCTTCCAGCTGTTCAGCTTTTTTAAAAAAATTAATTTATTTATTTGTTTATTTTTGCTGCATTGGGTCTTCATTGCTGCACGCGGGCTTTCTCTAGTTGTGGCGAGCGGGGGCTACTCTTCATTGCGGTGCGCGGGCTTCTCATTGCGGTGGCTTCTCTTGTTGCGGAGCATGGGCTCTAGGTGTGTGGGCTTCAGTAGTTGTGGCACGCAGGCTCTAGAGCGCAGGCTCAGCAATTGTGACCCACGGGCTTAGTTGTTCCGCGGCATGTGGGATCTTCCCGGACCAGGGGTCGAACCCGTGTCCCCTGCATCAGGAGGCGGATTCTTTTCTTGTTTTCTTGCGGTACGCGGGCCTCTCACTGTTGTGGCCTCTCACGTTGCGGAGCACAGGCTCTGGACGCGCAGGCTCAGCGGCCATGGCTCATGGGCCCAGCCGCTCTGCGGCATGTGGGATCTTCCCGGACCGGGGCACGAACCCGTGTCCCTGCATCGGCAGGCAGACTCTCAACCACTGCGCCACCAGGGAAGCCCTGTTCAGCTTTTAAGATGTGTTGACAATATGATTTTGTCCTGTTTTCTTGCTTTTTTATTCTCCATATAGTTAAGATTAGCATCAGAATTTCAATGGATGCTCTTCAGAGTTTTATATTACATAAAAACCCAAAAAATCTAGGAAAGAAGTAATATCTGATTTTTTAGAAAAGGTGCCTTTAATTCTTGGTTTCTGAATCTTAACATCAGATTTTGCTTATATTTTTCTTTTCAAACTAAAACATTTTTACTTATTTTTAAATTTACATTTCTTCTTTCTCTAACAGTGAATCTTATATCCATAAGATTGTGTTTTCCATCTTGCTTTGGCCACCAGGAAGCTCTGAGCCAAGATTGCGGCCAGCTTCTAGCAATTTGGAGGGGTGTAGGAACCTAGTTCCACTCCACACCACACCCCACTTAACTTTTTCTCTCTTAATTGATAGAATTTTGTTTGTGAATTTCTATAAGCTATGTACCTCCCTCCTCCACCTCTAAAAAGATAAAGCAACGTATATAAAATATGAATCAAAAACATTGCTTATTGAGAAAATGGTGAGGCCCCTAATGAAGGTGTCTCCTGTTTTTCTGCTGGGGTTGAGGTCTCCCACCTGGGTGTCTCTGCTTCATTTTCATCTCACCCCAGGGTCTCACCCAGAGCTGGGCCCTCCAGTGCCCAGTGGGGAGGGCAGTACAAAGATAAATCCAGGATGCTTAGGGTGGCTAAGGAGTGCTTAGCAAGGAGGCCCAGGAAGCCCACTTCCCAAAGTGCTCTTAAACTTAACGGGAGGAAGCGATTCTGCTGTTTGTGAATGAGGTCTTCAAGTCAGGGCCCTGGAGCGTGGTCTTGGCACGTGGGCCAGGGGCCTTTCGGGTTGGTGGGTGAGGGTTCTGTCCCCAGCCCGGAGATCATAGTCTGCAAATCCTCTTGCGATGAAATATGCCGTTTCCATCGCTATATACATATGCACGTACACATTTTAAAAGGTCACACTCTCTGACTTCCCTCTTTCTTCCCCACCAGTTTTCCCATGCAGGTGGTTCCCCTCCAGAAGCCCCAGAGATCATATTCACTTTGAGGGAATATGCCCAGATGCATTTACCCTGGCCCTGTCTGTGCAGTGGCTTCACCCCAGGGGAGAAAAGGAGGTCTCCTTTGAAAACATCTATTTTGCCTAGAGGATTCACTTTAAAAACTGTGGAAAGCTACAGCTGCCTCTGGAGGAAAAATTAAAGTGGAGTGTTCTCTCTTAAAAATCTGATTAGTTAATAAGACACCTAAACAAACAAACACATACAATGCAAGGCCATTTTTTTTGCTCTGATTAAAATACAGAATCTATTTTCTTGAACACACCAAATGATCATGGCTTTTTTCCTTCCTGAGAATGCTTCAGACCCGTAATCCAATCCATTGACTGTTCATTTCTAAAAAAAAAAAAAAGTCTGTTGGTGGATTTCTTCTCAAAATGTGTGCTTAGGACAGCAGAAATTTCTGACGAGTCAAGTACAGGAGATTAAAGCTTGCAATGTAAATCAGTTAACATCTGTAATTTTCCTTGTTCTCTAATGCTATTAGTTATTTAAAGGGTAAAAACAGGATGTTTTACTTAATTTTTTTGAATCTTACTAGGTACCCGGAGCTTAACTTGATGATTTGTATAAGTGATAGTAATTGCTGAGACTACAGATGAGTATTATTAGCTATAAAATGAACGTGGTTATATGTCCAACAGAACTAGCAAAAGGGACAGAAATGCGGTTGTATCCAAGAGAAAATAATTACAGCAATAATCAGTGTAATTCATGATAATGGCTGAATTGAATTTCACACCATAGCTCCAAGCACTTACATTTAATGAATGTAGTTTGTGCTTGTTTACTAAAAAGGTTTTTAGCAGAAAATCGATAATGTAACTTCAGTGTTTCTAATTGCAAATGCAATTATTTTTTTTTAAGGTAGTGGTTCAATAAGGATTTTGTAGAGAAAATTGAGGTATGTGAGTGCTGCAAATGCTGGCGCTTTAATTAGTCTACCTGTACATTAGTGCCGTGTGCCTTAATATCTATTTATTACAACATATTGATTAAAATGGATTTGTATTCAATTTTAAGGTTAGCTAATGTAATGGACATTGAAACTTTTCTGGAAGCATTGGTTGGGATTACAACATGTCACTGGGTAATGAGACTTTTCTTCAAGAGGTGATTTCGGAAATCATCCTGCAAACCTGACTGTGAGGCCAAGGAAGGGAGGGCCAGGACACGTGCCGTGCCAGTTTCCAGGGAGTGAGTGGCAGGGACACGTGTGGTGTTGGGTAAAACAGGAGGTGTGTGGATTTATAATGTTGTTACAGGTTCTTGCTTATTTGGATTAACTACTGTTTGAACCTTTTCCAAGCTCAAGATATGCCTAAAATTGTTATGTTGGGGTTGATGATCTTCTCCAGAGTAAATCCTTTTGACAGATCTCTGGGTTTGGAGATCCACAGCTCGCCTAGCCTGAACCCCTCAATCTGAAGAAGCTGGGAAAGCGCATTGTCTCAGGTCTCAGGCCCACGTTCATGACTCACCCTGATGTGAACTGATGCATCAGCGTTCTTTGCCTACCTGGATCCCTTTCTCAAAACCAACCCTGAGCCTGCCCTTTCCTCCTCTTGTGTGGTCATCATGGTCACCATCACATCACCACCACCACCACCATCATCACCATCCTCTTTCCTGGTGCCCTATCTCTGTGGCATGTACGTTGGATGTATGATACGGTCTTGCTAAGCATTTTTGGAAATCTATTGCACAAGAAGGGAAGATCCAGCTCTCGTCAAGCTGAAATCCCTTTATAGCCTAAATTCTAAATATATTCACTGGACTAGGATTTCTAACCTTGTTTTGATGATATCCTGGTGTCGTATCTCAAAACCAAATTAATTTTAAGCTTGAATATTTTGAGTGTGGGTGAGGAGCCGGGCTGTGAATTACAACTTTGTAACAGACAGGGTTATGCTGTTGAAATCCAAACGATTTTAAAGTCCCGACTCACACAGTGTTGCTAGGAGTCTAAATGAGAAGCAAACATATCCACAAACCTGAGGGTCTCTATCAGGCTTTTATTAGAAATGAGCCCCTGGCAGGAGGCCAGCTGAGTTTCTGGACCACCATTACAAGGCCTGGGGTGCTGCTTTGTGGAGAACTGCCCTCTACCCTATGAGGGCCAGCTGGCCGCCTACCACCTCCAGGGGGTCTTTCCTAAGAGTCAGAGCCCATGGGTCATTCCCTCCTCTGGCTTCCTATGGAGTATCAGAAGGGGGGCCACCTAATCAGCGCTTCCTATGTGCCATGCACTGTGCTGTGGGCATCACACAGATCATCTCCTACTGTTACAACAACACTTGGAGGCAGGCAGTATTGTTACTCCCATTTTCCAGATGAGGACACTGAGGCTCAGTGAGGTTAAGTCAGTGGCTCAGATTCAGGAGGCTAGAAAGTCGGTGCAGGTGTTGGAGTTCCACGTGTTTCCTAGAAACACTGGTTCACTGGCTGCTCACTGTCTGTCCTGGGTGCTCCAAGTCGACTCTACCTACTATTTTGAGGTTGAGTCATCAGAGGTGCATTTTTCTCATATCTGGGCTAAATATTAGATTTCATTCTATTTCTCCCATTCTCTACTCCCTTCCTCTGCCACCTCCTTTCACTCCTGGTACCCTGCCTATAGATCAATAAATGTTAGGTAAGTGAATGATGCCAAGACCCGGGTGAATCTGACTTGATTGTATCTCTCTTTATGCAGAGAGCAAGGCTGCCTTCCACGTTGGGTGTGAACCTCTGCCCCGTCCTCCCTGCGGTCTGAAGGCTGAGCGGGTGGCCTGTTTCCGTTCTGAGACCCGGCTGGGGCCTGCACAACAGCACCAGGTGAGTGGCTTTTATCTTCATGGGCGCGTCCCACAGAGTAAGTGAGATGGAGAACCAGGGGCAAAGCAAGCATTCTGTCAGGGCAGGACGATGGCATGCGGAGAAGGTCAACTGTGGGACCTCCGGGGACCCCTTCCCTTCCTGAGCCTCAATGTGCATGTCTGCAAAGTAGAGCTAAGGACTCCTGCCCTGATTCCCTCCTGGGCTTGTTGACAAGGCTCAGCTGGGGTGTGTTATTCTCCCTGCATTTTGGAAATTCTAAATTTTAAAGTTAAGGAGGAGGATTAAAAAAAGTCACCAGGTGGCGCAGTGGTTGGGGGGTCCGCCTGCCGATGCAGGGGACACGGGTTCGTGCCTTGGTCCGGGAAGATCCCACATGCCGCGGAGCGGCTGGGCCCGTGAGGCATGGCCGCTGAGCCCGCGCGTCCGGAGCCTGTGCTCCGCGGCGGGAGAGGCCACAGTGGTGAGAGGCCCGCATACCGCAAAAAAAACAAAACAAAACAAAACACAAAAAGTCACCAGGTGAATGGGGTTCCTGGTGTGGGATGCAGTCCCTTCCGTAGGGAAATAGCCCCCAGATGCCTCCTCCTTTGCCACCCCTAAGGGGGAAATGGCCCAATCCTTTGACAGCTGGAGTCATTAATCTATGGATTAAAAAGTGATTGCTTAGCCAAACCTTCTTCATCTTTTGGGATATGGTGTATATTCAATATGGCTCCCTGGAGCCAACCAGGAGCCCCTGCTTGATGGGATGATCTCTGTCAGGCTGGAAAAGACGGACACCCTAACTGTTTGACCAACAAATGTATAGAAAATAGTGGCCAGTAAGTAGCAATTACATAATAATCTTATCCAAAGAAAATGTGGGCTCAAATTAAGATGATTTCACCAGGAAAACATTAAGGTGTACAAAGAGTTCTTAATAAATAGAAATAAATAGCGCAGGGTTTGCGCCGCGGTTATTTTCCATGGTTATCTGCTCCCTCTGCCGCTGCTCTGGCTGCATTTTCCACGGGGCTCAGAGCAGCATTTTGCTCTACAAAAACAACTAGCTCCTTTCCAGCCAATGATTACTTCTAATTATGCTTTCCCCTGCTATTATTCTAATAGACCTGTCATGTTGCTTGGAGGACTCTGGCGTTTGGAATATACGACAGCTTTTATGGATGGACTGCTGGAACACTTAATATAGCTCTTTTTGAATTATCAAGTTCTATCCTTTTGAAGTCTGTGTTAGTGGAACTCCTATTTATGAGATGTGCTGTGCTTAAAGGTTTGCTATTGATGAAGAGGTCCAACAGAGCCTTTATCGTAAGTATGGCAGCATTCTCCCTGAGAGATAAATAGCCGTGCTAAAAGGTATGGTGTGTACCTAGGCTGCAAATTACTAGCCAAGTACCTCATAACAGCGTACTTCAAAAATACCTTTATGCTTCTTGTTTGTTCTCTTTTCCACAGAGAAGAGTGACATTTCTTAAAACATAGAGGGGTGGAAGCATGCTGGTCATCATTGGTCATCGACATTACTCGGGTTTGAGGAACGTGTTTGCTCCGGCACTGGTTGTCTGGCTATATGCATACGTGTGGCTTACATCCTCTGTGCTTGCTGTTTCAAGAATTTGCTTTTCTTTAAGTTGCTTTAATTTAATGATGGACGTGGCTGGACTCGAGCACTTTTTGGAGGGGGAAGAGGGTTTATGAACAGGGATGCCTGTTCTGGGGAATCTGGAAAACACTACTGAGGACACAGCAAGGGATCTTCAGGTAGTGATAGGTACAAATGTTGGGCAGTGGCAGTCGGCTTGCGGCCGACTGGGCAGGCGGCAGGTAGGGATCTTAGAAGGGGGTGGCTTGATGGAGATGTTGTCAACAGAAGTGGTTCCCAAAGGTCTGATTATCTGGGCAATTTGATGACCACCAGCTGGGGTGGAAGTTTCCTTTAGCAGTTCAACCAGGTTGTTCTTTTGTGGACCCAAAGTTGTAGGCATTTGAGGCTAAAGTAATTGGACAATGCAGGCACTTTCTTTGGCCTTGGGCTGCTATCACACAGAAAGACATCGTGCGCTTCACACGCACAGGGATTTGGGGGGAATGGGTGATCTGGCTCCCTCATGGTGTACAGAAATGCACTCAGGATACTCCACGTTTCTAGCAAGCATCCCAGATGCAGAGAAAACTCCCTTGGCAGCTGACATCAAAAACACAGAAGCAGGACCATGGAGCAGCTTTTGACCGTGCAGCAAGAATTTGCATTGATTCCCCTAAGAAGGCAGCCTGCTCCAGAGTGTTTGCCTAGGGTTTTTCATTTGGAACCTTCATGCATCAGAACTCTGACTACACACTGCCTGTCTAATTCATCTTCACCCATATATTTTACCATTATGGACAGCCTTCCCCTTAAGCTTGTCTATTTACTAGCTGGTGTGACAGATGACAGCGACTCTGAGCCATGTTAGATGGCATTTGTATGGCTCCAATGCCAGAAGCATTCTAGGCTCTGGTGTTGCATATTTATTGATCTCCATATTCCCAATAATCTGATGCCCGTCACATTTGACAACATTATGTGGAGAGGTCAGCTAGATGGGGCTAATGAAACTGTTTACAAGATGGATGTTGTTTTCCACAACATTACCCTTGCAAATAGCCATCAGTGGGGCATTTCACTGTCGGGCCAGGCATTTGAGGATCTTTTTTTTTTTTTCATAAATAGTTGACGTTAACATTAAACAAAACCTGAAGCTATTAAATCATAGTATTTATTTACAATAGAAAACATGGACTCCCTGGCATCTTTCCAAATGAAAATCTTATTAACAGACATGGTGCTTGTGGGAAAGTCCTCAGCAATTGGAGATTGGCTTGGCTGTCTAAAATGCTTGACAGATTAGCCCGAGATGATGTGAAGGACCAAATGGGAAATGGCTGAAGTCTGGAGGATTAAACCAGCAAATAGAAAGGCTTGCTGCAGACCAGAGGCACGTGGTACTTTTGTGACCATGTTTCCAAGCTTCCACACTGCTGCGAATAACCAGCACAGAATGCACTCAGATTTAGATAAAGATTGACAGGAAAAAAGAAAGAAAAAATATGAAACAGTATTTGCAAAGAGGATACCATTTAGTGAAATGCTGCATGTGAATTAACCACACTGGAAATGCATCGGGAGCAGTAATGAAAATATTAAAGACAGGTTTCCTGCACCTGAATCCAGAGCTCTTTGAAGCCCTGCAAAGGGACATTTAGAGACTTTCACTGTCTGTCTGTCCTGAGGGTGACCATGGTGGACAGTGATCCTGATGGCTCTTCTAAGGAATCCATCCTGGTTTAATTCCAGGTGGATGTATCTTCTTTAAACATTCACTGAAGAGTTTTTAGCAGCTATGTGGCAATGTGATTTCTGAGAAATTTATTGCATATCTCAGTAGGGCCACTGAGAATTTTGGGTTCTTTAAGAAAAGCATAGTCAATCTTTAGTTTGAAATGCATTATTTTACAAATGTAGGTGTATTTAATGGGTTTCTTCATGGCAATGTTCCTCTCCCAACTGTATCCCAGAGCAGACACAAGCAAGGGTAAATAATGGAATTAATGGTACTTGGCTACTGGCTCATCCAGAACTTTCTTAACAATGAATTCATTTATTCAGTGCTAGCATTTAGGAAATTAATCCACCACATTGCTTACAGTCACAAAAATTGAAGAACTTCTCAACTTGTTTATTTTGTAGGAAGGATGCCAGAGAAGAGATGATGAACTATTGTGCCTTTTCCTTTAGTACCTCTTTTCATCACGCCCTTTTTCAGGTTATGCCTTTCGCATTGTGTTGAATGAAGAGGTAGAAAAGAATTGACGAGCTCAAGAGCAGTGAAGTTCATTGCGGGGCAGATGCTTATGTTCTTTTCGGATGGAAAACTTGTTTCTCCTTCATACCCCCTCCTCCACTCTCACGGAATATATATACCATTAAGAGAGCATGTTCTCTCTTTGATGAATACCTAAAAGTAACAGGGGAAACAAAGTCAGGTAATGGCAAAAGTCAGCTCCAAGTAAGGTAGAGTGGTACAGCATGCTGCCTACAATTTGAGAGACACAATTCTCATTAAAGAAAAACACTGACAAAAAAGTCATATGTGAGAGATGCAAGTTAAAGCTACCCTAGGCAGCTTTAATTTAGGCATGAGCAAATTACATGAATAGCAGTTGCTATAGTAACTAGTAGATAATACGGTGTTTATGTTGCTATTGAGATATCTTGTACTTTACTGGAATAAGAAAAAAAAAAAAAAGATTTCCAGGAGCACACAGACACTGCATGAAGGGAACATATCTCATAACCATTTTACTTCTTCCATTTTACTGTTTATTTATGGTGAAATGGGTATCTACAATTATATACAGCCCTTGGGTTGGTTTGTTGTTATTCGTATTTTCTTAACTGAGATGTCCCTTTGAAAGCCCAGTCCCTGAGACATCTCTGAAGCTGCCAAGTCTGCCATCTTGGATGCCGCCAGGGGGAGAATTCTGTGGTTGGGTGTGGCATGCCGTGAGCTGTAGGCCACCATGGGTCAGATGACTTTGAACCCAGAGGCCAAGAATGCTTGGGAATTCAGGGCAGGACAGATGCTGTCAAAGGTTGTGATGTTATACATTTGATGTAATGCAAGGTAGTGCAATATTATGCATTACGGAGTGTTGGGCAGTTAGCATGATTTTAAAAAGCATTTGAGGTCCTTTCTAGAGACAATGAAAATATCTCAAAGAGGACTTGTGATGGATGAAATGCTGTTGGTGCACATCTAAGGCTGCAGCTGATGGAGAGGCAGTAAAGAACATAGCAAAGTGGACAGTTGCCATTTTGCTGCATGCAGGAGGCTGGCAGGCAGACCCCAGTAACTCGGGTCCCAATTTGGATTTGGGGGCCTGGCTGCTGACTTCATGGCAATGCACCCAATAGTTGCTCTGCCTTTCACTGCTGTATATCACCACTTCCAAAGCTGGTTTGGGCAAACTCAGGGTGCTTCCAGACCTTTCAAATTCTTTTTTCTTAAGCTTTGTTTTAACTATAATTTATTTAACTTTAAGTTTACAGACCTTTCAAATTCTTAACACAACATTGATTTATATTAATTTAATTTAAAAACTATGTCAATTAGGGTTTTTTTCTTTGGGGATAGAATAGGGGGAGTCTTAAGAAGGGGAAATACAGAGGTAGAGTCCCACCAGCCCCAAATGACTGTGGTGATGGAAACAAAACCTGAATGCACCGAGGTGTCTTCATTTGTATATTCTTCACTTCAAACCCTCCTTTGCACAAATTCATTCACAATTTTCTCTCCATAAGATGACGCAGAGTAGAGTAAGCATTGTCTCTGAAGCCAGAAACCCTGAGTTCTAGTCTCAGTTCTGCCACTTCCTAGGATTGTGGCTTAAGGGATTAAGCCATTAATACTTCTCACTTGTCAAATGCTCTTAATAATGCCCACCTGATCAGCGGGGACTGGATGAAGCTGGAACACTCTGGCTGAGCATCTGGCTATGAGCTCCATCTCTCAACAGCTGTTCTTTAATGGTGCATCTGTCTTGGCTAGTCCCAGTTTCAGGTGACTCATTTGGTTTCTCTGGCCTCAGTTTTCTCATCTGCAAAATGGTATCCTTGGCCTTGCCAGCCTCAGAGATGCCCTCCTCCTCCTCACATTCTGTGATTATATGGCATAAGCTTTTCCAGGTTCCTAAATGTCCTTCCCTTAAGCAATGTGTGCAAGGACCTTTTGAGTCTTCATGGCCAAATGCAAATTCCTCTTCTCTTCCTGAGTTTGAAGAGCTGCTCCACTCAAAAGTTGGTTTGAAATGAGGTCTTGTGTATATTACAGGTGTGGCTTCTGGGCCGGAAGGAATGAAGAAATCCATTTGAGCTTTTGCCTTTAGGCTGATAATATGTTTTAATTTCCATTTCACAAATGAAACAATTGAATTTTCCGGAGCTTAAGCGACCAAGGCAAGGCCTTACTACCCTCAGCATTTTGGTAACCTCTACTGCTATACGTTTATTCTCCTGGTGGAGTGTGGGGGGCAGTCACCAGAAGGGGGAAGTTCCAAGGAAAAATGTTCAAAGGGGGAGGCCAGTGCTTACATCTTTACTCAGTTACTGTCAAAACCAATACTGCATCACGGGAGAAGCAGATGGTGGGCCAGGAACCCACAGGAGGTGAGAGGAGGGAGAGGCAGGGGTATTGAACTGCTTGAAGAGCAGTATTTGGTCACCAGATTCATAATTCCCATCCATCTCCGAAACCCTCGGAACCTGAGACCCTTCAGCACCTCACCCCGCAGCATTGCCTTCAGATCGCAAAACTCATCAGACTGTGAAGTAAGCTGAGTAGGAATCAATTTTTGTCTAGTCCCAGAAATTCTTTGGAATAATATGTCCAAATGGTTATCTCGTCTGTTGCAGTTGGCTTGAAAATATCAGAATTTCTATGGATATTTATGAGATTTCCATGTGCCATCTGGCTTCCTACATGTGAGTGTGCCTACACAGATGCCTGGATAATGTATAGGGAGCCATGCACATTTATTTTTACAGAGGGTAATTATTACAGTCTCTCCTTCCAGAAATGAGCCTTTTGTTTTATGTTTTCAGAGCGAACTTGTGAAATATTAAGATATTTTACTGCCTTAATGTTCTGAATTGTTTGCCTCTCCGTCCTGCAATCTAAAACTCGTTAACAGTCGAACAATTTAATCAGAATGAATCAAGTTGTGAAATGGATACACAGGCAGTTCACACAGCCATAAAACATGGCTGAAACTTTTCTGAACAGCTTCATAAAACTTAGAAGGCAGCAGGAAATAAATGATTATCCTGGACAATATCAGAGTAAACAGAACCTGGGGCCATGAACTTGGTAATTGTTCTTCCTCACTCAGCACGTTTGCTAAGGCTTGGTCTTACTTAATTCATGGGATGGGCCAGTGAGTATAGGGATTTAAATTGCCAGTCCTTCTGTAAATTTTTTCTCTTAATTATAAGCATGATCAGGGAAGCAAAGTGAAAGTGGTACGTTAAGCCTGACTTTAAATTCCAGAAGTTTTCTTCCATTAAAAATTGTCCTTGGGGGGCTTCCCTGGTGGCGCAGTGGTTGAGAGTCCGCCTGCCGATGCAGGGGACACGGGTTTGTGCCCCGGTCCGGGAAGATCCCACATGCCGCGGAGCGGCTGGGCCCGTGAGCCATGGCCGCTGAGACTGCACGTCTGGAGCCTGTGCTCCGCAACGGGAGAGGCCACAACAGTGAAAGGCCCGAGTACCGCAAAAAAAACAAAACAAAACAAAAAAAATTTTTTTGGTTCACAAATTGAGAAGGAATTCTCTCTTTATAAGTTTCTATCACTGAACACATCACCATCAAAAAGAATATTAGAATCCAGCATATAGATGATGAAGTAATAAAAGTGATCTTCATGCTTTATAAAACCATGAATCAGATTTGAATGAGGAATGCCTTCCACATCCTTGAAGGAAAAGCACTGGCTTGGGTGTTAAAGTGTTCTGAAAATGAAGTATTAAGAACCTATTTCTGTAAGCAAGATCAGACTTACTAAGCATGCCAGAACTAAGAGCTAATTCATAAATTCTATATATACCACTAAATAAGGAAATTAAGTATTGAATGGCACATTTTCCTTTTTTTAAGATCAGACTCCCTAATTCTGAAGTTTTGAATAAAGGCCTGTGCTTTCTAAAGTGAAAAAAAATTAACAAAGAGGCATGGTGTAGGTGGTGCAATTTGAGTTTATAATATCAAAACCGTAGAGTATTTTGTTGTTTCACAAGTTCTCACTGACCACGTAGAGATGGGGAAACTTCAATACCCAGACATGTGCTGGATGCCTACATAGATGCTTCAATTCATCCTCAGAAGAAGATGGGATAAAAGTTATGAACTATATATATATATATATATATACTTTATATAAAACACTATTCTGGATAATCATCTGATTAAGAAGTTGTAGGCAAAATTCTTACATTGGAAGGGAGAGTAATTTTTAGGCACTGATGCCAGGAAATATCTGGGAGTTGGGACTTTTTAATTGGACCAACCATCTCAATTTGCCTGAGAGTCAGTTGGTTCCAGGCAATTGAGGACTAATTGGTTGCAAGTTCATATTAAAAACGATTCTTCATATGCTCTTCTACTAAAGCAATCAATATAAAAAGAATCTAAAAGCTTGTTTTCTGCTTGAAGATTTAGGTAACCTCCCAGGAATCACAACTTGTGAGCTTTTAAACCCAGAGCTATAGTATGTGAAAATACTAGTGCCTCATAAAAAAGCAAGCTGATAGAATTCCGTATGTAAAATGGCCTAAATATCAGTAATAATTACATTCTGCATAATTTTTTTTTTATCTAAAACTTCCAAACCATCAACCTTTTTCAGTGCTTCGAGTGAGCAATCAAAATAGTCATATTTATTCAGGTTTAAAACTAAATTTCTCTTCTCTCAATATGAAGGCATAGATAGAATAGACGGGAAAAATTATTTTGTCCAACATTCTGAGCCTATGGATGTGGAAACCATCTACAACATGATCTCATTAGGTCATCATCGATTCACCTTCTTCACCAGTAGCATCTTGGGAAATGTGAAGGTCTTCAAGCATCTCAGCCAGACTAATTCGAGGTGCTCCTTCATCATCGGTGTCACTTTCCACAGGAATCGTTGAATCTGTATAAATATGCACATTTTTTCTAATTGCCTCATCTTCTTCAAGATCTTCAAGGAAATCTTGGTACTGCCTTTCATCATCTGTATCCATGTTTTCTCTATCTCTTGCAAGCTCTTTCAGTTTCCAGTTTCTAAGACACTGACGTTTGGTACGGTCATAGCTCTTCTTGATTAACGCCACATCTAGGACTCTATCTGATTTCATTTTGTTGACATGCCCATCATTTAAGTTACAGTTGGCCAGATCAAACCCCAACACCAGGTCTCCAGGATTTAGAAGATATCCCAAATGAGTGCGACAAAAATACTGTTTATCTGTATTCATTTCAGATGTTTTCTGTACCCAGACTTCCCCGAGGGTATGCTTTTTGGATACCAGTCCAGCACCTCCACTGTGTTTTAGATCTCGGACTATGCTGCATTCCATAACAATAAACTCCTCTAGCTGTTTGGGATGGCGTAAACTATGGAAAGGGTGACTCCAGAAAGCGTTCCCATCAATATCTGCAACTTGTAGGGTATTTGGATCTATGAGATGGATGACGCTGGTTACTCGAACACACACACAAATCTGGTTCATGTTTCCCAGGCTTTGTGCCAGTTTTGGAGACAGACAAACAACATTATCCTTGCATATTGGAACAATTTCCACAGAAAAGGTGCTTTTGTAATTGTATGTGTTACTATGGATATCCTGAGAGATCAGTCTCTGTGAGGCTTTGTATCTAGTGGGAACAGTACACTGAAGAAATTCTACCATCTTCTGAGCATGTTGTTTTGAGGAATAATAGAAATCCAGACCATCATGAATCTCTTTGATATGAAGTGTATTCTGGTGCATGCCATATTTCAAAATCAGCTGTTCCAGATAGTAGAAAGTTTTTTGTGCAAAGTCTTTTGCCTGACTTGAACCACAGCCTTCCAGAAATCCTTAGCTTCCACTCTATGGCAATCTCCACACGTCTGGGGCTGAACAACATAATCCACCACAAACACTTGCTGAAGGATAGCACCATTCATCACCTCTTTCTGAATAGTTAGTTTAACTTTAAGTCTCTTAGAATGGGGCTCAGTCCAAACAAAGCTTGCATCTGCAAGACGTACCTTACTCAGAGGGGCTTTGATTTTTTCCAAACACAAAGCAAGAAGTTCCCTGGATTCTAAGGCACATTGTGCCCAAGTTCCTGGTGGCTGGAAATATCTTTGACATTGTTTGCTGAAAGATAGACTTGTTTCGGAATGCCTTGGCTGATATCTACTTTATTTCGCAGACAAGCCACGCAAATACTGGCAGGATTTGGACTAATCGGAGCACCACAGTCGCAGCACAAGATGTGTCCAGGTGTGTGCTTCACGGGTTCTGTCATATACTCCATTTTTCTATATATCTTATTGCCTCTGGACCAGACCCAGATGTGCTGAAAAACCGCGGCAGGACCAGTTCCTATCGCCCAGTCCTTATTTTGTAATTTGCACCAGCAAAGCACCATTCCTATTCCACACAGGCTCGAGAGGCCCAAATATAGAAGCTCTTACAGTCTCGTCACTCCGTTTTCTTTCTCACCATTAAGCTTTCACCTTCAGGGTTGGGTTTGTTGGACAGACCTGGGCTTCTCAACATCCATTCGTACTCTTTTGACTGTTCAATCAGATGAATTCTAACTTCACCACCTCCTAGCTGTGTCACCGTGGACAAATGCTGTCCCACATTATGCCTCAGTTTTCTCCTCTGTGAAGTGAAGATAGTAAGACTGAAGCTGTAGAGTTGCCATATGGGTCACCATGTGTACAACGCATAAGGGAGAAGTACTTTGGTGTGCCAGAACATGCCTGACCATGATTTGGCCAAGTCCAGCTGGGAGCTCTGGGCTGTTCTGGCAGGCAGGGGTCCATTAGTGACTGATTGGGACATGCTGATTTTAGTGTAAGCACAAACTTCTAATCCATGATTTCAGGGGCCCCTCATGACCCACGGTTAGAGAGGCACCATCAGAGAAAGGGCCTGCTCAGTTCTTTGTGAATTATTTCTTGACTTGTGGAATGATTATTTTATCGCGCTTTGTATATAGAACAATCCTTTCCCAGTTCCTTGAGATTTTGGTTTACCTGGGTTTACTTCTGAATACTTTCCCTAACTACCCCTCATTGGATTAATCAAGATTTGGAGGTGATATGGGTTATTTCTGTTTGTTTAGTGGCTACCCTTAACATTTTAACATGCATACTTCTATTAACCAATAACAAAGTTTCTCAGTATTTTATCCTTCTTTTAAACTATGAGGTCATTAAAACATTACACATAGCCAGCAGTAACAATAACATTTTGGCAATGTTATTTCATCTAACCCTCTCATTATTACTATTATTACTGTTGTTATTATTATTATGGAATATTTTGTAGAAAATCCCAGATGTCATGTCTCACCACTTAGAAAGACTTAGCTGACAAGAAATTGTTCCCCTTAATATAACCACTATGCCATTATCAGCAAACAAAATGAGCAATAATTTCTTAATATGATCACATATCCCTTCCATACTTAAATTTCCCCTGTTGTCCCCAAAATCTTTTTACAGATGGTTTGTTTGAATAAATGGCCAAGTATGGTTTGCATATCACAGTTATATTTTGAAGAAAACATAGAATGCCCTATGGCCTGGATTTTGCTTGTTGCTTTTACTTGGTGTCCTATAATTTGTTCTTTTATTCCCTGAGGTATTATAAACTTGTGTTTAAATTCAGTGACTATTTGAAATTCAGGACTTTTTGTGTAGCAATACTTCAGAGATGTTTCTGTGTACTGATTGCATCATATCAAGAGGCACAGAAATATCTGGTGTCTCATGGTTTTATTGACACTAAGATTGATCAGGGTTCAGATGGTAGCAGCTAAGTCTCTCATTATGAAGTTCTCCATAAAACTTTGTACATAATGCTTTCAATTTTTTTTTAACTTTTTAAAGTTTTTTTTTTATTTTTTAATTTTAACTTTTGGCTGCATTGGGTCTTCACTGCTGTGCACAGGCTTTCTCTAGTGGCGGCGAGTGAAGGCTGCTGTTCATTGTGGTGCGTGTTCTTCTCATTGTGGTGGCTTCTCTTGCTGCAGAGCATGGGCTCTAGGTGAGCGGGCTTCAGTAGTTGCAGCACATGGGATCAGTAGTTGCGGTGCATGGGCTTAGTTGCTCTGCGGCATGTGGGATCTTCCTGGACCAGGGTTCGAACCCCTGTCCCCTGCATTGGCAGGCAGATTCTTAACCACTGTGCCACCAGGGAAGTCCCCGTAATGCTTTTTAAAAAAATTGTTAAATATATATAACATAAAACCTGTCATTTTAACTATTTTAAAGTGCATCGTTCTGCGGCATTAAGCAGATCCACAATGTTATATAACAATTGCCACTATCCATTTCCAGAATTTTTTCATCATGTGAAACTGAAACTCTTTACTCATTAAACAATAACTCCCCATTTCTCCTCCCCTCCGGCTCCTGGCAACTACCATTCTCCTTTCTGTCTCTATGAATTTCCCTCTTCTAGGTACCTCTTGTAAGTGGAATCATACAGTATTTGTCCTTTTGTGGCTGGCTTATTTCCCTTACCATAATGTCCCCAAGGTTCATCTGTGTTGTAGCATGTGTCAGAATTTCATTCCTTTATATGGCTGAATACTATTCCATTGTATAGATGGCCACATTTTGTCTATCTGTTCACCTGTTTATGGACACTTGGGTTGATTTTGGCTATTGTGAATACTGCTGCCATGAACATGAGTGCACTCACTTAATGCTTTTATTATTCACTGATGATATTTGTCTAGATCCATCATAGGCATACCTCGTTTTCTTGTGCTTGGCTTTATTATGCTTTGCAGATATTGCATATTTACAAATTGAAGTTTTTGGCAACCCTGCATTGAACAAGTGTACTGGTGCCATTTTTCAAACAGCATTTGCTCACTTTGAGTCTCTGTGTCACATTTTGGTAATTTTCATGATATTTGCAACTTTTTCATTATTATCACATTTGTTATGGTGATCTGTGATCAGTGATCTTTGATGTTACTATTGTAATTTTTTGTTGTTTTGTAATTTAATTAAAGTATGTACATTGATTTTTAGATATAATACTGTTGCACACTTAATAGACAACAGTAAACATAACTTTTACATGTACTGGGAAACCAAAAAATTCATGTGACTCACTTTATTGGAATATTTGCTTTATTGTGGTGGTCTGGAACTAAACTTGCAATGTCTCTGAGGTGTGCCTGTATTTCATTTTAGGTCACACAATGGTGATTTTCTAATATTTTCTTTTTATATACCAATTTCCAGAATAATGGTTTGATGTACCAGTATCCCACAAAGGTGACCAATGAGGTTTTTGGGTTTTTTTAGCAGTCTTTTTTTTTTTTTTTTTTTTTAATAGCTCCTCGAGTTAGTTCTTATGTTCTTTGACACAGCTTCAGTAGTCTTTTGTCACTTCTTTTATTTCTGGCACAACAAAGTGTCCCAGACTCATCTTGTATATTTCCTACCTGAAGGGAAAAATCTCCTTTTCTCTGCTGTGCTCACCACTCTGCTCTCAATACTTCACTTCTGGACAGCAAATGTGTGAGTTTTTCCCACATCAAGCAATTCTCCAATTCTCTGTGGACACCATTGGAGTGTCCTACAATTTAATTCAATTCTGACACTATCTACCTGGAGATAGCATCAGATCTCCCAGGGGCTCAATCCCACAAGACCCTCTCTTCTCCCACTTCAGACAGCAATTGCAAGTCCAGGTTGTCACCTGTGCTTCTGATTGACTATAACTTGGAGGTTCCCATGACCCTTCCTCATGTTCAGTATTTACTAGAATGGTTCATAGAACTCAGGGGAACATTTATGTTTATCTGTTTATTGTAAAGGATGCAATTCAGGCATACCCAGATGAACGAGATGCATAGGGCAAGTTATGGGGGAAGGGGTGTGGAGATTCCATGTCCTCTTTTTAAAAATATTTATTTATTTAGGCTGCACTGGCTCTTAGTTGCGGCATGCGGACTCTTAGTTGCGGCATGCATGGGGGATCTAGTTCCCTGACCAGGGATCGAACCTGGGCCCCCTGCATTGGGCGCGCAGAGTCTTACCCAGTGGACCACCAGGGAAGTCCTCCATGTCCTTTTTACACAGGCATGCCACCAGCCCCCCCACCCCTAGCACCTCCATGTGTTCACCAACCAAGAAGCTCACCAAACTCTGTACTTTTAGAGATTTTTAATGGAGGCTTCATTTTGTAGGCATGATTGGCCATTGGGTCCAATTCAATGTCCAGAGGTTGGGGTGAAGCTGAAAGTTCCAGTGCTTTAGTCACATGGATAGTTCCTCTGGCGACAAGCCACTGTCTGATGGTTATCTAGGGGCTTTCAAAAAATCACCTCATTAACCTAAGCTCAGGTGGGTTTGAAAGGGGTTTGTTAAGAGTAACAAACGATACTCCTTCCACCTTTATAATTCTTATTACTTAGGAAATTCTAAGGATTTTAGGAGCTCTGTGCCAGGAATGGGGATGAGACAATATATATTTCTTACTATAAATCACAATATCATGCTACTCATTTCTGAAATCAGCCATTTTCCCAATGAGACTTGGTTCTTTTGGGGTATGGTACTTAGACACCACAATCTGGGTACTTGGTGTGCTCACTGCTAGTGGATTGTCATTGTTTCAGGCTTTTCGGTAAAGAGAGCTAAAATGTATGTTTTTTTAAAGAGAAAAATTATAAATTCATATTGATATTTTAAATTCAACATTATGATCACAGTCTTCTTACCTCTTTGATTTTATACTTCTATATCTTTTATAATGAAAATCTTGGTTCTGTTAAATTAACATAATTATTTTATTCTAGAATATATCTATAGTGGTTTCAAAATAATATCAACATTTATATGATAAGATATTGGACATAGTTTCAGATTTCTTTTTTCTTTCTTTCTTTCTTTTTTTTTCTTCTGTTTTTGTTCTTAGATTATATCCCATTAGGGATGTACAATCAAACATTGTGCTTTAATATCAATCAAAGTAAATTTTGTCCCTCTAATGTGTGTACCACCACCGTGATATGCACTTAGGCTCATTTGTTTCAGTGTGCTTTCAATTTTTAGGATTTGTTTCTTTTTTGAACAAAGAAAAAATTAAAAGGTTCTAAAGTAACAAAACAAAACTGTATGTAATATATGTTACATCATATATATTATATTTTAATTACATATAATAGATATATCCACAGAAGTATTGCTTCCATCCTTTCCTCTTCTGTTTCTTCCTTCCTAATGAAATGGAACCATTTTCATTAGTTTTTGGCTTGTGCTTCAACTGTTTCCTTTTGAAATTACGCCACCGCCACACCCACCACACACACACACTTTCTCTTTTCTTAGACAAAACATACATACCTTTTAGTGTGCTTGGTACTGCGTTGTGCTGCTACCCTAAGTGTTGGGCATATGGGTTATTTTCATCATTTAGCTATTATGATCAATGCTGAAATCAATAGCCTTGTGATTACATTGCGTTGCATTTTTGCCAGTGTATCTTTGGGATAGGTCGTTAGAAATGGATTGCTGGGTTAAAGGGCAAATGCAGAGTAAATTTGTTAGGCAGTGCCAAATTCCCCTCTGTAGAGCTTTATCATTGTGCACCCCTGTAATCCTGCAACGTGTGAGCCCGCCTGTTTCTCCACAGCATCAGCATTATCAAGAGAGTACATTGTAACACTGCTTTAGCTACTAGGGACGGTTACAACATTAATTTTTATCTTGAGATTCCTGTACCACATGGAAAGTACAAATTTGGACTCCTCACCTCTGTATGTTGGGGTTTTTATTTCTTGGAGGATGGGGGAGACTTTCCCCCCACCTAGATCCTCATCAGATTGCAGTATTTCTCCGATACTTCCTAGGGTGGGAATTTTCTAGTCACATTTTGTTGGAGGGGCAACCTTTGGAGGCCCCTCTATTATGCTATGCTGTGTCTCAGTTTGGGACACAGACAAGGCCCAGACCCCTGTCCTTATCTGGGTGTTCTGCCCTTAGCCTGAGCTGTGGAGCCTATATCTGGATCTATTACTTACTTGAGCACCAAGTTTTCATCTTCTGTGTTTATCACTGTGGTTTTGAAGGCCCTCTTTAATTCTGGTACCTGGAGATTTCTCTTCCTTTCTTTACAGCCTATCTGTATATGGTATTTTCTGCTTACATTTTATGCACGCATTTCTATGTCTAATGGGTGGGAGGGCGTTCTTCAGAATCTCAGGCCTCCATGTTGCTGGAGGAAACTCAATGCAGATTTTTATAAAAGTTATGCCAAAGCAGGGAAGTAAAATGGAAATTGGGAGTGAAGGGATTATTTGCTATGCAGAAGTATCCTTTAAGAGTGGACTTCTAGTGTGTTGAAACTAAAATTTTTTCTGTAACCAAATTGAGTTTGTAAATATTATCTAAAATGGGGTATACCTGTTATGCAAAGATGCTGTCTCTCTCCCAGATGTGAGGACATTGGGCCATGGGCTACACATTTTTGCAGTGTAGGCCTGATCAGAGAGAAAAAAAAAATCACTAAATTATCTTTTTGGCCTCATTCCGAAGTTCAAAATCCAAACACACCACAAAACTTACTATACCAGATAGGCCTCTGGGAGCCAAGGACCTGGTATGAACAAGAAGGGCAATACAAGATTATTTCAGTCTAAGGAGAGAGATTGAGCTGAACTATGTGTGTAAAAGAGACAATTGTAGGCATCAGGAATGGAGTCAAGAGGCCTGGGCTTTGCTTCATTGTGAGCTTAGGTCATTTGTACCCAACCGTCTAGCTGCCCATTCATTTGTCTACCCATCCGTCTATTCAGCTACTTATCTACCCATTCAAATACCAATCTATCCTTCCATCAATTCATCTGTCCATCCATCCATCTAAACATTCATCTACCTGTCCATTAATCCATCTATCCACCTGTCCATCCATCCATCCATCCATCCATCCATCTGCTGTTCACCTGTTCATCCATCCATCCATATATCCATCATTACCGAACATCCACAGTTACTAGGGACTAGAACCCAAATATGAGAAAGACACTGTCTCTCCCTCTATGGGACTCTGTGTGTTATGGGTAGAATGTCATACAAATAATTACTATGTAATAAGATAATGACTTCAGAGGAGCCCTGTCACCTCTGTGCTGAGAGTGAGAGCACTTTAATTTGTCTGGAGTCAGGAAAGTCTTCCCGGACGAAGCCTTTGAGTCAGGTTCAAACTCAGGTTTGAGTTCAGACCTGAGCAGGGAGTTGCCCATTACCTCTGGCCTCAAGTTCCACCTCACCTGTGCAAGGGTGGCATGGGGCCAAATGACATCCATCTAAAGATCTGTGCTTTCATGAGTGGCAGGTGCAGATTTTGTATTGGGCACCAACAAGCGGCATGGAGGGCTAGTGGGGAAGCAGAGCCAGTTCAAGACTTGGCTGGGATTGGAGCATCCCATCTTTGAGGGGCCCCCAGACTTTGTCCAAGAACTGGTTATTGCCCATGGGTAGCTGGAGGAAAAGCTCACTGTCCCCAGTTACTTGTTTCCTGGGACAAGGCTAGAAGTGGGCTTTCCAGACTTGTTCTGGGCCCTGGGCCCATTGTCTGCAGTGTGACAGGAACCCCATGAATTTTAATAGCCTCCATTCAGAGTGATTAAAACCTTAATGAAATTTAATTATCTTGATGTTAAGCATTTTGTGTTAAGTTATTGCATTCTGACCACTCATTGTTCGCTGCAAGCTCAGGGCAGCATACCTACCTCTGCCTTAATGGAAAGGAAAGTTAAATATATTTAAATGAAATTTCCCCCCAAATAATTGCCTTCAGTGAAACACCAAGTAGGCATCAGGATTGAATTTATAAATCGGGCGGCTGTAGATGAGAGCTACTATGTTTGGAATGGTTTTCATTAATCCAGGGTCTCCAGAAGGAGCAATGTGAAAAGTTCAGAATATAAGTGACAGGTGTTTATGGTTCGCAATTGCATTAAACAGGCTCTTAAACGCAGGTTAAAGGCCTCCATGAAATAGAGAATATACCTTAAAATGTGGCCTAAATTTTTGCCATTTTGGACTTTGCATTACTTACCTACAGAATTAGCAGGGCTTTCGGTTAATCAACTGTCAGCGTAAATTGTGGTTGAGCAAAATGCTTATAAATACCGGTAAGCACAGTGTGCTTGGCCTGTTGCTTTTTTTTTTTTTTTTTTTCCTTCTTCTTCCCTTGGGCCTTCCAAAGGCCTTCAGCTGATGGAGAGCTTTTAATTTCACATTTTGGCCCCCACCACAGGTGATAAACAAAGGTTTCCCCGCTGCTCTGGCTGGGGTCAGTTATCCGGCCTCCCTCCCCGTAATCACACACAAAAGGTGCCTGAGATCCACAGCTAATTTGCGGCCTCTGTTTAGCAGAATTTAATAGCAGGTATTACTGCTGCCGCGGTAATTAAGGACCTTTGTCAATAAGACGGAATAGATGGCCACACTTGGTTGTAATCAGTGGGCTCTCGAGAGCCAGAGGAGTGAAAAGGGAGAGAAGCAATCCATTCTGTGAATAACGCAGGCCTCCCCGGCCTCCCTCCCTCCCAGGTCGGCCAGTGGAATAATAATTCCCCAGGCAATGAAAGTACAGGAATAAAAGTACTTACCCTCCAGCCGGTGATTTTTTTTTTGACTTTTTATTTACTCTACTGAGCTTTCTTATTTGCTCCAGGCTGCATCTGATGAAGTATTGTTTAAACAGCACAGAGCAAAATGGATGTAGGGCGGTGGGGAGAGGAGGAGGAATTTTAACCAGGTGGCAGGGAGGCGCCCCGCTTTAAGGTGGATAGCCGTTCGGTTTATCAATTATTTCTCTGGGATACAGGAAAAAAAAAAGACAAAACCAAGTGGCTTCGTGGAGAGGTGGAGGGTGTCATTTAGAGCTGTCTCTGAACACAGTCATTCAGCTGTAAATGGGCCGCCTGTAACAAGCGTGAAGGGAACTTGGGGGAGCGTTGTCACCCTCCGCCTCGTCTCTAATGTACCACTGAATGGCCCGGCGGAGGGGGCGGCCAGGGACGGGAGGGGGCAGGGGCTGGCGGCCACAATTCAAAGAGACCTTCAAGGTGTGTGCCCCTCATAGTAATTGGAGAGGAAGCTGCCTTTCCCTCGCCGATTCCCTGCCTTTTTACTGGTTTTAACAAGCATGATGCTTTTAATAGTGCTTTGAGTACCATCTCTTTATACGCCTCTCCCTTTTTAAAGCAGCTTTAACTATACCCTTTCTGTCGCTAATGTCTGAAAAACTTCTACCTTTAATCATTCCCCGATGAGGTGGCAAACAAGCGGCCCCTCTCCTTTAGCAGTTTCGGCCGGGTAGTCGCTGCCGGCTGGGAAGGGAGTGGGTGGTGGCCGAGGGAGCAGGGGGCGCTGCGAGGGTGTGGATGGTGGGGATCTGACGCCAGGTCCAGAGCTTGGGGACATCCAAGGGGCTTCTCGTTAGGGGAGGGCCGGGGGTCAGTTTTAAATGCTCAGATCTGCAAGGCGGAAGACAAAAATCCATTTGACCACTGTTAACAATCCACTTGGATTTGGTTAATTAAAAAAGATTGAAATTAGTTTTGTGGCTATTCCAGGACACCTCCCCTTGCCCACCCCCAACCCAACACGCACAGTTTACTTCCTTCCCATTTAGGGGCCAATCCCAAACGGGGCTGATGAGTGAGGTCTTTCTGTGAGATGAGCTTAAAGGGTTTCACATGCACCTCTGGACTGATGAGGGATTCAGGATGGGCTGGTTCCAAGCGCAGGCTCATAAATACGAATGGAGATTGAGGGGTCCATCCGTCCTCCTGAGGAGCAGCACGTGCGCACACACACAGCTTTTGGGTCCCTCAAAAGTGTGGCAGAGGTGAGGCCAGGAGCTGTAGGGCCTCTGGGAAGGCAGGGGCAGGACGGAGGGAGGGAGAGACATGGTAGTCCCTGTTTCCTCATCCATTCCATTTTCGGCTTCTGAACATGGGCTTCTCTTTCTGGAACGATTTGTCAAACCAAAGTTCAGCAGACGTTTTAGAGGGGAAAACCTTCCCAGAGAGAGTCTCGGGGGGAGTGGAGGAGACGGGGCTTCTTTAGAGCTTCTAAGCATCCCTTCTCCAAAGATGTCACCCTGGGAAGCATCCCTTTGGTCCCCTTCTGTCCACGCTTGAGGGTTCAAGTCCCGACTCTGGAGCAGTATAGCTCAGCTTGTTAAGCCAGTTTTCTTCTCTGTAAAATGCAGGTGAGAATTGCTTCTACCTTCTCAGAGGGGTTTGTGAAGGTCCACAAGGTGATGCTGGTAAGACACTCAAACTCACTGCCTGAGGCAGAGGGAGGCATCCCGTGCATATTGGACGTTGTTTTTCCTCTAAGGGTTCATTGGATTTTTCTTAATTATCTGGAGGATGGGGGTGGGCTTGCCTGATTCTGGGGCTCAGGACAGCAGAGCATGTTGTGGGTTTCCAACAGCTGCTGAGTTGTAACTGTGCCAACATACTTATACCCCCAGGCAGCCATGGGGTTAGGGATCACTTAGGAAAGTTGTGCTTTGCACAAAATCACAGGGGAGAAGTGAGTGCAGAGGTGGCTGGCCAAAGAAAGAGGAGACATCTTTCCCAGGTCTGCCCTCCTCAGGGCCGTGAGAGGAGGGATGCTGTCGCAGGCTGAATGATGCCCCCTAAAGATACAGTCGACCCGCCACGTCCCTGGGGTTCTGCATCCACGGGATTCAACCAATGGTGGATCCAAAATATTTGGAAAAAAAAATCCAGAGTTCCAAAAGCAAACTTTGAATTTTCCATGCTCTGTCAACTATTTACATAGCATTCACCTTATGTTTACAACTACTTACACAGTATTTATATTGTATTTATAACTATTTACATAGTATTTACATTGTATTAGGTATTATAAGTAATCTAGAGATGATTTTAAGTATAATGGAGGATGTGCATAAGTTATAAGCAAATACTAGGCCATTTTATATAAAGGGGTTGAACATCCTTGGATTTTGGTATCCACGGAGGGTCCTGGAACCAATCCCCGGTCATCTGTGGATGTTACTTTACAAAAAAGGGTCTTTCCCCCCAGTTTTATTGAGATATAATTGACATATAAAATTTGTATAAGTTTAAGGTGTAGGACATAATGCTTTGATATATGTATATATTATGAAATGATTACCATACATTTAGTTAACAAACATCACCTCACATAGTCATAAGAAATTTTTTCCCTTGTGAAAAGAACTTTCAATATCTACTCTCTTAGCACTTTTCAAATATACAATACAGTATTGTTAGCTATAGTCACCATGTTGCACGTTATATCCTCAGAATTTACTCATTTTATAACTGGAAGTTTGACATTTTGACCACCTTTACCCATTTTCCCCATCCCTTACCTCTGGCAACTACTAATCTGTTCTCTATTTCTGAGTTTGGTGTTTTAAGATTTTACATATACTGTAAAGCAATTATACTCCAATAAAAATGTTTAAAAAAAGATTTTACATATAAGTGAGATCGTACAGTATTTGTCTTACTCTGTCTGACTTATGTTACTTAGCATAATGCCCTCAAGGTCCATTCATATAGTCACAAATAGCAGGATTTTCTTCTTTTTTCATGGCCAAATAGTATTCCATTGTATATATGCAGCACATTTTCTTTATCCATTCATCTGTCAATGGACACCTAGGCTGTTTCCATGTCTTGGCCATTGTAAATAATTCTGCAATGAACATGGGAGTGCAGATGTCTCTTTGGGATAGTGACTTTGTTTTCTTTGAAGTGGGATTGCTGGGTCCTATGGTAGTTCTCATTTTAATTTTTTGAGGATGGTCCATACTGTTCTTCATAGTGGCTGCACCAATTTACATTCCCACCAACAGGGCACAAGGGTTCTGTTTCTCCACATGCTCTCCAGCATTTGTTATCTCTTTGCTTTTTTTTTTTTTGCTGTACGCGGGCCTCTCACTGCCGCGGCCTCTCCCGTTGCGGAGAACAGGCTCCGGACGCGCAGGCTCAGCAGCCATGGCTCACGGGCCCAGCTGCTCCGCGGCATGTGGGATCTTCCCGGACCAGGGCACGAACTCGTGTCCCCTGCATCGACAGGCGGACTCTCAACCACTGCGCCACCAGGGAAGCCCTCTCTTTGCTTTTTGATGATGTCCATTCTGACAGGTGTGAGGTGAAAAAGTCTTTTCAGCTGCAGTTAAGTTAAGGACCTCTAGATGGAGAGATTATTCTGGATTATCTGGGTGGACCCTAAATACAACCACACATGTCTTAATAAGAGGGGCAGAGGAAGATTCAACACAGACAGATGAGCAGAAGGCAGTGTGGAGATGGAGGCAAGATTGGGGAGATGCTGCCATAAGTCAAGGAATGCCAGCGGCCACCAGAAGCTGGAAAAAGTGAAGAATGGACTCCCTAGAGCCTGCAGAGGGGGTGCAGCCCTGCCGACACCCTGATTTTGGCTTCTGGCCTCTAGAACTATGAGAGGATAGACTTTTCTTGCTTGAAGCCACCCACTGTATGGTAATCAATATAGCAGCTACGGAAAACTCACACCAATGCCTGGTGGAAGGTCCTTTTCCGTAAATGAGTCAAGTGAACAATTGAAGAGGAGGAGAAAAGGTTCTGTGCCCTGGGCATCGTGGCCAGGATTTCTGATACCTGTGGGGTTGTGTGGTGGTGTCACTCAGGGGCATTGACTGTGGGGTGCACTGCACTCCAGCCTCAGGGAAAGGGGTGTCGGGCAGGCATGGGTGACCCTGGGGAACGGGCTAAGTTTTCCGGAGCAGGTCTCTGCCAGGCCTGGTTCTCACTGGCTCAGCCACAGGGTAGGGCCAAGGCTGTAGGCTGCAGGTCTTAGGACAGACCTGGGGTGCCTCACTCCATTTAATGAAAAGAACATATGGAAAAACACAACAAAAATATACACCAACATCTTTGTGGGCAATTTCTTATGCAGACATGAGTATGCTTTCTCATGTCATATAAAGACATGTTGTCATCAGTCTGTTCAGCACTGTGCTCATTGATCTTATTCCTTTACACAGTAGCCTTAATACTGCAGAATACATTGTTTGGTTACGGGTTAGATTGTTTCCCCTGTGTCAGTGGTAAACTCGACTTTTTCATATTTGGATAGCGAGTCTAATTCATAGCGCAATGGAGTTTGCAGTTCAGATAGGATTTACTTCTTGATTGATTTGTTGTTAGTATTTATTGGGCACTCGATCCCTGTTATGAGGAGGAAACAAGAGACTGTGGCTTAGGGGAGGCAAGAAACTTGCCCAAGACACCCCGTGGTGGTGTCCCCAGGCTGTGCACACTCGTAGCCATCCGACTGCAGAGTTTAGCTCTCGGCTCCCCTGCTTTCGGAAGCCAAGGGCGCAAATCGCATCTGGGATTGTGATGTGTTTTTGGAAGACCTAGAAGTGCTTGTGCAGACGGCACCCCTCCAGAGCCTGTCCTGGGCCCAGCTTCGTCTCCCCTGCCAGGTCTGGGCAGAGTACGTGGCACATGGGGCCCCAAGGAGTGTTTGCTATTTTGTGCTGAATTATCACCGGGAATTAGAAAGGCCGCAGAGGCATTCCTCCTAATGTGATCCTTAGAAAGGCACTTCTAAATACAAGCCGAAGTCAAGTTGGGCAGAATTTAGAGGAACAAAGCAGAGTCTTTTAGCTCCCGTAAGGAGGATTGTCAATTTGTTCCAAAAGCAAAATAATTAAAGGGCAATGTTCACCAAATGGACATTATGGTTTATTGCAGTTCTGACAAAATCCCTAGCAGATCTGAATATTGGTGTTCAGAGTGCAGGATGGGCGAGAGAGGATTTCTGCTGCTGCGGGGGGAGCCTGTGGGCTGTAACCCACCACCCCCGGGCCCTCCCTCAGTGCCTTTGCTCCACAGCTGGCTCCTAAGTGAAGAGAATTCCTGCTGTCCTGCAAGTCCAGGCAAGAGGGCTGGGCCAGAGGGGAGGCCAGAGCCATCTGCCGTGAGAGCCCATTTTGGTTTTGCATCCTGCTCAGAGCACTGGCTGGGGTTTGGCTGTGTTGGTATGAGCTGCAGATACCAAGCCCGCGTCTGGATGGTGAGGTCGGTAGTGCGGGCACAAGGCCGTGGAGCGGAGGCTGCAGAGCAGGGAGAGCCCGGTTCAGGCAGCTGGGTGAATCCCAGCTGTGTGACCCACGGCAAGTGTCTTAACCGCTCTGGAGTTTCTCTACTGGGAAAAGAGGAGAAAAATCTAGCAATCTTATAGCGTTGTTGAGAAGCTGAAACTACAATAAAACTCATACGGTGCCTGGAGTAGTGTCTGGCCTGGGTAGTAATGCTCCAGCCGGGTTTGATGCTTTTATTAACTCTGGAAAGAGCAGTGCTCCCTGAGTTGGCAGACCTGGGACGAGCCCTGTTCCCGCCCCTCAGCAAGGCCCTCTCTGCGCCTTGGTCTCCTCATCTGTTAAGCCGTGGCGGGTAACGAGGAGTATTTTGAGGGACAATTAGGAAGATTAAATGGGAACCTTTGTCGAAAGCATCTGGCTCATGTAACCCCCTAACATACAGGTGCTCCTTCCGTCTCTGCGCGCCTTCTACAGCTTAAGGAAATTTGCCGTTTCGGCAGGTTCTTCCTTGTCTCCGATCTTGAATTTTTAGGCAGCCGTTGAAGCCCGTTGACTCCATCTACCAGGTTAGCTGACAGTCATTCATCCACTCGGGGGGGGGGGGGGGGTCCAGGGCTGTAAGATGGGGTCGGGGGAGGGGTGCCAGACTCTGTCCCTGTCCCAAGAAAATGGCCCCTCAGAGGGTTACCAGATAAAGCACAGGATGCCCAGTTAAATTTGAATTTCAGATACTCAATAAACACATTTTTTAGTTTAACTATGCCCCAAACACCGTATGGGACGTCCTTATACTAAGAAAGTATTCACTGTTTATCCGAATTAAAATGTAACCAGTCGTCCTGAATTTTTATTTGCTAACTCAATGCCTCCCCCAGCTCGATGAAAACGCCAAACTGGGGTCATGCCCATTGGTTTGGGGGATCCCTCTGAGATTGTTGGTGCCCAGGATCTGTGCCTTGGTTTCCTCCTCTGCACTGGATTATCTGTCCGTGGTCCTTTCTGGTTCCCGTTCCTAGATTTTCAGAGTTGGTAGAAGACATCCGGCCAACCTGGTGTTTTGGTACTGTGTAGACACAATAACCCACTAGCTGGATTGCATCTTTCACTTCTCAAACACTTGTTCTGCTTCATGTAAACACAATCCAAGTGCCTCTGATCTGCACTTTCAGTCCCAATTCTCAGCACTTGTAAGAAAAAGTCTCCTTGTAACATAGTCCAATCCCCAAGCTGGGTCTCTAAAGGGCATTTTGAAGCCCTTTTAATTTCCAATCCATTAAAAAAATAAATCTTTGGAGGGTTTGCTTCCTACATAGCAGCATGCTTTTTGGCTCGACAGCTGTCAAACTGAAAAACATTCCATGAATTCTCCAAGTAATTTAAAAGTTGCTCCAACTGAAATACGGGGTGATATCCACTCAGCTGAAAGGGTGCCACTTGTACCTAGGTAATTCTGTTCACTTGATTTTTTTTCTCTTCAGGGAATTACTTTCATAAGGAGAAGGAGGAAGGAGTACATTTTACTCAGTTATGAAATGGATGTTTGGATCTAACTTGTGACTCTATTTCCAATCTGTTCTACCTTTCACCATACCTCTGGGAAGGGCGATCTCTTAAACCATGGCTTGTCTTTGGCAATAATTACTTTGGGATGTGAACAGAAAGTCCATTTGGGGGTTCTGTCCTGTGAAGTCTGTGAATATACGTAATCCTTTTAAGATCTAAGCCTCCCACTCACATCTGAGTTTCCTTCTCTTTAGAGATTAAAACACTGCAGCCACTATTTGTTTTGAGCAAACAGAGTGCTATGAAGTCCTGTAATAGCTCACTGGGGGATGTGGAGCCACAGATTTTCTTATTAATCTCGCGAACACCTTAGAAGCTTCATCATGCCCCCCAAATGCATACACTTCATTCGCTTTAATTTCACAGCAATTCCTCCTGCTGCCTTAACTTGTGGTTCTGTCAGCTTTGTTCCCCCCCTTTTCTCTCTTTCTTATCTCTCTCTCCTCCCTCCCTCCTTTTCTTCCTTTGTGGATTCGAACTTTTTAGTCTCAATAAAAGGGCTGATGTCTGCCTTCGGGAAATCTTACTTCCATTTTTTCCCCCAGAAAAATGGAACAGGTTTCTTTTAACTAGCGCAAGGCTCTCCTCTCTAAAAGGTTTTTATTATTGAGTGCCCAGGGTCCTTAGTTTCAGACATTTATCTTCTAGCTAAGCAGGAACAAAAGCGGGAGGCAGCCTTCTGCACCCCGAGTTTCTGAGTAATCACCCAGTGGTTAAATTGAAGCGGCCACGACATCTTCTTCATTGTGTCACATCGGGCTTGCTCATTAATTTATGAGCTTCAACTGTCAAAATAGTTTGTGCAACGGACCCTAAAAATGGTGATGGATAATATCAATCAATTGGGTTTTATAGCCCTGGTTTCCCTTGCAGCAGGCCTGCCTGCTGTATACAGCCTGTGAAGAGGAAAGCCACATACACGGTAGATGTGCCCGAAACGAATACATAACACTCCCAAAATGCACCCCTTCCTGGAGGGCTCTAGGATGCTTAATGCACCAGTAATGCTCCACCCCCGTGGTCCTCGTGATGAGAGCCGGAAGGGTTTGGATCCCTTGGGAGGGATGTCCTCATCCTGAAGTACCCTGTTATTTCAAGATTACCACCTCCCATTATTCTTATAATGAGGTCATCTCAAAAGGGCGCCTCTGAAGGCCAGCGTGTGGTGATGAGGTCTGGCAGACGGGGGCAAAATTCAGCTCTAATGAGATGGAAGATTTAAAAAATCTTTGTGACTGTAGAATCTACATATCTACTCAGTAATTCTTATGACCTATTTGCAGATTTGAAGTGCCTTCAGATCCCGGCCTACTTACCTAAGTTTGTCAGGGGTGAGCCCCTTGATAATGTGGGACCTCCTTTATATAAATTTTCCGTGTTCCTTCTATGCCCTGGCTAGGGGGTGGTTATTATGAAGATCTTTTTCACTTTAAAAAAAAAATCACAAATACAAGTTAATTATTGAAAAACTTGAAAAATACGGAGAAGTGTGGAAAAGAGAAAACCCTTCGCTTCAATCCGGGGCCCGCCTCTGTTAGCATGTGTTGTATTTTCTGCCTTCTGTGCATGTGATTTTACATAGTTGAGGTAATCTGCCTAATAGAGTTTTGTCTCTTGCTTTTAAAACAATTCTCTAAGCATTTTAATGCTTTATGTTTGATCTCATTGTTGGTAGGTACTGTAGTTTATTTCGTCAATTCTTTTGTATTGAGTGTTTTAATAGTTTATCGTATTTTGTTGTTATCAACAAAAGGGGCCAGGTTGAGAGGCTTTCTGAAACAATTCCACGTTTAATGACCTACTGAACGGGACAGTTCCTGGTCTCCAAATATCTTCTCTCGTTCCAAGGACAGTATGAAGTCCCAGTGCCCTCTGGATATGAACTCTCACTAGGGGGCCCTTTCCTAGCCTTCTCTGTGGAGCTGATGAACTCCTATTCATCCTTCAAGACCTGGCTGAAGCAGCCCCTCCTCTGTAAATTCCTGGTTCTCCCTCTCCATGGAGTCGGCCACACTCTTCTTTGTGTTGGCCTCCATGTTAGCTCATCAGGGAGCTCACTGAATGGTATTTAGCCATGTCTCTGGTCTCCCTCTGTTGGTCTGTAGATGCACAGTGCAAGCTAAGTCATCTGCCTTGGTAATTCTGGCCACCCTCGGCTGGCCAGGACCATCTGGCTTGCATGGAACCTCTAGTTTCCTGAGCTGTGCCTGGCATGCTCGCAGATAAACCAGTCATGTAGAGGTACAGCTCAGGTGTTCGGAGGACAAACACCTTTTCAAGCTCCCAGACTCTTCCTTGATTTCCGCTTTGGGCACAAAGACATTTCCTCCAAATGTCCCTATTGCTGATAGCTGCTGTCAGAGTTCATGCTGGCATTTGCACTGAAAACTCCTAATTTGACATTTCTCTAGTGAATGTAATGAATACGAAAAAGTGTCATTTAGAGCTGGTTTTCTCTTTGTGCTTTGAAAAATGAAATGCACATAGTGATCTGTAAATGAGATAATTACCTCCCTACTTTGCTAAAGGGCACCTACTAGTGATTTTTTAGCTTGTTTCACTTAATGAAAGCTTTACAAAATGGGGAGCCCAGAGCTGTTAATAGACTTGCTGTAATAGGCTCTGAGAAAAGGGGGGAAAAAAAAAAAACAGTTGTTCCAAACTAGTAACAGAAATAGACTGATGAAACAGTTGGCAGCTCAGACATAAATTTAAGTCTTGGTTGGGTTTAGAGCAAATGTAATAATAGCTGCAACCAATATTTTTAATATTACTGATCTTTCAGCAATAATTACCTAGAACTTTTTATGTCTGCAATTAGAACGCTAGCAATTCAGTGGTACAGACCAGTGGTAAACTGCATGAAATTGAATACTTGCTATAATTGGTAATTAATCACTTTTCATTACCAGGAAGGGATGTTGCAGTTATTCTGAATAGATACAGCATGCTAATTACAGGAAAACACAAACCTACATATTTGAACTTAGAGCTTTTAGGAAAATAAGCAACTCGCGTCAATATTTTATATCTGGGAGGAGATTAGCCCACCCAATTAAACGATGAGGAAGCGGCCATGTATATTTTGACAAGAACCCATCAGGAAAGCGGTCCCTTTTTCCTAAGGGTCTTGATCACATTTCCATTCATTTCTGTGGGTAATTAAAATTCTCATCCTTTATGCAAATTTAGAAATGGTTCCAAATAAATATTTACATGTGCGTGTCTCCCTTGGTGAGCCCACATGATTGTAGGGCTCATCTACTGCGTCATCGGCACAACGGCGCCTCCCGCCTAGATCTTTCTCTCTAGGCCAGGTGTCCCCTGGGGTGTCCATCAGCATCACGTCCACTTCTGCCTTCTTCATCTCCTCCTTAGGTGCCTATTCTGCGAATGGGACCATCACTTCCCCAGACGTGAGACTTCCGTTATTCTTCTGGTCTTCTCACCACTTTGTCCCAAACCTACCTCATCCGTCATCAGATCCTGTCACTTCTACCTTCATGGTCTCTGCTGCCTTTGCAGCCCCCCGCTCTGCTCACCGCTGCTGCTCATTCAAGGGGCTCCATGGTATCTGTCAAGATTGCATCCCAGGAAAGCACAACCTGTGGAGAAAGAACTTCTAAAGAGAAAGTATGTCTCTGAGAATTACTGTGAAAAACCTTAATCTATGACTAGGTCCCTGCTGCCTATTGATACTAACCCCTGACAGTCAATAACATAGAACATGCCTTTCATAGATAATGCAAGAAGGACCATGGGGACAAGCCAAGCTGTTTTATCAAAGACATGGCCATAAAAGTATATCCCTATGGTGGGAGGGTGGGATTATCCCCATCATTCGCCTTTGTCACCTTCACACTTGCCTCTGGAAGACCAGCTCCAGGCGGAGGGCAGGAATGAAGAGCTTGTCGAGGGCCCCAAAGCCCTGGGTTCTCTGCATTCTTCCTCAGACAGTGAAGAAGGAGTGAAGTCCTGACTGCTTTCTTCTCTGAATATTAATATCTGTGTTACACCTGCTCTCTCCTGGCCAAACCTGCCCATGCCTCACCAATCGTTTGCAAAATCATTGCAAAATTGGGTCATGATGGAGAAATGGGGCCTATATAAATAAGTCACTTACAGCAAAATGGTGTACACAGAAGCCAACAGAAACCACTGGCCCCACACCTCTCACAGGGATCTTCGGAATCTCTTACCTGTTCTCCCGTCAGGAGAAGATTTCAAAAGTATCTCTGAGCCTTGGCGGTTCCAGTTTAGCTCTGGTTACCAACTTCCACACACTGGCCTTGGTTCAGATTCAGAGGATTCCTTTTTTGTGTGTGTTGGCAGTAGAAAAATAATTCCTCGTGTGAACCAGAAGAGCTGAGGCCTGATTTTGAAGTTGCAGGTGGTGGTCCTGACTTGCCCTAGGACTTCAGTAATGGACACCTCATCATTTCTGCCCTGTGGCCCGTCACTTTCCCTGACAGGCTCATCAATGGCATCCTGGAACCAAGTTAATACACAGATAGAATTTAAAAAACGAGACGTGAAATGAATAGCCATCCTTATAAAGCAGGAACCTCTTATTTCCATTTCCTCTTCAACATGACCCATTGCATGGAGCTTCTTTAGCCAAACTTCATTTTGTCCCCTATTCCATCATCGCCAGAGTCCCTGAATTGGTTCCTCGCCCAACAGCACAATTTCAGCCGTGGATTCTTTCCTGTGCCTTTGTCACAGAGCTGAGTAATGATGTGACAACATGTGATTGGGCGATTGATGTCAAATGTTAGCAGCAACATTCATTTTCCCCTGAAATGGACAAAGAAGAGTATTAGTCATTTAGAAATTTCCTCTAGAAGCTACACCTCACGAGTGATATCCCCAAATTGAATTGGTCTGAAATTTAAAGTGGCTTTTAAGTTCTTCTCCTTTGATTGTTCCTCAGGTCACGCAGCATTGTGAGAGGCCGAGGGAGCAAGTTAGTGATGGGAACTGCAAATGTCATTTGTTAGCTCCCTGACTCCTCTGCAGAAATCCATTCCTCCAGTGACAGGATGTTCCTGAGACCTCGTGTTCCACAGAGAAACATCCTGGGCTTTGGAGATGGGCAGGTCTGGGCTCCAGGCTTGGCCTTATCATGGCTTCCCCTGTGAGCCTCAATGTCCCCATTTGTGAAATAGGATTAACAAGAATGATTAAGGTCATCCTCACTTTGCAGAAATAAGAATGTACGATCTAGAGAGGTGAATTAAGGGGCCCAGATACAGAGTGGTGAAAGGCAGAGCGCAACCCTCTCTGGGGCCATTGAGTCCCCAGCAAGATCTTGTCCCATCTTCCAGCCTCACCAGGAGGGGACCGGGCTTTTCACACACGCTCCATGCAGATAGCAGTCCTTCCAACAATAACCAACCAATGTGTGTCTGTGCACGACTTGTGTTCAGAGACACGGCTCCCCCAGGATCCCCCAGAGGTCCAGCCAGTGGAAGCCAAAATGGCCCTGGATGAGAGCTTAAAATTCCCGCTCTCTGTGAGCAGCATTTTTCAAGAAAAAGAAATGTGCAGCGGTCTGTGCGAGTTATTTAACATCTAGGGAGGCTCTTGCTCACCCTGAGCCCTCTGTGCACTCTGAAGTTACTGATATCATCGTTAGAAATGGCTTCCACCTACGGCTCTGATTCATGGCCTGGCTAGGATTGTGATTCATAGGCTGCTAAGAAGCGGGCAGAGGCAGCTGGGTTGCCTAGAAGCAGTGCCTGGGCATAGGACCACCGATGTGATGCAGTCAGATATGCTAATGAGGTCAATGCAACATTCCATTAAAAAATCCAAACCTCATTTGGAAGTGGATGCTAATAAGGAGAGAAAGCTCAGCTCAGGCTCGACTAGAATCCCTGGCGGGACGAGTTCTCCTTCAGTTAAGTAACATAATTTGTTCAATTTGCTTTATGTCAGTAAGTGAAGAACCTTTTACTCACTTTGATTCATGGAAGGAGGTTAGACAATGGTACAGTAGAAAGGAAATTAACATTTAACCTGCCTGGCTGGGTTTTCTAACGTATGTCTCAATATGACTGGGGTGGTGTGCGTAAATTCTCCTGATAAACCAGAATGAAACGGCAGCTATTTAAATCCCAAAGAAAACCTGGATGGCAGATATTATACTTCAAAGAGAGACCAGTGGGTTTTTGGTCAGGACCTGGAAGACATGAATCCTAGTCTCATCAATGACTCATTACACAACTTTGAGTCACAAACTCCCCGAGCTTCAGTTCTTGCATCTGTAAAATGCAGTTAACGCAAAAAGATGTTGTGAGTTCATAAACTGTAACATACCCATACGTCAATCGATTGATCTAACAACTATTTACGGAGCACCTACTATGTGCTGGGCGCGGTGCTAGTTGCTGGAGTTACAGTGATGAACAGAATTGTCAGGGCCCTTGACCTAAGGGAGATTACATTCTGGCATCCTTTACTATTTTTTTATTATGAAAAATTTCAAACCTTCATGAGACTGGGCAGAAGAGTATAATGAACATCATCTACCCATCACTCAGATTCAAGCATTAACAAGATTTTGCCATGTTTGCTTTGCCTATCTCCCAAGTTTTTTGCTGAATTATTTTGAAGCAAATTACAGACACTGTGTTCCTTTCCCATTGCTGTGCAACAAATTGCCACAGATTTAGTTGCTTAAACAACACACATTTGTTATCTCACAGTTTCTGTGGTTTGAGAACCTGGGCACAACTTAGCTGGATCTTCTGCTCAGTCTCCGAAAGCTGCAATTCCGACGTCAGCCAGGGCTGGGGTCTCACCTGAGGCTCAGCGGCCTCAGCCCCAGGTAGCTGTTGGCAGAATTCAGCTCCTTGTGGTTGTAGGACTGAAGTCCCCAGCTGCTAGAGGCAGTCCTCTCCATAGGCAGCTCACAACATTGCTGTTTGCTTCTCCTTTGAGGCCAGCAGGAGAATCTCTTTGACACTTTACCCTCGGCTAAGGGCTCACCTGATTAGGTCAGGCCCACCCAGGGTAATTTTCCTTTTGATTAACTCAAAGTCAACTAATTAGCAACCCATCACGGGAGTGATATACCATCATATTCACAGGTTTTGCCTCTACTCAGGGAGAAGGCATTATTCAGAGTGGGTACAGCAGGGGGCTGTGAATCTTGGGGGCTAGCTTAGAATTTTGCCTATCATGTGGACATTTCATCCCTACCACCTTAAATGTGCATTTCTACAAACTATGGGCATTTTTTATAACTACAATTTCATGTTAATATCTGATAGGGGTTGTTATGTTAGTCAGCTTGGGACATGTTATGCTGTCATAACAAGTGACCCCCAAATCTCAGTGACTTCTAACCACGAAGGTTTCTTTCTTGGCTCACGTTCCACATCCGTCATGGATTGGCTTCAGTGCTTTATCTTCAGGCCCAGCTTGAAGGAATAGCCCATTTCTGGAAAAAGAGAGTGACATGTAAAGGCTCATCAAGCTGCATCTGGGAAGTGTCCATGTCCCATATTCTCATCTCTCTTTTGCTCATCCTGCTCTCCAGGGGCTGGGAGTGAAATCCTTCTACAGAGAGGGGCCTTTAGGAAAGGGTTGACTGGGGGTATATTTTAAAGCAAACAATAGAATCTCCCAGTTATCTCTTAAGTAGCTTTTATTTATTTATTTACTTATGACTTATTTATTTTTTTGGCTGCGTTGGGTCTTCCTTCCTGTGTGTGGGCTTTCTCTAGTTGTGGCGAGCAGGGGCTACTCTTGGTTGCAGTGTGTGAGCTTCTCATTGTGGTGGCTTCTCTTGTTGCGGAGCACAGGCTCTATATGCGTGGGCTTCAGTAGTTGCAGCACACAGGCTCAGTAGTTGTGGCATGCGGGCCCTAGGGCACGTGGGCTTCAGTAGTTGTGGCGTGCAGGCTCTAGAGCACAGGCTCAGTAGTTGTGGTGCATGGGTTTAGTTGCTCCATGGCATGTGGGATCTTTCTGGACCAGGGATTGAACCCGTGTCCCCTGCACTGGCAGGCAGATTCTTAGCCACTGTGCCACCAGGGAAGTCCCTCTTAAGTATCTTTTATTCTAGAATAGTCTCACTCACACACCTTTTTTCCACGAGTTATTGACCCATTGGAGAAAACAATCAGTTGTCCTCTAGAATGTTCTACATTCTGAATTTCTCTGTTTGCTTGTGGTGTCATTTCACTTGTACCTTTATGTCCTATATTTCCTGTGAGCTAGAAGTTAGGTTTAATGAACATTTTGGGGGCAAGAATACTTCATAAGGAGTGTTTGGTACTTCGTAATTTATCACATCAAAAAACACTTGATGTTTGGTGAGGAAATCTTTTTAAAAGCTTTATATTTTTTTAATTGAAATTCTTACTCTTATGTTCTTACATCCATTTATTAGACATGTATTACTGATCAGGTCCTGTGCCATTTGTATGTACTGCCCAGAATAGGCAAATCCATAGAGGTAGAAAGTAGATTAATGCTTGACAGGTGCTGGTGCGGGGAGGGGAATGGGGAGTAACAGCTAATGGGCACAGGATTTTTTTCAGGGTGATGAAAATCTTTTAGAGTTGGTAATGGCTGCTATACAACTTTTCAAAAATAGGTGGCTGCCAAGGTCCTTCCCAGCTGCTAAATACCATTCAACCCACAAGGGACAGGGACTAACTCTGCTTGGGGATGTCAAATAGAGGTGACCCTGGAGGAGCCCCATAATGGATGAGGAGGAATTCCAGGGAGCCAGGCAGCAGGTACGGGCTGCAAGATCCAGACCAAAAAATGTATTCGCTTAGTACTTGGGCTCTCCAGAGCTGCACGCTTAGGAGCTGCTGGGGACAGCAGTTGGATGATGGGCCCTGGGCCCCCCACTTCCTCTTGAACCAAAACAGTTCTGCTCCCTCCTGTTTCACAGGTGGGACTTGTAGGTAAGACTTTGGTCAAACAAAGAATTCTGTGATGCAAAACTCCTGACTTGAGTGAACAATCATCAGCACTGTTTTTTTTTTTTTTTTTTTTTTTTTTTTTTTTGCGGTACGCGGGCCTCTCACTGTTGTGGCCTCTCCCGTTGCGGAGCACAGGCTCCGGATGCACAGGCTCAGCGGCCATGGCTCACGGGCCCAGCCGCTCCGCGGCATGTGGGATCATCCCGGACCGGGGCACGAACCCGTGTCCCCTGCATCGGCAGGTGGACTCTCAACCACTGCGCCACCAAGGAAGCCCCCTCAGCATTGTTAATTGTACCGTTTTAGAATATTAGTGAGTCTGCATCTAATAATGAAGATGATGACATTGGCAATGACCATCCCCCGTAATTAAGCCACCACTTACGGGACACTAAACATACGTCAGACCCCATTTCAGGCACATGGTATTCGTCCCCTCTTTTACTTTTCACAAGACCCTAATGCGGTGAATGGTCTATCCTCATTTTACAGATGAGGAGACTGAGGCTCTCAGGGTCAAATGTCTTGATCAAGTTCACACAATTAGGGCTGTTGATCTGAAAAATGAACTCAGATCTTTTTAGTTCAGAAGCCGGCACCCGCGTTATCTTCCTCCCTTGCAGGTGAACAGTGCTTTACAGTTTGCAAAGCCCTTCATAAGCCATTTCTTTGTGGAGAGCTGTAGCAGCCCTGGGAAGGAGAGCTGTGCTATTGTCCCCATTCTGCAGCTGAAGAGAATGAGGCTCTAAAAGTCTTGGTCTGGGCTGCAGAATGGTGAGATGGGATGGGTGCTCTGGGCTACAGCAAATCTACCCTGTTCCCTGGGCCAACTGCAGAGGAGCCCACCAGAGCACAGAGAGTTGGCCGGTGCTCAGTGTGGCCACCCCTCCCTGGCCATCCTTCTCAGTATACATGAGATGCTCAAATGATGATGTTTTATTCTAATGACAAAGAGTATAACAAGCACAGGAAATGGCCTGGCATTAATCTCCACTCCATCTTGTAGCAGTGACTGCAATGAAAATGAGAAATAGTTTAAGCTTAACCCATTCTCATTACAGTCATAATTACATTTTGTGGTCATTCTTAGTTTCTAGCAGAACCCAACTGCTCTTCATGTCAATTTGAAAGATACAGACAGCCCTTAATTTTTCTCCAGCATTCATCTGCCCAGCCAGCTGCCAAGGACTGATCCTTGGGAAACTGAAAATAAGGCTTAAGGAAATTATCTGTTTTACGTTTTAAATGGTTTGGCACGGATCTGCTAAACATCTGGATAAATGTAATTTACCTGCATGTGCCTCAAAAAACATTGCATCAGGCAACCGATTTATCTTTCTAATAATATGTTTAATAGAGAATACTCAAACTTGCGCCCTGATTATACAGCTAATGGCACTGACAGCTAACCAAGAAGCATGCTGGGTGGCACGAGAGGAGGGGCTGGGGACCAAAACTTGCCAAGGACAACCCTCCAATTCTCAAGCCATCACTGGGGTACTGAGTGGTTATGTCCCCACAGCATTCTCCAGAATAACTACACAGCACACAGCTCCGTAGTATTCTTCAGTGGCTGTTATATAACAAATCCATTTACCAATAAGTATCTCTCCCAATGGTTCATCCATTTTTTTTTTTGGTACATGTTAACTGAGCACCTGCGGTGTGCTAGGCGTTGGTCAGGAGCTAGGGACACAAAGATAAATGCTTTCAGGGGGACTGTTTCCTGGGGATCAATCGGAGAGTACAACACAGCACAGAAGGCTATGGGGGTACAGAGGAGAACCCCAATCTCTATCTCCTGGGGTGGAAGGTGGATAAGGAAGGCCCTGCAGCATCTCAGCATCCCAGCCTGGCCTTGACTGTGGTACAGTGGATAAATCACCTACCATCTCTGGGACTCAGTTTTTCTACCTTTGAAGCATCTACCTGGGGCCGTGGAGAACAAAAGTAGGTAATGTCATTGAAGTGCTTAGTAGAGGGCTTGCTGTCTGGTCATCTACTAAGGGCTCACTAGGTAGTTGGCAGGGCTTTGTTAGGGGTGGGGACAGGAAGTGCGTTCCAGGGTGAGGGTTCAGCCTGTGCTAAGATCCAGTGCTGCGAGAGTGCATTGAGCATGGCTGGACCACAGAGGAGAGGGCGGCAGCAGAGGCCAGATCCTGCAGCCACATGTGATCCAGGCTAAGGGTGGTGGGCTTTGCCCCAATGCCATGGGGAGCCTCATGGCAGGGGAGGCAGGGGAGAGGGAGGTGATCAGATAGGTGTTTTAGAAACGTCATCTGGCTACACAGTGGAGAATGAATCCCTCAACCTCAGGGCAAGACTAGAGGCAGGGAGGTTTGGCAACAATTCCCAAGAGGACCTTGGTGGTGGTACATGTCAATGGATTTCGTTTTACACAGTTTTCTTTATGGGAGCTTTTGGAGAATTTAGTTTCTTGGACTGAACTATTTCAAAATGTCCCCTATTAGAGCCTCCTACCCAGCCCAGTGGACAGAGAACCAGGCTGCACTTTCAGTGCAAATGCCCACTTTGGGCAAGGCATGGTTCATGGTACCGCAGAGTTGGGGCCCTGGGGACTGTGGCCCGGCTTGCATTCAGAGTCCTGGGGTGTGAGGGTCCCTCCCACTTCCTCTGCAAATCCCTCACCTGGCCCAGTGACCAGGGGCTCTAGGTAAACGCAATGAGGTGTCAGGAGAGGGGTGAGGATATGGGTCTGTGCCAACTAGCCATGTGATCCGGGCACAGAACCAGAAGAGCTGCGGAAAGATCTCCTGGAGTGGTGGGTTTCATAGCTGAGTCTCCTGGTATCTCTTTCTAACTCGTAGACTGACTTTCCCCAATGGCTCAGTGGCCAGCAAGTCAATATGTGTGCACCCACTATCCTGCCTCGCTGCTCCAGACAGTACCCTGCTATATTTTGGATTGGTTTTGAAATGTAACATAAGGCCTCTTAACACTGTTTAAAAATAAATTCACAGACACAGGCAGGGCAGTTGGCAAAGGAACTCAGGACCGTAGATGAACACTGAAAGGGAAAATACCGTGATAAAATTGGAAAAGTAAATTAGACATTTGCCATTAGACCTGCCAGGAAACGAGACCGGCCCTCATTGACGCAGCAGGTCTTTGCACAAACCCGCAGTCGCACGCGGAGGCCCATCCCTTCCTCGTCCAGCTGTCTCATCCCCCAGTCCTGAGTCATCTTCTGCTGGCTCCGAGCTGCAGCCTCGGGTTTGGCTGCTCATAATAGGCAGTGGAATTAGATCTGACCTTTACAATCATGGCTTTAAAAAAAATTATTAAATTTAAAAATGGTTAAATCTCAAATGAGCTGAAATCTTTTGTGCGAAGAACCCGTCTATCATTGCTTTTGTCCATAAAATATATTTAACCTCAACCACGTAATTCACGCCAGTGACTCCACCAGGCCCGTTGGGTTTATTATGGGCATGGAGAGCTCAGCTGGTCTCATCTGAAAAGGACAGCGCCGGGCATTTGCTTGATTTTCTCAGCAAAAGCTGTAGGTGGAAGGTTGAATCTCTTCTGGAATAGCTTCCACTTTGCTTCCTCCTATCCCTTCCACAATCCAGGGTGAGCAGAGAATGCTTCACGATTAAAGAGAAATGCTCCACAAAGGACAAATCGCCAGGCTGACAGCACGTTCCGGGGAGGATCTGTGTCAGAGGCAGGAATTCGGAGCAGCCAAGTCAGCTTCACGAAACCCTCAGGTGAAGGCCCAGCCTCAGACACCCAGCCACAGTTTCCAAGCAGGGCAGAGAAAAGGTGCAAGTCTGGTGGCATCTAAAGCAGAGATTCTTAACACAATTCTGGGAATCTAAGCTTCCCCAGTGGAACTGAAAGAGCACTGGCTTGAGAGTCCAATAGACGGAGTTAGGATTTGCATCTTTGCTGCTTATTTGGTGTTTAAATTTGGCAAGTCATTAAACCATTCTGAACCTCATTTTTCTTTTTTTTTTAAATAAATTTTTTTTTTTTTTGGCTAAGTTGGGTCTTTGTTGCTGCGCGCGGGCTCTCTCTAGCTGCGGCGAGCGGGGGCTACTCTTCGTTGCGGTGTGCAGGCTTCTTGTTGCGGTGGCTTCTCTTGTTGTGGAGCACGGGCTCTAGGTACGCGGGCTCAGTAGTTGTGGCTCACGGGCTCGAAAGCGCAGACTCAGTAGTTGTGGTGCATGGGTTTACTTGCTCCACGGCATGTGGGATCTTCCAGGACCAGGGCTCGAACCTGTGTCCCCTGCGTTGGCAGGCAGACTCCCAAACACTGCACCGCCAGGGAAACCCTCATTTTTCTTATTTATGAAATAAAGGTAAAAAACTAAGTATTTTTCAGAGTTATTGGGTTTAAATGGGATAATATATGTCAGATTCTTAGCACAGAGGTTGGCACATAGAAATCAGCTACCATTCTTCTTTTCCTTTTATTCCTCCTCCTTCTTCTTTTTGCTCCTGGAAAATGGGTCGATCAAACTGAAAATAGCCAAATAAAAGTTGTGTATGCATGAAGGAGGTGGGGAGTGACTGCCCTATCAAACATCAGGTTATATTATACAGCTACAGTCATTGTGATTGTGTGGTACTGGCCCAACAATAGACAGATGTCTAACGGAACTGAATAGAAAGCCTGGATGCAGACCATGCACAAATGACACTGCAGACCATTGAGGGGGAAGCATAGACAACTCAGTAAAAAGGCTGGGAGCACTGGTTAACCACGTGGGATAAGTGAAATAGGGTCCTTACCTCACACCATACACAAAATCGATCCCAGATAGATTAAATGTGATAGATTAAATTAAAAGGCAACACTTGAACATTTTAAGAAGAAAATAGACGAGATCCTTTTATGACCTCAAGGTAGGACAGGATTACTTAAGCAAAATGCAAAAAGGTTGATAAGTTAGACTACATTAAAATTCAGAACTTCTTTCAACAAAAAGTTGGATAAGATATTTGCAGCATAAATAACAAAAGATTAGTATCCAGAGTATAGACAAATGGGAAATAATAAGACACAAACAAACAATGTGATAGAAACATGGGGAAAGGACTTGTTCATTCAGACATTTTAGGAAATAGTAAAAAGGATTGGCCAATTACATATGAAAAGATGCTCAACCTCATTTGTATTTAGGAAAATGCAAATTAAAATCACAAAGAAACTATGTGAAGTGATGGATGTATTAACTAACCTTATTGTGATCACTTCACAATATATACAAAAATCTAAGCATCACATTGTACACCTTAAATCTATACAATGTTTGCTATATGTCAATTATATCTCAATAAAGCTTGAAAAAAATTTGTCAAATCACCAGTAACCTGGTGTGAGCAGTCCTGCTTTTTCCATATAATCAGTTACTGAAGTTCTCTTTCTTCTTTGATTTTTTTCCTGAGTATTCCTCATCACCTTAAGATAATAAAGATATAGCTATATTTAGACACATACACACAAACCCCACAAAGACTTACCATTTTACTCTCGCCAGGTTGACAAAATCGAAGAAGGCTGACCATACCATGCCTCCGTGAGGATGTGGAGAATGGGAATTCTTACATATTGCTGGAGAGGGTAAATTAGAAAACCATTTTGGAAAACAAATTGGCATTGTCTTGTATAGCTAAGTATGTGCAACCCAGCACCCCACTCTTAGGTACATACTAGACCTCAGAGAAACTCTTGTTCGTGTGCAGCAGGACATGTGCTCTGAGGACTTTCATAGCAGTGCTGTGGGTAAAGCAAAACATTGGAAGCCACCCTAATATCCATTGATAAGAGAATGGTTAAATGGACTATGAACATTATACGTATGTGAAAATGAATGAGCTCCAGCTAACCACAAAAACGTGTGTGGATCTTAGAGACATGATGCTGAGTGAACCAAGCAACCTGCAGAAGATCACACCGAGGAAAATGCCATTTTGATAAAACTCAGAAACCAATCAACACTAAAGAATATTGTTTAGGTGACGGAATGATGAACACACAATTCAAGATCCTGGCTAACCCTTTGGAAGAGGCAAGGGGATGAACTGGGATGGAGCAAAGAGATAACACTACCAGCGTTGGTAACGTTCTGTTTCTCCAGGTGAGTGCTGGTTTTATGATGTGCATGTTATTATTATGCTTCATAACTTGCACACGTGTTTCATATATTCTTTTGTGTGTCAACTATTGCATAATTAAAAACAGAAATAACAACAGAGTGCATGGAAAGGCTAGGATTTGACTAGCTGCAGATACAGTCACTGGTGGGCCCCCTGGAAGGTGGGAGTGAAGAGACCACTGTGCAGTGTAACCAGAGAGGCTGAGCTCACGCTGGAGGGAGAGACGAGGGGATGCTCTCATGAGAGTAGAGCCTGAAAGGGGTTGCAGACTCCTTCCAAGATCTAACACATTTGGCAGCATCCTGGGAAAGGCGGGGGACTACAGATGGAAACTGGTGCCCTTCAACTGTGGTCACATACGAAAGAGAACAGCCTGGAATTCCTGGGGAGGGGAACTGGTTTGGTCACCTGCGATCCCTTGGAGTTTCTCTTCCCATTTGATGTCCGATATTAGTGTTGTACAGTGTAGCCTGTTATTAAACTCTTTAACATAAAAAATAAAGCTGCTGTGATGGGGGAACATCTGTGAGCTTCAGCCTCAAGGCAGTTAATCTGTCTATAAGGACATGCTGCTATAAGAACAACTGGGATGTCCTATTTTCTACAGGTTTGGGGACACAGTGGCTTTGAGTGGGAGGGAGCTAGTCCATCAAAATGGCCATAGTTCTAGAGAGTTTTCAAGGAAGTAAAATTAAAAAATGAAAACGTGAAGTATTCTTTCAATTTTACTATGCGATGGCCCTTTGCCCGGCGGTTTAGCACCAGGTCCTAGTGGGGGAAGATGAGATGCCCGTTTCTTCTGCTCCCAGCCCTCTGTGTTAAAAATGCCCTCCTCACTATAGTGGACCTGAAGGAATGTGGATGGTCCTTTGTTTCAAGAGAATATGGATTAACACTCCTAAAAGATGCATTGGCCGGCCAACAGTAATGCCTTTTATGGACCCAGTATGACATTGCAATGACCTGGAAATCATGGGTCAGTGAAAACATCTGGAGTTTGGTGTGTTGTTTTCTTATTTGCTTTTTCAGAAAAATCTCACTCTGGATTCTGTTCCTGGTCATTTAGCAAAGGTCCCCAGTTTGATCCATTGTCTTGTATGACAAAAGACACAGAGGGGTTACATGACCAGCAGAAGGCTAGTCCACCAGGAATCTTGCTTTTCTGTTTATACCAACACTGTTGAAACCATGTCCCTTTGAAATGCCGTCCTGTGGGCATCACCAGCAGCAGAGATTAGCACGAGGGGCTTGCTGCCGGCCATCCTAATTTGATCAATATCAGGGATTTTGCTTCTTACTGTGAAGTTAAAACAGGATTCTGCTGTCTTCTCAATGGGTCATTTTCCTGTCATCTTCCATATTTGAAGATGGTTAAAAATCTCTGCCCAAAACTGACTGAGCAGGGCTCAAGGTTTAAACTGCAAATCCTAATTTGATAATGCGTGGCTTCCCTGTGCTTCACAAAGGGAGGTTTTTTAAATGCATATTAACATCGGAATATGGAAAGCCGTGGCCATCTCCCACCCGCAACCGCAGCCATGAAACCTGATATTTACCCAATGCTTAAAATATGGAAAAGGTAATAATTAACATTGTGCTCCCAGTGCATGTGGCAGCTCTAAATAGCTTATGGGCTTTATGTATGTCTAGAAGCAATGAAGTCGTGTTTGTTATTGTTGGATGAGCTGAAAGAAGCACCTCGGATCATTGCATATGAAGATGTCTTTCACAGTGGCCAGCAGAGCCGTGGGGAAGAGCTACCTTTCTTTCCCTTCACAGTTGGCCTGAGAGCCAGGAGGATGGGCAGAGATTCCTGGAAAACCGGCCAGCTTCTAATTGTGTCTTTACAGCCAACTAGGCTACCAAAATGATTATCTTTTTCTCTCTGAGCCTTACTGACCTGTGGCTAATGAGATTTGTGCTTTGATTAGTTGTAGAACATAAATTAGCTAATCAATGGCAATGGCTTCACATTTCTCATACATGAGTTCTGCTGCAGTGATCTGTATTGAATATTCAAATCAATTTTGAATACTCTGCATGAGTCTGCTAACGTGGCCTGCAGGAATCTGGCCGCAGCTGTAGCGTCCTCATGAGCAGATGAGGGCTAGGCTGTGCCCAGCTCGTGCACCCGCCCCTCGTGGCTGCTGGAGCTCTGCAAACTCCCTTGCTTTCCCTTACACACGGTGAGGGCCAAATAGGTTTGGGACAAAGTTGTGTGGGAAAAGCAAGAGAAGCTCCAGGGGAACTCATGGTCCGAGGTGGCCTCTTTCCTGAAAAGGAACGGAGCTAAATGGACATCAAAAAGCAGGCAGCTGGTTTCAGGTGCTTGAGGTGCAAACTTTGCAAAGAGTGAGATCCCGGTTCGGTGTCTTCACTTCTCAGCACGGGGAAGCGTATCTTCACTCTTTGCTGTAGTTGTCTCGTCTGTACAATTCACCGGCATCTTGGCATAAAATGTGGAAATTTGTACAGTCTTCAAGGCATCTGTGGGCTTTATGGTACAAGTTCTGTTAGTACTGAAGCCACAGAAAATTAAATGTTCCCCAAAGAACTTCCAGATGTGCTTTATTCTAATGGGGTCATTATGCAGTAAATTAAAAAGCAGGGTAAATGGAACTGTAAAATTTAAATTACTCTAAAACCACATCTCTTTGCTTTGAGCATTCATTTGTGGGGTTGCATTTGCAATAAATGTGAATTAGGCAGCTGCAATAACTGTTAATCATATATTTATAAAATAGTAATGAGGAAATGAATAGCAGAGTAAGACAGCTGCACATTTCTCTGATAGTGTGTCAACTGTGAACATAATAAGATGTGGAACATTGTTTGGAGCTGGGCTGATAATACAGCTGAACGTAAGAGATCGCTTCAGCCTCTTAACTTTACATGAAATTATACATAAAATCCATAAAAGTCCATAATAATGCATTATGCGTCTGAATTGTATTCAATATTTTTCTTTGCTTTGATTTTCTGAAATGAGCTCTACTTTCACCAAAGCCATCTTCCAGGCATCAGTGAGGCTTTTGTTTCAGGCGATGTCGGGCTTCTAAGATTGCAACTGGATTTAAAGAAAGCAGGGCCGGTGCAGGCGAGGAGTTAATGGTGGTGCTTTGTTTTGTTTTCTCGGAGTTGCCGTACGTGGCTGGAGACATGCCCTGTCCTGGGTGGAGGACAGTGTGTCCAGGCCTCCCCAGCTGCCACCTGAGATCAGGATTGGGGGGAGAGGCCACTCCCAGTTCACCAGAGCCCCTGGGCTGCTGGTTTGACCTGGTGAGAACAGGGACATGGCCTTCAGCCACTGTTCAGACAACATCTACTCTGGGGCCAAGGCTGGGTGCTCCAGGCAGGTCTAGAGAAGAGGGTGAGGGTCCTATGGGCCTGCGTTTGGGAAGGATTGCTATCCTGGTGGCCGAAGTGATGACTGTTACTCAGAAGCTTCCTTGTCCTGGTGTTTGAATAAACCCTCTGCTGTGACCATCTGAAAACTGGGGCTTTGAGGCCGACTTCTCCCTGAGCACAGAGAGGCAGGGGAGGGGACACGCGAGCGAGTGTCCACGAGGAGCTGATCCTGGCCAATCTCTGCCTGTCCGTCCATTATATAGCATGACCAGGATGAAGCAGGTACCCCTTACTGAGCATTCAGGGCTCTGCTTAGCCTGGTCCAACCACCTCTACCCCGCCCCACGTTAAACACCCGTAGGGTCCCTGATCTGCCATGGTCTCGAGTTTGGTGGCTTGGAGTATGCGCTTCTCTTGGTCTGGAATATTCTTCCCTGCTTCAAAGATTCCAGTGGCTCCCGCACTTCCCCCCTGTGAAGCCATCCCAGACTCCCAACCCCCTATTCTTATTCCCCGGGTGCTCATTGTCCTATGTGTACTTCACCATTACAACAGCAGTCTTATTGCATCTCGGGGCACTGTAACTTAGGGTCAGTGTCCGCCTCAGACTGAGGGCTCCCTGAGTGGACCCGAAGGTTTGGTGCTTGTTACCTCTTGTTTTGGAGAATGAATGCAGAATGCAGTCACTGGATGTTGGTGTAGGTTTAGAGAAAATGGCCTGGGAGGGTCCAACGTGAACCCTCTTGGTGTGTCTACAGTTAGACCAGGTCCTCCATTTCTCGGGGCGGCCCCTAGCTCTTGGGATGAATGGTGGTTGTCTGCAAGGGGCTGGACAAGGAGCAGTTCTAATGGGAAGAGTGGCCCCAAGATGTTCAATGTGGGACGCTTCAAAATAGAATGTCAGGAGTCCGTAACTGTACTCCGCATCAGTCAGCACTTTTGTAGGACACTCACCAAATGCAGTGCATTGTAGGAAACTGGGGGTCACTGCTCTTCCTGGGAAGGAGGGAGGGAGGGAGAGAGAGAGACAGAGACAGAGACGGGGAGACACAGAGACAGAAGAGGAAGAACAGGAGGGAGGGGGGAGGAAAAAGATGGTTATACACACATACAATGAGCATCCTGTAATCTCTTCCTAACCCACACTCACTTCCCAGTATTTCAGTATCAATTTTCTTTAACCAATAATTTTTTTCTTGTCACAAAAATACTATATGGTCATTATCATAATGTACAGCATAAAGAATTTTGTAATTTGTTTAACCGTTCCCTTATTTGTTTAAAAATTTCATTGTTTATTTAATCACTCTCTATATGTTTATTCTCTTACTATTCATTTAATCATTCTTCATTTATTGAATATTTATGAACACTTTTTCTCCTTTAAATAATGTTATTAAAATCCTTAAAATCTTTGCCAATTTCATAAGTACAGTATGATACCTCATTGTTATTTTAATTTCAATTTACTTTATTTCTAGTAAAGTAGAATTTTTCTCTTTTTTTTTTTGCTTATTTATATGTATTTTTCCTCTTGAGATGATTAAGTACAGTTTTCATTAACTGAGGGAACAGCGCCAACACCGAATGTTTTATGGGATGTATTATTTCATTTAATCTTTATGTTAACCCCATTCATAGACCCTATGGTCTGTATGAGGCTTGGCGAGGTCGAGGACCCTTCCTGAGATGCACGGTTAGTAGGCGCTGGAGCCTGCTGCGTTGCAGGGCATGTCCCATCATTTTTCTACTGGGGGCTGTCAGCTTTCTCTTTAACTTACTGGAGCTGTTTGCATATTGAGTGTTTAATTCATTGTCAGTGTACCTAAGGCACAGTCTTTTTTTTTTTTTTAATTGAAGTGTAGTTGATTTACAATGTTGCGTTAGTTTCAGGTATACAGCAAAATGATTCAGTTATACATATCTAGACATATCTATCTATTCTTTTTCCAATTCTTTTCCCTTATAGGTTATTACAAAATATCGAGTATAGTTCTCTGTGCTATGCAGTAGGACCTTGTTGTTTATCTATTTTATACATAGTAGTACGTATATGTTAATCCCACACTCCTAATTTATCCCTCTCCCCACCCCCCGCTTTGGTAACCATAAAAAAAGGGAACCCTTCTTGAATATGTGTGTCCCCTTTGCACAGGGGCCATGCTAATCTTCTCTGTATCGTTCCAATTTTAGTACATGTGCTGCCGAAGCGAGCACCGGCATGGTCTTTTAAACAGAGGGGTAGTGTCCCAGTGTTCCCATCAAAGAAGGGGAAAGGCCACCCCCAAGAAACCCACCGCTATCCCCATTTTGCCTTTGTTCAGAGGGTTACCTCTTGGTGGCTCCACTTTCAGGATTCTTCCCTCTTGTCATCCTCTTATGCCTTCACCCTTTGCAAGGTGAGTAGAATGATGGCTGTTACTTGTCTCATTCATGTGAGAAAACTGAGGCCTGCCCAGGGTAAGAGACTTGGCAGGGAAGCCAATGAAAAGCAAACAAAACCTAAACTAGCATTAACAAAACCCAACCAAATCAAACCAAACTGAACAAAAAATCCCTCAATAGAGTGAGTCAGTTGGTTTGGATATGGGGTAGAGATGCCAGGTAAAATATAGAATGGCCTGATAAATGTGAATTTCAGATAAACAACCAATACTAAAATTACTAAAAATGGTAAAAAAAAATACTAAAAAAATCCTATGCACTGTTTGGGACATACTTATCCCCCAACATTATTGTTGTTAGAGATTTGTTAGGAGGCTTTCAGTCTTTTTTCAAATATAATTTTACTGAGAAAACTAACATATGTAACAGATTAAAAGGACTGTTTAAATTTATTTGAGAAGTTCAAATGAAAAATATTTAAAAATCAATCAATAAGAACCATAAAACTGCTGTGAATCTGAGTTTATGAGTTATCTTTGCAACCTATAGCAGCCTCAGCTCCAATTCATGTTAGATTATTTTTTTAATACAGTGAATAAATTTTGCTTGCAAATGATAAAACATGGCTTACCTTGGGATTTAAGGATACTCATCAATTAAACAGCAATAAAGGAGAAAATTTATTCTGAGATAAATTGCTCAAAAACAAGCTGCAACCCTGGTTAATGCATTGGAGTGTCTCCACTGTGTTTTTTTTTTGGAAGGCACATGGTTATGATAAAAGAAAACAATGTACAGTAAAAGATTAGTTTGACTTAAATATTGGAAGACCCTCTGAGCACCCAGAAGAGCCCCAGGCTAGAGCAAAGCTTGGGGTATCCTGCCCCTGTCCATGGCTCTCTGGGCAACAGAGTGTGTTGTGAGGTTGAGCTGACCAATGCCCAGTCCAAAATTGTTGGTCATCTTAGCACCAAGAGGCCCTTGTTGGAGCCTGAACCCAAGGCTTGGTGTGAAAGCATCAGCACTGGCCCCACGTGTGGACCCACATCCTTCCCCGGAGCCTGTAGGCGCTCCATCATTGCTTGTTTTTCCCTTCAGAACAGTAATGGCTACCATTTATTGAGCAACTACTAATGCCAGGCCCTGTGTGGTAGCTTCACATCAATGGAAGCTTACTGTGATGGAGAAAATTAAGTGTCCCTACACTGCTCCCAGGCAGAGGAGTGAATGTGGCTGGAAGGAACACTCTGGATAGGCTGTTGGGGTGAGGTGAGGGGCAAGCCTGAGTGACCAGAGCTAATGGGCTTTCTGGGAGGGTAGGTCTGACTAAGCCCAAGGCCTTGGTTTTGACGAGTGGGCTAGTCCAGTGCATGGCGGGACGCTGTCCCATGGCCTCCCTTCTCTGCCTAGCTGGGACGGCACTCAGGACATAGTTGTTGAGGAATGAATGAATGGTGTAAAACATTAGCCTGCCAGAGTGCCTGTGCACGCAGTCCAGCCCTGATGGGGCATAAGCAGAGCAGGAGTTTGACGATTGATGTCAGAGGCCACCCCTTTTGACTGTGAGCCTGGCATGCAAACTTTCTGAAGTTCAGTTTCCTCATGTAAAGAAATGGGGCAAACAAAGATAACAGTGATAATAGTCAACAGTTATAAAGGATACATCCCCTATACTATCTGCCAGGCATGGTTCGAAAAGTGTTCTATTAGCTCATTTAATCCCCACATTAACCCTCCGTAGGAGACAGGTGACTTTACCACCCCAGTTTACCGGTGAGGAAACAGAGGTGCACAGGGGTTAAGACCCTTGCTCAGGGTCACACAGCTGGGCACTCTGGTATCCGAGTTCATGCTCTTAATTTTTATGTTCCCCTGCTCTGGGCAAAAGGTACCTTTGAGATGTCTTCCAGGCTCTTCTCCCCTTCTCTGAGGATTGCCCCCAACTCCCCCATGTCCTTGCAGCCACATTTATGTGATGTGATCTGTTCCCTGACTATAAATTGGACCAAAGTGGACATTAGACACAAGCTGGGCCTTCGGGTTCTAAGAATATGGAACTGGGATGCTGAGAGATGGGTTGCTGTCCACTGTTTGCTTAAATGTGTGGAGTCTGGCGGTGGGGATGTCCCTGTTTGTCCATGTGGTATCCAAAGCAGAGAATGGAGAGAGCGGGTATCTGTTTCTTACAAGAAAAGGGGCTCCAATGTGAAGACCACATTAAAAAATGTCTGAGGAAAATGTTTTATATACTCTGCTCTTGGGACAAAGTGTCATTTATAATGTTTTAAAAGTTAATAGGTATTAAGCCTTGGCATCCTTCATAATTTAAGGTTGCCCAAGATTAATCCTCTGCACTGTGTTAACTTGCTAAAAGTTTCTTTATTTTAAGGAGAAGATATATGCCCCCGAGGCCATTTTGCCACATGGGTGGTGGGTGTGGACACCAGTGAGACTCCCCAATATAGCCCATCTCCCCAGCAGACTCTTAGTCACATGGTCTGAGTTCCATTAGTAGTGTTCTGGCTGCAACAAAGAAGGAAGGGTAAATAGATTGGTGTGGGTCCTTTGTGGAGGACTGTTAATCTCCCCAGATTACTGACCTTTGAATCTGGACTGCTTCCAGCTTTTTTTTGTATATTGGCTCCATTTAAAGTCATTAAAGGGGAGATCTGATTGGATAAGGTCATCCAAATTCTGTAAACGCCACTTCCTCACGAATGAACGCTTGCAATCAATTTTTCAAATAAAATTATTAAATTGCTATTATTGTTGGATCATTTTTTATTAAGAAAACCTTTTAAAATGTTAATTATTGGGCCCTCTGAAACACTTTCATCTTTCCCGACTTTGCTCTTGAGAAGAAAGTGTCTGCTTGTTTCCAACACCAGCCAAAGGGAAATGCAGGTTTCCCTTTTTACACCTGCAACCATTCTCCTTACCTCTAATATTTATGTGAATTTAACTTTAATTTTTCTTCCTTTCATCTTCTGAATTAGTTGTATAATGCACAGATCACTCCTTCACCGCTTCTTTCCTGTTTACTTGCCTTAAAAATAGATTCATTAACTAGATTTGGGTGCTCAAGCCATGCGACAACATCCATTTCAAAGGAAGATTTAATGGCATTTCATATTTTTCTACATTAAGGAAGATTAAAGTATATTACAATACCCTTTACTGTCCTATTTTCTTCATTTTAGAAGTGGTCAGTTTAAAATTTTTTTTCCCTCTCTTTCTTTCATCTGCAGTGTTCGATAAATTGTCCAGGCCTTTCAGATGACAGACCCAGCAAATAGAGTTCTATATTACAACTCAGACACATTGTTTAGCCCATCAGCAGTCAGATAAAGCACGCTTATTCACACAGGACATCAAAAGAACAAATATATGTGCGAAGTGGCTAAAAGAGCACTGAGACTCAGGTACTTCATCTTCTTAATTGTCAGTGATTATTTGGCTAGTTTCAGGGTGATCACTCTGCTGACTCTGAACCTATACTTACTTGCCTGTTGTAATAGTGGCATGAAATCTACATCCTTATCTGCATAGATCTAGATCTGGATTCGTGACCACAAATTACACCATTTGCGGACAGGACACGTGCATCTTCTTTTAATAGCCCAAGGGGCAGTCCTACTAACATTTTAATAGTGGGCAGTAATATGAAATGCAAGATCCAGACTTACACCTTTTTATTTCAGTCACCTCATGATGGAGACTTTAAGGCATTCACAAGCATGAACAAGGGAGATATTAAGATTTAAGCTTTTTTATTTTTATTTTTTGTAAGGTAGAGGAGGTCAAAGCTGTCAGGTACCCCTTGGGCTGAAGTTTTATGCAGGCGTGCCACCCATTAGCTTAAATCACCGCGGGGAGCCTTCCCACATCTCAGTAAACACAGCATAACCTTGTAGGACACTAAGTGTGGGAGGAAAGACAGATTTTACGACAGTATGATCATGGGGTGTAGGTTTTAAGCAATAAGTGGGTAGCCTAGTTTTCTCAGAAATAATGGAAAAGTGTAACATCCATTCGGTGGCCTCACAGGCATAAAAAACCCAATTCCAACTGTTATAGGTCCCTGCAGGAGTCTACAAAAGAACTAAGCTTTTTAAGTAAGAAAACTAGATTCTGGCCCACAGGGCCCTGTCACTGCTGCTTAATGGATGAAACTCTTTGGATATAAATATGCTGTTTACTTCTCAGCTTCAGCTTTCATAAAATATAACCTTTCTATGATTTACGACCCACAGAAAAACTGGAAGATGGATTTTTAGCTCTGAATTGGTTGGATGTCAACAAGAAAAATATAGATAACATATCGAAGTAGCGGGGTGTTAATGCCACACAAAATGATGAAATTATTTTTGTTTAGAAAAGTTAAGTTTGTTCTTAAAGTTGTTGGTGGATGGCAGCTGTGAAAGGTGGGGCTGAGGAAAACCTATGAAATGTCTCTCATTTTTAAGTCCTTGTCCAGTGGCTTATAAGTTTGGGTATAATGACTTCAGTTCACAATCAGTAATGTCTTGTTGAAAAGTTTGGGCTAACCACAGATTTTTCACAAATGGGAATGGCCGTTCTTTGCCTAAATCACTCAGGTTTTTCGAGTGCTAGATTTCCGTTATGTCTTCCAACTTCAAATATAGAAGCTGTGCCTGATCTTGCAGACAGGAGATGACAGAACAGCCTTTTTTCACAAAGGTGATTGGAAAAAACGAAAAGTGAAAAACAATAAGCGAACAAACTAAGCCCCAAATAAGCAAGCAAGCAAACAAACAAACAAACAAAAGCAAAACCCTCAAATTAACAGCAACCACAAACTCTCCCCGCTACGCACTCACAAAAGCCAACCCTGTCCTTGGATGTTGGGTTGGAAAAAGATTGCATGCCAATTTGTCATTCAGAGATCTGTATTCATTTTATAGCTTTCTGGTCTGGTGTGATGCTTGAAAGAGCCTGGTTCCAGATGAATTGGCAAAGAAGTTTGCATATACTATCACCAGCCAGAGGGATGAAGTTGTCAAAATTGAAAGCGTTTTCTCTCTTGATGCTCTGAGCACTGAAGGAAGGGAATTCACACTGTTTTTCAAGCCTGCCCTCAGCAAATTAAAATCTCATGCACTAGAGGCTGGAAGACCAGATCTTTAGACTTCCTACAACCTAGAAAGACCAAAGGTGTGAGGCCGAGCTAGGGGACTGTCCCACAGTGACCAGAACGGAAGGGGTCCTTCTTACCCACTGGTCTCTTGGTTTTAGATGGAAGCGTCCATTGAGAGGAACCCCAAACCTATCCACTTCCTTGAGTGGCCAGCCATGCACAACCTCTGTCTCTGGGAGAGATGTGTGGTCTCAGAAGGTAGAGCCATGATCTGTATTGGATGTTGGGAGGTTACTAAGACAAATTTCCTCATATACTCAGTCTGTAGAGATTGCTACTATAAGCCAGATGCAATGCCAGGTGTTTGGACCTACAATGGTGCTTTCACTCCTCATGGAGCTCACTTTCTGGAAGCGGTGACCTACAAGCCAACAGGCAATTACAGTCTAAGGTGATCAGTCCTTAGATCCTTAGGGGAGCACTGGGAAGGGCCCTAAATGCACTTTGATAGGACTGGAGGTGGGTGTCAAGGAAGGCTTCCTGGTCAGAGGAGCAATGGATGTTTTGGGTAGCAGGGGAACCATTATGTGGAAACACTGGAAGTCAGAGACATTATGGAATAATAAAGGAGCAGAAGAAATTTAGGATGGCCACAGGACAGAGCACACTTAGATTAGGTGGCAGGTCATAGTTCAGGATGGTGTTTCCCGATATTTCATGGGTGTGTGTTTGGGAGAGCTCTTGAAAATTACGGATTGCTGGGTTCCACCCACAGCATGAGCTTCCCTCCACACCCGCTCACAGCCCAGCAGACATGGCCCCAAGCCTCAGGCCAGAGAGCATTGAGAAGGCCCATCAGAGCACATGCCTCAAAGGCAGAACCTGACAAGAATCCCCACTCAGTAGGTGAGGCAGGCCTGAGATTGGCTCCGATGACCTCCAGGGAGCATGGCAAACCTTGAGGGGCAGGGTTCCTGGTAGCCCTGGAACACCCCATGAGGTTCTCCCTCAACTCTAGGGGCCAAACTGAGCCCACAAGCAGCTTCCAGAGCAAACTAAGAGGTTCACTCTGCCCCCAGTATAAACAACTTCCATTTATTCAGCACACATTGGGCCCTTCCCCAACCCTCTGGTGTGGGAAGGCCTTGCTTCACCAGCTGGGGGTCCAAAACAAGGTCTCATTACTTTTCCTATTTCCCCCACGGCTCCTATATCAAGAATGCCTTTTCTGGGCTTCCCTGGTGGCTCAGTGGTTGAGAGTCCGCCTGCCGATGCAGGGGACACGGGTTGGTGCCCCGGTCCGGGAAGATCCCACATGCCGCGGAGCGGCTGGGCCTGTGAGCCGTGGCCGCTGAGCCTGCACGTCTGGAGCCTGTGCTCCGCAACGGGAGAGGCCACAACAGTGACAGGCCCACGTACCGCAAAAAAAAAAAAAAAAAAAAGAATGCCCTTTCTGGCTCTCCAAGGACCTTCATCCCAGAAGCACAGGGTCCATTGTTGAGCCAAGGAACCAGTCCTGTGACTGCCCCCTTCTTAGGTCTTATATCAATTGTATGGACATATCCATAGCTGCACGTGGTATCAAAACCACTGTCATCATCATTGTCATCACCGTCACCATCCTTACATGCACAGCTGCATGTGATCTCCCGAGCAGTCCCGGGGAGTATGTGGTGTGGGACTATTGTCTCCATTTTACAGATGCACAAACTGAACTTCAGAGGTTATGGCTTGTCCAGGATCACACAAAAAGGGTGATCCCTTGCTCACGATGAAGCATAGAGAGGTCAGGATCAAGAGCTGGAAGGGCTGTGTGGGGGACAGGGGCAGTGAGCTGGGGCTGGAACTCGGGTGTGGCTGGCTTTCTCTGCTGTGCAGATCTGCCTCGTGCAGAAGGACATGTTGACTGTCAGAACTGCTCACGACGAGCCGGCTGCCTTTGGTTTGTCTGGTTTATCTGGGTCAAGGCCCCATCGGAGGGGGTGGACACAGGCAGCCAAGTTGGGGGGAGAGAGGTCTCTTTGTCACCTCCAGGGTCCAGTCTAGGAATTCTGGAAGGTCAAGCAAGACTGAGGCTGGGGAGGTGGCTGAGGCTGGGCTGAGGGCTCCTCAAGAAGGCCCTCTTCCCTAGCATCCCAGCAACAATGCCCTTGAATTATCTCTGCCCAAGTCCTGGGGCAAAAAGCCTTCCAGACATTCTCAGAGCAGGGAGAGCCCAGTGTGGTCCTCCAGGGAAGTTCACAGGCCTGTCCTGGGGGTGCCTGTGAATGGGTGGAGGAAGAATCTCCTTCACTGCCGGGGTCTTGGGACCTTGGGGTGCTGGGGGCCGAGAAGAACATTCCTTGTGCATAGCAAGGGAATGAGGGGGGAGGGTGGGAGGTGGGAGGGGTGCTGGGTGTTTCACTCCCAGGTGAGAGGTCACGTAATGCAAACATCAGAGGAGGCTGTGAAGCACCAGCCCCCAAAGCACTGTGCGCAGGGGCTGGAAGACCAAATAGGGACAGAGGGACAGGTGCCCTGAGTCAGAGGAGAAGGAGGTCCCTTTCAGCTGGGGTGGGCAGGGGACAACTCAGCCGGAAGTCGTGGTGGGGGAAGATGGGGGGCCGGGGTAATGGAAGAGACAGAGATGGAAATAACCAATGATAGCCAACATCCAGCGACAGGGCAGCAGCATCAGCGGGAGATTTGATGTCTCTAAATCTCACTCTCTTCCTCTAACAATGGGGCTCATCATGTGTCCCGTCACACATAGAGGTCGCCATCGGCATGGGAGCTGTTTTCTTCCTTGGCCAAACTAGCCTGGTGGTGTTTTACTCTTTGCCAGCATACGTTTCTGAATGAGGGCCCAAGGGTGCTCGATCAATATTTGTTAAACTCCTGAATAAGGGAGCAGGGGCTCGGGCAGCCTGTAGGATACATGTGATTATAAGGGATCAGGAAGCCCTGCAGGCCTGTCTAGACCTGAAGTGACAACTGGGCTCAGTGAGCATCAATGAAAGGAGAAGGAGGTGAGATGGGCAGGAAGGAAGGCAGCTGGGAGTCAGGCGGCCTGAGTTCTGTCCCCATCCCACCAGGGGTGACGTTGGTTCCCAAGCCAGTTTCCCTAACTAGAAAAAGAGGGGTTTGGCCAGATAGCCTTCAAAAGGCCCTTCCAATTCTGATGCTCTGAGAGTGTGTTTTGTATTGAACTACTATTGACTGACAGCCTGCTCCCTGCCAGCCCCTCTCACCAGGCCACCACGCTGTGAGATGGATGTGCCCATTCGACAGATGTGGGAGCTGAGACCAGGGCGCAGACCTGGTTGTCTTCAAATCCAGTGCTGGGTCTTGCTCTATCATGGCAGGTGGTCATGAAACTCTGTCAAATTACAGATGGGAGCCTCAGGACGGACCATAGGGCATGGTCCCACTGCTAATGGGGTACCAGTTTCCTGTTACCCATTTGCCTTGTGCCGAGAAATCCGTGCCATCCTCCCTATGAGATGCAGAGTGGAGAGCAATGCTGGGGACCTATGAAGTGTCGGTCTTCTTGGGTCAGAGGCACATTGGGCCAGGCTATCATTTCTTTCTCCTGTTCACTCTGGGGTGTGGTTGGAGGAATAAGACGAAGCTGGAAGTCAGATAACTTGTCTCAAAATAAAAGTCTTCTTTCTCTTTTCCTCCTGGAGTCCTTTCATCTTGGAACACAGGGAGTTTTTTGAAGGTGGGAGCTCAGACTCCCATCTCATCTGACTCCTTTGGTTGAACTTTGGGAAAACCCATCCTCACTGCTTTCCGACCTTCAGCTGTCCTCAGAATCCCAGCCCCAATTTCCAGGCTAGCCCTGACATATCTAGCAATACCCAAAAGGAACAATTGGTAGGAAAAAAAAATCTTGGTGCTTTAATTAAAAATCCATGTTTGGCTTGTGTTCAGAGGCATAGTTTTGCATCTGAAAATGTTTCTTTTCTCTTTGTAGTTGAGCTTTGCTTATAAATAGAGAGCTGGCTTGGAGTCACATTAATTTAATTTTATCTGTGATCCAGATCAGCCTAGAATGCTCTTAATTTGGATTTGACTGCCAGCCGAAAACAACATTCACTAATATCCACTTTTTAGCTAGGTAATCGTGTAGTAATTAGGATGCATGTTGTACATAATCTTGATTTAAATAATCCTCGCTTACTTTTTTGTCTACATAGATAAAAAAGCTATTTTGTCAGTATTTTGGAAGTAGGAAATCATCTTGATTATTTTAATCAAAATCAGCATTTGTGAATTGTGGCATTCTTTTAGGAACAATTAACGTACAAGGCAGAGATTGGTCTCTCTGCCCTGCGTTGTAGATCTGTCACGAATGCATGAAGATAAAGCAGAAGTGAAAGTCTCAGGGCCCCAAACACGCAGGCCTTGGCCTCATCTCTAGATCTTGGTGGCCTGAGGGTTAGCTTTGGAGGAAGTTCTATGTGATCTCAAATCCCAGTCCTGTCACTCAGGAGTTGGAGCCTCGGACAATACTTGAATGACTGCATCTCAGATTCCTCATTTGTAAACAGGGAGGCTGATACCTACGTGGGGATTAGTTACAGCCTATTGAACTCACCCGCAGCGTCATTTCTTTATGCTTTTCTCACCAAGAGAGTGATCTCAGAGTGATCTAGAGCAGAGATCAGCAAGCTTTTCCTGTGAAGAGATGGACAGTAAATATTTAGGCTCTGCAGGCCATGAGTTCTCTGTTGTAGCCACTCATCTCTGCCCTTGTAGCTCAAAAGCAGCGTAGATGATACATAGATGAATGGGCAAGGCTTTGGTCCACAGGCTGTAGTTTGCTAAGCTCTGATCTGGAGCAAGGCTTTGGAATCAGACAAACATAATTTGGAATCTGTCTGATACTCAACTATCGATGGTGACCTTGGACAAAGTATGTAACTTCTCACTTTTCTGTATCTACCATGAGGCTGGACTGAGGATTAGATGAAGAGATGGAGGGAAGCCCTTAGCACAGAGCTGAGCACAGCTCAGTAGCTGTCACTCATATTCTTACCTGTGATTGCCTGTGTCCCTTTTCTTGAGCTTTATCCATTTCTTTTGTTTGCCCCAAAACAGTTCTTCCAGCTCTTTGTTTGTTAATAGAACGTGAAGTAGGGGAAGTCGCAGGGCCAGTGGCCTGGGCTCCAGGAACCCTTGGGGTGGACCAGGAGCTCTGGAACTGGAGAAGCTGGAGCTGGGCATGTGGGATTCTGGGGCTGCTCCCAGGACCGACGCCCAGCTGGGAGGAGTCGATGGTCACTTGTAACAAGTGTCATTTTCAATCTATTTAGTGCCATGATTTTCACATCTTTTTGTGCTTTTTGTTGGTGATTTTAAAACAGCCCCAAATCTAGTGCTGAAGTGCTGTGTAGTATTCCCTAAGTGCACGAAGGCTGTGATGTGCCTTACAGTGAAAATATGTGTGTAGATGTTTCATTCAGGCACGAGTTATAATGCTGTTGGCCGTAAGTTCAGTGTTAATGAATAAACCATATATAGTAAATAATAAGCCTTTAAACAGAAACACACATAAAAGAAGGTTGTGTATTTACTGATGTTTGAAAATGTGCCCAGAGGCTTGCAGAAACCTAACTCTGTATTCCCCATTGGGGCAGTGATTCCGTATATGCTAATTCAGTATTCACGGTGACCTCATGGAACATAACTACCACAAATAATGAGTATCTAGTGTATTTAGTCATCATATACCTTAGCAAGAATGGTCCTGGTTGCATATTAAAAGTATGATGGTGTTTTGAGCATTGAATGAGAGGTGCAGAGGGTAGAGGACAAGTGGCTATAAAGACATGGCCTCCAAGAAGCAGGAGTGAGACAGGGAGACTAGAGGGGCTGCTCTAGACGTGAGAGGTGCTCTTTGATTGAATTGAGAGACAAACCTGAAATTTAAGTCTCTTAATGGATTCTAATGTCACTTTGGAAACTCTGTCACCTTGAGTATATAATTAAATCTCTGTCAAGAATCACCCTGAAGCACGTTACATAGAGTTGCCCATGTGAGAAGCAGTTTGGTTTCAAAACAACAGCTTGGAGCATCTACCTTTGTGGCTTTCAATTTGGGACTTACATTTGAATGTTGTATTTTTAAAACCTATCTGGTTAGGGTTGCCAGATAAAATATAGAATGCCTGGTTACATTTGAATTTCTGCTCAACAACAAGTCCTGTTTTTTAGTATAAGGATGTTCCATGTACTTCTTGCTGCATCTGGAAACTTGCTGCATATGGTGACAATATGTTTGACCTCTCTGCTTGGGTTGGTGTTCCTCTGGCATCTCGTGGAACTCCTGCTTCAGTGGACAGAGGGATTTGGGGTTTCCCCAGCACTTCCCCCTGAGTACATTTCAGTGTGACACATAAGACACCTATTAAGTCAGACCATTGCAAACATACCAAAAGTCCAGCCTGCCAATTGTGGGTGACGTACGAACATTCAGAAAGAGACCTTATTTCATTCTCATTCCCAAGGTGCTTTTCTTTTTCTGGCAGCACAGTGAGGAATGAGGCACAGTTGACTGTGGATCTGGAAGCCTGTGGTCCATCTCAGCCGTGTCCCTGGCATGCTATGTGACCTTGGATAGGTCACTTCATCCTTCTGGGCTCTGGTTCTTTGGATCTGAAAGCCAAGGCATTGAATGAGATGGTCCCCAAGGTCCCTCCCAGCTCTAAAACTGAATGAAACATTGAAAAGTAGGCAGATATCATGGTCTTAATTTAAAAACCTAGAGTTTTTCCATCTGGAGGGGGAACTTACTTGGGCATGATTAAGGAAAAAATAGATGCATTATATTTGTTTCCTAAATGCTTCAAAACATGATTAACTATAAGGAAGAAAATCTGCAAACCCTTCAGGAAACATTATATTTTATAGTGTATTCTCTTTTCCATTGAGGAAAAATTTACAATCTGTCTAGGGTAGAGGAGTGTCTGAATCATTACCACGACTCTACACCAAAGGCAAGACTATTCTCCTGCTGAAGAATGCCTGGAAACAGATGCTGCTGCCTACGGGTAGCCATGCAAATGGATCCTGGTGTAGCAGGCTGTAAAGGCAGCCAAGGCTGAGGCCGAGGGACACACACCAGGAGTAATTAGCACGGAGGTGGTGACAGCAAAGGCTTCCTTGTGCCTAGTGCTTACTTTGTACTGTTCTAGGCACTTCACACATAAGACCTTCAGTTCCCACAATAACAAGCATCCCATAGCCTCTTCAGCAAGGGGAGTTGGATTGGGAGAGCAGGGAAGGGAAGAATGATTCATCTTCTAAGGCTGTAGACGAGAGACAAAATGATCATTATTCTTATTTTATTTTAGTTTAGTTTTAAAAATATTTATTTATTTATTTGGCTGCACCGGGTCTTAGTTGCAGCATGCAGGATCTTGGTTGCAGCATGCATATGGAATCTAGTTCCCTGACCAGGGATCGAACCCGGGCCCCCTGCATTGGGACTGCAGAACCTTAGCCACTGGATCACATGGGAAGTCCCCATTATTCTGATTTTAGAGATGAGGAAACTGAGGCTCAGAGTTATCCTGCTAGGACCTGCAAGGTCTCCTGAACACCAACAACAAAGCTAGTGCTAGGACCCAAGATTCTGGCTCCAAAGTGCCCCTGACTGTATCTTCAGCCTGGTCACAAATAGGGGAAAATTCAAATGGTCTTTCTGATGTTGATACTTTTATTTCCAGGACCATTAGAAACGAAGAGCTGTGAAGTCAAAAGTGTTGGCTTGATGACCAGCTCCCGGAGGTGAAAGCTTATTTGTGTTTCACACATAGATTGAATTTCTTGAATTAGACCTGGCAAACACTTTCATGGAGTGGACTCTCTGATTTAAGGTAGAAAGCTGTAATTAGACATAACAATCCTTGTGAACCACAACAGACATACAGTGTGCTAGTAAGTCTCTCCTGGGGTGCATACCTTGGGTCTTTAACTATAACGGGTACCACATTTGCATTTATTTGCATACAGACTTGAGGTTTTGAAACAGTGCATCACTTCAGGGTTGGATTGCCTCATTCCTGAGGACTCTGGTGGTGCAAATAAAGCCACCTCTTCCATTTTGAGGAGATAATAAAGCCAAGACTAGACATCTGTATAAAGCAGCATAGGGTCCAAAAATGTTCCCCTCACTCTGTACAATTACATACTCACCAGGAGAATTGACCTAAGTGTCCTCTATAAAGATTTGTAATACTAAATAAGAACTAAAGATACTAAAAGAAAATGGTTCTTTATTAAAAAAAAAAAAAAAACAAAACTAGAGAGTGTGGGACCAGGACCTTTTAAGTTCAGATCTTGCCTTGGAACCCTAGCCTCTCTTGAGGTAGAAAGCACCGTCGTCTTCCACCTCTAGGCAGGGCCTTTGCACAAGTGGCTCCCCCTGCCTGGGATGCTCTCCCCACATCTGCTCTCAGGGCACATGAAGACATTAATGGGATGGGGAAGGGGTGAACCTGGACTGAGATGAGGGAGTCTCCTATCTACGCCACATTAGTCAGATTTCTCTCTTTCTCCTCAAGGGGAGCTGACCTGGGTGATCAGGGAAGGCAAGACTGATTTACTTCTAAAGTTGCTAGAGGCCGGGCTCAGGGGATGGATGATGAAGGAGGTGGGACTTCATCCAGAAAAATCCACAAGCCAAGAGGAGATGAGGTGCAGGTACCCAGCGAGGGGAGGAGAAAGAGGTCCTTGGAAAATTAACCAAGGGGTACTGAATTCACAAACTTTACCCAGGGGGCGTTTTTGTCTGTGCAATTAATTGTGAAAGTATAACTCCTCACTTATGAAAATTAGGCTAAATTCCTCTATCAGGTATAAACCTCCCATAGAAGACTTGATTGCCATGTAATCTGAAAACCCAAGGTATAAAATTTGGTTTAATAAAAATGATCCAATGGATTCCAAAGAGATCATGCTGATATTGGGGGCTAGACCTGCTAAGTGCTTCACAGGGAGTATCTCATTTAATGCTCACCACACCTCTGAAGACCTAGACACTTACTCCCATTTTACAGGTGAGGAAATTAAGGCTCAGAGGCTCAAGTAACTTTTTCAAAGTCACACAGCTAAGTAAGTAGTGAGGCAAGGTTTCAAACTCAAGTCTGTTTGGTTCCTAAACTCAAGCTCTTTATCACTGTAATAAACCACTTAAAAAAAGTTGAGAACAAAGGAGCTTGATTTGACAAAATGTGTAGGGCTCTGCATGAGGTGGAATCTGTAAAAATCACTATTATAAAATGCTTTTTTTTTAACATCTTTATCAGAGTATAATTGCTTTACAATGGTGTGTTAGTTTCTGCTTTATAACAAAGTGGATCAACTATACATATACATATATTCCCATATCTCCTCCCTCTTGCGTCTCCCTCCCACCCTCCCTATCCCACCCCTCTAGGTGGTCACAAAGCACCAAGCTGATCTCCCTGTGCTATGTGGCTGCTTCCCACTAGCTATCTACATAAAATGCTTTTAAAAGTTAAGATTTTACATTTGACTTTTAATTTTTAAATTTCAATTAAAAAAAAAAACCATTATGTGAAAGGTGGGAAGGTTTCATGCATGGGAGCAGGTTCTCCAAATTCTCGTCTAGAGGCAGAGTAGACCTGGAGAAGATATCTCATCTCACCAGGACTCCTCCTTCTATGGGGTAGTTAAACTGCAAGGTGCTTCAGGACCTTGGAAGTCATCTTGTCCCAACATTTCCAGCTCAGGGATGCCCTTTGAACATCATTTTTTCCTGGGATGATAGCTATCCTTTCATTTGGCCTCTAGACAAGGCTCCATGAATGCATGGGTTCTCGAGCCCTACCAGCAGTAATTCTGCAGTTACCCCAACCCATTGGGAACCTCAGAAGTCCAGTCCTTCTGGGAGTCCAGAGGTGGGACTGACTGAGGAGCACAGGGTGCCATCCCTAAAGCCCCTCAAGAAAGTATGGGCAGAGCTGGCTCTTGGGCCCAGGCTCTTGACCCCTGGGTTTGTGGGCTTTTTGCAAGGTCACACAGACACTAACTAGCACATGAGACAACCAGGAAGGAGCTTGCACGCCTGAGGTCCTACAGAGCTGGGAGCTCCTTCTAAGACAACACAGTGTTTACTTGTTTGCTTGGGAAGTTGGAAGTGTCAAGAGCATTCTCCTATTGTTGACTCTTGAAAGCCTTGAGAGTGGTTATCAGAGACTTCTAGGCTTTCCTTCCCCAGGGTTAATCTTCCATATTTTAGATGAGAGTGGAATGATGAGACACAGGAACATGCAGGAGGAGAGAAAGGGGATGGTGAAGGGTCTGGGAGCCCAGAAACACGTAAAACCGGAGAGCATTCTGTGTGGGGAAGGCTTGGGGTGGTTGGGCACAGTTGTTCTCTTCAAGTACACAAAGGGATACTGTCAACACTTAATGACCATTAAAAGGGCTGAACTGGGACCCCTTGTAGATCAGGTGAGCCTTGAGCTCCCTCTCACGTCTGAGGGTCTTTGATTTGCTGTTTCCAATTTCCCCCTCTTCCCTTTAATTACTCTGATCTCCTTCTTCAGACTGTCTCCCTCCCACCCCATAGAGACCAGAAGGGATCCTCATACTCTAATGTCTGACTTAAAATAAAATAAAATAACCAGAGATACTATAATAACTGGCACAGAAGCTACAAGACAGGACAGTTCAACTCCTTCATTTTCCTAATAATGAATAAAATCACACCAGCAATTTCCCCTTGAATACATTTGTCAATCAAAGGCCCAACACTTAGAGAGCTCGCCCCTAGAGCATCCTCCAGATGCTATCTGTAAGTGAGAGGAGGTACACTTCTCAGTATCGTTATAACTGGAGCAAATAGGCTGAGAGCTTGTTTAATTTTTAATTTAAATTTTTATTTATTTATTTATTTATTTTTTTGCGGTACGCGGGCCTCTCATTGTTGTGGCCTCTCCCGTTGCGGAGCACAGGTTCCGGACACACAGGCTCAGCGGCCATGGCTCACGGGCCCAGCTGCTCCGCGGCATGTGGGATCTTCCCGGACTGGGGCACGAACCCGTGTCCCCTGCATCGGCAGGCGGACTCTCAACCACTGCGCCACCAGGGAAGCCCTTGTTTAATTTTTTAAAAGCGGGTTCTCCAGCTTTTGGTTGGTCTAATGAACACTGGTCTGGGTCTACTTTGGCAGAATCCTTTGCACAATGACACTGCCCCCTGTCTATAATTTATGCTAATTGCCACTTGAACAAAAGCCACCCTGTATAGCTTCTCAGCTGCTCTGTAGTCTCAGAGTAGAACTGGCCAGCATGTCTAAAGCATTCTCATCATGAAAACTTCTTCCCCAGGACTGGCTGTACTTATCTACACTGCAGAAGCTGAAAGCATATTTTCAAACTGGGTCTCAGTGTGTTCCAAAAAAAGAAGAATTTAAGCAGAGACCATGAGTTGGCAACTCAAATATTTGTACACTGACGCCATCACCTTTTAACATTTCGGCAGAGTAAGAATAATTGGGACTTAATAAGTGAAGGATGTGAGAATTTCTGTTTTGAAATGACCTTATTTGCTTTAGGAATTGAAGGGATTACATTGGGGTTTGGAGTGTCCAGGGAGAGTCCAGATGAAATGAAGTTAGAGAGATGAGGCATGAATCTCCTTTATACCCTTGGGTTCTCAGCGATTTCATGAATGTTCTCTGACTGTCCAGGGCTCCCTAAGTGGGCTCAGACAACTATCCACGCACAAAGAACCTTCTGTGCTTGGGGTCTTGAAAACACGATGGCTTGGAATTGTAGGGTTGGAAAGGGACCTTAGAGGTCATTTCAGTTCAATCACTCAACCTAACTTCAGTATCCTCAGACTTAATTAGAGGTTGGTCACCTTTGAAGATCGATAAAAACTGTGAAAACTATTCCCAGTTTTAGGTATTTCACAGACATGCAGAAATCTAGACACAAACTGCTTCAATCCCCCCCACCCCCTCAAGGAGCACACTTGAAGAAGATCTAGCCTAGTTACTTGTGGTTGATACAAGTACAGGGTCCTCATGGTGATGTAGCTGAGTTGGGGGGCTGCTGTAGACTTTGTATTTAACAAAGAAATAACCATAAAAAACTTAGAGATTTTGAGATAGAGCTGCCAATTTTCACTTTGTTGGGTAAAGACGTAAAAACAAGATCATCTACTATCACCAACATTCTATAAAAGACATGTTAATAACAAAAGAAAAGCAGTAAGGGCATAATCTGGGCATAAAGGAGAATCCTTTAATTGAACAAATTTGATTTTATGAAAAACAGATGGGATTGTTCTATTTTTTAAAATTCACCAAAACTTTATCAAACATTAGTCCTGGTGTTTGGCAACCCCAACACTAAGGGTCTGGGCCCTTTTTCTTTCTTTGACAAACAGTGTGGAAGCCACACAGAAAGGCTTTTGTTCAAGGGGCAATTACAGGCATGATGGAACAGGGCCTGGGCACCATGTGAAGTGTTTAGCCAAAGCAGATTCAAATTCCCTCTACCGCATCTTCCCTTTCCACGGTGACTGGGCTACCTCTTCCTGAACTCAGGCAGTGAAGGGAAACTTAACTACAGCCAAGACTGAGTTTTGGGCTGGCTGTAATTGTTTAAAAGTCCTTATGGTGAACTGAAACCCACCACCCACCCTTTGTCCCTTGATCTACCCTCTAGGGCCATAGGAAACACATTTAATTCCTTTCCTTCCTGACAGCCCTTCACAAGCCTGAAGCAGCCAGCCTGTCCTTCCTCCTCACTCCCTCGCCCTTCACTGTGGGAACATGTCTAATCCTTTCATAATTTCAAGGCACCATCCTGGTGGTGGTACCCTGGAATTCAGTCCAATTTGTCTTTTAATGTGGTGGGCAGAACTGAACTCTGGACCTTGGAGAGACTCAACTGTCTTAGAGGATAGAGGAATTAGTTATTGCCTTCCTTGTTCTGGATGTTGTTTTTTGTTTTGTTTTAAAGTAAAACCAGTCTGATGTTGAATTCGTATTTTTTTAACTCAAACTAAAATTGTAACTAAGACCCAGTAAAATTTCTATTTATAGGCAGCCATTCAGTTGGGTCTCATTTTATAAAGGTGCTAATTCCACCTTGTTTTCCCTACCCTGTTTCTGCCTTTACCACTCTCATTATACAAATTTATCTCTCATAAAGCCACGGTTATCCTCATAAGAAAAAAAACAAAGACGTTACAAAGAACAGACCAATACTACAGTTCAATAACTTTTGTGAATATAGATGCAAAATCCTTAACAAAATGTTAGTAAATTGAACTCAGCATTATATAAAAAGGATACTACACTATAATCAAGTGGGATTTATACCAGGAATGTAAGATTAGTTTAACATTAAAAATCAATCAATTTAAATCACGATTTACATTGAATAAGGTAGAAAAGCCATATGATTATCTCAGTAATGCAGGGAAAATATTTTATTTATTTATTATTTTATTTATATAGCAGGTTCTTATTAGTTACCTATTGTATACATATTAGTGTATACATGTCAATCCCAGTCTCCCAATTCATCCCACCCCCACCCCCACCCCCACCCCGCTTTCCCCCCTTGGTGTCCATACGTTTGTTCTCTACATCTCTGTCTCTACTTCTGCCCTGCAAACAAGTTCATCGGTACCATTTTTCTAGATTCCACATATATGCGTTAATATACAATATTTGTTTTTCTCTTTCTGACTTAGACTTCACTCTGTGTGACAGTCTCTAGGTCCATCCACCTCTCTACAAATGACTCAATCTCGTTCCTTTTTATGGCTGAGTAATATTCCATTGTATATATGTGCCACATCTTCTTTATCCATTCGTCTGTCGATGGGTATTTAGGTTGCTTCCATGACCTGGCTATTGTAAATAGTGCTGCAATGAACATGGGGTGCACGTGTCTTTTTGAATTATGGGTTTCTCTGGGTATATGCCCAGTGATGGGATTGCTGGGTCATATGGTAGTTCTATTTTTAGTTCTTTAAGGAACCTCCATACTGTTCTCCATAGTGGCTGTATCAGTTTACATCCCCACCAATAGTTCAAGAGGGTTCCTTTTTCTCCACACCCTCTCCAGCATTTGTTGTTTGCAGATTTTCTGATGATGCGCATTCTAACCGGTGTGAGGTGATACCTCATGGTAGTTTTGATTTGCATTTCTCTAATAATTAGTGATGTTGAGCAGCTTTTCATGTGCTTCTTGGCCATCTGTATGTCTTCTTTGGAGGAATGTTTATTTAGGTCTTCTGCCCATTTTTGGATTGGTTTGTTTGTTTCTTTAATATTGAGCTGCATGAGCTGTTTATATATTTTGGAGATTAATCCTTTGTCCATTGATTCGTTTGCAAATATTTTCTGAGGGTTGCCTTTTCGTCTTGTTTATAGTTTCCTTTGCTGTGCAAAAGCTTTTAAGTTTCATTAGGTCCCATTTGTTTATTTTTGTTTTTACTTCCATTACTCTAGGAGGTGGATCAAAAAAGATCTTGCTGTGATTTATGTCAAAGAATGTTCTTCCTCTAAGAGTTTTATAGTGTCTGGTCTTACATTTAGGTCTTGAATCCATTTTGAGTTTATTTTTGTTTATGGTGTTAGGGAATGTCCTGATTTCATTCTTTTACACGTATCTGTCCAGTTTTCCCAGCACCACTTATTGAAGAGAGTGTCTTTTCTCCATTGTATATCCTTGTCTCCTTTGTCATAGATTAGTTGACCATAGGTGCGTGGGTTTACCTCTGGGCTTTCTATTCTGTTCCATTGATCTATATTTCTGTTTTTGTGCCAGTACCATATTGTCTTGATTACTGTAGCTTTGTAGTCTAGTCTGAAGTCAGGGAGTCTGATTCCTCCTGCTCCATTTTTTTTCCCTCAAGATTGCTTTGGCTATTCGGGGTCTTTTGTGTCTCCATACAAATTTTAAGATTTTTTGTTGTAGTTCTGTAAAAAAATGCCATTGGGTAGTTTGATAGGGATTGCATTGAATCTGTAGATTGCTTTGGGTAGTATAGTCATTTTCACAATATTGATTCTTCCAATCCAAGAACATGGTATATCTCTCCATCTGTTGGTAACATCTTTAATTTCTTTCATCAGTGTCTTACAGTTTTCTGAGTACAGATCTTTTACCTCCTTAGGTAGGTTTATTCCTAGGTATTTTATTCTTTTTGTTGCAATGGTGAATGGGATTGTTTCCTTAATTTCTCTTTCTGATCTTTCGTTGTTAGTGTATAGGAATGCAAGAGATTTCTGTGCATTAATTTTGTATCCTGCAACTTTACCAAATTCATTGATTAGCTCTAGTAGTTTTCTGGTGATATCTTTAGGATTCTCTATGTATAGTATCATGTCATCTGCAAACAGTGACAGTCTTACTTCTTCTTTTCCAATTTGTATTCCTTTTATTTCTTTTTCTTCTCTGACTGCCATGGCTAGGACTTCCAAAGCTACATTGAATAATAGTGGCAAGAGTGGACATCCTTGTCTTGTTCCTGATCTTAGAGGAAATGCTTTCAATTTTTCACCATTGAGAATGATGTTTGCTGTGGATTTATCATATATGGCCTTTATTATGTTGACGTAGCTTCCCTCTATGACCACTTTCTGGAGAGTGTTTATCATAAATGGGTGTTGAATTTTGTCAAAAGCTTTCTCTGCATCTATTGAGATGCTCATGTGGTTTTTATTCTTCAATTTGTTAATATGGTGTATCACATTGATTGATTTGTGCATATTGAAGAGTCCTTGCATCCCTGGGATAAGGCCCTCTTGATCATGGTGTATGATCCTTTTCATGTGTTGTTTGGATTCTGTTTGCTAGTATTTTTGTATCTATTTTCATCAGTGATATTAGTCTGTAATTTTCTTTTTTTGTAGTATCTTTGTCTGGTTTTGGTATCAGGGTGATGGTGGCCTTGTAGAATGAGTTTGGGAGTGTTCCTTCCTCTGCAAGTTTTTGGAAGAGTTTGAGAAGGATGGGTGTTAGCTTTTCTCTAAACGTTTGATAGAATTCACCTGTGAAGCCATCTGGTCCTGGACTTTTGTTTGTTGGAAGATTTTTAATCACAGTTTCAATTTCTTCACTTGTGATTGGTCTGTTCATATTTTCTGTTTCTTCCTGGTTCAGTATTGGAAGCTTACACCTTTCTAAGAATTTGTCCATTTCTTCCAGGTTGTCCATTTTATTGGCATAGAGTTGCTTATAGTAGTCTCTTATGATGCTTTGTACCTCTGTGCTGTCCATTGTAACTTCTCCTTTTTCATTTCTAATTTTATTGATTTGAGTCCTCTCCCTTTTTCTTGATGAGTCTGGTTAAAGATTTATCAATCTTGTTTATCTTCTCAAAGAACCAGCTTTTACTTTTATTGATCTTTGCTATTGTTTTCTTTGTTACTATTTCATTTATTTCTGCTCTGAACTTTATGATTTCTTTCCTTCTACTAACTTTGGGTTTTGTTTGTTCTTCTTTCTCTAGTTCCTTTATTTTTTATTTTTTAATTTTTTTTTTTTTTTTTTTTTTTTTTTGCGTTACATGGGCCTCTCACTGTTGTGGCCTCTCCCGTTGCGGAGCACAGGCTCCGGACGCGCAGGCTCAATGGCCATGGCTCACGGGCCCAGCCGCTCCGCGGCATGTGGGATCCTCCCAGACCGGGGCATGAACCCGTGTCCCCCGCATCGGCAGGCGGACTCTCAACCACTGCGCCACCAGGGAAGCCCTATTTTTTAATTTTTTAAAACATCTTTATTGGAGTATAATTGCTTTACAATGGTGTGTTAGTTTCTGCTTTATAGCAAAGTGAATCAGCTATACATATACATATATCTCCATATCTCCTCCCTCCTTTATCTTCTAGTTCCTTTAGGTGTAAGGTTAGATTGTTTATTTGAGGTTTTTCTTGTTTCTTGAGGTAGGACTGTATTGCTATAAACATCCCTCTTAGAACTGGTTTTGTTGTATCCCATAGGTTTTGGATCGTTGTGTTTTCATTGTCATTTGTCTCTAGGTATTTTGTGATTTCCTCTTTGATTTTTTCAGTGATCTCTTGGTTATTTAGTAATGTATTGTTTAGCCTCCATGTGTTTGTGTTTTTTACATTTTTTCCCTGTAATTTATTTCTAGTCTCATAGTGTTGTGGTCAGAAAAGATGCTTGATATGATTTCAGTTTTCTTAAATTTACCAAGGTTTGATTTCTGACCAAAGATGTGATCTATCCTGGAGAATGTTCTGTGTGCACTTGAGAAGAAAGTTTAATCTGTTGTTTTCGGATGGAATGTCCTATAAATATCAATCAAATCTACCTGGTCTATTGTGTCATTTAATGTTTGTGTTTCCTTATTAATTTTTTTTTTTATATTTTTTTTTTTCTTTTTTTTTTTTTTTTTTGTCTGGACGATCTGTCCATTGTTGGAAGTGAGGTGTTAAATCCCCCGCTATTATTGTGTTACTGTCGATTTCCACTTTTATAGCTGTTATCATTTGCCTTATGTATTGAGGTGCTCCTATGTCATGTGCATATATATTTATAATTGTTATATCTTCTTCTTGGATTGATCCCTTGATGACTATGTAGTGTCCTTCCTTGTCTCTTGTAACATTCTTTATTTTAAAGTCTATTTTGTCTGATATGAGTATTGCTACTCCAGCTTTCTTTTGATTTCCATTTGCATGGAATATCTTTTTCCATCCCCTCACTTTCAGTCTGTATGTGTCCCTAGGTCTGAAGTGGCTCTCTCGTAGACAGCATATATATGGGTCTTGTTTTTGTATCCATTCACTGAGACTCTGTCTTTTGGCTGGAGCATTTAATCCATTCACATTTAAGGTAATTGTCAATATGTATGTTCCTATTACCATTTTCTTAATTGTTTTGGGTTTGTTTTTGTAGGTCCTTTTCTTCCCTAGTGTTTCCCACTCAGAGAAGTTCCTTTAGCGTTTGTTGTAGAGCTGGTTTGGTGGTGCTGAATTCTCTTAGCATTTGCTTGTGTGTAAAGCTTTTGATTTCTCCATCAAATCTGAATCAGATCCTTGCCGAGTAATCTTGGTTGTAGGTTCTTCCCTTTCATCACTTTAAATATATCACACCACTCCCTTCTGGCTTGTAGAGTTTCTGCTGAGAAATCAGCTGTTAAGCTTATGGGAGTTCCCTTGTATGTTATTTGTCATTTTTCCCTTGTTGCTTTCAATAATTGTTCTTTGTCTTTAATTTTTGTCAGTTTGATTGCTATGTGTCTTGGCATTTTTCTCCTTGGGTTTATCATGCCTGGGACTCTGCGCTTCCTGCACTTGGGTGGCTATTTCCTTTCCCATGTTAAGGAAGTTTTCGACTATAATATCTTCAAATATTTTCTTGGGTCCTTTCTCTCTCTCTTCTCCTTCTGGGACCCCTATAATGCGAATGTTGGTGCATTTAATGTTGTCTCAGAGGTCTCTTAGGCTGTCTTCATTTCTTTTCATTCTTTTTTCTTTCTTCTGTTCTTCAGCTGTGAATTCCACCATTCTGTCTTCCAGGTCACTTATCCGTTCTTCTGCCTCAGTTATTCTGCTATTAATTCCTTCTAGTGTATTTTTCATTTCAGGTATTGTACTGTTCATCTCTGTTTGTTTGTTCTTTAATTCTTCTAGGTTTTTGTTAAACATTTCTTGCATCTTCTCGATCTTTGCCTCCATTCTTTTTCCGAGGTCCTGGATCATCTTCACTATCATTATTCTGAATTCTTTTTCTGGAAGGTTGCCTATCTCCACTTCATTTAGTTGTTTTTCTGGGGTTTTATCTTGTTCCTTCATCTGGTACATAGCCCTGTGCCTTTTCATCTTGTCTATCTTTCTGTGAATGTGGTTTTTGTTCCACAGGCTACAGGATTGTAGTTCTTCTTGCTTCTGCTGTCTGCCCTCTGGTGGATGAGGCTATCTAAGAGGCTTGTGCAAGTTTCCTGATGGTAGGGACTTGTGGTGGGTAGAGCGGGCTGTTGCTCTGGTGGACAGAGCTCAGTAAAACTTTAATCCGCTTGTCTGCTGATGGGTGGTGCTGGGTTCCCTCCCTGTTGGTTGTTTGGCCAGAGGCGACCCAACACTGGAGCCTACCCAGGCTCTTCGGTGGGGCTAATGGTGGACTCTGGGAGGGCTCACGCCAAGGAGTACTTCCCAGAACTTCTGCTTCCAGTGTCCTTGTCCCAATGGTGAGCCACAGCCACCCCCCACCTCTGCAGGACACCCTCCAACACTAGCAGGTAGGTCTGATTCAGTCTCCTGTGGGGTCACTGCTCCTTCACCTGGGTCCTTATGGGCACACTACTTTGTGTGTGCCCTTGAAGAGTGGAGTCTCTGTTTCCCCCAGTCCTGTCAAAGTTTTGCAATCAAATCCCGCTAGCCTTCAAAGTCTGATTCTCTGGGAATTCCTCCTCTCGTTGCCAGACTCCCAGGTTGGGATGCTTGACGTGGGGCTCAGGACCTTCACTCCAGGGGGGGACTTCTCTGGTATAGTTGTTCTCCAGTTTGTGAGTCACCCACCCAGTGGTTATGGGATTTAATTTTATTGTGATTGTGCCCCTCTTACTGTCTCACTGTGGCTTCCCCTTTGTCTTTGGATGTGGGGTATCTTTTTTGGTGAGTTCCAGTGTCTTCCTGTCGATGATTGTTCAGCAGTTAGTTCAGTTAGTTGTGATTCTGGTGGTCTCACAAGAGGGAGTGAGCACACGTCCTTCTTCTCCACCATCAGCTTTACTTGACCTCTCTGTGCCTTAGTAAACTGGGAGACATGATAGTACCAGCTGGATAATATTGCATCCTGTAGATCAGAAATTGAGCATGGTGTCGGTGTGATTCTCTGCTTACAGTATCACCAGGCTGAAACGAAGGTATCAATAAGAATCATGAAAAGTATTTGAAAAAAATTCAACACTCATTAATGATTAAAAAGTTCAGTATAACATTACTGATAAACTTTTAAAAACTCTAAATAAATGGAGAGATATACCATGCTTATGGATAGGAAAACTCAGTATTGTTAAGATGCCAATTCTCCTCAAATAAATCTGTTGATTCAGTGGAATCACAATCAAAGTCTCACAGCCTTTTATGTTGTTGTTGTTAAAGAAATTGACAGGCCAAAACAATTAAAAAAAAAAGAAAGAAAAATGTTGGAGAAGTTAGATTATTTAATTTCAAGACTTACCATAAGCCTACAGTAAACAAGAGACGTTAGTATCAGCATAAGTGTAAAAATATAGGTCAGTGGAACAGAATAAAAGTTGAGAAATACACCCATATATTTATGGACCACTGATATTCAACAAAGATGCCTAAATAATTCAGCAGGGTAGGGATAGTCTTTTTCAACAAATGGTGTTGGAACAGCCTGATATTTAACATAGAAAAAATAAACTTCAACTTTGACTCATACCACAGTAAGCCTAAACTCAAGATGTCTCTACCTGAATGGAAAAGTTAAACTATAAAACTTCTAGAAAAAAATACAGGAAAATCTTTGTGATTTGGGAGTAGGCCAGGTTTCTTGGGCCACAAAAAACCACAAACCATAAAAAAATTTTGGTCAATTGAACTTTGTTAGCATTCAAAACTTCTGCTCTTTGAAAGACACCCTTAAGAAAATGAACAGACAAGTCCTAGACAGAAAATATTTGCAATATATGTATTTGGCAAAGGTCTTATATTCAGCATATACATAGAACTCTTACAACTCAATAAGAAGAAGACAAACAACTTAATTTTAAAACTCTTTGAAAAGATATTTGACAAAAGAAGATATGTGAATGGTCGATAAGTATGTCAGAAGCAGCTCAGAATCAATAGTCCCCAGGGAAGTGCAAATTAAAATCACAAGATATCTTACTCACTCACTAGAGTGGCTGAAATGAAAAAGACTGACGATATTATGTGTTGGTGAGAATGTGGAAGCAAGTGGAACTCTCGCATATTTTTGGTGGGAGTGAAAAATGGAACAACAACTTTATAAAATATCTTCAACATATATTTACCTTATGACCCCAAATGCCATTTCTAAGTATTTATGCAAAAGAAATGAAATCATACCCCACAAGAAGGCTTGTCCAAGAATATGCACAGAAGCTTTACTCATAATAGAATCAAATATCTATCAAAGGTAAATGGATAAACAATTGTGCTAGATCCACACAAAGGAATACTGTTTAGCAATAAAAAGGAATGAACCACTCATCCATGCAATGTGGATGATGTTGAACAGAAGAAGCCAGACACAGTTAGTACCTAATGTGTGATTCCACGAACTTGATATTCTAGATTAGGCAATGCTAATGTATGGATGACTGACAGGTCAGTGGTTGACTAGGGCTGGGACTTGGTATGTGGACCAGCTGCAAAGTCACGTAAGGAAACTTTTTGGGCTGATGAAAATGTTCCAGATTTTTATTTTGATGGTGGTTATTCAGGTGTATATATATTTATCAAAATTCCTTCCAAGGTACCCTTAATATGGGCATATTTTATTATATGTAAATTATACCTTGATAAAGATGCAAAAAACCCTTACATCTCCAGTATCTCAATTCATCTGGGCTCTTGTTGTAGGAATGAGGGGTAAATGGTTAACTCAGTCAAGCGATCCCTTAACATAAGACTTAAAAGACCATGAAGAGCAGAGTTTCGGGAGCATTCTCTGGCAGTGCAGGGTGAGCACACGGTCTTGGTTGGTCTGGGATAGTCTTGTCTTATTCCGGTTGTCCCTGCCTTGATCGTGTCAATAATAGTGCCGTTTCAGGCTCTCAGACTGTTTCTGGTTTGGGTGATAGGTTATTCGGCTGCCCATTTGTCTTGCCCCTTCCTTAAGGTGCTGAGAAATCCGGACCTCAGCAGTGTGATGATGAGCCCGTGGGCTGCTGACAAACGTCTCTTGGATGCCCTTATCCCGATACCAGAACTGCGATTCCCTCTCATCAGCTCACGATTACTGAGTGTTGCCCATGTGCTGGGCACACCAGCGCTGAGTGCTTCATGTGGCCTGATGACTTTCAGTCTTCAAACCAGTCCCTGGAGGGAGAGAGACCCTCCACTTCGTAGACCAGGATTTTGAATTTTAGAGATGCTAAATAACTACCCCGATCATCACACAGCTGGTAGTGTGGTGTGGGTGATGGTCGAGGCTGGATCTGAGCCCAGAGCCCGCACGCTGGACCACGCAGTGTATAACGCACTCTTTATTCAGATGGAAATGCAGTCCGATTTGCTGCAGTCATAAGATCATTTTTAAAGCAAAATATTATTCTTCTCCCTCCTCCTCCTGGGAGAATAATTCTCCTTTGGGATGGGAACCCTGCATTCTGACTGAAGAGAGGGGAGGTGGTTTCATGCCCCGCATGCTCAGCTCCTGCGAGGATGGTCAGTCCGTGAGTGTCCGGGCAGGCGGGACACATGGCACACGCTGGAAGTGACACCTGGCCTCTGGCCCTGCCAGGGCCTCCAGAGAGCGGGTGTGGGCAAGACAGTGGGGTCTAGAAGGGTCCCAGATACACACACGCCTGGGGGAAAGTTATTCCCTGCTCACCTTTCAAATTTTCTGATTAACTCAAGGAGAAAGGCTCAGTTTGGGCTGACGTGTCTTCGACACCTCTCTAACTTTTCCTGGCACCATTTTGTTTGTTGGTTTTGCTTTTAAACAAAGGGAGCAGGCCTCAGGTCAGAGCCCTCCTCAGGTATGCCCATCTAGCTAGCATTTTCAGAGTCAGTGTTATGGCTACCTGTGATTAATAAGTCACTTTTCAAAATGATAGATTTTTTGTATGTATGAAAATAGTGTTGATATTTTAGAAAAAATTGAAAGCATAGAAAAAAATAGAAGAAATATAATCATTCATTATACCACCCACTGTAATATTTTGATGCCTTTCTTTCTTTTAAATACAGAAATTGAAATCATATTCTTTTTATCCTTTTGTTTTTTCCCACGAATATAACTGCACACCTATTTATACATTAACATAAGTGTTCTGTAAACATAGTATTAAAGGCTTATTTCTTTTTTGATTATAGAAATAAAATGTAAAAAGGGCACATAAGAAAATAAGACTATGGGGACTTCCCTGGTGGTCCAGTGGTTAAGACTTCACCTTCCAACACAGGGGCTGTGGGTTCGATCCCACACCCCCTGCACTGGGGGAGCTAAGCTCCCACATGCCTTGTAGCCAAAAAACCAAAACATAAAACAGAAGCAATATTGTAACAAATTCAATAAAGACTTTAAAAATGGTCCACGTCAAAACCAAAAAAAAAATCTTTAAAAAAAAAAAAAAAAAAAGAAAATAAGACTATAAGAAATAAAAATAATACAAGTTCTTAGAGAATGTTACTGCTAGGATTTTAATGTATTTCTTTGTATTCTTTTTTCTTATATGTGTGTTTTTGTAACAAACACATGTAACTAAAAAATTGAGTCACACCATTTTACAGTTACAGTTTTCATGGTTGCCTAGTATTTTATCCTATTCTATTTTTTATGTGCTGTACCATAAATTACTTAACCATCCTTTATTACTGTGGCTTGGGGTTATTTCATGTTTTGTGTATATATGTTGCTATAAATAAGATTTCACTAAACAACATTGTAAGCAAAGCATTTTTAAAATTTCAGATTATATGGTTGGTTTAGGTTCCCCAAAGGAATTGTTAATTCAAAAGGTGAGTGTTTTTAAGGTTCTTGTATGTATTACTAAATTGTTCTCTAAAAGAGGTGCACCAATTTATTTTCCCACAAATCAAGTGTGAAAGTTTATCATTTCCCTTCCATATGTAGTGCTATTATTTATGAAATTTTGACTAATTGGATAGGCAAAAGTCTTACTTTCAGTTCTTCAATTTGCATTTGTTAATTACTACCGTGGCTAACCCTTTCTCTCATGTTCGCACAGTTCCTTTTTTCTGATTTATGCTAGTGCTATGGGTCCTTGGTGGGCTTTTCAGGTCAGGAGCTTGGGGTTTGTCTTAGTTATTGGGTAGAAACGTGGACTCTTAGGAAGGTACCAGGAGTGCATGGGGCTGCCTTCAGCTTCACCACATTTCACATCACCAGTAAGTGGCCATGACCTTTGCCAAGGCCTCTTCACCTAGAGTCTCAAAAGCGGAAATTTCAAACCACACTTCTTTGGTATCCTATGATGGAGAGAAGTGACAGCAACAGGTAGGTGAGCAAAAGAAGTACGCAGGCTGATGAAGATTTACGAAAACAAAACAAAAAATCCCCTTGCAATAGAAAAAAATCAATATCCCAGGCTATGTCAGGGTTGGTGTGGTTCTACACCAAACCCCGGCATATTCTAAGGAGACAGAGTGGGACTGCAGGGTGTGTAGACAGACCTGGGTTAGAATCCTGATGCTACCACCTTTGAGCGGTGTACACGTGGACTGGTTATTTGACCTGAACCCAGGCTCTGCATTTGTAAACGGGCTAATGGACCTTTCCTCTCAGGGCTTTGGAGGATTAGGTTAAACAACCTTCTTTAAATGGTTAAAACCAAGGCTGGTACATGTAGGCATTCAATCAGTTGGAGCTGTAAAACAATTCCAGTCCAGGGTTTTGCGGTGTTAATGGTAACAGTGGTGAACTGGTGGAATGAAAAGTTTTGAACTATGTTCTGAATTATCGAAAAAGAAAAAGAAAAAGAAAAGGAGCCCATTGCACTTTTGTAGTTTGAGTCTAAATATCTTCATCGCATTTTGATACTTGAGCAAATTGGTGAGACACTGATATTAGAATTTTATATTCTCAGGAGCTTTCAATTTCCCCATCACGGATGAAAGTGGGCATTTCAATATTTACTGCAAATCTGCTGGAATTTTCAGGAGTTGATTTATCACTACTGAGAGTAACAGCATTTAGTTTTCTTGAAACCCAAGGAAAGTCACTTTCTCCAAAATTTTGTCTTTTTAATTGTTCAACAGATCAAAGTGGTGCCCTTAAATCGCTTTCATTGCTGGTCAGGTTTCATTAAGTGGAAGGAGGGTATTTCCTGCCTGCCACACCCCATCCCCCAACACACATCCACCCACCTCCTGGGAACTCACTGAAGTCAGGATAACAAAAAGGGCGTTTGGTGATGCCACTCAAGGCGGGGCAAGGTGCATCATGGGGCTCAAGAGGTGTGCTAAGGGGAGGCCATCCCCGGGCTGTTAAAATACGATGGTCCTGCAGATGTGCTAAGCCTGGCCGCCAAAGAGCTCCTTCCTCTCTCTCTGCTGGGAGTCCTTCCTTCCCGTCAGCATGGGAACAGATGGAGATGAGTGAAGGCTGATACTGGTGTGTATTGGGGCTGGGAAGAAGAAAGGGGTGGGGTTTAGGGAGAGGAAAGGAAGGGTGACAAAGAGAGGAGAGTCTCCTGGAGGAGGGTGTTTGGTTTCCAGTGACTGCGCATGTGTGTTGGCTGGGGGCAGGAGACAGACTAGCCCGAGACAGACTAGCCTAAGTCACCTGAGGGGTCATGAGTGGAAGAGAACCAGGAAGCCTGTCGTAACTTCCCACGTGCCTGGAGCGCTGTGTGGGTGGACGGTCTGGCTGGAACCCAAAGGCAAGGGCAGCTCTGCACCGCAAGAATGATCTGGCACCGGGGTTAGGGTTTGGCAGATTCACTGGATTCATTCAACGGATATTTTCTGGGTACCTGCTGTGCGCCAAGCCCTGTGCGGTCAGGCTGGGGGTACACGAGGCAAGACCTGGTGTGGGGCACAGAGATACAAATCCAGCAGAGTGAGACAGAGGCGGCCAGGGCGTGCCCACGGAGAAGGGCACAGGGGCGGCTGCACAGAGGACAGGATCAATTCAGTGAGTCTTTACGGATAAACTGGCATTTCCCATGCAGATTGGGGCATGCGACATACTTCGTGCTTTGGTTTTGCAGAGCCTAATGGATGAGAGACATAGCCCTGGAAACAGGTGGAGCTGGGTTGGAATCTGGGGGGCTCTGTCACTAACTGTGTGACCTCAGGCAAATGACCTAACCCTCTGAACTTTAGTTTTCTCACCTGTAAATTGGTGAGAAAATACTCCCTATGTTGTAGGGTTGTTTCAAAGACTCCACAGCAATATATTACACAATCAATGAAACAGTTGTGGCTCTGATTCTGCCACAATCCAAGCAAGTCACATCACTTCTTTGGATCTGATTCCTCACCCATAAAATGGACGTATTAGATTAAACAACCTCCAAGGTTCCTTTCAGCTTGGACATCCTATGATATATTGCTTTGCATTACTAATTATCTTCTTCTGTAGAATCTTTCTCTCCTAGGTGCCCTTTGAGCCTTTGTTTGAGCCTAGAACAGTGCCTTGCTCCCAATTGCAGCTTAATAAATATGAGTTGAGTAATTATCACAAACTTGCTGTTTGCTTAAATACCCATGGGCATAAACATGGGTTCTTGTTTAAGGGTTTCTTTATTTTTTTAAAATTTATTTTATTTAAGTATAGTTGATTTACAATGTTGTGTTAATTTCTGCTGTACAGCAAAGTGATTCAGCTATACATATATATACATTCTTTTTTATATTCTTTTCCATTATGGTTTATCACAGGATATTGAATATAATTCCCTGTGCTATACAGTAGAACCTTGTTGTTTATCCATTCTATATATAATAGTTTGCATCTGCTAAACTCAAACTCCCAATCCATCCCTCCCCCACACCCCCTCCCCCTTGGCAACCACAAGTCTGTTCTCTATGTCTGTGAGTCTGTTTCATAGATAAATTCATTTGTGTCATATTTTAGGTTCCACATATAAGTGATATTATATGGTATATTTATCTTTCTCTTTCTGACTTCACTTAGTATGATAATTTCTAGGTCCATGCAAGTTGCTGCAAATGGCATTTTTCCATTCTTTTTTAATAGCCGAGTAGTATTTCATTGTATGTACGTACCACATCTTCTTCATCCATTCATCTGTCGATGGACATTTAGGTTGTTTCCATGTCTTAGCTATTGTGAATAATGCTGCTATGAATATAGGGGTGCATGTATATTTTTGAATTATAGATTTGTCTGGATATATGCCCACGGCTGGGATTGCTGGATCATATGGTAGCTCTAATTTTAGTTTTCTGAGGAAGCTTCACCTCCATACTGTTTTCCATAGTGGCTATACCAATTTACATTCCCACCAACAGTGTAGGAGGGTTCCTGTTTAAGGGTTTCTTGAGGCATATGTCAAACTTCAGCTTTTGAAACAGAATGAATATGTTCTTTACCTGACTGAAAAGAATGTGAGGCTTTGAAGAGTCTGATGTATAGCTATATTCTCAGGGCAGATGCAGGCAAAATGCTTGTTTCTGGAACCCGGAGGTGCATGTGAAGAAAAGTGCAAAAATGGTACTTGATTGGAGGTGCTGTCTGTTCCTGTTTGAGAAACCTCATGGGAACTTTGGGGAGTACCTGGCATCCTCTCACCCCTCTGCACAGAGTGGTGATTCTCTGCTCATCAGCTTTGTGCCCCAGTCCACTTACCTGCCTTTTTTAGTTCAATGTGTAGGTGTTTCAGGCTGTAAAGAACTATCCTATTGTTCCTGGGCATTGTCAATCCAAATTTCTATGTTCTTGGCCATGAATTTTCAACAAGAGAGATCCTATAGCCAAAAACCTTCAAAAGGATCAATCTCAATGAATTATGTCTAATAAAAAAATTGATGGGGAATAATATCTGAATTAGGAGCTTTGAGGAAGCACACACAAAGAAGAGTAACGTTGTAATGGTTGGTATTGTTCAGATCCCACCCTTTCCAGATCCCCTATCAGGAGACAGAGAGAACATTATTTGAATGTTCTGAGTCACTGACACGACTTCACTATGTTTGTAGGTAGATGAAAAATGTATCCTATTAACGAATGTTCTTGGACTTTATTAAAATTGATACCACTTTCCCCTTAATAAGAACAGAAAATGGCCTAGATGTGAATCTGTTCTCATAAGGAAGATTGTATCAAGGTCTGAAAATGAAACAAACTTTATTTTTCTTATTCCAGCATTTACTTTTTCACCTTGAGGACTTCTTAGGGCTCCGTTCTTCCTTCCTTTCTCCCAGCCACTGCATTTACTGTGCGAGGCGATGATACAGTTTTTCCCTCTTGTCATTGCCCTGACATCTCATGTTGTCTGGGGGGCCCCAGGGCATCCTCCAAGTCCCTAAGTAGGTTGAGTTGAACAACTCTGCAGTGGGTTAGAAAATACTCTGCCATTCACGGGATGAGATTTTGCATTGAATAGCTACTGAGTAATCCCATGTAGAAGCAAGAATAGGATGTGTTTCTACCTGCAGGCGGCCATGTCGACTCACAGCATTGGGCTTACTGGGATTTTTGAGTTATGGTGATACTGGGTCCCTTGGCTTTAAGTAAAAGGAGGGGGGAGAAACCCACCCAAATCCCTAAAACCTTTTCGACATCCGTAATGTCCCATTTCTGCCAACCAGAATCTCATGCCAGTGATTTGCTCAACAGCTGGGTGATGACATGCTTTTTGGGTGCGATATATACACTAAGCCATTAGTCTGCAAGCAGCAGTTGTCAGCTTTGTTCCCATTTAGAGTAATTTTCTCACTAATATGGCATATTCTTCAGGGATAAAATGCATTTTCCAGCCAGATATTCCCCCTAATAGTCAAGTCGGTTTAATGATCAGATTTCAGCCAAAGGAAGGTAAGCCTGTGATTGCTGCTGGTTGTATATTGAAGCTACCCAAAATGAAAAGGCTTATTTTAAAACACATTCACATGAACAGATTCCTTTCCAGATCAATGAAGCTCATTTGAGGGAAAACTGAGGCACAAATTTAAGAGCTAAGTAAGGTACTTAGAACCTTTTGGTGCAGAGCCACAGATAGGTCTGTATTTTTGAAGCGTGATGATGGATGGTGGGGTTTTAATAGGGGCAGTGATGACCAGTGAGCTACGAAAAGGGCAGGTGTCTTCAGGTCAACTGTCCCTGAAATGGCAATGTATTTTTTTTCCCCTCCACGTTTAGGCCTTGAATATTCAAATCAATTAAACAATTAATTCCCACCCTGCAAACCTGCATGTCAAGCTTCAGCCTGTGGCCAATTTGTTTGGTTGAATTATAGCCCCCCTGAAGAGCAGCGGTTCCTAATGGAAAAGCTGACGGAGTCTTAAGTACATGTGGTGAGTGGAGCTGCTATAATTAACTCTGCTTTGGATACCCCTCCCCCATTAATATTTTAAAGATTTTGAATTAAAATAATTACATGAATTTATGAAAAATACTCAAGCACCTAAAGTATTTCTACATTGCCCCAGTCTCTATGGTTCCCTTTCCTGGTGTCACTTGGGTGTGGATTTCACCCTGGTCAGTACCACCCTGGCCCCGCAGCGGGGCGCGGGTTGGGCGGAGAAGGGGGGACGGCGGGGGGGCATTTATTTCCGAAACTGAGACCTCCTTCTTCCTTTACCTCCATAATCTCAGTGTTAGCAGCAATATGTCCACAACCAGGCTTCTTGTCTTGCTCAGCATGGGCGGTTCTTCTTTTTCTCTGTCCTTTTGTTTCTCTTTTCCCTTTATTCACACTCCTTTTATTCTCCTGGGATGATACTCCGGAGACAAAGATGATACTCCTTTCTTTTCCCTTCATCACTTTGTTTACAGAACTTCCAAGGCAGTAGAGTGTAGGGACCAGCAAACTTTCTCTGTAAAGGGCCAGATAGGAAAGATTTTAAACTTCATGGATAATATCTCTGTCCCTGCTCAACTCTGCCATTCCAGCACGAAAGCAGACATGGATCATATGTAAATAAATGAGCATGGCTGTGTTCCAATAAGGCTTTATTTATGGACATGGAAATTTGAATTTCATGTAAGTTTTACATGTCACGAAATACTTAAAAATTTTTTCTTTCCAACCACTTACAAATGTAAAAACTATTCTTTGTTCACCAGCCATTATGAGACCTGCAGCAGGTGGGATTTGGCCCTTGGACCGTAGTTTGCCCACCCCTGGTGTAGTAGCTTGATTAAGAGCATGGCTCTTCATCCAGAGTCAGACTGCTTGGCTGTTTTGGCTGTTGCAACCTTCTAGCTGTGTGACTAAGGACCAGGGGTTAGTCCTCTCTGTGCCTTGGCATGGCCGTGTAGAACGTGGAGCTCATGAGGATGGTGCTGTCCTGGGCATCTGGGTTTGATGATTTAATGTGATGACTTACAAGGATCAGGGAGCACGTGGCCCAGCATGTCCTAAAGCAACAATAGTGCTCACTGAGGGGTATCTCATCTTGCTCTGGCTGTGTGACCTTGGACAAGTGATCAGATGTTTCTGGACCTCAGATCCCTCATTTATTAAACAAAAAACCCGAAACCAAAAAACCCAGGTTGGACTAGAACATCCAGGTACCACAACTGGCCCCAGGAGACCTGATCCCCCTGGGATGAGTACTACAGTTACTGGCATCAGGACCGTGGCCCCTGGGGTGCTTGGCTTCTAAGTGTGTTCCAGTTCTGCCATTGTTAATCAGATATGCCTGAAATACAAGACATTTGGGTCCTGATCTAACATCTCTGGGGTGCTCTTGGAAGAAAGCCCTGGGGTCCCTTGTGTTTGTGACTGGCCCCTGTTTGTTGAGCATCCCTAGCACTGCAGGCATTCTGATGGCTCAGTTACTCTCATGCCTAGCCCTGTGTTATACATGAGGAAATAAACTTAGAGAGGTTAAGACCGACCCCAAATCACTCGGGAATTTGAACCAAGGCTGTCCTGGCTCCAAAACCCAAGGTTTAATCGTTCTTTTTATGATTGCTGCTATGTCTATATATCATCTGTACTATTGCCTACTTAATATTTTAAAAATAGACTCACTATTTTTACTTAGGTTTTTTTTTTTTTTTTTTTTTTTGGCCACGCTGCACAGCATATGAGATCTTAGTTCCCTGACCAGGGATCGAACCTGCGTCCCCTGCAGCGGAAGCTCAGAGTCTTAGCCACTGGACCGACAGGGAAGTCCCTACTTAGGTTCCTTTTTAAAAGACTTCCTTTAAAACCAAATTTATTTTGTACTATGGATTTGATGTGCCATTTATAGCTTAACTAATAAAGATTAAAATAAATAAGGTAAAAATGAGTTCATAATGGGGGCCATTGAAAAAGTAATCTTAAGGAAAATCAGTCGTATATGTCCGCTCTTCAGAAAACATTGCAAGAGGCTTCTGTGCTCCCAGCTAAATGTGGCCAGAGGCTTGGCATCTGGCTGGCTCTTTGGATGGCCCAGCCCTTCCTATGAAGGGCTACCATTCCCAGTTCCTGGCTGTCTCGTGCTGGGACAAGCACCTGTGAGGGGGCTTCCTCCATCTCCTTCCGGCCTGTCCCCAAAGCCGGCTTCCGCAGCTGCCAGTTAGATCAGCTCCCTAGTCACCAGACTGGATTCTAGAACTGGTCTTGCCTTCCTTCCTGCCACCACCCCCATCCCTAGCACACGCATACACACTCCAGACAGGAATGTTCTTGACTTCTGAGTGCCTAGGTAAACGTCTGTTTTGGGTCTCCCTGCTCAACATCTTAGTGCCAGGGAAAGATTTCCAGATTTCCACTGAAACCTGTGTTCTCATCCCACCTGCCCTCTTGCCAGCTATGTGGTCTCACTCACACAAGCCTGACCCCCTCTAAGCCTCCGTCTGCTCAACTGCAAAATAAGAGTATTTAATAACACCTGTTTCCCAGAGATATCATGAGAACGTACAAGAGAAATGCCTTGAAAGTGCTCTCGAAGTAAGGAGAAGCACTGTGGACTAGTAAAACGCAGAGGCTCTGGAGACAGACCTGGGATCCAACCCATGCCCTGGCCCCGCCCCTGCCCCCGCCCCTGCCCCCTGGCAGTGTAATCTGGCAGGTGATAATGTTGATGATGGTCTGACAATGGAATAATAGATCCCCCAACATCTCCTTTGCTGGCTTCCTTTCCCCCATGGCATTGCTTTGGCTAAACATGGCTCCCCTTTGGATACATCCACAAGTTGACCCTTCCCCTGGAGCCCCGGAGACGTCCAAGCAGCGAGGTTGAACGGCCACAGCCTCCCACCTGCCCCCACCTGTCTGAGAAAGCAGGAGGGACATCCCTCTGCCACTCCACGTGGGCCAGCCCCCAGTCCCGTGCTACCATTGACTCATACTTGAATCCAACTCATCTTGATTTTATGAGAACCATCCCTGAAAATCCCCATGTTCAAAAGACAACACCGGGGAACCATGGAGCAGGCTCGTGATTTGAATCATCAGCCGTTTAGTGACATGTCTAGCCTGGTTTAATGACTGAATCAGTGAAAGTATGACCCCGAGTGCCGGTTAACTTTGAAAATAGCTGTGCCCACTGCATGACGCAGCCAACAGGAAGCCATTAAGGCGCTAGCAATTACCACTTCCATCCATCGGCGAAGTCCCTATTTTATTTTAATCTGTGTAAGTGCATTTTCTGCGTGAGGTTAAAATATAAATCCCTTCTCCTGAACAAGACTGGTTTTCTGGCTGACTTGAGAGCACAATTTACAACTGATTTAATTTGTTCTTTGCAAACATTCCTAATGACATTACCCCGGTGCATATACAGACTGCTTCCTCTTATTCCATTAACTCCCAAATCGGGTTTAAAGACCATATTGATGCTAGATGTTATTATGGGTGATTATCAAAACAACAGACAACTCGGCAAAGTGTTTACTAACTGGTTTATATATAATTTCTGTAATAACGACAACAGATGGTAATGCTACAAACACTAAATCACGCTTTTCGCCGCTGAAACAAATTGGCAGCCTGCAGTACAGAAATGGTGTACGTAGCTACATACAGATGTTTCACTCATCAGCTATAGTGTTCATCTTATTAGGAAATGGGTCTGTTACTGCTATTACAGGTAATCTTTCCATGTACAATTACAAAATGTATATTTTCAATGAAAATGGTTTTCTGCAGCTAAGCTGCCTGAAGGATATTTCCCTCCCCTCCCCCCAATTACCACCCCAGTGACTGTGTGCTGGGGCCAAGCCACGCACAGGGGTGTGTTTGTCCTAGTTAATGGTGGCGGCTGCATTTCGGCTGCGTGGAGATGAGTCTCCTCTCTGAGACCCTCCACCTCTCGTCGGAAAAGCCACGATGCAGCCCCAGGAGGTGGGTCCATCAGTGCTTTAGAAGCAGTGGGTGAACAGGGTGAAAAGCAGCTGAACGCGGAGGGGACTCTTCCTCACATTACTGTATGTGGCCTGCAATTCTCCAATCCCCTGAGAAGGAGAGAGTTGTAGATGTGGGCGGGACCCCGTCCTTGATAAGCTCCGCCTCCTCCCTCTTTTTCAGGCTCCATCTTTTGCATGTGGGAAGTGGATTTCCAGAAGGCCCACGGAGGAAGGGACTTGACCAGGTCATGCTGTGGCAGGGCTAGGATGCTTACTGCAGGCCTTGATTGGGGACCACAGTGTTTCTTTTGCCCCGTGTGGGACCCTCTGCCCCGCCAGGCACTCTGGGTGCTGCCACGGGGCACCCAAGGTTACGGGAGATGGCAGCGACTCCCAGTCTCCGTGGCCCCATCGTGAGCACTGCACACGTGTTCTTTCACTGAATCTTGCAGCCAGCCCTGGCAGGTGAACACCTCTGATCCTGCCTTCCAGGTGAGGAAACAGTGGGACACCAGGGTGAAGTCGATTGCCTAGGGTCTTATGAAGCTGTAGGGCTGAGGTCTGAACTCAGACTAGTAACTGATTCCAAAGGTGGTGGGCCTAACCACTTAGCAATAGTGCCTTTGCAGCACTGGGCCTTTGCGCCTTTGTTCTCTTAGAAAAAACAAAACAGAGCAACATTGAGGTGAACATGGGGCCAAGGGCAGGCTGCACTGGGGGCATTTCTGTCCTTATAGAGGGACTAGCCTTCAGTTCCTTGACCTTTTGTTTTTCGCATCAAGGTGTCAGCTGATTCCTGGCCAGGATGCTGAAGCCGCGTGTGGGGTTGGTGGGAGAAGAGGTGGCGTGGACACTAACAGAGTGGGATTGAGAGTCGGACTCTGGGCCCACCTGCTGGGCTGTGGCTCAGCTGCTGACCCACTGTGGCCCCTTCAGTGCCTCACCTCCACCTCTGAGGCCTCATCTGCAGAGGGGGACTCACTGTGGTCCCCACCTCCTGACGGCAGTGCAGGATGGAGGCAGGGTCCCCATAGTTCATGAACAGTAGGGAGGTGGGGTCTGGTAGTTCATGAACAGACGTAGGGAGTCAGAACAATGCCCCGCCCGGAGCAGGGGCTCTGAGAGTGTTGCCCACCCGCTGCTGTCACCACTGTTGCTAGGATGACGGCTCTTGGATCTGGTTGGCCCCTTGTGGAGTTTGGGGATGTTTGCCTCTGCTCGTGTGGCCCTCATTTCTAAGTGCCCCCCACCCCTGGCTCCCAGAATCCCATATTAGTCTTCAGTGACTTTTGGTGAATTCCTTCCTTCCTTCCCTCCTTCCTTCCTTCCTCCCTCCCTCCCTCCCTTCCTCTCTCTCTCTCTCTCTCTCTCTCTCTCTTTCTTTCTTTCCTATTTGAGGCCCTCCCTGGTCTGAGCCCTGATCACTGAGGTGACAGAGCTACTGAGTGCCTCAGGTCACAGACACAGAGGATGTCACGGAGCGGCATGGGTGCATGATACAGATGAGGAAACTGAGGCCCAGAATAGAGGTGGCTTGCTTCAGGTCCTGCAGAGGGAAACCAGGCCTTCTCCCCGACTTCCAAGAGTCATGAGGACAAAAGGAGACCAAGGATGGGCGTGCCTGGGCATGGTGGTCCCTCGGGAAGTGTCCAGCCCTGCGTCTCTTCCTGAGATGTGTAACAGAGTGGTCTGTGGGATCCTCGTGGGACCAGGGCTCTATCTGCTACTTCTCTGTGGCTCACACGACCTGGGTCCCCACAGTCCTCACCAGGATGCCCAGACGCCAGGCCAGCAGGGGTTCCACGCGGCTGGGGGAGCGGCCTCTTTCTCGTTTTCGGAGAGCGGGGCGAAACCTTTTGGTCCCTCCCACAGCTACCTCTGGGGGCAGCGACATGCCTGCCGCTGAGCCTTGAGCAAGAGCTCAAAACAGCGCCAGAAGGCTTCTGATTCTGGAGACAGGTGAGTCAGAGAGCCTCTTGTTCCCGGGCGCTCCAGGTACTGAGCCAAGCTGGGCTCAGGTGACCAGAGGCCTCTGCCTCTGGCTGGCCCCTCGTCACCCTTTTATCTGGGTGTTCTGACATGCCTTTGTGTGAAACACATTTCTTGGCCCCTCCTGGGCAATGAGGGCTGAGGGAGACTAAGAGCTTCCTGTGCTCAACTCACGCCCACTGCGGTGGGGACGCCGCAAGGCCCCATGGAGTCGCCCTGAGGATTGACCCAGGACGGGGCCTCGCCATGCTCCAGCGAGAAGCCAGTCACACGCTTCTCGGTGACCACTTTGTGAAGGGACAATGAATGGTTTCCTCCCTGTAATTTTCTGCATGGAGGTCTCGCTACTGTTCCCCAGCCACTTCCCTCTGACCTCAGAGGTAGCCCTGCACCCTGGCCACGCGGCACCTCTCCTCAGCTGCACAATGAGCTGCTGTTCTGAGGGCTTGTCACCAAAGAACAGTGCTGTCCTCGGTGGGCTGGGGGGAGGGCCTTGGTCTGGGTAAACGTCTAGAAGGACCCCGCCTGGGCCTGGGGCCTCATCGGCAAGGCTTCCTGGACCGTCACCTGGCCAGGGCTTTGTCAGGAAGAGAATGGATTCATAGTGTGGGATGCACAGGCCCTTCTCTCGTTTTCTACTCTGGAATTGGTCCTTTGCCTTGGGAGGGCCGGGTAGCTGGTGGAAGAAGCCCTCTGGAAGCGAATTGGAGTTTAAAGCCCAGCTCGTGGCTTATTTGACCTTGGGCATGTAACTTCTTTGTGCCTCAGTCTTTTCATCTTCAAAGTGGGGATAATAGAACCACCATGTGACGAGTCAGCACAAAAGAGGATCTCACAAAATGGAGCTCTTATTATGAGCCATTTCTGTGACCTCCATGAGATTCTTGGGATTATCATGCATTTGACCTTTTCTTCCAGAATCCAAGCCAATGGGAAGGTATAGTATATATCTAGTACATACCTCTGATCCTTCCACAGAGGACGTGATCTTGAAAAACTTTCCTTGGCTACATCCTAACCGGACTCAGAGTCACAGACTGATTTGTATGCATTAACCATGCCAAAGGAGGAGCTTCTTTGTATTAAACATAATAGATTACTTCGGGCCATGTGAAAATATTACCTGGGTTATAGGAAATATTTTACTTCTAGTGAATGAAATTTAATCCCTTATGACAATATTTTCTTTCAATGGGAAAGGTTTTCCTGAGATGCCACCAGATGAAATATTATGACAAAGTAGACTGGAATTTGCCAAAAACACAGGACTGGGAAAAAGTCCTTGCTGTACTCTATCCTAGTCTGGGGACCTTGGGCCTCAGTTTCCCTATCCATAAAAAGGCGGTGGGATGGGGCTTAGGCTATTCCATACCTAAGGATCTCGAAGCTTTGACATTTCCTGTGTCGGTGACTATTGGGAAGTCCAGTAAGCAGAAAAAATTCCAGTTGTCAGAAGCTGCCCTTGGGACTCACCGTCTCAGCAGCAAGCAGGCTCTGTGACTTTTCTGGGCTGCCTGAGCTGGCTCAGAACCGCCTTGAATATATGGCACAAGATGACTGCAGTTCTGGCCTGGACCGTGCCATGTTGGCATAATTAACAGTTGTTGCAAAGTGTATCTAGCAGATTTTAAAAAATACCTCCCAAAGATTATAAAAGACTTTAATTAGAATTTCACAAAGATGGAGTCTGAGGTTCGCTAATTGCCATTCCAGATTTTTTTTCAGTGCTCGGCACAGCTTCAGAGATACAGGGTGAACAGTGTTTTAAGGCCACGGTACAATGTGACAACAGTGATAGATATGCTAATTTCTTCATTCACTCCACTTCACTTCTTTTATTCTTTCCAATTAAAGCAAATGCTACTGAAACTGTAATTAAGCCAGGGCTGGGCCCTGATTGCCTGCTGTTTTAATGAAACCCTATTGATTTTTCTTTTCTTTCTGATGGCCACATGTGGTGCTCGATGGTCAAACACATGCCCTACTATAGTGTTCCCAGCAAAACTTAATTTTGGCCTGGTAAGATGGGGGCCATCTTTCAGTGTGTAAGGCTCCACCTGTGAGGCCACACTAGGAGGAGAAACACCCATCCATCTGGAAGGAGCGAAATGCCTTCGCGAAGAGCTCCAACGCCCTTTCATTCTGGTACTGTTTCCATTTCATATGCAGCGTGTTAGTGAAACTCTAGTGGCTTAACTAAGCTGGCTGTTCAAATCTGGGCAATTTGGAGCCCGGGAAATATATATTCTTGACAGATGTTCACAAGCTAGAGAGAAGTTTTAGAGCCAGAGTAGCAGAAGAACATTTTACTTCTCTTTGGCATTAATTCGAGAAAGAAGTTTTTCATGAAATGTCTTTCTCAGGTGATTCCTGCACTTACAGCCCGCCCTTGCAGTGAATCCATAGAAGTAATGCAAATAAAATGAGGGGGAGGAGTGTTGGGAACCGAACACTTTAATAGCCCAACGGATATTTAAGGGTGCAAACTAATATTCTGATCAAAAGGTATGGTTTCAGACAGTGGTGGCTTTCTACACCTAGTGACAGGGTTGACCCCGTGGGGCTCGGAAAGAAGCAGGAGCTCGTGTCTCCGAACCAGCCCAAAGCTGTTGGAGTGCAGTCATTGCTCGGGGTTATGGGCCAGATTCAGGCAGCAGGAAGCAGAGATCACCCCTCACATTTCCTGAGCTGGTTCCCATCAAAGCCTTTGTTGACGCCTCTCTGGGGGGGGGTGGGGGACCACGTGCAGCAGGGAGGCGGCACACGGACCCGGACAGCCTGAATCTTCTTTTCTCATCTTTCTCTTCCCTGGCTCCTTCTCTGCCTCTCCCCGCCAGATTCTCACAGATCTGTGAACTTCTTCCCATCCTGGGACAATTGCAGGAGATTCCTAGAGAATTTGAGTGGGCATATTCTTGCTGTCCTAAAAAAAAAAAAGCTGCTGGGTCATGAGACTCACACCTTCACCACACCAGCCAAATCATCATCATCAGATTCTAATTCATCGACTGCCCACTGTGTGCTCGGCGCTGGCTAGCTGCTTTGCATAGGTTATCTCACTATGACCCCGTTATGCCCCCACTGAATAGAAGAGGAAACAGGCCAAGGGAAATTGGCGCAGTTATTAACACTCTGTAGCAGAGGCAGGGAAGGTGGGTAAAACGCAAACTGCTTTCCAGGCATTGGTGACATGACCCAGCCCGTTCTCCCTTGCAAGTTAGTCCTTCTCTCCTCTTGTGAGTAAGATGTAAGCCCCCTGAGGGTAAGCTGAGGCAGGGTTTGTCCTGTACATTGTAGGAGGTTTAGCCACACCCCTGGCTTCAACCCACTAGATGCCAGGAGCACACCCCCCCATCGTGACAACCAAAAGTATCCCCAGACATTGCCCATGTCCTCTGGGGAAGAAAATAGCTCCTGCTTGAAAATCACTGGTCTAGACAATTCATGTTTTGTTTGCTTGAAACATAGCACCATTTAAAAACATGCACACCAAATGCTTTGTTTTCATCTAATGGCTTATACCAAAAAATTGTGTAGCAACATCCTTGTTTTAAATAAAAATGGAAGGTCAAAATTCAGGTTTAAAGACTAGAAAAAGAACCACCTGATTTTTTATTTTGACAGGCCCTGGGACCTTCTCCAAGAAAATGCTCAGGGAAGAGCAGGGACCGGGTGTCAGAAGACTTGTGCAGCCTCGCTGGCTGGATGGGGTTGAGTCCCAAGTCCCTGGTGCCATGAATTTTTGTCATTAATGTTATGAGGATGTTGTAGTGATTCATCTCTGAGGGTCCTGGTAGGACTGACATCCTTGATAATTGAACAGAAGCATAACGAGCGCTACAAATGTAGAATCAGGGAATTTCCAGTTTGGGACAAAATTCATAACATCTGAGAAAGGTAGGGAAGGGGAGAGAGAGGCGCAAAAGATGCATCTAAGTGATGGGAGAAACCGCACCTCAGACTCACTACAAATTGTGAATATTCACTCAAGAACCTGGCCTCAAATCATCTTAAGGTTTCCATGCAGACTCCTGGATGCCCTCATCACTTTGTATAAGAAAAGTCATAGAGAAGACTGGATTCTCTTTACAGAGATTCGCTTTACCTCTCTGTCAAGAAGGCATTACTTGTTCAGAAAAAAACCGAATTAGTTGTTGCTTTGTGGTCACTTGCATCCCTGCTGGCACTGCTCAGGGTCAGGGAGAAGCCTGGTTCTGAGATGCTGCAGGATTCTGGAAGCAAAGTAGCAGATGGTATCTTGAGAGTGGTTGCCAGGGCAAAATTCCCCGGAAGAGAAAAAATTTGGAATTGTTTAAAAAGCAAGGGTAAGTTGTCTTAAAGCTGCTATTCCCAGGGCTGACCCCCCAAAAGCAGAGCATTTAAGGCTGTTTCCCCACTAAGTGTGGGTGAAATAGAAGGAACATGGCTTCTCTTTCATAACATCTATTCAGAAAGAGCTGGCTTCCTATTTGGGCAACAAAATCCCTCCCTTCTCACTTGCTTTGCCTTCATTTCATCTTTCAGGAACCACACCTATAGGAACAAGCCATTTTTGAGAACCCCTCAGAACCAGTGGCCTTCTTTTTACAGATGAAGAAGAAAGCCAGATTTTTTAAATTGGTTTTTAAAAAATTGCATGTACTTTTGACAGAGGCGAAAGACCCTTCTCCTGGGTGTTATCTCTGACATCTTGCTTGTTAGGACCAGAGAGAGAAAAAAATGGACCCCAGGAACAGAGCTGCAGGGACCCTAGAAAAAGGGGACACCATCACGCCACCTTCGAGGTCCGTCAACTGTCAAGTTAATTAGAACGAAATTAAAAACACATTTGCCAAGATGTTCCGCAGCCAAACCAGTTAAATAGAGATTTTAACAAAATTGAAAGCATATTATACTGAGATTTGTGGATCCTGGCCCGGTGAGTGAGTGCTGAAAGTGTGATAAAATAACAAAATTGCTGCCTAATAATCTATAGAATAATATTGTCAACTAATGGATTATAATAAAATAAAAGCTGTTATTAGGGTAAAACATTATAACAAAAAATCCAACTTTTATTTGCAGCACCTCCCCCTTAATGGTTTTGAGCATTTTGAAAGGTAATTTAAACAAGTACATTGTATCCTTATTGAAACTGCTTCATCTCGCTGGCTGCTGAAAATGGCTTTAACCATCTCTCTGAACAAAAGCACCCCTAATAAGACAACAAAAAGCCCCAAGCAATGGCCCAGCAGCTTCGCGCTCTGGCGAGGAGGAGCGGAGCCTCTGAGGCAGGAGCTTTCTCCCCGCTTGTAATTAGATGAATTAAAAGGACAAAGTGGTTAATGTAACTGTTGTCCGGGGGGTGGGAGTGGGGTGCCCAGCCCTTTTCATGCCATCCATTTCAGACAAGAGCCTGTGGCTTCTGCTTCAGCAATGCGGAGAAGAATGTTGGCGGGAGGGAAATTAACAAGCTTAATCTGCAAGGAATCTGCTCTGAGTCATGGATGAAATGTATCTCGAGCAACGAAAGGCTAGTCATTCCTGCTTCCTTTTATATACCTAATAAAACTTACAATAAATTAACTGCATTCTGGTTTGCAGCCAGGCTTTAATCAGGGATGAGGCGCCGGGTAGTCAAATTACAAGGAGCCTTCAACTGGCGCATTTCAGTTATGTAGGAAGGAGGGTGGGGTCCACGCTAATTAGCCTTCCTTCCGATGTTGATATTCGAGTCCTGGTTCATCATTGGGGTTCATGTTTTTCAGTAACAGGGTAGTGAGAAGGCAGGTGTATATTATCAATCCAGGTCACTTGACTGCTGGGGTGAGTAGAGTTCTTGGGGGAAAATCTTTGCAAGACAAATTGATTCTCTTATACTTCTACATCTAATTGATTCCATGACGTCTCCTTGATAACTTTGCACGTTGTATTCTATGAGCTACTCCTATTCTTCACGCTGACCTATTAGCAATGCTACCATCATGGTTATATCTCACGGTAAAAAGGAAAATGAATGCTCGTTCAGGTCCTGAGTTTCATTCTCTGTAGAACTGGGAAATGACCCAGTTGGGTGTGGTGTCTGAGAAACTCCAACAACTGTGGCAGGATCAGTGAGAGAGATACACTCCACCCCTGCCCGCCATTTTGTACTCTTGGCCTAACCTCGACTCAAAACAGCAACTTGGAGCCTTCCTTGACCTGTGGGCAAATTATGACTTTGTTTTATTATAAAAAATAGAAAGTGGAAAATTAAATTCAGTAGCTCCAATTACTAAATGATTCATCTGGCTGCTTAATGAAGCTGCACATTATGCTAACAAGATAAAGGCAAAGAATAACATGTGGGGATCAGTGGCTACAGGCCAGCTGTGCATGGCGCCGTTGAAAACGCACAGCTGAAGAGCCTGTACCTGGAGATGGATGGCATGACATGGGGAGCTGGGGCGGGGAGACAGAAGGGGGAGGCACGTGGTGGTGGGGGGGCATTTGCTTCTCAGAGAGACCTGAGGAGGCTAAGTCAGGGGCTGACAACACTCCAGGGGGCTGGGGTGAGCCTCCTTGGTTCTGGGAAGGGCCAAGCCTTCAGTGGGAGATCTGTGCCGCTGACGGAAACAGTGCTGGGTTATCCGGGGGAAGGTTGGGCTCAAGGCCGAAGGCCCCTCGAGGCTCTGGAACTTCAAGTAGCCCTCAGGCTGGGGAGATGGGAGCATTAGGAACAGAGAGACTGTGGGAAGGGTCCATGCTGTCTGTGTTCTCAGCCATTTCCTAAGCCATTGTTGGGATCCAGGCTCACAGAGGTGAAGGATGGGGCCCTGGATTGATCCCTGGCTCTTCCAGGTCCCAGCTTTGGAAACTCAGCAGGGCATGCTTTTCCTCATCTGTAAAATGGGCACAATCACAGCAAGCACCTTGTAGATCTAAGTATTATCATTTGTTTCAGTGTTGTTAGCAGTAGTTATAGTCATATAGCTATCTTATCCCTCCCCCCACACCTTGGGCCTCTACCGCAGCACGTGTTTCCCAACACTTTTATTTATTTCTGCAGTACGTGGGCCTCTCACTGCCGTGGCCTCTCCCTTTGCGGAGCACAGGGTCCTGACGCGCAGGCTCAGCGGCCATGGCTCATGGGCCCAGCCGCTCCGCGGCATGTGGGATCTTCCCGGACCGGGGCATGAACCCACGTCCCCTGCATTGGCAGGCGGACTCTCAACCACTGCGCCACCAGGGAAGCCCTCCCAACACTTTTGTTCTGATGACATCCTTTGTCCGTGTTTCTGGGGCGGGGGGTGCTCAGGTAACCCTAGTGCCCTCCACACTTCTGAGCCCAGGGAGGCCCTTGATGAACACTGCTTATGCAAGGACATTTCCAGATTTTCCCATTTACTCTCTGAGCAAGCACTTGGGTCATTTCAGAAGGTGCTAACAAGAGCAGGTCTGTCCTCTCACCAGACTTACTGTCTCCACTTTGCTTTTTGGAATTCTGGTTCTTACTCTCGGGTTTTCCTGGGTACTCACTCCTAACTGGTTGTCAGAAGCAGGTGGGCCTCCAGCTGCTTTCCCAGTGGCTCTCAGATGACTCTATCATTATTCCCACTGCTTGAACTGAATCAGTCTGATCCTCATTCTATAAAAAAAATACTCATCAAATAGCGAGAATAACCTCAATTTTAAAGGCAACCTATTCTATGCTGCATGGTGAAAGGAACCTGGGAGTTTGAATTTGCATCTCAGCCCTCTTGTGAGCTGTGAGACTTGAGCAAGTCCCTTCACCTCTTGGGGACTGGTGACAATGATGTACCTTGCTGCTGTCAGGTGGTTGTGAGCCAGGCTCTTTGGAAATGGTGAAGTGTTAGGTCATGTGTCCATGTCCGCATGTGAGTTCTCTTTCCCATTCTCTGGAGTGGTGGGAAAGTGGAGCATCTCTTACGTTTATCAAGTGCCTGCTTCCTAGAAGTTGGGCCCGGGAACTGGGCCAGTGAACTTTCAAATCACCCTTAGCTTTGATGCTTCCTGCGTCATGGGCCCAGCACCCAGCACCCAGCACAGTCAGCCCATTGCTTGTGCAGAGGAGCAGCGCCAGGTGCACCTGCCTAGAGGTTTGCCACCTGCTCTTCACCTGCATGCACCTGTCAAAGCCCCCTCCGCTCTCTGAGTTACTTTCATTGTCATCAGAATTGTCCTAACTCAGTCATAATCGTCTCAACCATGATTGGTTGAGCATTTACTATGTGCCGAGACTTTCCAGATATGATCTCTATTTAGGCCTCAATGACAGGTTAAGAGAATTCAGGCATTCCTTGCTCCCAGTTTGGAAAGACTTGTTTCTATCTGTCTCTAAGGTACAAAAGATAAGCAAGACATCTTAATCCTGGGGAGAGTGTGAGTCAGAGAAACTTTTGGAAACCTGAGGTTCACCCACACCTCCCACTGCCGTCACGCTTGCTAACAGCCCATGCTCCAGGTGTTGCAAGACCAGGATGGTAATTGAGGGGCAAAATTTGGGGCTGGGGGTCTCTGGACTATTCTGAATATGGCCAATAATTGTGGCGATCTGGCTTCTGTAGTCATTAACGATCTTTTTACTAAAAGATTATAATTTTGCAAAGTTAATCCAATTAACAATGTGAATGGACTTAGGACCTTGTGTAAATGGTCATTGTTTAATTGAAGTATAGTTGGCATACAGTATTATATTAGTTTTAGGTGTACAATGTGTTGCTTTGACATTTATATACATTACAAATTGATCACCACGCTAAGTCTAGTAACCATCTGTCACCATACAAAGTTATTACAATAATATTGACTATATTCCTTATGCTGTATGTTACATCCTCATGACTTATTTATTTTGTAACTGGAAGTTTGTACGTCTTAATCCCCTTTATCTATTTTGCCCAATCCCAGCGCTCTCCCCTCCGGCGACCACCAGTTTCTCTTCCTTCATTTCTGATTTTATCTATTTGGGCCCTTTCTCTTTTTTCCTTGATGAGTCTGGTTAAAAGTTTGTCAGTATTGTTTATCTTTTCAAAGAATTAGCTCTTAGTTTTATTGATCTTTTCTATTGTTTTTAAAGTCTCTATTTCATTTATTTCTGCTCTAATATTTATTATTTCCTTCCTTCTACTAACTTTGGGTTTTGTTTGTTCTTCATTTTCTAGTTCCTTTAGGTGTAAGGTTAGATTGTTTGAGGTTTTTCTTGTTTCCTGAGGTAGGCCTGTATCACTATAAACTTCTCTCTTAGAACTGCTTTTACTACATCCCATAGATTTTGGAACATTGTTTTTTCATTTGTCTCAAGGTATTTTTTGATTTCCTCTTGGATTTCTTTGTTGATCCATTGGTTCTGTATATATCTATTAAATTCACCTGATCTAACATGCTTAAGGCCAACGTTTCCTTACTGATCTTCTGTTTGGATGATCTACCCATTGACGTAAGTGGGACGTTAAAGTCCCTTACTATTATTGTATCACTGTCAATTTCTCCCTTTCTGTCTATTAATACTTGCTTTATATATTCAGGTGCTCCTACGTTGTGTACATAGCTATTTACAATTGTTATGTCCTCCTGTTGGATTGATTCTTTTATCATTATGTAGTGCCCTTCTCTGTCTCTTGTTTTAGTCTTTGTTTTAAAGTCTATTTTGTCTAAGTATTGGTACCTGGCTTTCTTTTCATTTCTATTTGCATGGAATAATTTTTTCCATCCTCTTACTTTCAGACTGTGTGTGTGTGTGTGTGTGTGTCTTTAAATCTGAAGTGAGTCTCTTGTAGGCAGCATGTATATTGGTCTTGATTTTTTTAATCTATTCAGCCACCCTGTGTCTTTTGATTGGAGCATTTAGTCCATTTAAATTAATTATCAGTAAGTATGCACTTATTAACATTTTGCTACTTGTTTTCTGGTTGTTTTTGTAATTCTTATCTGTTCCTCTCTTCTCTTGTTCTCTTCCCTTGTGATTTGATGACTTTCTTTAGTGTTATTTTGTATTCCTTAAGCTTTATTTTGTGTGTCTCTGTTATAGGTTATTGGTTTGCAGTTACTGAATTTCATACATAACAACCTATGTATATAGCTGTTTATTTTAAATTTATGGTTGCTTATGTTTGAGAGCACCATAAAATCATTAAATTTTTACTCCCCCACCAGGTTTTATGTTTCTGACATCATATTTTATGCCTTTTAACTTTGTGTATCACTTAGCTAATTATTTTAGATATAGACGATTTCACTACTTTTGTGTTTTAACCTTCATACTAGCCTTATAGGTGGTTGATCCACTACCTTTACTATATGTTTGCCCTTACTAGCAAGATTTTTTTTCTTTCATAGTTTTCTTGTTTCTAGTTATGGCCTTTTATTTTCTGTTTAAATTAGTCTCTTTCATATTTCTTGTAGGATCAATTTGGTGGTGATGAACTCCATTAGCATTTGCTTGTCTGGGAAGCTCTTTATCTCTCCTTCAATTCTGAATGATAACTTTGCTGAGTAGAGTATTCTTGGTTGTAAGGTTTTTCTTTTCAGTGCTTTGAATATATCATGCCAGTCCCTTCTGGCCTGAAAATTTTCTGCGGAAAAATCAGCTGATAGTCTTATGGGGGTTCCCTTGTATATAACTAGTTGTTTTTATCTTGCTGCTTTTAAGCTTTATCTTTATCATTTATGCTTTATCTTTAACTTTTGACATTTTAATTATAATGTGTCTTGGTCTCTTTGGGTTCAACTTGTTTGGGACTCTCTGTGCTTCCTGGACTCAGATGTCTGTTTCCTTTGCCAAGTTAAGAAAGTTTTCAGCCATTATTTCTTCAAATTAGTTTTCTGTCCCTTTCTCTCTCTCTTCCTCTGGGACCCGGATAATGTGGATGTTAGTATGCTTGATATTATCCCAGAGGTCGCTTAAACTATCCTCATTTTTAAAAATTCTTTTTTTTTCACTATTCTGGTTGGGTGATTTCTACTACTCTGTCTTCCATTCTTCTGCATCAGATCCTGTAATCTGCTGTTGATTTCCTCTAGTATATCTTTCATTTCAGTTATTGTCTTCTTCAGTTATGATTAGTTTCTTTTAATACTTCTTATCTCTTTTTTGAAGTTCTCACTGAGTTCATCCACTCTTCTGCCGAGTTTGGTGAGCATCCATACAACTGGATCCATACAACAGGATCCCCTGCTGGAGATCCCGACATGAGGCTTGGACCCCTCACTCCTCACGAGGGATTTTCATGGTTATGACATCCCTCCTGCTCGTGGGTTTCCACCCCAGGCGTGTAGGTTCTGACTAGGCGGCATCTCCGCCCCTCCTACCCACCTCCTGTGGCCTTTTCTTTATATCCCTAGCTGTAGAAAATCTGCTCTGCTAGCCTTCAGGTTGTTCTCAGAGATAGCTGCTCTACATGTCATTGTAGTTTTGGTATGACTGTGAGAGGAGGTGAGATCAGGGTCTTCCTCCTCCGCCATCTCCCCAACATAATTTAATATAAACATGTGCTTTACAGGGCGAAAGCCTTCATGTTATATATTCCCAGAAAGTCAATGGAAAATGAAACTAATATCTATGTGAACCTTAAAATTAAGAGGCATGAATAATATGCTACTTTGGAGTGTGGGGTTTTGCTTTGGTCGCTTTTATTCTTTTTTCCTGCTCTCTGGTAACAGCTTGATAAGATTCATGTGGAGGATAGAGGCACATCAGGAGAGGGGAAGGAAGAGAAAGGGCTGCCGTGAGAGCTTCTTGGGTGTTGGGAGAGGAAGTGGATGAGAACACAAAGGAAATGTGCTTTTTTTTTTTTTTTTTTTTGCGGTATGTGGGCCTCTCACTGTTGTGGCCTCTCCCGTTGCGGAGCACAGGCTCCGGACACGCAGGCCCATCGGCCATGGCTCACGGGCCCAGCCGCTCCGCAGCATGTGGGATCCTCCCGGACCGGGGCACGAACCCGTGTCCCCCTGCATCGGCAGGCGGACTCTCAACCACTGTGCCACCAGGGAAGCCAGGAAATGTGCTTTTGCACATGCAGGTTGGGTGAATCTTGGGTGACTGCTGGGCAGGGCTCTCAGGGAGGGTTGGGCCTAGATTCCAAGTTCTGAGCAAAGGTTGGGCATTCAGGCCAGTCCTGTAGTCCAAGATGTCTACGCACAACACAAGAGTCAAAGCTTCAGGGACAGAGTGGGCAGTGGGTCTGGGGCAGGGGGCCAGGCAAGGGCAAGGCTGACCAGTTGGTGAGCCCCAGAGTGAGGAGACTGCAGCTCTAGAGAGTGCAAGGTTGTCCTCCTTGACCTCCTTTTGGTATGTCCATGACCTTCAGCTTGCAGGTGTTTGACAGGGCGCTGGTGCCAGAAAGGGGAGCCCAAGGGCCATAGGAAACCCTGTTCTGGGATGCAGGAGCACGCGCTGACTTCCAATACCTGCTTCCGCTTCCTGGTAGGAAGGTGGATCGCCAGACCTTTCATCTCAGAGACTGGACTTTCAGGGGTGCGGGAAAGGGGAGTCTGTAGGCTCTAGGCTACGACAGCTGCTCTTGTGTAAAAGCAAAATCAGGACCGGTGGAGGGAGCCATCTTCAAACATGTCCTTGGTGATTTTAACGCTCACAGATCTGAAAAACACAGATGAAGTGGATGCTTCTGATTGAGGCCCTGCTGTGCTGATGCCTGACTGGTTATAACAGAAACCAGTCATTAAGGCTCCGATAGTTCAGTCCCATTGCGAAATGGCTTGTTCCTTGGCTCCGAGTTAGAAAGCTGATTGATCAGAGGCGGGCGGGAGGGAACGCATAGGGAGTGACTCGGCAGTTCCCTGAGGCTCTTGTGCAGGCCTACAGCTGGCTTCATTTGGGCTGCGGTCACCCATTTGTAGTTCTAGAAGTTTCCAAAACATCTGCTGTTTGTCCTTCCCCTCTGTCTAAGAGATCTTTCAGCAGTGCCCCTCTTGGGTGTGAAAAGTTCCCTCTGAGATGCTCTGGAAGCAGACACTGGGTCACCATTCCTTCCCTTCCCCCCTCTGCTCACCTTCCAAAGCCCCCACTGAGCAGCCAGCTGGCAGTGCCCCAAGGCTCCGGAAAAGATGGACTCTGGGCACGCAGGTCCTCTGAACTCTTGGTTGCCGTGGGCGGTCCACCCCTTTGGCCTCACCTAATGAACCGGGTATAACTACAAGCCACAAATGTTGCAGAGAGATCTTGGGTACCAGGTACCACTACTCTCTGTTCTTTAAATGCCACTGGTAGGTAGGCTGAGGAGGAAGCAAATACTCTTGGCGCTTGCTGTCCTGCTGCCTGGACTGCTTCATCGACTGGCAGCTTATCTGAGAGACACACCTCAAAATAGCAACCCTCCCTGTCCTCCACTTTTATTTTTCTCCAGGATGCTGTCACCACCTGGCATCCTATATGCTCCACCTACCTATTTGTTTCTTGTCTGTCTCTCCTCACTAGAATGCAGGCTCCATGAGGGCAGGGCTTTGGGTTGACTTGCTGCTGTATTCCTGACACCTAAACACGGTCTGGCATGCAGTATATACTCCATAAAGACCCGTTTAAGGAATTCATGATTGGGCTTAAGGAAAATATGGGGCGTAATAGGCCCTGGGTGGCTGTGTCGAAGTCCTAACCTATTCTTCCACAGAAGCTGCCTTTGGTTATTTCCAGCCTTCGTGTTGGGGACTGGGGCTTTTTAAAAAATTTATTATTTATTTGGCTGTGTTGGGTCTTCTTTGCTGTGCGCGGGCTTTCTCTAGTTGTGGTGAGCGGGGGCTACTCTTCGTTGCGGTGCGTGGGCTTCTCGTTGTGGTGGCTTCTCTTGTTGTGGAGCATGGGCTCCAGGTGCACGGGATTCAGTAGTTGTGGCACACGGGCTCTAGAGCACAGGCTCAGTAGTTGTGAGGCACGGGCTTAGTTGCTCTGCGGCATGTGGGATCTTCCTGGACCAGGGCTCGAACCCGTGTCCCCTGCATTGGCAGGTGGATTCTCAACCACTGCGGCACCAGGGAAGCCCCTGGGGACGGGGGCTTTGGGCCCGGCATTTCCTCCTGTGGAGTATCCTTGGCTCACCACACATGCCGCCATTTAGACTGTATAGCTGTTTAGTGAAAGGGCAAGAAAATAATAAAACTCCTGCTAAAGCCAGAGAGATAACGGGTCAAAATGAAAGCAGCCCACCCAGCCCAGCCTCGCTGAGCTTCTCATTCAGTTTATCTGTTTTATTCATTCAGCAAATATTGGGTGTCTCTAAGGGGAAGGCACTGTGCTGGGTGGGCCCTGGGGGCATAATAAGCAGAAGTGGGGTGCTTCACCCCTACATTGTGCTTGCTTTCCATAGAGGAGGAAGGCACTGATTAAAAAAAATCACATAACCCCATACATTTTTGCACCTTATTGTTGGGGCAAGGAGGAAAAGCAGACAGGGCTCTGCTACTGAGTCCCGGGAGCCTGACGGCACCGGTGGTGGAGGTTCTGGGCAGCCTTCCCCGAGGAGTGACGTTTGAGGTGAAATCTGAAGAGAAGCAGCTAACGAGGCGGGGGGTTGGTGGGGGGGCCATCAGGGGAGAGCTTCCCAGGCACAGGACACAGTATGGGGAGGCACAGAGACAGCAAGTATTATGACACACCTGAGGAATTAAGCAAAGGCAGCACTTGCTTCCCACCTTCAGCCTGATCCTTACGGAGACACCTGCTTCTTTCTTGCTGGGCTCAAGGTTTGAAGATGAACTTGCCTTTTCCCAAGCTTCCTGAACTTAAATATTTGTGCCTTCCCGAATATTCTTGGCACCTTTTGGAAAGCCATGCCTTCCTTAGACCCCTTCTGCCTGGGAAAAGCCCTATGCAAGGAGGAACTGGTAGCCAAGCGTCTCTCCCTGGATACCTTTCTGTCTCTGCACTGTAGCTGAGTTACACCCCAGAGCTTCCGGAAATCTCTCCAGTGACATCTCGGCTCCATTTCTTGAGGAAATGTTCAATTAAAGGGTAATGGGCTGGAGGTGTGAAAACAAAAAGCTGCCATCGTTTGACGCAGCAATGCCCCTTTTACTGACCGAGCGATAGAGCATGGAATTAACATTCTAGCGCTTCTAACATAGCATGCCTCTTTTAATATATGAAATATAACATCCCAACCGCATGCTAATTATTTAATAATATAGTTAGTTAGGTCTGAGTTGTGAAAATCCTGACCAGGGTAATTACAGTGCGTAATGCTGTCATTAATGGCGTTAGAAGATACGTTTTCTGAAATTAGATTCTCTCTGTGACCGTCATAAGCAACGGCACCATCTGGGTGGAGGGAGAGGGTGGCTTTCTCAGGGACCAAACTTGACCTTGGTGGCTATTTCTAACCAATTGTCATTGACCGCCTGGAGGAGAGGAGTAGTTGGCCCACAGACCACCTGGCTACAAGGCTAGAGACGATCCCTAAGTCACGGCGACATCTTTCTAGCAGCGGGGCCTATGTGGGTGTATCATGCCTGTAGGTGGTGACGGGCAAATATGTTCTAATAACATGGTCTCCGTTTTTGAAGAGCGCTCAGCCATTCATCCATTTCACAAAGGTGTTTTTTGAGCCCCTGCCAACTACCAGGCTCTAAGTGACAGTTCCTGCCCCAGCGTTGCTTCTCAGTGGCAGGACAGGCAGGCAAGGGGGCAAGCACTGAGCTCTAAGTGTGAGTGCAGGGTGTGCACGGCCACGTCTCCATCCTGAGCACCACCCAGCCCTGAGAGAGTGGCCCCTGGCCTGGAGTTCTCAGACGTCTAGAGAACCAGGGAGCTTGAACACAGCTGGGAGAGCAACACGTGGCTGGTTGGAAACCCTTGGTCACAGCAGACTGGTGCTTGGGAGACAATGGTTTTGTGTGATGAACCTGATTTTTCAATTTTTTTTTTTTTTTTTTTTTTTTTGCGGTACGCGGACCTCTCACTGTTGTGGCCTCTCCCGTTGCGGAGCACAGGCTCCGGATGCGCAGGCTCAGCGGCCATGGCTCATGGGCCCAGCCGCTCCGCGGCATGTGGGATCTTCCCAGACCGGGGCACAAACCCGTGTCCCCTGCATCGGCAGGCAGACTCTCACCCACTGCGACACCAGGGAAGCCCCTGATTTTTCCATTTTAAACTAGCTGTTTTGGCTTGGTGTGGACAAACTCCAGGGAAAGCAATAATTAAGTATTGAACCACCTTCTGCCCTGACACAAACAACCTTGGTGACTTCAGGGTCCTGTGCTGTGTCACTGAATGGCTGATTTGATCACAAATCCTCCTTGTCCAGACAGAAACACTCACCAGTGGAAACGTCTGAAGAAGGACCTGTTAGTTCAGACTGACCTGGGTGCCCTTGTTAATCTGTACCACAGTCTCGTTCTCTTTTACAAGAGAGCATATTGTAGACGGAAGCAAACCAACAGATGTCTTTCACGTAAGGACCGAAGCCCTTCCATAGCCTAATTTGTGCAAATTCAAGACTCTCGCTCTCTTGAGTAAAAGCTAAGATAAATGGAAGCGGTGAGACACCACGAAGCTTTGTTGTAAATGTGTCCTACTTGAGAGGGGAGGTGGTCTGCAGTGGTTATTGGCTGTGTGTGTCCAGCATCCTTTCCTTTACCCTCCTTTTGTGGGAACAGTCCCTCTTGCCTTTGGAGACCCCCCTTCACCACCCATGCAGTCGTGGTGGGTCCGCGACCCTTGGTGTGCTGCCCCCTCCTGGCCATAGGGGGAAGTACATGACCTAGGAGGTCCAGGGGCAGCAACGCAGCATCTTGATACGTGAGGAATCCTAGTAGTGGACATGTGAGTAGAGCTGGGTGCCCCAGGGTCCGGCCCCAGCGCTGATGTAAAAATGGGAGAAAAAAGAAAGTCTCCCTCTTTCTCTTTGTGTCTCTTTCCCTCTGTGTCTCTCTCTGTTGGGCTGGCTTAGCTGGGGCTGCTGGTGGTCACGTTCCCCACCTGTGGGGAGGGACCGTCTGTGGCTGGAGTGAGGAGAAGCAGAGGCAAGGGGAAATGTGAGGCGGGTGGTTGGCTGGCTGAGTGGCTGAGTGGGAGAGAGAGTCAGGATGGAGGGAGGGGGAGAGAGAGGTAGAAAGAAAGACTAACAGAAGATGCAGAAGCCCCTCCGTTCAACCCCATCTTCCCACCCACAGACAGCTGGGGTGCAGACTCAGTCCCCAAGGTACTAATTCTTTAGCACACACTTAATTTTGGGTTACCCCAATATCCCTTACACCCTAATGAATCTCCTTTATATGCACAGTAGTTGGAGGAAGGTTGTGCTCACTTGGGAACAAAGGAGTTCTAACTAATCTGAAGAAGTCACAAGACGGAGAATGTCTTTTCACTGAGTGATGTCACAAGACATCTTCAGAAGGGATGCAGTGCTTCAAAGATTCTAGAGCATCAGTTTTGGAAAGGACCAGAGCTGCCATCCTAGACAGTAGCTTTGTGGGATTTAAAAGATATTTCTTGAAAAACATTTGGTGGTCATGAAAGTGGGAAAAGGTGGATGAAATAAGCTGTTTAACAAGTTTCTCTATTGCAGGACTTCTCAGAGCCTTTACAGTGCTGAGGAGCAGTGAGTGTCTGCAAGCGGGGAGTAGAGAATGCAGCATTTCTCAAAACATGTAAACGTGAGAGCCTTTTAGAATTCGTTAACGTTGCACAGTCGTAATGTAGTTCAAGTCATTCAAGTCACTCAAGTGGCTGAGACTTGGAGTTTGAAGCCACACAACTGGAACACAGTTAGCGTCTGACCCGGAAACCAGGGCCCCGTAAGAGCTCTACCATCGCTTTCCACCTTCTCTCCTGCAAGTGTGTTGTGGAAAACAGACATCCAGACTTGACAAGGGGGGCCCTACTGGCAAGACCCTCACTCTGAGCAAAGGTGGTGTGTGTCTCTGGCGGTGACATGAAAGCATTGGCTGGCACACAGGATGGCCATGTCTAAAAGGGATTTCCCCAGAGCATTCTCATCTAATTCTAACAAGCAGAGTGGGTCCCCGGAGAGCAGGGTCTAGGTGACGTATGGCCACTGTTACGGCACCCAGTTGGCCAAATGTCTTCAGTGGTGATGGACGTTCACCTGGAAGGTCATTACCGCAGGCATTGGAAGTGCCCCCTAATTTTAGAAACACTAAATAATTCATATTGGCCACTGAGAAAAAATTCAAGGCCAGTCTGTGTTAATTCACCCAAAGTGAATTTTGACTTATTACTATTGTTGCTGTTTGGTGCCATGGAACAAGTTATGGCAAAAGAGTGGAACGGCTTTGTGTTTGTTCTCCTGCAGATGAGAAATTAGGAGATCCTTCGTGATGGTGTATTACTGTTCAAATAGGAAAAACAGTGCAAAACCCAGTGTTTTTTCTAAAAAAGAAAAGTAAAAGATTTAAATTTTTGAGTCAATATTTCTCAATATAATACTTATATTTATGCACACGTGTGCATCCTACGATGGTTATTTGAATGTTTCTTTAGCTAGAGAGACCAGAAAGGCCACTAGATACACCATCTCTGTTTATTGCCCTAATAAGGCACAGGGGCTGGTGCCCTTGGTGAACAAAGGGATACTCAGATGGGCTTCTGGTGGTCCTTTCTCTGAGAGCAGGGAGAACAGCCCCAGTGACTTGTACTATTCAGGACCCTCCAAAAAAGGAAGGAGAAAAAATCCACTTTTGGATTATTGATTATAATTATTCAGACACAAGTCCAGGGGCTGGAGCGCACTTGAGGAAGCCCCAGTTTGGTGGCCCCGATGTCATTCCCTAACAGTTTTCAGGAGTGGGTCTGGATCAATCAACTGATTCAGCCTATCACAAACGGGACAAGAAGACGAGGACAGTCACGGGGCTCCACCTGGAAGTCGGAAGACTTGTATGGAATATAAGCCACCGAGGCTGGATACACGCATCTTAGATGATATTGTGGGTCCCTTTAGAGGCAATTGGCCTCATTATGTACGATGACAACAGCTACAATAAGACAACAACTACAACAATAACAACTAACAAGGAAGGGGCCCTTTCTATGTGCCTGATGTGGTCAGTACTGGGCACTTTATATGGAGAGAGCTTGGCCTTGGAAGCAGGGTGAACTGGGCTCAGATTTCAGCTCTGCTGCCTCTTACTGACGTGTTCGCTGGCGAACCATCCAACTTCTCTGAGCCTCAGTTTCTCCATTCCACGAACGGAGAAAATGAAATCTTCCTTGTATGTTTATTGTCAAATATAAATCCATGCGTATGAGACAATGTAAACCAAGTTCACTGAAGAGCACCTGACCCATAGTAGATGCCTAATAGGGACTTTTCTTCTCTATGGGGAGAAACTATTAGGACTGATTCTCAATGTCAAATGAAGGTCACCTTGTGACTATTGCAAGGTTCAATCTCTGAATGTGCCTGGACTCAGAGCTCGGATCAGGCTTGGCAACATGATCTGGCCTGAGCTTAATAATCTGCAGCTGTGGCACCGGAGGGTCTGGGTTCGTGGGTTTTGTTCACTCCCGTTCGACCTGAGCCTGTGTGGAGTGCCACTACCCACGCTGGGCACGGGGGACTTGCAGATGAATCAGATATGGGGTCCTTGGATAGTGTAGATGGATCCTGTAAGACCCTCTCCTTTGGTTCTGGACTCGAGAAGTATAGAACGCCAAGACTGAAGTGCGTTCCAGCCCCTGGGCTTGTGTCTACAAGGAGAGGGGTGGCAATTGTCTGAATAATTGGGACAAAAGTGGATTTTTTTCTTCTTCCTTTTTTTTGGGGGGCCCTGAATAGTCCAAGCCACTGGGACTGTTCTCCCTGCTCTCAGAGAAAGGACCACCAGAAGCCCATCTGAGTATCTCTTTGTTCACCAAGGGCCCCAGCCCCTGTGCCTTATTAGGGCAATAAACAGAGATGGTGTATCATAGAGGCTGTTGTCTCTCTGCCAGCACTAAATCATTCTAGTAGCTGCTTGATGGGGTAAAGCAATTATGATGCATTTTTCATTCAATCAACTGAATCAATTAATTGCTTTACTCACATGGGGACAAAAAAAAAACAAACCCCAAAGCCTTCTTGTTAAACAGTAAGCATGCTAGATAGGCTGCTTTTAAATCCAGCATTTACATGAAATTATCTTCTTATATAATTAACAGCTACCAGTTAATAAACATGCCTCAGATAAAAGAGTAGCCTTATAAATGAACAAAATGAAAAAGCACCATTTAGCATGCTAAAGGTAATAGGAGAAAGCAGGCTCCATCAGGGCTGAGAGATGTTTCCGGAAGAGCTGTTCTCAGAGGCCATGTGGACAGCTGAAAATTGAGAGAGAGAGAGAGAGGAAGCCTATCATTGAAAGATCTCCTGGATGATAAATATGGTGCCTTCCTTGAGAGATGGGGAGTGGGGTGTTCCCCTAGAAGAATGCTTCATCTCTTGGTAAATATTTTGTTCCCCCAAATAGGAAAAGGTCAGAATTTCCTGGATTGCCCACAAAAGGGAAAATTGAGGGTGATGGAGATGCAGAGGCCCTTCCCTAAGCAGTCCTTCAATGTGGTTGGTCAATTACCCTGAGACTAGCTGCAGCATTTGAAATGAAAGGGCCTGCGTTACTTCTTGGGAGCTTTTTTGCAAACGAGCATATGTCAAAAGAGGCAAGGCTACCGTAGCTCTGGCCGAGATTTTACCCAAGGGGATTCTGCAAAGTGAGAGGCAAACCATTCCACCTCTGGAATGCAATATTTATACCTTCATCACGGGAAGGCTCATGACCCTTTTTTTTTTAGTTGTGAAGGAAAAAAGGATATATATTAATTTTCTTTTTTGAAATAAAATCTCTCTCTTAATGAAGCGGGGAACTCTCAGACATCAAAATGGAATCCAAGATGGGACACCCTGTCTGGGTATTTGGAAGAGGGTGATTCTTCTGCTGCCAATAAGACCTGGCAGAATATTCGAGATACTTGGCAGAGAAATGGCTTTGTGTCAGGTTAGGATGATTTGTGTGATGTTCAGGTGCAGTTATACCCCAGTCCTCTGTCTTATCCCAATAATTCAGGGGCTGTAGGCAGAATGGTGGAGCCCCCTTGCAACTCTGAGAGGTGAAACCATGTGAATCACAGGATATGTTATTCAGGATCTTAGTTCCCCAACCAGGGATAGAACCCACGGTCCCTGCTGTGGAAGCACGGAGCTTTAACCACTGACCGCCAGGGAAGTCCCAGGGAAACACCTTCTGACATCGGCAATGGTGTCCCAGCTCTGGATATCACACAGACACGGTGACCTCCTAGTGACCCTGCTCTCCAGGCCCTAAGGACAGGGACCTGCACCCCAGATCCAGAAGCAGAACTCCCTTTCCACTGCAGCGTAGGAAGTCTTCCCTCTAAAGAAGGAATGCCTCTCTCTTTCCTGGGGGAAAAAAAAGACTGCAGTGGGGAGGGGAGGTGGTCCCAAATCTCGAATCCAGCGGTGAGCAACGCAGATGGGAGTCTCTCGTCTTTCATAGTGTGATCAAACAAGATAATGGAAGACAAAGTGCTCGGGGAAGCCTCCCAGGCCACCACAATGTAACATAATTAGTGTCATCATTTCCTACTTGCAACATAAACCCAATTTGCTTTCCTGGTACCTCCATAGGTGATGTGCCTTATACAGGTGTGAAAATTGTAGCTTTCCTTGTTACTTCAGCTCCTTTGTCTGGAACCAGCTGGAAACTGGAGGTGGGATTGTTCTGCTCTTCATCAAGCCTTTATGTAAAGATGTGCAAATGTTTTCTCCTGCTGAACTCTGGCTTGGCTCCCTTGGTATCCAGAGGCAATCCATGGCTCTACAATCTGTTCTGTGGAGGGTACATTATAGTGGTTTTTGCTGAGTGCTTACTATGTATTTGGCACAGAGCTGAGCATTTTACATCTATTTTGGTATCCTTACAACAGACCCAGGAGGGCAATTACTATTATCATCTCCATTTTTACAGATGAGGAAACCGAGGCTCAGAGACATTGAGTAACCTGCCCAGGGTCACACAGCTAGCAAACGGCTGAGCTGGGATTCAAACCTAGGTTTTTCAGAATCCAAAGCCCCTAATCATCCTGACCCTAGGCTATACTACCTAATAGTTGTAATAAAATTATAAGTATAGTATTACCTTATGTTTGTATGTTTCACTTCAGCAAAATATTCCAGGGCTTATGCAGGACAGGGACACACAGGAAAAGCCAGGTTTGGTCATTGCATTTGAGAGGCGATCACTGAAGTGGAGGAGTCATACGTGTAAAGGAAAGATTATACCACAGAGCAGTGTGGGGTGGGGGGGAGCCTGGAGGGTTGGAGGCTCAGACGGACGGAGTGGCTGCTGAAAGCGACTGTGTGTAGGAGGGTGAATGGGGCTGTGTGAGGGAAGGCAACGCAAAAGAGGCTTTTAAACTGGTCCTTAAGGGATGAAAAGGAGATTTTTTCCCATCAGAGAAGGGATGGGTATGTAGTTAAAGCTAAGGCACAGAACCAGGAAAAGCCTTGAGGCACTGGTGGAAAGAAAGAAGGTCTGAGGTTCTGCAGCGTTGGGGATACGTTGGACAGCAGGAAGGATGGACAGGAGGCAGGCCTTAGGGAGGCAGAGACCCCTTAATGGGACAAAAAGCACTAATCAAAAGGGGGAAATTGCCATGTGGACTATATTAAGGCAAAAAAACTGGTCTTAGTTCAGGCTGCTATAACAAATACCATAGACTGGGTGGCTTAAACTGCAGACATTTATTTCTCACAGTTCTGGAAGCTGGAAGTCTAAGATCAAGGTGCTGGCAGGTCTGGTATCTGGTGAGAGCCTGCTTCCTGGTTCATAGATGACCACCATCTCTCTGTGTCCCCACATGGTGGGAAGAGAGATTATCACTCGCTTGTCTCTATTCATAAGGGCACTAAACCCACTCATGGGGGGCTCGACCTTGTGACCAGATTACCTCCCAAAGGCCCCACCTCCTAATTCCATCACATTGGGCGTTAGGGCTTCAACAGATGAATTTAGGGGGACACATACAGTCTGTAGCAAAACTTATGTTTATCAAAAGACACTCTAAAAAGAGTGAAAAAACAAGATACAGAGAGCAAGAAGAGATTTGCGGCATCACCTAGCAGGGCCGAAACTTAAAAGATGGAAAGTCCCAAGAGCTGGATGGGAGAACTCTCATATTCTGCTGGTGTTGGTGTAGCTGGTACAACCATTTTGGAACGTGGTCTGGCTGTATTTTCTAAAGCTGAAGACACCCCATGCCCAACAAGCCTGCTCCTGGTCATGCTCCAAACAGTGCTGTGTGCACACGTGCACCAAGGAACACAGAGGAGGGTGTTCCAAGCTGCCTTCATCATAGTAACCCCAGACCAGACTGCACCCAGATGCCCATCTACTGTAGAAAAGATAAATATGTTGTGGTTTCCCCACATGATAGAATACTGTACACAGTGTGGATGCATCATCTTCCATGACATGCAGCACTGTGGATGAATCTCAAATATAACGCACGAAGAAGCCAGACTCAGAAGAGGGCACAGAGTGCGATTCCAATTATACAAAGGGCAAGAGCAGGCAGAACTACTCTGTGCTACTAGAAGTTGGGAGGGGACATCTTCTTGGGGAGGGGATAGTGGCTGGAAGGGGACATGAGGGGACTGTTGGGAGCTGGGAAGATTCTGTTTCTCCATCTGGGTGCTAGTTGCATGGGTGAGTTCTGTTCGTGAAAATGTTGAACACTTGTGATGTATGCTCTTTACTAAACATGTATTAGATCTCAGTGTAAAATAAAAAGAAAGTTGGGGCCACTAAAAATTGGCCTGTTCCAGTGCAGTGGGATGAATGCTGGCCCCCAAAATGTCGATGTCCTGACCCTCAGAACTTGTGAATTCAACTTTAGTTGGAAAAAGGGTCTTTGCAGATGTGATTAAGTTAAGTGTCTCAAGGTGAGATCATTATGGATTATTCAGGTGGACCGTAAATGCAATGACAAGTGTTCTTTGGAGAGACACACGGGGGAGAGGAGTAGGTTGTGTAAAGACAGGCAGAAAACAGAGTGATGCAGCCACAAGCCAAGGAATGCTGGGTCCTCCAGAGGCTGGAGGAGGTGAGGAAGGATCCTCCTCTAGAGTCTTCAGAGGGAGAATGACCCTGCCATGATTTTGGAATTCTGGCCTCTAGAATTGTTGGACAATAAATTTCTGTTGTAAGCCACCCAGTTTGTAGTAATGATTACAGCAGCCACAGGAAACTAATATAACTAAGTCACCTCAGTCTATATGGGGGTGAGAATAGAGAAGATTTTTTAGGCAGTTAGAGACATGTTTAGGGTGGTGATTTGGAATGATCATCTGGTTCTCTTGTGGAGAATGGATAGAAGGGAGGGAGACAAGAGGCAGAGACAACTTAGTCCTTTACTGTTTGAAAAACATCACCCCATGCATCAATTCCTTTTTAAAATTTGATTTTCTTCTCTGATCAAAGTTTAGGGGGTGGAAGGTGAGAAAGTGGCCAGACGCCTCTTCTTTGCTCCCCTGGACTCAGTGTAAGGCATGTGACAGAGTAAGGACTTAGTCAACATTGTTTTATTATTTCTTTCTCAACTTCAAGTTTATTGAGGTGTAACCTACGTAGAGTCAGAGTATAGGTCTTAAATATACACGTTGATAGTTTTTGATGAACATATACAGTCATGTAACCAACGCCTTACTGAGCATTTCCATTATCCCACCTCCTGCCCCGTTCAACCACTGATCTGATTTCTATTAGCATAGATTCATTTCGCCTGCTCTTGAATAAATGTCACATAAATGAAACCATACATTTTGTCCTCTTTTATGCCTGGCTTCTTTCATTCAGCATAATGTTTTTGAGATTGATTCATGTTGTTGCTCAGCATTTTGGACAGTTTAATTTTTGAGTAGTATTCCACTGAATGGATATACCATGGTTTATCAGTTCCCTTGTTGATCGACAGACATTTTGGTTATTTCCAGTTTTTGTTATTATGAATAAAGCAAGTTTTTGTGTGGACATATGCTTTTATTTCTCTTAGGTAAATGCCTGGGATGTTAAGTGTATGATGCATAAGGTACTGCCAACTGGTTTTCCAAAGTGGTCTTGTCACTTTGGAATTTTTACAGCCACACCAGCAGGACATGAAAGTCCCAGTTGCTTCACATTATTGCCGACACTTGTTGTTATCAATCTTTAATTTTAGCCATTCAAGTTGTTAAAAAGTGATATCTCATGTGGTTTTAATTTGCATGTTGCTGACAACTAATGATATTGAACATCTTTTCATGTGCTTCTTGGCCATTTGTATATCTTCTTGTGTGAAGTGCCTGTTCAAGTCTTTTGCCTCTTTTATTTATTACCCATTTTATTGATTGATTGATTGATTGATTGATCTGTCTTATTACTGAGTTGTAAGAGTTCTTTATATATTCTGGATGTAAGATCTTTGTCAGATATATACATTGAGATATTTCCTCTCAATCTATGGCTTGTCTTTTCATTTCAAAAATGGTTTCTTCTGGGGGCTTCCCTGATGGCGCAGTGGTTGAGAGTCCGCCTGCCGATGCAGGGGACACGGGTTTGTGCCCCGGTCCGGGATGATCCCACATGCTGCAGAGCGGCTGGGCCCGTGAGACATGGCCGCTGAGCCTGTGCGTCCGGAGCCTGTGCTCCGCAACAGGAGAGGCCACAACAGTGAGAGGACTGCATACTGCAATAAATAAATAAATAAATAAAATGGTTTCTTTTGAAGAACAGACATTTTTAGTTTTGATGAAGTCCAATTTATTATTTTATTCTTTCAGGCTAATCCTTTCTGGGTCCTAAGAAATATTTGTCTACCTTGAGATCATGAAAATTTTTCTTCCATGTTTTCTTGTAGACTCATCTCAGTTTTAGCTTTTACATTTAGGTCTGTCATCCATTTCAAATTAACTTTATGTATGGTGTGAGGTAGGGGGTCTAGGCTCATCAATATTTTTCAATGGAATTAAAAGGCATAGGCCAGGTGAAGAGGGAAAGTGAGAGGAATGTTGGTTTTCAACCATAAACTAACTAATTCAACAATTATTTTGAGAATTTACTGGGTGACAGTCACTGGGCTAAGCTCTAGAGTTACATAATAGTATCTAAATAGACACATCTCCTGCCTGTATGGAATTTATTTTCTAGAAAATAGATAGACAGACATGAAAGAATTACACAAATAAATGTAAATGACTACTGTGGTAGGAACTAAGAAATAGATGTCTCTTGTTTCACATATATTTGGGGAAAGGCTTTCCAGGAAGATACATAGACATCATGACAGAATCGAGATCTGAAGGAAAACTAGGAGGTAATTAGGCAAAATGGGGTGGTGGACTGAGGGACCAGGGTGTGTTTTGTCTCGCTGGAGGTCCACACATGGGGTCTGGTAAGCAGTGTTGAGTTTTTTGTTTTGTTTTGTTTTGTTTTATCCTGAGAACAGTGGGAGGACCCTGAAGTGTTTGAAGGGGTATGTGTACCATGTGCATCTGTTTGCATTTGTCACACATTCTCCTGCTCCCTGAGGGGGATAGAGACACAGAGCATGAGGCTCTGCAGGATCATGTACTAGGCTTGTGTGGACAGTGGGGTGCAGTTGTTGGGGAGAACTTGCACTTCACTGTGGGTGAACCTGGTCTTGGAACAGGAAATGTGGTTGATGCAGTTGCAGTGACTGCACCAAGGTGGGACCTCAGACCCCATGGGGAACAAGGTGAGGGGACACTGGGGCCAAGTTCAACTGTTTGCAGAGCTGTTTCATACCTAGGATCTCACTTCACTGCACAACAATTTGACCAGGGAAGAGCCATTGCTATTTGTGTCTCTTATAGTTTCCTATTTACAGAGGAGGAGACCGAGGGTCAGAGAAGGCGTGGGGGGGGCTTTGCTCATGAATGCTCTGCCAGGCAAGAGTCAATCTGGCCTTCCTGCTCCAAAGCTCCCTTCCTTCCCCAACATCACCCATAACCAGGAATCATGACCAGTTAGATGTGTTTTTCCAGGCTTCAAACTTTCCACTGGCTCATGCTGTGGGGCTATTTCCAGGTCAGTGGTGGGTCTGGGGATCGGGTTGTGGGCAAATCCTTGGTTCAGAGCAGGTGTAAGAAGACTGGGGGCTTCCCTGGTGGCGCAGTGGTTAAGAATCCACCTGCCAATGCAGGGGACACGGGTTCGATCCCTGGTCCAGGAAGAGTCCACATGCCGCGGAGCAACTAAGCCCGTGCGCCACAACTACTGAGCCTGTGCTCTAGAGCCCGTGAGCCACAACTACTGGAGCCCGTGAGCCACAACTACTGAAGCCCGTGAGCCTAGAGCTGGTGCTCCGCAACAAGAGAAGCCACCACAATGAGAAGCCCGCGCACCACCACCAAGAGTAGCCCCTGCTCGCCGCAACTAGAGAAAGCCCATGCGCAGCAACAAAGACCCAATGCAGCCAAAAATAAATAAATGACTTAAAAAAAGAAGAAGACTGGGTCTGGCGATTTAGGGCTCAGAGATAGTCTTTTTCCAACGACTGAAAACCAGCCCAGTGATCTCAGCAATTCTGCAACCACATAGGGAGACGTGGACATGAGCATCTGGATGGATCCCAAGAGGTGTGGTGGAGAGAGCCTTGGATTTGAGTCAGGCTGACCTGCATCTGAACCCTGGGCATCTACTCAGCAGCCGTGACACTCTGTTTCTTTATTTGTAAAATACAGATCATAGTAGTTGTGAGAATAAAATGGGATAACCATTTTATGTGAAAATATTATTCCAGTGCTCAGCTCACAGTAGGAGCTTAATAAATGTGAGCTGTTATGGCGGCAGCATTATTCTTCCCATTACTAAGGGGAAAAGTTAGTTCTGTGGTTGCGGTGCTATTAACATCATCGTTACTAAGGGGGAAAGGACACGTTGATTTATTCCTCGGGAAGTTCTCTTTCTGTGCCAGCCAAATGCCTGTTTCGGAATGCCATGGCACTCTGAGGGTGCTTACAGTGTCAAACCATAAGACTGATTTGCGGTCATAATCCTTTAGGTGAGTGTAGCAGTTTTCGCTTTGCAAAGCACTGTCACCTCTCTTAGTGCATTTTTATCACCAAACAACCCTCTGAGTTTGGCTGGGCAGGTGTGCTTATCCCTGCTTTCTAGATGAGGAAATGGAGACTTGGAAACGGGCATGATTTGCCCAGGATCCCAAGGAAAGGTAATGATAAAGGCATGATGAGAACTTGGTCAGCTCTTCTAACTCGTTCCCAGCAGCGTGTGGGCAAGAGGCACATGTCTGTGCAGCATTCTCCCAGGAATAGTCTTGACAGCCGTCATTTATCAAGCACATACTGCATATGGGGCCCGGGGTAAGTTAGGTGCATGCATTCATTTTTTTCCCCTCTGTAAACCCATGAGGCTAATGTCGTCCTCATTTTACCTATGAGGAGGCTGATCTCCCAGAGGTGAGGTTAGTGGCCTGAGATTCCCCCGATGGTAAGTAAGGGCTGGTTTGGGATTCCCATCTGAACCACCCCAATGGCAAAACTGGCTCTCTCTTTCCTCTCGTAATCTGCCCCTGAGAAGAGAAAGGAACCACAAAATTATGAGCTGCAGGAACTGCCAGGATGGACATGGCTTTGAGTAGTTTTCTATTTTAACTGGGCTAAGTGAAACCTTTATCTTCATGACCATTGCTATCATGGCTGGGTGGATGTCTGGGTATCTGTTTAGGAGCTAACAGGTTTAGTTTTATTGTTTTGTCAAAATACTGCAGAAATCAATATATCTCCATAATTCAGTGTTATACCAAGAGGAATTTTTGTGCCATATATAGAAAAAATTGTATTATACTTTTGAGATCATAGGTAATGATGACAAAGTGTTCTGTGTTCAATTCCAGCATTAACGTCTGGTTTGAACAAAGCTTGAAATATGATCTCAGAGCTAAGAGGCTTTAATATTAAGATCTTTAACTGTAATTTATGTGACAGAGGATAGGGCTTAGCATAATAAAATGTAATGGGTTCCTCAAATGAAGAGGACGAGAGACAATTGAAAACAAGGTAAAAATGGTAAATTATAAATAATGGTAAATCTACCTTTATGTTGTTACTTCATTTATTTTTGATTTGTTAGATAGGCTCTATAATTTCTCATTTTCCCATGTTTCAGAACAGGACATTTCTCAAATGGTACCTATTTGAAATAAGACCTGGACTCACCATTGGCCTTGGCTCTCTGCTTAAGGGGGTATGAAATTTCCGTCATAGTTCTTGTTTTCCCCTGGTGCTAAGGTTTGATCTGTATAATTCTATTAATCTATTCTGTTGCCCTTTTTCTCTTTGTCTCTTTTTCCTCCTGGTATTTATGGGTTGGTTAATATTTTTTAAATCAGCCTCTATTTATAAGTGCTGTAATGTAAATTTCTCTGTAGGTTAAGCATACATTAAAGATTTTAGACCCCAAACTACGAAATCACAAAATGAAAGAAGAGGAGGCAGCTTTGTTTATCACGAGGAGGGACCACGTGGCCCCGTGTGTTCACTTTGGCTTTTGAGCTTCCCGGCTGCTGAGGCTGTGATGGTTTATGGAATTTTTATTACCCTATCGAAAGAAAAAAGTAGCAATTTTTCAGAAGAGAATTACCTGGAATTTCGCCTGTGATATCTTGGATAATAAACTTTTACTTTTTAGTCACTCTTGCATTTTCAAAACTCTCTTTCTTTCAAGATTTGGAAATAAACAGGCAGAGATGGTATAGAAAATGAAGGAAGGCCTTAGTGTGAAATCTGGCCTCTGGGGCTAGGGTATTTTGGGGGAAGAGCCCTGATGCAGCCTGGATGAGCAGTGATGAGCCATGTCCCCTGCAGCCAGTGCCATCTTAGTGGGATAGGGTGGAATCTGAGCAGAAGTCTTGCCTCCCCGCAGGAAGGCAGGCGCGAGAGAGACCAAAATTCACCTCTCACCCATCCCAGGTGCTTCTGCACCCATTTTTGAAGCATTCGCTTTGGCTTCAAAGTGATAGGAGAGGAATTAATTAGCCTGGACTCCCCTTCTCCTTCCTTTGGGGCTCAGATGGGTCTCGGCAGCCTCAGCCCACAGAACAAATGTGAATGTGGTTTTGTCCTGGACCCACTGATCTGCTCCCTTAGAGTGTCAGCAAATGCAGTTATGCTACCTGCTCTTTATGCATTTGCCTACAGCGAGTGACTCTGTGACACTTGCTTGAAGACGCCTCCCCCCAATCCCCCCAACCAAGCTGAGACTTTTCAAATGCAAACATCCTGGGAGGGCAGCTGTGGGTCATCAGATGCTGCAGTCTGGGTGTGAGCTGCTTGGGGCCCTTTACCCCCAGGACAGGAGGGACCTTTAGGTATTCCAAGTAGAAAAGGGATTTAATACAGGGAAATACAGCTGCTTAGGAGATGTCCAGCGTCTCCCCTAGAAACTGCCCATCCTGGGCGTCCGTAGCCTCAGCTGGGGCTACCTCTGCCAGCCTCACCGCCTGCAGCTCCAAAGTGGGGGATTGGACTTCAGCCCACAGATCCACCCTCTGTCCGTATATCTGCCTGCAGCTGCCACTGGAGATTAATCATGGCTCCTTCCTCCTTTCCATTGTCCAAATCTTGCACAGCAAGTTCATCCGCCGACCCTAACCCAGAACCACATGGGGAGAGGGATCCTGGATTCAGTCTGGCTTTGCCCATGTGGTGCAGAGGAGGATGCGCTGGGGACCACGGCGAATCCAGGGCATTCCCTCACCTCCGTCCAGGCACGGAGGCCCTCTCTTCCCCCACTGCCACCAGCCTGACTCTGGGGCGCGGTAGGGGGACCTTTGTTGGCCACGGCCACAGTCAAGTTCCTGCCCATCCAGCCCTGCCTGCTCCGGTTTTCTGGCTCTGATGGTCTTTCCTTCCTCGCAGTCCTGGAACGCTTTCATGCGCTCACTTTGCCATTATCTTTCCAAGTCCTGTTCCTCCCCAGGTCTCAGCTTCGATGTCACTCTTTTAGGGACACCTGACCCCTAAGCCCAGGCAGGCCCCATTGTTTGCTCTAGCAGGACCCTGCACTTTTCCTTCATGGCTTGTAACACGTGTAATGAAAAGCTCATCTGTGTAATTACTTGTTTACTCTTCTGGTCCCCTGCCAGGCTAAATTCCACAAGGTCAGGAACTCTTTCTTGTTCACTGCTCTGTTCCCAGAATTCCCTGCAGTGTGGCCCTCAAAAAATATCTGCTGTTTGCATGGAGGGGTGAAGCCATGTTTTCTATTATTTTCAAAGCTAGATCATTGCTTAAGAAGCTTTGCAGCACACTAGATCATAAAATTAAATTACAATGAGTCCTCATTCCTCCTGAGTTGTAAAGTACTTTACAGTTTACAAATCACTTTCTCTTCATTCATTCCATTTTCATTCCTTCAGGCATCCATCTAGAAAGCATTTCTGGAATGTCTACTGTGAACATGACACAGAGTGGGTCTGCAGTTTACCTGAGGCTCAGGTAGTGGATGGTCCAGCCCCTTTCTAAGTGGCTGAGAATCAGTCTGTACCCACTGCCCCACACTGCCCGGGGCCATGGCAAGTGGGTGCTGGTGCACCAGGAAGATGTAAATGAAAACAAGACCTGGGATTATAGTAACCTTTCGCGAATTGTTCTGGGCATGCCATCTAAGTGGTAGACTTATCACCAGTGAGTACTAGAAATCTAGGCATCGGTAAAAACTATCAGGCATAATGTGACTTTTGGCAACCTTCCCCCGACCCCCCCATCCAGTGCCAATGCAGCGTATTTAGAACTGACTTTCACACTTTCCAAAGTATCAGCCTGCTGAAATCCCTTATTAGCAGGAACCCACTGTGGATTAAATGAAATTCTGTAGCCCAAGGAAACAGATCTGTGGGTCAATAGTCAGGTAACATGAGAAGTGTTACACAAAGGAATGTGATTTATGAAAAAGTTTTCTGAATTTGCAGCTGTTTTCTTTGAATCCATTAATGCTGAACATTTAGGCAATAGTCTAAATATTTACAATTTGCTGGAAATGCACTGCCACACCAAGTGTTGGGTGTGGAAAGCAAAAAGCAGCGGGGCTGAGGTAGCCTCTTCCCCGGGCCTGCCTTTCCCAACCCTGTCCCTCCCACCCTTGCATCCATCTGGCAGGTCTCAGAGTGCCCAGGCCTTTGCCAACCCCCACTCCACTGGGCCAAGTGAGGGAGGAGATGTTGCCTGATGATGCCTCTCAAGAGAGAGACCCAGCAGATCCCTGAATCCTGCAGCGAGCTGGGCGTCTTTTCAATTCCAGAATTCCATCAGATGCAGGTGGTGTCTGTGAGAGACTTTTCATGGCTTTGTTGAGAAGCAGTTAAAAGGATGGTTATGTGATTCAGATAAAACAATCTGCAGGGTCTGTCTTTGGTTGATTCCTCAGCTGGTATTTGTATTATGGAGGTGTTTGTCCTGTGCTTATATTAGTCAGGGATTTCCAGAGAAATAGAACCAATAGAATATCCCTATCTATCTATCTATCTATCTATCTGGCTATGCTGAGAAGTCCCACAGTCTGTCCCCTGCAATGTGAAGATCCAGGAAAGCTGCAGGTGTAACTCTAGTCTGAGTCTAAAAGCCTGAGAACCAGGGGGGCCAGTGGAGTAAATCCCAGTTTGAGGGCAAGAGACACCGCTGTCCCAGCCTATGTGGCAGGTGGCAAAGGGCCAAATCCTCCCTCCCTCTGCCTTTTGTTCTATTCAGGCCCTCAGAGGATTGGATGATGCCTACCCACGTTGGGGAGAGCAATCGGCTTTACTGAGTCCACATTCAAATGCTATTGTCATCTGGAAACACCACCACAGACACGCAAAAATAATGCTTCATCCGGGCGCCCCAGGGCGCAGTCAAGTCGACAACATGAAATTAACCGTCACATGTGCTGCTGCTTGCTCCAGCCTGGAGGCATCTGTAGTGCCCAGCCACACCCTAGCTCTTGGTCAGTGCTGCTAAGGAGAGGCCAGCAGGGGTGGGGCAGTCCCTAGCCCTCAGGACTGGATCACCCTGGCCAAAGGTTCCGTGAGACCTCATGCTGGGCCTGGGACAGTAGTGAAGATCAGGGCCTGAGGATGCTGCATGTGAGACTGGTGGCCACTTGGATCTGGTGAAAAAATGGATTGCATTCTGGCTGCCTTTAAGCGTTGGATGTTTCCACGCAACTGTCAGATGAAGGCTGGCTTACAGAGTTCTTCCTTTGGTTTTGAACCTCTGATTTGATTTTTCAATTATAAAGAAGTTCATTTATTTGGGGGCCCTGGCTGACTGCGGGATTCAACCACACCACGCTGAGCAGGAGGTAGGGGTGGCAGAGTTACGCGTGTACAAAGTGCTCACCTGAGAAGGTCAGGATGAAAATGTTTCCTCAATGGGTTTGCAGTGCTCCCTGGAGAAAGGAGTCTTGCTGACAGTAGTAAGGCTCCGTGGCTTCGGAGCTGCAGGAACGCTGCCTCAAGTTTTGTCTTCGATAATGAGCCTGTGACACCAGCAGCTTGGTGGCCTTTGGGAAGCACGTGGTGCCTGTCCCACAGGGACCTGCAGTGTGTTCTTGGTGAAGGATTTGGGGGTGGGGAGGTAGGCCTTCCTGCTCGGGCCCATGTCTCGTGGGGTCTCTGCTCAGAGCTTCTCCCCTGTGTTCGAGTGGGACCCACTCGTCCCCACGCGTCCCACCTCCTGACTGCTCTGTGCCCACCCCTACCTGAACCCCCTTCCTGAACCCTCTCTCCCCTCCCTATCCGATCACATTCGATTGGGCCTGTAGGGTCAAGCTCAAGGTTCGCCTCACCCACGAAGCCCACCCCAGCCCTCCTTCCCTTAATTCTGTCTCTGAGATGGGACCAGGGTCAACTGATCAGTTGCCTGTTCGTGGAAATATACACGGTTCCAGCATCCTCCTCATTCCAACCTCCACTCCCAACGAGCCCTGTGCCCCTATCTGTGTCCAGCTCAACACTGTCCTTAGGAATCAGGCCACCAACCAGCAGTTTAGGTGCCCGGCCTTAACCCTTACCCCAGTTCCACCCAGATACCTTTGGATTGGCTTGTAAAATGCAGATGCTGTCTCAAGAGTGTAGGGGATTGTCAACTAGTCAGTCATGAGCCTGAAGCTCTGGAGGGGCTTCTACATCCTCATGAAGACAGCCCGGTGCTCCTAGGGTTGCTGGAAGCCTGGTAGAACCGCCTGGGGTGGCTGCGATCTAAGACATGCAGAGAGCCTCGCAGACGCCAGGGCCGCCCACCACTGAGCGTGCAAGTCTGCAGGCCAGTCCCCCTGCGCACGTCTGCCCCCCAGCCGTCGGCAGCTCTCCCCTCTCCTTCCTTCCCTCAACTGCCCACAAAACAACAGGCTGTGGTCAGGTGTTTTCCAGGGCACGTGTCCCCTCTAACTGAGGGACCTGGGCCACTCTGGAGAAGAGCTGGACTCAAACAGGTCCGGAAGGGCTCTGGATCGGGCCAGCGAAGCGACACGGTCGCGAGAGGCTGTGTATCTGCACACTCAGCTGCCACCTTGCTCCACTCCAGTTATCCGTCCCCAAGTCTGAGGACAGTTTTTTTTTTTTTTAGATGTTGGGGGTAGGAGTTTATTAATTAATTAATTTACTTTTGCTGTGTTGCATCTTCGTTTCTGTGCGACGGCTTTCTCTAGTTGTGGCAAGCAGAGGCCACTCTTCATCGCGGTGCGCAGGCCTCTCACTATGGCGGTCTCTCTTGTTGGGGAGCACAGGCTCCAGATGCGCAGGCTCAGTAGTTGTGGCTCACGGGCCTAGTTGCTCCACGACATGTGGGATCCTCCCAGACCAGGGCTCGAACCCGTGTCCCCTGCATTAGCAGGCAGATTCTCAACCACTGCGCCACCAGGGAAGCCCTGAGGACAGTTTTGCGTAGACAAATTTCCTTAAGTGACGAAAATGTGTATGAATGACATTTGTTCTCAACGGGGTGGAATTAAAGATATCTTTGGGTGCCACCTTAATAATCAGCGTGGAAAGGGCCTTTTCATGGATTTTCCTGGTATTTCCAAGGGACCAGTGTAGGTGGCAAGCAAGTCCGTTTGGTTGGGTGGGGCTGTTATCACCCACCATCTACCTGCACTGACTTCTTGAGAGGCAGAAACCCTCCCAGCCTGCGATTTCTGGAAGGAGGCCTTGCTTTCATCACCATCATCATCATATCTTTATCCAAACTGAGGGAAATGGCTGAATCCATTTAACCATGTACCTTTAATTCTAACAAGCTCTCCATCCCCTCCCTCCCTCTAACACTTTTCTAAACCTCTGCTGTAACAGGTTTTAGAATTTGATTACAGCACCATCTACTGGGTGCTAGATTTCCCGTTTTTCTAGGCCTTTCCTGCACATTGGTGTTGCTCCTTCCTGTTTCCTCCTCCTCTCTCCTCTGTTCTTTCTTCCAGCAGAAGTACCGATTGTTAGTTTGAATAGGCGTCATCGATTAATTCATAAAAGTGAGGCTCTACTAAAATGACAAAAATCCCTTGCCAATAAATACTTACAAAGACGATGGCCCACGCTTACCGCGATGCATTTCATATGATTATTTCCTGGGATCAATAATCTCATCAGTAGGCTCAGTGATGGGGACGTCACCGTAATGAATGGCTGGGTGCCGCAGCCATCAGAAGTGCTGTCCTTAGCCCTGTCACCTCGGAGCTGCCCAAGGGCATGACGGGAATCAGGGCTCTGCCTGGCCAAAGGATTAATCATAGTTATCCCTAACTCATATTCGTGTAATTTGCCTTCCTTATGCAGCCTGCCCCGAATTGATCAGCATGGATTTCTTGCTGCTCAATAGGCCACTGTTGCAGGGGTGAGGAAAGTGGGAAGGACGCCGGGTACATGGCGGGCAAAGGGACAAATCGCATTGGTCACACTCAGGAAGTAACAAACACGGAACACGCCGGAGCGTCCCCGAAGTGTGCTTCTGGAAGCCAGGTGAGGACTTCTTAAGATGAGATGGCTCTGGGTGCTCACGTGTGCTCTGTCGGGGCCAGGCCTTGCCATGGGCCTCCCTGGGTCACTCACGGCCACTGGAGGAGCAAGGAGCCAGGCCAGCAGAGCGAGGGACGCTTCTCATCCCAGTTTCCTAAAAGGCATTGGCCGTGCTTTTCCAGAGACCTGGTTAAAAAAAAAAAAAATCCCGGGGTTTGGGTTCCCCTGAGACGCTGACTGATATGGAATATACATTGACAGAGGCCACGGCTTCGTGGTTACAGTGAGGGGCTCCAGTCAGACGTAAAACCAGCCAGCTTCCTCCACTTGCCATGGCAAAGGCGACCTAATCACTGAATTTCTTTCACCCTAGATGTGGAAGTGATGGGTTGCAGAGGCAGGTCTAGACCTGCAGAGCATCTCCTTCTCTTGGATAACTGCCCTTAATTTGGCCCTGGCTGGTCCACTGGACGAGGGCTGGCTCTCACCATTCACGTACCCACAGAACCTTTTCTCACCTTTGTGCCTTTGTGGAGGCTGGTCCCTCTGCCTGGAATGCCCTTCTCTCTGCTCTTTCCCCCGAAACCCCAGCTGAACCAGCAGCTTTGAGCTGAGTTCCTCGCTGTCCCAGCAGGTAGTCCCCTCCCCGCTCCCCAGTCCCGCTATAGCCTCGTTCATCCCTGGGTGCAGAGGGTGCCACCTTCCGTTTCAGACGTCTGTCCACTCGCCTTCCCTACGAAGCCAAGAGACCAGGACACCCTGCCTCCTCATCCTGGTATCTTTGTGTCCCTGTGGCCTGGCACACAGGGCTCTCAAGCAGTTTGTTCATTCATTAACTCACCCTTATACAGTGTGCTGAGCGCTTGCTTTGTTCTAGGTGCTGGGGCCCCAGTGGTGAGCAAAGCAGCCTGATCCTGTCCTCGTGGAGCGAGCAGTCTAATGGGGGGTGGCAGGGAACAGACGTTAATCAGATGGACCCACAATGAGGACGGGTACTAGAGAGAAAGGGACGAGCATAACAGGAACGGAGCTCAAAGATCAGGGGAGGCTGCCTGGGGCAGGGGATGCTCGACCTGAGTTGCAGGGTAGGACAGGCGGATGGGATGAAGGTGGGTGGGAAGGTGGCAGAGGAGCATGTCCCCAAAGAGAAGAACGTTGCTGTCCCCTACAGCCTTCAGAGGGCGCGTGACCCTGCCAACACCCTGCTTTTGGACTTCTGGCTCCAGAAATGTGAAAGAATTAATTTGTGTTGTCTTAAGCCACCCAGGTTGTGGTGCTTTGTTATGGCAGCGCTTGGAAAGTGACACAGCAGGTCTCAGGAAACAGAGAGTACAGCCCAACATGGCTGGGCTGTGGAGAAGGAGAAGAAGGAGGCTGGGGAGGTAGCGGCGCCGGACCGCGGGGTCCTGTAGTCGTGCGGGAGATGTGTTCTCTGTCCTAAGAGCGAGACATGTCAGTGGGGCCCCTCTGCCGCAGTGTGGGGAGTCCCGGAGGGGCAGGCTTGAGAGCAGGCAGGGCAGAGGGAGCCTGGGGATGGCTCCACCGAGGGGGGTGGTGGAGGGGCCGATGGGGGCCGGGAAGCGGAGGGATTCGCGAGATACAAGGTAGATGGTCGGATGTATAAATAATGAAGGAATGATTGGGACCAAACCACCGACAGAGGAAGAGAGGAGACTGGCTTTCGGCAGAAATCGCCTGTGTAAGTGGAGCAGAGAGGGGCCAGGCTGCCTTGGGACAGAGGCAGGATGGCCACCCCTCCCCCATGATAATGGCCAATTTAAGCATCACAGTCCTGGAACTACCCCCCAGCCCCATCTCCGAGAGACACAGGAGGCTGCTGCCGCCATGCCCAGGTTACAGATGGGTGGGTCCCAGAGAGGCTGAGTAACCTACCTTGGGTCCCCCAGTGGTGACAAAACTGGCACTAGAAACTGGTTCTTCTCCTAGTGCTTGGTCCAAATTTCTTCTCACCGTGCAACTGTTAGACGACGCCTCCTGACAAATGTCCCACTCGTATCCATAAGCGCATGTCAGCCTCTTAAGATGGTTCCTAATTCATTTTCTCTCCTAAATGTTATTCCATCTGGTTACATGATCTGCATCTCGATTCTTTGCGGGGTGGAACAAGGGGAGGCATCAATAAATGCAACAGATACACAACTTAAAGAAGCAGAGGGCCGAGTCAGTCGGCCCCTGCTTCCTGATGACACCGCTGGGGGTCAGCCTGTGGCCCGAGCATCTTCAGGACATGAAGTGCTTTTATAGAGGGGGCAGCCCCTCTCCTGGGCGGATGTATGATGGAAACTCCAGCTTCATGATGAGAGATGGAAGAGGAAGGGGGTGGAGCCTCTGGGGTCAGTCTTGGGCTGTCTTCCAAGAGTCTCCCCTTATGGGAAGAAGGCTCTGTGGCCTTCAAAGGCAGCCTGGGGCAGTGGGAAGAGGCAGTGACGAGACCCACGGTCTGTCCTGTGTCCACTATGTCCTAATGGTCTCTTTGGGTTTCTCTGGGCCTCAGTTTCTTCATCTGTAAAAAGGGGGGATTGGACTAAATGACCTATGGGGAGATGTTCAACTCTAAAATGGGATGACCGTAATCTTATTCTTTTTAAAAAAAAAAAAACGCGGACTTTGTATAATCCTTGAAAATTTGAGTTATGCCTTGTGAAGTCACAGCCACAGCGCTCACCAGTGTTCTCTCGGTTCTGGTCTTAGCCCGAGCTCTCAATTGAAAAATGCAATTCTTGTGCTCACGTGTTATCAGAAGGTGACGTTTTTCCAGGTGTGTTTGTCAGCCTGCTGTTTGCGGCGCTCCTGGATCGGCCCCATCCTGCACAGAGTCCTTCCTTTCTTTTATTCCTGCAGCTCCCTCCCATCAACCCACTGATTTTATTAGTTAGCTTTTGTCTCAGAAATGCTGCTTAACACACCACCCCAAAACTCAACGGCTTAAGAGAACAATCGTTTATATTCATGGATCACTGGATTGGCTGGAGATCAGCTGATCTTGGCTGTGCCCATTCATGTGTCTGGGGATCTGCTTGGGATCAGACCATCTAGGCTAGGCTCCCCTGGGTGGTTCAGCTCTTCTCCACATGCCTCTCATCCTCCTGGGCCAGTGGACGAGCCTGGACGTATTCTCCCCATGATGATGACAAAGGCACAAGGGGCAAACCCAACGGCACAGGCACTTGTCAAGCCTTTGGCCACACCATGGCCACTAACGCTCCACTGGCCAAAGCAAGGCACATGGCCAAACCACAGTCAAGGACAGGGAGGTATCCTCTGCCTCCTTAGTGGGAGGAATTGCAAAGTCACGTGACAAAGGGTGTGGATGCAGGGAGGAAGCAGAGCCCTGAATGTACTCTGTATTTTTACAAATCACACGTACACACTGATACCGCCTTCATTTCATATTTTCACTTCCCTTCTCCCAGGGACAATCATGGTTTTCACCAACACCAATCTAGTTGCTAATATGCTCTATCCTCAAGGCACCTAAAATACCATCAGAATACTGTCAGAATTACTCCCACCAATAAGAAAATCACCAAGTTAAAGTGGCAGATTTCTCCATAGCTCTTCTTGACCTTGGAATGCATCACAGTAAGGGTATAGAGTGAGAGGCGTAAGTTCAAAAATTCCTTGAATTTATTCTCTATTCTGAGTGGTTATGTTATAAATTTGCTATTCATTGAGATTCATTTGTTTCCTTTTGTCTTAGATTCTAGGGTTTGCTTTGTTCATCTTTGTTGATTTAATATTTTGAAAATTGTATAATACACAAACGTGGTTCAAAAGTCAAAAACCATATAAATGGGATTACTCAGAGGAATCTCACCCCCAACCTCTTCCTTCCACCCCATTCCCACTGACTTTCTGCAGGTAGGCATTTTTATTAGTTTTGGTTTATCCTTCTTGTTTACCTTGTTAAAAAAACAAGCGTGTATGTATGTGTATACATGCATAAATTTTACCTTCTGTCTTATACAAAAGGTAATATATATTAAAAGGTGATATATATATTAAAAGGTAATATATATTCAAAGTATATATACATATACTTTTGAATCTTGCTTTTCTTCAATTAACAGAGATCCTGGAAATCACTCCATATTATCTGTAGAGGTCTTCCTCATTCCCTTCTATGGCTGCAGAGCATTCTGTCTGGGGATGTGCCCTAGTGTATCCAGCCAGGGGCCTATGGGCATGCAACTCAGCATAGCAGATTCTCATACTGCGACAGCTTGGCCAAGGGCTGAATGTTTTGCCAAATTCCCCTCCAGAGGGGTTGTGCTATTTTGTACTTGCACAAATAAAATATGAGAGTGAACACAGGCCCAGGTTTGATGGGGACACTTAGGCAAATGAAATGAAAGTTTGGGCAGTTATCCAATGACCTGAGATTCTGTGGATGCGGAACTCTCAGTTTCCCACACCAATCCATGTTCAGTGCTGGGACTGGCTTGAATTTTCTGTATCTCTTTCTCAGGAGCGTATGTCTTTTGTGTGTGTAGCACTGTGTTGTAACTGTAATTTGTTATTGCTGTAACAAATTATGACAAACTTGGTGACTTAAAACAACAGTAATTTATTCTCTGACAGTTCTGGAGGCCAGTCTCACGGGCCTAAATCAAGGTGTGGGCAGGGCCGGCCTCCCTCTCGAGGCTCCAGAAGAGGAGCCATTCATGCCTCTTCCAGCTCCTGGTGCTGCCAGCATTCCTTGGCTTGTGGCCACATCACCTTCCCCTCTGTATGTCTGTGTGTAGAATCCTCCTCTACCTCCCTCACTTAAGGAGATACGTGATTGCATTTAGGGAACATGGAATAATCTAGGATGATCCCCATCTCAAGACCCTTAATCTAATCATACATCTAAAGCTCCTTTTTTTTTTTGAATTTAAGTAGAGTTGATTTACAATGGTGTGTTAGTGTCAGGTGTACAGCAAAGTGATTCAGTTATACATATATATATCTATTCCTTTTCAGGTTCTTTTCCCTTATAGGTTATTACAGAATATTGAGTATAGTTCCCTGTGCTATACAGTAGGTCCTTGTTGGTTATCTATTTTATATACAGAAGTGTGAATCTGTCAATCCCATCCTCCTAATTTATTCCTCCCCGTCCCCTTTCCCCTTTGGTAACGAAAAATTTGTTTTCTATGACTGTGAGTCTGTTTCTGTTTTGCAAATAAGTTCATTTGTATCATTTTTTCTAGACTTCACTTATAAGCAATATCATATGATATTTGTCTTTCTCTATCTGACTTCCTTCACTTAGTATGATCATCTCTAGAACCATCCATGTTGTTGCAAATAGCATTATTTCATTCATTTTTTATTGCTGAGTAATATTCCATTGTATATATATACCACATAAAGATCCTTTTTTAAATGCCATATAATACAGTTTTCAGAGATTAGGATGTGGATATCTTTTAGGAGGAGGATATTATTCAGCATTTTCAATTTACAAAGTGTTTTTACACACAGTTTCTCATGGCTTCCTCAAAACCTCTGTGAAGGATAGACCCTGCCTTGCTGTACCCACTTCCCAGGTGAGGGGCTGTGACTGAGAGCTCTCAGGGTATCTGCCTCCAGGCCTAGAAGTGTCCTTGGGGTCAGTCTGTTCCTGAGAGGATGACTCCAGAGAGAGATGCCCCGTCTCTGAAACCAACATCATCCCAGGTGCCGACCGGTCGACCATTGGACACCTGCCACCCGATAGGTTCATGCTAATTTCTGTCTCCTGCCTACGAGGGGAAACGGAAAGAGCACATTTTTTGTAGTTGGACAAACCTGCATCTGACTGTATGTGCTGATACACACAGGCTCTGTGAACTTGGGGATATTACTTACCTTCCCTGGGCCTTAATTTTCTCATCCATAAAATGGGAACAGTGTAAAATATGGGATAACATCTATAAGACACGAGTCACTCCCTGATACTTGACATGTAAGGAAGATTTCATTTCTTTATGCTTCTGCATCAAATCCCACCTGGCCTGCACTTGTCCACTTGGCAAGAATTCCCCACCAGTCACCTCAGGGCCACCCTTCTCTTCCTGGGGATTGTGTCAAGATTCCAGGGCACAAGCAGCCCAAGAAAAGGAAGGTGAGGCTTCTGGTCATTCTGGTCACCACTGAGTAAGCCCCTTGCCCAGCTCCACTGGAAGCTTTCTGAGTGGCTGTGGTCCTTCTGTGCCCTGAGGCCCGAGCATCCTGGCAGCAAGGCCAGGCTGGTGGTCACCCCACCTCCATGGGGATCTGCCAGCAACCCTCTCCCAGATTCAGCCCTCAGTGCATTGCAGGCAGGTGGGCTCCAAAGGTCCTCCTCTCCCTGCACCCTCCCAGGTACATCCTGTCCCAGTCCAGGTGGGCCCACCTCCTCTCCCCACATCTTCCCCCGAAGCCCAGAGTCCCTCCCTCCTCTGCCCCTATTCAAAACAAGGTCTGATTAGGGTGGCCTCTGAGGTCCTGACAAACGCTCTTCTTTCTACAGATTAAAATCCCTAAAACCTATACACCCCCTGCGGGGAGTAAGGAAAGATCAGACTCTAAATAAATCTGGCTCACCTGGGGGTGGGGTGGGTAGAAAGAAGAAAATTCCTTTTATTCCCTAGAGTTTATAACAAAGAAAAAGAAGAACCAGACGCAATTCACCTTTCAGCGGTGGCCGTAAAAGAGCAGATGTTCAGTCCCCCTGAGAGAGTGGATTCTGGCTCGTGCAGCGCCCTCCCCGCCCCCCTGCACCTCCACGGGCCGCCATCCATCCACGGGTGACACAGAGTAACACAGAAGCCCGAGGCTAGTCCCTGACGGTGACAACAGGGGGGGTCGGTTCCCCCGGCCTGGGACTGCCTGGAAAAGGAGGCGGATGGGGTCGGAAGCAGAATCCATGAAGAGCTGGCTCAGTTGCTGAGACCCCACGGGAGGACTGCGCAGCCCTGGGGATGAGAACTCAGCACAGGAAGGAACCTCGCCGCCTCCCCTGGAAGCCGTCTCCTGGGCTCCACTGACACAAGACAGAGGTGGAGTGCTGTCCCGCCGGAGAGAGACCCAGAGGCGGGGAGGCGCCTGGGGGAGCAGGTCTGGGGGAACCTGTTAGAAAGAGCACCTGAGGAGACCCAGGTCCGGGGCCCTTTGCTCCTTCCTCTTCCAGGAAGTTCAGGGAACACAGGTCGGGCTGTTCAGGTGGGCGAGTGGTTAGAGAAGCAGCAGCGTTAGCAGCCACGCAGGAAGTCTCTCTGGAAAGCCGGCCGTGTGAGCACCACCTCTTTTGTGCAGTTTAGTCTCATCCACAGCCTCGTTGAAAGGAGCCTGGGGGCTTTGTGCCTCTGGCTGTTCCAAAGCGGCTGGGAGTTCCTGGGAAAGAGGGTAGAGTTACTTTTCTCAGAGGTGGCAGATGCCTTCCGTGCCCTCTGGTCCTCTGTCTACCACGCGTGTGAGTGATGCTATGGAGGAGAACAGACGTGGGGCCAACAGGGCATCTCGGTGGTTCTCTCCGGGTTCGTAGCATTGATTGCCTCTTAGGTGATTCCTCTTTCAGCGGCAGTCCTGGGGGAAGGATGGTGCTGCTGTTACAGATAAGGAACCAGGGTGCTGAGGGCAGGAGATGCTGGTTCTGGCCACACAGGGAGGAAGCAGCAGCACAGGGTCAAACCCAGGCATTGTGGCCCCAGCTCTCCCCGTGCCAGCGTCAGCACCCTATGCAGAGGCATCTAAGGCAGTTGTCAGGGCAGCACCACTGGATTGGGCTATCTGCATAAGCCTGGGAAGCCGGGACTTGGCAGGCTGCCCTGGAAGTATACTATTTTGTGAGATTAATCACAAAATTCGTTCCCTGGCATTTCCTGCTACCCTCCTTCCATCCCCTAACACAGGCAGCAGAAGAGCAAAAAGTCAGGTGATGGGCTTTTGACTTTCAGCAGCCTAGGTCTGAGCACAGAAAGATGTTTGGAACAGCGCAAATGAACCAAAGCCAGTCCTCCTACCCTGTGGCTAGATAACTTGAAGGAGGAAGTGAGAGGGGAGGAGAGGGCTTTGACTTTCACAGGAAGGGGAGGATAAGCGGACCCTTCTCTGAATTTGGAGACTGAGAGCGGAGGATACTTGCATGTCCCATCCCCGGGGTAAGGTCCGGGGAGCTGGTGGGATCCCAGAGCTGCCCTTTACCCATCACGGGGCCAGAGCCATGGGCAGAAGTAGTAGGCACTGGGTGTGCAGGCAAAGGGATTTTGAGTGACCCCAGAGTGGTGCAGGAGCCGCCGCTGACTCTGGGTGCTGAAGAGGCTCTGGGGGGAGGAGGGCTGCATGGGAAGGGGGAGGGGGAGAGATGGTGGGGATGAGCTGGGCGGCAGGGGGCGCAGCAGGGTCCTCCCTGGACCAATGGGAGTGGGTCAGCGCTAAGGCCAGCAGGGAGGGAGGACACGTCAGCAGCCTTGCGGTGAGATGACAGTGGCCAGGACCAGACCTGACCACATGTAAGCCCCAGTGGAAACCCAAGTATGGCCCCAGGGCTGGCTAAACCAGTGCCGAATTAGCTGAAAGTGAGGGCTAATGAGGGCTAATTTCCTCAGGGAAATGAGGACTCAAGATAAAAATTAGGTCCATATACATTAAACAACTCTGGGGCTTGAGACATCTTCCTGGTACAGCAGAGTCTAAGAGCCCTCATCACTAGGTGTCCACAACTCAATTTTCCAGTAGAGAATTAATTCACCTTCCAAGCCACCTGCTTTTGGGCAATTCATTGTTGAAGAACGATAGAGGTTATACACACTCACACACACGTACAAATCTCCCAACACACACAGTATTTTCTGCAGAAAGGGCTGTGCAAACTTGCTTAGAGCATTTCAAAAAGTGTGACATTTTCATTTAGCAATAAAAGCACAAAAGGAGGAATGTTTAAGAATTATTTTCCTCTCTTCAATTACTCTTGCAGGCCTTTCCATGGGTGAGGAAAGAGGGGAGAATGATCCCCACCTCTGCTGCCCCTTTCTCATCCCATGTGGCTCTGAAATACTGACCAATAAGAAGAGAGGTCGTGTATTACAGAAGCCACTGGTCACTCAGCAGACATTTAGTAAGAATATAGCTGACACTGATTGTGCACTTCCCATGGCTGGGCCCCGTGCTAAACCCTTTACAAAGCTGGCTTCCTGTCATCCTCTGAGCAAGCCCAGGAGGCCAAAGCTGTGATGTTCGGCTGTGCACTGCTCTGCTTCAGGCCTGTGCAAGGGGCTAAGGATGCTGGAAAGAGTGAGAAGGTCTGTGCCCTGTGGAAGCTTGGAGTTAAACCAGCAGAGGTAAGCCCCTCCCCCCACCCCTGCCAGGCAAGTGAGGAATCACTGCACCAACAGGGCTGTGAAGATAGAAAGACGGGAACGTCCAACCCTGCCTGATGGGAAGGCTTCCTGGAGGAAGTGATGCCTGAATTGGCACTTAAAGGGTGGATAGGAGTTTGTCAAAGGGAAGAGCAGACTGCAATACGATCATCTCAATTTTTCACAAATCCATGGTGACCCTCTAGCCGCTCACAATTCTCAAGACTGCCGTTGGACAGACAGCCCCCAGACTTTCCTCCCTTGGTCCCTCTGTGTGGGACACTCTCCCCCATCCTCTGATTAATGAGCTTCCCCATCCTGCAAGGCTCAGTTAAGTGCCAGTTCGGCTGAGCTGCTCTTTTCCAGGTGGAAGTACCTGCATCCTCTCACTCCTTCCATACCTCTCCCTGGGGAATGCTGCTGAACAAGTGAATAATTGAATGAATGAATGCACAATTACCTACTAGTAGAATGAGGAGGCATTGGATGCTGTTTGCCCAGTCCCTTTGGATCATTGTATTATGTACATGTTTTTAGTTGCTTGAAAAAAGGTTACTTTGTGCTGCAAGTACCACAGAAGATCACAAATGAAACCAAACGAACAAGGAAACAAAAGCCCTGGCTCTCTGTGAAGGAGAGAAGTCACCGGCTGGGGGCAAAGGGTCCACACTCTGGTTCACTTAGCAATCCTCTTCAAATCTGAGGACCCGATGACACATGCATGACACAGAGCATGAAGGCTTGAACAGACTACAAGGTGCTGCAGATAGGCTGGGGTGTGAGCCCACACAGCTCTCATCCCAAGAAGGCACTGGTGCTGTGCAGTCTTAGTGAGGTGGAGCTAGGCTGTCCGTCCACACAGTGACTTGCACCTGCTTGTGACACTGGAGACCCCAGGCTGGCATCTCCAGCCCCAGCCATCCTGGATGACCTGCAGCCTCTTTTTTTTTTTTTTTTAAACTTCTTTGTTGGAGTATAATTGCTTTAAAATGGTGTGTTAGATATATATGGAATGTAAAAAAAAAAAAAAGGTTCTGAGACTCGCAGCCTCTTCAAAGTCACGTGGTCCTACATGACGCCATCACGTTTTCTCCAGCCCCCTCAAGCTTGCATCTTCCCACTGTCCTGCTTTGTGATACAGTCGTCCATTCAGATGTGCTGCTGGATACCTGGGCATCTTCACAGCATCCCCGCCCCCCTCCCACCATGTTCCATTGAGCATGAGCCCCCTTAATTCCCCTTCCTGAGTGTCTCTCATTTCCACCCCGCACCCCTCTGTTCTCCTGGACACGCTTCTTGCCCCGCCTTCTTCCCCCCAACCTGTGCCCTCTAACAGCCTCCAGCTCCATTTCTCACTGCTTGTCCTTCTCTCCATCAGAGTATCTTCCTGGTGTTCAATATGTCAACTTCAATAATATAATAGCCAGTTATTTTACCAGTAAAAGTGAGTTTATTTGAGAACAGCCAGAGGAATTGCAATTTGGCCAGTGTGAACTATGGAGGCCCATAGGCAAATCCAGAGAAAAAGGCAGCCAGGCTTGCTTTAATAGGGAAAAGGGAGGAGTTGGGAGGGGCTGCAGTAAGCAAAGAATCCATTGGAGGAAGTTGATAGTCCAAAGTACGGAGGCTTCTCATTGGTTGGGCTGCAGCAGTCTCTGACTGGCTGAGCTGTGTACCTTGGGGGTGGAGAGTAGCTTTCTTCGTGCTGGTTAGTAAAGTGGAACCTTCCTGTGGGAGATGTATGCATTTAAAAAAAATAAATTTATTTGTTTAGTGGCTGCATTGGGTTTTCCTTGCTGCACGTGGGCTTTCTCTAGTTGTGCAAGCGGAGGCTACTCTTGGTTGTGGTGCGTGGGCTTAGTAGTTGTGGCTTGCAGGCTCTAGAGCACAGGCTCAACAGTTGTGGTGCACATGCTTAGTTACTCTGCAGCATGTGGGATCTTTCCAGACCAAGGCTCAAACCCATGTCCCTTACATTGGCATGCAGATTCTCAACCACTGTGCCACCAGGGGAGTCCTTATGTATGTATTTTTAAGTCTCTTTTTGTTGGGAGTAATTGACCTTGCATGGCGGGCGTGAGAGCTCCCCCTACAGGCCTTCCCGGACTTCAATTTTAGTTGCGGTTTCTTTAATTAATTCCACAAAACCTCACCTTGTTGCTCCCCAGTGATCTGCACTGCGTGTCCAGCAGCATGTAGGCATACGAGGCTTGTTCTGATCGTCTCCTAATGACCTCATCCCTGCAACCCTCCCCGCCTCCCACTTCCAGTGGAGCCAGACACCTCTGGGTTTGCGTTTCAGCACAGCCCCCAGGAGGAGGAGCAGGGGGAGGAGGTGCTCCGGAGGTGAGGCAGGCCCTTCTCCAAGGAGAGGAGGGGGCGAGGAACAGACCCGCTCCTCCCCGAGTCCCTGGAGCCATAGGCCTGGCCAGTGGTGGGCAAGTTGGGCGTGAGATTGAAGTTTTAAACTGGACTCAGTTTTTTTTTTGTTTGTTTTTGTGGTATGCGGGCCTCTCACTGTTGTGGCCTCTCCCGTTGCGGAGCCGCAGGCTCAGCGGCCATGGCTCACGGGCCCAGCCGCTCCGGGGCATGTGGGATCTTCCCGGACCGGAGCACGAACCCGTGTTCCCTGCATCGGCAGGCGGACTCTCAACCACTGCGCCACCAGGGAAGCCCATAAACTGGGCTCAGTTTTAACAACTGAAATAACCTGAAAGTTTTAGAATCTGCCCAGCAGACCCTTATAGGATATGTTCCTCACAGGGAAGGGACATTTGGTACGGCACTGTCAGGGGGGTGTTCAGAGAAATAAAATTCTTTCCTATTTGCACCGCGCTTGCTGGGGGACTGGTTGATAAACCACTGCGTGTGGCTGGCAGTGCTTGCTCTGCCTCGGGTTGGCTCCGGGGTCTGGCTCCTGGCCACCTCTGGGACACAGAGGTTTCCCTCTGGGCCTGCTGCTGGGGTGCACAGGGGTCTGATGGCCTTAATTCTGGTCAAGCTGAACGGCTGCAGACAGTTCAAAGTGAGATGTCAGCGTCTGGTTGTCACATACCCAGGTGAAGGAACGGAGGACAGGGTCTGCCCTGCATTTTGGGTGGGGTTTTGGATGGGTCGTGTGTGTACAGAGATGTACCTTGGGCCTCTGGTGTGGCTTCCCTGCCCCACCTGTGACCGGGCTGCCCGAATTTATCTGGTTTGACGCCGAGAATAAGTAGAGATTAGTTTTTCCTATCTGCCCCCAACACAAAGGTAGGCTGTTACTTACAGCATAAACACTGTGGGAGATGTGCATAATAAAAATAAGGCTATTTTTTTTGTTTTGTTTTTTTCGGTACACAGGCCTCTCACTGTTGTGGCCTCTCCCGTTGCGGAGCACAGGCTCCGGACGCGCAGGCTCAGCGGCCATGGCTCACGGGCCCAGCCGCTCCGCGGCATGTGGGTTCTTCCGGGACCGGGGTGCGAACCCGTGTCCCCTGCATCGGCAGGCGGACTCTCAACCGCTGTGCCACCAGGGAAGCCCAAAGTAAGGCTATTTTAAGAAAGAAAATTTGATGAACGACGTCCAGCACATTGGGAAAGAGGAAATACCTCCTTCCATGTGTATGACTTTTATCCAGGTAGTAATCCACAGTTTAAAGAACTTTCTTAATTTAATAAAGAAGTTATTTTAAACTCAGATCTGGAAAACCCTCATACCTCCAGCACAAGGTTTCGGTGAAATATCCCTCAGTATGAAAATATAGACAGTTTTTTCTTCCAGAGTGAAACACTGCGAGCTTCCCATTCCTGGTTTATTATGCTTTCTGTATCTCTGCTCATTTTTCACCAGTATTGCATTAAGTATTGATATTGATTTCTTGTAAATGGGACTGAAATAGATGGCCCACAGTTTTTTGTTATTGTTCAGTGGCACTTGTATGTAATTTATTATGGCTGCACTGGAAGCTGCCCTGCGCTGCCACAGCTTAAATTAAATGTGCCACGCTCGGCCTCTGCTCTCACCTACATTCCTCATTCAATATCAAAAATTATTATGTATAAAGTTTCTCTTCCCCCCCCACCACTCCCATAAGAACACTTACTGTGCCCTTTGTATTGTTTTGAAAGTTTGTGCTGATAACTTGTGTCATTAGCGGATCATAGGAAGGGGCCGTTTCCTCTCGGCAGCTGGGTTTTGCTCAGTTTCTGAGAGGCCTGGAAGACAGGTGACCCGGATTCTGGGCCTGGTTTTACCCCGCCCAGCTGAGGGACCTTGGGTGGGTCCCCTTCCCTGTCTGTTTCATGTAGAAGCACTTGTGTGGGGTTATGATGATGAGCCCATCAGTCCAGGGCTGGGAGCTGGGGCCCTTTGCCTGTGTCTCCCGAGTGGCCCCGGGTAAGCGGGAGCGATCGGCAGGACTGCGCATCTCTTGGCCGAGGGCATCTCTTGAAGGCAGGGCAGCAGGCATTTCTTCTGGGCATGAGCAGCCTCGGGTATCCCATCCAAGAGACGCTGCAGGGCCGATCTTGAGGCCAGAGAGCGGCCTTGTCCAGAATAGGAAAGGACAAGGGTTCGGGGGGAAGTGTCCTGACAAGAAAAGAAAGTCAGAGTTCTTGCTCTTTGTCTGTTGGGGCCGCTTGGCTGGGCCAGGCCAGAAAAGTCACACTGAACAATCTGGGAGAAAAAGGCATGACTGTGGCCTTCCAGTGCTCAGGATTCTGCGAATTCCCCTGCCGTCCCCTCTAAGGTCCCTCTCCCCTTTCACGGTGTTGTGTGGCTGAACTTCTGGCCTGTGTGTCTTACACTGTGTTGGGTGCGGTTCTCGAGGGACAGAGGGGCCAGAGGCTCCAGGGACTGCTATGCCTGGGGGAAGAGACAGGCCCGGTATTAACATGCAGTGTGTGTGTGTGTGTGTGTGTGTCTGTGTGTGTGTGTGTGTGTGTGTGTGTGTAGCCCCTCGAGTGCGGGCATCTTTATCCCTGCGGCATCCCTTCCTAAAGACATGTTCAAGTCGCATCTTAGACCTGATGCTTTTTTGCCCACGTGGTTTTCACTCCAAATGATTTCCCACTAGATGCGAAGGATTCTACAAGAAAACTGACAAAGTGCCTCACACAAGACGCCAGCCGCCTCCGCATCCATGGCTTTTTAAGGAACCAAGTTAGACTTTTCTGCATTCAGCCTGGGGCAAAACAGCATCTGTTAATTAGACTTTCATTTCTATGGATAATGGGACCCACAGGCCTGCCGCTGAAGTGGACACAGCCCTTTTGTGGCGCGGCCGTCTCTGTGCTGCTTGTGTGAATGAAGCCTGATTGTGGCGTGCAGGGCCCCTCTTGAGTCTCCCGCTCAGACCTGATGACTCCCATTCTTCCTTTAACCACTTAAGGAGGTCTGCGGTCCTTCTTTCTTCCTGTCCGCTGGGCTTTTTTGAAGGAGCCTCTGCTCTGACTGAAGCTGGGGCCTTGCCCAAACACGCAGCACTTTCCCAACGCGGGAGCCAAAAAGCCTCCCCTCCAGCCTCTGAGTCCTCAGGTCCGCCCTCCCTCCCTCCCTTGTTCCCTCCTTCCTTCCTTCATTAACAAAGTGTCAAGGGAAGGGCACCCGATGGGGAGGTGGGCATCACTCCGTGCTGTGCTGGGGTGGGACTGCACCAGCTTTTGAAAGTTGCCCGTGGAATTTTCAGGAATTTTATTGGCCAGTTGTTATATATAACCGTTATTTAAAATTAAATGATGGGGCTTCCCTGGTGGCGCAGTGGTTGAGAGTCCGCGTGCCGATGCAGGGGACACGGGTTCGTGCCCCGGTCCGGGAAGATCCCACATGCCGCGGAGCGGCTGGGCCCGTGAGCCATGGCCGCTGAGCCTGCGCGTTTGGAGCCGGTGCTCCGCAACGGGAGAGGCCACAACAGTGAGAGGCCCGCGTACCGCAAAAAAAAAAAAAAAAAAATGAAATGATGAATGAAATAAATTCTATCAAAATCAAAGGTAATGAACACTCAAAACTCATGACTGCCTAATTATTTTACAGGAGTTTATTATCTGTGTCAGAGGACAGAAGCCCAGATAGTAACTATTTTGGGCTCTGCCAGGTGTATGATCTCTGTCCCAATTACTCGGCTCTGCTGTGCTAGGGTGAAAGTAGCCTTAGACGCTGATTGAATGGGCATGGCTGTGTTTCAATAAAACTTTATTTGCAAAACAGGTAGCATAGATTTAGCCCACAGTCTGGGCTATAGTCTGCCAACCCCGATCTGCCTATCTGCCTGCTGGAAATACTCTGTAATTGTGTTCCTGCTCATCTCATCCCAACCCCACCTTCTGTGACCTCACGTTGGTAGCTTGAAATCAACTGTGGTGGCGGTACTTACACCCCAGCAATTGGCAGACACTAGTAATCAGGGCTTCTTTTCCCAGAGACCTGGCTAAGTATTCACTGGCGCATTGGACTCCTCACTCCGCATCGTAGGAGCTGGGTGTCCTCAGGTACGTTACTGAGCTCTCTGTGCTTTAGTTTCTTTGTGTGACAGTTGAGGTGGCACTTGCCCTTAAGGGTTCACAGGGCATGAGGCGGTATAATGTGTGTGAAGCTCACAGCACTGGGTTTTCAGGGGGATTCACAGCTGAGTCAAAAGTAGGTTCTGGCCCCAGGAATATGTCAGTATCCAGGGAGGGAGGTGGCATAGGTCCAAATATAAAATATAAAAGCCTAATAATATAGGGCTTCCCTGGTGGCGCAGTGGTTGAGAGTCCACCTGCCGATGCAGGGGACACAGGTTTGTGCCCCGGTCTGGGAAGATCCCACATGCCACGGAGCGGCTGGGCCCGTGAGCCATGGCCGCTGAGCCTGTGCATCTGGAGCCTGTGCTCCACAACGGGAGAGGCCACAGCAGTGAGAGGCCCATGTACCGCAAACAAACAAACAAACAAAAGTCTAATAATATAGAGATTTGATTAGCCACTCCCCAGCCTGCCTGAGGACCTCTGACAGCTGATTCTTGGGCCTAGGGGCTACTGTGTCGACCCTGAACACAGTCCCTGGTGCCCAGCCTCTGTAATCTGGCTCCTGCTGCCCCAGCCATAGGCTCAGAGCCCTATCACCTTGACCGTTCCTCTCCCCGATGCATGCGCACACCTCTGAGCCTGTGTTCACTCTGTTTCCTCTACCTGGAATTCCTCTCTTCTCTGTATCCTGCTCCCAGGGCGCCTACTCTCTGCAACTTTCTTAGTCATCCTTAGGCAGATCTAGCAATCCCAAAGGGGATTCATTTAAATGGAATCTCAAGTCTTCCCAATTTCCTTCCAGGCCCTGTGTAATCTGGCCCCCTGTATTAATCAGGTTTTTTAAAATTTCTTTATTTTATTATGCTTTGACATCCTGGGGATCTTGCTGGCGAGGGAGAGATAGCAAACAGCTTGCCTGCACCGCTCCTATGCAAACCAACCAATCCAAAGCTCACGTCACCTCCTTCACCTAACTCACACCAATGCACCATGCCAGTATTGCCTCTGCCCCAAGTCACCCCATGGCCAGGTACCAGGGAACTGGAGACCACCCTGGCAGCCCGGAGCCTGCAGGTGTTATTCACACTGGCCGGTCCTAAGCTGTTTACCCTGCCTGCCCTGCCGTACCCTACCCACATTAGAGGGTTGTGCCTGCGTTGGCCTCCTCCTTCTTCCTTCCTGTGTGGCCCTGCATGGCCCGGTGTGTCCCCTCCTCTCGGGACTGTAAGTATATAAACACTTCTTTCAATGGCACTGACTCCTCCATGTTGTCACTCAGTCACTTCCACAAATTAAACTCCAGGTGCCATGATGAAACACCCCCACTGTCTCTCCAGCCTCTTCTCCTGCCCCAGCCCTGTTCACTTCATTCCAGGTGCACTGGCCCACTTGTGGCTCCTCAGTTATGCCAGACGTGGTCCTGCCTCAGGGCCTTTGCACTTGCTGCTCCCTCTGACTGGACTCTCCTCTTCCCCCAGATATTCTCAGAGCTCATCTCTTCACTTTCATCAGATTTCTGCTGCCCTAAGACTCGAATAACATGCACATTCCTCCACACTCCCTATTTCTCCAACCCGCTTTATGTTCCTCTCTCTGTCTCACCACCACCTGACTTGATACGTATTTATTTCTGTCCCTGCTTGAGCGCCAGGCCCATGAAGGCAGGGACCACGGTTGTTCAGTTGGCTGTTGCATCCCGGTCCCTAGAACAGTGCCTGGCATATCATGGGAGCTCGAGGAGTATTTGGTGCCTCTCTTGTGGACCCAGAGCCCCTCATCCATGCCCCTAAGCCTGCACAAATCACCCTGCTCACAGTTGTTACGTGTCGGTCTTGCCCACTGGGGTCAGGCACTGGGCTCCTTGTCCTGGCATCTCCCAGGCACGGGGTCAGGCGGGGAGTGGCAGCTCAGTGCAGGTTTGTGGGCTTGTTGGAGCACCGCTCACCAGTGGGGACTCAGAGTGGGGAGAGAACATTTGCAAATGAGGGAATAAGGAAGTTTCCGGAGGAGGTGGTATGTGGGTTGGGTGCGAGGGAAAGGGTAGCGATGCACAGAGCTGGGGGCAGTGGGTGTACTGGGCAGAGAGCACCCTGTGCACAAGGTGGCTGAGGAAGGCAGGTGCTCCCCCTGGACTGGCCGTTGCCCCCTCCCCAGCTGCTCTCTCTGCCACAGCTCCTGGGCAGCCTGCTTCTCGCACACGTGTTCCCTCCTGCCTCAGGGCCTTTGTACATGCCGTTTCCTTTCGTGGAACATCCTTCCTGCAACCAAACCCCCCAGCAGCACTCATCCTTCTCCCTCAGCTCAAAGATCAGAGAAGAGGACCTCCCTGACCCTGTCAGGTCCCTCTGCCACCTACTCCCATGATCCTGTGTTTTTCCTTTATGGTTTATCCTACGTTACACTTGGAGGTGAGTATTTTTGTCAGGATTTGAGGAACGTTGCCCTCCCTCCCTGGATGGCAAGCACAGGGGGTGGGAGGAAGGTCCGTGTCCAGTTGGGTCAGCAGGGGGGTCCAGTTCCTTGCACACACCTGGCACACGAGGGTGCTCGGTACACCCGGAAGGACTGAGTTAGGTCCAGCTGGGGCGTCGCATGCTTGCCTTGGGGTGTTAACTGGGCACCAGATAGGCAAAGCAGGTGAGGCCACACAGAAGGGTTGGAGGCCAAGCCACAGAAACCCCTTCTGCCAAAGGCCTGAGGGTCAGGCAGCCCATGGAGGTGATGAGGGTCCTCGGTGCCGGTGGTGGGATGGGCCCCCATACTGCTCCCGTTGACTCCGCCTGGTTAAACAAGGGCAGCTTCAGAGACCAAAGCCACACTGGCAGTGGGTTTGTTTGCGGCTGTAGCAAATGAAGCCTTTTAGCATCAGAAAGCCAGGCAGCATGGCTGCAAACCGGAGAGATCATTTTACTTCAGCTCCTGGGAAAGAGCTTTGTATCGAGGCAAGCGTAACCAGGCCTGAGCACAAGCAAAATGCAGGTGGGGACTCTGGATCCATCGAAACCTGGAAGATGCGGAACGTGTCAGGTCCTGAGGGCAGCGAGGCCAGTTTTGGGGCCTGGGTTGTGGCCCACGTGGGCATGAGTGCATGGATTGAGTCTTAATGGCTTTAAAGTTGGGTTCGGAGGGGGACCCACAGCAAGGCCTGGATGCCTAATCACTGCCTAAGGAGGCTCAGCACCTAAGATCAGGGCCACCTGTCTTTGATGGGGGCTCACAGAAAGATTCCTATGAATCTTCTGGGGACAGATTCTTTGGTTCCTTAGGAGCGCAGAATAAGCTGCTGGTTCACCACAATATTCCAGGGCCTAGATCAGCCTCCGTAGGCCTTCAATACATATTTACATGAAGGAGGGAAGGAAGGAGGGAAGGAGACGTAAGGGACTTACAGAAAAGAGGGCAGGCAGACTCCTCCCCCAGCCCCATAGTCCACTCTGACAGGGCATTCTCGCCTCTCCCCTTCTCATGAACCTCAGGGCCCTCCTTACCCTTCGGGGTGAGCCATCTCCTGGCCACCTTCCTGGCCTCCTCCCCAGTCCTCTTCCTTCATGGCCCCTTTGCCTCAAGGGGGACTTCTGTTTCCTCATCTGTAAAAAAGATGGCCCATTTCTTCTCTCACCACTTGGATTGTAGAAAGTTAGAACTGAAAGGAACCAAAAAGGAGTAAAGGCAGATCAGTGTCAAGTTTAGTCTAAACCTCAATATCCTTGGAGATGAATCTGCTCTATTGTTTTGGCCAAGAAAGAAGTGGGTATTTTGTCCCAGACTCTCACCCGCTTCTCTTGTTTGTTTCCTTGCCTGACGTTGAACAGTAAAGCACATCCAGAGAAACACAAACCAAGAGAATGTCTCCCATATCTTCCTTCCAGCTTGTCCACATTTCTGTGAAAGAGAGACATTGGTCCATAACCTAGGCAGTGTGCCAGGGTCTGCGAATCTTGGTGGTTTCTCCAAGCACAGCTGGAGCGTGGATTGTCACCAGCAGCTGGTCACAGGGGATACTGGTGTTTCAACCCAATGGCATCAGAGGAGAATCTGTTGGGTGCCACAGTGGGCCACAGACCACCCCGTGCACAGTCTTTGGCCGCCTTTCATGGAGAGTCTGCAGGCCCTCCATCCTCTGCTGCCCCCTGTTGATCCTGCCATGGTCATCATCGCTCTGCATGAGGTGCTCACAGGGGGCAGGCAGCGACGGGGGCCGCAGTGTGAGGAGTCTTGGGGCTAGTGTCGGGCCGCTGATGTTTTGAGTGTTCCTAGTTGTGCGACCTTGTACAAGTTGTTTAGTGTTGCTAAGCCTCAGGTTTCTTACCTGTAAAATGGGAAGAATAATAATACCCACTTAAAGGTCATTGTGAGGATTAAATGAGCTCTCTCATGGATGGACCTGGAGATTATCATACTGAGTGAAGTAAGTCAGACAGAGAACGACAAATATCATATGATATTGCTTATATGTGGAATCTAAAACAAATGGGACTTCCCTGGTGGTCCAGTGGTTAAGACTCTGCACTCCCAGTGCAGAGGGCCCAGGTTCCATCCCTGGTCAGGGAACTAGAGTCCGATGCCACAACTAAGAAAAGATCCCGCGTGCTGCAACTAAAGATCCCACGTGCCGCAACTGAGACCCGTTGCAGCCAAACAAATAAATAAATATTTTAAAAATGATACAAATGAACTTATTTACAAAACAGAAAACAGACTCACAGACTTAGAGAATGAATTTATGGTTACAGGGGGGAAGTGTGGGGGGAGAGGGATAGGTTGGGAGTCTGGGATTGACATGTACACACTGCTATATTTAAAATAGGTAACCAACAAGGATCTACTGTATAGCACAGGGAACTCTGCTCAATACTCTGTAATAACCTAAGTGGGAAAAGAATTTGAAAAAGAATAGATACATGTATACGTATAACTGAATCACTCTGCTGTACACCTGAAACTAACACAACCTTGTTAATCAAATCTACTCCAACATAAAGTAAAAATGTTTAAAAATGAGCTCTCTCTATGAAGCCTCTAGCAGACTGTGTGGCTATAGTGAGTGTTCAGTAAATGGAAATTTCTGTTATTATTGCTGATGGGCACCTCCACAGCCCGATGTGGTAGATGCAGTTATTCTCCACATCTTCTGTGTAAGGAGGCTAAGGCTCAGAGGGGCTTGGTAACTTGACCAAGGGCTCGGGGCTGGAGAATGGTGTTGCTAGGAGACAAGCAAGGCGGGCTCATGGTGTACTCATTACCGGATAGAGCTCAGTATCTGTTCCTCGCCTCTGCCATTCCCTTTCTTGGGAAGAAGGCTGAACAGTTTACAAGGTCCCATTAGACAGTATCTGTCTCAGTGAACATTTTTGTACACATCTCCCAGGGCAGATGTACAAGAGTTTCTCTAGGGTGTGTACCCAGGAGTGAGACATGGGTCATAGACAGGATGACAATGTATTGTTCAAACCAGGACACTTTTGAGAGTGAAAGGGACTGCTATTAATAGTCATGTGGGCTAACAGGTGTTATCCCAGGACAATACTAGTTTTAAAATGTACATGCATTTTTAGCAAAACCTTTAATGAAAAACACAGGACTTTAGAAAACTTTTTAACCCAAATACACTTCTCCCCTCACCTACTTCTGACCTACACTTTGTGGTTTTTTGGTATTTTAGTTCCGTATTTAGTTATAATAGAAATTTGTTTAGATTTACCTGTGTGTTTTTCCATTTTACTTGTTCACCATTCCTTTTTGTAGCATAGTCATGCCTTCTGTAATCTTTAATTTTTTTTCCTAATAAATGTCTTTTAGATGTTCCTGAGTGAAGATGTTCCTTTAGATCTGTTGGTGGCAAGACTCTTTTTAAATTTTTATTTCTGCTTATAGAATTGTATAAAGTTGCTTTTTTAGTTCAAACTATGTTGTTGAAAAATAGTTTTATTGGGAACAAATTTTAGGTTAACAGTTATTTTCTCTCAACACTGAAATGATATTATTCCATTTGGTCTTCTGGTTTCCATTGTCACAGTTGAGAAGTCTGCTATCAGTTTGTTTCTTTGCAGGTGGTCTGTCTTTTCTCTCTAGCCATTTTGTCTTTGACATTCTGCAGTTTCAATATAATATGTTTAGATCTATCTATGTTCTTTTCTATCCTTTTTGGATTGATGCTTTCTGGATCTATGGATTCATGCCTTTCATCAGTTTGGAAAATTTCTCAGCCATTTTCCTTGAAAAAAATTCCCCTTTCCATTTTCTGCATTTTTTTTCTGGGATTTTGATTGTGATTTAGAATTTTTAACTCTAGTCTTCATAGGTCTTAGCCTTTCTTTCATACTTTAAATTTCTTGCCTCCTGTGATACATTGTGGGCAATTTTTTTCCAGTTCTATCTTCCAGTTCTCTAATATCTCTTCAGTTGTGTCTCACCTGTTGTTTAACTATCCACTGTATTTCTGATTTTAACAACAATTTCATTCCTAAAGGTTTTATTGGGTTATTTCTCAGATAACCTTGTTATTTTGATGGTCTTTTACTGCTTGTTTATTTTTGTGATTCTAGTTTTAATTTTCTTAAACAGTTAATGAATAATTATTTCATATTATATCTATCTAATAATTCCACTGTCTGAATTACTGGCCATCTAAGTTTACTGTTTGATGTGTCTGCTAACTTTAAATCACGGTGATTGCTTCCTTACGTGTTTGGTGATCTTTTATTGTGGAATTACATTTGCACACTCTTAATTGGCAAGAGATGCTCTCCTCCGGAAAGGTTTTGTGTTAGCTTTCTTTTTGGTTAATAAGAAAGGCTACACATGTAGGGTCACTTGAGACTCTGCTGAAGGTCTCTAATTTAATATGATAGTCTTATGCTTAGTTCCTCCACCTTAGTGACAACCCAGGGTTTATGTTAGCTGCAGAGCTTGTGCTGACATTTGTGCTCAGTGCAACCCCATCTTCTTTGCTTGCTGCAGGTTATATTTAGCTCAGGTTTATTTATTTATTTATTTATTTATTTATTTATTTGGGGAACGGGAGATCCCTGGACATTGACCTTATCTCTTATAAGGGTATCAATGAAACAAATGGAGCAGCACAGTCCAAATCCATACATTTTTCATGGATGAAGTGTTCGTATCTATAAAACGGGCAAGACAGCACTGGTTCCTTCATGAGACTGTTTAGAAGATAAGGTAACGTATCTGAAATAACTTTTGCTTTCAGAAGCTGTGGCTATCAATGACCTGTTCTGCTTGTCCCACTCCTGCTGCTCTAAGGAGGACTGACACCCCCTCCTCCTTTTCCTCACATTTCTGATGAGCCGTATCCCAGGAAGCCTCAAATTCTGGAGTTTTCTGGACCATTGCTCCAGATAACCACTGCTCTTTCCTCAGCATCCTTCATCTCCCCACAACTCTTGGCTTTGTGACTATGGATTCTCTCTGCCTTTGCCTTCCGTCTGTCCCTTTACCCTCAACGTGTTAAGCTGGTATTTGGACCTCAACTTTCCCAGCCTCTGACCTAATCAGTCTCTCCAGTCCCTTCACCTCTTGTTATTTTTCCCAGAAACTCCTTGCACCAGCCTTACCCTGGGAACCCAGTGCTCACTCCACCCTCTCTGTTAATGCCTGGCCCAGCCAATTCCGGGTCAGGGATGGGGGCTCATACAGGAAGAATAGAAATTGGAAATGTTAGCATCACTTTTATGATTAGTTTCTATTTGGAAATCACACTGAAGTTTGTTTGAGGGTTGGTAAATTGGAAGGGCATTTTGCTTTATATTTCAGTATCCCTTTTTATTTATAAATCACACATGCCTGCCTTCCCCCACTTCATTCCACCCCATATTCTCATTCATAGCAGAAATAATTAAAACAGGTTAGGGTATGTCAGTGGGGTCCAGAAGAAAGGACTCAAATTTTAGAGCCTGATAAACCTGCATTTAGGAACAAAAAGGTTTCTAAATCCAGTGTAAGTTAAAGGTCTTAAAAATCTGTCAGCAGCAGAAACAAAGAGTAAATCTTAGTGATTTTCGGATAGGCAATGACTTCTCAGATAAAGCACAAGCAACAAAAGGGAAAAATAAACAAATTGGCTCCTGAAAATTAAAAACTTTTGTGCTGAAAATGAAGCCAGCAAGGAAGTGAAAAGGCAACTCATAGAATGGGAAAAAATATTTGCAAATCATGTATCTGAGAAGGGACTTGTATCCAGAATATATTAAAAACTCTTACAGCTCAATAATAAAAAGATAAATAACCCAATTAAAAAATGGACAAAGGATCTGAATAGACATTTCTCTGAAGAAGATATATAAATAGCCAAGAAGCACATGGAAAGGTGCTAAAAATCATTCATCATTAAAGAAATACAAATCAAAGTGACAGTAAGATACCGCTTCATACCCACAAGATGGCTAGGACCCAAAAGACAGACAATAATAAGAACTGGTGAGGATGAGGGGAGACTGCAGGCCTCAGACATTGCTAGTGGGAATGTAAATGGTGCAGCTGTTGATACTCTGGAAAATAGTTTGGTAGTTCCTTAAAAAGTTAAACATAGGGCTTCCCTGGTGGCGCAGTGGTTGAGAGCAGCACTATTCATAATAACCAAAAGTAGAAATGGCCCACATATCCATCAGCTGATGAATGGATAAACAATAGAATATGATTTGGCAATAAAAACAAATGAAATACTGATAATATATAATATAATGTGGATGAACCATGAAAACATGATGCTCAGTGAGAGAAGCCATCACAAAAGACCATATTGTATGATTCCATTTATATGAAATGTCCAGAATAGGCAAATCTATAGAGACATAAAGCAGCTTGGTGTAGGGTCAGGGGTGTCAGGTGTGGGAAATGTAGAGTTCCTGCATTGGGTGTGGGGTTTCTTTTCACGTGATGAAAATGTTCTAATCTTAAACTGTGGTGATGGTTACACAGTTCCATACTGAAAAAAACCTGAATTGAATGAATTACAAGATATGTGAATTATATCTTGATAAAGTTGTTAAAAAAACAAATAGCAGGCTTCCCTGGTGGCACAGTGGTTGAGAGTCCGCCTGCCGATGCAGGGGACACGGGTTCGTGCCCTGGTCCGGGAAGATCCCACATGCCACGGAGCGGCTGGGCCCGTGAGCCATGGCTGCTGAGCCTGCACGTCCGGAGCCTGTGCTCCGCAACGGGAGAGGCCACAGCAGTGAGAGGCCTGCGTACCGCAAAAAAACCCCAAAAAAACAAACAAAAAAAAACCAAATAGCACATTCTTTCCTCTATCTTGGAATTTGATTAAATCATGTTAATAAAATGTTCCATTAAAATTAGGGTTGCCAGGGACTTCCCTGGTAGTCCAGTGGTTAGAACTCTATGCTTCCACTGCAGGGGGCATGGGTTTGATCCCTTGTTGGGGAACTAATATCCCGCAAGATGCACAGCACGAAAAAAAAAAAAATTAGGGTTACCAAATTCAGCAAATAAAAATACAAGAATCCCAGTTAAATTTGAATGTCCAATAGACAAGGAATAATTTTTTAAGTTAAGTATGTCCCAAATATCACATGAGACAAACTTATAATGAAACTTTATTCATTTATTTGAAATTCAAATTAACTGGGCAACTGTGTTTTATCTAGTTACCCTAATTAGACTATAACATAAGCCATAGCCTTTTCATACAGAGCTATACCATTTTGAAAACCATTGTCTTTCCATATGCATCCTACAACCCCATGGTTTTCATTTTACAGAGCGTTAAGCAGAGGCCTAGACTCCTCCACGTGATCCAGTGGCACTTCCAGGATTTGAACGCAGGTCTGCCTGACTCCCAATGCCAGGGTCCTCTGTCACCGAGGCGGGCACATGGCTGATGGCGAGAAATCTGTTTTGTCCCTTGTTTCTGTAAGAGAAGCAGAGAAGGAAACCTTCAGTCCCCATGAAGTTCCGTGCAGGGGCTCTGCGGCCTGGCTGCTGGCAAACCAGAACAGTGAGTTCCCATTAGAATGTTCTTTTCTGGGAGGAGATAACAGGATAATAGGTATCTTACTTGCTTCCTGTAAAATGGTGAGTGACAAAGAGTCACTTGAGATTAGAGTAATTCAGAACGAGTTAAGCCAATACCTGTGCTCCTTAGAGATCAATTTTTATTTTGAGGAGAGGAGAGAGAGGATAAGCGAGATTCAAAATAAAATTCGGCGTTCCTGCTCCAACCTCAATAAGCCTGGGGGCTCTGGGAGGGAGGTCTCTGTGTGCACTAGGAGAGATGGGGTTGGCGGGGCATGCTTCTGAAATCAAAGGCACGTGATTTAGGAGAAAATGCTACCTCTGCACCGAATTCCTTTAGTCTTCTCAGAGAGAAAGTGGGTGCATAAATGATGTTGTAAAGATGTTTAAGATTTCACGGGCTTCCCTGGTGGCGCAGTGGTTGAGAGTCCCCCTGCCGATGCCGACACGGGTTCGTGCCCCGGTCCGGGAAGATCCCACATGCCGCGGAGCAGCTGGGCCAGTGAGCCATGGCCGCTGAGCCTGAGCGTCTGGAGCCTGTGCTCCGCAACGGGAGAGGCCACAACAGTGAGAGGTCCAAGTACCGCAAAAAAAAAAAAAAAAAGATGTTTAAGATTCTTGAGTAGGGTACACAGTCAAAAATGAAACTGGCCATTTGGGGAATGAAATGATACTTTTTCCCACCTTGCCAGTCATCATAGCACACTATTCTTGCCTGCATGGTTGGGCCAGTGGGGCGTGCCTGTTGTAATGCAACAGCGAGTCTCACTCTGGTGTTTTCTATGATATAGACACAAATAGTGGTCACTGAGCAAGCATCAGACTGAATCTGAATCAGCCAGGGATGATTCTAGGATATACATTCCTGGACCTCATCCCTGTAGATTCTGATTCAGCAGGCCTGGCTTGAGGTCTAGGAGGTTATGATTCTTAATAAGCCACTTTGGAAACCCCTGGTAAAGGAGAAATATCAAGACACTCTATCTCCTAATTTAAATGTGTGCATTGGACAAGGTTTGGATGCAAGTGGTCATCGTTTGCTGCAAACAGATCCTGTTTTTGGTCATGGATCTGTTCATGATAAGGAAATTTCTCAAAGAGGCAAATCATGCTACAAATACTTAGGACAAATGACTTTATAAAGAAGCCTTGTGGCTAAGCTTTTTGTAAGGCATTTATCATCTAAAGACTTGTCCCTAAAGGCAAATGTGATAGAGTGGAGAGAGCCATGCCCCAGAGCACAGATGGTGGGGTTGGAATTGCAGCCCGGAGCTGGATGATCTCAGGATCTTTGCTTAGCTGTCTGGGACTCAGGCTTCGAGGAGCTGTGTGTGTGTGTGTGTGTGTGTGTGTGTGTGTGTGTGGTAGGGCGTGGGGTGGAGGCTGGTATGGAAGGAGCCAGCAAAGGGAGTAAAGGGTGAAGTGAATGCTGAACTCAAAGGCTCTTTCCAGCTTCTTCATTCTCTTATGGAACCCTATTATATTTCAGGTTATTTTCTTATTAGAGTTATGTAATTTTTCTTATTCTATTTTAGTTTTTGTAAAGTAGTCCATTACTGTGCTCTGGAGACAAATAACCATCCATCCCTCCCCCTCCAGCCCAATTTGTTATTAGGTATCTAGGTGGACTCAGGCTGCTCCTGGCTCCTGGCTGAAAGGGCTAGGTCTCCTCCCTGCCCACTTCCACCTTTTGCTGTAGACGCACATCCTTGCATGCATGTTTTTTCATAAACTTCATCAGATGATCTGTTTTATTTTCTGATTCTTTTTTTTAAATTAATTAATTTTATTTTTGGCTGCATTGGGTCTTTGTTGCTGCACACGGGCTTTCTCTAGTTGCAGCGAGCAGGGGCTACTCTTCGTTGCGGTGCGCAGGCCTCTCACTGCGGTGGCCTCTCCCGTTGCAGAGCATGGGCTCCAGGTGTGCAGGCTTCAGTAGCTGTGGCACGTGGACTCAGTAGTGGTGGCTCAAGGGCTCTAGAGCACAGGCTCAGTAGTTGTGGCGCACGGGCTTAGTTGCTCTGTATCATGTGGGATCCTCCCAGACCAGGGCTCGAACCCGTGTTCCCTGCATTGGCAAGCGGACTCCCAACCACTGTGCCACCATGGAAGACCTTATTGTATGATTCTTGAGAGAGAGTTCCCCTTCTCTGGCATTCCTGGGAATGCTTCTGAAAACACTGGAAAAATACTCTTACCCCGAAGTTACATTAAGATCTTTAATTAACAAGAAATGAGAAATTCATATGCCAGACCTTACGTGGGTATGTGGTATTTAAGCCTCTAGAATTTCAGGGTGACCTTAGTCTACAAAATAGATTCTCTTGCCTGTAGCATTGATTTTTTTTTTTTTTTTTTTTTTTTCCTGAGCAGACATTTGCTTCTCTGCTTCATCTCCTGTGGCTCAGGACTCTGGTGCCCATGTAGGGTCTGGGAGGTGGTCGGAGACGCCTGTTCAGGTTGACCTCAATTCAGCAGCTCTTTCTTAGTGCCGCCTGTCCAGACCTCTGTCTACAGCGTGGGCTGCCCTCTGCAGTGTCTCCTGGTACTTTGGACTATTCTTCCTCCGGGGCTCCTGCATGTGACCCAATTATTCTCAAATGTCACCAGAGGTAGGACAAACATATTTTCTTGGATGTCCCCTTGTCTCTCTTCTTGTCTTCCAATTTCTAGGTAGCTGGAGTCATGTGCTGGGCCCACAGGTCTTTCTTACTTGATTATATCCATTGATTATAGCCTTGTTAGATGCATAAGCCTTAAGAGTTCTGGAGTCCTCGGGAATTGATCAGCAGCTTATGTTAGGAAAAATACTGAAGTTGGATAAAAAGCACATCTTAAAAAGCAGTTCTGTTTGATTTCTGATTATTATTGTTGTTCTTATAGCAAAGTGATGTGCTCACCGCCTGCCTCTGAAGAGCTCACTGGTCTGGGTATCAATTTGACTGCAGTCAAGGTAAGAAATAGAGTGTGGTTGAGATGCAGGGAGCTGGGAATTAATCTCAATGTCATCACAGATACTTATGATACAGTTGGACTTTGATGATCCATGTGCTTTGGAATACCTCTGATCCTGAACTCTGGTCCCCAATAGCTGTAGTCATAAAATCCATTCTGATCGCTCAGAAACTGCATAAATACACTTTAGTAATCCTTTGGGTCCAAAGTTAAGGTTACAACTATGAAAATCACGGTAATGCTTTCAGCTGAAAGGGAAATGGTCAACTGTGATGATGAAGCTGTCCTCGGCCCTGACTTCATCATCGAGCAGAAGCCAATGTAGAGTTTAAAGGGTGCTGCCAAGTGGCCAGATTCTAATCCAGTTCAAAGGTCCATGAAAGAATGCATTTGTACTTAAATTTTTCCCATGGCCCTGGAAAAAGGTTGCAGATTGCAGGGGCAGTGGGTTTAGCTACCATCCAAGCAACGCTTTGAGAATTTGGCTTCTGGCTAAGGAGGCACCAGATGCACCCAAATGTTAGGACACTGCTCACGGAATAGGTGGAGAAGGGGCATTTTCAGGGTCATCTTGGTGCCTCCAAATTCTGCACCCACTTATCTACTGCTGATTTGTGCCTTTACCTGCAGACAAAATCAGTTTTCTTAGATTAGGTTGGGTTCTCAACTCTCTGCCAGGGGGCTGTGGGATCCCAAGGATTATCTTTCTACATCAGATGCACAAACAGGTATCTGAATTCTCTCTCCCCATAAAACAACCACGGCCATAAATATTTATAAATATTTAGATACAGTGGATTACTGTCCTTTAATTTATGAGATTTCAGCTATTTGCCTTTTAGAGGGAGAGGGAAGGAGGGAGAATGAGAGTGAGAGAAAGTCTTTGCTTCCTTCCCTATGGGAGGTTTGCCATGGAGTGGGTGACTCTGATGTTCCCTCCTGGTCCCCATTCCTACGTGCTGTATTTTCTGCCTCTCCCATGGGGGCGTCTCACCATGCTGAGTGTGAGTCTACGATTTAAAGATATTCATACAACATAGCTCCTAAATACAAGCCAGCTCAGTATCAACTTAGCTGAAGAAACTGATTTCTTCCAGACCTGGAGGAAAACCTGGCAGGGCTGAACTTTGGGAGACAGGACGGTGGTGTCCAGGTGGTTCCTATTGGATTTTCCAAGGGCATCTTTGCTTCTAGGTGATTGTAGCCTCACACAGCCTTTTAGAACTTGATCCTGGATGAACTCATCTCTGGTAAAGTTTTTTGTTTTCACAAACTGTACTCCTAGGTAAAGGTTGTATATCTCCTTTCAGACTCCAAACACACTCTCGAAGTAGGTAAGGTAGGCGCTTAGTACTGTCCCCATTTTTCAGATAAAGAAATGATGCTTGGATTGACCTGCTCAAGGACACACAGATAATGATTTACAGTTGGACTCAGTCCCAGCTTTGCAAGCTCTTAATCCTTCATTTTCTCCACTTTGGGATATGCCTCTAGGATGCTGAGGCTTAGATTCTTCTCATCTTACCATGAGAAGAACAGAGAAAACTTTATTCATTTCATGCTGTGCATCTTCTAGAAACCACACCTGAGTTTATTAGAAATATATTATTTCAGGAGTAAATATTGTCTCTACTCTAATACCTGCATATCTTATTGAAAAATTAAAACCTTTGAAAAATAACAGGGTTCTTTTTATCAAAAAGAGGGGGTAGCCGTGATAATAAAAACATATGTTCTAAAAGAAAAAAAAAAAGGGCCAATAGGCAAGTGATGATTTTCAAAGCAGATTAACCCGTTTTGCCTGCTCCTTTTCCTATGCTTTGTATGCCTCTTACTTATCTCTGAATTGACTAAAGATAGTAATAATCATAACATCTTTACTTGAGGCACTATGGTCTGGGCAGTGTGCTAAGCATTTCGCATACTTTATCTCATTTGATCTTCAGAGAGACTTTTTGGTTAGCTACTATTAACTTGCTTACTTTACAGATAAGGAAACTGAGGCTTAGAGAAGTAAGTTGTCTACAGGCACTGTGGCAGAGACGCTCACTAGGTGTATTTATTTCCTAGGGTTGCAGAACAAAGTACCACAACCTGGGTGGTTAAAACAACATAAATTTATTCTCTCACAGTTCTGGAGACTAGAAGTCTGATATCAAACTGTTGGCAGGGCCACACTCTCTCTGAAGGCTCCAGGGGAAGATCCTTCCTTGTCTATTCCTAGCCTGTGGTAGTTGCTGGCAATCCTTGGTGTTCCTTGGCTTGTGGCAGAACGACTCCAGTCTCTGCCTCTGTCATCACATGGCTGACTTTGCTGTGTGTCCCTTCTCCTCCTCTTCTTATAAGGACACCAATCATATTGGATTAAGGGCCCACCCTACTCCAGTATGAGGTCATTTTCATATACCTAATGACATCTGCAACTACCCGATTTCCAAGTGAGCTCACTTCTGAGGTTCTGGAAATTTTAGGGGGACACTATTTAATGCAGTGCACTCTCCAATCTGGTTTCCTCTTCCTGGACACACATGAAGATCACACCTCCCACCTTCCCTTGCAGTTAGGTTGGGGCCAGATCCCTGGGTTCTGGTCAATAGCATGTGGGCGGAAAGGTGTTCATCACTTCCAGGCTTGGCCATGAAACACCTGAGCAATCTTCCACACTCTCCCTTCACTTATCAGCTGGTTGAATTCAGTGAATCAGTGGGTGATTGAGGAGGCCCTAGAAGATGGTGCCAGAAGATGGCAAAAGCCATCTGTGAAAAGGGATCCCCATGTCACAGCCTGTTCTGAGGACTGATTGGATTAAAGAAATAAATCTTTATTGTGCTGGGGCGGCTTGTTATAGCTGTTAGCCTCCCAAATACAGAGAAATGACTGGTAAACTGCAGAGTAGGATTCAAAGTATACGGCTCCAGAGCCCAGGCTCTCAACTGCTCTGCTGTTTGACTTCCTGACAACTTTCTCCTTTAGCTTTTGTTATTTCGTTTGTGCACATCAGTGGCTTAGCGAGCGAGTGATGGCCCTTGTTTGCAAAATCACCAGCTGTGATATCACATCCTGGTGATCTGTGCGTGTGAATGTGTACTGTTGGGGTGGGCAAGACGCAAAGTCCAGAGGTGCCAGGATGTTCTAGCACATTCACCCCTGGCTCTTCACACAGGGACCTAATAAAGAATTTCCCCATCAACAGGCTCCCTAGATGGTTGCCAGTTCTCCTTATGTTGGTCCTCTTTATACCTCTATGTTAGGTCATGCTTCTTTGAAACCCATACCTCCTTACCTGCCCTCTTGGGAGGCTCAGGTGGCTTCTTTTCCCTTTTGTCCCATAGTCTCTCTCTTTTTTTTTTTTGGCCACACTGAGAGGCTTGTGGAATCTTAGTTCCCCAACCAGGGAATGAACCTGGGCCCTTGTCAGTGAAAGTGCAGAGTCCTAACCACTGGACTGCCAGGGAATTCCCTGTCCCATAATGTCTTGAGTGCCCACCATGTGCCAGGTGCTGATCTTGGCCTGAGGAGGCACAGATGATGGAAGCTCTGATGTCAGAGTCTTCACCCCAGAGCGAGGCAGATAGCAAGCCATGAGTCTCCCAGATCTTTATGGGACTGGGCCACATGATACGAAGCAGTAGCAAGGGGACTGACCTAGTCTTTGAGTAGAGAAGTTTTCCTGAGCATCTGAAGTGAAATTTAGAGGACTAGTCTGAGTGTGCTGAGTGTATGGGGTATGGGGTGTATGGGAGGTGCTCCAGGTCAATGACATGTCTGAGCCCTCAGGGACATGAGAAGGCATGGGAGCCCTGGAACAGGGAAAGGAGACCCCTGTGCCTGGGTCCCCATGGAGAGTGGGGGGCCCTGGCTCTTGTGACTCAGCTCTGCATGGACCTCGAATGGGTGGAATCATCTGCATTTACTGATAAACTTTGGAAGCAGCCCTTTCATTCTGTTTAGTTTTAGCTTCTGGAACAATCTCCCAGACTTCTGAATCAGCATCAGGCATTAGCATAGACATGGGAATATGCATGTGAGGTTGTTCTGAGCCTCTGGCCCTAAGTTTTCATTTTCTGAATCTTTTCCTCATTTTTTGCTATGTAGGGCCATGTTTCACAGGCTCTAAACATTTCTCACATTGCACAATCTATCCTCTGTCCCTCAGAATCTCTCTTATCTATTGCATTATGAAATATATGATACATAAAAAATATTATATAATATACACAGAAAATATGTGAACCTAACACCCCGCCAGAATAATAACTACAAGTTCATCCTATATGCAAGAACATTAGTTTTTTCCCTCATCACTTTCTGTTTAATTTTAATTTTTAAAAATAAAGTTTATTTTTAAAGGTAAGATTTCCATTATTATTAAAATTATTGTTATAATTTTATAAGAAAATCTGATAACATGTGGTTCATTAGTTTTTTAAAAAGAGTTCTATTAAGGCATCCTCAACATACAATAAACTGCTCCCAAAGCATAAGTTTTTGACATACATGTGTGTCAAATTGTAAGTTTAAGTTTTGACACACGTGGACACCTGTCAACTCATCCCTGCCATCAAGATAATGAACATCGCTTTCCCCTACTCTTCTCCCTGCACCCCCAGCAATCACTTATCTGTTTTCTGTCTTTACAGATTAGCTTGCATTTTTTAGAATTTTATTAAAAGGGAATTACACAGTATGCACTCTTTTCCGTCTGGTTTCTTTCATTCAGCATAATTGTTTTGCGGTCCATACTGTAGGGCGCATCAGTAGCTCATTCGTGTCTCTTGCTGAGTAATATTCCATTGTATTAATATAAAACTTTTTGCTCATTCATTCACCTATTGATGGACATTTGGTTTGCATCCAGTTTGGGGCTATTACAAACAAAGCTGCTATGAGCATTCATATACAATTCTTCGTATGGACATATATTTTCTTTCTTCTTGGGTAGTTTTATCATCTTAACTTTCACTTCTCTCATAATCAGATATCTTTTTTTTTTTTTTTTTTGCCGTACGCGGGCCTCTCACTGTTGTGGCCTCTCCCGTTGCGGAGCACAGGCTCCAGACACGCAGGCTCAGCGGCCATGGCTCACAGGCCCAGCCACTCCGCGGCATGTGGGATCTTCCCGGACCGGGGCACGAACCCGTGTCCCCTGCATCGGTGGGCGGACTCTCAACCACTGCACCACCGGGGAAGCCCAGATATCTTATTTTTTAAGAAAGTGCTGCATTCCCTCTGCTTCTGCACAGACTGGGTAGGACAGGGTTAAGGGTGTTTGTACACCCCAGTTTGAGACAACTGTAGCCAGTGGGTCCTGGTCCAAGTCACCTTTAATTTGGCCTATGAGGTTGGTGTGAGTATACAAAATAAAATAGCTAAATTAGTTAAAGCAATTGTCAGGGGACCATTGTTTATGAAAACCAACTTGAAGGAGGAGGGAAAACTCTTCCTCACATCTTCTCCCTGCTGTGAGATGAGCTCACGGTGTGGTGCCTAGGAACTATCTGTAGGCTAAATGCATTTTTTTAGGATTGTTATTTTCTGTCCCCAAAGTAAATGACACAAACCCAACATGAATATGAGCTAGGATAGGCATTATTAACGATGTTTACTTTTCATTAGGAGGCCAGAACAAGTCCCTAATTTCTACCAGATTCTAGGAAATGCCTTATTTGTAAACAGTGGTTCACAAAAAAAGTCATTAACAGTGTAAACAGGCAATTTAGAGCGAGCAATTGCAATTATAAAGTGTATTTAATGGCTTAAGGAATATTGGTGATATTTTGCAAAGGCTGATGTCTCCCCAACACTTGAACAGCTGAGCTGGGACCACCAGACCCCAGACCTCACCCACCTAGATCACCAGGGCTGTTCAGCTGATTATCACGTTATTTTAAAACGATAACTTTCTGACTATAAAATTAACTCATCCCCCATTACAGAAAACGTATCAAATACAGAAAAAATAGCAAAGAGAATAAAAATTTCCCATAACTCAACCTTTTAGAGATAGCTATTAACATTTTAGTTTGTTTCCTTCTTTCTATTCAAATAGTTTATAGTTGATCTCCAACTCTATATAACCATTGTGTCCTGGCACAGAGTAGCCATTTAGTAAAATTGGTTGAATGGAATTGAATACATTTGGGTAGCTGCTATTTGGTAACCAGTCAGCCTGATGCATTCATACAAGTACTTGTGAGAGGGATTAAAAACCTCATTACATTTGGCTGAATTCCACGTTCTCATTCCTTCTCTCCTAGCCCTCTTTACTCCGCTTCTGCTTCCCCTCCCAGGCTGAACCATATACTTACCCAACCAGTGAATAATACGATGGTCAGATTTTTAACACGAGCCCATTGGGTTGGTGAGAATGGTGATGTCTGTCCTTTAACTGCTCAACTAATGAAGAAGCAAAGATGAGGAAGCGCCTTCCTCATCAGGAGGTGATTAGCACACCCACGCTTCAGAGAAACACCCCATCTTGATCCTGGTCTTCTTGGAGAGGCTGAGTTGGTTATTCACTCAACTAGTAGCTTATGTTAATTAGTTCACCACCCCAGGACTCACTTCCGATTTATGCCTCAATCTTCTCTCCTTGCTGTGTGCACCTCCTGGCCCTCCAGGTCAGTGGATGGGACTGAACCAGTTGCTAGCAGGCTGACATTTCACCACCCATGGCTGTCCTTGCCATCACATCATCCAGAACCAATTTAGACATTGCATTCACCATGGCAACAGGACAACGCACAGCCTCTGTATTTCCATTATCTTTTGTTGGTTTCCTAAAAGTAGATATTTTCCATGCCACTATTTTCTCAGCTTACCAATTATACTTTAAAATTCTTTGTGTCTGAGGTTTGCTTCTCTGGACTTTGGAAAACAAATTCATGAAAAATGGTATGAACTCCAAATTTGTAGGAAATGGAAATTGGCTTGGGAGCTCACTGATTTTAAAATGTGAAGTCTAAGTGAGTTTTTTTGAGACAGTATATAGAAAAAAGGTTAATTAAAACCATATCGTATCTTTTTAGGTAGAGAAATCAGTTCCTGTCCAGAATGTGATTTGGCTTCTAATCCATCTGTATTAGTCAGGATAGGCTGGATAATGTGCAGTAACAAATGACCCCAAATATCATAGACTTTAACATGACACAGGTTCGTTTCTCTCTCTGTCCATTGTGGATCATCAAAGGGCTCTGTTCCACACAGTCACTCAGGGACCCAAGGTAACTGTGGTGCCAGTGCCAGGAATGTGTGGTTGCCACAGCAGCAGGGACAGACAGAAGGTTGCCTACTGGCTCTTCTAGACTTCAGCCCAAAAGTGACACATTTGGCTAGAACTGGTCACCTGACCCTTCCTAACTGCAGAGGTGGCTGGGAAATGTGGAGAAGCTGATGGAATATTTGTTGAGCACTACTGCTTCTGCCAAGGCAGATGCCAGCAGTTAATTCTTTGGTCCATTTCTTTTCAAAGAGAACTGTTCATTCACTTTGTCTTTGCATCCCCAATGTAGCTTAGTAGACTGGAATATCTATATCTATTTCCATTTAGAGTCTGAGCTCCATGAGGACAGAAATGTTACTTTACTTCTCTTTGTATCCCAGTGTCTAGTGGACTGTCAACCACATAATAGGTGTATAATCAATGGTTATTGAGTGAATAAGTGCCTAACTGTATAAATAGGATCATTTACACTGTTGGAAATGATGCTGTGATATGGTCAAGAAACTATCATTACAGAATCCACAGTGTCAGAGGAGGAAGAATCCTTTTGTCTAGAGCACTTGATGCCTCATTTGACAATAGGACACCGAGCCTGGGACACTTGTCAGCTGTAGGGCCAATGATGTTCTCTGTGGGGTTTTCTTGGAAGATATAGTACTAGACTGGGCCAACCCTATGTTTTCATAGGGAAAAGCTTAGTGGAAACTGGAACCTCAACACTGTCACATACGCCCACATCCACCGCCCCTTTTACTGTGCACTTTAGTTTCAGCACCGAGGCAGCTTTCCCATTACTCAAATTCCAAAACTTTACCCAGTTCTCAGCCTTCTTTGGGATTGAACACTCATTCTTGAGGCAGCAAAGTATAATGGGAAGGACTTGGACTTCAAATGAGGGAGTTTGGGGTTTAAATTCTGACTTCTCTGAAGTAATTTCTGCATGGCCTTGGGCCAGTTACTTATCCCCTGGCCCTCAGTGTTCTCAACATGGGAAGTGAGGGCAGTAGTGCCTGTCTCATGGGGCTGTCTTGTGGCTGTATGAGTGGTTAACAAGATGATCACATCTCTTGACACGAGCCTGTGACCTGAGTCCATCAGGATCATGGGAGTGGTGGTGTCGGTCCTTTAACTGCTCTACTACCTGAGGGAGCAAAGAGGCCAAAGTTTCCTGCTCCTGAGATGAGGATACTCAGAATTCAGCACAGAGTAGGTGCTCAGTTCACAGATATTGATAATAATAGTAGAAACCTGCTTCATATCCTTTTCCAGCAGCTTCTTATTCCTGATCCATAGCCCCTCAATAAAGGAGGGGTGACTTTGCCCTGAGTGCTTTATAGACATCATTAAATGCCAGCTTTCTTCTCACGGTGGTGGGTGTGATCTGCCATTTAAAACCCCCAGAGAGCAAAGTTCCCTCAGAACCATTTTCCACACTCCTAGGTGAAGGAGGAGAGAGAGAAAGTAAAGTTTACCAGCCTTACGGACACACCCATGCAAATATCACATACCTCATCCGGGTTGCTGGCTGTACATGAGCTGGAAATGGGTAAATTTAATTGTCTGCAGTGTGTTCAGAACAAACACACTGGGTGTTCAGCATGTAGGGTAGTATTGGTAGCTCCATTTATTATCTAAGTATATTTAATGGTCTTTACTGTGTACAAATGCACCCCAAGGTATTCAAGGCCCAGCAGGAGCCACACACGGAAGAGGCTGTGCATCGCTGGGAGGCTGGGGGTCTCCCGGGAGCAGGGTATCCACAGCAACCCCGCACCCAGGCTGTTCTTAGAGCACATTGGCTTCCCAGCAAACAGTGAAGGATCCGTTCCACTGGCTCTTCAACAAGCCATGGAATCATTTATTCACTGGATAAAGAGATCTTGGCTACAAGAAGCTGAAGAAGGCATAGAAGAACTTGGCCATAGGAAGAGATAGGAGAAGAGATGGGAGGGCTAGAATTATGCCCAGACACTGGGTGATGTGCTCTTTCTCTCTTCCCTTATTTAATACATACCATAAGGGCGATTTTCCTGGTGGTCCAGTGGTTAAGACTCTGCTCTTCTAATGCAAGGGACGCGGGTTCGATCCCTGGTCGGTGAACTAAGATCCCACATGCTGTGTGGTGTGGCCAAAAAAGTATAAAAAAATATATACACCATAAGGGATAGGGTAGTATACCCATTTTATAGTCGAGGAAACTGAGGCTTTAAGAGGTTAATTAGCACATTGCCTTAATTGCCACCCCTAGTGACAACCATACTGGACAACACAGACTCAGGTCAGGGGTCTTCAAACTACAGCTCAGAGGCCAAATCTGGCCCACTGCTTGTTTTGCTCATAAGAGAAGAATAGTTTTTTACATTTTATAATTGTTATATGAGTACCTGATTTTCCCTTTTGGCTTGCAGAGCCCAAAATATTTATTATCTGGCCCTTTAAGAAAACATTTGCTGAGCCCTGATCTAGATAAAGGTGTAGTGGACGCTGGGCTGGGCTGCCCAGAGCCCTCCCTTCTGGCCGAGGTCGTCTTTCCCCAGCTGCTGGGGGTGGTGGCTGCCGACAGCTCACCGCTGAAGCTGGGAAATGTGCTTGGACTGTGAGTCCCAAGGTTTTGCCCTCCAATGACTGGTTGATGAGCAGGTAGAAAGGCCCAATTCCCTGAGCTCAACTTGGGGCAACTCTACAGGGCCGTCCCAACTCCACAGCGGCCCTGGGACTGGCTGAGGCCTTTGTCCTGATGAGATGATCATTAGCCTTGGCCACTCCTGGCCATGTGGGAGCTGACAAAACTCTCCAGGAGCCTCCTGCCCACAGAGCTTCCCTCAGCATCCGTTTCCCAGGAAATCATCCTAGCTTTTCCCTCACTGCTGGGAGATGGTCAGCCTGTAGCACTGGGGAGCTGGGTGGGCATCGGAGGCCTTCCTGGCCAAGTGAAGCAGGAAGAAAGGGAGTGGAGGGGCTTGGCCTTGAGGGAGCCTCAAGGGCCCTCCCAGAGATGGAGGTGGAGCCCGGTGGCTCGTCAGTGAGAACTGGAGGCCCTTTGTGCTCCAGCCACCCCCCAGCCAACCTGAGACAGTCCCTCCTCCACCTGTCAGTCCTAAACTCCGACCCCGTGGCACCTCCCACACATCTCTGAAGGCCTCGTCTCATCTTGTCTCCTGGCTTTGGTACATCATGATCCCCTGGGAATACCTTCTCCATTCTACTTGCCTCACTTACCTTCTAAGATTATAGTCAACGAAACAATCAACGAGGAGCTCTCACCACGTGCCAGGCGCTGTTCTAAGCACTTTACATGTGACAACAACTTAATCCTCTTGATAACCCTATGTCAGGTCCCATTTTCATCTCCATCTTATAGATGAGGAACTTGAGGCACAGAGAGGTTAAGAAACTCGCCAAGATCACACAGCTTATAAGTTGTGAAGCTAGGATGTGAACCAGGCAGTCCAGCTCCGAAGCCCAAAGAAGCATCTTTCTTCTAGAATAGTCTTTCTTGTCCAGTGACCCTGCCCCCAGCCATGGCTGATAAGTCTAGGTGTGGACACCTGACCCAGCTGGGCGGGTGGGTGTTTCCCCTGGGTTCTCAGAGACCTTCAGGGTGGTGTCTCTTTTGTGCAAGTAGAACTTAAGAGGATTCAGTGGTCATGTTTCCAACTATTTGGGGAAAACCGAGCTGTAATGAGAAAGAGTAGGCTGGTCCTCATGCGGAGAGAAGCCGAGAGGGGATGAGAGCTTGTCTCTGAGGGCTGGCTGCTTCTTTCTCCAGTTTCCTTGGTTTGTGGGAACCAACACCTCCTCCACTTTGCGTCAAGAAGGTCTGCTTGGGTTTCTGTCACTTGAAAGTCCCCAGTCAAACGTCCCCTGATGAACTCTCTCTCCCTGTGGCCGCCCTGCAGCAGGCTGGCAAAACGGGAAGCTCGGGGCCTTGGTTTTCTCCAAGACAATGGCTAACAAAGTAAAGTAACGGAAGTCACCTGACCCAGCCTGCAGGATGCCAGGTAGCTATTTCTACACCTCCTTCAGTTTAGGACGGGCGTTCAGAGTTCTGGCCACTGCACAACCACAGGCTTAGAAAAGGGGAGCGCCCAAATCAGCACATTTTAAATGGAACATCTGACTTTGTACAACCGGCAGGGCAGGGTGGAACCGAGGCAGTGCTGAGGGAGAAGCTGCCCTCACAGGCGTCCGCTACACTGATCAGGCCCCCAGGACGTAGGCCTGTTATTCCCCTGACATGACGGCCTTCCCCAGCAGAGATGGTAGCAATGGATGAACATGTCTGAGCCTAAGATGGAGGTTGGACTTGAAGCTATACAGAGAACAGTGGGCTAATGGCTCATTCTAGAGCACAGAAACGGAGAAACAGAGACAAGGCAGAGAGTGTGGCCATGGAGGATGGGAGACCAAGATAAGCAGAAGCCAGGAGCAAGCCGGGACCCCATGGATGAGGAGGGAGAACCATCCGGGAGAGGAGTGTTGTTAGGCCAAGTTGCTCTAGTGGCCAAGGCCTCGAGTTGGGAGGGAGAGGTGTCATCTCTGAGGAAAGCAGGTTCCAGTGGCTCAAGCTTAGACGTGACCTGAATGGCCTTCTATTCTCGAGCTGTGCACCATCTCCACAAAGGCAGGTGGTGCCCTTGCTGTTCTCGCCATCCTCAAGGCCAGGTGTATTCTTGCCCGCTTTGCTTTAGGTCACCTGAGAATGTCTGTTCCTTGACAGCTAAGGGGCTAACCCAACACACAGAACACGTAAAGAGACTGTCCATTGCAACACTATTCACAACAGCCGAAAGGTGAAAACAACCCGCATGGTCACCAGCAGGCAAAGAGATAAAAAATGTGGTGTGAGCCTCACAAAAGCCTGGATGGCTTGCACCCAGTCCACACGGGGCTCGTGCTTTATTTGGAGAGTGGTGGCTCTTGAGTGATCGCCAGGGGGACCTGACCTTGAGCTTAGGTCTCTCCACACACTTAAATAACCACAGTTGATGATACTTAAAAAAATTCTTTTTGAGGTGAAATTTACAGAACATAAAATTAACCTTTTTTTTTTTTTCTTTTGTGGTACGCGGGCCTCTCACTGTTGTGGCCTTTCCCGTTGCGGAGCACAGGTTCCGGACGCGCAGGCTCAGCGGCCATGGCTCACGGGCCTAGCTGCTCCGCGGCATGTGGGATCTTCCCGGACCGGGGCACGAACCCACATCCTCTGCATCGGCAGGCGGACTCTCAACCACTGCGCCACCAGGGAAGCCCCAAATTAACCATTTTAATGTGAACAATTCAACAGCATTTAGTACATTCACAAAACCTCGGTCTCGTTCTAAAATATTCTCATCATCTCTAAATAAAACTCCACCCATTAAGCCACCACCCCCATGTCCTGCCTCTCCCCTCACCCCAGCACCTGGCAACCACCAATCTGTGTTCTGTCTCTATGCATTTGCCTATTCTGGCAAACAGGATCATACAACAGGTGACCTTTTGTGTCTGGCTTCTTTAATTTAACATAATGTTTTCAAGGTTCATCCATGTTACAGCATGTGTCAGTGCTTCATTCCATCTTACAGCCAAATAATATTCCATTATATGGACCTACCACATTTTCTTTATTCATTTATCAGTCAATGGATACTTGGGCTGTTTCCACCTTTTGTCTATTGTGCAGAGTGTCACTGTGAAGAGTCTTTGAATGTTTTTTAAAATCACAAAAATCACAGACAGAGACAAGCCTGGGGTCAGGTGCCCTGGACATGCCGTCTTGTCCTGGCAGCCTCTCTGGGCAGGGTTAATGTAGAAAGGGTTCTCTGCTTCCACTCCGACAGGTGTGAATGGTAATACTTGGGGAGAGAGTCTCCACAGGCCTCTCTCAAACCCACCTCTTAAAAGCCCACCCTGAGGTTGCTTAAGAAATTACTAAGTAATTGAAGCAATAACTTTAAGACCAAATATATATGTTTTCCTCCTTCGTAGAACACAGTGCCCATAACTCCTGTGATGCTTTTAGCTGTTCTTGGGAATAAGCTGACACCTCCTCTCCTACCCTTGTGCTGCATGAAGCATGGAAGGGGAAAAAGGTATGATATGAAGGGAATCATAAACAGAAAAGAAATAGATGCTCTTTTAAAATCCTCGAAATATTTAACCTCAGAAAATGCAACAAAAACCAACAGCCCCTGACCCCAGAGAGTCGGAGCTCTCATCCTTTCTGGGCTTCCGGAGGTTGGTCTGGTTCTGCAGCCATCCACACACTGGAATGAAAGCCTGTTTTGTCAGAATCGTCCGCAGGTTCTCATTTAAATTCCACTTGCGTGCACGAGTGTTGTTTCTCCTGGAAATATCAACTCTCTTAATTCTTTTCCCTTTTAAACAGATCCAAATGACTTCCCCCTGACTGAAGTAAAAAGAGTGTAAATATTTTAGCATTTCATAAAACTAGAAACATACGAGGCTACCTTCACAGTCCTTTGAATAACAGCAAGTATTTCCTACCCATTCTAATCAATTAGCTTTCCAGAGTCATTTTTCAAGGGAGCAGAATGGTCCAACTCCAACCCAGTCGCACCATTGCCTCCCTCCCATTTCTGCCACTTTGGACTCAGGAATTCACTCGTAAAGGGACAGGGAGATTTCTCTTGCCTTGGACACGATAAATTGAGTGTGTCTGTCAGGGACGGAGTGGTGGTGGTGGAAGATGGCTTGGGCCAGTCCAAGACACATGAAGAGATAGTGCTTTCCCCAAATCATTGACATCGAGGTTAAAAAGAAAGAACAGGGCTGCTGTCTTTCTATGGGGCAGAATGAACCTTCACAAATGAGAATTTCCACGGCCCAAGCAGGTTGTCTAAGCAGGTACTTTGCAGAGTGCAATTTCACGTAGCATAAAAAGAAATGATTCCTTGCCAGGGCTCCCTCTACTAAAGGCCATTTGGGAGAACTTGGAAAGCTTAACGATGCCCTGAAAGGTTGCAGAGGAAGAAAAGTATTGGCATCAGCAAGTGTTAGGAAAGGCCTTGCCAGGGAGACTTCAGAAGGTGCTTGTCTGTCTCCAGCAGAAATTTCCGCCTGACACAAGCCCGGCCTCCAGGGTGGAGACCCAGATAACCTGTCTGTTGCCGCGAGATTTTAAAGCTGGCCTGTGCCTTTGGGCTGTGAGCTGGTAGAAATGTTTAGTTTTTACCTTGGCCTCGTGCGAATGAGGGGCGCTCTGGGGCCTCTGGCTGCTGTTCCTTATTTGTTTGGCATCTGGATGGGAGTAAGTCAGGGGATCGAACGGGCTACCCACTGGGGCCTAATGTGTGCTTAGGCTCACTGCGGCTCACCTGGCCAAGGTGGCCGGGTCTCAGAAGGGCCCTCACGCTGGGAAGGAGTGAGGATGGCCCCACCAGCAGAGATGCAAGAAGGGGTTTAGAGATGGAGACTCTCAGTTCATCTGACCTGGAGGACAAGTATGTGGAGAGCAGGGGATGGGAGGAGACGAAGTGTTTCCCGTCTCTTCATTCAAAGGAGGCCAGGACCCAGAATGTGCTCTGAAGTTCCCCTCCCACTGAGAGATGCCTCCTCACTGGCCAGAGGTGACAAATGTGGCAACAGAGCCATAAATATCCCGAGTCGGGAGAAGATGGACAGGGAGAAGTCATTAGCGGTGACAAAGAGTCCCCATAATTGAGCATCACTCGTCTAATAACGATTGCAAAGGTTAAGGCTGGAGATGAGTCAGAGGAGAGGCACATGGGGTGGAGGCGGGGCGACGCCGGGCACTGTTTCATCCAGGAGAATTCTGCCACTTCTCTCCCTTTGGCATCTTCAGGTTGGAGCCCTGCAAAAGAAAATCTGCACCGTGCAAATCAAGCTAGTCACTGAGATTTCACAACTGCTTACAGCTCTGCATTTCAGAATAGAGAGTGACAATTAGGAAAATCTTAACATTTTCCAGAGGAAGAGTCTCAGTTAACCATCTTAATTACTGTGCAGCACTTCTTCTTTTTTTTTTTTTTACTATATTTTCCTTGGCAAACAACAGCAAATAATTTCACTATGGCCAACAGCACTATGCAGGTTCCAGTTCCTCTTCCTTCTTGAACTCAGCTTGTCATAAAAATAAGAAAGAGAAGGAAACCTTCCGTTCATTACTGGATTAGAAATTTCCCCGCCATCTCCCTGGGCAAAAAAAAAAAAAAAGACAGAAATTAAGATAACTTAAGGTGATGCTTAAGGTACCGAAACATGAAAGTATCAACCGGTATGTTTTTAAAATTGAAAATAAAATTATGGAGAAAATGCTTTATTTGATTCTCTGTTTATGGGAAATTCATTTTATTTGACTTTTTTATTTGTAATATCAACTACGGAGCAGAGTGCAGTTACCAAGGTGTTCCCTCCCGGTTCCATTCTTCTAAATTATTAATGCCGTGCTGTTGATATATTGTCAGCCTTGTACATACTTCCTATGAAAATGAGTTTTACAGTAGGTTGGGATTTATAACAAAGCTTGACATATGCAGCTAATTCACCTACACAGTCCTGTCAGTTTTAGGTTCATAAATAATTGATACCCAGGGCTTGAAGTTCAGCTACTGTTAGTACTTCAGCTGTTAAATTTCAGCAGCATAATGGATGAATATTTGTTTATAATTTCTGTCCGTGGTCCCGACGTCAGCTCCCTCGCTTCATTTGCATAGGTAGATTGAGTGGGTGCAAGGTAATGAGCGCGGGAAGATGACGAATTGTTTGCCGGCATGCCGGTGCGGTTCTGTAAATGTTTGATTAGTTCTGAATGGATTACCGTTAGATTATCTGGTTCAGAGGTTAACATGAGAAGTTCTTAGCTCCCAGAGCTTTGGTGATCCCTTGCTGACAGATTTTAAAATTCAGACCGCGAGATCGGAGCCGCGTAAAAGCATAGGGGTGTTCTCGGCAACAGATGTTTCGTAATTAAGCATACAGGTTCCCTGTTTTGGAGAGCTGGAGGACTTTCAAATTGGCATGCCTTGTTCACTTGGAGGAAACTCGAGTTCTGAAGGAAATATTCTGACTCCCTCGCCCCCCATCCCTCATCCCCGCCCGAGATCTTAGTTGTTCTGCTTCCCAAGAACAGGAATTAGATGGATGAAGTGTACAGAGATGTCTGAGAAGGAGGGATGGGTCCCGTGCCAGGGGAGGGCGGCTTCTTAGGATCTGCTTACTTTGGGAACCGTGAACTTGATCTGCAAATCCCTGCGAAAGAAGCTGGAGACCGGCAGGTCACAATGCCCAGTCATCTCATTTGTCCCCTCAGAAGTCAATGTGGTCCGGAGGCCTTGGGTGGCAGGTGGCTTTAGGAATCCCAAATAAACAACACCTATGCAGAGCCTTTTTGCCAGTGTAGGCTGGCAGGATGATATAAGACAGCAGAAGTCTGAGGAGGTGTCAGCAGTCTCACACCCACCGCCTCAAAAATGTGTGTGTGTGTGTGTGTGTGTGTGTGTGTTTGAAGAGCTGGATGAGACCTGTGGTTCTGGTGCTGTGATCCTGGCCCACGAGCTTCCAGGAGGATGGGCCTGGAGCCTCCCACCAGGTCTGACGCAGCCCAGCGCAGATGGACCCTTTTTGTCAACTTGCACCCTCGTCCTAGGCGGAGGCTGTGGAAGCTGCCTCCGCCACCCCGCCCCGGCCCAGCCTTCTCCCGCCGACCACGCCACCCCTCCAAACTTACGCCCCCTCCGTCCTCCTCTTCTTTGCCCCGCACCCCGCGCCGCAGCTCAGGAAATGGAGGCAACGGGGCCTTAATGAAAAGATTTAGTGCTTGCAGCTAAACAGAACTGAGTTCCAGCGCTCTCTTCAACTATATTTTTCCAGCCCCGCATCCAGTTCCTCAGCTTGTCTGGCAATCATGTTGGTGATTATATGGGTAATGAAACACGTGCTCTTTTTGTCTGAGCCTCTGATTAATCTGCCTTCTCTTTAGCCTTGATTTATGGCGCTCAACTCTGGAGGTGAATGCTGGCCCATCAGTTCCGTAGCTTATTACAGACGCAGGGGCTGCTAAATGCCTCGGAGGCTTGAATTGTTTCTTGACAGCCAGGCTTCTTGCTACATTCCCTCCAATCTGTTTTGGTTCCTGGTGTGACCTTTCATACAGTAAAATACATTAGTTGAATAGCACCGTCTCATTAAAAGAGTGAATTAACCGAAGAGTCTTTTTAACTAAATGACAGCAAAGGACTGAGTGCTAATAGCCAGGAGCAGTTGGAAACTTAACTCATGAATCAGCCCTGTTAATACTGCCTCATGCCTGAAGCACTGAGGGTACCACGCTCTCTGCCGGCTCGCGTAAGAAGAAAAGCTCATTACTTTCCTCCTGATGGGAGAGAAAGAGTGAATGAGCAATAATAAAGCTTGAATTTTTCAATACTGTTAAAAATGGGGCTGACAGATTGCCGACAGTAGGGACAACGGGCCCAGGCACGGCGTCCGGAGTCGCTGAATTAGCAATACCATCCATATATCATACGATCTAATTAAATCAACCCGGAGAATGAAATTAGTTTTCTGTGAGTGAAATGGCCTCTGAAGGAGCTCTATTAAATGAACTGGAGAGCATTAATTAAATAATTCACAGTGAGGGATTTTGCATTTATACAAAAATTGTGGGCTTAATTGTCCATGCTGTATTACAGGTCTGGCCTTATGTTAACAATGTGTCGAAAGCACACTTATTGGAGCACATCAGGAACAGTTTAACACAAACGCAGCTTGGAAAGTTTTATGGGTTGGGCCAAGGAACCCAAGGAAAAGCATCCGGGATCACCAAGGCCTCCTAAGTTGCCCGGCAAGGTTTTTTTTTCCCGCTCGGGCAAGTTCGTTTCTTCAGACTTTGGAGGGGTTCTATCGTGTTCTTGTCAGATCAGCTCTTAGTTGTTTGGGCTGGTATTCTCTTGGGGGTGTCAGAGTGCTCCTCCTGAGTTAACCTCTGGGGTCTTGGTTAATTTGGAAGCTTGGCAGCTATCTGGCAAATTTTGCTCTCTGCAGATATTCATCTGGGTGAATCCATTTCCTTGCCTCCCCTCCAAATGTGTATTAGCCAGTTTTATGGACTCACTCGTGTAAACCCAAGCATACTGGATGTACTGAAGGAAAACGTGAATTTAGATACAATATGTTAGAGAAATCGGACACCAGCTTTCTTAGAATTGTGGATCTCAGGGTTGAAAGAAACTGTAAAAGTAATTTAGTTCAAACCTGCCTCTTCCCACGCAATGTCTGAATTTCCTCTAGAATGTTCCTGCTCAAATACTCACAGGGCTGTGGCCCCAAGGAGCTGAGTCTTGGTCCAGGGAGCCCACTCAGTCTTCAGCAGCTTTCACTGGGTGCAGTCGTGGCAGTGTGGTGCAGTGGTGGGGAGCCTGGCCTCTGGAGCAGATTCCGAGGTTCGAATCCAGCTTCCCCACTATGTAGCTGTGCAGACTGGCCCAGTGAGTGAGCCTCTCTGTGGCCCCATTGCTCATCTACTGAAATGAGGGAGATGGGCGTTGTTAGGAGGATTAACTGAGCTGATCTGTGACAGCACTTAGAGCAGTGTCTGGCACACAAAGGTTAGAGAGCATTCTTTTGCTGTTATTCAGCTTCTCCTTTCAGCCGTTTTGGATCAATAATAGCTTGATTTTTAAAAATAGAATTGAAAAAATCATCCTGATCTTTACTGTCTCTTCTCATCGATTAGAGAATTTGGTGACTTGAAAAGTCCAAATTTTTTGCCTTTTTTGCTTTGCGTTTTAAAAGTTTTAAACATTTCCCTACTTTGGAGCCAGTTTTCTCCATGTACACATACATTTTCCAGGGTGTGTTGTAGGTGCGGGAAATTGTGGTCAACGAGACAGACAAAGTCTCTGAATCCAAGGAGATTTCATTCTGCTTTTCTTTTGAACAGTACTCAATGTGTTACACACTTTGAACATCCTTAAAGTAGTAAAAATTTAAATTAAAAACATGGGCTTCCCTGGTGGCACAGTGGTTGAGAGTCCGCCTGCCGATGGAGGGTACGCGGGTTCGTGCCCCGGTCCGGGAGCATCCCACATGCTGTGGAGCGGCTGGGCCCATGAGCCATGGCTGCTGATCCTGCGCGTCCGGAGCCTGTGGCAAGAAAAAAAAAAAATTAAATTAAAAACAAAAGGAAAAGAAATTTTTGTAGAATGTCTGAGTGGAAAAACCTAAAAGTGATTCTAAAATATCAGAAATAATAAGATCACCTTGCAGACAAGTAAACCATCCTTAGAATACACTCCCTTTGATGTCCATGTGTTATATCTGGGTCTTTTTACTGTAAGACATCATGTTAACTCCCCAGTACAGGTGGTCTTGGGCTGTTTCAAATGAAGCAAGCCACACTGATACATGACCAGCAGCATCCTGGAAATACATGCATCAACAAAGCAACTTGGTGGTCTTTTTTTTTAAATTATAAATCATTTTATTTATTTATTTTAAAAAGGTTTACTTTAGCAGTCCAACTAGGTTTCCTGAGACTTCATCCTACTTATTTTGTCACATGCCTCTATCAAGTTGCTTTAGAGACACTTAAAAATAACCACAGCCTCGTATTTCATTAAAATAAAAGTTGAGATTTTCCACAGGACAGGATCTTGACGGCTAGATAGTTCAGTTATCAGGAGTTGCAAACATCAACATTTTGAGCTCTTGCCATGTTCAGAGGCCTTATGATTCTAAAGGAAGCAAAATAGAATCCTTATCCTCAGGCTAGCAGTCTTTCCCTTTTAAAGGAAAAGTTTAGCAACCTTGCTTAGCAGGGCAAAGAAAAACAAACAAACAACAAAAAAGAATAAATCAAAAGGAAATACAGAGAAAAGGAAAGAGGAGAGCTTGGTCAGGGTGGAAACTGGGAGTAGAAAGGAAGAGTATGAAAAGTTTCGGAGCATCTGCAGAGCCTGCAAGCCTTGGAGAGCAAGAACAGAGAGCCTGTAGAGAAGCATCACTATGAGTCATAATATAGATTCCCTTTAATGTTATGTGAGACATTCAAATAAAGATTGGAGTTACTTTTGGTTGCTGGATGAGACAATGCTGAGATTGGACCCCTTGGACCCCCGACATTTAGTGGGGTTATAGAGCCATATACACTTTATATATAAGTTAGGTGGGAAGTCAGAGATATCTATTGATTCACACATCCATCGGGTGATCACTGAACACTTACCACGTGCCTCAGTGTGGTCTTGCTGCTACAGGAGGTGCAAAGATTATTCAGGCAGCAATGTTGCCACCAGGAGTTGTAAGCCTTACGCAGTAGGTGCTGAATAAATATTTGTGAAATAATGAATGAATGCCTGTTGAATAAGGAAACTGAAATATGTTTATGATGAATTCTAGTAAGGGAATAATAATAATATCAATAACAATAGCTAATGCCTAGCGAGCACTTACTATCATCCAGGCAAGTACTTTACATGTACTTATTCTTTAACGTGTGTGCCCTAAGTGGGGTGTAAAATGCTGTGGGAGTTCAGAGGAGAAAGGTGACTTTTCCATTTGGGAGGACAGTCAGAAAACTGCCTTCAGACATCAGGGAGACAAGTCGGACAGATAAGGAAGGGAGAAGCTCAAAAGAAAGGGAGAAACTCAAACAAGGCTATCTATAATGGGCACCTCCAGTGAACCTGTGACTGGTCACAGGGCCCGAGGCACAAGGGTAGGGTCAGCTGTCATCTGTGTGCTGAGGAAGTGGGGGACAGGACTGGAGTGGTCAGAGAAGGGTGTGCAGGATTCAGACAGGTAACAAGGGAGGCTGGTGGCTTCCATGGGCAGAGGCCATGAATGACCAGAGCAGAGATTCTCGCAGGTTCATGGTAGGAGGGTGAGGAGAGGGCAGGGTGGAGGGAAAACCCAATGACACAGTGTGAGGGCCTGGACCACGAGGCGAAGGTGGGTATCACTGCTCGGTGATAGGAGGCTTCCTCTGCCATTACCCAGGTGAGATGCTGGGAGGAAGTCTTTGAGGTAAAGTGCAGTTGTGATCGTGCCCGAGAGGGACCGGAGGTGCAAGGCTGGTCAGAGGTGGTCGCAGGTAACCAGGTGAGAGACCAAAATATACCAGGTACCAGTGACTTGGAGACAGTGTTGACTGTCAAATGCCACCCCCCACCACCACCCCGACCTTTCCAACGGACCTTGCAGGAGATGAGGCAGGGCCTCCGAAAACAACGGCGCTCAGATCCAGTCTCGAGCTTCAGGGCTTCACCTGGTGACCAGGATGGAAGGGTCGGAAGAAATACGTTTTTCCCTATCTTTCAGCATTGATTGCTTCTGTGAGTCATGGGCTTTGCTTCGCCTCTTTTCCTTGGAGGAAGAAGGAAGGGGTGTGCAGAGCGGGCACTCAGGCCTCAGCACCTCTGTGTGGTGGTTTTGTCCTTGGAGGTCAGTTCAGACTAGCGGTCTGGGACCCCACCATGGCCAGGCTCTGCACCAGGAGCTGGAATGGGGGGGGTACTGAAGAGTAGGCTTTTATGATCTGGTCTTGGAAGACCCCTCACCCCAGGGACAGGCATTTAATGAGGGACCAGTTTCCCTCAGCCATGAGCAAGCAGAGCAGGGTCAGAATGCAGTGGCCCATTTGACATCCTGGCTCTGAGATGTCCTAGCACAGGCTTGGGTGGTAATCGTGGTTTTCTCTGTGGGGTGCGTGACCGGGAGGTGAGCGGGCCGCCACAGGGGACAAGCAGGGCCGACAGGAGAGGGCCTAGTGTGACCCCTCACAACCCCCAAGCCTGGAACTGTCCCTGTCCCGTTGTCACACTCAACACAGAATGGACACACTGCTGACCGGTCAGACAAGAAAGCCTGAGGGGGTCCAGTGTCCAGACCAGAGCAAGAGAGCACCTCATTGCAGGGAGAAAGGGGGTCCCCCATCTGTGGGTGAACCCCTGCCATCTTGCAAGCCCTGGCCTGGACCTGTCCCAGGAAACTGCCAGTCACCCTTGAACCTTGGCCCGAGTTGTGTTCTCTTAAGAACGGCAGCCTCCACTTTGTCCAAATCCTCCCTCGACCTGGGAGCACATTTGTATTTGCTTTTTTTGCAAGTTGAGCTCTTGTCATTCAACCTCCATCCCCACGTGAGGCTCTTCGGAGGGTAGGACTGTCGAGCTATTCAATCTTTTGCACCATTACCTTTAATATCAGCCGTATTTAGTTTATTCATAAAGGCCTGTCTCACATGAGGGAATTCTTTCTGTAATCATGACAATTGTGTCCAGGATCCCCTCTGAAACATGTCCTCTGTCTCCTTCTTAGGTGATCAGTAGAAATCCAGATGTTTTCATTTTTGCTGGAGTCAGGAAGAGGGGGATTTCTTTGGTTCTCTTTCGGGCTCTTTCCAAGAAGCCCAGGCTTGTCTTTGGGCATGAACACTGCCTGACCAGACCCTGTGGCCGGATGGACATCTCTGGACACAGAAACACCCCAGCAGGAGGCCTCGGGGTCATGGTGGTAGAAACCGAGGGAACCTTGGGAAGGGGTATTACGAACTCCCCATTTTACAGACATGGACCCTGAGGCCCAGAGGGGCCTTGAAGGAATGGTTTGAACCAACTCAGCAGGTGGGTGGTGGGCCTGGGTTTGAACCTGTGTCTGTCATTCAAGGGCTTCTACTGCTGCCTGCCTGGCCCTACGCTCAGCCTTGGGACCGAGGCCAGTGCTGTACACGCATCACCTTGGCTGTCTCAGCAACACTGCAAATGAAGCCACATGTTCCCGGATTTCAGACCAACACACGGGGGCTCAGGGAAAATGAAACTGTTCACAAGTTTTTGTAGTGAAGACGTGGCCCCAGGATTTGGCCCCAGGCATGTCTGGCTTCAGGGTCTGCCGTTGGGGAGGGAAGTGGGGAGTCCATTGTAAGCCTGTTGCTCGGAAGACTTGGACCACTGTGGAGACCTTCAGTCTGACTGCCCCCCTGCTTTGTCTGGGTGACCCCATGTTGGTGCAGCCTCCCCTGAAGAGCGATCTCCTCCCAGAGTGGGGCAAAGGCCTCTGGCCCTCAGAGGGTCTCCCCACTCCCCTCCTGGTATGCCATCTTCCCATCTCCCTGGGGACAGAGGGCTGGCTTCTCTCCTTCCTCTCTCTGCCTGGGCTTTTTTAACCCCAAACTCTAGGGCACAGCCCACTCAGGTTGGCTAAATGGGGGCCAAGGAACTAAGACAATTTTTTCTCTCTAACAAAGTCTAGTTCTCACGCACATTGCTCTGTTGCAAAGTTCTATTTTGAGTGTCAGAATTGAAATATAATCTTCTTTTGTAACAAATTCTCATCTTCCCTCAAGCAAACTGCGAGTGTAGGCCACCTAGAGAGAAGGACAGGTACTCAGGGGAAGTTAAAAGAGGAACTTACATTAATATGAATATGTTGCAAAAGCTTTACTCCATTTATTAATTTACTTACTTAGATAACTCATGTTTGCTATTTAAAAATTACAAAAATACCAATAAGTATACAAAAGACAATAAAAATTATTGTTACTCTACTAGCTAGAGTAGCAATAACTACTACTGTGTTCCATTCTGGTGTATTGCATTCTGGACTTTTCCTAAGCACATTGTAAACAAGTATATTTTTCATACAAAATGAGATCATGCTGTGCATACTGATTTATAGCTCACTTTTTGCACTGAAACGATTTGGAACTTCAGGAATATCTTGCCCCCATAAGAAACCCAGTGTACTTCTCGATCACTCTTGATGGCTGCTGAGTGGTCCATATATATACTTTTTTTTTTTTTTTTTGCGGTACACGGGCCTTTCACTCTTGTGGCCTCTCCCGTTGCGGAGCACAGGCTCCGGACGCGCAGGCTCAGCGGTCATGGCTCATGGGCCCAGCCACTCCACGGCATGTGGGATCTTCCCGGACCGGGGCACGAACCCGTGTCCCCTGCATCGGCAGGCGGACTCTCAACCACTGCACCACCAGGGAAGCCCCATATATATACTTTGATGTGCTATTGCTTATTCAACCAATCCTTTATTTTCAGACCTACCACGTACCTGAATGTTGTCATAGCTACAATATAGATACTTGGCTGTTTGGAGAAACCACAATTCCTCTCTCCTCCAACCTGTATGGTTGAATGCCTCTGCTGTACGTGGCTAGAACAATGGGATGAACATCTGGATATTTGAAATAGTCATGTGATGTTAAGTGGGCAGAGAGAGCACCTGTGAAATATAGACTTACTCTTCCTTTTCACCCAGACATTCGCTTCTAGATATCTGGTATCGTATAGAAAGAGTCCCAGAGAACCCCCTCCCCTCTCGTTTTCCAGAATTTCTGGAAATTCTGGGTGCATCTTTTTATCTTATCCCACAGTGTTTTCTGTTGTTTACGATTTCTTCTTGTAGATGAGACTTTTAAATTAAGAATTTTTCTCAACTTTTTGTTTTGAAAATCTTTAAGAGACAAGAAAGTTGAACATATGGCACAATGAACACGTGTGTAGCCCTTATTCAGATCAAACCTTGTTTCAATTATCTATTGCTGAAAAACAAACCGCGGCAAATGTAATGGCTTACGTTGATTATTTCTCATGGTTCTGTGGGATGCTGAGGGATCATTGTGCTTCCTATGCCATTGGCTGGAGCACCATGATGGCTGGAATGTCCAAAATGGCCTTACTTACATGGCGAGGAGTTCAGAGCTGTTGGCCGTGTGCCTTGATTCTCTCTGTGTTGCTCTTTGGGCTTCCTTGCAGCATGGTGGCTGGGTTCCAAGAAGAAACAGACCCAGAAACAAAGGAGAAGCCACAAAGACATTTCAGGACTTAACCTTGGAAGTCACACAGCATCACCTGCCACCTTTTATTCACAAGGCTTGTCCAGACCCAAAGGGAGTGGAAACAGACTCCATCTCTTGACAGGGGGAAGGAGCAAGTCACATGTCATGTGATCGTGTAGGAGGTGAGATATTGTGGCAGCCATCTTTGGAAATGTAATCCACCACAGCCTGCCTCAGGCCACAGAAATTCACATCCATCCCTCATGTAACAAAGCCACCCACTTCCTCCCCCCAGAGTCTCATCCTATCACATCATCTGACTCAGGCTGGAGGTCCAGGATCTTGCCATCATCGAAGTCAGCTTCTGTGCTCATGAGCCTCCTGGGTGTAGCTTTTTCAGAGCAGAGACCCCTGAACTAAAAGAGACCCAGCAGGCTACGGGGAGACAGGGAGAAGACAGCTACAACAGACAGTCCTGCTCAGAAAAGGCGGGGCAGATCGCCCTGTGACTGCTCTTGTCCTGTTGATCCTGCAGACAAACAGAAGTGAATAAGGAGAGCCATCTTTGGGTCAAGGGCACCGACCTAATAGACTTGTTTGTGCCAGCATGAATTTAATGTGCAAAGGTCAACTTCACATCTACTATGATTATGTACGCTGAAGTGGTTTTCATTTATATCATCAATGACTTCGGATTGCTAAATCCAAAGAACAATTCCCAATCTTGACCTTGTTTGAATTCAGCGATACTCCAGGCTGATGCCCATAGTTGATGGGTCCACAGCCACCTTTCTCTACAAAAATGATGCATTAGGAAAAAAACTCTAGCCATGTGTCTATGCAGCAAGAATGAACAGTTAACAGTTTCCCAAGGTTTTCAGGGTCTGAGGAGTGTCTCAGCATATCCAGGGTAAGAAGGTCACCATGGTGTGCCAGTCATTTAGTATGACGGAGTCTGGTGGTTTCTGTTCGCAGTGTGGATTTCCTTCATGAAATGGAACTCGAGTGCTGGGGGTGGCCTGGATCATCCGGCACAGTCTTCTCATTCTGAAGGGGAGGGGGCATGAAGCTCCAGGGAGGGCAGTAACTTGGTGGAGGCCCCATGGTGGCAGAGCTAGGATGCTCTTGTACGATGACATGGCCTTGGATACACGCTCACTCTCCATCCACACCCACTCACGGGGTGTCTGCTGAGCGCTAGCTGCTGTGCCAGGCGTGAGGACCACGGAGGAAAACACATGCTCTCTGCTGTGAAGATGCTGAGTCCCAGTCAGTTACACGCCCAAAGAAGAATGGCTTTGGTCCAAACCATGTGGGTACCAAGCCTCTTGGAAGGTTTTCCTTAAGGGAACCAGCGTCAATGGCATTGCTTTCAAGGTCTCGTGGGCTCCTGATCCTAGATGGCTGGCACAATCCCACCACTGTTAGCAGGGGTAGAGTGGGCGGGGGGCATGTTGACCACAGCCTCTGTAAAGTGAATTAGGGGCAATTGCCAAGCGGACCAACATCTGCTTCAGCATCTTGAGAAAGCTGAAAATAAAAATCGATACGTGTAAAATTAGGCTGTCTTGTGAACCCAGCCCCACAAGTAATTGCAATCTGAGTTCAGGCTGCTGTGAGTGTCCTGAACAGTCCAGAAAACAGGGACCTTCCCCCACATGAGTGTCTGTATCCTAAGCTCCCTCTCCCAATGATAGTTTCTGGCTTATAAAATGATACTGCTGGCAAACCCTAAAGAATCGAATTTCTTTTTATCGCTCTCTCTTTCTTGGCTACACCCATTTGTGTGCTGCTATTTCAGAGAAAAGGAGCATATAATAATTGTGTTTTAGAAATTGGAACAAGAAGCTAGCAGATGCAAGTTGAGTGAATATTGAGTTTTAAACTTGTCTTGCTGTGATTTGTGGCTGTGTCATGGCAAATATTTTTCAATGTCACCGCCTTAGCCAGTGCTGTCACTAAGGCAGTCAGCTGGGGAATAGAGGGCCGAACACTATGGTCTCAATATTAATGGGAGCTGTTGAAAGTGGCAAAGGTGATAAAGTATTGTTTAGTTATTGGTGCCATACTTTGGCTGCGGGACATTGTTATAAACCGCAGTCTGTTTTTGTCAGATTTCAATCATGGCTTCAATAACACGTTTAGAAACTTGGAGTCTAGGAGCCCACAGAAGAATGATTTTATTTTCATCTTAAACTAAAGGAGTTTAGATTGCAATCTGAAGAAATAGGGTTTAAAGTTTGGATTTTACTTACTTTATTAATTATTTTTTCCTCCAAATTATTTGGCTATGTGACACCCTTGCCTGATTTGCAGGCAGTCGGATGGGTTGGACGTGGCTTAAAGTAGTCGGGATACTGATACCATCTCTTCCTTCACACCTGTGATAAAGAATCCTGCAGGTTGTGCAAAAGCGGACTTTGTTCAACAGGCAGAGCCACAAATCACCCTTATTCCCACCGCCCTGGACCAGTCCAGGAAGAGGGAGTTATGCAAAGTGCATAATACTTTAAAAAATAATATCCTGTTTTGCAAAATCACATTTCGTTCAGGAAATAACAGTATTCCTCAGCTTGGCTGTGACCCTGGGGAGAAGACGAATGAATGCTTTAGTGGAAGAGGCTGCCTCTGTCATTAACAGAGCCTGGGTTTAAACTTATAATTAAAATAACCTTTAAAATTCAATTTTTATAGATGGAGGAGATAACTTGATTTGAAACCCTTCAATGCACACATTTTATATAGAATTCACCCAAATCCAGCGGTACCATGGAAAAACGGGAACATAAAACTGGATGATGAGAGTTTATATAGCTTTTAAGTATCAAGCTGTCAGGTTTTGTGCAAGTAGAAATATTGTAATTGGACAAGAGTACAGAAAAAGAGTTTATATTAGCGTTGAGGGCTTTTGAGTGAATTCAGGCCAAGCAGAATACAATGGAAACCCCTTTAAAAGAAAGATGACAGAAAATCCCAAGGTCTGAGCACAGTCTGACCTCCCTTTCACAGGCGATCTGCTTGATAAAGCAGACACAACCCCAATAAAATACTAACAATAGAAAAAAGTAAATAGAAATCATATTAAGCAGTGGCGATATTGCCTGAATTGAAACAAAAATTAGGTATAATAGCCTTGCCGGGTTTTAATATGGTCCCCAATCACATCACAATATGAAGCATATCATGGTGTTTCTAAATAATGTTTATCGTCCTGAAATCTCCCTGCCTAGTAGACAACTTGCATTATTGGAGGTTTGTGGATTATTTTTTTTAAGAACTCATAAATATTTAATGTCCAGGATCAAGAATGGGGTGGGAGGAGGGGACTGTGTCTCTAGGAGCAGTGATGTTTCCCTGTGTGACAGGCTCTGACATTGTCTAGGGATGGGTCTTGGCCCTGGTGGTGAAGCGTTGGGACAAGGCTGTGTATGTCCCACGGAGGACCTGGAGCCAAGAGCTAGCGAGCCACCTGGTGCCAGGGCCTTGGAGATGAGCCCAGATGGCAGGGCAGTCTGGTACAGGTGCACCAACACCTGTCTGCCAAGCCCTGGCAGGACTAGCCTCAAGTGATCTTTTCCCATGTACTTCTGGGAGCAAATGCGCCACAGAGAAAAATTAAAGGCAAAATGGGGTCACGTTGGCCATATCTGAATGTTATTCTGAATCCCAGAAGCTGATGGAAAAATTTGGCCAAAGACAAATCACGTTGACACTCAAACAAGCCATTGGTCAACCAACCAGTGTCTGTTTATTGAGGGTGTTTAACAAGCCAGCTACCGTAATCCTCAAATGGTGTTGCCTGTAAGATTCTTTAGGGAGTATTTTCAGCCTTTTGTTAGGTTTCAGAAACACACATTTTCTTTAGGACTGATGCTGCATGCATTTCATAGGAGTTTTGGAATCTAGTCTTTTCTCGACTTTTAGGTTCTACCTGAAGTGGGGAAGAGAGGTGAAGAAGAGAAGACAGGTAGCCTGGTGTGCTGTTTTTTCAAAATTCCTGCAATCAGGGGCTTCTCTGGTGGCACAGTGGTTGAGAGTCCGCCTGCCAATGCAGGATACACTGGTTCGAGCCCTGATCTGGGAAGATCCCACATGCCACGGAGCAGCTGGCCCCGTTAGCCACAATTACTGAGCCTGCGCGTCTGGAGCCTGTGCTCCGCAACAAGAGAGGCCGCGATAGTGAGAGGCCCGCGCACCACGATGAGGAGTGGCCCCCACTTGCCACAACTAGAGAAAGCCCTCACACAGAAACGATGACCCAACGCAGCCATAAATAAATTTAAAAAAAAATTTAAAAAAATTCCTGCAATCAGTTAAAAAATATGAATGTTCGTGACTCTCCAGTCAGGCTCTGCAGTATTCCTTCAATCATTCATTCATTCTCTCCACAAACACTTATTGAGAACCTACAACACGCCAGACACTGTTCTAGGCTCTGGAGATACAGCAGTGACTAACTCAGCAGGTTTTCTGTCCTCCTAGAGGTTATGGATCAGTGGATAGAGCGACTGATGCTTTGGGAGCAGAAGCCTCTTGACTTACAAAGGATTCATGAAGATTTTTCACTCGAAGGCTGACAGCCACCATGCTCACACAGGTGGCCCTTGCCAGACCTCAGTGGCCTTTCAGGGGAGGAGAGCAGAACTAGGCGGGGGCAGCTCTCTCCTGGGGGTCAGCATGGTGTCTACCCTGCCATCTGCCCCGGGAGGGGGCCTGTGGGCGTAGCACTGCTTTCCTGGCCTGCAGAACAACAGGAGAGCCTCGGGAGAGTAATGAAGAGGGAAGTGCTGTTTGCCCAGGGCTGGGTTGCCAGCTGAGACAGCCCAGCTGCCCACTGTGTCCCTGGTCCCATGCCCCTTGAGAGGCCAGCTGTGGTTGTCATGACAGCAGCCAACCTCAGAGTTCCCTGCTGCCTGGGGTCTGGCCCCTCTTGGGTTTCCCCACCCACCCTGTTTGCCGGGCATTGGAAGTCCAGCCACGTGCACTACATGCTCACCTGACCAGGGAGTGAGCGGCCCAGGACCTGAGACAGTGTCACCTCATCTGCAGCTGTTCGAATTTGGTTTTCCTTCTTGAGGCCCAGCCTGGAAGATGGTGTAGTCATGACAACAAGAGTGGGGACTTGGGGAGCGATACTATCTAGACAGGCACGGGTACCATCCCCACAGCCGCAGGACTTGCAGTGGTAGGAGCCGCTCAGTGCTGCCCTGCACTTGGGGCCATGCCGGGGACTCATCCAGCCCTGTGACCCCCGGGAGGATGGACACTGCCGGCAGCCTGTCCTGGGTTTGAATGCTGCACCTGCCTCTTACTCACTAAGTGACCTTGGCAAACCACTTAGTCTTTCTGAGCCTCAGTGTTTTCATCTGTAAAAGGGGTGTGATCCTAATCAGGAGGCTCTGTGAAGTTCAATTTCACGTGCAGGCAAAGGGCTGGGATCAGGGCCAGGCTCCCAGATGTTGGCCAGCTGAGGCTGTCCTGGGTTGGGTGGTGAAGCTCTTTTTCCTCTCTGTTAGGCTCAGCTTTGCCACCAGGGTCCAAAGTACAGCATCTTTGGTCACCGTTGTCTTACCAAATTTAAATGGAAATGGCAAAACCTCTTTTCAAGCACACCTCCTGCCATACCCCTTCTTGGGATGGGTAAACTGTCAGAGGTACCTCCCACTGTAGCCCTGAGACGGGCTGGACCCTGGCATTGGGAAGGGAGACCTCTGCTAGGATTCCCTCAGGGAAGGCAAACAAACCTGATTCTGTCCCTCCAAAGGATCACCGTGTCTGGGAAACCGGAGTGGTTTGCAGAACCCTCAGGGTGAGCAGAAGTAAGGGCAGTGTGGAGGCCCCGAGCGGGCGCAGGAGCTGGGTCGGGGGCAGGTGCAGCCCTGATACCCTGAATGCCAAGGGCATGGGGTGATGCCTGTGAGGCAGCCCCGGGCGGGGAGAGGCCTGGGCCGAGGGGAGGGGGTGTCCTGGAAAGTTCTGCTTGGCTGGAGGTCAATGATTTTGCTGCTGGGTCACTCAGCAGCCAAGGGTCTGGGTTCAGGAAAGAGAGAGAGACAAAGCTGAGGGGTGGGGCGGGGTGGGGGGAGCTCAGAGGGAGAAAGAGATGCTCCCCTGGAATTGTGTGTGTGTGTGAGCGTCTGTGCACTTCGCACTGGTTTTCTGCAGACAGAGTCCCCAGCTCTCACCGGATTCTCACATGAAGTGGCAAGTTCCTGCTCCAGATGTTGCTTCCTCTATGACCAGTGTCTTAAAGGGACTGGACATCTCCCTTCAAATGCTTCCAAGTACACCTCACGAGACAGACACAATTTCAGCAAGGCTACCCGGCTTCTCAACACTTCCCATGATGACTAAGGTCGAGGACTAGGGAAATAGAAAATAGGAATTTTGCATCAGGTGATGGTAGGGACGCCAGAAAGAATGGCTGTGGGGGTCAGGGTGGGCGATGGCCCCAGAGGAGAGCAAAGGCCATGGCTGCGTGTGCACGTGTGTGTGTGTGTGTGTGTGTGTGTAGGTGCGGATTCAGGGTGGAGGGGGCCTGGGCGGGAGAAAGGGGAGATGCTGCCCAGCCCAGCTCAGCTGAGTGGGCACCCGCCGTGCCCGGCTGTCCTGCCCTTCTTTCTCTCCGCGGCCCCAGAGGAGGTGCCGGGGCCCCAGCAGGGAGGCCGTGCTCTGCAGAGACCACTATCCTCCGGGAGAAGAGGAGGCCCTTCCCATCTCTCAGGTTCAAGGACTCCTGACTCCTGAGGTCACAGTCCCCCTGAGGCCTCAAGGGGCAAGCAAGGCCCTCACAGCCAGTTCATGCAGGACGCTTGGGCACCAAAAGAAGCTGGGCTCGGTGGTCTCCTGCCGCTTCAGCTCATTTTTGGCATGAGCTTGAGCGGTGTGCGAGACTCAGTTTTCCTATCTTTAAAGTGGGTCTAAGAAGAATTCCTCTACAACCCTCACTCGTGGTTGCTGTGAGGATTAAAAAAAAAATATATATATATATATATATATATATATATTTTTTTTTTGCGGTACGCAGGCCTCTCACTGTTGTGGCCTCTCCTGTTGCGGAGCACAGGCTCAGCGGCCATGGCTCACGGGCCCAGCCGCTCCGCGGCATGTGAGATCTTCCCAGACCAGGGCACGAACCCGTGTCCCCTGCATCAGCAGGCGGACTCTCAACGACTGCGCCACCAGGGAAGCCCTATATATGTTTTTATATGTGTATAAATAGGTCACAAACTGTAAAGTCCTACAGATGCTGGTGTTTCGTTCAATGACTCAGTTAATGATAATTCAGTTACTGAGGGAGGGGATCGCCAGGGTCATGCGTCCTCGGGATCCAGCAACAGATGGGTGAAGAGCCATCAGTGGTGAACGGAGGACCATGGACACCTTTGCTGTGTGTGAATCTATTGCCTCGTTCTAGTCCTTGCTTCCTGCTCCGCTGCCTGGTTCAGAAGCCTGAACCCTGAGCCCTAAGGAAAGTCATTCCATGCTGAGCCTGTGAGTGCAGATCTGGGATCCTGAACTCTTTCTAGGAAAAGTCCTCAGAAATGCCAGCTGGGACTGAAGCCTTGGGAGCTCCCTGTGCCCATGTTTCTAGCTCTCGGGCCTGAGCACTTGTTCAAAGAGAGTCTCACGGAGAAGGGGGCAGGATGCCCGCTGAGAACTACTGGGAAGCAGGCCCTGAGCAGCCTGCCTCTTCTGATTCCTCCCTGCCTGGCTCTGCAGGAGGGGAGAGCACCAAGCTGGTTTCACTGAGAGGAGAGCTTAGAGGGGAATTTGACTTGCTCAAGGTCTTGGAGCTGTTAAGGGGTAGCACCAGGCTGTGAAGCCCATTTCTGCCTCTGGAGTCCGTGCCTTTCCCTCTTTACAACCCGCTCCCCAACCCCATCTTCTCTCTCCCCATCTCCCCAGCCCAGCCCAGCCCAGTGCCTGGGACTGAATTTACCTCAGGGATGGCTTTAATCTCCGTGCCGACACTGATCCCTCATTCACAGTGTTATGGAGGATGCTGAGGCTGCATCTGGGTTCCATGGTAGAGTGTGCAGTGATTGATTAGCAATGCCTGCTTTGTACCTGGGGAGGAAGAGGTGCCTCGATCATCACCCCCTCCCTTCGTCATGGGTCACCAACATCCACGGTGCTGTTTGGGTGCTGTGGTGGCCCCAAAGGGACAGGCTAGTAATCACTCAGGGATACTCGTCTGTGTGCCTTGCATCCTCTGGTGTGGATGGAGCAGTGACAGCCCAGGTGTCCCCTGCAACCATGAGAGGCAGCCAGGGCATCCCTTGAGAGCTGGGAACCCGAGCAGGAGCATCAGTTACTCTGCATCCTTCCTCAGCCAAATTGTCAAGACGGCTCCATTTGCCCTTTGGTCCCTCTGTGATCTCAAATGACCCTGGAGGGGCTGCTGGTGGCAGAGAGCCCCATGGCCAGAGCCTTCCTCCCAGGGCATGGTAAGCTGGAATGCTGAGATGGAGCCAGGGACCTGGGACAAGGGCCCGGCAGTGAGGACACTTGTGGAGGAGGTTGTCTCAGGAGGGCGGACAGGTGAGCCTCCCGACCTCACAGCTCCCTGAACACAGGCCACCTCGGTAAGGCTGCTAGGAAAAGACAGGCTACCAGTGACGTTTGCATTTCAGTTAAACAGCAAATACTTGTGCAGTGCCAGTCGGTCCCAAAGCGTTTTATTTGCTCAATCTGGCAACTCTAAACCCTTGTTGAATACACCCCAGGCTCCAAAGCAAGAAGCATCAAGGGCCTCAGCCTCTTGCCCTTCATGGAAACTGAGGAAGCCTCAGTAAGGTGAGGGAGGGCGAGGCCTTCCGATTCTCTGATGAGAGACACTGGCAATTACAGGTGTGGGCTCGAAAGCTTAACTGCCCAGGTTCAAACACTGGCTCTGGCACTTGCTATCCGGGAGACCTTGGGAGAGTTCCTTAATGTTTCGAGCCTCAGCTTCTCCATCTGTACAATGGGTAGGACGAGATAGCTCCTACCTCATAGGGCTGTAGTGAGCTTATTCATGAAGACAGTGTACCTGGGTCATACACGGTGATGGTGACGGTGACCATCCAGGTGGGCCATTGCTGTTGTGTAATTTTTGAATAGGTGTGAGGAAGGGGTCCAGGTCCTGGCTTTTGGTCCAAGCTCTGTCATGAACTTGCGGGGTTTCCTTGGGTTGGTCTCACTTCCCGTATATGGACCAAGTGAGCTGGACTCCATCAGTCAATTGCTAACTTAAATGAAGCAGTTTTTTGAGCAGCAGAACCGCTGATTGCTTCAGGTGGGAGTTAAGGAAGCCAGTATAAAGACTAAACAAGCAGCTGCTAGGGTGAGGGGTGCGTGTGTGTGTTGGGAAGCGTGCCCAGAGCGGCCACCCTCTGCTCTCCTTCCCCAGCTGGGATGTCTGGAGGAACCCTGAGCCCCTGGACGACAGCTCGATTCCCTGTGGCTCTGACAACACTCATTCTGGGCATGTGCCCGTCCCTGGAGAGCCTACTGTGTCGGACACAGGTGAATGGCAGAGGAGGGTCCCTGTCCCAGGGGCCGCACTGGGGGTGGGGGGCTTGGAGACTGACGTGCAAAATGCTCTGCCCCCTGACGTGGTCCGACTCCAGCCGCCCACGCCCAGGGCCCGAGAGCCTGGTGTCTGTTCTGCCAGGATGGGGAAGTGGCCTCCCGGGGCCAGGCCAGAGGACCCAGGGCTGCTGGGTGCAGAGAGGCAGCAGCAGTCAGGCTGGGCTGGGAGGCCCCTGCGCTTTCCACCACCTGAGGCCAGCCCAGGGGAGGAGGGGTGCACCGGGGGCCTTCCCTCTCTAACTGGGGAGCAGCTCATTCATTTGTCTGAGAGAGAGATGTGGGGCTTTTTTCTCTTTCTTGCTGGGGGTGGGAGCTGCCGTCCAGGTTCTTATTTCATTTTTTTTTTTCTTTTTTCTTTTTTTGTGGTACGCGGGCCTCTCACTGCTGTGGCCTCTCCCGTTGCGGAGCACAGGCTCCGGACGCGCAGGCTCAGCGGCCATGGCTCACGGGCCCAGCCGCTCTGCGGCATGTGGGATCTTCCTGGACCAGGGTACGAACCCGTGTCCCCTGCATCGGCAGGCGGACTCTCAACCACTGCGCCACCAGGGAAGCCCCAGGTTCTTATTTCTTGAATCCTTCCTCCAATCCTATTCCCAGACAGGCAAGTTCACCTTCAGGCCCCCATTCTGTGGATGGGCAGGCTGAGGTCTGGAGAGGGCCCTTGCTCAGGCCACCCACAGAGTCGGGAGGGCTGCATCAGAACCTCAGCACCCCTATTCTCGGCGATGTGGGGCACTGAGGCGTCACGTGGACAGTCCCAGGGCTGGGTTGGTGGGAAGCTCTTTATCCATCAGATCCGGTGGCTTCACCTCCCACTTCAGACGGGGGAAGTGGGGCTCATTCCCTGGGCCAGAGCTGGCCAAGGCCTCGTCCACCTCGCCAGGTCAAGTCTGTCAACACCCCATCCGTCACCATCTGCATCTTAGGGAAAGAACAGTGTTTTCTTCTGCCTCCTTTCCTGTCTGCAAGTGGGCCCTGAACAGTTAAAACACTTACCCTCAGGGCTTCCCTGGTGGCGCAGTGGTTGAGAGTCCGCCTGCCGATGCAGGGGACGCGGGTTCGTGCCCCGGTCCGGGAAGATCCCATATGCCAAGGAGCGGCTGGGCCCATGAGCCATGGCTGCTGAGCCTGTGCGCCCAGAGCCTATGCTCTGCAACGGGAGAGGCCACAACAGTGAGAGGCCTGCGTATCAAATAAAAAAAAACAAACAAAAAACACTTACCCTCTCTCCTAACGAGTTCGTGCTTTTCCTTTTTTATCCCTCCCTCAGTCCCCGCGTCAGGGACTCAGAAGTTTTCTGGGGTCAAGTCTTCTTTTCTCATGGGATGAGCAAGGCTTGTGGTTTGTTCGGGAGACTCCTCAATCTTTGTGTAGGCCAGTGAACTCAAGAAAATGAGACCCTGCTAGTGACAGAGGCCCCTCCCTGGCTTTCTGGTTGACCCAGTGTATTGCTGGGGAAGGTGGTGAGGAAGCAAGTGGGCGGCCTGGCTATCTGTTTGTTCTGTCTCTACGGCACCGTTCTTTTGGTGCCAGGTGGAGACACGCCACGTCAGCCATTCACTCACTCCTTTTTGCACCTAATACTTAACAAACACCCATTCTGAGCCGGTCACTTTGCTGGCTGGATACGGGCATTAGTATAATTGGGCCTGCCCTCCAAGAAGCTCATTCTAGGGAGAGACAGATGTGTGAACATCAGACAGTAATTTAAGTGCAAGGTGGTGGAAGCAGGACAGACTTGGCGCTGTGAGCACAGGGAGGTGAGAGTTCGGACTCAGAAACATCCATGACGTCTTTGTCTTTCGTAAGCCAAAGGGAGGGAGACGATGGAGGGGGTGATGATGCCCCAACCTGGAACAAGTCAGTCATTTTAAAATTTCATTGCTGAACTTGACATAATTCAGGCCTGGTACCTGAGTGATGCATCAGTTCATGAGAACACAAAAATACCCTCTCAAACAGACAATCGAATTTCATGTAAAATAAGCTTTGGCATGAAAACGGTTTCTGGTGTTTTATGTGTGTGACTCGGTGGGCAGATATACTTCTTGCTGCTGGAGCAAGACTGATTTGTGTGAAGGCTCCCGTCACCAAATCACTCCAAAGGTTGGGAGATAAAATGTCGCTTAGGATAATGTAATTGGCCTTAAGGTACAGGAGTTGAATTATTTTCAGTGATTTATAATCTGGAAATTAAAGACTCACTCATTTTCTAATTTAATTCCATCTTCAATGGAAAAATGTTCACTCTGATCTAAATTGGCGAGTAATGTTGCTAATTCAAATGCAGATGTAATTTCGATCCTGGTAGCAGTTTGCGGTGATGGACGGGTCTCCAAAGAATCATTAAGATCCTTATCTCCCAATCTCACAAATTCCCCGGCAGTTGTGATAATAACTTCGGCTGAGGAGAAAAGGGGAAAAAATAAATTCTCCCCTGTCCTGTCTGTTTGGGCCTTGCCTTTTGCAGGATGGAAAGTGTGTGTCTCTTCTGAATTTACAGCCTGCTAGGGACAATACTGATGCTTCGTTCCCAAATTTGGCGGTAGCATAAACATCGTGGTTTGAATTGTTTACCTGTGTGTCTTCCCTCTAAAATATGAATGAAATGGGCCTGGGATAAGTTATCCCCCGTTCACGGTTAATTATCTGGGATTTTACACCACATTTGGTGGCATTCATTGATAAGTATCAACTACCCTGGGACAGGGGGACGATGATTAGCCATAATCACACAGGCTGCCCTCCCCCCTCAGCTGTCACATGCCTAGCACATGGTCGTGTGTCTTCATCTAAGTAGACCCCAAGAAGCCAGGATGAAGAAATTATGGGGTCTCTCCTGCTGTGTGAGAAATGGCCGGATCAGAGGGATGGTTGCCGGCATCATCTATTTGCAGGGTGAGCAGTGGCGTCTGGGTTGAGTCACAGCCTTCGTCCAGGATGCTGCTGACTGGCAGGGCTCTGCTCTCTCTAAGCAGATGGCAAAAGAATTGACTTTGTCCAACAGCTAATTTGATTGAAGTCAAGTCATTAGATTTTGAGATTTGGTGGATTCTATCCAGTTTAGACAACCGAGCAGAGATTTGGGGCAAGTTGGGTATAATCCTGCATTCCTAGGGTTGCTGAATGCCAAGAATGAGGGGCGGGACGCGTCTTGGAAACGTGTGCTGGGCCCACTTGCCGGCACAAGCTCTTACCACACGTGAGCTGTGCAAGGCTTTATAGCAGAATTTGTTGATTTATATTTTATATTAAGTCTCCAGAGGTACATGGGTCATGGTTGTATAACTTTGGAGAGTGGAGAAAATGAGGGAAGAAATAATCATGACTTGGAACAGGAATAAAAACAAATGCTTTTGAAATCTATGCTATTTTATAATCTATTTTTAATGTTTGATTTTGGGGGCATTAAGCTATGTTGCCAAGACTGCTCATGCTCACACCTTTGCTCTCATCTTGGAACCACTGCTGGACCACATTTCCCTCCATCGCTGTTGGATGGAGACTTATGACTGAGTTCCTGCTGCAAGAATGCATTCATGCATTTCTTCTAGGTGAAGAGAACCTCCTTTGTGTGATTCTTGCTCTCTCTCCCCATCTGTTGGATAAATGGAGAAGACTCAGGATTCTTCTTCCTGCCTCCACACTAGAACTAGAAAGAAATTTTACCTGAACTAGAAAGAAACTCCTATTGGGTCAGACCATTGAGATCTTGGGGGCTGTTTGTTTTAGCAGCTAACATTACTCATCCTCATACAAGCTGCCTCAAGCACACAGTATAAAAAATAGATTTATCAATTCCCTTCAATCCCTCAGTTAATCCTTTGTGTGTCTCACATATGCTACTGCCCATGATCAAGCTGATAGCTGCATGACCCACAGATTAATAAAGCTGCTTCCATTTCACCTTTAATCACCATGACACTTTGAGTTAGACTTTTGCCTTGAATAAGATGACTCGTAGATTAGAAACACTTTGGTTTTACAAATATGTAAACATTTTACTAAGATTGCATTTGTGTCCAGAGCCAGGGTCAGTGCATAAGCTTACAGTTTCAAGAAGGACATTTTTACTCAAATATGTTAAGACTCACTGAGACATGGCAGTGTGTCTCTGGCAGTTGTTTTCCTGGTTGTAACTTAGCCAGTGCGTAGTCTTTAACCATCTTTTGTATAACGGACTGAGATGGTTGGCTGGAGATCACAGGCCTTTCCCCATTCCCACCCCTTCAATGGACCCTTTTCCAAACCTCTCCCCGCATAACTATTTGACACATCATTCTTCATTGTGTTGGGAGAATTTTCTTCTGATGGTCTTGATGATATTACATGCTTCCTTGCAGCTGAAGAGATCTCAAAGACCATGGAACGAACTCAGAATATAGATTCCTTTTCTGCTTTTTAACAGCAGCATGAAGGATGTTCATGCAATTGAATCTCATCAACGTATATGACCCATTGTTGGAGACCTTGCCCCCACTTACCTCTGGCATCACTGTTCATCCCACTTCCTGTACCCCTTGTTTCCCAGCCTCTAACAATTCTCAATCCCTTAGGACTCATTGGATGAGCTAAGCCTGTTCCTACCTCCATGCTTTGTATACCTTACTTTCTTTGTCTGGAATACTGTACCATCTTCCGAGTAGAAACCCAATTCATCTTGGAAGTCTCAGCTCAAGTATCAGTTGATCTTTTTTACCCAGATCCCCTGCACCACCCACAGGAGAGCTGGTCTTCTCTTTTGCTGGACTGCTTTGTCATAGCACGTGGGACTTTGGACCACTCTAGTTTGTTTACGCATCTGTTTCTCTCTACCCTGTCCTCTAGGATAGGATGGTGATGTTAAATGTCATTGCCATATTATTCATATCTTATCATTATTATTGCTGTCAGTTACATTGCAGAAATATCCATGGTACCTCATTTATGCTGTGCCTGGATGCTTGGCATCCTGGATCCAGGCTCAACCCTAGACATGGAGAGTCCTTTCATTCTTTTGCCAGGCAATTGGCGTGTCATCTTCTAAGTGTCTTCCTCTGATAGGAAGTGGTAGATGCTGCTGCTGCTTGAGTTTGTGGCCACCTGTAACTAACTGTACACAGAGCTGCTCATGTGTCAGCATTTGGGTTGTTCTCCCATAAACCACCTGGCCCACTTGATGCCAGAGAAGTGACAGAACCCAACTGTGCTTCATTCTTGAGGCACTTAATTCCTTTAAGCCACTCAAATAATAACCTGTGGTCCAGAGGTCTGCAGGCTAATGACATGGCATGTAATAAGTATTTCCTTCTGTGCTTTTTAGATTTTTTCCTTTTAATTTCATCAAGAGCCCTCTTGTTCGTACATCATCAGGGTACAGAGAGGCACTGCCTCACCTGCTCTTGGGCAGTCATCTCAGTACCTGAATGTCCTCTTACACCACCCTCCTCTAGACCAAATGCCTAGTCTTTTCCATCTCTCCTGATGTAGCCATCCTGTTGAAGAAGTTTGGTTGTGAGACTTCAGGACCAATTCATTCAGCTCATTTTTATCGATATCAATACCAGTAACAACTATCAATCACTAAGTGCTGACTGTGGGCCAGGTGCTGTGTGAAGGGCCTGGCACACAGTTTTTCATCTGACCCTCAAGGACCCAGTGCTTATGTCCTAGGCCCTATTATCTCACTTTGCCATATAAAGGGACTGGAACCCAGAAAGCTCAAGTCCAAGTTCACATGGTCAATCAGCATTGAAGCCTGCAGTTAATCCAGGCCCACACGGTGTTCCTTCTATACTGCCTTTGACTTGGTTCCCAGTCTGGACACTCTAGGGGCATCACCAGGGCCTGCACCCGTATATCTCCCATAAAGCCCAGCTCATGGGCAGTGCCTAATACCTGTCCCCTGAAAGAAAGAATGACCCAAACCAAACTCCACATTCTCAGTGTCCAAAGTACTAAAGTTTTAAATGCGACTGAGTATGAGTGGGGATGCTGTTTTCTTTTAAGCCCTTTTATTAATAAGCATTCTCCAGAGAAGTATCCCTATCTATCTATCTGTCTGGGCTTATTTTAATGAACGGGCCCATACACTTATAGAGACTGACAAGTCCAAAACCTGCAAGGTTGGTCAGCAGGCTGGAGACCCAGGAAGAGCCAATGTTTACAGTTCAAGTCTGAAGGCAGAATTCTGCTTGCTTTGGGGAGGGGGAGGCCAGCCATTGTTCTATTCAGATCTAGAGCTGATTGGATGAGGTCCACCCACATTATGGAGGGCATTCTGCTTTACACAGTCCATTGATTTAATCTCATCCAAAAACACCCTCACAAAACCATCTAGAATAATATCTGACCACATATCTGTGCACCACGGCCCAGCCAAGTTGACACATTATCAGCCACCACAGCCCCCTTGCTCTGTTTTGAGGACCACAGACAAGGAGACCTTTGATCTTTCACACAGTACAGTGTAATCACCAAGAAGGAATTATCTAGAATAATGGAACAGAACCATCTAGAATAATGTCTGACCACATATCTGTGCACCATGGCCCAGCCAAGTTGACACATTATCAGCCATCACAGCCCCCTTGCTCTGTTTTGAGGACCACAGACAAGGAGACCTTTGATCTTTCACACAGTACAGTGTAATCACCAAGAAGGAGGGTCTGGAGCCTGCGTTAGAACCCCAGTGCCTCCATTTCTTACCACGAGGCCTCGGGGAAGTAGATTAACCTCACTATTAACTGGAAATAATAATTGCTGGGAAGAATAACCCCCAGCTGATGGGGAGATTAAATGGCGAAGTGTGTGCGGAAGTGCTTTGAAAGTGTTAAGGTGACATATAAAGCTAAGCAATCTGTACTGACGATCGCTTCCTTCTTGGACCCGGACTTCCAGCCTGAGCCCATCAGGGTGGCGTTTCCAGTCGGGCCTTTCCCACGGCATGGCCATCTTGGATACCAAGGCAGCATTCCTTTAGTGGACGTGATATTGGGCCATGTTCTCAAAGCAAACGGGACATGGGCTGCCGGGAGTGGCTTGGGGTCTGGTTGGGTCATGAGGGGCAGGACCGGGGGTGAGCTCACCCTCAGAAACGGCCCTTCAGACATTGTTATTTAGGAGCAGAAGATGTGGACCTGCCATGGAGACCCCACTGGTGGTTCACACTATTCTTTTTTTTCCTAAAAAATCCTTGGCTGGGGCTTCCCTGGTGGCGCAGTGGTTGAGAGTCCGCCTGCCGATGTAGGGGACACGGGTTCGTGCCCCAGTCTGGGAGGATCCCACATGCCGCGGAGCGGCTGGGCCCGTGAGCCATGGCCGCTGAGCCTGCATGTCCGGAGCCTGTGCTCCGCAACGGGAGAGGCCACAGCGGTGAGAGGCCTGCATACTACAAAAAAAAAAAAAAAAAAAAATCCTTGGCTGGAGAGTTTCTGAGCCCTCTGTATGTATTAACTCATTCCATCTATGAAGTCAGCAGTGTTCTTCCCATTTTACAGCTGGGGCCTGAGCCACAGGGAGATTGAGTGGTCTGCCAGGGCTACACACTGGTAAGTGGTGGGACGGCCAGCACAAGAACCTGTGTCCCTAACCACCGTTCTAGGTCGGCTCCCAGGGGCTGGCATGTGGCAGGGGAGCATCACAGGTGACAAGAACCTTAGGGGGTTCTTAGGACCTTAGGATCTGTTGTGTAAATTCTCACCACACAGTGGTCCCCTGACTCCCCTAGGTGGCCCTGGGCAGGCCCGTTCTCCTTCCAGGACCTTGCTTTCCCCATCTGTACAATGGGAGCCCTCCGTGTGCCGCCCGCACTGGCCTGGAGAGCTCCTCCTCCCCAGAGGGGCTCCTCCTTGACCGTGGGCTCCAGGTCCTGCTCTGAGGCTGTGTCATTCCTTGTCCTAGTCTCACTCAGTAGGGGCAGATCCACCACACGGGACAGAGGTCTGAGAGTTGCCTGCATGTGATAAGGATGGATATTGGCTCCGCCTCAGTCTCTCTGCCCCAACCGTTCCAGGAAGTTCCGTGCTCAGCAGCAGGGTAAGGCAGGAGGGCTGGGCTGGGTGCTTGTATGCGACCCCACATGGGTTCCCCATTCGCCTTGGCTGTCCATGGATATGGCAGCATCACTGCCTATTTCAGCGTCCAGTGAGCCACTTGGAAAACACAGACCCTAGTGCAAGAAGGAATTGGGGACTGGGAGAAAGGATGACAGAAGATTCCAGTCTTGGAGTTACTGTCGTGAGTGGGGAGATGGTGGGAGTGTCGGTGTGAGCACAGTGTGTTCTCCAGGGGCCACGGCCAGCTGGATGGGAAGCGTGGCTGTCCCAGATGGGCACTGTGCTTGGACAGTCGGCTGGATTAGGAAAAGGGAAAACCGATGTCAGCTCGGGAAGTAGGGAAGGAAGGAGTTGTTAGCTCCCCGTCACTCTGATGTGCCGGGCGGGTGTGTGCTGGGCACTTCCCAAGCACCATCTCATTCGTTCCTCTCAATAGTCCTCCAACAGCTCCCATTTTGCAGTTGTGGAAACTAAGTCCCAGAGCCAGGCTTGTTCAAGATCACACAGACAGCCAATTGTAGAGCTGAGATATCAGCCATCTCCAGAGCCCTGTCATTCCTCCCAGGCTCTCTGAATGAGACCAAACAAGGGAAGCCCTTCAGGAGGACCACTGGGCCTTCACATACCTGCCCTGCCGCTCCCGGGTGGCTGAGGAGGGACCACTGAGTGGGCCTGGCCTTGGTGGTCTCTGCCAGGCTTGAGTGCAGAGCTGATGAACTCTGTATTCGTCTTCTATAACTGACATCTCCCTTGCCAGTTAGGACCCCTTGGCCTTTCCAGCAAAACTGCCTGGCTGGGGCCTTGCTGGCTTTTCCGCAGGCCCAGAGCTCTGCACCATTAGTGAGGAATTATCACCATCCAGAGAGGAGACCCCATCAGCAGAGAGCTAATGACCCTAAAGACGAACTCGGGAGCTTCATGATAAATCCCCTCCTGGATGAACTCAGCTCCCCCAGAGCCCGGCCCCTCATCAGAGCTTCTCAGGCAGGACCAGCCTCCCTCTAGGCAACGTCTCAGAAGACTGATGCCAGCAAAAGAGGGAGCAAAGCAGGGCTGAGCACTGAAATGAGAACATAAAAGTTTTCTAGTTTACGTATTAGAACAATATGTAATTGGATAGAAGGAGCAGGTTTCAAAAATTTGTCTTACCATAATGACTATAATTTTTTAAAGATTGAAAATGAATCTGACTAGAAAATACCATTAAACTACCAAGTTGCTTAAAATTTAAAGGGTAATTCACATATAATGCTTTTATTTAATAGCCCAATTTACAAAATGTCTAAAATTAATGCGGATCTTTTCAGGACAAAATCAGCCGTAACTGCACCAACTAATTTTTGCTCATTTGAACTGAATTATTAATAAGAGAGAAATATACCATATGTTCCCCAAAGAGCTGGATACATTTATTTCAAATAAAAGCACTGTGTTTGGTGGAATATAAGAGGTTTAAATGCTTTCAGAGAAATGGGTTACTTACATACAGATTTAATAGAGTATAAATCAGGCAACGTAATTAAGGACGCAGCTGCTTCCACACCCAAAGCTGGCAGCCTTTGCCTTTCAAGTTCCTTTATCACCTGCAGTGGCTTTCATCAGCAATCATTTGTTCTCATGGAATAATACTAGTGAATCAATGATTTTGCAGTTTATACTATGCTGAAAGGGAATTTTATAGCAAGTTTAGATTAACCTTGGTTGTATCTACTGACTTCATCTATTTCTGCTCTAAAAAATATTTGTCGAGTGTCCCTAACCACTTCTACTCTCCCTCCCCACCCGTCTTCTTTTCTCCCTCCCTCCCTCCCTCCCTTCCTCCCTCCCTTCCTTCCTCCCTCCCCTCCTCCCTCCCTTCCTTCCTCCCTCACTTCCTCCCTCCCTTCCTTCCTCCCTCCCTCCCTCCCTCCCTCACTTCCTCCCTCCCTTCCTCCCTCCCTCCCTCCCTCCCTCCCTTCCTTCCTCCCTCCCTCCCTCCCTTCCTTCCTCCCTCCCTCCCTCCCCTCCTCCCTTCCTTCCTCCCTCCCTCCCTTCCTTCCTCCCTCCCTCCCTCTTTCTTCCCTCCCTTCCTCCCTTCCTTCCTCCCTCCCTCCCTCCCTTCCTTCCTCCCTCCCTTCCTTCCTCCCTCCCTCCCTTCCTCCCTCCCTCCCTTCCTCCCTTCCTTCCTCCCTCCCTCCCTCCCTTCCTTCCTCCCTCCCTTCCTTCCTCCCTCCCTCCCCTCCTCCCTTCCTTCCTCCCTCCCTCCCTTCCTTCCTCCCTCCCTCCCTCTTTCTTCCCTCCCTTCCTCCCTTCCTTCCTCCCTCCCTCCCTCCCTTCCTTCCTCCCTCCCTTCCTTCCTCCCTCCCTCCCCTCCTCCCTTCCTTCCTCCCTCCCTCCCTTCCTTCCTCCCTCCCTCCCTCCCTCTCTTCCTTCCTCCCTCCCTCCCTCTTTCCTTCCTCCCTCCCTCCCTTCCTTCCTCCCTTCCTCCCTCCCTTCCTCCCTCCCTCCCTCCCTTCCTTCCTCCCTCCCTCCCTCTTTCTTCCCTCCCTTCCTCCCTTCCTTCCTCCCTCCCTCCCTCCCTTCCTTCCTCCCTCCCTTCCTTCCTCCCTCACTTCCTCCCTCACTTCCTTCCTCCCTCCCTCCCTCCCTTCCTTCCTCCCTCCCTCCCTCTTTCCTCACTTCCTCCCTCCCTTCCTCCCTCCCTCCCTCCCTCCCTCCCTTCCTCCCTCCCTCCCTCCCTTCCTTCCTTCCTTCCTTCCTTCCTCCCTCCCTCCCGTCCTCCCTTCCTTCCTTCCTCCCTCCCTCCCTCCCTTCCTTCCTCCCTCCCTCCCTCTCTTCCTTCCTCCCTCCCTCCCTCTTTCCTCCCTCCCTTCCTCCCTTCCTTCCTCCCTCCCTCCTTTCCTTCCTTCCTCCCTCACTTCCTCCCTCCCTTCCTCCCTCCCTCCCTCCCTCTTTCCTTCCTTCCAATTACCCCTCATCCTGCAAACTCAGGACCTGGGATTCGGGTTCGATATGACTGGCCCCAGCCTATACCATGGAGTGGGTTGATGTTTCATTGTTTGTGCCCTGAGAGAAAAGGTTTTCCCCACCACTGTTGATGAGTTGGGCAGCCTTCATCCTGGCCTGGGGGCTGATTAGAAAAACACTAGTCTCTACAGCCTCTTGCTTTGGGGGACTGGTTGCTTCCAGAATTAGTCAGAGCATCTCACAGCAGACCATCAGGGAAGAGCCAGCAGATGCTCAAGTTAAAGTCTCACCAACACAGAGAGAGGCTCAAGATGGGCTTTCTGATCCTTAAAACAGCCCCAGTTGTACAGCACCTGCTAACATATCTCTCTGTGTTATAGCTCTTGAGTTGAATTCATCAAATTGCAAAGACCTATGGAATAGCTCACTCCATCCAAGGGTTGTCAGCATGGGGACAATTCGAGGGACCACATTTTGTGCCTGCTGGTCCCTGGGGCTCTGCATGCAGATTTCTGAGCCCCTCATGTCTCAAAGGCACTGGCGGGGTGGGCAGGGCCCTGCATTCTGGGAACTTCCGGCCTACTTGTTTGTGCCGTCACTGCTCTAATTTCTGTCTCTGCTCCTGGATTCCGTGTAAGCCCCACACGGGCAGGCACTGGGTCTGGTTGATTAACTGTACTATTCCAGTGCTTGTTACAGGGTCCAGCCCCATGGTAGGTACACAAACCCCGTGCACCATGAATAAACCAAACAAAGTAACAAATGAATGAATGAATGAGATTTCTGAATGACTGACTTCTGTTGTGCTGGCCAGTTTTCCAGCCTCTGGCATGCCTTTGCTGGCTTTGGCACTGCCATTATGGCGAGTGGAGTTGAATTCAGGAGGATGTGTTTGTTTCCTTGCAAGCCCGTGAGCAGATAGATACTGGTCACTGCGGGCCCTGAGAATCTGTTGTGTGTGTGTTTCAGCAGCATGCGCAGGCAGCCGGTCTCAAACCCCAAAGCAATTGCATGTTAAATCGTATCTCAGAGTGAGTTTTTTTGTTTTAATGGAAGCAGTTATCCAACTAGCAGGCTTCAAATAGAAATAGCAGCTCTCTCTATATAATGGGTGAAGGGTACTTTCATTAATAGCACTCTTGGATATTAATGATGGTGGCTTTGGTTTCTGGCCATCTGATGACTACTTGAGCTATTGTTTTGGGGATGCAGGGACATGCAAACCTGCTTGAGTCTGCTTGGACACAATGGGCATCTCAGAGGTGCTGTAATTTGTGGATTTACTAAGCCTCGCGCCCATGCCTCACTTATATCTGAGGGCAAGCGCTCTACCCTGCGGGGTTGCGGGGAATAAAAACCTCTCCATTGTCTCTTTTATTATGGCGCAAGCTCAGGGTAGAATTTCCAGCTGCCCTAGAGAGCTGCAGCACAGCTTCTCTTTATGGATGGAGGCTGCTTTGTGGCAATGTGGCCATGCCCGCAGCAACCGGCGTGGTCTTCACTGGCCTCCCAGCCTCCATGGCTGCCTATTGGCCTGGCTCAGAAGGGCCCAGGAAGCCATTTTTCTAAGACTGGGGGCTGATCCTACCTGGGGGCTGATTCTCCTTTCTCGGTGGGGAGAAAGCCCTCACCGCCCACCCCGAAGCAGCAGTGATTGGAGGTGGCAGGCAGGGGACAGGGCTGCCACTTTAAAAATGCCATTCATGTTGCCCACCAGGTCATGTGTTGAGGGCTAAGGGTGTGCGGTGAGGGAGACCTCAAGGCGCTCGCTCTCTGGGGAGCGGGGCAGGCATGCAAGCACACAGTGGTGACATGGGTGTGGCATATGTGCTACAGGGAGGCCGGGTCTGGCTTCTCCTGCACGAGGCTCTGGCACCAGCCAGTGTCATCCGGGTCCAGAGGCCAGAGAAGGCAGCCTCTCCAGCAGCCAGGAGAGGCCCTGGTCCTCCCAGCAGGCCTCCCCGTGGAGCCTCTGCTCTTCCGCTGCTGTGAGGGGGCGCAGGGACAACGGTGCCCTCCCAGCAGGGTCTCCACAAGAGGACTTCCAAACCTTCCCGTGGCTGGGCTCCTGCCACCCGCCCTGCCACACCGCCAGCCATAATGGGACGGGATGGGAGAAGGACGTGCTGCTTCAAATGCAAGGGGCAGGGGTGTACTTGGACCCTCTGCAGCCTTCCTCCTAGCTGGGCCAGGGCCTCTGCCTTGGACTTGGACTTGGGTCCTGTGGAGACCTTGCACATCCGACCGGGTTACTTGCCCATGCCAGCCGACACACACTTGTGTAAACCCTCCAGTGCCTTTCTCACGGTGGCGGGGTAACTCCAGGGGTGGGTCCTCTCGGGGCCTCCCCAGCCTTTCTCCCACCCCCACCCCCTCCACTCCAGTGCTGGGTCTCCTTTCTCTTGTGAGGTCCCTCATGCTGTCCCCTCTGTTGGGAATGCCTTTGACTCCCCTACGTGCTGGGCCCTGCCAGTCCTACGCTTCAGATCTCAGCTCCTCACTCCATCAGGAAGCCCTCGATTTCCCTGCCGGGGCCATTTCTCCCACAGCGAGGTCTGTGCATGTCCCCTCCTCAGACACTATCTTTATTTCCCTACTAAGTCCTTCTCCAGGGGGAGGAGACACGAGATGCTCCCCCTTAGATGCACGTATTTGGGATTTGGGAAATGCGGAGAACTGGAATTTCCTGTCCTTTGCTCTCTGCTTCTGGGAAGCTGGATCAGGCCGTGACGACTTCATCTCTCCGTGATACTGGACAAACCGTGAGCCCTGTGAGGTTTTGATCCCTGTCGGATTGTCCAGGACACACATTCATTGTTGAATGAGCAGATAAATGCAGAGTGCGTGTATGTGGGGTGGGGTCGGAACGCCCAGGTTCAGGGGTAGGACCTCAGCCCTTCCTGTGCCCCAGAGTGCCTCCTGGAGGACCAGTCCCTGTGGCACTGTGTTTTCTCTGCCACCTGCTCTCCTGGATGCACACGGGAGGCTGACTCCATCTCCTACGGAGAACAGGTAATTAACACTCTCCGGTACTCTGGCTTCTCACCCCGGTATTTCAACCCCTGGACAGAGCTGTCTGTTTAAATAATTAATTATAATCTAACTACCTGAAGCAGAAGAGGAAGCTGTGGGCTCCCAACGGGGCAAGTCCTTTAACCCTCGAACTTTGATCTCTGCTCCAAAGGTCAGCCATCAGCCCCTCATCCTGCAGCCTGCCTGGTGCTTAATTACCCAATTAAAGCATCGTTTTATAGCAGGGTGGTTTAAGGGACTGTGCAAGAAGAGTGTGGGCTGCCAGGGCCGCAGCCTTCGGTCATGGCCCGGTGGTTCTAATGCACGAATTAAATATCTGTCTCTTCTAAAAGTCAGTGCGTGATTTATTGCAAAATTGGTGGAAACAGCCCTTGGGGGGTTGTGTTCAAAATCTGGTTTAAAAGAGTGGCTGCTGGCTGCGACTCTTTGATTTCCTCTATCCTATTGAATGTCATTAGCCCTCTTTCATGTAAAATAAATGTTTGAATCCAGCTCATAGTGGGCTTATTTATTCATTTTGTTCCCTTCACTGCACACTATCGTTATTTCTCTGTTGATTCTCTTCTCTGGGAGAGTAGAAACTAAACCCTTCCCTTCGAGGCACATATGTGGGATTCAGACACTACGGAGGTCCCCTGTGCTTGCTCCACTGTCCCTTCCCCCGCCCCATTCGGAAGCTGTTAGGTTGTGAATTTCAGTCCTGGTAAATCACGTGTAACCCCAGGATAGGAAGGACTGGAGTGTTACTTTATTTGTGATTTGCTGTTAGTTATTTATTGGGAAGCAGCCTTTCCCCAAAAGGCGCAGGGTATCCAGAAAAACATGAAAGGGGGACTTGATCCATCTTATAGCCGACATGAAGAAAGCCCCTGCTACCATTTTCAAATAAGGAGGGAAGCGTAGGTTTCATCATAAATCACACCCTTATTAAAATATCCTGGTCTCCATCTGGGACCTGTGGAGGACCTAGATTTTAACTTCTCCTCGGCTACCTGACCCTCCTCTGATCTTTAATTTTTAGTAAGAGGTACCAGAGAAGGCCATTCATCTAACAGGTTACTGTGGGTGCGGGGAGTGGACCCACTTAAGACAGAGCATGAGAAAGGGAGCTTGCAAAAGGACGGCTAAGAAGGTACTGCCTTGTAGGCAGTGAGGTTCCTGACATTGGGGGGTAATCAAGTTGATTTCACTTGGAGGTGATAGGCTGCATCAGAGATTCAAGTTACGGAAGGAAATCTGGATCCGCTGAAATGAGCCTTCCACCTACTTCTCCTCTGTGCATCTAAGCGCCTAAGACCCAATTATTTAACGTTTATAAACTGCAAAACCTTTGTCGGCTTTGTTTTCCCAAAGGACTAAAAAGCCAAACTGGATCCAGAGACTTCTCCCCTGGCGCCTCAACTATTCCAGTCACGTGTGCTTGGCAGAATTAAATCCACTCAACGATCCAGGATTCTACCGCTTGCATGCTGCTCTCACATTCAGTTCTTTGTTTTCTTTTTGAAGTCCCCATCACATCCCTTGCCATGTCTGTTTTAGAGTTAGAAAACCAAGGCTCAGAGAAGTTAAACAAGCAGCCCACGGTCACACCACATTCAAGGAGCAGAACAGGACTTGGATCGGACTCTAGCACCTGTGCTTTGGTCTGCAAGTAGGACTTTGTAAACAGTAGGTGCTTCGTGAATGTGGAACAGATAAATGAACCATCGCCTGTTACCCAGTGAGGAACGCCAAGGAGGATCATTTGTCTTGGGTCATGGCTCTTCTCTGGCAGCTTCGCTTCTGTACCAGGCAACAGATGGCCAGCTCTCCCAGGGTAGGACCCCGGGTGCCCAGTAGAGGGTTTGCAGGCAGTGAGATCTCAGCAGCTCTGCGTTTGTGGGCTGGGTTAGAATGTGTGTGGCCAGTAGCTCTGCACAGCAGACCGTGCCCCCTGGAGCCAGACTGCCTAGATTCTGGTGCAGGCTCCTCTGCGTACTGCCTGGATGACCTTGGCTCATCTATCCCAAGCCCCGGCTGCCTCCTCTGTAACAGGGGCTGATACTGGTATCTACCTCACGAGGCTCTTGTGGGGATTAAATGAGTTACTACACGCAGAGTGCTGGGAACAGGCACAGGGAGTGCCATGGGAATGGATCTATTTCTGTGAGCATCCACCACTGACTCACCTCCCTTCAGCACTGGAGTGAATTTTCTGGAGAAGATAAGCCACTGTGCTTGGAGCCAGCCCTTTGGAAGAGTAATGTGCAAACCCAGCCTTGGGGAACTGTCCAAGGTCAAGGAAATGCTGCTTCCAGGCATCGGATGGCACCTCTGGAACACTTCGTTGAGGTGCAGGGGCTGTTTGGTCCTGCACGGAGTGGCCCCTTACAATGACTTTAGTTCTCGAGTCTGCTTTTCAGGTTAACGTGACTTCCTTAGTTTCTTCCAGCAAACTTACTTGGGGACTCACCCTGGAGTTCCCCTCCTGGTCCTTTTAAAATCACTTTTCTTGTGCTCTGGACCAGGAGCCAAGATGACCATGGTGTTAGAATAGAGTGTAACTTACCAGTAAGTCACCTTTGGGTGAAGGGTGGAAGGGTTCCTTTATGAATAAAATATGGTGATTTTCTCTCCCACCTGGATTCTGTCCATGGCCTTCCATAACTTCCTCCTCCCTCTCCTTCTTCAATTCTTTCCTGCTCAGAAGACACTGTGGTCATTTGGATTTACATATCAGAGCACATCCCTTTCCTGCTTTAAAACCTTCAGTGGCTCCCCACTACCCCCAAGGATAAAGCCCCAAACCCTGCCGGTAGCCTTCCCATGAGTTGACGCTGCCCATCTTCCCAACCTCCTGCCCGACTATTCTTTTTCTTTTGCTCAGACACCGTTTGACCACATCAGGCATCCTTCAGCTCCTCAAACATCATTGGTCTTTCCTGCCCCAGGGCCTTGCACAGGCTACTTCCTGAGCCCAGAACACCCTTTGCCCTACCGTAAGTCTAGCTAGTTCCTTCACATCTTTTAGTTCTAAGCTTAAAAGTCACCTCCTCAAAGAGACCTTTCCTGACTATCCTACTAAGGTGGCCCCTCCCATTCTCTCCTTTTTCTATTGCTGCCCTTGTTTTTATTTTATTCTCAGTACGTATCCAATTGGGGGACTGCTCTTTCCTCATAAAATGTTAACGCCTCAAAGGCGAGGCAAATTTGCCTTGTTCCCCACTGCACCTCTAGTGTGTAACACCTGGCACATGGTATGCAGTCACAAACTTGTTGAATGAACTTCAGCACATGAATTCTGTGACTCCTGTATATTTTTACTTTTTAGGCTGCTTTCTAAAGTTTTCTTAACATTAAAGCTGCTGGGCAGATGCTCTCTGGGTAAACAAGGCATCACCATAGTCATGAGAATGTGTTGACTCTAAGACTGTCACATGTGCAGGAGTACTTGGTGTGGTAGACACCATTGGTGGCCGGGCCTGTGTCTCCTGGGGCTACTTCTGAGTTCTCTGCAGCAGCAAAGGACACCTCCCAGCTCACCGACAGCCTCCCACTTCCACGTCTGCTCCAGTCTCTCTGCTTCTTGGTTTGAAACTTTCTTGGGTGATGGGAGTGTGTTTGGCCCACATTTGGGCAGCCCATCATGCCAGGAATTTAACCCCCTCAGGCAACACCTTCAACCGGCGAAGGCTGGGATTTGGTGCCTAATCATCAATCTGGCCTGTCTCTTGGTAGGATAGCTCAGGGGTGTACCGTCTACAATTCCTCAGCCTTGACCCAGCCTCACCGATGGATACAGGCAGGGGGATTCTGTGCCCCACACATCCCGCCCACAAACTTCCATCCTGCAAACTGGATCAATGACCTGCACATGAAGAAAAATGCCCATAGCTGAGCATAACAGCTACTTGGGAACCGTGATGGTCTATCAAGCCCCCATCTCATTGCCGGGATTGCTCCCTGCACTTGCAGGTGATGCCAGAAACTCGGCCTCTGTGCACCGGTGCTGAAGCAAATCTCAGAGACAGAGTTTTGGGTGAAGTAGAAAAGAATAACTTTGTTGCTTTGCCAGGCAAAGGGGGACAGAGGGGGCTCCTGCCCTCAAAAACTGTGTCCCCCTTTGCTGGCAAAGCAACAAAGTTATTCTTTTCTACTTCACCCAAAACTCTGTCTCCAAGAGATTCGATTTGGCCCCAGTGCACAGAGGCCAAGTTTTCGGTATTACCTGCAGGTGCAGCCAGACCCGCCTTGCTGGCCAGAGACATTCACTGGATGGATGGCAAACCCAGAGCCCAGGAAGGTGTCTCCAAGAAGAGTGTGATATTGCTGGCCAGGCCATTTTGCACCCTTCAGTCAGAGATGGCAGAGGCATCTGAGCCCATGCAGGTATCTGTAATTGAGGTTGTACTTGATAAAGCTTTTAAAGGTGGGGCATTTCCTTTAGCTTTTAAAGAAAAATGTATGGAAAATCTCAAGGCACAAAATAAAAATTACTCCAAGTGTGTGTCAAGCAGATGAGAAGAGGAAAGGGACAGGGATGGGGGAGGCTTTCTGTTGAGACCTGAGGCATCATGTGAGGTGCTTTAGCACAGTGAGCTGGCACTCAGTCAGTCAGCTAGTATGGGCATGAGTCGGGCAAGGGACACACTGACAGGCAAGCCCCGGTCCCTACCCTGTGGGGCTCATGGTCCCACATGAGAGGCAGGTGAATAAAGCAACTGAGACCAGAATGAAAAATGCCAAGAAGAGTGCCAGCATGGGGACTTTCAAACCCATTCTGGGTGCTGGGGGGCAGAGAGGTGTCCTAGGAGATGGGACATGGAAGGTAAGGTTCTGTAGCGAGAGTAGGAGTTAGCCAGACAAAGAAGGGGGTACAATGTACAGGCATGAGCGTTCTGATTTAACCCTCACTACAATCTTAGGCAACAGATTCTACTACCATCCCCATTTTGAGACAATAGCATGGAAAAACCCAGTAACTTCTTGGCCTAAGACGCCAAGCTGGGAATTGATGAAGCTGCAACCGGAACCCAGTTCATTTGAACTTAAAGCCCATGTTTTCTCCTCTCCTTAGTCCCTTACGCTCAGGTCTCTCAAAAGCCTTGTTGAATTTGGTAGGGGGCAGAATCAGTCTTTTCCTCTTGTTAGTAGAAGGGTCCCAGCTTCTTCCATTTGGAAATTGACGGAGCTGACTGAAGTTGAAAGACTAGTGTGAAATCCACACCCCAGAGCCCTTGTTCAGGCACCCCTACCCCCGACCCATCGCTCAGAGATGGAATTCATGGAGACACGTGGAATCCTGGGTTTGAATCTTCTTGATTTTGAAGCTTTGGGCATGACGCCTGTGGGAAACTTCTGGAATGACTGGAGACTTGTGAGAGAGATGGCAGGGCCAGCTGGCACTTGGCTCTGAAGATAACAGAAAGTTTTTGCAGTTATCAAACAAGGGAGTGACCCCACGCAATCTCATCGTTGGAGTGGGCAGCCCCACTCACAGGGCTGCTTTCAAACGTTGTCTTTGAGTTGCATATTTCATTCAAAATAGTCCTGATTTACTATTTGAGAATCGCATTTTAAGCCCACTGTCTTGAGAAGCATTGGTTGCAAGAGGTAAGAACTAGAGGCAGGAAAACCACCTAGGAGGATTTACAGCAGTACAGTCAGATTCAAGAGCCTGTACCAGGGCAGTGGCCATGGGCTGGACCTGAAAATGTTGAGGAGCTGGGAATGGCGGGGGACTTGCCAACCAACCAATGGAGCACATGATATTTGCTAAAAGGAGGCGTGGAGCCTGCCCCCAGGCTTCGGGCTTGGCTGGCTGGGGAGATGGTGAGGCCATTCATTGAGGAGCACACTGAGGGCGAGGGATGGAGGTTCCGAGATGAGAGTTGAATTTTGGATGGCTGAGTTTGAGGTGTCAGTGAAACACGAGGAAGGATGTGGTAGCCAGTGGACCGTTAGGTACTGAGTTAGGAGCTCAGATAGAGGTCGTTCCACAGGCAGCTGTTGAAGCCACGCTGCTGTGGCTTAAAAAAGAGCTGTAAATGAGGCTGACAACCTCCAGTAGGTGATGGGTACCCGACGGGCAGGTGAGTCAGCACAGAACCCAGCCACTGACTCTGCTCTTGGGGCTGATGTCTGTTGTGCCTGGTCCAGATTGGAGAGAGTGTCAGCTCAGGGTCTTCTCCCTGTCACCCTGGGACCCTTGGCCAGATGCCAGGCATCAAGGAGGGTCCCCCCACCCCCCTTTGGATTTCCCGGGCTTTGTGGGGCCTGTGTCACTGCGTCAATGTTATTTAAAACTAGGGTTTGAATGGAGCATTATTAAATGCCTCCTCAACTGCACGACGCTTGTGATGGGCCACAGTGAATGGGGGATTAGGCAGATAAATTGCTATTGTGACTCTAGCACTATCACCAGGTTTGCTGAGGACAATAATTATGTAGCTTCCAGTGTTTGGAAATATTACCTAAATCTCCTCCCCACGTGTTGTTTGTGATGGAAAACAGTTAGACAAAAGGTCCTTTTGGTAAGCTGCCTGGGATTCAGATTGACTTGATGAATGGGCTTTCTCCTGGACCACGAGCATTTGTTAGAAGTAAATTATATGTCATTTCAAATCCAAAAGGTCTGCCTCCCCATGTTTATTGGGATAAATTAAATCTTCTAAGGAGGGTAAACAGCAGGCCCTGATAATTATTTGCTTCTGTATAATTTGAGCTGAAAAGGATGCTGCCAAGAGGAGGGGGTAGGGGGGAGTACCGCCCTGCATTGTGCCCACCACGGAGAAGGTACAATGGGGAACTTTAATTTGAGACTGATCCACACGCATGGCATCAAGTCGTGGTGGGCAGCCCCACTCACTCACCAGAGCTGTTGTCAAATGCTGCCTTTGAGTTGCAAATTTCAACCCATATCATCTTGATTTGCTATTTGAGAATTAACCTTTGTAATTTTAAGGAGCTTCCTTGCAGAGTGGATGATGCTCCTCTGATCAGGCGGGCCTCCAGTCCTCATGAGACTAGAATAGGACCCTGTCCTGGTCTAGGCTCAGCCCAGACCTGAAGGCTCTGTCTGCCTTGGTAGAATTCCAGCAACTCATCCATCCTCCCATCCATCCATCTACGCACATATTCATCCTTTCATCCATCCCCCTACCTATGCATGTATCGTCCCCACATTCAACTATCAGTTTGTCCACCCATCCATAGTCACCCATTCGCCCTTTCTTCCATCCTCTCACATTAAACCATCCATCCATCCATCCATCCATCCATCCATCCACCCATCTACTCACCATTCCAAAAATCCTTATTGAACGTTTCTGTTGAATGCTGGCTCCCAAAATACCACTAACACAACTTGTCGACAAGACAAAGCAGTGTCTGTTGATCACCGTGGTAAGGGAGAACCCCACCTCTATAGAGCTTTGTGGGGGAGGGCAAGGTCAGAATTTATTGACAATTGGGAGTTTGGTTCAGTGCAGAGGTGTGGGAAGGCTGGTTTAGGGTTAGACAGGGATTGTGATCCAGCAGTCTAGGAATGGTGGAAACAGCAAGGCAAGGATTGTGGAGGTAAGGGATTCAAAGATCTTAGGGTACAAACCTAGGGTGCATCAGTTGATGCTTCCCATTGAAGAATTGCTGTGTCTTTGGGGAAGTTCCTCTAATGAGCAATCAAGCCATTTTCCTGGAGAAGAGGCTTCCAGGTAAACAAAGTCATGCTGATGAAGCAAAGGGATGCATGGTGTTGGTCACGTAGACAAGTGTGGTTTTGGGTCTTGGTGTCCAGGCTCAGTTTGGGGTATATGGGCTTCATTCTTGCTTCTAGGAGGAAGTGACTGAAGGGAAGTGTGGCCAAGTGGTGGCTCTGGAGGCATTTCTGAGCCCAGCCAAGGTGCTCAGTGGGGTGGGAGCCGCCCTGTGGGGATTCAGTCCCTCTGCCTGGTCTCTGTTTCTGTCCCATGTACCTGCAAACACAAGACCAATGGTAGTCCCCGAGGGTCACCCGGCTGCCACCTGGCAACTTCTCCAGTTCACGTGCTGGAGGAATAGTACCAACCAAGGGAGGAAAGAGTAGGGGTGGGGAAGGAGAGAGAAGTGATCAGCGGCCCTCCGTCGGCATCCCCAGCACCCAAGCCAGGAACAGCTCCTGGCCTTGATTGCCGCCTGGCGCCTGCCCAGGATGTCATCTGCCGTGTGGGCGTCCAGGCTCAGGTTTCGCTGGTCGAGTCTGTGATAACATCTGGCTCTCGGGGTCCTAGGCCAGTGACCTCTTAGGCTCCCTGGTGCCTCGCAGTCTGCGGGGAAAGTTTCCTCCACTCCTGGGCTGACAAGCCTCCTCCTCCGCTCCTGGGCTGACAAGCCTCCTTTACTGATCTTCGGGGATGCGGAGTTAGTCCAGCTTCCCGGCCCCTCCCTGAGTTGACTGTCTCCTTCACACACAGCCCTGGAGTGTCCTGCCCTGAGGCTCTGCCTGGCTCAGCGCTGAAGGAAAATTCCATCCAGCCATCACCGCTGCCCAAACACCTAACTACGCCCTTGGCCTGAATCTGCAAGAACAGACCTGTAAAATCCCAAATGTAAAATCCCGTTTCAGCTTCAGCAACCTTAATCATGGCTGTTTAGAACTAATAGTCATTAACTAGTGCCTATTAGTAAATGCTGACATTAAAGTGTGATGCTTCCCCATACACACAGCGGTTTTACTGCATGAGCTGATTCACTTCTCAGACTCGGTGAGACTAGCCTCCATTTAATGGAGGACGCTGAAGAGGTTGGCCGCCAAGTCCTTTCGCCAAAGACAAACCCCTGGAAGCGGGGACTTCACGAGTCCCCCCACGCCCCGACCCAACTGAGAGGCAGCTGGAGTGGGGACAGAGCTGCTGGTGACAGACCTGGGTCTGAATCCAGGCCCTGCCTCTGGCTCTCCATGTGTCCAAGAGCCGTGTCAGCCCTCCCTCAACCGCAGCATCGCTTGGATTCTTCTGCAAGTCAGAGCCAGCCAACTAACTGTCATACTTAGAACACACGTGTCAGAAATGTGACGCTGAGCCAACCAGAACAGCCAAACAGAAAGAGTGATGAGCACGTGCCTTCATGGACCAAACCCCTCTCCCTCCTCGCCCCTGCATCCTGGCTCGGTCCCCCGAGCTTGCTGGCTGCTTCTCCCCTGGTTTTTATCTTCCTTTTACTGGGCTTCTCTGTGACCTGAGCACATCCTGCCTTCTGGGACACTGTCCACTCAAGGTTGGACACTACCGCCTCTTCCTGGGCCATCCTGTCTCTTCCCTTGAAGGCCACCTTCCTGCCCCAACCCTGCAGGGATGTTCCTGTCCTCCATGGGGCTCCTGTGCCGGGTGGGACCTCCTGTCCTCTTTGTATTCTTATTCTGCCCCCTTATTCTCCTCTGCTGTTCCACACCAGAAGACCTCCAAGTGTGGTCCTCAGACTAGCAGCATCAGCCTCACCTGGGGACCTGTTAGAAACCAGACCCACCAAATCCGAAACTCTGGGGATGGGCTCAGCACTGTGTTTTAATCAGCCTTCCAGGTGCCTCTGGGAGCTCTGGTCTATACTCTCCTGGATCATCCCTGTAGCTTTTCTAATCTTTCATGAGCGAAAGATCCCCACGTCTCTGTCTCCAGCCTGGCCCTCTCCTTGGTGCCCGGTGATTCTATGAAAGCTTGATGCTTTCTCAAGACAGTGAATGAGATTCACAGAAAGAGCTAGAAGAAGCCCCAGAGATAGGTCAATTGGAACAACCCTTTCACTTGAACGATGAGAATCCTTGGCTTCGGAAGGGTGAAGGGGCCCATGAAGTCCAAAGAGGCCTTTCTTTTTCAGCAGGTAGACCCTTCCTCAAAATCATCTATAGGTTTGGGGGTGTGGATGCTCATTTCATGGGTACTGGCGCCCGAAGCACGGCTCCAGGAAGACTCGGGTCAAAAGCTCTTTCTCTGGAGCCTCTGCAAGTCTGGACCTTCCCTTCACTCTTGGGCTGAGAGCTGTTCCCTGGCTGAGGGCCACTCATTGATTTCCGTTAGAAAACACAGTCTTAACGACTGTGGATCACTATTCCTCCATACGTTCCTGCACTAATAAGATTCTGATTAGATACTAACTAGTCTCATCCTTATGAGCCTGTTAAAAATCTCCAGGTTGTCCTGTGCTCTGTACACCTGGCCCAACAGGCCTCCTCAAAAGGCACAAGCTGTTGGGTGTCAAGGCTTGCCTGGGCCTCCCTGGGAAAGCTGCTTTCCTGGCAGGTCTGTGCCGCTATCAGCATGACCATGGGATTAGGCACGGGTCAGAGCCGGGGTCGGAGGATGAAGATCAAATGTCAGCACTTGAGGGCACGGCTGGGTCCTCGACACAAGTGAGGGTATCTTCCTAAGTGGCTCATCTTCCAGTCCAAGCCCAGATTCAGGGCAGGGCGGCAGGGAGGCAGGGCCAGGCGTTTGGAGGCTGGGATCTGGGCCGGCAAAGTGACCCCCCATCTCCGATTCTCCAGGATCTGCAGACACCTCTCTGGGAAGCCACTCCCATGAGCCAGAGGTGTTCCCCCAAGTTCAGAGCCCCCGGAAGGCGGGGTCCTCCAGAAAGCTCAGCGTCCTTGTAGTAGCTGTTCACTGAGGTTTGCTCTGCCCTAGGGTCTGTGCCTCTCGCCTTATCAGCTTTCTTGATTCCTCCTGACACCAAGGAGGGAAACGCTGTATTTTTTAATGGAGGTGAAATTCCCATGATAAAAAATTAATCATTTTAAAATGTACAGTTTAGTGGCATTTGGTACAATGTTGTGCAGCCACCACCTCTATCTAGTTGCAAAACACCTTCAACACCCCAAAATAAAACCCTGTACCCATTTAAACAGTTTTCCCTGATCCACTCTTCCTCCAGCACAAGGTAAGCGCGAATCTACTTTCTGTCCCTATGGATTTAGTTATTCTGAATATTTCATATAAATGGAATCATGTACCATGTGGCCTTTTGTGACTAACCCCTTTTCCTTAGCACATTTTCAAAGCTCATCCATGTTGTAGTATGTATCAGTATTTTGTTCTTTTTTATGGCTCAATAATATTCCATTGTATGGGTAAACCACAATTTGTTTATCCATTTATCCATTGATGGACATTTGGGTTGTTTCACCATCAGAAGTGCTATTTTTAGCACCATTTCATAGAAAAGGAACAGAGTTTGATGGTTTTCGCAGGTCCTCCCAGTTGACTGGCTGAGGTGGGCATTAAATTCAGGTTTTAAAGTCCCCACTCTTAAGTTCTGAGGCCACTGCCTCTCAACCTGTCGGAGCAGCTGATCTTGGGCTAAAAAGATGGTGGATTCGGGTGCTCTGGCACTCTTCTCCTATGACTCTTTGAGGAGGGGGTTTCTTGGCTGGTCTGTGTTTTGAATACCATTTTTCAGGCAGAAAAATGAGACTCCTTAAAGAAGATTAATCTCTAATTCAACATAATTTATCATGATATTTCTTTTTTTAAAAAAAAGTCATAAGTTACATGCAATAAAATTCACCAATGTCAAGTGAATAATCTGATAAACTCTGACACAGGTGCACAGTTGTACAACACCTCTGCAATCAAGGCATAAAACATTTCCATCTCCTCACAGTCTCCCGAACCTTTTTACAGAAGCCTCCTCTGCCCTAGGTCCTGTCTTCTTCCATTCAGCACAATGCATTGAAATTCACCCATCTTGGCACTCTTGGTAGTTTATTCCTCTATTGCTGAGTGGTATTCTGTTATTTGGATATGCCCACAATTTGTTTATCCATTTCCCAGTGGATGGACACTTAGGTCATTTCCAGTTTGGGGCTATTATGAATAGAGCAGTTATGAACATTCGTGTACAAGTCCTTGCCTGGACCTAGAAGTGGAATTGGCTGGGTCACATAGTAAGTGTATTGTCATATTTATGCCTGGGAGGTGGCTCTCTGAGTCTGGCTTACTCCAGGATCCATGAGAGTCCAGCCCAAAGATGCTAAGATGATGTCCTGAGCCTGATCTTCCTGGGATGGGGAAGGCCTGTGCTTCACCCACAGACGGTCCCTTCCCTGGGAGTTCTCGTGGGGCTCAGAGGACAGCCCTCAGGCCTTCCCAAGGAAGGTTGGAACGGGGCATAAAGCTTGTATTTTAAAAAACTCTCAGTATGCTGAGCTGATGTCTCAGAACCTGACAACCCCTTGGTTTGCAATGATGCTTTTCGATAGCCTTCCTCAAAGTGCTTCCCCACAGGTGCCCTTGGGTCCCTGTTGGTGGCAAATGCATAAGATGGGGCTCCTGCTAGACTGAGAATTCCTGGGTGCTGAGGCTAGGCCCCTTCTCATGGCCTGGCTGGAAGACAGGTAACCTCTCCCCAGTCAGTAGGCCTATATCTACCTGCTGTTAGAATTTTATTAGGCAGGGCAGTTATGCTATCTCTGCATTGTTTGGAGGGGAAAAGGAAAATGAGCTAGGGAAATGTCCAGGCAAATGTCTGTGTGTTTTGAAACAGAGCTATTCTCTTCCAGGTCTTTTCTCGGGGAGTCATTTGCATGCCCATCTGATAGCAGGGGCCTAAGCCGGCCCAGCAGATAAAACCCATCTGGGACCTTTGAATGAAAAAATAAACATTTGTTTCTTGTAGGCTCCTAGAAGGTCATTTGCATGAAAACTTGCAGCGTTTCCAAGGCCTTGGAGGTGGGGTGGGGGGTGGGAGGTGGAGAGATGAGAGGAGTTTGCATGATCCTGGGAAAGCAGAACTGAGGGGTTCAGCTGAACTCTTATTGCTTCCTTATTATTTGCAAAGATCTGGAATCCAGAGAAGTCCAGGCTGGGTCCCTGATCCTTGCTCTGGCTTCACTTCTGGTTTCCCCCTTGACCTCTAAGGACCTCAGTTTCCTCTTCTATAAAATGAGTGAACGGGGCCAGACCTCTCGTTTCAGCCATCTGCATTTATTGAGAATGCATGATTTGCAGGGCACTCGCTAGGAGATTAAGATACAACAGGGTAGATAAGGTCCTTGCTTTCAAAGACGTCCCTGCCCAGTGGGGCCGCAAGCAGGTCAGCAGGCACCAGCTTGGCCTGTGCAATTTAGGAAGAGAGATAAACCTGGTGCTGGGAAGACAGGACAAACACAGGATGAGGTGGGCTGGGAGGAAAGGGGCTTCCGGGGGAGGTAATACCATCTTCCAGTCCTGACCCTCAGATATGGCTCTCCTGCCCGTCCTCATGGGGGCCCTTGGCTCGAGATGACCTGGGCTCATCTCTAGATGACAGCCAGAATTTCTCCGATGTTGACAGAGTCCTCTTAGAGATGCAAATATCACGTTCTGATGACGTCCACATCCGGATTACGGCTGCCCTCTCCTCTCTCTCTGCCATCCCTCCCTCCTCTGGAGGCCCCCGTAAGTGTGTCCTAGGAGACACACCCGGCAGTGGAATTAATGTCACACCAGCCTCAAGCTTGGGGTCTATGAGGCCGCATCTCTGCTCAGGTGCACATAAGGAGAAAAATACGATGTAATTCTGGAAGAAAATACCTAAGTTCATTGACAGTTTTGTTCCATACAAGAGAGGAAGTCTAAAAGTAAAGAAAATAATTGGACGTTGTGAAAGGAATACCAGCTGACACCCTCCCAGCCAAAAAGCAGCGCCAGGCAGCAGAAAGAGCCCTGAGCGGGGTCAGGAGACTGGACTCTGCCTGGCTTGTGGCTCACAGGCAAAGCCTCTGGGACTCAGTTTTCCCAGCTGTAAAATGAGGAGATTGGACTAGGCCGGCTATAGGTGTCTTTGACGCCTGACTCTAGGGCTGGGTCAACCAAAAGGAGAACACGTTCCTCCGTGTAACTGACTAGGGAAAGCCCGATTCAGAGAAGCCCAGGGATGTGCTCTGGCCCAGTCAGTGCCAATCAGATGACGGAGGGGGGCCGTGTGAAAGCGGAGGCTATTTCTGCCTGCTGAATTGGTTTTTGTCCGTTTTGAAGGATCACATTACATGGAGACCCTCAAAGACGAGCTGCTTTGGTGTATGCCACTGCACGTATGTTCTGGTGTACGCAACCGGCCACTTCTCAGAATGCCTGCTATGGACAAGCCCTGTAAAAGAATTGATTTTAACCCAGACCCTTAGCATCACTAGCTTTATCAAAGAAACTGAAGCTTTGCAGCCCCGAACCATTATCCCTCCTCTGGTCCCCTTTGCCTTTAAGAATCTTCACTGTGACTGAATATACTCTTCGGGCACAATTAATTAAATCAATGACCCTCTCGTAAATTTAAAAATACATCTCCCATGTCTTTAAATCTCCGAATACCAGCTGGGAAACTGGAAGGCGTGAAATACACAGTCATCATGTCACAGCCACAGAAGCGGGATTCTGGAGCTGTGGTTCTGTGATGAATGTCCCCAAGACACACACCCACAATTTGGTTAAGCCCCAGAGGCATCTGGAGAACCCAGGGAGGCGGGGAGGGTCCGGGCAGGAGAGACTGGCTGCCCTGTGGAGCGCTGTGGGGATCCGTGTAGACTAGAGGCTCAGACAACAATGTCGGGCAAGGCCAGGGCTTTCCAGAAGGTTCATTATGTAGTTGTCTCCAACCATGGATTTGGAAAGAAATCCCAGAAATTCCACTAAGACAGCGAGGAGGCCACATGGGCTGTGCCCTGCCTGTTCCTCTGAGTGGGGAGAGGCCAAAAGGGACAGTGAGTGATTGCACGACATCTCCTGCCAGAAGGCTGGACTGCTCAGACCCGGCTTTGCAAACTGCTCTCTATAAATGCCTCTTTGTTGAGGACCTACTAAGTACCAGGCACTGACCTAGGCATTCGATTGCCGTGGGGTGGGTCGGGCCCTGCCCTTAGTGATGGGCGGCCTAGAGGGGACGCAGACACACAGAGCAGTGTGACAGCAGGACAGGTGCCACTGGAAGGCACCCGTGGGCAACCTGCCTGCGGGGATGCAGGTCTCTGGGGGAGGGGACTTCAAACTGACGAAGCAATGGAGGGTTACTCAGGGTCCCAGGTGAAAGGTAGGGATGGAGGGTGTGTTGGAAGAAGGAGGAGTGTTCCCTGCAAGAAAATGGGGGTGGGAGAGAGTGCAGCCCAGAGTTTGTGGAACTGGAGATCATTCAACATGACCCAGGCTCAGGGAGGACTCGGGGTGGGGGGCATGAGGGCAGGAGGGACAAAGCAGCTGAGGTCTGGGCATGGTGCTAGGGTCCTGGCAACCTAGAAGGGTGCCGTCTCGGTGACCTTGGAACTTGGTGGGAGTGACTCAGGGAGGAGGGGGAGGAGGCTGATGGGGAGGTGAGGTCCGGGCAGCCAGCAAGTACCCTTTGGTGCGTTTTGGGAATTCACTTTATTACTCAATTTGACACAGTATTGAGGTTGAGACTCTCTGTCCCCTCTGGTTTTGGTAGATTCTATTCATTTTTCTTTTTGTTTTGTTTTGGTTTGGGTTCGTAGCGTTCCCAATTCACTGATCATTATATTTCAGAAAATACTGTTTCCTGAACTCCTTGACTTTTCATCACAGCAATTATTTTATTTAGGACAAATAAAGGGAAAGCCCTATTTCACGTGTGCTAATACGCCTGCAAGGCCTCCCACTCCTGATCTCCCTTCCAGGAAGGGGGTGCTGAACCCACAGCTTCAAGATGGGCCACGGGGTTGGGTGGGAGTTTGCACACTCTGTCATTTCTCTCAGTACCAACTACATCACATATCCTGGGTTCCTGACAGGATCTCAGGGTCTGACCAAAGCATCTCACTGAATTCTGCAAAGTGGGTATTGTTTTCTCGCTACTGATCTCACCGATGAGGAAACGGGGACTCTGAGAGACCCCATGGCCACCCAAGTGAGAAAGCGCAACCATGGCACCTACACAATGGGGAGAGAGTTACTGTGTAACTCGGGCAAGGATCACCCCAAACCCCTCCTTCTGATGGAGCTGGTGAGGCTCTGGCTCCCACAGAGAAACGAACATGGACTCTGCATGTTCGTGGGTCTAAAAGAGCACCCCTGGTTCATGCCACGTTGGAGGCTCCGAGCAGAGCGTCATGGTCCAAGCAGGAGAGCCAGCCCTTTCTTTCTGTTTGTCTATCCACGTACCCCGGCCTTCCCGGATCCACCTGGTAAAAATGATTGACCAAAACTGTTTACTTAAAACTTATTTTTTTCAGTACTGTAATTTGAAGGCAATTGTGGGTGAAAAGCATACATATTGTTCGGGGCCTGTGAGACGCAGGAAGGTGGCCCTGCTGCGCCCACTCCCCAGCCTCCCCGCGATGCTGCTGTGTCCTTACCCGTACCCCATCCATCTCCATCCAGCCCCGCGTCTGCATGAGCGCCATTTGAAAACCACAGCTTGAAAATTTTCTTGAACCTACGTCTATTTTCAGCTTACTCTTGGTTCTTAGCATTAAAATAAACCCCAGCCCCTCATTACACAGTGTATGAAGCAGAATCTCCTTTCATTTTTAAAACTGTCTCCTTCAAGCTCCAAAAGGTGCTTTCTAGTTTGTGCAGGAAGCCACATGATTTCTTGGGAACAGTGTAGGCTCTGGAACCCAAGCGTCCTGGGTTTAACCCCAGCTGGGTTGTGCTGGAATACCTAATGACTATTTCCTCTCTGAGTGTCCGTCCTTTCATGGGTTAATATCCACCTTGCCAGGATTCACGATAGTTAAATCAGACGTTGCGTGAGGTGTTTTTCTTCTCCTGGCGTCCTGGGTTTACATCCTGGGTCACATGTCCGCTTCCTTCCTGACGGTTGACCATGGACCGTGTCCTCCCGGCTGCACCTCCCTGCTAATCTCTCCTCTTTACAACCTGGATTTTGGTAAACACAGAAGGAATGAATGCACTTTGCTTATTCTGGACTGTGCGGATCTCATAAAGCTGGTCCTTTTCTGTTCTTTTCTTTTCTTTTTTTTATCTCTTAAAGCTAATCCCAGCACTGATCTTTCATCCAAGTAAGCAGAGACTCATTCAGCTCGAACGCGGGCGCTTCAGACCAGCTCGATGGGCCTCGGGTGGGCGGGTCCAGGAGCTTTTATCTGAGAGGAGCTGCCTGGGGCTCGGAGCCCCCTCCCCATGGATTTCTGCTCAGCGCAGTGCCCTGTAATGTCATCCATCAACACCCCCGGCCGGCACTTCTCTCTGCCGGTTACCCATCCCCCATCTCGGTCCCCGCCCGAAAGACTCGCAGTCCCTGATGGGTCTTGGACCACTGACTTGGGGCCCTTCTGCTTCCTTTGATTTGGTCTTTGGCACAGTTCCAGGAACAGGAGTCCTTGATGGCACCTGGCCCTTTCTAGTCACCGACAAGGGAAACCTGAGAAACCATTCTCAGAAATGGAACTAAATTGTCAGTGAATCTGTCCCCATCTGGAGAAGAGAGGAAGATTTGGGGTGGCAACAAAGGCTCCTTTGATTTCTGTTAATTAACTACTTTGGACTCGGGGGGTCTGGAGAGGCTTTCGTTTGACACACAAAGAATCCGGGGCAAGGAGGATACCCACGCACAGGGTGTCTGCGCTGGAAAGGGCTCCGTGTATTTACCTGTAGGGCAACTCAATTAAAAATAAAGAAAGGGGTAAATCTATGAGATTAGCTCTGGGAACAATGCCACCAATTGTGGCCAGGCCTGACAATCCTGACTAAAGCAGATGTTAAACAAATATTTTGATGGCTCCAATCAGCCCCAGTGTGAATTTCCTATTTTTCTTCTTCATTATCTCCAGGCAGGGAAATTCTAAATTCTTCAACGGTCACACACTTTGGTGATTTACTGAAACAATCATATAGAGGGAGCTTGGTTGCAAATACCCATAGGAAGGGGCACCATTTATTAATATGGGGACAGTCTGGTGTCGTCTACTTACCTTTCTGTCCTCTCCTGTCCTTCTTGGAAGGTCCTTCCATTACTGCAGAGGTTTCTTGGGCTTTTGTGATAGACTCAGGAGAAGGAGGAAGGGGAGAGGGGCTTGGGACAGGGGCAGCGTTGGTGGGAGGGCCATAGTGGAGGCTACTGGAGTTTTCTAGATATTGGGAAGTAGCTGAGAAGCTGCAGCGTGTGAGCAAACATGATGTGAAGGAAAAGGGAGAATTTAAGAAGTGCTGCCTGGACCATCTGCCCCGTTAGGAGTGTATTTACGTCTATGTGAGTAAATGAACCCATGTGGAGATGCCTTCATGTTGAAATGACTTTGGTTGCCAGATCACGTTCATTTGACCACAGTGCCCCTCCGAGACTGGACCACTTGGGACAGGGCTTCACCAGGGTGATAGACACTTGCCGGTTGGTTGACTTAAGTGATTTTTGTTAGATCGTTATTTTTTATTTTATTTTTTTTGCGGTACGCAGGCCTCTCACTGTTGTGGCCTCTCCCGTTGTGGAGCACAGGCTCCAGAAGCGCAGGCTCAGCGGCCATGGCTCACGGGCCCAGCCACTCCGCGGCATGTGGGATCTTCCCGGACTGGGGCACGAACCCGTGTCCCCTGCATTGGCAGGCGGACTCTCAACCACTGCACCACCAGGGAAGCCCCATTATTTGGTTTTAACGAAGCAAGTTTAACCCCTGGAACGCTTTTAACATACAGAAACAGAAATATTAAAAAATGAATAAAACTCAAAAAAACTTTGGTCTTTGAACAGCTTTCCAACCGTCTGTTAAATGGAATAGTCACCTCTCCTCTTCCTGCTTTTCCTTTCTGCCAGCTCCATGAGGACACACCCATCTTGTTCATGGGGTGTGGGAGGAGCTCCAGGGTCATTGCTTGCCCCCCAGTAGACCTTCAATATGTATTTATTTGCTGAATGAAGGTAGGAATCAGTGAAAAGTCAGGTTCTCAATGGCCAAGATTCCATGATAATTTACGGTAGAGCAAATCCCATCCTGTTTCCACCCCAGGGTCTCTGGACACACGTTTTCAGGGTAGCTCAGATCTGAAATCTGGTCTTGTGGGCCAGATGCTCTGGAGACTTCCTCCCCTCTCCAGTGCTTGCCATGGCTCTTGACTCTGTCTTTACAAAGCAGTAAGACCGCATTTATTATAACGTTGGTCACACTGAGGCAAGTAATAAGATTTGAGAGGTAGATATGGAATCATTTCATTTGAACATTTTTAGCTTCACATTTTTCAAATGGCCATTTGGCTTTGTATAGACACAATGAAAGAATTACGACCTTTGGCCAACTTTACTGAACAAGGCAATAAAATATAGTTGAAGTATATAGTGCCTTTTGATTTTTTTTTGAGGGTGCGGGTGTCACTATAGCTTGAATTATTCTATTTCATCGACTTGGACAGGAGCATTCTACAGAGACGGAAGAGTCCTTTGTATCAGCCTATGAGCCTTCTGGAGGGGAAAGATAAGCTGTCTCGGGAATGTTCATCTACTTAAATATTCCTGAGAAAAGGAATTTCACTTCTGCTTAGTTGAGTCCCTTAGCTTCTCTGACACTCAATCTTCCCTGTAAAACATGGACAAGACATTACCTGTTCTGCCTTCTTTATGTCATAATTGTGTGAACCAGTTAGGAAAATATATCTTAAAGTACTTTCCAGACTTTGAAGTGGCACATAAATCTATCTCATGTTCTATTAGCTTACAGTGACCCTACCTTGGATGAATCTATATCATAGATGGCCATATGAAAAGATAAATCTTAATATTTGTTTTAAGAGTCAATAATGCAACATTTGTCAGCCACATCATCATTATTTACCTACAATTGCAGATTACTTTATGAGGATAATGACTTGGGTAATTGCTTTGTCATAGCAAGATATCCACACACTCATAGCCAACCGTGTAAATGATAGCTTTTTAATCTCACAATTACAGAGCAGTGTGAAGGCTACTGAAGAGGTTGAGATATAATTGCTAATTGCCAAACAGTGCACTGAGACTTTATTTATTTCCCATCATGACAGTTTAACAGCGGGATGCAAAGCAAGTAGTGTAATTTGGGAATGGTTTGCATATGTCTAAGGTGAAGACTTAGCCCCAGACTTTTCAGAGTTGCATTGTTTTAGTTCGTGTTTTAATATGTCACTCCCCAATTTGAGATGCAAACATACAAATCGGAAGGCTTGCCTTCAACTCTTTCAAGTAATGACCTAAGATGGCAGGTAGCGTGGCCTGGATGTTACCTCCTGAATCAGTGCCAGCTTCAACAAAGGTCCTCAGGGAGGGGTCAGCCTGGAGGTCACACCCCTAATGAAGATTGTTTAGATCAATACAGGAAAGGGGTCATTGACTCACATTCAGTCCAATAGGTATCGATTCAGCTCTTTGTAAGAGGAGGACAGCACTGGAGTGGGGGTCTTAGAGCTGAGATCCTGGCTCCACTATTTCTGAGCCATGTGACCAGGACCAGTTACTTCTCCTCTCTGAGCTTTAGTTTCCTCATCTGTAAAATGGGAATGATAATAAGAGAATATTTATGGGGGCTGTTGGGAGCAGATTAAATGACATGATGCAGGGTAAGTACTTAGAGCAGCACCTGGCACACCGGCAGGAGGCTGGCCACATTGGCACTGGCGTACATCTGGGGTGACCCCATGCCCATGCCTTCCAACACTAATTCCTTATGACTTTGTTTCATGGAACATCGCCCATCTCACAGGGAGTCCTTACATGTCCGACTTGTTGACAGGTTATATTAAACTACCCTATCAGCTTAAAGCATCCTGCCTCAGGGACTGGAACTTGACCCCAAGGATCAGTCACCTGCATTATGTGGGGAGATTTTGCATCTGGGCTTCCCTGATTCTCAGGTGATGCTCCCAGAAATATTTTACTTTTTAAGGCTAATGAATCCGATTTAGCTGATAGGGTCTTTGTGTGAACTCTCAGTCTTCCAGTTTGGTCTGCATGGGCACCAACCAGCTCTTACTCAGAAAACCTCTGCCCATGAGCACTTACCCTTCCACTTGAAGTCCCTGCCTTCTTCCTTCATGGACATGCCCCTCTGTTTGCCAGGGTTCAAGTGAATTCCAGCCTTGCCTGGAGCTTCTTTCTGTCCACCCAACCTTCAAGTTCACGACTCATCCCCAAACCCACACAGGTTATGTTCACCAGTGACTTCACCAGCCACTCAGGCAGATTTGCACAAATAAGACCTCCACCTCGATGCTCAGAGCTTGACCTTCTTGGCCCCGTTCTGCATTTCAGAGTCCCAGCCCAAGATGACAGCTTTCCTTGGAGAAGGCCAACATGCCCAAATGTGCCTACCCCAAAGCCTTCCAATGTGTCTTCCTTGTGGCCAGACAGTTCTGACTTTCTAAGAACCACAAGTCTCCCATAGGAGTGGGGAAGGCAGGAGATTTCAGAATTCTTCCCTTAGGAACAGTCCTGGGAAACTCTCAAGGGAAATTGTGCTGCAGAGTTGACATTTACATTCAAATTCAGATTTCTATTTCTCCTAAAACCCTAGTCTCAAGGGTTTGGATCCATAGAAAAGAGAGACTTGGACAGAGGAAAACATAAGTGCTTCTGATTGAAAAGACGAATGACCTGGTTCCAGGTGAAAGCCTTTCCCAGGTAGCAGCTCTGTGTCAGTGTCTCTTTTTCTTTACATCTTTATTGGAGTATAATTGCTTTACAATGGTGTGTTAGTTTCTGCTTTATAACAAAGTGAATCAGTTATACATATACATGTGTTCCCATATCTCTTCCCTCTTGCGTCTCCCTCCTTCCCACCCTCCCTATCCCACCCCTCTAGGTGGTCACAAAGCACCGAGCTGATCTCCCTGTGCTATGTGGCTGTTTCCCACTAGCTATCTATTTTACGTTTGGTAGTGTATATATGTCCATGCCACTCTCTCACTTTGTCACAGCTTACCCTTCCCCCTCCCCATATCCTCAAGCTCATTCTCTAGTAGGTCTGTGTCTTTATTTCCGTCTTACCCCTAGGTTCTTCATGACATTTTTTTTTCTTAGAGTCCATATATATGTGTTAGCATAAGGTATTTGTCTTTCTCTTTCTGACTTACTTCACTCTGTGTGACAGACTCTAGGTCCATCCACCTCATTACAAATAGCTCGATTTCATTTCTTTTTATGGCTGAGTAATATTCCATTGTATATATGTGCCACATATTCTTTATCCATTCATCCAATGATGGACACTTAGGTTGTTTCCATCTCCTGGCTATTGTAAATAGAGTTGCAATGAACATTTTGGTACCTGACTCTTTTTGAATTATGGTTTTCTCAGGGTATGTGCCCAGTAGTGTGAAGTATTTTCTGACCCATTTTCGTGACTGTGAATAGAAGCTTCCCCACGATTCTGCCCTTTCCCAGGTCTGGAGAACATGACATCTAGCTCTGTGCAAACGGAAGTGGTGTGTTCTAAATGCTCATCTTTTCAGCATAAATCCATGGGGAGTGACTGCACTAGGCTCATCTTTTTAGTAACATCAAAGCCAAGTGCAGAGAAAATGTACTAATAAAGCAGAAAAGGTCAAAGGATATAGGTCCACAATTTTAATATTGGGAGAATGAGCAATTTTCCTTTTTTTTGATATGAAAAAATGAAAGACCTTATATTCTAGGTAGGAGTCCTGAACTCTCTTTGCTAAGAGATGGTCACTTTTTAACCAAGCTTATTTGCATTTACTCCAGAAGTTCCACCCATTGGGACCTGACCATCCTCTGGTCTATTGTTCCGTGTGTCTGGTAGGGAGGAGGGTCTGTTGGCAGCATCTCCAGATGCAGACCCAGGCCCCGGGTCTGAATTCCTGGTCCTCCACTTTCACGTGGCCTTGGGCAAAGTTGCCAATATTCTTAGCCTCAGTCTCCACATCTATGAAATGGGCAGAGTAATAGCTGCCTTGCAGTGACATTGTGGAATGTGTGTAAAGGCACAGGATAGAAGCTGAGGAAATGGTGATGTCTCTCTCATCTTCCTCTTTTCTTTTCTCCTCCACCCTTTCCTTCTTTTCTTCATTTTTTGAAGAGCTTTTTCTAGAGGGTGTGCAGGGAGACAGGGCGGGCGCAGTGGGATTATTTGAAGACCTGGGGTAGCAGGAAAGCTGGAGTGTGTTTTCAGACCTCACTGAACAATGTTTCTCAGAGTGTGGTCTGGGGACACCCCCATCAGAGGCGTCTGGGGGGCTCGTGTCAAATGCAGGGTTCTGAAACCCATGACAAACCTGCCCAATCAGAAGCTCGGGGCCAGGCCCTGGGAATCTGTGTGCTAACGAGCACCAACGGTACCAGACACTGCTCAGTGACTGCAAATGGCCATCACCCTTCTTTCTTCTGACCTAATCCTGTTTTGTTCAGGGGTCCACCCCTCCCTGACGAAACTCAGGGGCAAATCCTGATTGGCCTGAACAGATCAAGAAGCCCTTCATCTCCCTGCCAGTGACAGGTTTAGCAGAGGGCAGGAGCCCAGTATTGACCAAGGAGATGTGCCAGGACAGGTGCTGACGGAAGGGTTTCTTTGTTCTTTGAAATGCTCCTCTCTCCTTCCACTAAATGCTGTTGTGTCTGTGTGATGTTTGGAACTGGGGTGGCCGTCTTGTAACCCAGGGACTAGCCAAGGGCAAAGTTCAACGTGTTCTCACTGATATATCAAATGGGAGGGAGTTTTGGGGGGAGGCAATTTTAAAAATTGAGATATAATTCATATAACGTAAAATTCACTATTTGAAAGTATACCATTTAGTGATCTTTTTTAGTATGTTCCCAGTGTTGGGCCACCATCACCACTAATGCCAGAACATTCCTCTCACTCTGCAAAGCAACCCATACCTATTACAGTCACTCTCAATTCCCCCTTTCCCCAGAAATGGGAAACAACTAAGCTACTTTTGCGGATTTGCCTATTCTGGACATTTCTTATGAATGGAATCATTCAGTACGTGGTCTCTTGGTCTGACTTCTTTCCCTTAGCATAATGTTTTCAAGGTTCATCTGCATTGTGGCATTGAAGTGTCAACACTTCATTCCTTTTCATGGGTGAATAATATTCCCTCGTATGGATATACCACATTTTATCCATTTATAAGTAGGTAGACATCTGGTTTGTTTCCACTTTCTGGCTACCATGAATAATGCTGCTATGAACCTTCATGTACAAGTTTTTGTGAGGACAAACATTTTCAAATCTCTTGGGTATATACATCAGGTGGTTCTTACACTTCCTAAAATTTGAGCAGTATGGCAGAGGGTCAGAAATAGACTCTGGAATTTGACCTCCTGGGCTCAATTCCTGGCTCTAGCAACCTAGTTTGGGGACACTGGGCAGGTCCATCCTGCCTCGACCCTCCTGTCAGATGGTGATGGTAACTATATTGTCTCCACAGGATTGCAGCAGGGATTAAATGAGTTAATCCATTAATATGCCTTTGAACTCTACATAATTAGTGCCCCCAGAATGTTAGCTGTTAATATATCATACCCCCATGCCAGAAGGAATACACTGCAGACTCTCCTGCTAAATTTATTCTTACTTGTCTCTGGGGAGCTGAGATGGGAGTTAGAAATCCCTCTTTGAAAACACCAGCATCCCCATCTCCAGCCCTTCAATGATACACCGGTAAAACTGGTCGGGGAAAAAAAACTGGTCAAATAAGAGTGGGCAGTAGCACCGCCTTCTCAATTCTTTTACTTCCTTCACTTTTGGCTAATTATTGAAAACACAAGCTTTTTCTTTCTATACAAAACACAAGCCCAATCTGCTTCACAGTTTTGTGGCTAGAATTTTTGCCCAGTTTTGGCTGTTCTTTGGGTCATCACCTCTCATCAGAAGGCACGTTTCCCTGGATTCCTTGCTGCGTATATACCTCGAGACATTTTAGCTTTTCTTGTTCAAAGGTCAGTGTTTTCAAGTCAAACTAGTGATGGCGTGGTGCTCTCAGCCCGTCCAGATGCTAACCAGCACGAGGACTGATCTGCCCTTAATGCCGTGCCTTAGTCACGGCTTCAAGTGAGAAATATAAGACAAGACATGGTCTTGGGAGAGCGTTGCCGTCCTCCATTTTGAGCTCTCCTCAAATGTCATAATTAATGTGTTATAATTAATAACTAGCGCTGCCCCAGCCTGAGCTGAAATGCACATCCTGGTCCCACGGGGCACATGTATCTTGGCAGAGCTACAGTTCCTGGGCCTGTAGTTCAAGACTCTTTAGCATTACAGGCACCTCCTTGCTGGGCCTGGAACTCCGAGGCAGGTAGAGGATTTGATGTAGCCGCACTGGGGTCTGGACCTGAGACACCTCCTATCCCTCATTCACCTTTGTGAACACCCTGCTCTTGGAGTCTTGATGGCATCCCGACAAGAGGACCCCGGACCTCATTTCCCAGCTCTGGGTCCACGTCTGTACGTTTCTATAGGTAATGTAGGGTCGTAGCTAAGAAGCCAGGCCCTGGAGTCAGACGATGTAGATGCAGAGCCTGCCTCCATTGCTTTTGGCTGTGTGATCTAGGGCAAATGCCTTCACCTCTCTGAGCCTTAGTGGCCTCATCTGTAAAAGAGAAGGGAAAACAGCATCCTCCTTACCTTGTTTTGTGGGTCAAATAAGACAAAACAAAGCGCCTTGCGGAGTCTCTCGGCCAATTCTCCACAAAGATGAGCTGCGGACGCCATCACCCTGGCGCCGCTGGTCTGCCCTCCCAGCCGTCTCCATCCTTCGGATCTGCTCCTTCTCCTGTTTCCTCTCGATAAGCAGCAGCGCAGATCCCCTGCCCCAGCAGAGAGCTGACTCCTGTCCCCTATTCCTCCGTGTCCCTCACACACTGGGGACCAGGCCCTCTCTCCCTTTCAGGCCCCGCCTCCTCTGGCTTTCAGCCCCCTCGGCCCTCCTCCTGAGGAGTCCTCGCTGGGCTCCGGCCTGAATGCTCACTGCCTCACACTTTGTCCCACTGCTGCCAGGCCTGTCTTTTTTTTTTTTTTGCGGTACACGGGCCTCTCACTGCTGTGGCCTCTCCCGTTGCGGAGCACAGGCTCCGGACGCGCAGGCTCAGCGGCCATGGCTCACGGGCCCAGCCGCTCCGCGGCATGCGGGATCTTCCCGGACCGGGGCACGAACCCGTGTCCCCTGCATCGGCAGGCAGACTCTCAACCACTGCACCACCAGGGAAGTCCCAGGCCTGTCTTTCTAAACCACAGCTCTCAGTGCTTCCCACTTGCTCAGAGAACTTCGTGGTGATCTCTGGAAACAGGTCCGGGCCTTCCCAACCTGACCCAGACTACGGTCCGGTCTCCTGGCAACCTCTCTCCCACACGCCAAAGGAGACCTGCACTGCTCTGGGCGTGCTCAGGCCTCCCGTGTGTGTTCACGCTGCCCGCAGCCCTGAACGCCCCTCCTGCCCAGCCTGGGCGCAGGGCAGCTCGGCCCAGACCTTTGCTGGACCTTTCCTTTTGACCCTCTTGTCCGGCAGAAGCAAGTGCCACCCAGCCCTTCGTGGTCCCGTTGCTCTCCTCTGGCTATCAGCACCTCTGTCTCTCTCTGCTGCCCAAGCATCTCCACTGAGGTCCACGGCGATGTCTCAGCATCCCTGAGGGCTGGGCCTGCGCTGATGGGACCAAGTCCAGGCCCCCGCCCACACCCCAGGCTGAGCAACTTGGCCAGAATCTATTTGGTTTACTGGGGTCCCGCTTATGATTCATTAAAAAAAAAAAAAAAAAAAAGATGCTCCGCTGCTGACAAAGCAGTTCTAGAATCCACAGTGATGGTCGCTAGAGAACCAGGAACGAGCCTCCCACTAGGAGATATTCAACAGGTAGGAATGGAAGTGAAATTTAAGTTCTCAAACCTGGATACCACATGTGAGCGTGTTTTCTATGGCTGGGAGGGGGCTCGTTGGTCCTCAGGACGGAGAAGGAGAGAACTGGCAAGGCTTTGGGAGATGGAAGGACAGCCTCAGCCCGAAGGTGGACAAGGTAGTGGGAGGCAAGACGGGCGTTGAAGGGTGCAGCCAATTCCGGGCAAATCTTGATAAGGGTCTGACCTCGGACAGGGTTGGCAGCCCTGAGCTTGTGCTCAGACCATTGGGGCCTCATGTTACCAGCTCTGATCAACCAAAGTCTATAGTTTGTAAAAAACAATGATAGGTCTGCTTGACTCTTGCCCAGGCTGTGGAATCCAATGCTCATTACAACCGTTCTTCGCTTCCAGGCCCGGAATGAAACGTCAGGCTGCTGACGGCTTCTTGCAAATTCCACGGCGTGTTTTGTTTAAGGAGGAGAAATGCATCCAGCTCTTCCTATGGGCTTTCCTTGCTTTGTCAGCCACACAATAAATTAGACGGGTCAAACGTTGTAGATTTAATCTCACTGTGAACTGAAAACATAGTAGCTCTCCCGGCCATCGGAGAATCTGCGAGCACTCGGTGACCCCCCAGTGAACCACAGGGGCCCGGGCGGCCAGCAGGTGCAGCTGGAGGGACTCAATGTGACATTCACCGCGATTCTTTGTGCCCTTCTGAGAACTGCGGGGGAGCGTTTGGAACTGAATCCTCCAGGGCATTCCCTCACCGTCTCACAATTACCTGTGCCAGGCAGAAAAAAGGAGAAATTGAGAGAGAGGAGAGCTGCGGGAGGAGGAGAAAGGGGCCGATTCTCTGCGGTGCTGGGGAGGCCACGGCGGTTCCGGTGAAAGACCGGCTTTAGCACAGGAGCCAGCGGGGTAGGAAAGGGGCGACAGAAACCGTGTTTGGTAGAAACAGACTGCTCTCCACTTCCCGGTGACACGGAGAGCCCTGCGTGGTCCTCGGGGTCGGAGATCGGAGAGAGACTGCGGGTCCAGGCAGCGGGGTGGCACCGGCTGGGCGCAGAGGCCGGGCGAGTCTGGTGGCTTCGGGACCTGCTGCAGGGCACTTGCCTACTGGCTGCTCCCGGGATAGATTCCCTGTGGAGATCTGGAGTAGCTGGCGGGGGGGCCGGCACCCTGAGCCAGCTGCTGGGTGGGATAAGGCTCAGGGGGTGGGGAGAGCTGGGGTACTGAGGGCTCCCCTCCCCGTTCTGCACAGCCTCTCACAGGTGACCCTTGCAAGGCGCCGACCTCGGGCACAAGCATCCGCAGGGGCTGGCATTTGGAAAGGTCGCTGGGGAACTCAGAGCACGGTAATGGACTGATCTCCGCTGGGTTTTGATTCTGCTCAGACAAGTCTCCTTCTCTGCGGGAAGAGGAGGCAGTGGCAGGTGAAGTCTGTTTGCCTCACGGCAAAGGCCAGGGCACTAGAGGCTCCAGGTCCAAGTCTGCGAGGACTCTCGGCGGTGTGGTGGGGGGGCTTAGGGTCAGCGGGAGTCAAGATCGAGAGGGAGAGGACTGACTACCTTACAGACACCCTTTAGGGAGGCCCGACCCCCTCTTCCACTCCTGCCTGTGATTCACCATCTGCGCGGCTGCACGAGTGCTGATGCCCGGGTATCCACCACGCCGGAAATTCCGCAGGTGGTGGGAGATTGGACAAGCACAGAGAGAAGGGCACGGGGCGGCCGGTCGCACCTGCCTGGCCTCTCCCACCAGGTGGTACTTAGAAAGTCAGACCCCAGGCCTAACCCTAATTTGTGGTCGCTGGAGAGACAAAGAATCATATTTTTAAAAGATTTCCAAGATGGATGGGGGAAACCATCTTCCGTCATCCGGTGGAGGGCAGCCCCATTGCCATTCGTGTGAGCCCAGAGGGAAGGAGAGGAAGAGGGTCCACGTTTAGGGCAAGAGGAGCCCTCTTGGGGGGCAGGGGGTGGGAGCCAGGACAGAGGCTCATTCCCCCAGGGCTTGGAGTGCTCACAGAGGGTCAGGCATTGTGCCAGGGTCTGGGGATCCTGAGGCGAATGGGACCTTCTCTGGCCTTAGACGGGCTCATGGGCAGCTAGTGGCATCCACAGCCTTGGAGTGTTTGTGGCAAAGCCCCTGAGGCTCTCCTCCCCCATGAGCCTCCCTCCCAGCCAGAGGCCAGCAGGGTAGCCCAGGTGGGTGAATCACCCAGCACAGAGGCTGATCCATCTGCCCCCCAACCAGAGGCCCTAGAGCAGTCATTGGGTGCAGGGAGCACTGTCCTGGGAGCCAGGGGCTGGGTTGAGCCCCCCACTAGCCATCTGGGCAAATCCCTTATCAAGGCTGAGCCCAGTTTCCTCCTCTGGGCCGTGGTGCAGAGCCCTTAGGGGCACTGACCCTGACACCTGAGTTAGTCTGAACTCTGTGGCCACTGGGCCACCTCCTCAGGCCTCCCCCAAACCCCGAGGCAACCCTGAGGGCGATTAAGCTGTTCTACCACCTGGGGCCAGGTTGAAACCCAGAAAGGTGGGGGAGACCCGAGGTTCCCACCTTCGCCTCTTCTCTGCGGCATCATAAGAGCACTAGGGGGATGTGTTTCCCAACGGCCTCTCCCCTCCCAGATCCCAAAGGCGCTCTCTGAAAACTCCTCCGACCCAGAGGAAAGCTGCCCTCAAGGTGGGTGGGGAGGCCCATTCAGGTGAGGCGATAAGTCACCTCTGTCCGTCTCAGGCCCCGGACAGTCCTTGGCAGCTGCTGGGCGGCACATCCCCGAGCCTCTCTGGGTGGAGAGGGAAGGCTCTGTGGTTCCTGCTCACCTGGAGAACCCCGGGATCCTGTGTTTTCCGGGGCTGGGTCGGGGTCAGAGTGTAGGCGCTGTGCAGGCAGCAGCCTTGACTCGCTCGCCACCTCCCCCGGTGCCTGGCGCGCAGTAGGTGCGCAGTCAATGTTTGCTGACTTAGAAGATGACCTGACACTCTGCTTCCTCCTCGACATGGGGGGGGATGATAAGGTGGTGCTGGGGAGTGGTCCTCTCCCCCCACCCATGCAGATGGTGAGGAAGAGGACTTCCCTCCCTGCCTAGTGGCTGGTCGTTCATGAGGCAGAACTTCACCCAGGCCTGGAGACCCCACAAAGCCTCCACCTTCTTTGTCGGGCTTTTCCTCCTGGCTCTGACCCCTGAAGGTCCACACTCCTTTTTCCGGGCGCAGCCCTAGCCATAGAGACAGAGTCGCTGTCTAAGGACCCACCAACTTTCCCTGCAGGCACTTAATTTGAAAGGGGTCCCGGGGTCGTAGCTAGAGTTTCCACAGTGCATGACCTTCATCCTCTCCATGCCCACCCCTGCACCTTGGTATTACTCAGGTATAGTGGAGACCATTAATTTGTGAATGCCTTGGTTCCCTGGCTACAGAGAATGCCAAGGTCAGGTAGCATTTGATCAGTCCCACCTGAGATGTTTGGGAGAATTGCTTTGAAGGCCCAGGGAGTGAGAAGAACCATCTGCCTGGAGGCATGAAGAAAGATTTCATGGATACACTGGAGAAGAGCCCTGCAGGACAGGTGTGGTCAGCAGGTGCCCATGGAGGAAAGGACAGTTGTGTGGAGGGTACAGCATGAGAACGGCTTGTGTTCATGGAATATCTAGTTGTTCCACTTGGGTGCAGAGAGATGTTGGCCTGACCGTTTTGATGTTGAACTTCTTGCATGTGACAGGCCTGAAGCAGGTTCAGAATGAGTAGTAACGGCACAATACCATGAGAGTACGGCAGGTAAGGATGGAAGGGGGTCTGGGCGCGTGTTGTGGTGGCTTCAGTGTCAAGGTCAGAAGCTGGCCCCTCCTAACTCCCCTCGGCAGTGAGAAGCCACCTGAGATTTCTGATCCTGATCTGCATTCTGCTTTAGGAAAATCATCAAAAGTAGGTATTCTGTCTCTTTTGGTCAGTTTGAAATTCTTTGTGGCGAGAACTCAGTTGAGATGACTCCACCTGCAATTCTTAGCTGTTGGGCTTCAGTAAGGTTTTCTCTTCAATAATTACTCCTTCAGCATCTTGGAATTTATTCAATAGAATGTGTCAAGACATGACCTCCAACCCCTTCACCCCAGCACAGATCTGAGGTGAAGCAAGGCTGTGAGATCTCTTCTAAGGAATGGTGTAGACCAGAGCTCAGCCATTTTTCTGTAAAGGCTGGGTAATAAATATTTTAAGCTTTGTGAGCCATACAGTAACTACTCAACTCTGCCATAATAATATAATAATATGAAACATGATGTAAATGATGAGTGTAGCTGCTCTTCCAACGAAACTTTATAAAAATAGCTGGTAATCTGGATTTGGCCCACATATCATAGTTTGCTGACTGCTGGTGTCAACTGTAGAATGGCTTGGGACCCAACCCTCTTTCCAGGCCACCATGCTTCATGGCTTTCACACGGGACTATCGCTGGAGAGGAGAACCTGCTTCGGTCTGGCTGCCCAGATTCAGAGTGGGGACTTCTGCTGGCTTCCTCTGTCACCAGAGATGGTGTCAGACCCGCTATGTCTGTCTTGACAGCCGTGTCATCTTGGCCAAGTGCACACACCGATGGAGGCGGATAATGTAAAGCTGAAACATGCCTGAAGACATTGGCTGTAAGGGTGCATGTAAGTGGGCCCTGAGATTCCATCACACGCCCAGCACCTCCTTGGCCACAGTCCTCATCATTTCACAAAAGGCCACCTGTCAGAAATTCCTCTCATGGCCACTGTTGACATTGCTGTCACTCTCTGTTGGTGAGTTTCCATCACGGATATGATGGGCAGTTTAAAACGTGCTTAGAAATGCTGTCAGCCATCCTTTTGAGAAAAGCCTGCTGGGACCCGATTAAGCAGAGCTTGTAGCTGAAGCAGCTCTTTCCTTGATGACACATAGTAAGTGGCAGGTAATCCGCGTCTTAATCTCCTTGCTGCCCCTAGAGGCTTACGGTAACCGATACCCCTGTGAATGCCACAGAGTCTGATTGAGTTACCTTGAAAGGCCAGTGCTTCCTCCTGCTCCTTTCCTAATGGAATGTATTCAGATAAAGGCACCTTGAAGTTGGCCAGTGTCTCCTGAGATGTTGCTCTGAAGGGAAAATTTGATTTCCCTTAAGCTGTGCCTGATATGACTTTGTGATTTTCCCTGAAGCGTTTCACCAAATGCAGCCACGCCGGTCACAGTACACCTGGGGGAGGGGAGGGGAGGGGTGAATCCTGGGGGCCAACCTGCTTTCTATGGTAGCTTTGGTCTCTGAGTCCACGGTCAGAGCAATTCTGACTCCTGGGGAAATTTCATTATCAAAATTCTTACTTTTCCCACCACAATTAAGAACTGCTCTATTGCCACACTTCTGCTGACCCAAAGGGATAATTAACCTGTTGGGATTGGAAGGCATCTGGAACACACTGAGGCTGGATGGCTGGACTTGGTCATCTGCACGCTTGTCCCTGCATCCTGGTCCCTCTAGCTGGGGATGTGGAAGGCGGTTGGCCCATCTGTAAAATGGGGCAGCTCCGTGAAAAGATCACTCAGGTTTAGAGTTGCCAGATGTAGCAAATAAAAACAGCAGACACCAAGTTAAACCCGAATTTCAGATAAACAGCAAAGAATTTTTTAGCATCTGTTTGCCCCATGCAACATCTGGGACACACTTATACTAAAATTTTTTCCTGGTGTTTATCTGCAATTCAAATTTAACTGGGTATCCTGTATTTTACCCCTCACCGCTCCTCATGTCACTCCCACCTCAAGTGGTTTCTGAATCTTTACTATGAGATACATGAGTTTGCTTTTGATATCCATGGCTTTAGGTAGCCATAAGCAAAGGGTAAGTGTGAAACATCTAGGTTAGTCTGGAAAGCTAATCCCTTTCCAGACTAATCTAGACATTTGTACTCATGCTTTTTTTTTTAATTTTTGAATTTTATCTATTTTTTTATACAGCAGGTTCTTATTAGTCATCCTTTTTTTTTTTGTTTTGTTTTTTTTTTTTTTTGCGGTACGCGGGCCTCTCACCGCTGCAGCCTCTCCCGCTGCGGAGCACAGGCTCCGGACGCGCAGGCTCAGCGGCCATGGCTCACGGGCCCAGCCACTCCGCGGCATGTGGGATCTTCCCACACCGGGGCACGAACCCGTGTCCCCTGCATCGGCAGGCGGACCCCCAACCACTGCGCCACCAGGGAAGCCCTAGTCATCCATTTTATACACATCAGTGTATACATGTTAATCCCAATCTCCCAATTCATCACACCACCACCCCCCACCACTCTCCCCCCTTGGTGTCCATACGTTTGTTCTCATGCTGTTTTTGAAACGCTGGTTTGTGACTGTGTCTCCCGGTGCCTATTGGAGTCCCCGGTGCCAAGTAGATGTGTAGTGAGCACTGGTTTGATGAAGGAATGGTCACCGACTCAACGTACATCACACCTTTCAACCTCTGTTTGACCTTCACGTAGCACATGCCACCGTCTAACAGGACGGCCAGGTCTTCCCAGTGATCCCTTCCAGATCACTCTACCTTTGCTCGAATGGTCCACTTCCCTCAGAGGCAGCCTCGCACGGTGGGCAAAATCACGAGCACTGGAGCCAGACTGCCTGGGGTTGAGTCTCGCTTCTACCACTGTGTGTCTCTGGGTAATTTACTTTAGCTCTCTGTGCCTCAGTTGTCTCATCTATGAAATGGAGGTAACAATAAAACCTAGTAAGACTGTTTTGAGGAACAGAAGTGCTAATACATGTATGGCATTTAGAAGACGGAGCATGACATGTAATAAGAGTTCTTTTTAAAACATCTTTTTGAATTAATTTTTTATTTTTATACAATTTGTAAAGGTTACTTTCCATTTACAGTTATTACAAAACATTGGCTCTGTTCCCCGTGCTGTACAGTACATCCTCGAACCGGTCTTACATCCAGTGGTTTGTGCCTCCCAATCCCCCAGCCGTACCTTGCCCCTCCCCCCTTCCCTTCTCCCCACTGGTAACCACTAGTTTGTTCTCTACATCTGTGAATCTGCTTCTTTTATGTTATATTCACTAGTTTGCTGTATTTTTTAGATTCCACATATAAGCCATATCATACAGTATTTATCTTTCTCTGTCTGACATATTTCACTTAGCATAATGCTCTCCAAGTCCACCTATGTTACTGCAGATGGCAAAAGTAATAAGGGTTCTTATTCTATTCCATCTACAAATCCTAACCCCAGCCATCCTACAAGGGCCACCTCCTCCATGAAGTACTCCTGATTGTCCTCTTCCCTACCCCTCAGGTGGAAGCAGGCTCTCTCCTTAGCTACATTTCTTGTATCCACCTGCCCGGTCCTTTGGGATAAAATGAACCACGGTCTTTTCCCCCCACGCCTACATTCGTTGTGGGAAGGACCAACTCTACCGCCCTGGGGTGTCTGAGAAGTTAGAGTATGGCATTGTTATTCTAGGAGGTGTTTGTATCTGGTGTTCTCACAAAATAGCTGGGAGATCTGTGAAGGTGAAAAGAAGGATCCCATCTAGAATAAGACAGAAGGGTGTCCATTTGATTTGTCACAAAGGGACACAGCTTGGTGTGGTAGAAAGAGCAGGGGATCGGGGCCCAACAGATGCAGCTGGAAATCCGCTCTATCTTTTCATAGCTTAAGACCTTCAGAACCTTCCACTTCCTCATATGTGAAAGGGGTGTAAGGGTGCTTCCTCTTGGGGATGGGGTGGGGGAAGGCTTGGGTGGGGGGAAAAACACCTACGAAGGGTTTAGCACAAAGAGGTGATGCACTAAAATGCATCATCGGGCTCTGCAGTGCTGTGTGAAGCACTGTTGCAAGTTCAGCTGGTACTGGGTCTGGGGGCTTCCCCAAACGCCCTGCTTGTGTCCGGGCATAGACAGGAAGCTGGGACGGCAGCCCAGAGTCCTGACTGCATTATCCAAAGGGCAAGGGAATGTGTAAAACCCCATCCAACACCCAGCAAAAGAGGAAGAAAATCTGCTCAGGTGGAGCAGTGGAGAGCGGTTAACATCTCCAAGTCGCTGTCTGCTTTGCCCACGCAGACACCGACGAGGGGGCTGGGAGCACTGCATCTGGCAGATTCTCTCTCCCACCGCGCTTCTCCCGTGGCTCGGAGCCTGATACACGGTGCACACGTTCCCTGCACCACGGGCTACTCAACCCAAGGATCAAGGTCATTCTGAGCTACAGTGGTTTGAGCTCGTAAAGATTTTTATAAAAACTCACTGTCTTGATTTCTGTTCAAGTACTTTAAAGTTCACATATTTCTTATTTGAACTTTGCTGGCTGTAGTCATTTCATCCACAATCAGCCTGGATTGGTTCTGCTTATTCAGAGCCCATCAATTACAGGGGACTGGACTGGAGCACACACCGCCCATGCCTTCTTCGCCCCAGGCTAGCCAATTTATCTGACATTTAATAAGGAGTTTTAGATTTTGCAGCTTATCAGAAGAGCTCAGTGCAAGTGCGGGTGAGCCCGTGAATCCCAAATAACTGGGCTGCGCAGGAATCGCTTCCTTTCAACACAGGCTTTGTCATGCAACACAGTTCTGGGCGTCAAGACATTCTATCGTCCTGCCTTTGCTTTTTTTTTTTTTTTTTTTGCGGTACGCGGGCCTCTCACTGTTGTGGCCTCTCCCGTTGTGGAGCACAGGCTCCGGACGCGCAGGCTCAGCGGCCATGGCTCACGGGCCCAGCCGCTCCGCGGCATGTGGGATCTTCCCGGACCGGGGCACGAACCCGTGTCCCCTGCATCGGCAGGCGGACTCTCAACCACTGCGCCACCAGGGAAGCCCCCTGCCTTTGCTCTTGTTGTGCCTTCTTCCTTTTCCTAAAACAGTTTAAAGGTTGGTTTAAAATCATTTCAATGTTAAGAGATCGTGGAGAGAATTCCAAATCCACCTTTGCCATAAACAGAAACTCTGCAACCACAAACAAGGATCGGGAAGCTCTGTTGCCTGATGAAAGCTCAAGTTAGCAAAGAAAGACTGAATGTCGTTCTGTGCCAGCCAGGGTGCCAGGCATGGTGTCATGAAGACGAGGTCCCTGTCCTGAAGGGGTGCACGGTGTGGTGGGCAAGCAGACGAGGACATAAGTAACTTATATCCAGGCCGGCTGAGCTGCGCGCTCTAACAAAGGTAAAAACAAAGCATCATGGGCGTGTTGGGGGCAGGCGAGAGATTAATATTCCCCCTGATCTGAGCCTTTTGGGTGAGGCTCAGCCAATGAGGGCATATTGACACGTTTGACTACATAAGGAACTCTGATGTTTTCTTAAGCTTCCTCTGAATATCAAGACAAATGTATTTAATCTATTTCGCCCCTGTTATGGTCAGTTCGATTCTCTTCGGCGTATTGTGTATGTTTAAACTGCCTAGCTTGGGTTTCCATCATAAATGCTCTTTAGGACAAAAGTTTCACTAAATATTAGAATACCGGTTGGGAGGGCATTTTGGTAGGAAGACATGAATTCAGAGCCAGTCCACGCCAGTTTCTGAGTTTTTCTTCCCTAGTATTTTCATGATCGTTTCAGGTCTTTAGATTTACAAGTCCAATACCTGTCTCGACAGCCATATATGAAAGCTACCCTCACTAATGTTGGTTATTTATTTTCCTAAGAAATAGACTTTTACAGTTTCCTCTGACGTTCTTATTATGACGTTCTGCCTCCGTAGCACCAGGAGGGTTCCTGCAACTTTGGTCCCAGGGTATTGCCATCGGTCTCCTAGGGAGCTGGTTAGAGACTCAGATTCTCAGCAAACGCCACTGAGATTCTAGTTAGCACGGCTGAGATGGAGCCCGTGAACGCTCAACGTAATGGAAGCCCACGTGATTCCCATGCCTATTAAAAGCGGGGGGACCGAGCCCCGAGCATTATCTTTCAACAGCCTCGTCCAGCCCCAGGCTTGGTGCTGACTCCTGCTGAGACCACCCCACTGAGCATCAGCTCACAGGATGCAGCTGCTGCCTCCCAAGCCCCCTCAGAGGACCCCAGAGGACCCGCCCCACCGTGTCTGAAGGCGAACTCAGCATCTCCTCCCTAAACCTGTTCTCCCCCTGTGCTCTCATATGAGTGGGCATCACCCGTGACAGATTCCTCTTTCTCTGTACTCTTGCATATCCATTAGCTATGAAATCCTGAGACTCCATCTCAGAAAGAGTCTCCGTTCCGTCTGTTTAGCTATCAGTGGCACTTCCCTAGACCAGCCATCCCCACCTCTCACCTCAGCTGGTGAGAGCTTGCCCCGGTTCTTGCTCTCCTTAATTCATTCTCTACATTAAAGGCAGAGGGATTTTTTTTCCCTAAATGGCCAATCTGATCTTGCTGTTTGTCAGTTTCAGAGCCTCGAGCGGCTCCCCATCGCCCTCGGGATGGAGCACGCCCTCTCCGTTGCGGCTTGGAAGGCTCTTCCCTCCCTGCCCATCACCTGCTTTCTGTCTCCTCCCGCCCTGGGCTTCTCCCCACCTTCCTGATCCAGGCACACTGGGCTTCTTCCAGGATGTCAGACCGCTGAGCTCACACCTCCAGGTCTGCCATCCCCTCTGCCTAGAATATTGCCCCCTGCTTCACTTGCACAGGAGACACCCTTCCTCACTTATGTCCCGACTTGGCCATCACGTCCGCTGAGGAGTGGTTCCCCACCTCCCTAGGTCAGCTCCTCTGACCCTACTGTTACCCCACTGGACCCTACAAAGGCAGGGCCCCATCGGTCTGGATCTCTGTTGTGCAACCAGTGCTTGGCACCAAGGCTGGCACAGAGGTGGAACCATAAAAATTTTAAAAAATTTTTTTATTGGAGCCGAGTTGATTTACAGTGTTGTGTTAGTTTCAGGTGTACAGCAAACTGAATCAGTTATAAACATATATCCACACTTTTTCAGATTCTTTTCCCATATAGGCCATTACAGAGTATTTAGAGTTCCCTGTGCTATACAGTAGGTCCTTGTTAGTTATCGATTTTATATATAATAGTGTGTATATGTCAATCCCAACCTCCCAATTTATCCCTCCCAGAATCATATAAAATTGCTGATTTTTGACCATTTCATAATGGCTCAACCTAATACTTGTCATTCACACATTTTTGTATGATGTAAACACGGTATCTCTGTTTTATTTTTTAAACATCTTTATTGGAGTACAATTGCTTTACAATGGTGTGTTAGTTTCTGCTTTATAACAAAGTGAATCAGCTATACATAAACATATATCCTCATATGTCCTCCCTCTTGTGTCTCCCTCCCACCCTCCCTATCCCACCCATCCAGGTGGTCACAAAGCACCAAGCTTATCTCCCTGTGCTATGCGGCTGCTTCCCACTAGCTATCTATTTTACATTTGGTAGTGTGCATATGTCCATGCCACATTCTCACTTTGTCCCAGCTTACCCTTCCCCCTCCCAGTGTCCTCAAGTCCATTCTCTATGTCTGTGTCTTTATTCCTGTCCTGCCCCTAGGTTCTTCAGAACCTTTTTTTTTTTTTTTTTTTTTTAGATTCCATATATATGTGCTAGCATAAGGTATTTGTTTTTCTCTTTCTGACTTACTTCACTCTGTATGACAGACTCTAGGTCCATCCACCTCACTACAAATAACTTAATTTCCTTTCTTTTTATGGCTGAGTAATATTCCATTGTATATATGTGCCACATCTTCTTTATCCATTCATCTGTCGATGGACACTTATGTTTCTTCCCATCTCTTTGTTTTAATTAGAAAGTCTTTGATTGTCAGTGAAGGCAAACTCCTTAAATGGCATAGACTTTTGTGCATAAATTTCAGCTGCTTGCAGGAAGCTCACAAAATGGGAATTAAAGAAAGACCCAAACTGGATTATTCAAAGAATGATGTGAAACATCACAAAGGAAAAGACCCCATTCCTTGGACATGAAGTTTCACCCCTGAGCGGCATCCAAGAGGTCGCTGCGGGGAGAGGTAGGTGGGATGGTGGGGGAGGTTTGTTTGAAGAGGATCCCAAAGAAGATTTGCCTCCTTTCACGGAGTCTATGCCACAAGATTAAACACTTAGGTGATAAGATTTCACCAGTTACAATCTTGTTTGCAGAATATGTTTCCCCTAGTGAAAATACGATTTGCGAATAACTATTATACTTTAGAAACATATCTTTTATTTTTAAGATTAAACATTCTCAATGGCCATGTTGGTCTATGGGAGACTTATGTGACTTCTGAAGATAAATAACTATTTGGTTCCTGTTTCCTTTCTGGCCCTATTACCTTTGCTGAGAAAGTATAGATCAACGGAAGCATTTTTTCCTTAGATCTTAGCAAGAGGCTGCCATCTATAGATCCTTGACCCAATTACACACTGTTTTAAGAGCTGAAACTGCCGGAGGACTGTAGCTTTCATGGGTGTGTAATAAGTTTTATACCTCTCAACTCTGAGGATTAAGATGGTAGGTTTTTAATAGGCTTTTATTGTTTAATTTAATTTAATTGGCTTTATTTTGCAAAAGAGCTTGAAGTCCTTAGTATAAGGATCATCAAGCTTCCCATTTTGCAGGTTAAAAAACTGAGGTCCGCCAAGATTGAAACGACTTGCTGCCCAACGTCACCCAGAATGTCAGGGGAGGAGCTGGGACTTGCACCCAAGCTGAACATTCATCTCATTCCCAGGCATCGCTGTGTTTTTGCTTTTGTTTTGTTTTTTTGGCTGCGCCGCGCAGATTGTGGGATCTTAGTTCCCTGACCAGCGCTTGAACACGGGCACCGGTGGTGAAAGCGCCGAGTCCTAACCAATGGACCACAGGGAATTCCCGTCATCTCCGTTTTCTTAATACGAAAAGCAAGGCTCTCGGCAGGGGGAGGCACACCTGGCAAATCAAGTCCAGCCCGAGGTTGGTGCCATGGAAGCCGGGTCCCCCCCACTGACCCCGAGGAAAGGTTTTCCATTTCAGAGTTTGTCTTCATAGCGCTGACTCAAACCCCCCTTAATCCTTTAGATAAAATAACAACAACAACAATAATAATAATTGCATAAGCAGGGTTGTGGTGGGGAACAGGATTTGTAAGTAGGATTGTTTTCATAAAACACCACTGTATGTAGCCATAATATTATGAAAACAGCAATAAAGTTATCTGCTTCTAATTAAGGAAAAGTGGGTGGACAACACAACTCTAGAAGAGTGTATTATACAGAAACAAAAGGGTTTGGGGGCCCCGGGCTGCCCTCTAGTTTAAATCTACTGTGTTCCGGCCAAGGATGAAATGCCTGTTCGCTGCTCATTCCCGGATGCCAGGCCCACTAACAAAGGCGCACTTGTTCCTCGGGACACGTGTCTAGCTGCGTTTTCAGAGGGAGGTTTCGAGGGCACCAGTCCCCTGCAGTCCCCTGAAGATGACACATGTCACGTAGCTGTGTCCCCCTTCCCCCATGCGTGTGATCTACCTGGTGAATATTCTTTCTTTCCTGTCTGAAAGTTGGCCTGAGATGAAACTTGCAAAGGCAGGCAGGACGCGGAGCACCCAGGCTGGAAGTTCCCCGATGTGTGCAAGGGTGGCCCTCCCCACGATGGACGGCCCACCCCGGCTGCTCCTGCCCTCTGAGCCTGGGAGCACCAGGGGCCTGGGTTGGGTGCACTACAGTGCGGATGGAAAACCAGATCCTCGTAGAAACCTCCGTGTCTCAGGGAAGGTAGGCACAGCCCATGGGATCTCTGCATACCCTCTCCCCTTCTAAGTGACCTTGTACTTGTCAGGGTCCTTCGTGGGGGCAGAGCTGTAGCTCCTGGCATCTGCCATCTCTGCCTTGCCCTCGGGTCCTGCCTGCCCTCCGTAACCTGCCGTCTTAACCTTCCTGCTACTGCCTCTCACACCTTCGCCTCCCTTCTAGAAGCCCCGCTCCTTTCCCCATCTGCCTCTGCGCATACCGTCCGCTCTGTGCAGGTGCCCTCCATCCTCACCTGTCCCTGTAGCCCACTCAGCCTTCAGGATCCACTGACACCAGCATTCCTCGGAAGCCTGCCCTGGCCTCCCCTCCCGAGCAGGATTGGTTGCCTCCGTCTAGGCGGCCAGAATTCCGCAGCACGGCCTCCCTCTGCTTCTCGACACCATAATCCTCTGAGCAAGCGGCCGTCCCTCGCACAACCCTGTGATCGCTTAGCGGGCAAGGACTGCATCTATTCGCTTTTCTGTTCCCAAGGTGGAGCTGGGAGCCTGCCATGCACGAGGTGCTCACGGGCATTGAACGACTGAGTGAAATAGGATGGCATGCGTGGACCCCAGAGGGTCTTTCTGAGCAGAAACCACACCAGGGAAGGGCATCTTGTATCAGGATTTCACTTCTGATAGCTTCGGGCAGGGGTCGGCAACCTTTTTCTAGAAAGGTCAGCTAGTAACTATCTCAGGCTTTGTGGGCCAGATGGTGTCTGTCGTAACCACCCAGCCCTGACCAATCAGTTGAAGGAGACCTTCTCCCAGGCTGCCTCATCTCCTTCTCGTCTCTTCCTGGGCAGCCATTTTGTCTTGGCTGTCAGAATCCCCTTCCCACCCCCACCCCCAGCCCCCTATACATGCTACATGTGGCAGCAAACCTGCACACCACCCCCTGCCCTGAGAGGGGTCTTGGACTCCCTGAGTGTTGGTGGAAAGCTCAGGATGTGATCCACCTGGAACTGGTCCTTGACAGCACAATCTTTTTTTTTTTTTTTTTTTTTTGCGGTCCGCGGGCCTCTCACTGTTGTGGCCTCTCCCGTTGCGGAGCACAGGCTCCGGACGCGCAGGCTCAGCGGCCATGGCTCACGGGCCCAGCCGCTCCACAGCATGTGGGATCTTCCCGGACTGGGGCACGAACCCGTGTCCCCTGCATCGGCAGGCGGACTCTCAAGCACTGCGCCACCAGGGAAGCCTGACAGCACAGTCTTTTGTTCCCGGTTCACTCAACTGGATGAGGAGGAGGGTGGCTACATGAAAACACAGGCCCTGTGTTCTGCCCCTTATATACAGTAGCTCTTTGAATTCTAGGACGCTGACATCTCCGGGAAATTCCTGGCATCCTTTCCTTGAGTTATTACCTTTTCATATTTCCCACCAGGCCAGCGTTTCTCAAAGCCTGGTCTTCATATCATCTTGGTCTGCATTAGAATCACCTGGGGGTATTTTTTAAAAAGCAGGTTCCTGGGGAACATCCAGGACTTACCATATAACACTCTCTGGGGATGGAGCCCAGAAATACACATGTTCGCAAGCTCCTTGGGTGATTTTGAAGCACCTATGTGCTCGAGGCAACTTAGGAAATTTATTTTGTCTACAGCCGTATGCCTTGCCCAGAGCTGGACACAGAACAGGTGATAATAAACTATTTGCTGAATGAATGAATAAATGCATGAATGATGCCATATCCCTGAACTTGATCACAAAAGAGATTCTATTTGTTTTGGAACTGCCCCTCCATCCCGTCCTCCAAGCTGCACGCCTGCTACTTGCACACCTAGAGCAGACAGGACAGGTGTCATTCCTTCTTGCTCTCAAAGGCCATCATGTTAATTCAGCAGAGCTTGGAGATTTTGTGCGTTTGGTTCCAGGCCACAACAATAAAGCGAATATCACAATAAAGCGAGTCACACAAATATTTTGGTTTCCTAGTGCATATAAAAGTTCTGTTTATGGGTCACCCTGGTGGCGCAATGGTTGAGAGTCCGCCTGCCGATGCAGGGGACTCGGGTTCGTGCCCTGGTCCGGGAGGATCCCACGTGCCGCAGTGCGGCTGGGCCCATGAGCCATGGCCGCTGAGCCTGCGCGTCCGGAGCCTGTGCTCCGCAACGGGAGAGGCCACAACGGTGAGAGGCCCGCGTACCGCAAAAAAAAAAAAAAAGTTCTGTTTACACTATACTGTAGTCTATTAAGTGTGCAATAGCATTATGTCTAAAAAAACAATGTACATATCTTCATTAAAAAATACTTTATTGCTAAATAATGCTCACCATCATCTGAACCTTCAGTGAGTCATAATCTTTCTGCTGGTGGCGGGTCTTGCGTCGATGCTGACGGCTGCTGACTGACCAGCATGGTGGCCACTGAAGGCTGGGGGTGCTGTGACAGTTTCTTAAACTGAGACAACAGTGAGGTTTGCTGCATCTCTTGACGCGTCCTTTCACGAACGATTTCTCGGTAGCCTGTAATGCCGTTTGATAGCATTTTACCCATGGGAGAATTTCTTTCAAAATTGGAGTCAGTCCTCTCAAACCCGGCTGCTACTTTATCATCTAAATTTACGTAATATTCTAAATCCTTTGCTGTCATTGCAACAATCTTCACAGCATCTTCGCCAGGAATAGATTCCACCTCAAGAAACCACTTCGTTTGCTCACCCATGAGAAGCAACTCCTCATCCGTTAAAGTGTAATCATGAGGTTGCAGCATTCAGCCACGTCTTCAGGCTCCGCGTCTAACTCTGGTTCTCTTGCCGTTTCCACCACGTCTGCAGTTCCTTCCTCCACTGAAGTCCTGACCCCCTCAGAGTCAGCCATGAGGGTTGGAATCAACTTCTTCCAAACTCCTGTTAATGTTGCTATTTGACCTCTTCCCATGAATCATGAATGTTCTTAATGGCATCTAGAATGGTGAATCCTTTCCAGAAAGCTTTCAATTTACTTTCTCCAGGTCCAACAGAAGAATCACTATCTATGGCAGCTATAACCTTATGAAATGTATTTCTTAAATAATAAGTCTTGAGGGACTTCCTTGGTGGTTCACTGGTTAAGACTCTGCACTCCCAATGCAGGGGACCTGGGTTCGATCCCTGGTCAGGGAACTAGATCCCATATGCCGCAACTAAGAGCTCACATGCCACAACTAAGGAGCCCGTTAGCCACAACTAAGACCCAGCACAACCAAATTAAAAAAAAAAAAGTCTTGAAAGTCAAAATTACTCCTTGATCCATGGGTTGCAGAATGGATGTTGTGTTAGCAGGCAGGAGAACAACATGAATTTCTTTGTACATCTCCATCAGAGCTCTTGAGGTGCATGCACCGGGTGCATTGTCAATGAGCAGTAACATTTTGAAAGTAATCTTTTTTTCTGAGCAGTAGGTCTTAACAGTGGGCTTAAAATATTCAGTAAACCAGGTTGTAAAGAGATGTGCAATCATCCAGGCTTTGTTGTTCCATTTGTAGAGCACAGGCAGAGTAGATTTAGCATAATTCTGAAGGGCCCTAGGATTTTTGGAATGGTAAATTAGTGTTAGCTTCAAGTCACCAGCTGCATTAGCCCCTAACAAGAGAGTCAGCCTGTCCTTTGAAGCTTTGAAGCCAGACATTGACTTCTCCTCTCCAACTATGAGAGTCCCAAATGGCATCTTCTTCCAATAGAAGGTTATTTTTTCTGCATTGAAAATATGCTGTTTAGTGCAGCCACCTTCATCTCAGCTGGATCTTCTGGATAACTTGCTGCAGCTTCTACATCAGCACTCACTACTTCATCTTGCACTTTGATGTTATGGAGACTGTTTCTTTCCTTAAACCTCATGAATCAACCTCTGCTGGCTTCAAATTTTTCCTCTGCAGCTTTCTCACCTGTCTCAGCCTTCACAGAATTGAAGAGAATTAGGACTTTGCTCTGGATTAGGCTTTGACTTAAGGGAATGTTGTGGCTGGTTTAATCTTCTATCCAGACCACTCAAACTATCTCCGTATCAACAATAAAGCTGTTTTGCTTTCCTCTTATTTGTGTGTTCACTGGAGCAGCACTTTTAATTTCCTTCAAGAACTTGCCCTTTGCATCCACAACTTGGCTAACTGTTTGGCACGAGAACCCTCACTTTGGGCTTATCTTGGTTTTTGATTTGCCATCTTCACCAAGCTTAATCATTTCTAGCTTTTGATTTAAAGTGAGAGACGTGCAACTCTTCCTTTCACTTGAACACCTAGAACCCATTGTAGGGTTATTAATGCACCTACTTTCAATACTGTTGTGTCTCAGGGAACAGGGAGGCCCGAGGAGAGGGAGAGATGGGGGAAAGGCCGGTAGGTGGAGCAGTCAGAACATACACATTTATCGGTTAAGTTCATTGTCTTATATGGGCAAGGTTGGTGGCAAAAAAACTACAATAGTGGCATCAAAAATCACTGATCACAGATCACCATAGAAATATAATAATAATGAAAAAGTTTGAAATATTGTGAGAAGTACCAAAATGTGATACAGAGACACCAAGTGAGTCAATGCTGCTGGGAAAATGGCTCTGATAGACTTGCTCGACCCAGGGCTTTCTCAAACCCTCAATTTGTGAAAAATGTAATACCTGCAAAGAGCAATGAAACGAGGTTTGCCTGTACTGCTGCAGGTGGGGTCAAGTTCAAGGATGTGTTAATACATAGCATCATGTTAAAGAGGTCAATCACCTTTAAGATTATTTTTTTTGCGTGTGTTTTCCCTGTTTTAAGTTTTTGAAGGGTTCAAAAGAAGGATGTCCTATTAAATTTGAAATTGTAAATTGCTGAAGGGTTCAGTTGTCTCTAATCAATGTATAATGCATGAATGCTTTATTTTCATGGTGTCATTTATTAGACATATAACGTACGTAAATTGCCAGGAAATTTTTTTTTGAAAGAGCCTGTGGGACTGGGTGAAGCACAGGCTGGGGCGAGGGAGGGCACCCTCCCCGCCCTGCCATCAGGTACAAGTCAGTGGTCAGGGAAGGAGCAGTTCTGCAGGGCGGGCAGGGGATGTGCAGCAACGCGTTCTCAGAAGGCCTTTAGTAGGAATGATGCGGATAATTTATATTATGTTTAACTATCTTTTAAACAGCCAGTTTTTCTTGTACAGTGACTGGGCTCCCATAAAACAGAGACAAGGCCTGCCCATTTGGCTCAGTTTTAGAGGGGATGGCACTGTAAAGTTAATGCAGTGAGAAATCTTTGGTGCTTTGACATTAAACCCAACACGGGACATAAAGAATTGGGGCTGCTCTAAACCACGGCAGCAGGTAAAGAGATTAAGCAATCTTTGCAGGTGAAAACCATCCCGAGGTGGGGAGAAAGGGCCTCCCTGCATTGCACCGCGAAACCAGGAGCCCGGGCAGAGATGGCTGGGCTCCGCCCCTTAACCGCCAGTATGGGGGGGACTCGGAAAGCCAGTCCCCACCAGCCCGAGTAATTAACCACTGCTGGGCCCCAAAGTCAGAGGAGTACTGAGAGGCAGAAGGAAAGTATTAATGTGACAGTTTAATTCGCTGATTATCATTCGGGCCCTTGTCTTCTTCCTCTACTTGGGTTACAGGAGAACATGTGTGGATGCCTCCCCAGAACACAGGAAGAGAAATCATCTCAGGCCAGCGGGAACTGCAGCTCGGGGGTCCCAACTGGCCCAGGCTGGCTGGGGCAGCCGTGGTCACTGGGACTCCAGACCCGGCCACGGGTGGAGTTCTTTCTTTTTTTCAGACTGCTTTTCACATGGGGCCTTACACAGATAAGGTTTATTTGACTAAGGCATCTTCTCTTCCCAAAATGTGTGGCTCAACCAGTCACCTCCAGACCCACAAGCATCGCCTTCCCAGGCAGCTGTAACCGAAAGTGTCAGGCCAACACATGCCTGGGGACACAGCGGCTCCGTGTTGAGACAGAAGTTCTCAAGGTTTCAGGGCAGTTTCTGGACAAGAGGCTGGTCGGCAGCTGAACAGGGACGAGGCATTCATCCTGAAGGTCAGTGACAGGCCAAGCTGCTGGGGAAGGGAGCTGGGGCTTTCTGGAAGCCTCGGAATTTGAGGAGAGGCACGGGTATGGCACCACCAGGGCTTTTAGGTCCCCTCACCATGGCCTCTGACCAAAGCATGGGATTGTTTTTTCTGCTCTTCAGGACCATTGCGATTTCCTCCAGGGGTGAGAAGCCCCAAGGAAAGGGGAGGTTGGGGGAATGTGTGAGGGGAGGCGTAGGGTGGGGGGGCCCTGAGAGGGAAGGCAACGCACAGAGTGGACAAAGAAAGCTGAGGAGGAAGTAGCAGGATAGACTGGCGTTTGGAGGCCTGTGGAGCAGAGGGTAGGAAGAGCTCAAGGCCGGTCACACTGAATTGTGTCAGAGGCCTGGAGCCCCCATAAGGCCTGACCCTCACGAGGTGCAGCAGGAAGGCTGGAATAGAAATGGGCCTCAAAGGCCTGAGGGCAATGCATTTTTTCAGACTATTTTTCACATGGGGGCTTGCACAGATAAGGAGGTTTATTTGACTAAGGCACCTTCTCTTCCCAAAATGAGTCCCCGGCCTCCCCACACTGGGACCTGGGTCTCTGTCCGAACTGGCTGCCTCACCCGGCAGACAAGAGACAGACAGTTGGAAGCATGTCCTCAGGGCTGTGTTGCTCTAAGTGCGCCTCCCTCCGTTACCTTGCTCCTGAGGTGCTACCTCTTCCAAGAAGCCCTCCGGTGGGACCACTATGCTGCTCGTGGTGGGTCTCCAAGGTGCCTCTGAGCCTGACCTCCGTTCTGGAGGCATGAAGGCGGCTGCCCAGGGGTCGCCGTCCCTTCTGGCCAAGCTGTGGGCTTCCTACAGCTCCCCGCTCTCAGCGTGGCCTGGGCCTATCTGCCTCCTCTCACCTGGGCAGCTGGGCTCCTGCAAAACAGGCAAGGTCTCCCCAGCCAGCTTTGCTCAGTGATAGTGCGGGCCCGGGTGCTGGAGCTGCAGAACACGGCCCAGAGAGCAAAGACAGGGGCTGGATTCGGGTCCAGCAAGGGGTCCTCAGAATCCCGCAGGGCTCGGGCTCTTGCTGGAAAACACCTGAACTCAGAAACCTTCTCAGGGCCTGACTCTTCACCCTGGGAAGGGAAGAAAATGATCATTCTGCACAGAAAGCAAAAGGTCCAGGGACTCATCTCATTGGGAACCCTTGGTACCTGGATTTTTCTTCCTTACCAGAAAACCATCCCCCGAGAATCTTCTACTTTTAAATCCCTAACTCTACACTTCAACCTGCAGATTCCGGCCAGGCTGGGGGTTAACTCAGGACTCAGAAACTGCTCCACTGGGGCCGGTCTGATGAAGGGATCAGTCAGGAATTCATAAAGCATTTATTTAGCTGCCAAAAGCACCCCGACCCTCCCTTTCTTGTATGGGGGAATTGATGCAAAGTTTCCGAGACAAGTCTGCGATTGCGGCTGTCACCAAACAATGCCATATTTCTTTTCTTCTCTTAAATTCTAAGGATCATTCCCTGTAAGAGGGCAATTTGTCTGTCAGGCAGGCAAAACAGGGGCCGCTCCCTGCCCTCATTAAACTGACAGCACGGTTATTAGCAGAAAACGAAGCCCGCCCGCCATGAAGCCAGCCACTGTTTTATGGCGAGCGCCAGGGAGATATTTTCAGTAATTAATTTGATAAATATATTAATTATGAATTGAGTTGACAGTACAATCAGATTGTCAGCCTTCCAGACAGCCTCTTGTGATAAAGCTCTATGATGAAGTGGTTGGATTTCAGGCCTGTCATCCTGCGGGGCAGTCCCTTATCGCCCGTCTGCCCCATTCACTCTGTAATTTCCTGCGCATTGTAATTAAATGGTAGCTTTCTGATTGGAAAGTGACTCCTCAAACTTAATCTCTCTTTCTCTCCGAGCAAGGTGGGGGAGGTGTACAAAAAAGCCCTTTGTTTCGGGGGAGTCTTGATGTGAAGAAGCAGTTCTGCTTCCCCACTCTTTTAAATGCACCCCTCTGGTCCCAGAGGGCACCTTGGAGGAGGGAGTGGTCTGAGAACTTCAAGCTGGAGAGAGGGGTGGGCGGTGTGCCCAGCTCTGCTGTCCTCTGGCTCTGCCACCTTGGGCAGGTCACTGCTCCTCTCTGGGCTGATTTCTTCCTCCAGAAAAAGAAGGGGTTGGCCAAAATGATCACGTGCCCCCTACCCCAACCCCCAAGGCCTGAAATTCTGGGATCCTGAGAACAGAGCAGCTCTGCAGGCCTGCCTGCCCTCCGGAGTCCTGGGAAGGGGAGGGAAGGAGAAGTGAGCCGAGTGTCAGCTGTATTTCTGCAGGACAGGTCATTCGGGGAGTCCCTTGCCAGCACTTTTTTTTTCTCTTTTGATGAAATTAATTATGAACACTGCCTGGGGTCATTTGACTCCGGAGATACATGTCAAGATAAAATATTTCTGAAACACTTATATTTAATAATTTAATATGGTGGTTTGCATTTGGGTGCAACAAAGGGAATTATTGGTAATTGCGAATTTTAAAGAGGCAGAAGGGAGCCCAGCAAACTGGGGGGCCACAGGACAAAGTCAGGAAGGTCAGGAGGCTTTTGTTCGACAAGCCCCGAGGCCTGATTTTAGGATGAGAACCAATGTCATTTAGAATGCCTTGTAAAGAAGTCAACTCCAGAAACCTTTCCAGGGGGTGTAGTGCTGCGGCCTCCAGGTGCCTTGGGTGTCCTAGGTGCCCCAGGTGCCCTGGCCAGACAGAGAGAGAGCATGTTGGTCCTCAGGGAAGTTGTCCCCGGCCTCGGAGTTACACAAAGTCTGTGATCTGAGGCTCAGAGATGCCCAAGGCTGTCCCAGGCCACGCAGCTAAGGAACAAGATTCCAGGGAAGCTCGGCCTCCCGGGCTGGTGCCCCTAGGATGTGAGGCTCCATGGAAAGAACGGCAACTTTGCATTGGGAAGGTCCAAGTTCCAAATCCACCTGCTCCTTGCCTGCCATGTCTCAGTTTCTTTGTCTGTAAAATGGGCTAGTAAAGTACCTACCTCAGGTTTTTTTTTTTTTTTTTTTTTTTTTTTTTTTTTTTTTTTTTTGTGGTACGCGGGCCTCTCACTGCTGTGGCCTCTCCCATTGCGGAGCACAGGCTCCGGACGCGCAGGCTCAGCGGCCATGGCTCACGGGCCCAGCCGCTCCGCGGCATGTGGGATCCTCCCAGACCGGGGCACGAACCCGCTTCCCCTGCATCGGCAGGCGGACTCTCAACCACTGCGCCACCAGGGAAGCCCCCTACCTCAGGTTTGATGTGAAGATTAAATAAAATAATGCATGTAAGGTGCTTTTCAGAGCAGCTGAAACACAGTGGAAGCTGAGTTACTATCAGCTGGTGCGCACCAAGGGCTCAGTTAATATTTAGTGCATGTGTGAATGAATCAATGAATGAACGAATGAAATACTGGCCCTAGGGTCCTGGCTGCTCTGCTCTCTGGGCCCTGCCTGTCTTCCTTGTTGCCCTGTTATGCTATTCTCCATTCATGGCCCAGCAGGCGGATAGGGCCCCTTTCGGGAGCATGACACAGCAGGCTCATTCCCAAGAAGGACTCAGACAGACTCGAACCCTGCTGTTCAACCTACTCATCTAGTGGCTTTGGGCAAAGCCCTCTCTAAAATGTAAGAAAGCAGCTGCTCGGGTGGGTGCTCATCCAGCACTAGTGGTCTTCAGTGGGCCAGGGTGAGAACTCCCTCTCCAGTGAGGTGAGCTGGGCAGTCCCTTCCCTGTTCTGAGCCTTTGTTTCCTCATCTTTAAAGTGAGGGTGCTGCATTCAGCAGTCAGCAGCATCACTGGAAAAACCACTATGGCCTAAAGTCTACAGCTGGACCATATTTAAACTCATCTTTCTTCAGAAACCCAAGCATCTTAACTGGAAAACTCAGTTTTTGTTTATCACCTGGAAATCACGGATCCCACCATGAGCAGAGAATAGGGGCCACGGCAGAGAGGATCAATGCTCAGATCACAGGTTGAGGAGGCCCTGTTATGGTTCCCACCGGCTAGGTTGCATGCACTGGAGTCCCCACTGCAAGAAAAGACCCCAAGTTACACAAGCTTCCTTTGCATGTCACCAGAGGCAAAACCAACACAACCATGCAAATCCCTACAACCAAGACATAAAGTTTTAACACGAAGTAAGAAAATTATCACTCACCCTAGAGGTTGATTTCTATTCATGTTTCTTTCATGAGCAAATGCACACTTATTTTTTTACCCAAAGTTCAAGATTACTGTCTTTTTCTTAACTTTTCAAAGAAAGCTTAAGTACTTTGAGCACAACCAGAGTTGAATATTGTCCTTTGTCAGATCATACCTGAATCTATATTTTAACGTGTTGCCATTGTATTTCAAAGAGGAGACATGATTGATTTTGAAAATAAAAAAGTAAGACCAGGGGCTTCCCTGGTGGCGCAGTGGTTGAGAGTCCGCCTGCCGATGCAGGGGACATGGGTTCGTGCCCCGGTCCGGGAAGACCCCACATGCCGTGGAGCGGCTGGGCCTGTGAGCCATGCCCGCTGAGCCTGTGCGTCCAGAGCCTGTGCTCCGCAACGGAAGAGGCCACAACAGTGAGAGGCCCGCGTACCGCAAAAAAAAAAAAAAAGTAAGACCAAAGACAGGGTATTGTCTATTATACCATCCTCCACCCCAGAAATGTTCTCATCAGAGCCAGCCGGGTGCCATTTATTAAATCCCGAATGATGAACCATAAGCTTCTTTATTTTATACCAGAAGCGAGTGGTAAGTGGACGCAAATTGGTTTTGGAGAGGATGCTAAGTGATAATCCTTCCCAGGTTCCCAGTAAAGAAAATATACTTATTTGAGGGAATTTTTAACTTGGGTTTGAACTTGCTGATGCCTTTTATAGAGTCCAAGTGGAAACCATAGAGCTTTTGTGTGCCTGTCAGATGTCTTTACCTAATGCCGAGGGAAGAATGATAAATATGCAGAAGGCTTTGATGTTAATACCAAACGGGCCTCCGAAGGGGCTGAGTAGAAGGCAGTTGACACCGTGGTTTTCATCCCTCAGCAGGGATGGAAGAGATGCTTGAAAATTAATGGCACCTGTGGAGATAGTGTGCCGTTCCTGTTTATGCCCTCGGAGCCCGTGTTCCCCACCACCCGCTCGAGGACCCGGGCTCCGAGCTCTGCCTGGCAGGAGAACGTGAACCCGGGCAGGGGATAAAAGGCAGGGACTTTGTTTGCCAAGGAGCCTTTCTGATGAGCCCAGGCAACCGTCACTAAAAGATAGATGTGAAATGTAGCTAATCTTCTTCAGGCAGGGATATGAAAGGGAAAGTCCTCCAGAGATGAATAGATAACTCCACTCAGCTCAGCCTCCTGCCCCACGGGGCCTCAGTTTCCCCATCTGTAGAACGAGGGGGTCAAGCTAGATGTCGCTGAAGATGCAGTTCTTTGTTTAAGATGAAGTCACCGTCCTGGCCCTGTGTTGGGATGGGCAGCTTGTATAGGACCAGGACTGGCCTCCTGGGAGGCATCTGTCTCAGCCCCTCCCTCCCGGGGTCAACCTCACTTCCTGGCGTGGTTGGAGAGGGGAAAGCCAGGACTTTCCGTGGAGAGCCACTGTTGGAATGGTACGCGCACAGGGACCACAGGATCCATATCGTCCAGAAGTCACAACGTCTAGTTGTTCCTCTGGTCCCCTAAGTGCATTTGCGTTTGGCAGACCACATGGTCCAATTCTTGCCTCAGAAATTATGGGCCCAGTAACTGCCCAGCTGGGGTTGTCACCAAAGATAAGACAAGGGCTATTTTTGCTTTTCTTTCTTCAGTAAGAGATTTTCCAGGCAAATCAACTGGAAATGGTTATGTGGGGAATCAAAGCTCTGCGGGTGCTTGTGGAATTCTTTGTTAGCTTACCAGATACAAACTTCTTAGAAGTTGGCCAATTTTAGCCCTTAAGACGTATGCACGACTCGGCCCTGAATCAAACGAACAAGGGTCCTGAAGGGTCCTGTAATTTCGTGTTGAAACAGTGTCTTAAATTAATATTTTCTTTAGTTCAAAAGGCTGCCTGTGCCTTTGGCTGAGTGTTCTGGCTGCCAGGAACCAGGGAGTGACCCCTGGCCAGAGGGGCCCACTACATGGGGACAAAGGCCCCGCGCACACATAAATAACGAGGCAACATCTCCCCCCGGCGGCACTGGTCCACCAAAAATGGTTTACACCAGTTGAACACAAAAATCAATTCTGAAGCGCAGTATATCACAGCCCATAAATTACATGTGTCCAATCAAAAAAGTGAGGGGAAAAGAACAGAGGCGAGGATGAAGAAAGTTTTCACCGAAAGACGTAGCTACAGACCAAAGCCCCCGCTGTCCCCGCTGGGAGGTAGGGGCCAGAAGCCCAGGAGGCTGGCAGCACGTTCCTGGTGAGACCTGGCTGTGACAAACTCCTGCATGCCCCGCGGCTCCAGAGATACGGCGAGGAAAGCGGGATGGGACGGCCCAGGCAGGGCCGAGCAGCGGCTCTGGTTTCATGAATGTTGCAGAATAACCGCTGAGACCCCTGTGCCCACAGAGACCCTCAGACCTGCTCTGCCCGGCCTTTCTTCTGTCTTGACTCGAGATTAACACGAGGGAAAGGCATCGTCCTGCACTGTCCACTATCCCTCCCCACCAATCTTTCTGATTAAGGGGCCCAGGGTTTAATTGAGATACATTGGAGGAAGCGCAGACATCGTTGAGAGGACACACAAGTGGCTTTCAAATAGGAAGACACTCTCCTCCTTTCTGGAGGAAGTGGGCTTGGGAAGTCCTTCACATGTACCCCAAAGTGGACTTGCTTTCCCCAGAACTAATGGGGACCCCACGTGATGCTTTCCAAGGACCGGCTACCACCCCCCAGCCCTTCAGTGTCCCAAGTCAGAGGTGTTGCTGCTGCGGGCTCCCGAGGCTCCGGTCTCAGGCCCCCAGCCACCTGGCCGCTGCTCACCCTGCCCCCAGCTCCAGCAGACGCCACCTGAGCCCCGCCATGTTCTCAGCATCACCTGCACCTCACGGCCTCTGGTGCCCCAGCCGTTGCCACATCCACTCCTGGGGAAAACGAGGGCCAGCCTGGCTGAGAAGCAGAGCCTGCAGCTCTGGACACAGATCCCTCTCGGGAACCTCAGTGATGGCTCCAAAGAGCCACTGCACTTGAAAGCCAGGATGAACCTCAGAGGCTGCCTAGTCTGACGCGTTCATTGTAGAGACGGGGAAACCAAGGCTCCAAAAGGGCAGTGACCGCTCAGGGTCACAGATCGAGGGAGATCTAGGATAGGAGTGGGGCAGCCAGAGTCTTCCCCAGGGCGGTCTTCCCCGCCCTAGGATGAGGGTGGGGGCGCTGGGACCAGCTGTTAGCTCTCCCCCTGCTGGGGGGTGGCTCGCACTCCTAACCACCCAGCACCCCATCCCCTCCCTTTTCCTGTCAGGGGTCTCCGCCCGGGAGTGGAGATGTGCCTCGGTGCTTCTCCCCCTTAAGTGAACAGCCCCTCTGTTCTGTACCAACCAGGATATTAACCAGAGCCCAGGGAGCAGCAGGGTGTCCCCAGGGTTTGGGAAAACACCTCCTGAAGCTAAGCTTCGAACCCGAATGCTGACAAAATCCTGGCTAGATAACATCTCTGCCTCACTTGGGAGGGAAGGAAATCAGGGGACGGGGGGACCCACCACCTTCTCTGTGTACAGTGATCCCTTCGAGGGAACCGTGGCTGAACCAAACACTACGCTGCCTGCTTCTCCCCTCTGAACGGGGTCACCCGCTTCTCCACGGGTCTCCCAAAGCCCCCCAGGCTTGCCCAGGGGTGGCCTTGCCTGGACCAGTGCAGAGAGGTCCCTCCCACCCCCCAAGTCTTCTGTGCCAGGGCCCAGGTGGTCAGGCCTGTACTGGACCCTGAGGCTCTGCAGAGAGCAAGACTCAGCCTTGTCCTCAAGGGACTGGAATTCCACAGAGGAGACCCAACAGGCGGACACGATAGGGACTTAAAGCTCAAAACTCTTCTGTGCGGCAGAGATTTTCTCTCCATCTAAATTCTTCATTTGCTGGTTCAACCAACACTAATTAGGCACCAATATATGAGGAAGGCCGGGCTGGATCCCAGGAATGGAAGAGTGAATATGATGTCAGCTCTACTGCCTCCATGGAGCCCCAGTCCCCCTCGTCCTTCCCACATCCCCTGTGCTCAGACCACACGGAATGAACCTGGGAGCCCCCTGACCCCCCAGGCCTCGGCCTGGGCTGACTCTCTTGCCTGGACCCCCTTCAGCCTCCCCCACCAACCTCTTCACCTGTCAAACTCCACACCACCTGCTTGAGCCCAGATCAAAAGTCCCTTCCTGTGTGCCATCCTGGATGCCCTCGCAGAAGCACACCCCTGGGACTGTGCACGGGATCAAGCCAGCATCCAGAGGTTTTGTGATTTTTCACTTAGAAGCCTGCCTCCCCGCCAGCACACCTGTGATGGTTGGAGCTGGACCAGGGTTGAGGTGTGTGTGTTGGGGGTTGTCTACATCTTGAGCCATCTTTGTGTTCCCAGTACTCCACACAGAGCCTTGCACACAGTAGCCTTTTGATCACATTGTTGAACTGAATACTCTGCAGCACCCACAGCATTCTTCACTTCCACCTCCTCTGCCCTGGCAAGAAACTGTATTCAAGTTCAACGTGTCAGTGACACAGTGATCCATTTTTTAAGATGTGTGTGTGCGCTAGGGACGAGGGGGCAGTGAAGAGTGGGAAGTTAAGAAAGAAAGAGAATCCAAAGCCTGGATCCACACATACGGTCACTTCCTCCAAGCCCCGTGCACAGTGAGGACCTCAATTCTGCAGAAGTGAAAGGTGGTCCAGTCCCGCTGTGCTCCACACCGCCTGCAGAGCCAAAGCCGCCAGGGCTGTGGCAGCTCTCTGTAGCTGTTAGAAATGCAGAACTTCACTGTGATGAGCACCGTCTCCATTCCATGTGGTCCTGCATCTGCCAGAAACCCCTCCAACTGGCTCACTGACAGTGCTCAGAACTAGAAATTTGAAAACTCTTAATTGATTAAATGAATGAGTGACTGATTAAGGAATCAAATCTAAGCTGAAACGGTTGACAAAGTGAAATTATGACCCTGTCATGCGGTCCTACAGGAAGATGAATGCTTTAACATCTGTGGAGCCCCCGGCATTTCAGAAATGGGTCAAGCAGGGAAGCCACCAAGCTCTCATTTCAAGGCTGTGGAATCTAAAGTCCAGGGAAGTCCAGACATGCCCCCAAACACAGAAATCCAAGTTTATAAATTCATTTATTCAGCTAATATTTATTGAGAGTCTACTATGACCAGGCACTCTTCTATATACAGATGTGGGGTACATCTGTGAATAAAATAGACAAAAATCCATGCAACTTGGAGAGATAGACCATAAGCAAAAACATAATGAATTAGTAAATTATATAGTATGTTATAAGGTAAAAAATTAACGTGGAAAAATAGACCAAGTTAAGGGGGCTGAGAATATGTGTGTGAAGAGGAAGTGGGCTGGGATTAAATACCGTAATTTAAGCAGGTGGATGACCACGCTGAGCAGGTGAGATTGGAATAAGGATTTCTGAAGGAGGTGAGGGAGTCTGCATCCAGCTACCTTGTAGGTTGGCTGTGAGTATTAAACAAGGCAATGTGTGTGCCTGGCTTGCAGTAAGTGCTCAGCACACGGCAGCTGCTCTAGAAATTGTTGTCACCATCCTCCTCCTCCTCTTTGTCACCATCATCATCACCTTCATCTTCATGACTTTTAACTTTGATGCTTCCATGCTCCTCTTATTTTGTGTCTCCCGCAGGATGACTAGTGGTGGAGAAAGTGTTGGAAACGATGAGCTCATAGCTGCCATTTCCAAGGGTCCCGCCTCTCAGGAGGACCTTCCTGGGACTCCCAGCCCAGAGGGGTTGCTGCTGCTCCAGGGTGAAGGAAATTGTCAAGAACGGTGGAGGGTTTGAGACATTTATCCTACTTGTAAGTTAACAAGAGAGTCTCCTGCCGTCTCATGGATGCTGGAAGAAGACACAAGACTGCTGGGTCAGAGACCAAGGATAGTCTATCACCCACAGCAACAGCAGGAGCCAGCGTGTCAGTACTGGCAGCAGTTCTCTAAGACCCAGTTCATACAGGGCAATGGGATGTGGGCCGGGTGATGCCCTGCACAGGCAACGAGCTGCAGTACAAGAGAGGAGCCTCCAGCTTAGGCAACGTGGAGCTTCTAGAGCAGGCAACACGCCTTCAGATCTGGGCCCAAAGGCAGACATTATCTTATTACGCTGGTCAGTTAACCAACCTGTCCTTTGCCTCGGAAGGAGACCATATCTCTGCTTCCCGAGGCTGTTTTCAATTCAAATATCCCTGAAAAGATAGTCTGGGACAAAGGTAGTCACGCACGACACACAGAAGCACAAGGAGCCCATGTAGAATCGTCTCGCAACAGACTTAAGGAATTAGAGAGCAGAATGCATGTTTATCTGCCTCTTGGTGAGTCTGGGGTGAGGGAGATCCAGGCTCATGCTTCAGGGACTTCTGCGCTTCTGCCATGTCAGGCAGGCAGCTAGTTCTTGGCTCTGGTCATAGCCCTGGCTTTGAATCCCAGCCATGTCACTTCTCTAGTGGTATAACTTTGGGCAATTTGCTTATACTGTCTCTATCCTTAAAATGGGAATAACAATGGTACCTACTTTAGAAGGCTCTTGGGAGGACCAAATGCTATAATGTTCCAACACGGCTTAGCTCAATGCCTGGCATGTGGCAAGGGCTCGGTCAATGACAAAGATGGCAGGGATGATGGCTTTCCAGAAGGAGAAACATTGGTCATAGGAAACCCGCTGTAGATTGGTGACCCAGCCAGGTAATAAACTGTGATCCGGCCCTCTGATGCCAGAGGTAAGGGAGAGAGAGATTTTTCATCCTTCTATGCAGTGATTGCTTTTGGCCTTTAGGATTGAGCTCTGTTTCAGAGTTTAATGTCCTAGAATTTGTTTACACATGTCTTTAGAAGTTGTGTCACATTCAAAACCTGAGCAAGGGTTCTTGTTTCTAGAAGTCCTTTTTATAATCTCAAAATTGAATCCAGGGTTTTCGATTGTCCTGAAACAGCACATTGCTATGTGTGATGCTGACGATTAAATATATCATGCAGATGTCTGAGCAGGCATTTCTTTTCATAAACCATATAGCCAGAAACCCTGAGAAGACGGGGATTTTGTTTTTGTGAAGAGTCGATCAACTCAATTTACTAACTGTCTCCTGTGTGTCTGTTATGTGCCAGGCAGTGTGACGGGCACTATAGTTGACTCAACAGTACCTATGGCACAGGGTCTCCCTCATGGAGCTTGTAAGAACCTTGGACCCGTAAGTCATAGGAAATGCAGGACTTAAATGCCATAAAGATGTATAAACAAGGAGACATGCAGAGAATGATGGGGGGAGGGATGTACAGAGAGGAACAGAGAGAGAGAGAGGATGAGAAACCATGGATGGCATCCTGAAGGCCTGTGGGCAGGGTTCTGGAGAGCATGATGTGTTAGAGGAACCAAGTCTTGGAGTTGCCCTGGGTTCAAGTCCTGAAGGCCTCTGTGACCTTGGTCACATGATTTAACCTCCAACTTCTCCGGAGTTTTCTTCCCCCTAGTAAAGAGAGGATGTTATCACCTCCCTTGTAGGACCTTGTAATAAGGGTCAGTGATTGAAACGGTTTACAGGCATGACAAGCAGTGGGTTCAATAAAGGACATTAAAACAAATTGTGGGCAAGACTCTTAGGTCTGTTCCTGGGAAAGAGACTCAGGTGAAAGTTCACAGGTGGTGCCCTTGGGAACGGTGCCTGTGAGGTGTGGAAGGATGCATGGGGGACAGAGGGAGACGTTGACGTGAGGGGAGTGGCAGCTGAGAGCTCAGCTGGTGGTGGGCGCTCTGGAGCTGGACAGCCCTCAGAGTGGTCCTGAACTGAGACGGGGCGATGGGTCTTGTGTCACCGGTCAGCCTTTCCCCAGCTGGGGGGCCTGTCCCTGGGGAGGGGCAGAACCCTGGGCCAGGCGGCTCCCTTGGCAGAGGGCAGATCCAGGAGAGGGCCTCGGCTGGGAGCCATCAGGAGCCAACACTCTCAATGGCTGGGGGAACAAGTGTCTCGTTTCTGCTGGAGCAGAGATCAAATGGCCAAGTGCTGCTTCTCCAAGAGAACTAAAGAATCCATAGAAAGCCCTAGAAGTCACATTAGCTCGATCAGAGGCCCCATTTGCAGGGTCAGGATTGGTGGGGGTTATTGGCCTCATCTAGGTGGTCAAAGCAAAGGGCGGTACGATGAGCTGCAGAATGAAGGTGGAGTTCAAAGCCAGCCTGGGCGCCTCCGGCCCCGAATTCCACTTCACCTACGACTTCTGGACAATTTCCTTGCCCCCTTTCAGCACTCGGCCTTCCCCATTCCTCTCTCTGCCACTGACATTTAGAAACTTGAAATCTTTTCCTTTTATCAAAGTGCTCAGGGACTCCGGAATTCCAGGCTTCAGGCACGTGTGTCTGCCCGCGTGATACCACCCTTCAAGGACCTTTATTTGCATGGAGTGTAAAGCGAAGTCCAGTCCGTGAACTACTTACTATTAATAATCAAACAAAGACTCCAAATCCTTCTGGAGATACATCACCCAAGGCAAAAAAACCAGTGAGGACTTTTTAAAAATGAAAATGAATCCACTGTTAGCTCTGATTTTATGGGCGCCAACGTCTAAGGTATTTGAGGTTCACGCTCAGCCTGAATTAGGCTGTTCTGCCATTTCTCCTTCCCAGCCCGTTGGGTTAAAATTCAGCAATTTTTATGGAGGTGGAAACTGCCAGTTAAGGGGGGTTCTCTAATAGGGAAATAATACTGGCATTTACCCAAGGAAAGCTAAACTCCCCTCAGGACGACATTTTCTTATTTACTGGAATTCTCGAGTTAAAAATAGCTCCAAAAGAAACTCATCTATTTGAACCTCCCCCAAAACCCCAATACAGACCCCCAATTGTGGTTTGAAATGCAAACAGGCATCCCTCCCTGTTCTTTTCCCATTCCAGCCCCCTGTTAATCATTGATTAATGAAATTGGCGGCTAAACTGTTAGGCTCTGCAAAAAGTGCTCGGAGTACACATAATATTTAGCTTCAGGGCTACTTCTTATAGGGTTTTTTTTAATAGGAAATACTGGAAACAGCTTAGATGCCCAATAACCGGTAATCAGTTGAATAAATTGTGGCAGGGATCTTTATTAGAAGAGTATGCAGCCCATGAAAATGATATCGCAGAAGGATATTCCATGGCATGAAAAATGTTTACAGGGCACGCTCCAAATAGCATGTAGAGCATGATCCATTTTTGTAAACACAAGTGTGCACGTGGCTGAACAACAGAGGTGTTTTCCCCTAATGGTGAAATAACTAGACATTCTATTTTCTTCTTTCTTGCTCATCTCTTTCTCATTTTTCTATAATTCACATATGTATATTTCTTATGTAATTAAGAAACGAAACGTTACAAAAGGGGTGCAGAAGAGAGGGTTCTCGACATAAGGAACAACCAGTGTTTCATGTCCAAAAGCCCCAAGTCCTGGCCATCGCGGCCCTGCTTCCTGTTAGGTCGACCACCTGCAACACAGGAAGGCCAAGTTTGTTTGTAATAAACAAGAGAGGCAGCATGACAAAGGGCAAGGAAAGCTTTCGTTTGATCTGTCTCTACCTTCTGGAATAAAATCCAAAGGTGGTGTCGTGCCCTCTCTGAAACTCCACTTGCTCTGATGCCCATCCCTGGGGCCCTTCTGGAGAACTCTGTGAGTCAACAGTCAGGACATCTCCCCAGTGGTTTTGCCCCAGAAAACGCTGCCATATCCTCTGCCGAAGTCCTGGGGGATCTGAGTGCTGGGGACAGGACCCGAGAGGCCTGCTGGGGTCCCTGGCTCTCTGACATTCACCTGGACCAGGCGCTGAGCCCCAAGCAGGCGTGCGTCCTCCTGCTTCAGGGCACAGGGCGGGGCGGGCGCCAGTGAGGGCCGGCGGAGGCGATGACAGTGCTCCTATCTGCAGATCTTGCTGCGGCTAAGGTTGCGTGGTTTGCAATTAGACGGGAGGTCCGGGGGCCTGGGAGATCATTTCCTTCAGCAGGTTATCATTTGGGCAAAATCAGGGGCTGTCAGGCTCAGCTCGCTGGCTCTGCCTGCTGCCTCTGCCCCCACCTGCACCTGCCCGGACAGCCCTGGCACCTTTGTGCCACAGAAACACGGTTGCCTGCTCCCCTGGTGGACCTGGAACCATTGGTGTTCTCTGAGCAAACTGTGCTGCCCAGTGGTCCTTTCTTGGGAATTTTCCCCAACCACAGTTTCCCCAGCCCCTGGCCCAGGACCCCGTACCGCTCCCTCGGTACATTTCACAGTTTGTGATTATTATGTATTTGTCTGATGGTGAGTCACTATTCTCCCCACTCGACTACAGGACTAGGTTTTGTTCAGGATCCCCCTGCACCAAGCTCAGAGCCTGGCACAGAATAGGCTCTCAACAGTGAGATGAATGAATGAATGAATGAATGCATGCACGCACACATGATTAGCATATGACAGCCATCAGTAACATTCTAACCTTAAGACACTGTTTGCTTGGAACCAGCCCTCCTGAGCCTGAGTCCAGGTTCAGCAAGTCATGAGCTGTGTAACCGTGGGCAGGTTGCAGGACTGTTTGAGATTGTTCCCCTCTTTGTCAAACATGGATGCAAATGTTCCTTTTATCATACAGTTGTAGTGAAGGTTCAAGAGATGATGCCTGTGAGGCCCTGACGCAGGACACAAGCGCTGAATGAGACTGCTATGATTATTTCTGTTCTGATTCATTCTTGACTTTATTATTCTGCCCTTTGAGTCTCTTCCAGCCAGAGCTAGAGGTCACCCTCGGTTATAAAATGTCTTCATGTGCACATGGATCTGGGCCTCTCCACCTGCCTGTGTGTCCCTTTGTCCTCTCGGGTTTAGGGCGGCAGAGAAAAGGAAATCGGCACTCCTTTGTGCTAAGAGGCTTGGCAAATGCAGGGGGAAAATCCAGTTCACCGGCCACCACCTGGAACCCAGTCTGATTCTGCTGTGGAGCTACCGGCATGGTACCTGGGATGTCAAAGCAGGAGAGCGGCCCGTCAGGAAGGGGACCCCGGGTCTTGCAGGAAATGTGACAGTGGACTGCCCCCTTCCTCCTCCCAGATCAGGCTCCACGGAGGGCTGACGTCTGCAGTTCAAGAAGGATCCAGATGTGTCTGTTTCAATCTGGACATTACCAAGGGGTGGAGCCTTTAGGAGGGAAATCAGATTGGAGAAATTGGATTCAGACATAGGACCCAGGAACACAGAGATTGGCTTTTCTGGCCCATTAACAATCAGGAACATTTAAGAGTCTGCTTCCAGCTCCTCAATTGCAGTGGGGTTCAGAGAGGTACAGCACCTCTCACACAGCCACACAGCTGCTAAGGAGCAGGGGCAGGGTTTCCAGCAGGTCTGTCATTTCAAAGCTTTTCCATCAGCCACACTACCTCTGCACTCAGCATTTTCGCTTCACATTTATCTGGACACAGTTTTAACGACCTACAATTGTACGATGGGAGCATTTGCACATACAACGTTCAATCACCAAGTTTTAATCTCAGGTCTTGGCTGAGTCCAGAGAAAACAAAGATGAATAAGACTGGCTCCTGACCAATAGGATCTTGGTTTACTAATGAAGGCAGCAAAGTAGTATCTCACACAGAGGTTCCTACAGTGCCATGTGGTAGGTATTTATCTCAATTTTATTCTTTTTGTTTATCTAGCAAGTATTTATTGAGCACCTACTTTGTACCACCCAATGTGCTAGAGGCTGGGAATACCACAGTGGGCAAAAAATAAAAAGACATGATGCCTGTCCTCATGGGACTTAAATGGAGAGACACTAAATAAACATTCAAATCAGTGGGTTAATTATCTCAGAGGAGAGGGGAATTGGTCCCATTCAGGAGATCGGAGGAGGCTTCCCTGTGGAGCAGACATTAAACTGAAGTCTGGAGGCTGTGTGGGATATTACTAGGCAAAAAGGGAGGGAAGAGCATTCCAGGTAGGGGGGAAGGGCTGTGCAAAGGTCCTGGGGCACAGATATGTATGTGCGGGACTGCGAGAAGGCCAGGGAGAGAGGAGTGGAGAGGAGGAGATGGCGCAAGAGGAGGCGGGATAGACAGGTGCTGGAATTCCGTCTTTATCCTCAGGAAAATGAGAAGCCATTGCAGAGTTTGAAGCCAGGCAATGACACGATTAGATTTCCATTTTTGAAAGATCGCTTTCACAGTAGAATGGACTCCAGATTGGAGAGAGGCAGGACAGGGGGTGGCGGACAAGTGAGAGACTATTGCCAAGATCCTGATGAGCAGATATGGTCGCCTATAGTAAGGTGAGCGAGGGACAGGTGAGAGGAATGGCAGATTGGAGAGATATTTAGGAAGAGCTGTAGACAAGACTTGTTTAGAGATTAGATGTGGCTGGTTCAGGGGTGGGGGCAAGTCAAGGATGATTCAGATGTTTCTGGTCTCGGGCTCAATGAGTGTCGGTTTCAGTGGGTGAGGTGTGGAAGGTGGCCAGGATAGAAAGGGGAGACCACGGGTCCTGTTCTGCAGGTGTTCCGTTTGAGGTACCTTTGGGACATCCAGGTGAAGATGCAGAATGGAATACATGGTGTGGACCACAGAGGGGAGGTCTGCAGAGGTGTGTCTTGGAGCCACCACTTAGGTGTGCTCATCACAGCCCCGGATGCGTGAGGTCTCCTGGAAGTGAACCATATGAAAAGAGGTAAGGATTGAGGAGGGGGCCCTGAAAGACCCCAACATTTAGGAGAGGACAGTTTGCAAAAGATGTGGAACAAAAGAGACCAGAGGAGAGAACAAATGAGCGTTCCACCACAGGGGGCAAGGCAAGAGTGGTCCAGGAGGAAGTGATGGCCAGTGGTGAACATGGCAGGAGGGAAAATGATGGAGGGATGCCCACTGGCCTGAGTGACCTGGAGGTCACTGGTGTCCTTAGAACTGTTTCAGGCAACAAAGCCCGGGGCTCAAAGAGGTAAGGTGGCTGAGGAAAGTTACCAGCTGAGGCAGGGCTGAATCGAGACTTGAACCCAAGTTTTCTGACCGGGTTCTTTCAGTGCTCTAACACCCACAAACACAGATGTGGGCAGGGAGGTGGCCACCTGCAGTCTGCCAGGTGCCATAGGGTCAGTCTTAGCTTTCCCACACTAATCCATACCCCAAATCTCCACAACAACCAAGGTTCGCTCTTTGCTCACATTACACATAGACTGAGGGTCAGCTGGACTCTGACCCTGTGTCTGCTCGTTTAAGACTCAGGCCAAGGGGTGGCCTTGTGTGGGCCATGCCTTCTGGGGTACAAGGGAAGAGCACAGTGTGACACAGTCCGGTGTCAGAAGACACTGGCTCTGGGGTATGAATCGAGGGTGTATCCATCTCAGGTCACACCTGTAGAGTCTCCAGCTGCAGGGCCAAGTGGCTCTTCTCACCTGAACTAGGACATTTGGGTAAATGGGCAGGCTTAGCATTGTACCTCATATGAAAACCTTGTTTCACTTTTAGGTGGGTTTGTAGGGGATCGTTCTACTGTCCTTGATCACAATCCTTGAGTGACACTTATTCCTTGCACAACCCTTGCTGGTGCTTGAATTTGTTTGTGATTTCATATGGTTTCCTTTTTTGTTTTGAAATGCAAGTTGTTTGTGATTTCATATGGTTTCCTTTTTTGGTTGTTTGTGATTTGTGTTGTTTGTGATTTCATATGGTTTCCTTTTTTGAAAGAAGTTGTTTGTGATTTCATGTGGTTTCCTTTTTTGCTTTGAAATGCAAGCCTGGTATTAATGTGGAGTTGGGTTGACTCCTGCAGCCTAGAAGTTTGGGCTGGAAGCATCCTTGAATTCACATAGGTTATCCAGGTGCCTCCGAACTCTGGGTCTCTTCCCCCACATAATTGCTTTACAAATGAAGCTTTGCTGTTCCCTAGAGGGTATGGGTAGGGGCTCTTGCTGGGGGAAAGACAGAGGCATGGGGGAGCCTTCACGGCCCATCCTCACGTTTCCATGGGAAGGGACTTCTGAACAGGTCTGCCATGGCGGCTCAGGAGGGAGGACGGGTATGGGGAGCTCTGCTTTCCCCCTCCTCTCCCTCCTCCTTCAGGGAGCAGCGTGGCCAGTGGTTTTGGTGGCACTCTGACAGCTGTGGGCCACTCCTAGGCAGGCTCCCTACACTGAGGCATTGTGGGCAGCCTCTAGCTTTTGCTGCCTCCTACTTTTTTTTTTTTTTTGCGGTACGCGGGCCTCTCAGCGCTGCGGCCTCTCCCGTTGCGGAGCACAGGCTCCGGACGCGCAGGCTCAGCGGCCATGGCTCACGGGCCCAGCCGCTCTGCAGCATGTGGGATCCTCCCGGACCGGGGCACGAACCCGTGTCCCCTGCATCGGCAGGCGGATTCTCAACCACTGCGCCACCAGGGAAGCCCCTGCCTCCTACTTTTTTATTCCCTCTTATCTCCTTGGGCATTTTGGGCACTTGTCCAGAGACTAGGCAGGGCCAGCTAAAAGGGGCCTCTCTTCTCCAGCTTCTCCCCTCAGCCTGGTTGAGGTTGGGCTGAGCAGCCTTGCTGTCCAGACTGTCTAAAATGTGGGGTGGAAGGTAGGTGAGCCAGTCGCATCCCTGAGTCCAGCCTGGGGAGTGCTTGGAGCGCTACTGGCATGGTTGAAAACAAGGGCACTTGGGTGCCAGCTGGCCACTTGGGTCACCCTTCTACTAGACAGAGGAGGATTGAAGAGTTTGCACCCCAAACCTCCAGCAGCTGGGGCAGGGCACAGCTACACTCTTCTCTTTCTTTTATATTTTTGTTTGAAGAAGGATCTCCCAGAGAAAAATTTGAAAGCCAAGGCACACCGAGCATTTGGTGCACGAATTTGTCAAATGTTGGAGTGGAGACCTTGATGGACAGATGGATGGAGGGAACATATGGTTTTTTGAAACCTACATATTTGTTTTCCTTCCAGGATCTGAGTTTGGGAAAAAATAAGCCACCCTTCCAGAACCTCAGAAGAAGGATTTACTTCAACATCTGTAGGAGGATTTTAATTTTTTCCTTCAGTAGGTTCAGCTTGGCCAATTGAAACAGTGGTTAGACTCTATTTTAATCATGTTAGTAGGAGAGTCAGCCTACCCAGGAGAACAGGAGAGAGGTGCCTTTCTCTATTCTGCTCCCTTTGTCTACCCTCTTGTTACGTGTTAGGTGATTCACATGCATTATTTGACTTAGTCCTTCAAGCAACTAGACAGGCAGGTATAATTGTCTTACTTTATACCTGAAGAGACTAAGGCTCTGAGATATTAGCAAGAGAACTGGGGGCAGGAGGAGGGTTGGGAGTGGGGGAGGGAGGTACTAACATCTTGGAATGTGCAACCTGCTCTCTAAGAACCTACCACGGGATAAAGGAATCCTTGGAGATTGGTTGATATAACTTGCTCATTTTATAACTATGAAAGTTGAGGCCCTGGGGGAGGGAACAATTTGCCCGAGGTTGAAAATGTGGCAGCAACTGTTGGGAGCATCCCAATATCCACCGGGAAGAATGTTCCAGCATCTCTTGCCTGTGAGGACATGCAGTGAAATCTGGCCAGAAGACCTAAGACTTCCAGGAAGTCTCCTTAAAGGGAGGGGGCGGGTCCATTTGCTTTTTCAATCTTCCTCCATCCTCCTCCCTGAAACACTGAGGTCCACAAGCCAGAAAGACTCGCTGTCCGCTGGGAATGCAGGAGAGGGAGCTCAGAGGAAACATGGGCTCTGCTGGCTTTCCTGAGCTGCCCTTGGCCAGGCCCTGGACTCCCACTTCTGGATTTACTTTATATGAGGCAAATAAACTTGTTCTGGGCTTTTCTGTTTTATGCTGTTGAACTTGCAGAGTTTACAGGGGACCTTGAACTCTTGCTGGTTCCTTGACTGAGAGGTGAGGTCTTGTGGAGCAACCCACCATTCTTGTGCCAGTGAACTTGATGCCCTGTCGAACCAACCACCTTCAGGAACGTCCATTTCTTCCTTGTACTGCATTTTTATCATTTTCTTTTTCCAAATATCACTAGGTTTTTTGTTTGTTTGTTTGTTTTTTCTGCAATACATGTCAAATGAAAAGGCCTAGTAACAAAATTTAAGATGCTCAAGCAAGTAGCTTCATCCTCTCTACCCTTCTCCTTTGGGGTTAGGTGATGGAGAGTCACACAGTTTTCTGCAGCTTGGCTTGTACTTGTCACACCCCACCATACCCTACTCTACCTCCCCTGCCCCCAGACGTCACCCAAGATTCCCTTTCTTTAGGAATTATGCACAAACAGTGCTTGGGCAGCTGGCTTACTATTTGAGGGGAAAAATAGAAATGTGAAACCTATATACATTATATGCCTGCATAAATTCTGCAAGAATTAAAGAGTTCAATTTCTTTTTATTTTAACAAGTAACATCAAAAAAGGGAACTAGAATTTCAGCAAACATTTATGAAAATTTTAAAGTAGGGAGATATTTCCAAGTTTCAAATTTATGAAGGATGGAAAGGGGAAAAGATAGAGAGATTTGACCACAAAAAAGGGGAAAATTTCTATATGGTGAAAAACAAAAAAAAAAACAGATCCAAAAACATACCCAACCCAAGCTATGTAAGAAAAGTATTCCCAATATATGACAAAAGGTTAATAGATTTAATATATTGTAAATTCATTGGAAGTAATCACCATGATCTTGACAGACCATTGGCAAAAGAAAAAAGAAAAGAAAATTTTCCTACCCCAAAACACAAACGAATAGTATATACTTGAAAAAGGTATTTTAATTTACTTAAAAAAATCAAATATTTTGGGCTTCCCTGGTGGCGCAGTGGTTGAGAGTCCGCCTGCCGATGCAGGGGACGCGGGTTCGTGCCCCGGTCTGGGAGGATCCCACATGCCGTGGAGCGGCTGGGCCCGTGAGCCATGGCCGCTGAGCCTGCGCGTCCGGAGCCTGTGCTCCGCAGCGGGAGAGGCCACAACAGTGAGAGGCCCGCATACAGCAAAATAAATAAATAAATAAATAAATAAATTTTAAAAAATCAAATATTTTAACATATCAAACTAACATTTTAAATGAGAATTCTGAGCTTGACACTAGCACAGGGACATGAAAACTCATAACTGGTATAAATTGGCCTAACTTTCTCTTTTGGAAAACAATTTAGCAATGTATAAAATGCTCATATCCGTTAAATCAGTAGTTTCACTTCTGGGAATATATCCCAAGAAAGTGGTATGGAATGCAGAAGGAAAGCTTCATAGTCAGAGGTGTGTACTGCAGTGTTATTTATCAGAGGAAACCAAAAGGAAGCTACAAAAATGTCCAATTCTTGGGGAACGTCTTAAAATTCTTTGTGGAACAAGGTAGACTATAACCATAAAAAAATAAAAAATTATTGATATCCAGACCAAAAACTATTTTATGTTCTTTCTTGTAAATATTTTACAGACTTTTTCTTAAAACAGTTTTTTCTGGGTATAATTGACATACAGAAACCTGCACATATTTAAATGTACAATATGATAAGATGTGATGTGTGTATACACTTGTGAAACTATGACCACAATGAAGATATTGTGTACATTTAACCACCCCCAAAGTTTACCTTGGGACCCTTTCTAATCTCTTCCTCCAGCCTCTTCCCAACACCCCTCACTTTCAGGCAACGACTCATCTGCTTTTTGTTACTATAGATCAGATTTCATTTTTGAGAATTTTATTTGGAATCATACAGTATGAACTCTTATTTGCCTGGTTTATGGCTTTTTTGTCTAGCATTGCTATTTTGAGAGCCATCCACGTTATTGTGTATTGCAGTAGTTGAATCCTATTAATTGCTGAGTAGTATTCCATTATATAGGTAAACCACAATTGGCTTATCTTTCATATATTGATGGACATTTGGGTTGTTTCCAGTTCTGAGCTATTACAAATAAAGTATTCATTAATAATCAAGTGCAAGCCTTCGTAAGGACGTATGCTTACATTTCGTTGGAGTGAATACCAAGGAGCAGAGTGAGTGGGTCATAATGGTAGGTGTGTTTAACTTTTAAAGAATCTGCCAAACTCTTTCCCAAAGTGGTTGTGTCATTCTACATTCCCACCAAGAGTGCATGTTGGCTACACAACCTTGCTAATGATTGGTACACGCAGTCTTTTTAAGTTCAGACCTTCTAATAAGTGAGTAATGATATCTCATTGTACTTTTAATTTGTATTTTCTTAAAGACTAATGATGTTGAGCATCTTTTCGTGTGTTTATTTGCCATCTATATATCTTCTTTGGTGCATTGTCTCTTTAAATTTTTTGTCTAGCTTTTAAATTGAGCTTTATTTTCTTATGTCTGAATTTTTGAGAGTTTCAAAAAGTTTTGAGAGAAGGGTGTTAAAATCCCCATTATAAATGTGGATTTGTCTGTTTTTCCTTGTAATTCTATCAGTTTTTGCTCCATGTATTTTGAAACTCTGCTATGAGGTGCATAATCATTCAGAATTGTTATGTCCCTGTGACTAATTCATCCCTTAATCATTAGGAAGTAACTGCCTTTATCCCTGGTAATATTCTTTGCTCTGAAATCTACTTTGCATGATATTAATGATCTAGGCACTAATCTACTTTGTTTGATATTAATGATCTAGGCACGATGTCTGCCTCTTAACTGAGGTATTTAGATCATTTTCATTTAATGTAATTATTGATATTACTGGATTTAAATCTAAAATTTTTCTATTACTTTATTTGTCCTGCTTGTTCTTTGTCCCTTATTTCTCCCTTTTCTGCCTCTTTTGGATGAATTGTGTTTTGTTATGATTGTATTGTACCTTTTTTGATTGACTTATTAGCGATAATTCTGTTGTGTTATTTTAGTAGGTGATTTAGGGTTTATAGCACACACGTTAATATCACATTCTATCTTCAAGAGACAACACTTTGCGTATATTGTAAAGGACTTTATAAAAGTATATTTTCATCTCTCTTCTTGGCTTTTATGCTATCATGTCAATTGTTTTACTTCCACATGTATTATAAACCCCAGAGAACATTGCTCTCATTTTTGTTTTAAACAGTGATTATCTTTTAAAGATATTTAAATAATAAGAAAAAGTTTTTATGCTTTTACCTATGTAGCCTCCATTCCCAGTTCCCTTCATTCCTTTGTATGGATGTATGTTTGTATCTGGTTCATTTTCCTTTTAAAAGACCTCCTTGAATATTCCTTATAGTTCAGGTCTGTTGGTGATGAATTATTTCAGCTTTTGAATGGCTTCAGAAGTCTTTACTTTGCCTTAATTTTGAAAATTTTTTTGTTGGATTCTAGGTTGTCAATTATTTATTTCAGTACTTTAAAGATATTCCTCCACTGCCTTTGAGTTTGTGTTGTTTCTGATGAGAAATCTGCTGTCATCCCCATCTTTGTTCTTTCATACATATTGTGCCTTTTTTTCCCCCCTCTGGTTGCTTTTAAGATTTCTATTTATTGCTGATTTTAGGCAATTTGAGTATGATATATTTTGTTTGAAGTTTTATTCAAGTTTCTTGTGCTTATGGTTCACTGAGCTTCTTATATGTGTGGATTCATAGTTTTAATCAATTTTGAAAATATTTGGACATTATTACTTCAAATATTTTTTTCAGTACCCTTTCTCTTTTCCTTCAAGGACTCCAATGACATGTATGATTGGTCCCTTTACATTTGTTTCTGCTGTTCACTGATGCTCTGTTCATTTATTTCTTTTTTACACTGAGTTTGATTTAGAATAGTTTCTACTAATATGTCTTCAAATTCCCTATTCTTTTCAGAAAGGCATAATCTTGCAAAGAGTTTTTGACATCAGAAAATGCTAAGATTTTATTGTTAAACGAAAAAAGCACAATATACAGTTTTATATACAGTGTGATCATGAATATGTTTAAAACGTGTCCAGAAAAATGTTAGAAGATAATACATACTTGTAAACAATGGATTTACATGGCTGGTGGGATTATGGATTCTTGTTATCTTCTTTATTCTTTTCTATAATTTCCAGAATTTTGCAATAAGGAAGTATTGCTTTACAATTAATTATATAAGAAAGAAAGGTTTGTAATGTTAACAAATGTATTTTTTACAAATTAATAAGGATTAAAAATAAAATGAGGGGCTTCCCTGGTGGCGCAGTGGTTGGGAGTCCGCCTGCCGATGCAGGGGACACGGGTTCATGCCCCGGTTTGGGAAGATCCCACATGCCGCGGAGCGGCTGGGCCCGTGAGCCACGGCCACTGAGTCTGCACGTCCAGAGTCTGTGCTCCGCAATGGGAGAAGCCACAACAGTGAGAGGCCTGCGTACCACAAAAATAAATAAATAAATAAATAAATAAATAAATAAAGAATAAAAATAAAAAAATAAAATGAGAATGACCAGAACTGGTGAGGATGCAATGAAAAGTGCACTCTTGTTCAGCACTCCTTGGGGGGCAGGTGTAGGATCTTCTTTAAGACCCTATGACACTGACACTTTGACACTAATTGCTGGTGTTTCAAATAGGGATGTTCTGCCTCACCCTGACCATGTGTGTGCCTGTATATGGGTACTTCGATTTATGTCAATACGGTCCTGAGCAGCTCTACACAGATAAATTTATTTGCAAACGAATCATTGTATTTGGTGGCTGGAACTATTTAAAGGAGTTCTGAGGTTAATCTCTATATTATGCAAATGTTCTTTTGCTGTTTCTCCTTTAAAATTTTAGATTATTTTTTGCCCATCCGTGTTTTCATTCTCTTGTGGAAGTGAGACTCATCTGAATTTTATTCCCTATTTACTCTGTACTGATTTTAGCCCTGGCTTTGTTACTAACAGGAAGTCTGACCCTCAGGCAAGTTTATATTTTTTTCTAGGCCTCTCTTGTCATAGGAGAAAATTAGCCCTAAACCAGGGGTTCTCAACTTTCAGGGTTCATCAGAATCCCCTGAAATTGCAGGTCCCTGCCCCCAGAATTTCTGATACAGTTGGTCTAGGATGGGGCCTGAGATTTTGCATTTCTGACAACTTCCCAGGTAGACACTAATGCTGCTGGTAGAGACCACACTTTGCAAACCACTGCTCTGGACCTTTGAGAAAACTATGAGCTGCGTGATACTATACTTCAGACAGAGAATACTTATTTTTTTTTAATGTGCTATTGATAAGAGGATAGTGAAAGGGTGATTTTTGTAAGTTGGCTTTATACAAAATTCACACATTTCTAAAAGAAAGAAGGTAGAAAACATTACATTTTAAACATTCTCTGGGATTACATATATAGGAGAATCCATATCAGCACAACTCATCATATTTAAACTTTAGCACTGACATATCTTTGAAAGCTCCAAGCTAATCAAAGTGAAGGTGATCACTTCTCCGCTGGTTCCTAAATGATTCCTCCATCAGCGCTATTTACATGGCAAGAAATACTCGGCCTTGACATTGGATTATGCTTCACAACTTATGTTGTTTGTCCTGAAATTTAACTCTTCTTGCAATCGGCTTTTCCTGGACAAGGACACTGTATTCTTTCAAACCAGATAATTTTTATTTTTTTTAAATCTGTGCGACACAGGACGGCCGATAAAGAAACCATTTCTTTCATGCCTTTAATCTCCCCCTAGAGCGAAAGTGGTATTTGCTGAAATAAAAGTACACCTTGGCAGAAATGCGATGCTAATCCTCTTAGTTTGAATGGTTTGGAAATGGTTGGAATAAGAAGGTAAACATTGTAGTTGATTAATAGGAAGAAAGTCAATTGTGCATGCAGCCCCCGCTCTATGCCATACTGTACAATAGTGCTTTATTTTTATAAACCCCCAAACAGGGGTCCTCTCCAATTTAATGTTCTTATGTGAAAAGTGATCTACTAGTACGGTTCTAAGTGTTTGATTCCATTACCCCAAAAAGCAAGCAGTGCACATTTCAAATCGACGTCAAACAAATCCCACTGATAACTGGTGTCATATCAATGGCTTATCAGGTCTTTTTTTATTGAAAAGAGTCAGATATAATGAGGGGCTTCACATTTAAAAGTCTTAAATCTTTGAAAGCTCCAGGCCTAGATGGTTTTGATATTAGCTTATTAAACTTGCACTGGGAGAGGAAGCAGGACGGTGGGCGTGGGAGCGGACAAGAGAAAGAGAACCAGAGAGGAGCCGGGGGTGGGGGGGAGCCCTAGTGAGCAGGATTCAACCCCGCCTTGGCCATGATGGAAGATTTTGTTTGCTGATAGCGGTTTCTGCCAGCATCTCCCAGGACGGACTCTGACAAAGGAGACTCAAAGTGCTCATCTAGTGTCTGCCGCCTCTTGGGAATTCTCCTGCCCTTTTGGCCGGGATCTCATAGTCTTCTTTGTATGGGGATGAGCCCAGGGCTTGAGGGTTTTCCATAACTCTCCATCCACTAACACTGAGTGTTGGGCAAAGATTACATTTGATCTACTTTACCACTTGATTGTGAGAAGCCACCCTTGCAGGAAGGAGGGGGCTTCAAGATGGCTGAGACTCTACCAAGTACAAGACACAAGAAGATGCCTTTCCCTTTGTTGTCTCATACAGCCCTGCCCATAGGACTCCTGCCGGGTCCGCATTGGCCCCTTTTTACAGCTGAGGAAAGTGAGGTTCCAAAGAGGGGAAGAAATTTGTCATGGATGGAATAGATCAATGATTCTCAAAGTAAAGTCCAAAATCAGCCACGTTGGCATGGCCTGGGAACCTGGGCCACACGCAGACCTACTAAATCAGAATTGGACCTGACAATTGTGCTAAGTCTTCCAGGGGAAACTGATTCCTGCTCCAGTGGGCATGTGGCCTGCTGCTCTAGGGCCATAAGTGCCAGATCCTCCTGAGGGGCCTTAGCAATAATAAGCAGTACTTTGAACCAAGAGTGAAGGAAGCAGGGAACGTCATGCACCCTCAGATCCTTTGCCCCCTAACACTATGGTCTGGGGAGGTGACCAGGAAACTGAAGGGGGCAAAATAGGATTTTAACGTCTTCACCTGTTAAGTGGCGGTGGTGGCGTCCGTGGTCCCATTCTGCTGGAATGCCTGTGATTCTGAGTGGAGAGGAAATTTCTGCTTCACGGGAGCAGAGAAGAGTGCTGAAAAGCTAGACCGTGCCTTTTCCCTCTTTCTCCCTGCTCCCATCAAGCGCCTTCCTAGTAGACAGATGACTAGATGACTCTGAGGGCACCTTCGAAATAACTGTCATCTAACCCCCTTCTACGGAATGACTTCCACAATGTCTGGCATTGCCTGAGCAAGGTTTGGATCATAGGAGAGAGTCAAAGCTGGAGAAGGGCCCAGAGGAAACCTGGCCCACGTCAAGCACGTGGAGCTGACTCATTTCCATTTAGCCCCTTTGCGGTCACCAACACTCCAAGGGGTCCGCCCACCCTCAATCTCACTGGCCCCCTAACATGCCAATCAAGTGCTGAGCAAGCACCGTAGGGAACCCAGAGGTCAGTACCACACCCACACGCAAAGTGAAGCTTGCGTTTCCTATGGTGCTCACAGGAGGTCCTCTCCAGAGATGGAGAGCCAGGATGAATGAGCAGGAGTATGAACTCGGTGTCCCCATTCTGCCCCATACTAGCTCTGTGACCTTGGTCAAGTTACAATTCCCCACTTTTCCCATAATTGCTGCCTGTGGCCCCTGCATCCCCTCCCCCACCCAGCCCTGAGCTAATGTATAGGAAGGATCTTCCGGGATGTGTCTGCTGTCTCTACAGCAGGCCTTGGAGCAACAGTAAAGAACAGAGGTGCCAAGATCGGCCTTGAACCTCCAGCAAGAGAGCAGGGATCCCAGCTCTGCAGGGCTTCACCAGCAGAGACAGTGAAGTGATAAGACCATACATTTGGGCACAGTTCAAAGTTCAAGTTCACAGTTCACAGTTCAAAGACACTGAAAGTCCCAGGCAAACCAGTATTGTTGGTCCTGCTAGTTCAAAGCTCAACTCCTTCCTGTCCTTGTCAAGTAACCTAACCTCTCAGAGACTTGGTTCTATCGTTTGTAAGAGGGAAGTTGTAATCATGATTAAAAAAAAAAAAAGGTAATAGTAGGCATTCAACACTCAGGTTATTCCTACATGGAAGCCCTAAGATCCCGGCTGTCCCAGCCTCCTGAGGTTCCCAGATCCTGGCTTGCCTGGACAGGGCACCGAGCATGCACATGGGAATGGTCTGCTCCGTGCCTGTGACCCTGGTGGGCTGGGAGGTCCTGGAGGGCAGGGACTGTATCCTATCCAACTCTGTCTCCTCGGTACCTTGCACAGTGCCTGCACCACGGAGAGTGCCCAGTAAACGTTAGTTACTACGTCACTCACCTCTCTCTCTCAGCAGGAAGATGGCGCAAATCTGGAACCTGGAAAATTCAGAGTTTCCAAAAGCCAACGGCAACAGCTGGCACTTAGTGGTTAAGGAGTGTCCAGCTACGCGTTTAACACTTTACTTCATTTGTTTAATTTAATCCTCCCAACCCCTTGGGAGGTCGGCAAAGGTATTATGATCACCTCTATTTTATATACCAGGAGCTCCAGGCTTAGAGAGCTGAAGTGACTTGCCCAAGGTCCTGCAGCTGGAAAGCGGATTTCAACCCAAGTGATTGTCTTTGCCAAACTTAAATTAGCACAGGGGCCCAGGGCACCAGGGCCTGAAGCCCTTTTTAGGGCCTACAGACACCTAAAACAGCACCCCCCCCGGTGTCCACATTGTCTCTGCAGCTCAGTTTTAGTAAAAACCTAGTCTCTGAGAGCCACCGCCCTCCCCAGCCCTGCATGTGGTTCCAAGGGCACCCAAGGCACATGGCAGAGAGCCTATGGCGGCACCGTTTCCATGACTCCCAGTGAATCCCCCTCATGTGCAGCCAAGTAGACCATTTCACCACCTAATCGATAACCCTGTTATTGACTTGGTGATCCCAGAGGACAGGTTTGTAACTTTATCGAGCTCTGTATGTGGGGCCAGTTATAAGGATAATGGAAAGTCATTGACAAACGGAGGCTTCCGCGTTGCAAATTAACATCTGCTCAAGGAAGAGAGAAGTCGTGTTTTCGTTGCAGAATTTGTGAAAATGGAAATGCCCGTAAGATAAAGCGTGTGATGTATGGCAGGTACCAAGCATCGCGCCATAGTCTGGGTCTTCTTCACGGGCCCCCATGACAGCATCCATCCCCATGTAACGCACTCTCCCGGGGTGTCCAGTGTATTGTTCACAGCCACTTGCTCTCATCCTGATTTGCTGGGTCTTAAAAAAACTTCCACCCGAAGCCTTCCTGTGTCAAGGGTAGACAGCCTTGTCTACCATATATATATATATATATATATATATATATATATATATATATATATATACCCTCAATTTTCTTTGTATCACTCGGCTTAGCAGCCAGTGGAAAGTTTCCGAGGGCAATTTCAGTATTGGCGGAGAACAGCTCTGGACCTGCTTGCTTTTCCTAAACTATCTTTTATGAGAATTAAAGTCACAGCCACACCAGACTGTGGAGCACTGGGGATCCCCTGAAGCAAGGGCTTCAGAATGACACTGATGCTGTGGGCCTCTTCCAGGGCATCCGGCTGCATCCTCAAGGCTGAGCCCCCAGTTATCCAAACAGTTGTCTCTGCATTCTCACTGACATTCTCATAGATTTTGGCCAAGACCCGCTGGATTTTTTTCTTTTTTCTTTTTTTGCGGTACGCGGGCCTCTCACTGTTGTGGCCTCTCTCGTTGCGGAGCACAGGCTCCGGACGCGCAGGCTCAGCGGCCATGGCTCACGGGCCCAGCCGCTCCGCGGCATGTGGGATCTTCCCAGACCGGGGCACGAACCCGCGTCCCCCTGCATCAGCAGGCAGACTCTCAACCACTGTGCCACCAGGGAAACCCCGCTGGATTTTTTTTTAACAAATAGATTTCCAGAGGTTTCGATTAAGGAGCAAACTTCCTGTGCTTTGTAAACAGGCAGCAAACTCGCAATAAGTGAGGCTGCTCTGCTTAATTGAGGATTCAGGTTACCTGAGAGCCACATGTGTAGCCCACGCGAGCTATCCATTTGTTACAAGCCACCGCCCTGGCAGGTAGATTTTTCTAGGCCACGTGCCACGCACTTTTCCTGTGTCATCTCATTTAATCTTCACAACAGCACTTTGAGGCAGGTCCTATTATAATCTCTGTTCGCAGATGCAGAAGTTGAGACTCAGCAACGCTAGGTAACTTAAATTCAACCAATAAAGATGTATCGAACACCTACCTGTGTCAGGTGCTATCCTAGGCACTGGGGATACCATGGCAAGGAAACAGACAAAGCAAATTTGCTCATGACTGGGGAGCTGGGAACGGTGGCATCCGGATGTGAAGTCTGTGGGATTCCAGGGCGTGAGCTTCGACCCACTGTACTGGACCCCTGATCAATGTTAAGTCAAGGATTTTTAATAAAATAAGCATGGCACACAGGACGCATTCAGAACTGGAAAATCACATCTGGATTTACGTCCCAGCTGTTCCACATCACTTCAGTTATTTTGAACATGATTTCGAAAGAGTGAAAATGATAAAGACAACATCTGACATTTGTTGAACGCTAACCAAGGACCACGTAGAAGGTGCGACCTGTTCATGGTGGATCCCTTCAGCAGCTCCTGGAGACAGAGGCCTTTAGCTATGCCCGTTTTGCAGATGAGGAAACTGGACTTGGGAAGGTATGTAGTTTGCCCAGAGATGCTCAGTGGGAAAGTGGATTTGGACGAGAGTCAGAGCACATAGGGTGCCTTCTCCGGGGGTATTCCTCCCATGGGAAATGCCTTCCTCCTGCAAAACCCTGCATCTTGAATGTGGAGTGATTCACCAGGGGTGTAATCCTCTCTCCCCACGTAAGACACGTGGGCAGGGCGAAGGAGGGTGATGGGAAACGGCGGGGAGTTTTGAGGGAGGGAGCAGGGTATATGGGGGAAGAGGCTGATGGCTTGTCATCACTCCCCACCTGGCACGATCCCCACCACCCAGCTACCACCCTGTGTCCTCTTCCTTCCTGAACAAGTGGCACCACTGTTTGCCCCAGAGTCAAGGACGAAGCCGCCATCTTCACTGCTCGCTGCCCGCCTGCCGCGTGCCTTGTTCTGCTGCACTTTCTGCCAGTATTCACTGGGCTGCCCGGGGCTGGGATCGGGGACTGAGAGAAGAGACCCTGCAGAAAGGCTCTTGCTCTGCGTTGCTGGGTGTACAGAGGAAGCCGGGGAGGCAGGAGCTGGGCAGGCAGGAGGCTGAGAGGAGGCCGGGCCGGCCTGGGCTTGCGCTGAGCCTCTGTGTGTGAACTGCACTGCAGGCCCCCAGAGGTTTGGGAGCGGAGTGACCCAGGCCTGAACTGGTGCCAGGTTCAAAGACACAGCTGATAAGCCTCGCCCTTTAAGAGGTTTCTTTGAGGAAGGAGAAAGTAAAGGGAGAAGACTTGTTTTGTCTTTGTGGCTGAAAAGATTTACAGCTACACCACGGGCTCACCTGGGAAAGCAGAAGCTGCTGAGAGCACCCTGACCTTGGCTAGTCCTTTAAAACCGACGATCCCCCAGTACACGGGGAACAGCACGGACCCTGGGTAGCCGTCTTGTAAACAGGCCCAAGGCATGTCCCGCTCACTGCTCTACAACAATCCCCCTCTGTTGTGTGGGACCAGGGCTTACATTCCCTCAGAGGCAAGCGGGAGTTAAGTTTCCCGGGCTCATCTGAACGCCATTATCCAGGGGTAGCGGGCGTGGCTTCCTGGCCTCACCTGCACAGGTGTTTGCCCCCGCACTTGACACTCCCCAGCCAGCAAGGTCTCCGGTGTCTGGGCAGCATCATTCCAGGCTGCCCTGCTGGGCTTGAGGGCCTGGGCACTTTGCGGGGTTGGCGGGGAGAGAGCGAGCTCCTAGGCCCCCTGGGCGTCCATGTACTCTGGCATTTGTGTCTGCCTGGCTGCCACACTGCCAGCATCTCCATCTGGCTGGAACCTATCTCCCACTGGTGTTGTCCTGTCCATCTCAGAGGCCAGTCCACTCACAACAAAGAAAGAGACGGGCCCGTGGGCCAACAGGACTCTCCCCTGGGAACTGATCGATCTTGCAGAGGTCACCACTCAGTGTCTTTCTGATGTTTGTCTCAAGCTGCCACCGAGAATCCTACCTGAAACAGAACATTTGGGGAAATGACCTTCACCACTGTGTTTCTTCCACATCCTCATGGGGCCAGGGAGGGCTCTCGGAGGCTGGGGCTTTGGGCTGGGCTCCAAGGAACGAAGGGACTTGGGGGTGGGAAGCAGGACCCTGTCATTATGCAGGAATGAGGGGGCTGGTGACTGCTGGCCCCCCAGTCAACCTCTCTGACCTCCAGCCAGGAAGAGGGGTTGGGGGAGCCCTCGGGAACCAGGGATCCACACTTGGCTCGCCCCTGGGACACCAAAGCCACAGGGAGTGGCAGACGGGTGCACTAGGAGATCAGAGAGCATGTCCTTCGTCTGTCACTGGCTGGAAAAGAACAGCTCGCCACTGATCCTGGAATTACATGGCAGCTGCTTGACATCTTGGGGAGCTTGGGAGGAGCTGGGGGAGCAGACGGAGGTGGGAGTGGGAGCCTGAGGACAATGATCTGGGGCCTTAGGAACAGGTGTCTCCTGCTCAGGTGTCCTCCTCCCTGAGCTGGCCTCGCAGACTGCCAGCCCACTGGGCGCCCAGAAAGCCCTCAACAAAACCCGAGACTGCTCTGCCCAGGACAGTGGGGACGGGAGGGAGGTCACCAACCCACAGTCCAGCATGGCAACCTGTGGCCACGTGCCTCAGTTTCCCTAAATGGCATCTGCTCTCTACCTACCTCACAGAAGAGATGAAAAAATTAGAAAAACAGAAAACAGAGAAAGAAATGTAATCTCAGCACCAAGCATGTGTTTCTCAGAGACATGATTTAAACAAGACTGAATTATAGACACTGTGAATCAACAGGTAGGGAGAAAAGAGGTTTCCTCATGGAAAGGGAGGCTGGGCCGTGAGCTGAGTTACCTGTACCTGAGCAGAGGCGGGGACCTGAGGTCACAGCCCTACCAGCCAGGCCCTCGCTGCTTCCTCTTCAACCCAGTCTTGTGACCTGGGCTTCCTGCCCTTCCCGGGGCACCAGGGGCATCTGGAGCAGACAGGCCCACGTGCCAGTGGGTACTTATAGGGGGTAGAAAAGCAGGTTCAGCTTCAGGGTTAAGACCGTAAGGGATTCTCGCGCACTATTGCCTCAAACCCACCAAAGCTGCTTGTGGGTACAGCTCCTCACAGAGGGGGGCTGTTTTTGTATGTAGTTTTGTATTTTTAAACACCACTATCAAATATTTTAGCGCTCAAGGCTTGTCCCACAGCCAATAATGTGCTTTCGTTTTTACAGGACTCGTCCTGGAAAGTTAAACCTTCTCTTGCCCTACACTCCTTGTTGCTTCTTTTGCAATAAGAACAGAATAAGACACAGCCTGGTGACATTTGTTCACCTACTTAAGAGCTACACGTTTTCCGCTCATAAAATAGAGCGTCTTATGAGGCCCAGGTGTGCATGTCAGAGCCTGGACGGAGCACCAGTCCCAACCCCCTTCCTGAAGGGTGGAGTCCTTTCTGTCCTCACTTAAAAGCTGAGACTCAGAGAAGGTGCCAGAACTTCCCCAGGGCCAGCTGGGATTTAAACGTGGGTGTATCCCAACCAGTTTGTGCTCTGGGGGTTTCGTGCCCCATCCCCTGGGGTAGGGAGACCTCAGCAGGCAGAAACCTTCCCCCAGGACGCCCCTCTCTTTCCTTTGGTGGATCAGTCAAGAGCTTGCCCTGGGGAACCAGACGAGGGCCCAGGGGTGCTTGAGTAATCTGCTCTTTTCTTCCTTCTGCACTATCCTGTTGTGTAGCGGGCGAGCCGATTGAACCATAGCTTGGTCTTAACCATGGCGTCTTCTAGGTGTGCTGGGCATCCAGGTAAAGATCACCCTGCCTTGGGACCCAACTGGTAAGACTGGCCCTAAGAAGCCCCTGCCTGATCACATGAGAATTGTGGAACCCAAAGATGAAATACTGCCCACGACCTGCACCTCCGAACAGAAGGATGGGAAGCCAGAGCCTCCTGCTGTGCCCCCGCCGGTACCCATAGCAGAGTAGGGTCACCTTGGCTGATGGATCTGGAGTCTGGATGTCGCCCTATAAAGACCTTTAATAAAATCTTTTTAAAAGAAAAAAAAAAAGATCTTGCCTGGGGCCGAGGCAGGTGATGTTTTCAAAGGTTTTCAGGGCAAACACCCTAAGAGACCCCGAAGGTAGGCGAAGGATCACAAATAAGACAACCATTGCTTCCCACTCCTATGGCTTCCAAAGGTGCTGGAGGCTCACGACAGACCACGTCCCCCAAAGAAGGAACCCAATGATTCCCATTTTGTGGTGAAAGAGGCTATGGGGTCCAGGTGGCCCTGGGGACTTCACAAGCTGTAGGTGGCCCTGAACCAGGTCAGGCACATACAGCTCCCACCAGCTGCCTGCCCAGAGCAGGGCTCAGGAGATGGGTGCTCTTTTGTTCACATCACTATCTGTGACAGCAGCGCCAAGGGAGAGCTCGGATTCTGCCACCCAAGCCAGTTCCTGGGTCTTCAGCAGAGCCCAGGCCACAACCCTGGAATGCACGTAGCATTGTGTCCCATTTCACAGATTGGAGACTGAGGCGCAGCCCTGTGAACTGACTTGCCTGGGGTCACACTGCTGGAATTTGACCTTTGGTTTGCCTCTAAGGCACTGTTCTGTCCCTGAGACCATGGTGCTGCCTCTTGAGGCTGGGTTTGTCTACAAGGCAGATAAAGTTCCACTGGGGGCTCAGAGCCTGACTTCTTTCAGGCCCAGGCTTATTTTCCAAGCCAGGACCCTGGCTGTTGCTCAAGACTGAGCCTCACTCGACCTCCTTGGACACTCTTCCACCTGGAACGGGGTCTCAGATGCCCGGTGCAGCGTCAGCAGTGTCTGAAGGTGGAAATCTGTGGGGGAGCTGGGGGCGCAGGGCGACGTGGAGGGAGAGGGAGGGGAAAGGGCTCACAGCAGGACAAGCTGCCATGTTTCTTTAATGGAACCTAACCCACCCTTACAGGCCCGAACAAATGGCTTCTACCCAAACGCAGCCTTGGATTCTAGGCCCAGCCTGGGGTCCCCTGACAGAGTCCTGGGGGGTAGGGAGGACAGGCGTGTGTGGCAGGGGATACAGCAGGAGTCTAAACGGCGGGTGGAAGGAGAACCCCCGGGCTGGAGGGGGAGCCCTGAGGCTGCCTGGCTGCCTCCGCCCCAGCCTCTTTCCCCCGGGGGCTGCTTCAGAGCCAGAGCCCACTTCCTGAGAGCCGGCTCTGTGGGCACCTGGTCTGTGTCTGGGGCAAACTGTGTTGCTGGGACCACACGCCCCATCGGTCCTCACAGCCTGGGCCTCTTGGGAGGTGTGGGGTGGGTGTACAGACCTGACTCTGGGTCATCGCCACTATTTCTGCACCTGCCCTTGGGCTCACCCGTCCACTCTATGGTGTTTACTGAGCACCTACTAGTATGTGCAGGTACTGAGGAGAGGGATGTGAATAAATCAGACGCAATGCCATCCTTGTGGCCCCCAAGACTAGCGAAAACAACAAAAGAGATTCTTAATTACAAATTAGGGGTAAGAGCTATAAAGGAAGGGAACCGACCAACTGTAGAGAATCAGTAACTGGTACGGCGTTGGGGGGCAGTTTCTTCAGTTTTGGCCAGAGAGGGCAGCGCCGGCCCTGTCCCCAAGGCCTGTCCCTCCACTGCAGTGGACGGGAGAAGGAATGAAGCCACATTTCCAGCTAACACCCCAGCTCACAACACTCGCCCCATGAATTCCAGTTGGATTAAATAGGGTTAGATAGAGTAGCCAGATGAACCCCCAAGGTGGGAGGAAGGAAACTCTAGGGGAGGCTGAGTTGGGCTGCAAGGGACAAGACAGGGCCAGGGCACAGGTAAGAAGTGCCACCTCTCGAAGCATCCTCCATAGATGGTGGGAGTGGCAGGGGTGGAGAGAGGGGAGAGGGACCTGCAGGGGTCCTTCCACCTTCCCTCCAGGCCCCCAGCCCAGTCCCCGTTTCCCTGGGCCACCACTGGAACAAAAGGCCTCAGTGCAGACAATGGGTCCTTTATGTGACTGCCCGCCCCAGGCTGGGCACAATCGCTGATTCATAAACTAGGCACGGCCCCTATGCCCAGGTTGGGTTCAGCTCAAGAAGGATGCGGTGATAGAGGAAATTAGAGCAGCAGATGTATTCGATGGGAAAAGACTGCCCCCTGGTGTCCTGTAGGGGTACTGCACACGATCAGGCCTCCTGGACCCTCCAGAGGCGAGGATGATCTGGGGGTGACCTGGCACGTAGAAATCATGCAGATGGGGAAACGGAGGCCCAGGAGCACCCAGCGGCTCAACTCAGGTCATCTTCTTGAATTTGAAGTGGGATTTGGGGGCAGGGGGAAGTGAAGCAGAAATTACTTCCCCTGTTGTGTTAAACACCAAGTCTAGGAAATATATAAAATTGCATCAGAGGGTCGAGGGCAGTGGCGTATTGGACTTAGCTTATACCAGCTTCCTTCCAGAGCCTGTGGGACACATCTCTTCCCAATTCCATGTTCTTTAATGTTATTTCATAGCTTGAAGTCAGCGATGGTGAAAGTATTTACACCATGGAAATCAGCAAATGCAACCAGGATCTCCTCCCACCACCACCTACCCGATCCCTGGGGAGAGCTGGGCTTCAGCATTTGCCGGCACACCACTGCCCAGGGACCAGTCTCAGGTCTGGAGCTGTGGGTCATTAGCAAAGCATGTGATCTCATCGAGCCTCAGTTTCTGTACCTACAAAATTGGAATCCATCAATTCAACAAATATTTGATTGCCTATCCTGTGCCAGGCACAATCTTCAGTGTTGGGGATATAACACACCATGAACAAAAGAAAAGTCCCCACCTTTGTGGAGCTTGTATTCTGGTGGGGAGACAGAAAATAAACAAGAGAAATATAATATGTCATGATATGGACGATGATGATAAAACAAGGTGAAAAGGGAGTGATGATGATTAAAGTTAAGATGGGGGAGAGGGTGGGATAAGGAGAAGCCTGGATGAGGAGGGGGCATCTAAACAGTAACTGAGTGAAGGGTAGGAGAAAGCCATGGGGAGGAGATGCCCTGGTGGAGAACTGTTCCAGCCAGAGGCAACAGCAAGGGCAAAGACCTCGAGATGTCATGGGCTAGAGGATCAGCCCTACAGTACAGAAGAAGGCCGTGTGTCCCTAATGCTGTAACTGGGGGTCACTAGAGGGAGATGAGGTCATGGAGGTGATGGAGGGGGCATTTCAGTCTCTAGTACGGAAGCCCCTGGGCATTTTGCAGAGGGAAGTGGCATGATCCCATCTGTTTTCTTTTTTTTATTATTTTTTTATTATTTTTATTTTTTGCTTTATAACAAAGTGAATCAGTTATACATATACATATGTTCCCATATCCCCTCCCTTTTGCGTCTCCCTCCCACCCTCCCTATCCCACCCCTCCAGGCGGTCACAAAGCACCGAGCTGATCTCCCTGTGCTCTGCGGCTGCTTCCCACTAGCTATCTACCTTACGTTTGGTAGTGTATATATGTCCGTGCCTCTCTTTCACTTTGTCACAGCTTACCCTTCCCCCTCCCCATATCCTCAAGTCCATTCTCTAGTAGGTGTGTGTCTTTATTCCTGTCTTACCCCAATGTTCTTCATGACATTTTTTTTTAATTCCATATATATGTGTTAGCATACGGTATTTGTCTTTCTCTTTCTGACTTACTTCACTCTGTATGACAGACTCTAGGTCTATCCACCTCATTACAAATAGCTCAATTTCGTTTCTTTTTATGGCTGAGTAATATTCCATTGTATATATGTGCCACATCTTCTTTATCCATTCATCCGATGATGGACACTTAGGTTACTTCCATGTCCTGGCTATTTATCTGGAATTTAAAAGGATCCTTCTGAGTTCTTTGTGGAGAAAAGATGCGGGGACGCGGTGGTGGAGGTGAGGTGGGGTCCGGAGGCTGGAGAGCTAGGTTGGGCCTTTCTGCCAGGGAGCAGGTTAGAACAGTGCCTGGTGGTGACTGGGTGAGCCCTTTAAGGCCAAGGCGCCTTGCATCTCCAGTCATTCTAGAAGCCCGTTCCTACTCCCCTGGACTGTACAATAGCATTTACCCCCTACCAGATTTCGTTTTGTGTGCGATTTAACATTTATCCTCACCAGTTTCGTTTCTCTATTTACTTGGTGAAGACCTGGGGCTCACAGAGACCATGGGGCCCGCTGCGGGGCGGAGGGACACAGCCAGCTAGCTGGACCTTGGTCTCCCAGGTCCCAGGCCAGCGGGGAGTGACCCTACGGGGTGTGGCCTCGGAGGGCCTGGCTCCTCATAGCCCCTCATCAGGACCCCAGCGCTGGAGCTCAGTCCTCACGCCCTCTCCCCGCCGTCTCCCTGCAAGGCCTTTCCTCCAGCTCCTGGGACCTCCCCCTGGCCGCTTCCTCATCATGATACCTTTGTCCCAGGACCCTTCCAGCACCCCTAATTTCCAACAAGAAGGAAGAATTAGGAGGGGTCCTCCCTCGGGGCTGCCTTTATACTGATGCACATGCCTCAGTGCCGCTGTTTCGGCATCTCACACTTTTTCCACTTGGACTGTAAACTCCTCCAGGGCAGGCGCTGTGAACTATTATCTCCATGGCCCTCAGGTCGACCCCAAGTGGGGCTTGTCCATGCTGGTCAGTAACGCCATTAACAGTGGACATGTAGGAAGCACATACTGTCTGTTAGGCCGGGTGCTGAGGGTTTTACCTGTGTCATCTCATTTGATCCTCACAAGAACCTTGCAGAGAAGTTGAGGTCATCCCCATCAAGGACCAGCTGCATGATTTGTGTGGAGCAAAATGAAGATGAGTGTCTCATGTTAAAAGACTAAGAATTGCAAGGTGATGATACCGGATAATTAAGCCAAAGAGAACCCTTCTAAGTATGACCGCCAAGGTTAAATGCCTATGAAGCCAGCTGTGTTTCCATTTTGCAGATGAGGTAACTGAGGCTAAAGTGATTACCTAAGGTCCCAGGGTCACATAATTAGAAAAATCCCACATAGCTGGGATTTTTACTCTTTTCTCAACCCCTGTGATGGTTGGATTTGTGTGTCTACTTGACTGCACCACACGGGACCCAGATTTTTGGCCAGAAGTTATTGTGGGTGTGTCTGTGAGGGTGTTTCTGGATGAGGTGAACGTTTGAATTGACAGGATGACTAAAGCAGATTGCCCCGCCTAATGTGGGTGGGCCTCGTTCAGTCAGTTGAAGGCCTGAAGTAGGAGGAAACTCCTCTTGCCTTCCTGCAAGGGAAGAACTGGAATACAGGTTCTTTCAGGTCTTAAGCCTGCCGCATTCAGACTAGAACTACACCATTAGCTCTGGTGGGTTTCCAAGCTGCCCCAACTCACCCTGCAGATCTTGGGACTTAGCCTCCATAATTGTGTGAGCCAATTCCTTAAAATAAATCTCTTTTACACACACACACACACACACACACACACACACACACACACATCCTATTGGTTTTGTTTCTCTGGAGAAACCTGACTAATGCAGCTTTATACAACACTACACCACACTGGTTGGATGTGATTGACTCAAATTAGCAAAAAAATAAAATAAAACTCTCGCATCTACTCATAATTTGGGATTTTCATGTTCATAATTATCTGCTCAAATTCTCTCCATGACTCCGTTTGGTACAGAAGAAGAGCCCCATGTGACCTCCAGACTATGACCGTCACAGCTCTTCTCTGGCAGCTCTCACACTCATTCACACTGTTCCAGCCAGGCTGGATTCCTTGATATCCCTCAAGTAGGCCAGGCACACTCCTGCCTCATGGCCTTTGCACTTGCTGTGCCCTCTGCCTGGAATGCTCTTTCCCCACACATTTGTATGGTTCCCTCCTTCCTTTACACCTTTGCGCAAATGCCACCTTTTCCACGAAGCCTGTTCTCTCCATCTAGTATCACCTCGTCCCTCTGCACTGTGCTTCTCATCCCTTTTCTGCCTCATTTTTTTACCCTAGCTCGTACCACCTCCTGAGATGACATATTTTACTTCTAGTTATTTGTAACCTTCATGAAAACAGAGATCTGGGTCTGTTTTGTTTACTGCTCTACCTAGAACAGTGGCAAACTTGGTATAGAATTCTTTGTTGAATAATTAAACAGTTGAGGGAAGGATTTTTGCCAAAATAGATGACACTGTTCTGAACCTTCACGCCCCAACTGGACCAGCACCTGCTGATTCAGCTCTGGAGACCAGGAAGCTGCCCAGGGTGATGGAGGGATACCCCACCATGCCCTCCTTGGCATCCCTGTTGGGCAGGGGAATGTGCTGGATCCCACTCCCCCAGGGCTCCTCAAGGACCCAAGTATTGGTGGGCAAGGCTACCTCTGGTCTTTGGTGGCCACGGACTTCTGAGAAATCAGAAACCAGCCCTCCTCTGGGGAGGGTCTTGGACTTCTATGCTAGGGATGCTCTAAGGCCTTTCTAGCCACATGATTCCATCCCAGATGCCCCCCGACCCCTAGGGCTCTGAGACTCTGGGTCAGAGTCTTTACCTCCCTGGGCTGGTACTGCCCCAGCCGGGAGGACTTGATTTTGTTTTTCTAGAAGCATCACACTAGTCAGTCCATTTCAGCAGGTCCAGGCATTTGCTCCTCTGTGCCCAGAGATCTGGGCCTCATCAGATGCAGAACAGCGAGAAGAGGTGGCTCTGCACAGCCTTTGATGCTGCAGGTTCCTCAGATGTGCAGCATCGCCCTGCATGCTGACTCCCGTCTGCCACGGGGCCCGGGGTTCGGGGTTTGTTCACATGGCCCTGAGCCGGAGGCAGGCTGGCCTTTTCTCACAGGGTCTTGGTGTCCTGGTTGAGTCTGTTCTTTCCCAAATTCTGTGTTTCTGGCTCCCTCATGCCCCCTTCCCATCTATCCATCCTGCCTTGTTCTGTGGTCTCTGAAGAGGAGGAATACCAGCACTGCAGGGACCACGAGACTGTCTGGTCCACAGGAAACCCAGGTCCCAGAAGCGATGTGATCAGCTGAAAGCCCCAGCATCCACGGATGGGCTGGGTGAAGGCTGGCTGAGTCATGGTACCCCTCTGGTTTCTGTGTCTTCTCTTGTCCTTGAGATAGACAAGTCAAGAGTTTTCACATGTTTTGTTTCCGCAGGAGAACTTTTCCATTCAAAGTAAATCTTCAATGAAAGCTATTCTATAAATCATATATGGTATAAGTGATCATAAAACAGCCCGCATGAATTGGGTGGGTACCGTGTCCTAAGCACTGCGCTCAGCTCTCCAAGGACGAGCTCCAATAGTCCACACTGCAGCCATGTGGGTGGGGAATCATGTCCTGAGCCGTGTCACGTGACTGCTTGGCTTTGCAAGCTGAGGCCCCCTCTGCTGAGGTTTCAAGTTTGGCGTCGATTACTGCGTGCATTCCTCCACAACTAGGTTTTCCCAGTCAACTTCACTTATTGCATTTAGCTGAGTTGATCCACATAGCTCTGATTCAATCAGTTTTATAGCTGTGTAATATTCCATTATATGAAATTTTCACAATTTACCCATTCTCTTGGGTAAAGGTTGATATCTTAAAAGCTTGGCGTTTAAAAAATTCTCAGTGTCACTTAAAAAAAATTTTTTATTTTATATCGGGGCCTAGTTGATTAACAGTGTTGTGTCAGTTTCAGGTGTAATGCAAAGTGATGCAGTTATACGTATACATGTATCTATTCTTTTGCAAATTCTTTTCCCATTTAGGTTGTTACAAAATAGTGAGCAGAGTTACCTGTGCTGTACAGTAGGTCCTGCTTGGTTATCCATTTTAAACATAGCCGTGTGTACATGTCAATCTCAGTGTCACTTTTTAATGTCCTATGGGATGTCCTTTTCTGCTGGCCAGCTCTGCCTGTGTCTTTTGGGCCCTGAACCCTCCCAGTGACCATAGCTGCTCCCTCCATCCCTTCCCCACCACACCTGTCATCTCATCCCTGTTGAGGGAAGTGGACTTCAGATAGAGGCAGAGTCTTTTCCCCATCCAGAGCCTGGCCAGCTGCCTGTGGGGTTGAGGGGTCTGTGTGCTGGCCCAGCCAGGGGCGGAACCCAGGGCGGAGGCCAGGGCAGCGCATCCTCTGCACCCCGTGGGAGGTGAGGGGCAGGAAGTCTCTCTCCTGGAAGCAGCCCTTGAGGGCCTCTCTGAAAGGTAGGGGGCAGCGGAGTGCTGAGCCCCAGGCCACGGGCAGCAGGGGGCGCTATTTCCCTCTGAGATGCTGCCCAGAACGGGCTGGGCAGGGCGCAAGAAGTGTGCTTTGGCCGCCATCCTGGGGAGGAGGATGAAGAAACAAGCTCACAAGCATGGTTTGTCATAACACACACACGCACGCACACGCACACACACGTGTCCGCACACGGGCGTGCGCACCTCCCCCCCCAAGTTCATCCACAAGAATGGATAAATCATGAACATTTCACACAATAGAATATTTACAGAAGTTAAAATAATTGAACCAGAGCTATGCGTATCAACCCAGATACACCCCAGGAACAACATTGAAAGAAAAAAACCTAGTTGTGAAAGCAGGCATATCATTCATAATATATAAATGACGTCGTTTATGTAAAACAAAACATGGAAAACCATGCTACATGTCGCTTAGGGTACAAAAATGCATGGGATTACACAGCACCTGCTTCAGGTTGGAAGAGGCCACCTGCAGGGTGACAGGTTGGGAGGCGGCTGGAGTGGGGGACACAGGTGGTCTTCATGCATATGCAATGTTTTATTTCTTAAGCTGGGTGATAAGTTTATAATTACTTGTGTTGTTTTCAAAGCTTTCAGTATCTTAAATAACGTATTTTTTTTTTAAGAAAAGGCGGAAGGGGGAAAAAATGAGGAAAAAGTAGAAAAAGAAAAGTGAAAAGGACTGTGTTAGAACCGGGAATAAAGCCACCTTCTCCACCTGTTGAATTGTTCAAACACGGTGCAAAAGAATATTCTCTGAAGCAAACAGACACATCCCCATGACCACACCTCTGGGAAAACACCCCAGAAAGTTGGGCATTTGGGCAAATCCACTCTGACAGTGCCTGTCACTTGCCAGCAACACACAGCTGCTGTGGAGCAGCCCCAGTGGTGTGAGAAGGAGTCAGAAGCCCGCATTGCAGAGCTGTTTGTGCCATTTGTGTTCTGGAAGTGGAACAATGACTCTCTTTCTCTCTTTTTTTCACAGTCCTCTGGCAAAGTCTGCCCAGGGATTCTCACGGCTGCTAAAACTCCAACAGGCAGGACAAGACCATTTCTTGGAGGCTCATTTGGCCATAGGCTGCTGTTTCCCTCCATCCACATCATTTACCCTTTACCGAGTGAGAAAGGATTTTAACGTCACAGACTGACACCTGAATTCTGTCAATTTCCCCCCGTTTTATTTCCGCGCCACCACATCCAATGGGCTTGTGCACGTGGCTGAGGATGGGAGAGGGTAATCATGGCCCTTCTCACAGGCGCTGCCCTGCAGTTGTTTGCATCCTGCGAGCCCAGTTGCCGGATCTGTTTCCCGGGGGTGACAAGAGCTGCGAAATCAGTCACACAAATGACCCACCACATATAAAAAAGCCACCAATATATCAACAGGCCTTAAAAGCAAGCAACAGTTAAAATAACTACTAGATCAGTAGGAGCAAACGTATCAGGCAGCCCAGCAAAGAGACACTGAGAAGCCAAGTCCGGGGCACTGTGCTCCTGATTTACGCCCCGCTTCATTTTCTTTTCAGGGTATGAAACATTCTGAAGAGCAGATGCTAAAAAATGAAAAAAGCCTGCCATAATAAGATGAAAGGCAGGGCGCCAGGCCATCAGGAGGGGGTTCCTGAAGAGATCGTTCTCATGACTTCGAATCCGTGCGTCTTGCATGGGGCATGGAGGGCTGGAGGGTGGGGACCAGCAGGAGAAGTGGCCACCTCACTGTCTCTGGCATCAATGCCAATCAGTCCTGCTCTGGTCAGAAGGCTCCTCTGCCTTATGCTGGGCCCCAACATGGAGAGGGTCCTCCATGTGACATCACAGAGGCAGCCAGTCAACAGTAATCCTGGACTTGGCATCTGAAAACCTGGGTTCAAGTCCCACCTGTGCCATTCATTAGCTGTGTGACATGTGGCAAGTTGTTTGCCCTCTCTGAGCCTCAGTTTCCCCATCTGTGCAATGGAGTCAATGATCCCTATGTCACGGTGAGATGGGGTTCTGGATATGCACATATGCATATGCACATGCTCTGAGGGCCGGGAAGGTCCCCAGGGAGAGTGTGGTGACCCCAGAAGGGCTGGACACTGTACCCTCCCTTGCTGAGCACTCGTCTTAGAGACCCGCTGACCTCAGGAGGCTCTGAGGGAGACCAGGAGGCCAGAAAGTGTGACAGAGGGACGAGAGGGAACAGAGAGGGGGGACAGGTCCAGACCATCAGGAGAGGGGGCTGCCTCTGGGTTCAGGGAGAAGCTGGTGCTGGATCCCCTCCGCTGGACTCCGGGGTCTTTGGGGACAGAACAGCATGTGGTAGGTTGGATTGTGTCCCCCTGAAAGATCTGTTTAAGTCCTGACCCTGGTACCTGTGAATGTGACCTGATTTGGAAATAAGGTCTTTGCAGATATAATCACGTTAACATGACTTCATCCTGGTGTAGGTAGGGCCTAAGTCCAACGGCCGGTGTCCCTATAATAGAGACACACACACACACACACACACACACACACACACACACAGAGAAGATGGAGGCAGAGATGGGAGTGATGCATTTACAAGCCAAGGCTTGCCAGAAGCCACCCGAAGCTGGGACAGAGGCAAGGAAGAGTCCCCCTGAGAGTCCCCAGAGAGAGCACAGCCCTGACATAACACCTCGATTTTGGATTTCTAGGCTTTAGAACCATGAGAAAGTACATTTCCATGGTTTCAAACCACTGCGTTTGGTATGGCAGCCCTGGGAATCTAATACACTGCCTGAGTAGAAAGCTCCGGGCCTTACGGTTGTGCCACAAGGGCCCCTGGCTGAGCAGGACTCTGAGGGAAGAGGAGGCCCCCCTTGTGCCACCAGGAGCCACCTAGACCTGGGTGGGGCCCATCGGCGAGCAGGACATCGTGCCCATTCTGTGGGGCAGTGGGAGTGTGCCACAGCCATCCGTGACTGCCAGGATGATGGCTGTCCTCCTGAGAACAAGCCAGTGCAGCTCTCCCGGGACTGCAGAGAGGTCTGGAGTCAGGGGCTGCCTGGCCAAGCCCCGCTCCCCTGACAGGTGTCTTCCATGATGACACGTGGGCCAGCTTCTGGGGTGGGGCAGAGGAGACCCCTGAGAAAGGATCAGACTCACTGTGAAGTGGGCTCAAGCAGTGGCAGCTGTTTGAGCATTAAAGGAAACGTGGACCTATTCTGTAGCCCAGCCTAGCAGGACCTGCACATTTGGTGATATGGGGGGCTGTTCTGCCAGCACCAAACATCTGCCGCTGAGGACTTGCTTCCCCAGGCACTGGGTGTTAGCTTCCTGGGTCCTGAGGACCGCAGTGTGTGCACCCAACAGATAAACCTTGGGCCCGAGTCCTTGGCATTGCTAAGCTGTCGTGTCTATGCAGACACATGTATTTTACCCACAGATGACAAGAAACATTGGGATTATTGTTGAATGTGGCTTCATAGATCATTAAATGTATTTATTTTCTGGCCGTTGCATCAATTTACAGTTCTTTATGGAATTGTATCTTCCTATTACATTATTTTTCATTTTCAGTAAAAATTAATACAGGTTTGTTTCAGCAAAAACAAATGAGGGAAGAAGGGAAAGGAGAAGGAAAACAGCAAGGAGAGTGAATGGAGCAGGGTTTGGAGACAGGTGGGACCAGGCTGCAATCCAGTCACAGCTTAGCAGATGGGCTTCATGGCTGTGTGAGCTCGGGCAGGTTACTTCCCCTCTCTGATGACGATACACACTTCACAGAGTTCTGGGGAAGATGAAATGAAATAGCAGGTATGAAGGGGTTGGTAGAGCAGGCATTCAAGTATTCGTTCCTATGTATCTTTCAGGAGGTTCTCCGCCTCGTGTATCAAAAGTAGAGAACTTGGTGAAATGAACAGTGTATGAACCTCCCAGGCAGTGGCTTCTGCCCGCTGCCTAGATGTGGGCTGTACTGTCTTGGCAGAGTTGGAAGCCTCGAAGGTGAGGCTAAAACTTAATCTGAGAGGAGATCCGAGTAGAAGTATTGTTCAGGAGGCGTGAGGAATCGAATCGTTAAGCCGAGCAGGTGGCAAAGTGTCCCGAGCCAGCCCTGGCCCAGCCCTCCCCGGCCGGTCACAAGGTCATCACTACCTGCACAATCTCATCCACGACCTATCCACCAGGTAGTCACTCTCTCCACTTTACAGAGAGGGAAACGGAGGCTCAGGGCCAGTTATGAAAGGTCCGCTGAAAGGGCACAGCCCCCGGAGTAAAGGAGGCGGCCCTGGGCAGCGGGAAGGCTTCTCTATGCCTTAATGTTTCTGCCCCGTCCAAGGGAAGCTTGAAAATTCCACCCGCGCTTCCTCTCCCAGTGAGGCAGAAATGTGGAAGGGACGCCTGCAGCTCCTCTGGGCCCCCGCACCACACCTGCCTCCTCCTGTTGGGTGGGAATCTGCAACATTTCCTGGTGGGCAAGTTCCCGAGCTTCCCAGGTATCCTGGTGAGTTTCCTCCATTCGGGAACAGCGGGCACCCTGCTCCCGTGAGCAAAGCACACCCGCCCTGAGTGCCTCAAACTGCCCCAGGTCCTCCTGAAAGTGCAGGTCCTACCTGGGCTGCTCTGTGCCGGAGCCCGGGACTGTGTCCCACGTGATGGCAGAGGACCACACTTTGAGAAGCGAGGTTTTAAAGCGACGGTTTACAACCTCAGTGCAACAGGACAATCACCTGCGGAGCCTTTAAAAAGTATTGGGGGACTTCCCTGGTGGCCCAGTGGGTAAGACTCCATGCTCCCAGTGCAGGGGGCCCAGGTTTGATTCCCGGTCGGGAAACTAGATCCCACGTGCATGCTGCAACTAAGAGTCCGCATGCTGCAACTAAGACCCGGCACAGCCTTAATAAATATTAAAAAAAAAAAAAAAGTATTGGATTCCTGGCCCCATTCAGACAAATTAAATTGCAGTCTTTTAGGGGCAGAGCCTGGGGAAGGGGTATTTTTTATCATTCCCCAGGAGGTTCTAACGTGCAACCAAAGTTGAGAGCTACCGTTCTAGAAGCAGGCCTGGCTCTCTGTCCGCCTGTGGCTAGATGGGTAGTAGGCTGATTTAACTCAGTGCCAGGATTCTGCTCCACAGACACGATTTCTCCTCACCCTCCTCCTTCTACTGTCACCTATGCACACCTGAGGATCTAGATCTCCAAAATATGAGTTGCCCTCAAGCCAAAGTTTTTCCTTCCAAGGGAGCCTTTTACCAAAGCTTGCACTGGCAGTTCTGGGTATATGACATTTTCCCAGTGACGCTTAAAGCAGCGCTTTCTTTCCCATCTGGCTATTATTCCTTGTGTGTGGGCTTCCTCACTCAGAACCCTGCAGGATGGAGGGGTACAAACATCCCAGCAGCCAGTGGGCAACTGGACATCTGTATGGAAGAGAGAGCCGGCTGGCATGTGGGCCCTCGCATTAGCTCTGCATCCCCACAGGTCTTTGATTATGGGCTACGCAGGAGTCATCAGGCCACTGAAGTCACAGATCACGTTTCATAAGCGTTAAGGGAGAATTCCTCTCCCCTGGAGTGTGGGGACCTGTGGCCCCTCTAGGACAAATAGAGTATGGAAAGGGGACAGTCGTGACCATTTATCGTTGGAGAGTGGCAGGCGCCTCCCGATCAAGTGATCAAAGTGAAATCACTAATAATGAATCATGCTGATATCATGTACAGCTTGGGATCATGCAAAGAGAAGGGCACCACCTCACCTTTGCATATTCTTCTCCCAAATCTATAGCCACACTCTCGTTGTGAGAAAACATCAGACAAACCTAAAGTGAAGGGCACTTTACAAGGGCTTGATCAGCACTCTTCAAAACTATCAGGGTTGGGCTTCCCTGGTGGCACAGTGGTTGAGAGTCCCCCTGCCGATGCAGGGGACACGGGTTCGTGCCCTGGTCCGGGAAGATCCCACATGCCGCGGAGCGGCTGGGCCCGTGAGCCATGGCCGCTGAGCCTGCGCGTCCAGAGCCTGTGCTCCGCGACGGGAGAGGCCACAGCAGTGAGAGGCCCGTGTACCGCAAAACAACAACAAAAACAACAACAACAAAACTATCAGGGTTGTGAAAAACAAGAAAAAATGAGAAGCTGTAACAGATGGACCATCATATCCTGGACTGGATCCTGGAACAGAAAAAGGACATTAGTGGAAAAATTGGGGAAATTCAAAAGAGGTTTGTAGTTAATAGTACCAGTTTTCATTTCTCCGTTTTTCTGGTGTGAGATGTTAATGTCAAGGAAAGCTGGGTGAAGGGGATATGGGACCTCTCTGTGCTATCTTTGCAACACTTCTCTGAATCTAAAATTATTTCAAAATTTAATGTTTTTTGTTTTTCGTTATTTATTTATTTATTTACTTAATGGCTGTGTTGGGTCTTCGTTCCTGTGCGAGGGCTTTCTCTAGTTGTGGCAAGCGGGGGCCACTCTTCATCGCGGTGCATGGGCCTCTCATTATCGCGGCCTCTCTTGTTGTGGCGCACAGGCTCCAGACGTGCAGGCTCAGTAGTTGTGGCTCACGGGCCTAGTTGCTCCGCGGCATGTGAGATCTTCCCAGACCAGGGCTCGAACCCGTGTCCCCTGCATTGGCAGGTAGATTCTCAACCACTGCGCCACCAGGGAAGCCCCTAATGTTTTTTTTTTAATATATTGAGGGGAAAATAAATGAAGCAAGGAATGCTCTCTCTGTCTCTCTCTCGCTTAAACACAGATCTACAAGGTAGAATCATGAAAGAAGGGGAACCACTTGCTACTAGCTGGAGCTGAATTTACTGCTAGAAAACAGGTCTGCTTGCTCTCTTTGCTGTGATTTGCAGCCAAGCACCCAGACTCCCATCGATCCTTGTTCTGAGCCCCCAGTGAAGGCGCAGGGTCCTCTGGGCAAAACTGATGTCTGGAGGTGACTCTGTGCATTTCACTGCCATCACAGGAATCCAGATTTATGTTCTGGGTAAGATATATCCCAAGATCATGGAAAAGGGGCTGAATGGGGAGTCAGGAGGTCTGGGTTCCAGCTCAGATCTACCATTTACATCTGTGTGATTTAGGTCTATTTACTTTTCCTCTCTAGACCTGAGTTTTGGGAAAGGGTCTCTGTGGCCACTTCCAGCTCCTATCATCAGGTTTCTCTGATTGTTAACAACAGAATATGGCCATGGGTAGAAGACCTTGAGTATAAAAGAATATTATTGGGAGGAAACTATGGAAAGGTTGGAGGCTCAGAAATGGGCACCCCCAGTATTAATCAAGGTAGAGTAATTGTTGCAATAGCAGCCCGACATTTCAGTGGTTTAACACAGTTCAGTGTGTCACAGCCTAGTCAAGTGGGTTTTTGTGGTGGTGGTAGTGGCGGTGATCTCTGCTCTACCCAGTCATTCAGGGACCCAGGTTCCTTCCATTTTGCGGCTCCTCCTTGGTCTGAGTCCTTGGGATCATCTCCATTCAGCCATTGAATGAATGGAACCATTGATGATACAGGGTGAGGACCACGAATGGGGGGTTTGTAATGGGTTGTGTTGGAAATGGCACACGTCACTTCCAGTCACATCCCACTAGCCAGACCCAAGTGCAAGGGAGCCTGTGAAATGTAGTCTGAGCATGTTCCCAGGAAGACACAGGGGCAGGAGCGCTGCAGAGCACCTGTCATCTCTGTCACATCTCTGCCACATCTCTGTCACATCTCTGTCACATCTCTGCCACATCTCTGCCACAGGCAATGAGGAAGACTCAAGAGATTTGCTGAGGTTTGACCACTGGGATGAATAAGCTCCCATCATCCAAAGAATGTTCATTCTTGCATCTCTGTGCCTTCTAGATCTAGAAGGCTGGGAGACAGTCCAACTGGCTCAACATGGCCTCATGCCCACCCCTTGGCTTAAGGGAATGCAGGGCTGATACTTCCTAGATGGCATACATTGGGGAGGGGAAATATCGCAAAAGGGAGCACACCTACCAAATCCCATGATATCTGGACCAAAGCAAGGAGCCCATGCACACATGTGTCCTCAGGCTATGGGTAGGACACAGAGTCCCTAAGAGAAAGAGTGCTGGCCTCCAAGGCCTATCGAATGATCTGTTGATTACAATAAGATTTAGAGGTGACGGAAGAAATGGGAAATGTCCCCAGAGAAATCCACTTTGTTCCTATGAGCACAGGGTTTGCTACACTATGGCTCACAAACTGCTTCCTATTTTTATGAGTAGAGCTTTATTGGAACACAGACATAGTCACTTACACATTGACAGTGTCTGCTTTCACATTATAATGACAGAGCTGAGTAGGTGTGACAGAGACTGCACAGCTCAAAATGCTTAAAATATTTACTACCTGGATCTTTAAGAAGAAAGCTGTTGACTCCTCCCACAGGGGTAGCAATGGGGTGGATTGAAGAGGGCTTTAAATTTTTAGACACTCCTCGCATTGAGAAGCAAGTCTCTTGCTCTTCCCCTTGGCTCTGGGTTGGCGGAAATGATGCTATACCAGTTTCAGCCTAGACTTTTAGAAGAACATTTCCAGTGGTGCTTCCCGTCTCAGAGTCTGACATGACTGCCCAGCTAGAGAAACCACATGGAGAGCCCAGCCTGCCAGGCATCCCCACCAAGCCACCAGGATCCATCTTGGATGCTCCAACACCAGACTGGCCACCAACTGAATGTCACTAAGTGACTCCAGTCATTGCCACCTGGAACAGAAGATGCACCCAGCAGAGCCCACACCAGACGTCTCACCCACAAAACCATGAGATGTGACAAAATGGTCGTTGTTATGTCACTGTTTGTTATGCAGTGATACAGACCCAGCACCAGCAGAGACAAGAGGGAGACCGTGCTGGTATATCACTCCAACTCTCTACATCCGAGCCCCTGGAAGAGGGCAAAGGAAAGGGAAGATGGGAGGGGGCTGGAGGTGACTGAATCACACCACAGAGGGTCTGTGAATTAAAGAGACTAACTCTGAATCAACCCAATTTTCAAACGTTGAAAGCTAAGGGAAAGACGGCTGCTCCAAGAGAAGGAAAATGAAACAAGACGGCGTATCAACCAAAGCTGCAGACTCTCCCAGGTCACTTAAGCATCCTCTTTCCCACTCTTCTGAAGTGTGGAGAGTCACATTGGGAAAAACAAAAAGTAGCATCCACAACTAGAGTCACATAGGAGTCCTTGAGGAAGGAAATCAACACGAAGCAGAGAAAAGAACAAAGATATGAAAGGGAGCTTAGAGAAGATGGTAGATAGAGACAGAGAAAGCAAAGGCGCACATCCCTGTGTTTATAAAAGGAAAAGAGAACAATGTCCGTCTCATCTCTCTGAGCTGGAATGGAAAGTGTCTCCCCTTTCAAGGTGATTTTACCCACGACCCATCCAGAGAATCCAGAGCAACGTCTCCACCTCAGGGTCCTTCATCTAATCACACCTGCAAAGTGCCCTTTGCCACGTAAGGTACCTTATTCACAGGTTCTGGGGAGAGGGATGTGAGCAGCTTTAGGGGCCCATATTCTGTCTACAAGAGTTGGTGATGCTTATCTCTCAGAATCAGGATTTGGAATTGTTTTTCATCTTCTTTGAAATTTCATAATGAATATAGATCATTTTTATAAGAAAATACAGATGATTATTTGAAATACAAAGCAACTCCCTTGACTCTCTGGGGTCTGGCTACTCCCCCCAGTGGGAACCTGTGTGTTTCTGCCCAGATGTCCCCAGAGCATTCATCATGGGACAGTGCTGCTCAGGCCTCCGTGTCCCTGGATTGTGTCCAAGGGACACCTGGAAAACGCAATCCACACACAAGCAAATCTAGATGGTGAGAAGGTGCTTGGCTATCAGAGCAGTCATGGCCAACTTGTAGTAAGAATGACCTCTGGGGGGGTACTTGCCCTGCCTTCTCATAGTTAACCTTCACGACAAGCACAGTCAAGGGCAGGTTCTTTCATCACCTGTTTTACAGCTGCCCAGAGTTCAAGCCACTTGCCTAAGAGCTGAGGGCACATGGCCACGTCCCATCTGCCCAAGCGTGGGGAGAGGGACAATCTGCCTCTTCTATTTCCACAGCGCAGAAAGGGACCAGCCCCCGATTGGAAGGGTTTGGGATACTGGTGGCCAAAAGTGACCAATATTTGCATGGCTCTTCCAAGACCTTTCTGATTATGTCCCCATTGTCTTGGCCACTGCACGTACAAACGGGGATGTGGACACTTTCCCTGGCTGGTTCCTTCTTTCCCTCCTGGAAGAGTGGGAAGGAGTCTCCTTGCAAGAGGCTCAGGATGCCCCCTGCTCCTCTGGAAGCTGACCCTCTGGCCGAACCCTCTCGACTTCAGCTGGCTCCTTTTCCTTCGCGGTGGCCTTTTCCCATTGAAGACATGCACGGTCCGGCCTCTCTCCTCTGATGTGAAATCCTTCCTTGGCCTGGCTCCCCCTTCATATCGCCCCTCTCTGCCTCCTCTTCCCTCAGCTCCACACGTGTCCATCTGCCTTCCCCCAGCTTGTCCACGGGCATCTCAATTTCACGTCCAAACAGATTTACCTTTTCAGGTTTCCCCTAATACCCCTGAAATCGGGCTTCCCTTCCTGCGTTGCCTTAGATGCCACCTCCAGCTACCAAGTCACCCAATTCAGAAACCTGAGTTGGCCTTGAACCCTCCTTTTTCTGAGCCCTCCCCCAAGCCTCCCCCAGTCCTACCAGCTCCCTGCCCACGTGGCTTTCAGCTCATCCCTGCACTCCTCTCCCCACAGCTGCCCCTGGTCAGAGCCACCGTCACTTCCCAGCGTCCTCGTCAATGACAGCTCTACCTTCCTGACCCCCCAGCCTCACCTCAGCCACCCTGTACTCCTTGACCTTCATCCTCCAACGAGCTCACGTTTCCCAAAGTTTCCCAGACACTCTGCTGTCTTTAGTCCTCTCTGGGTCTCTCGACCTGGAGTGTCCAGCCCCTCGGTACCCACCCACCTCGCCCAACGCACACACACACACTATATATAGATCTCTCTGTTTCTGTCTGTCTCTCTCTCACTCATCTTTGCTCCCTGCTCTTAGGCTTATTTTTCTTTTACTCTCTCGTCCCACCCAGGCTTAGGGTCTCCTTCCTCTCTGTCCCCTTGACCTTCTCCTTCTCTTGTCAGGACACATACTGACCCGTAATTGTCTGCGGATCTGTCTTTCGTGCAGAACTGTAAGCTCCTTGAGATGGAGGCCGGCGTCTTACTCATCATGGTGCCCTCAGGGCCCGGCTCCTCGTGAGCGCTGAGGGGTGTGCAGGTCTGCAGAGTTACAAGTGGGGCTGCGCTCCCCAGCCGGGTCCCTCAGCCTGTGGTCCCCACCTCCGTCTCACCTCAGAGGACAGAGCGGCCCGCCAGCCGCCATCATGCTCTGCGCCCGGCATTCAGCACAGCTCCCTGATGGTGGAGGCCGAGGGGGAACCTGAGGCTCGGGGGCCTTAAACGAATTGTGTTTTCTATTCTGCTCTCTCCCGCAGCAGAAAGAAGTAAAAAAAAAAAAAATCAGTGACCCCTCAGTTAATGATCTGTATTGACAAAACTATTTGTTGTTGGAGCAGGTGTGTGCATGTGTGTGTGGGGGGGACCATGTGAGTGTGAGCCCGTGCGTGTGTGTGAGTGTGAGCTCATGCGTGGACACACCCACATCTTGGTGCACACGTGTCTCACTTTTCAGCAGACTCTGGACAACCTTTGGAGCCTGTAACGTGGAGATGAACCTCGCCTGTCCCCGCACTCAGAACGTGGGGCCCTCTGGGATCCATAGAGTAACAGGCACGGCCATGCAGCTGGGGCCTGGGGACAGAACCCTCCAGGGGGCGTCCCAGGGAGGATGCCGTCCTGGGAAACGTTTGCCATCGGACCCGATTGTGTTGTGTCTGGGCCCGGCCTCCTCTGCCCCAGGGCTCCTGCCTTACCTGTCCCTGCAGGGGAGTCAGAGGTCAAGGTACAGTCACACCCCTTATTAGGGCCCCTGCCTCAGTTCAGGAAGTCAGCCGTCAAGGCCCCCAGGGCCCTGCTGCCAGCAAGACAGTCACTGGGAGGAGCCCTTGAGCCTTAAATCACTGATACTGTGATGTTGGCTGAAGGGATCTGTAGCTGAGGGGGAGTTTGTAGCCCCTGAAGAAACTTGGTGCCTTAAATGTATTGGTTTGTGGTTTTCTTGTGTCCCACAGAAGTTGAGAATTTGTTGATACTCCTTCAAACACGCTGTGGCTCTGTGCCCTTGATCTTGGGTGTGGCAGAGCTGGGAAGGACACACCAGCTCACCTTCCCCCCGGGTGGAGGACCAGGGTCAGCAACCTAAGCAGGTGGACCTGGTGCTGTGTGACTCTGAGTAAGTCTCTTGCCCTCTCTGGGCTCCAGTGTCCTTATACCAGTTAGGATTCTTAGGTAGAAGCGACAGAACAGACTCTCAGTGGAGCTGCTGAGCGGATCACAGAATTCAGAGGAAGGCAGAGAGCTGGACGAAACAAAAAACAGGGGGGCAGGCAACCCAGGACCAAGCAGAGTCAGCCCCAGCACTGGTTGGCTTGAGGTGCCACATCAGTCCCCTTCCCCCATGACTACCTGCCCGCCTGGTTGAAGGACTCTGGCTCTGCCACTGCTGCTGAGCGTCCTCGCATCTGCATGTCCCTTCCCCACTTGTTCCTGTCTTGGATGGGGTCACATGGCCATGGCCCATCTGTGCAAGGCTAGGGAGAGGGGCTATCTTCTCCCTCCTATTTCCACAGCGCAGAAAGGACAAATCCCCAATAGGAAGGGTTTCAGATGCTGGTGGCTAAAAGTGACCAATATTTGCCACATTCCTTCTCTATATTGCAAGTGGTTGGATCAGCCTGAGCTCTTACACCCTAAAGTAATAATCACAATCTCAAGCACTTATGTAGCATGTGTCAGACATTATTCAAAATATATATATATAATAGGGGGCTTCCCTGGTGGCGCAGTGGTTGGGAGTCCGCCTGCTGATGCAGGGGACACGGGTTTGTGCCCCGGTCCGGGAAGATCCCACGTGCCGCGGAGCGGCTGGGCCCGTGAGCCATGGCCGCTGAGCCTGCGCGTCCGGAGCCTGTGCTCTGCAACGGGAGAGGTCACAACAGTGAGAGGCCCATGTACCGCAAAAAAAAAAAAAAAAAATATATATATATATATATATATATATATATATATATATAGACTCATTTAATCCTCAGAACAATTCTACATGATAAATTCTATTATCATTCTCATTTTACAGATGAGGAAACCGGAGAGTTTAAATAATTTTCCCACAGTCACACAGCTAGTCAGAGGCGAGCAGGGACCTGAACCCAGGCAGTCTGGTTCTCTCAACCCTATGTTAGGCTGCCCTGATGGGCATTTCCTTTAGACACCTCAACGGCTCTTGCTACCCAAGAAATGGACCAAACAGCAGCCGTGCACATCGGGTTGAAGTTTCTCTGTTCTTTTAAGGCCTTCCCTGTCTCTATGGTTTAATGACAAAACCACTTTTCTGTCTGTAGGGTTCATTTTTATGAGAAAATTTTCTTATTTTGCTGAATACAAGTCAGTATCAGGAGTGGGGATGACATAGATTTCTTTGTTACACGTTAAGTGAAGAAGCCCAGAAGGTGAAAAAGAACACGTGTTTATTTTTCAAATGCTCCCCCTAGGAATTTTCTGCCAAACTGCGTAGTGCCCAAGAGGTGGGAAGTTGGCGTCTTTGCACGAACTGACCACCAGAGGGCGGTCGGTGCCGCCAGGCAATGCTGCCAGGTTTTGACTTGAGAGATGCATCTCCAAGCCCGGTTGCTCCAGCCAGGAGGTGCGGCTCAGGGACTGGAATTGTATACTGATCTGCCGCTTATTTTCAGCAATTTGGCAGAAGTCTGTCTTTGGCAAACAAAGGAAGTACCTGCCTCCTGCAAAGCACGATGACATTGTTAGGGAAATGTGGTCCTAGCATGGAGGACCCAAGCCCCAAAGTATTACTGCCAACCTTACCCCTCACAGAGAAATTAACCTCTGGAAAACATAGGCAGAACACTCTATGACATAAATCATAGCAAGACCCTTTTTGACCCACCTCCTAGCAAAATGGAAATAAAAACAAAAATAAACAAATGGGACCTAATGAAACTTAAAAGCTTATGCACAGCAAAGGAAACCATAAACAAGATGAAAAGACAACCCTCAGAATGGGGAAAATATTTGCAAATGAAGCAACTGACAAAGGATTAATCTCCAAAATTTACAAGCAGCTCATGCAGCTCAATATCAAAAAAACAAACAACCCAATCCAAAAATGGGTGGAAGACCTAAATACACATTTCTCCAAAGAAAATATACAGGTTGCCAACAAACACATGAAAGGAGGCTCAACATCACTAATCATTAGAGAAATGCAAATCAAAACTACAATGAGGTATCACCTCACACCAGTCAGAATGGCCATCATCAAAAAATCTACAAACAACAAATGCCGGAGAAGGTGTGGAGAAAAGGGAACCCTCTTGCACTGTTGATGGGAATATAAATTGATACAGCCACTATGGAGAACAGTAGGGAGGTTCCTTAAAAAACTAAAAATAGAACTACCATACGACCCAGCAATCCCACTACTGGGCATATACCCTGAGAAAACCATAATTCAAAATGAGTCATGTACCCCAATGTTCACTGCAGCACTATTTACAATAGCCAGGACATGGAAGCAACCTAAGTGTCCATCGACAGATGAATGGATAAAGAAGATGTGGCACATATATACAATGGAATATTACTCAGCCGTAAAAAGGAATGAAATTGAGTTATTTGTAGTGAGGTGGATGGACCTAGAGTCTGTCATACATAGTGAAGTAAGTCAGAAAGAGTAAAACAAATACCATATGCTAACACATATATATGGAATCTAGAAAAAACAAATACTATATGTAACACATATATATGGAATCTAGAAAAAAATCGTTCTGATAAACTTAGGGGCAGGACAGGAATAAAGATGCAGACATAGAGAATGGACTTGAGGACACGGGGAGGGGGAAGGGTAAGCTGGGACAAAGTGAGACAGTGGCATGGACATGTATACGCTACCAGATGTAAAACTGATAGCTAGTAGGAAGCAGCCGCATAGCACAGGGAGATCAGCTCGGTGCTTTGTGACCACCTAGAGGGGTGGGATAGGGAGGGTGAGAGGGAGGGAGTTGCAAGAGGGAGGGGATGTGGGGATATATGTATATGTATAGCTGATTCACTTTGTTATACAGCAACAACTAACACAACAGTGTAAAGCAATTATACTCCAATGAAGATGTTAAAAAAAAACCCACAGAAACAAAACAAAACAAAACAAGAAATTTACCTCTGCCTTGCTCCCCCGTCTGAGAGGTGTGACTCTGGTTTTGCCTCTGGCGAGTCTGATGCCTCGTGCCTGCTCTTCAACAAGCCTGGAGGAGCCCACTGAGCAGATGGCCACCTCGCCACTGCAGCCAATCCAGCCCTTCAGCAGGGCTCTGGCTCAGCAGGACACCTAAACACATTTCCTGGGGCCAGACAGAGCCCTGCGTCCCTCCCATTTGGGGAAGAAGGAAGGGATCCCCACCCCCCAGGTGAAGCAGGCATGGTGCCAGAACTCCAGGTAGGAGGCTCCAGGCGCCTGCAGGGGGCGCTCCAGGCAGCGCTGTGCCCTGTCCTTGGGATCTCACTCAGAGGCAGCAGCTCATCTCCCTCAAAGCCTCTCTCCTGAGCACCAGGGAGCAGCAGGGTGGAGGGTGCCCGGATGGACGTGATTCCCATGGAGCCCACTTGCATCTTACTCTACCCTGGGCTACCTGTCCTCTGCTGGAAGAGTCACCTCCTCCAAGAAGCCCACTGACTTCCTTGTTCCTTTGAGGTAAGAAAACACCTTTGAGTCTCCCCGGTTCCCCTATGCCTGGCTCAAGGCTGGAATGGACACCAGGGACAAGAGATGAACGAGCGAATTACTGCTGCGTTTGCTCCTGTGCACAGCCCCCAGCTCGCACTACTGTCCCGCACTTACCCACGTGTACTTGTGTCTCTACACGAATCCTTTACCTATATAAAAAGGGTTATATCCTATGTTTTGTTTCGCCACTTGTTTTCTGCTTTAAACCTCTTGATCCATCCCCTGTCTTCAGGCCCAGCCCAGCAAACCAGTCTCCATGGTCAGATGCCTTTGTTGGCTCCTGCCCTGCCCTTGTTTGCAACTTGACCTCCACCCCAGCCCCACAGCCCGAGCCCAAGGGGCTCTGCCCTGACCTCTCCCCACCATGCTCTTTAGCACCTGCTGACTCGTCCCTTCATCTCTCTGGGGAGCTCCTGGTCATCCTTCAGAGACAGCTGCAGTGTCACCCCCTCTATGAAGCCTCCGGGGTTCCTCCAGGACCAGATGCGGGCAGAAGTGCCAGGGCTGTGCCTATGCAGGAAGCAGATGAGGTCTCCTAGGAGCCTGCTGGCCCAGATGGAGAGGCTACCTTCATTCTGTACAAGGTTCAGAAAGAAATACTAAGATTCCAGGCATCCTCTAACCCTCTGAGGAGAGAGCTCGGAGCCTGGTATGTTATTTAGTCAGAAAAGAAAAGGGAGACCCTGATTCATAGGCCCAAACACCTGCAGGACATTTAGCATCTCACACGAGCAGACATGTATGCATTTATGTCATTATGCAGTGACATAGTAACCACTTCAGGCTACTATGTGGTGCCAGGCCCTCAGGGAACAGAACTTGACTTTGCCTCCATAGGTGTATTAACTCTTCAGATCATCTGAGGGGGCAGGACAGAGAGGACGAGGAAAGGGAAGCCCAGAGAAGCTTTCGCTGCACTCCAGAGCCACCGTGCTGTGGGCACGGATGGGACACTCTGAGCAGTGCCCTGTGCCATAGTCTTGGAAACTTATCCTGCCCACGGCAGCATTTAACACCTGCCACGTGTGGACCAGACCATTGCATCCTTTGAGGTAGGAGCAAAGAGAACCAGGGGAGCCGGAGATGGCTATTTTTTTTTTTTTTTTTTTTTTTTTTTTGCGGTACGTGGGCCTCTCACTGCTGTGGCCTCTCCCGTTGCGGAGCACAGGCTCCGGATGCGCAGGCCCAGCGGCCACGGCTCACAGGCCCAGCCGCTCCGCGGCATGTGGGATCTTCCCGGACCGGGGCACGAACCCATGTCCCCTGCATTGGCAGGCGGACTCTCAACCACTGCCCCACCAGGGAAGCCCCCGGAGATGGCTTTTTAATTTATGCCATGGTTTGGACTGGAAAGTCTAGGGTAGAGGAATTTTGGGAAAAAATGAGTTATATTTCAGATGCTCCAGTAGATCTTCCCATTTAAAAAGATGAATCTTTTTCTAATGCAAATATGTCCTAATTTATATGTCATATGGCTTTTTTTGTGCCTTGATTTGAGTAATTACTTATTGCACAATTCACATAGCAACAATCCTTTTTGTCCAGCCTGTTTATTTCTCTTGAATTTGTAGAGGGCATTTCGCACAGAAGTTTCCAACTGTTCTGCGGTGGAATTTTTCAACCTTCCCTTTGTGATTTCTTCCAGAGCCGCAAAGTTTAGAGAAAACTCACTCCTCTGCAAAAGTCGTAAATACTTAATTTTGGCTACTTTTTCTATGATTCAAATTTTATATTTAACTCTTCAATTTTTGAAAATTGTGTTTTAGGTGTGAATCTAGAAATTTCTTCATTTCTATCAGACTGCAAATCAATTATCTCAATTGTTTAGTGCACCTATTTCACCATCAGCTATTTAACCCTGTTTTTTTTTTCATCCCCTCCCTCATTCCCACTCCTCTCCCAGAGCCTACGCCATCCTTCTGGTGCATTGTCCATGCATTTACACACACATATGTGCTTATACACTCTACCTTTTTCTTGTATGAATAGGACTATGTTATCTGCCTCATTTCAGATTTGCTTTCTTTACTTAACACTGTGTCTTGGAGACCCTTCCATGCTGTGCACGGAGGCCCACTCCACTTACTAATGACCACACAATATTCCATAGGATAAGTGTAACTTATTTTATTGAACCAGCCCCCTGTTCATGAACATTTAGGTTGTTTCCACTTTCTCACTATTGTAAACAATGAAGCAATGAACATCTTTGGTACGTAAATCTCTGAAGACAAGTAGATCATCTCTCTGGGATGGATTCCTAGAAGTGGAATTGTTAGATGTGGAGTTTTGATATATATACTATCAAGTTACCTTCAAAAACCCCTCATTGATTTGCACTCCCGTGACAATATACAAGCATGCTTATTTCCCTGCATACATGCTAACACTGGATATTATCTTTCTTTTAAATTCTTGATTACATGATAGGTGAAAATAACCTCTCATTGTTGTTTTAATGTGCATTTCTTTTATTACCACGGGCCATGTGCATTTTCTCCTATGGAAAATGCCTCTGGTGAATGAATAGACAGAAACACATGGAATGTCAACCAGGTTCTCGGCAGATGTGGGCCATGGTGAGGGTGAGAAGGAGAGGGTCGACTGGTCTCCGTGGCGGAGGAGCTGATGAGGCACCAAGGACCCTTCCCAGCGCCCTGTGATGGCTCCTGCTCAGAGGTGGGCAGAGCTCACAGGCTGTGGGTGATGGAACAGGTGGAACCAGCCAAGAAGCGCTTCTCAGGACTGCCATTTAAGATGGTACAAGTTGCACCCGGACCACAGGTACCTTGCCACAGGGTGTAGGTGGGGCTAGACACCAGCCAGAAATCTGCTTGCACAACCTTCCCCAGGGGCTCTCAGTTCAGAGGAAGCTGAGACTTCTGCAATTCAGCTGCCTGCAGGGAGCGCCTGTATCTAATTCACACAAAGGCTCCAGAGGAGGCACAGTGTTAAGCTGGCTGCATTGGCCTTTGGAGGCCCACGTGGTCAGGCAGCAGGGCAGAGGGGACCTTTGAGGCTGCCTCTTACCTCTGCCACACCAGCCACACCTTCAGAGGCTACTGAGGCACCTGCATTCCAGCACGCAGATTCCCCATCCAGACCTAAGTCTCATCCTGTGCATGCCGGGACCATGGCTCAAAGTATGGAGAAATATGAAAGTTGGGCCAGTCTTGAACAATGGGGCGGAGGAATTACTAGAACCACCCAGCACCCAGACACTCTAAGACTGGGTTCTCACCTGACCTTGAACTTCAACAGCCCCTTTTGTGTCCTGCAGCCATTTGTAGCTACATAGATTTCCTGGCTCGAGACTCCAGCATTTCTCAAGGGCAAGAACCCTGAAAAGAAACTCCTTCCATTTGCAGGCTGTAGATAGGTACCAAATATTTTATCCCACTAGCCTTTATTTTCTGGAATACAAGGAGTTAAAATCAGAACAAATCAAGTTGCTATGAGTATAAGCAAGAGATCCATGAAGATAATTGTTTGGGACACTCAGATTATTGGTGGTTTGGGGCCATGTGGAAGCATGCCATGAGAGAGAGAATACTTTTGTTATGACATTTAATCAACTCCACTGTTTCATAGTGGAAAAGTGTAAATAATTTGGCTCTCTTAAAAATATAGGCACAGGATGTTAAGGGCTTGTGGTTTCCCAAAATTTACAACGTTATTTTGTCCAGATATTCAAGGGAAGAGCCAAGAGTATTCTAGGGAAGTATTCAGCTGGCAGGAGAGTTGACACGACAGTCAGGACTCGGGGCTGAGAGGTGTAGACTTCAGACCTATATCCGTCACTGACTCTGGTGAATTCGCATAAGACTCTTCCCCACACTGGATTTCAGTTATCCTCTTCTTAAAGTGATAGAGACATGACTTCCAGTCACGATGGAGCAACAGTACCAGATTTTCCCTCCCACCTTAAACAAACAGAAAACTGAATAACATCCATGAAACAGCAGGCAACACAAAACACTGATCTCCCCCAAAGAAAAGAAACAAACAGGTCAACCCAATGGCTGCTCTAGATTACTACCTGAGAAAGTTTTCAGCTGACAGTACAGGAAGGGGGAATGCAAACAGAGCTTAGTCGTCTCACAAGGCTTAGGAAACAGAGTTCATGAAAGCCAAAAGGGCTATAATTTGTGAGATAACATAATAATTTGTGAGAAGAGGGAGCTGCTCAGAAAGAAAGAACTCCAGGAGGTGAAAAGGGATTCCCTGGATTCTGACTGCATGCTGACATGTGCGCGTGTGAAAGGAGGCCAGTGAAAGCACATCTAGAAGGAGTAAACAGAACAGCTCCAGCACTCACCAGGCCCAGGAAGACTTCCTAATGCTTGGACATCAAATAGACTTCTCAAAATATGGGCTTCAGTAGCGGGCAAAGTTTGCCCTAGACTGAAGGCTAGTCTGCTTCCATTTTCGTAAAGCTTGAAATAAGTGCTGAAAAGGATCAAATGCATTCCAGGGAGCTCACCTGTGTTCCAGAACAAAGCCCAACACAACTTAAAGGAATACAACAAAATTCGTGACCAAAAACAGTAAAATAGAATCAGGAAAATAGAATCAGGAGAAAAAACATGGAAATTGACATTCAGAAATGATAGAATCAGCCGACAAGAATGTTAAAGCAGCTTGATAATGTATTCTATTTGTTCAGGGAAGTAGAGGAAGGCATGAACATGGTAAGGAGAGAAAAGGAAGATGAAAAATGAGACGCCAGGGCTTTGCTAACAAACCACCTGCTGCCAACCTTCGGGCTCACCCCCTCCACCAACACCAGGTTGTGGAGGTTTGATTTTAACAAGAAGCCCCCCACGCTGGAGTTGAGGTGACTGTGCAGCTCAGGCTCCAAGTGAAAAACAGGGGCAGGGTCTCCTGAACACTTTCCCCAACCTCTCCAGAGCACAGCGCACCCTATGCTGGGAGATTTGGGCCACAAATGTTCTAAAAACTGCCCTTTATCATCTAAAAAATGTCTGATCGTTATTTTCATTCTTTGTAAAGAGTGGATCTGTGGGTTTCTTTCCGGGAGAGGTTGTTTGTTTTTAAATAAAAACAGAGTGCGGAGGAAGTGAACAGCAGCTGAGACCCATCTGATGTATTTGCCTCTTTCTCTGAGCAGGGTGAGTTGAAAGTCTCAGCCTCCATGTCAGAGTGGTCCTGGGGCAGATTTGGGGTCTGCTGGAACATGCTCTGTAAAGACATAAAGAGGCTGAACAAGTGGCTGGAACACAAAGACTTGCATCAGCCACAGAATGTCACATGCATGTGTGTGTGTGTTCAGAGGAGCACGACCATCTTGCCCACCTGGGATGGGCAAGGAGCCCAGTGCTGAGGACATCAGATGCCTGACATCTCCCTGTCACCTCCCAAAGTCCAGGGCCGGCTTCCCATCCCACCAAACAGCAACGGTGGTCAAGAACAGGGCCCACCACCGCTTCATCACTCACCACATCTAATTGGATGCTTAGAAAAGTGCTACTTTCAATGATCCCTAATTTACAGAGTTGGGATTAAGCCTCAGACATGGGAAGCTACTGGCCTGAGAGCACATAGGAGGTCAGAGGAGGGCCCGAACGTGAGCCCACATCCTGGTCTCAAAAACTTTTCTTCTTTGCTAACTCCACCTGGAAGGCTACCCTGCGTTCTGAGTCTCCGTGAGGCTGTCTGCCCACCTCTGCTGGGACTGCCCACACTCTTGGCCATCACCCTGTCGCTCATAACAGGTGTGTTGGTTTTCTATTGCTGTGGAACAGATTACTACAATGTGGCAGCTTAGAAAAACACCACTTATTAGCTCACAGTTCTGGAGGCCAAAGTCCAAACATGGCATGGCTGGGTTCTCGCAGGCTGAGATCCAGGTGTTGGCCTCTGTGCTCCCACCTGGAGGGCAGAGTCCTCTCCCATGCTCATTTGGGTGGCTGGCAGAATTTAGTTCCTCTGGAACTCTGTCTCGTGAGAAATGGAACCCCCTGATTTGTTTATGTCACTATTTGTCAGGTCTTCTGTTACTCTTACCTGAGCCCTGTTACTGACGGATTGAGGGTAGGTTAGTGTTCCCATTAGACAGATGTGAACACTGAGGCAGGGGGATGCACTGGCAGAACCTCCCTCGGTACTCTGCCAGTGGACACAGTTCTTCACGGCCCCACATTACACCTTCATAAGGTATTACTTCATTAGAACCTCATAGCTCCTCTCTTGATTTTTTAAATCCTTTTTTTTTTACAGATGGGGAAACTGAGGCCCAGAGAGAAGAGGTAAATTTCTCACAAACCTTTAGCCTTGTGAGGTCAGAACCCCCACCAGAGCCATGCCTTTCTGACTCCTAATTCGGAGCTGGGCTATCACATGCCACTTCCACCCTCAGCTGTGGCCTCCACCCCGGCTCTCCTGGTGGCAGCCTCAGCACCAGCCCTTCTGCCTGGAGGGGCACCCCCAACCTGCAGGAGGAGGAGGCTGGTGTGTCCTTTGGCAGAGGGCAGAGCCAGTCATCCCTCACCTGCTGGCATTGGTTGACATCCACATATATTTCCTTTGCTCTAGCAGAGGCGGCCAGACACAGCCCCATCAGTGGGAAGTAATAGGATCAGGCCAGGGCTTTGATGGCGGGGATGGGAGTGTAGACCCAGGTTCCCAGCTCCTCCGGACACACCCTCTGCTGGGGATCCAGAGGCCCATTTTCCAAGTGCAAGCAGATCTTTTGTGTCTCCCTATCAGTGCTTCCAGGAACAACCTGTCAAAATAAATTGTATATTGTGGATTCTGGGGGGCTGGAGGGACCAGCTGTTACCAAAATGCCTGGACTAATTTTAAATCTATTCATTATGCATGATTAATTACCAAAACCCTGAGAGAAATAAGTGAACATAGCTCCTATAGCACGTGTCAAAGTCACGCCAAGGATGTATTATTGGACTACCCCTCTCCTTTCATGGTACAACGTTTACACACACCCTAAACCCTGCTTCCCCTGTTATTAACACCTTACCTTATTGTGGTACATTTGTCACATGTAATGAACCAGCATTTTTAACTAAAGTGTATCTTTTATTCAGGTTTCCTTAGTTTTTACATAATGTCCTTTTTTTTCCGGTTCCAGGATCCTATCCAGGATACCACATTACATTGTTGTCATGTCTCCTGGGGCTTCTCTTAGTTCTGACAATTTCTTAGACTCTCCTTTTTCTTAATGACCTTGACAGTTTTGAGGAGTACTAGGCAGGTGTTCTGTAGAATGTCCTCTATTGGAATTTGTCTGATATTTTTCTCACTACTAGACTGGTGCTGTGGGTTTTGGGGAGGAAAACCACAGAGGTAAGTGTTATTTTTATCACATTACATCAAGGGTACATACTATCACTGTGACTTATCACAACTGATGTTAATCTTGATCATCTGCCTCATGTAATGTCTGTAAGATTTTTCCACTGTAATGTTACTCTTTTTTGTTTGTTTTGTTTTACTTCCTTTTCATACTCTACTCTTTGAAAGAAAGTCACTGCATGAAGCCCACATCAATTCTTTGGAATTCTTCTGCGTAGGATATTTGTCTCTTCCCTCATATTTATTTGTTTATTCATTCATTTAGTTATCAGTATGGACTCATAGATATTTATTTTATATTTTGGGTTATAATCTGACATTACCGTATTTATTTTGTTGTTCAAATTGGGAGCTCTTTCAGTTGGCTCCTGTGTCTCTTTGACATACCCCCATCTTTGCATGTGTGTGTGTGTGTGTGTGTGTGTGTGTGTGTGTGTGTGTCCTTACTTTCTGGTACAAGATGCTGTAAGCTTATCTTGCATATTTCCTTCCCTAGTCCTAGAATCAGTCAGTTCTTCAAGGAGCCCTGGTTCATTTCATTGGAGAAGGGTATTAGAAACCAAGATCTGGGTGCTAGGTGTGCACATTGCTACTGGAGTGACACAGTAAATTAGGAGAGTGTCATCATTTGTAAAATGGAGGCACCCAGTGCTTCCCTGTCCTCCCAGTTACATCACTCATACGATGACATAACTGTTACAAAGTAGAGACTCAGTTTCCCATGACATAGGTGAAACACAGTGCTAATTCAGTTTCCTGGTATTAGAGTATTCCCCTGATCCCTAGGTTTGGATGATCTGAGAGAGAAGCCCCCTAGGAGATCTCCATCACCCCTTTTTTTCCAGATAGGAAAACAGTCTACAGAGGGGCAGTGTCTTGCTCAAGATCCTAGAATGAGCTTGCAAAGCTGGACCTGTGGGAAGATGGTCTCCAGATTCCTACACGGGGCCATCCTCCAAGCCTCATATTCATCCATCACCCCCACTTCCCTACCTGGCTCTGTCACTGCTGGATACTGAAGGATGCCATTTCCCTAGGAAAAAAGTGCCTGGAAGCCATGGAGCTCTTCCGGCCCCATGTTCAGACCTGGGAACTCCCTGTGGGGGTGAGTCTTCTCCAGCTGCAGTCTTTCTGTCCAGCGCTCATTTTGAAAAGGTTGTTCTCAAGGAAGCTAGAAACCAGTGCAATCATATTGGAAGGCCTAGGCTTCCTGATAGAGAAGATGCTACTCGGAGAATTTCTCCTCTCTCAGCATCCATCTATCCTTCCTCCAGGGGACAGAACCCCTCCCCTCAAATAACCTGTTTGTCACATTTGTCCCAAGAGCAGAGCTCCAAAGTAATGGGAAAAGGGTTCAGGGAAATCTGAGTCACCCACCTTCTCCCCACCTCACCCCCAGGGTTGTCTTTCTCAGGAAGCGGTGACCTCAATCAGAAGCCACCTGCTGCACCCACTTCACTTAAAACCACCTCGAACCTCCAGGCTTGACGTGTCTCCCTTAAGGAGAAGCCAGCTCTATTCTACCTACTTTCTTTAAAGGCAATTCTTTCCTCCTCACGTTCCATTCTGACTCCATCCTCCACGGCACGTGGAATTTATTCCTGCATCACTTCTTTGTATCTGCACCAGCTCCACGATGAGGATGGGATGCAGGCCGCTTAGAGTGATCTCCCTCCCATCCGACTGTCCAGAACACTCTCAGGCAGAGGGGCACAGGATGCCAGCATTAACTCCACTCGTTCACTTCACGGATAACCAACGTGAGGCTCGGAGAGGCCAAGAGATTGCTCAAGACCCACAGCTCTTTGGAGATGACCCAGAATTGCCTAGACCAGATGTTCTATCATGAAATGATCTATCTATCTATCTATCTATCTATCTAGTCTATCTATTGATTGATCCAATCATCTACCTATTAAAATTCCTCACAGCAGACTTGGTATCTCCTAGCATGGAAGGTTCAGTTGTGAGCAGGCAGGGATGTTTCATTAGCCCTTGAGGGATTAAAAGAGTCCCTGTGCCCATGGAGAGAGGGTTTCTGAGGAAGGAAAGCTTCCCCTACATGCCATCTGCCCCTGAGCAGCCTTCAGCACCGTCGCTGGGCTCAGGGTCAGATGTCAGAATGTCCCTTTTCCAGAAGCCATTGGAAGCTGCAGGGAGCTTGCCAGAAGAAAGAATATCCTCAGTCTCCCGGTCTGAGCAATGAGGAGCTGGCACAAATGAGTCTGAGGAAGGCCTTCGAAAACCGTTGCATTCAACCTGTTAAGAACACAAACCCTTTTCTCTCCTCAGTTCTGGTTTAGTAGGTTTGGGATGGGATCTAACCCGGGGGGTTCTAGGACCCAGTACATTTGTAAACCACGGTGATAGGCTGCTTTGACCTCAGGAGAATCTGCAAGGGACAATCAGCCATAGTGAAGATCAAAGCTGATAAAACCAGTTCTTCCTTCCCCGCTGCCCTGTGAGCTAGGGCTGCAGGGAGATTCCAGGCCGTGGGCACCGGGCAGCCCTGGATTCTGTCATTTGTGCCCCTCACTCACCAGAAGCCAGGGAGCCAGTTTCTCTGCTTCTAAGCAACTCCAGCTTCTGAAACTTTGAAGCTAACATGTGCAAATTGCTTCAGGGAATGTCCATTGCCCAAATCCAATTCTAATACTACTATGTTGCTAGAGCACTTGCTACTGAGAATGAGCTAATGCGAGACTGATGTTTAGAAAAATCTTTACAGAAAAGCAAAATGGGCTGGGCTTGGGGGAAGCTACACAATTTGCAAATTTCCTCCCTGCTTTCCTTCCTCTCTTGTTTATTCTTCCTTTCCCCTCCCACCTCCCCTGCCCTCCCTGTTTTTCTCTTTTACTTCCACATCCTGGGAACATTTTAATTTTGGAAAGAAATGCTATATAAGCCAAAGTTATGTGATATGTGAAAGTATGGGGTGTGGGAGGGGAGGATAAGAGGGAGGCATCTCAACACTTACCAAGGCAAGGAATTAGCTTTGAAGAGGATTCTAGAAAAACAACAAGCTAAGCGGCGGTCTTCCAGTCTTCACCATCATCCTAGAAGCCACCTCTGAAGTGTCAGAACACTTAAAGGTGCAATGACTCGTTTAGATCCTGGGGGCCAAACAGCCCTTATCCCAAGAAAGGCCAGGGCAAGCATGAGAATAAAGTGCCTTCTTTTCAGCTGACGTATAGTTGATTTACAATATTGTGTTCATTTCAGGTGTACAGCATAGAGATTCAGTATTTTTGCAGATTATATTCCATTATAGGTTATTACAAGATAATGGGTATAATTCCCTGTGCTATACCGTATATCCTCGGTGCTTATCTATTTTATATATAGTAGATGATATCTGTTAATCCCATACCCCTAATTTGTCCCTCCCGCATCCTCTCTTGCCTTTGGTAACCCCAAGTTTATTTTCTGTATCTGTGAGTCTCTTTCTGTTTTGTATATTCATTCATCTGGCTCCCCATACAGCAATTCAATCAAGTGTTGCTGCACTGCCCAGCCCCTCTGCTCTTGGCTGAGATTTTTAAAATGTGTGACTGGTAAATCGTAATCTGAACATTTGGATTGCACGAGAAGAGACAGAAATCTAGAAGTGAACATGGAAAGCAATTTCTCAAATAAGCAGAAGCTTAGTTCTTGGGTCTGGAATGACAGTTGATGGCTTCATCCAAAGGCTGCCCTGGAGAGGAGCGTTGGCTTGGGGTGGTATCGGGTGGAATGTTTTATAAAAAGAAAGGGGAGTGTTGGTGAGTCAAGCAGAAGTCAGTTAAAAGAGCACCTATTGCATCTGAGAATTCCCAAGGAACAGCTCTCCTCCTCGGTGTGCTGTCTTCTTGAGCTGTGCTCCCAGCCTCCCACCGCCCGCCATGCTGGGGCTGGGGTTCACTATCTCATAGACCAGCCTCTCTGCTCCCTGGTTCAGGGGAATGCCTCCCTGGGTCAGCTGTGCGTGTCATTGTAATGAAACGGTTTACAAAGACCAATGAAATAAGAGTGCTGAAGGAGAGTGGTTTCCACAAAAACTAATTTTAATTCTTTGGAAAGGCTCTCCCTGTAAAGGGAAGTCACTAAAAATAACTGCAATTGAATTAGGCATGGGCGAGATGACTTTAAAATATTGAGGAAAATTGTATAAATCTAAAAATACCTGCACTCATAAGACTTTAAGTTCTCCCTTATTTTAACGGAATCAAAATTGGAAATTATAGGCGATGTGTTTGGGGTGGGGTTTACGTAAGAAAGAAGACTGGGGGGCTTCCCTGGTAGCGCAGTGGTTGAGAATCTGCCTGCTAATGCAGGGGACACGGGTTCGAGCCCTGGTCTGGGAGGATCCCACATGCCGCGGAGCAACTGGGCCCGTGAGCCACAACTACTGAGCCTGCATGTCTGGAGCCTGTGCTCCGCAACAAGACAGGCCGCGATGGTGAGAGGCCCGCGCATGGTGATGAAGAGTGGCCCCCACTTACCGCAGCTGGGGAAGGCCCTCGAACAGAAGGGAAGACCCAACACAGCCAAAAATAAATTAATTAACTAAAAAAAAAAAAAAAAAAGAAGACTGGAAACTCCAGACAAAGGACTTGGTCTCAAAGAAAAGCTCTTGGCATGCCATGAAATTCTCGCTTAATGAATGACGTAGGTTTTAAGTTAGAGTACAATGTTTAATGTGTTATTGTTTCATGATTAATGGGAATCGTAAAACTCATGATGGGTCATATATGGCTCAAAAAGGAGGTTAGATTTTTCCCTGCAGCAGTGGAAAACCCCTGAAGAATTCTAAGTAGGCAGTGATGTGATTGGTTCGGCCTCTCAGGTAGATCACTGTGTATTGGAGATGGATGGAAGGGGGTGGGGGCCGGCATCAGAAGAAAGAGATCAGCAAAAAAGCTAGAATATGGGATGAGTGGTAAGAGTCTTGAATCAAGAAAAGGGAGATGGAAAGAAGGGGACAGAACAGAGGAAATATTTGGGAGGAAGAACAGACGGGATGAGGTGGTTCGACCCAGGGGTTTGTAGTCTGGGTGACTGGGTGGGTGGTGGGAGATGCCTCTAATTAGTTCATGGGAGATTCAGTTGCACTAACAGGGACCGGGCAAAAATTTGATTGAATCAAGACAGGAGTTGGGCTTCCCTGGTGGCGCAGTGGTTGAGAGTCCTCCTGCCGATGCAGGGGACACGGGTTCGTGCCCCGGTCCGGGAGGATCCCACACGCCGCGGAGCGGCTGGGCCCGTGAGCCATGGCCGCTGAGTCTGCGCATCCAGAGCCTGTGTTCCGCAACGGGAGAGGCTACAGCAGTGAGAGGCCTGCGTACCGCAAAAAAAAAAAAAAAGACAGGAGCTGGTGCATGCTCTGTACGAGGTCTCAAATGGACTTCCCCTTCCTGTCTGTCTTCCCAGGAGCAACATGTCTTTTCAGAGCCACATGGAAGTGTTCAGTTCTTGAAGCCCCACCCCAAATGGAGCTGATCCCCCAGATGGGTGTGCACCCCTGCTCTATCTCAAGCTCTTACACTCTAGCACTGAGCTTACTACCTTGAATCCTAGAGTTATTTGTTCGCTCATCTCTCTTTCCTATTAAATTGCGAACCTGATACCAGAGGCAACAACTTCTTCAACTTCATGCCATTAATTCATAACCCAGTGTCAAGCACATACTGATACCTCAAGCAATTATGATTAGTCATAAACTAATCAACAGTGTCATCTTCCAAATGATTATTTGAATTATACTGGTTTCTCCATCTGCTCTGCACATTGCCGTAGCTATCTCTGCTGATAGTAATTTTTATCAAAAATTTATTAGTTCTATCCTACCTCCTACATCCAAAAAGAATCTGATACAATGACATCAGTGACATATAAAACAGAGGTGATAGTAAGAGCATTAAATCTGTGGGAACAACTTATAGAGATTAAAAGAAAAAAGCAAATTTATCAGAACCTAAGATTATTGTAATTTAGAATTGATTTTGTTCCTGAGATTCCTGACTACCCAATGTTAAAGAGGAAATTATTGAAGCGACATATGGAATTTTTCCAAATCGTGTTTTATCAAACAGTTCCATAGGACACCAACAGGCCATATCATTGGGGGAGGGGAAGACCAGAGCATGCCCTGGGGGTCCTGTTCCCGAATTAGTATAAAAAGTTAAAGATGTTTTCTTTACTAGAAAACATCCTGAGGTTGAATATGGTCAGGCGATGTCCTGAATCTCTCAGGGGCGTTATTGAAACCAGTTGTCTTAGCACTTTATTAAATCTCCCAGAATGGTGTTCTATGGAACCCCAGTCTGGGGAATATTGGTTTAATGCGGGCCAGAACGCTGCAGTTTCAGGAGAGGTGGCTAGAGTCTAATCATTATGAGCCCTCAGGCAGATGAGCTGGTGCTCCATATGTACAGGCTGCTGAAAAAATTTCCCCTGCTGTTCTGTGCATTCCTTTTTCTTTTTCATTTTATTTAAGGTATAATTTAAATACAGTACAATTCCCCCCCCCCACCCCGCTTTCATGTTCATTTCTGCCAATTTTGACAAATGCATGCAGTTGTGTAACCACCATCACAACCAGGATACAGAACAGTTTCGTCAACCCCCCCCCAATTTCCTTGTATCCCTTTATAGCTAATGCTCTCCCCCACCCCTTGTCCCTGGCAACCACTGATCTGTCTTCCGTCTCTACAGTTTTGCCTTTCTAGAATATCATATAAAAAGAATCCGGCAGTATGTAGCCTTTTGAGTCAGTGCAATGCTTATGAGTTCACATAAGTTTCACTTCTCAGTGGCACATTGTTTTTATTGCAGGTAGGGAGGGACCATATCCATTGACTATCCATCCACCAGTTGAAGGACGTGTGGATTGTTTTCAGTTTTTTGACGATTACTAAGAAAATTCCTCTAAGCGTTAGTATATAGGTTTTTTGTAAACCTGAGTTTCAAATCATTAGGTAAATAGCTAGGAGTGGGAATGCTGAGTCATAGGGTGAGTGTATGTTTAACTCTGGAAGAAACTACCACCTAGTTTTCCAGGGTTTTAGGCTTTTGTTCCATAGGAGAGCCTCGGAGCAGGATGGTATTTCTGCCTCTCCTCCTGCTGTTCCTTTCCTGAGGGGGCCCCACCAGGGAGACTTTTGTTTGTTTTTGTTTTGTTTTGTTTTGTTTTGCGGTACGCGGGCCTCTCACTGTTGTGGCCTCTCCCGTTGCGGAGCACAGGCTCCGGAGGCGCAGCCTCAGCGGCCATGGCTCACGGGCCCAGTCGCTCCACGGCATGTGGGATCCTCCTGGACCGGGGCACGAACCCGTGTCCCCTGCATCGGCAGGCGGACTCTCAACCACTGCGCCACCAGGGAAGCCCTAGGGAGACTTTTGAAGGTCTCTGGCCCCTAGTCTTTTGTGTGAGCAGCCGAGGCGGTCCGTGAAGAGCACCTGACGTGGGTACAAATCCCCCTTGTATCTGTGCTCCCCCCCGCCCCACCCTGGGCATCTCTAATCTCTTATTTGCCTACCTAGCCTTTAACAACCTATTAACATCTTAGCTGAATTCTCCTCAGTGGTGTCCAGTGACACAAGTCCTCAGAGAGCTGTCTGTAGGTGGAGGTACCAGTCTTTCCTCAGATGTCTGGTTAGTTGGTTGCCCCGTGACCTGGGCTCTCTGATGGGTTCAGGAAAATGTGTGACCCTGCAGACCTCCTAACGCCTAGGGGTGGGAGCGATGCTTTTTCCAGCTCTTTTCATCCTGTACGGAAGCTGGAAGTCCTGCAGGTGAAAATTTACGCATGTAAACTTGAAACCTGCTGTATCATCCTCCTCTATCTCAGGGTATTCAGAGAAAGAACAGGTGAGGTCTGCTGGAAGATGACTTTGTCATTCAATCGTCCATTTGGCCATTCTTTATTGAACCCTACTTTGAGCCAGGTGCTGAGCTGGGACTGGAGATTGAATAGTGAATTAAGAGGGGCTGCTTGCTCCCAAGGAACTTAGTCTAGTAGAGAGACAGATCCATAGGCATCTGTCAGTCAGTGAGCACAGGGTGTTGCAGGGAATGTTATCCAGTGGGGGGTAGGAATCGGGAGTTGTCCAGGAAAGCTTCCCAGAAAGAGTGATGTCAGAGACCGAGGTGAATCTGTCCAGGGGGCATGGGATGGGCTGTATCTGTGGGGAGTGCAGTTCATGTGGCTGGAACACGGACACAGGGTACCAGGAGGTTGGAGAGAGTTGAGTCTGGTGTGCCAAGTAGGCGGATTCATGGAGCGGTCATGAGCCAGCTGGGCTGTCGAGTCTGAGTCCTGGCCCTGCCACTTAGCATCTGGGTGGCCTCAGATAACTATTTACTTTCTCTCTTCCTCAATTTTCTCCTCTTGGAAGTGAAGATATGGCAGCACCTACCTCATACACTTGTGAGATGTGAGATGTGTGGTGACATGGAAGGCACTTAGCACAGGGCCTGTCATTGTAAGGGCTTCAGGATTAGCTGTAGTTATGCAGGAACCAGACTGTGAGGGGTCCTGAGAGCCACGAGAACGGGTCTGGATAAGGTCTTGAAGGAGTTGCGAAAGTTGGAAGGTTTCAAGCAGGAGGGTGATATGATTAGCTTCGCTTCAAAAGATAAATTTGACTGCAGAACAGGTGGGGGATTGAAAAGGAAAGGAACTGGAGTTGAGGAGGGCATTTGGGAGGCAGAGATGACCGGGACCTGAAGCAAGGTGGAGGCAGGGGCTGGAGAGGGGAGTGGATGAATTGAAGGTAGAATGGACACAGCTGGTGCTTGGCTTAAAGGGAACAGGAAGGCAAGAGTGATGCAGCTCAGCTTTCTATGGAGGAGGCTCACATAACAGGAAGGTGTAGAAATGCTCTTAATTCTCATCAGCAGGCATCATGTCTTCTGAAGTTCTACATTCTCCAAACCTTGTGTAGTCCCTGGCATAGAGAATGTGCTCAAAAAATATCTGTCAGCAGAAGGATTGGCTTCCCCACTTGGTAAGTCACCAAGGTAAATCTAAGTGGAGACCTTTGAACGTCTAACTGGGACCTTGCTGAACTTTTTTTAACTCTTAAATCCAAAAGAGAAAGGTACATGTAATGAAGGGAATTCAAGAAAGTACAAAGTAGCAGTAAACTTAACTTCTCTGAAAAAAATCCAGCACCTTGTAACAAAAATGCGGCAATCTTCTGCAACTTGCCTCTCAGCCATGACTTCAAGGCAACCTCCAGTTTCAGGCTGTGAAAAAGATTTTCACTGCTGGGGAAACTGACAAGAAAATCATATCTCTGGAAGTTTGATAAAGAAGATATCGTCTTCCACTTTTCCCTTGAACTTAGTCAAAAACGTTCCCCAAGACGCAAAAGTCATCTTTTCCTTCCCTCTCTCCATCTCCAACACCCATTGTCCCCTCTGCCATCCACTCCAGTCAAATATTTCAGCTGTAAAATTGGCATGATTTCAAGGTCAAAAATGGGTTCATTTTCCCTGCCGTGAAAAGTCACACACTCATTCAATTTATGAGAGGTGATTACGATACTTTGTCCTTCAAAAAGCCTTTCTGGCTTATAGCAGCACCAGAAGAAAATTCCTAAAAAACCATCTCTGAAATTCATTGGGTCTGAAGAAGGATCAAGTGCAGCCTTTTTCAATACATTTACTCTGTATGTCTCTTGTGTTCAACAAGGAACAGTCATGGGTAAATCAAAAGAGAGACGGAGATACAGAGAGAGACAGGGATGGTGACAAAGAGAGAGCTCATCTGAATTTGAAAGATGAGTATGTCCTGCCCAGGTTTCTCACCCCAAGCTCCAGGGCTCCTGACAGCTTGCTTTGAGGACTTTGTGTCAGGCACCAGCCAGGTGCCAGAGGGACACAGGCGTGATGGGCTGCAGGATCCTTCAAGAAATCCTTAGCATGTTGGCAGGATAATGAGACATGGCTGAATGCCAAAGGTGACAGGAATAGATGCGATCTGCAAGGAGGAGATGGGGGGAGGAGGAGGTAAGGGGTCAACTGAGAACCCAGGGAGGAGCAAAGGCAACTCATACCTGGGGAACCAGTGATGCCCCCAGAGCCTGGTGGCAGGGCTTCTCATACAGGACTCCATTCAATTCTCATAACACCTCTACAAATCAGATGTCACCATCCTGCTTGCAGACGAAGAAAAGGAGGTTCCGAGAGGTTAAGCAAAGTACCCAAGTCAACAGTCAAACTGAAGTTTGTCTTTTCTAAAGCTATTACGTGTGGTAGGCAGAGTAATGGCCTCCCAAAGATGTGCACGCCTTACTCTCTGGAACCTGTGAATATGTTATGTTGCATGGCAAAGGGGAATGAAGGTTGCACATGGAATTAAGGTTGCTAATCAGCTGACTCTGAGATGACAAGATTCTCCTGGACTAGCCAGGAGGACCCAATGTAATCACAAGGGTCCTTATAAATGGAAGAGGGAGGCAGAAGAGAGAGCACTAAAAGGTGGCAGCTGGGGAAGGACGCCACCTGCCATTGCTGGCCTTGAAGATGGAGGAAGAGGGTCATGAATAGGGAGGGCAGGCGGCCTCTGGAAGCTGGAAAAGGTGAGGAAACAGATTCTCCCCTAGAGCCTCCAGAAAGAATACAGCCCTGCTGATGCCTGATTTTAGCCCAGTAAGATCCGTGTTGGACTTCTGACCTCCAGAATTGAAAGAAAATTAATTTGTACTATGTAAGCCACTAAATTTGGGGTAATTTATTGTAACATCAGTAGAAGACCAATGCATTAGCCCCACTTTTAAGCTGGATTTTTAAAATTCAATAGTGTTTCAATAGACATTTCATGCCTGGAGAACCACATAGACTAAAACAACAGAGGCAGGTGAGTCAGGCTGCCTGATTGAAGTCTCCATTCCACCCATTACTAGCTGTATTACCTTGGGCACATTGTTTACATTTTGTAAGACTCTGTTTTCTTCTCTGTAAAATAGAGATAATCAAAATACGTGCCACACAGTGGTGGTGTGAGGATCAAATGAGACAATGCATAAAGATGGACTTGTGTGGTGCCTGCTGCAGACTAAGTGCTCAACAAACTGAAATTATCACATCATCACCATCATCATCCTCACTACCACTACCAACATCATCACATCACCACCATCATCATCACGTCACCGTCATCATTGTCACATCACCATCATCACATCACCATCATCATCAGCACATCACCACCATCATCATCACTATCACCACCATCATCAGCACGTCACCACCATCATCGTCACGTCACCGTCATCATCATCACGTCACCGTCATCATCAGCACATCACCACCATCATCATCACTATCACCACCATCATCATCACGTCACCGTCATCATCATCACGTCACCGTCATCATCATCACATCACCATCATCATCAGCACATCACCACCATCATCATCACTATCACCACCATCATCATCACGTCACCGTCATCATCGTCACGTCACCATCATCATCAGCACATCACCACCATCATGATCACTATCACCACCATCATCATCACTATCACCACCATCATCAACACATCACCACCATCATCATCACATCACCATTAGCAGCAGCACATCACCACCATCATCATCACTATCACCGTCATCATCATCACATCACCACCATCATCATCACTATCACCATCATCAGCAGCACATCACCACCATCATCATCACGTCACCGTCATCATCGTCACGTCACCACCATCATCATCACGTCACCATCATCATCATCACTATCACTACCATCATCCTCACTACCACTACCATCATCATCACATCACCACCATCATCATCACATCACCATCATCATCAGCACATCACCACCATCATCATCACATCACCATCATCATCCTCACTGTCACCACCATCATCATCACGTCACCATCATCATCATTACAACACCATCATCATCCTCACTATCACTACCATCATCATCACATCACCACCATCATCAGCACATCACCATCATTATCATCATTGTTGTTATTAAAGAGTCTCTGGATGGGGGGAAGGTACTGGGACATGTGGGCCTAGGATCGGAAGGAACAATTGAAGTGCGCTGCCTTACCAGCCCCACCTCTTCCACTTCCTCCGCCCTCTGCAGGCACCTCTGTGTGGCATCCTCTCGCTGCAACTGGAACCTCCCCCTGGGTTAAGCCTGGGTCTTTTGAACCCAGGACAGGCTCTGGGCTGGGTCTGGGGCACCTTTTGGCATGCACGTTTTGATATACACATCTGGGCTCTGCCCATCTATAGCTCCTTCCCCCAGTGCCCCAGGGACCCAGGCCTTCATTGGCAGCAGCCCAAGAGGGGGTAGGGCAGAGATGCCTCTTGCAATGAAAGGGAGCTGAGGTCCAACTTCTCAGAGAGACCATCTCTGGGGTTTTGCCAGCTTTTCCAGAGATCACACAACTGGACTCCAAGGCCTTGAGCTCAGCCTGCAGCATCTGTTCTGGTCCTCCCCCACCCCTGCTCCCATCCCTCACCTCTTTGGCTCATGGCTTCCATCCAGCAGGACTTCTGGTGCTGTTCTGGGGCAGAAAGGTGTGCCTGATTCAGCAAAGTGAGATTTGCAGAGAATTCCAGGAGAGGCAGTTAGGTTGCGAGGGATGGGAACCACAAGTTCAAGTAAAAAGAGGTAAAGGAGACCAGGGACAGTCCTGTTAAGGTACCACAACTCCAAGGACAGAAAACCAAGTGCAGCCAGCTCTCTCACATGCTGGAACCAGCAGAAAGCTGCAGGGGGGCCAGTCTTCTCTATCATCTCAGACACAGTGTGTCTTGCCCACCCTGCTCCTCACTGGGCATCTGCTATAGATCTCATCACGACTATGATATCATTGCTGCTAGGCCGTGGATGGGACTGGATATATTAACTCATGTATTCATCCTGATACCTCCAATGCAAAGTCAATGCCACAGGCTCTTCCTCACCTTCTACCAACCCAAATTTGATCCTCCCTTTCTTCCACAGTGAGGACCCTGGTTCTAAATTGTCACTATGTTTGTTCATTTGCTCCATCCCATAATGTACATCCAATAGTCTCAGACTTACTACATTATTACCACTACCAACCACAAACCTGTGATATCTGCTTGCTGTTCTTTTTGTCCTTAGAATATATTGCAGTGAGGGTGTGCCTTCTGGGGGCTCTAGTCAAAGGCAAGTGCAGCTTTACTGCTATAACCCATGAGGCACCAAGAGATTCAGAAAACGAGGCACTTCCCAGTCTACCTAAGCCATGGGTGTCTGTCCACCCTCTGAAGCTCAAACACAGCCCTGGAAGGCGTGTTCACAGTGCTGGGTAAAAAAAACACAGGGTCATCCCCTCAGCAAGCTAGGTTGGTCAATGACGCTATTTTACCTGGTGTCTGAAGCCAAATAGAGCTTCAAGGGCATAAGGCGTTCCCTCCAGTCCAGACGCAGGTCAGGCAGCTCTGGAGACACAATAAACATGCCTGCAACAGTCAGGACATAGAGTTTTCTGGGGGTATCAGAGACTACTAAGCAAGCTTCTATACATTCATAGGCATCCTCCTGCATTCACTGGGCAGCCATTGTGTAGTCAGCACAGGGCACATGGCCAAACCTAGCCAGCAGTTACTGAGAGTTGATTACGTCCCTGGCATGCTCTCTAGTGATCTACAAGCATCGTGTCACGTGATCCTCGCCTTATGACAGCACAGGGGCCAGCACTATTATTAACTCCACTTTACAGATGAGGAAGGAGCAGGCTTGGGGGCCAGGGTTTAAACTCAGGCCACTTGACTCTGGTCTCTGTCTTAGTTAGTGTGGGCAGCCTTCCATGTGGTGGAAGGAAACCGCATTTACACCAGAGAGACTTATGACACACCTACCTGACCAGACCATCCTGGTTTGCCCAGGACTTTCCAGGTGTCAGTGCTGAAAGTCCCACATCCCAGGAGACCTCTCAGTCCTGGGCAAACCTGGGTGGTAGTTCACTCTCAATGTCTCTTGGCCCCATCTTTTTTCAGCTGTGATTAAATGGATCCTCAGGCCTCAAGGACTTTACAGGTCATCTTGTCTAGGTCTCACGCTACGCTTGACCCTCTCCACTGTGTCCCTGTGATGTGGTTTACTCACCTCTGCTTTTACTTCTCCAGAGGTCAGAAACTCACAAGTGTCCCAGTCAGCCCTTGCTGTTGGATAGGGCTGGCTCTGAGGGAGGCAGTGGATAGAGAGGAAAATCTGAACCCTGGACCACACAGCTGGGAGCGCCTCGGCTGGCAGACTTGCTGAGCTCCTGAGCTTGCTGGGGCCCATTTGGAGCCTCAGGCCTGAGTGGCCCTTACTCCCCACATGCTGAGCTTTATGCACAGTGGAACTCCACTCTGGATTTGGATGGAAGATCACCCCGTGGGGCTTGGGATGGCTTTCTGTGGGGCCGGATGACACTCTCTGGAAGTATGGAAGAGTCAGCCCCTTGTGGGGCAAGTCTGGACTCGGAAGCAGGAGGCAGGCGGGTCCACTCCTGCTACGTTCTCCCTGCAGGGAATGGGGATAACTGCTGATGAGTACAGGGTTTCTTTCTGGGGTGATGAAATGTTCTAAAATTAGATTGTATGGATGGCTGCACAACTCTTGAGTATACAAAAACTACTGAACTGTACACTTTAAATGGGTGAATTTTGTGGCATGTGAGTTATGTTTCCATAAAGCTATTATAAATGAAACAGTGAGATAAATATATGTTATTTTAAAAAGTGTACATATATGTATGGACACATATAAGACATGTATATAATGAAAGATATATGTGTATATATATGTGTGTGTATATATGTGTCTGTGTGTATATATATATGTGTGATATGTATAAAAATTGTATTGGTTATTTGAATATGAAGAACAACCTGTATATATACAGGTTACAGCTGTTTAATGTACTGTTTTTGTTCTATTCTTCCTACTTTTCTGTAGGTCTTTAACTTTTAAAAGTAAAATTTTGGGGAAAGTAAAGTTGCCATCGTTGGACTGGGAAGGCAACCCACCCATCTGAGAGGCAGCCGGTGGTCCCAGCCCTCTTAGGCCTCTGCAAAGCCATTCACTTGACTTCTAACTGCTTGGGCTCTTGCCAAATGGGCACTACCTGAGGTGACTGGCTCCATACCTCACAATCAGAAAATTCAAGTTTTCAAAGCTTGATCCTCCAGGCCTGCCTGTCAGGGGAGCAGACTTAGTGAGAAGACCTCCCTCCTCAGCATCACCTGATGCTTTTGCTAATCATGCTGATCCCAGGGCTGGACCCTCTGAATCAGAACCTCTGTCCAGATGTACACATGTTGAACAAGCTCCTGAGATGTTCTTGTGCCCATTCATGTTGAGAAACTCTAGATGGGTAGCTTGTTCCTTTTGCACCTTCACTGACTGTGGGTTTTGAGGATTACATAGCAAAGATTCTAGGTCAGAATAGACAGCTACGGGTGTAACTGACCTATGCAAAATGCAGTCACCACCCACCACCGCCCGCCCGGGAAACACACTGTGGATGTCCCCAGAGACCCAACCAACGTCACATAGTCACCTTGTCAGAAGAGATTCCTCTCAACACTGTCACCTCAGGAAGGAAGCTTTGGGGTTGTCCCCCAAGGTCCCAAGGACATGCCTGTGGAACAGTAAAGACAGCGAGCTGGCAACACCCCGATTTTGTTCCCCGACTTTGGGCAAGAATGATCCCCAGAGATGCTCACAGGTCACTGCTTGCGTTTCCTCCCACGCATCCCCTGCCTGGTGCCCGACATCAGAAGGATGACTCAGCTGCAAGAGGCTGCGGCCTGCAGGACACAGGTCTCAGGAGGGGCCCTGAGTAAGGACGCCTGTAAAGGGCCCGCTTCCTTAACATCCTGGTGCTTGACGGAGATCAGCCCTATTTTTCTCATCTTCTTTGTCAAGATACTGCCCTTTCATACCTACTTCCAACTGAGAGTTTTATTAGTAACCCAAAATATTATCTGTGATTATCTGTAGGCCTTTGACAAGAGTGGGAAAAAATAACCTCATTAAGTCCCCTTTTTATTAAATGTTTAAATGGGATCCACTCAGAAGGATTTCAAGTTATGCACTGTTGAATCAGAAGATGAATCTTGACAGGCAAGAGGCACTTAAGTCCATTTACAAAGTTTTGTTTACTTGCTGTTGAGTTGTATACATTTTTAAACAGCCAAGCAAAACCCAAACCAGTCATTGCCTGAACTCATGTTTGTGAAAATGGGGAAAGAATCTTCCCAATCAGAATGAGGTCATGCTCCTGAGGTTGAGGAAGGTCAGGAGTTTTGCCTGAATCATTTTATAAAGTTTATTTGAGATGGAAGATTTAACAATGTAAGCAAATGCTAGCTTAGTGATATCATTAGATGTCACCAATTAAGATGTTTGCCTGACTTCAGCTGACTTGCCCCCTGCTCTGAATTCTGTTAGGGGGTCAGGGGACATTCTCCACTTGATGCCTCACCGGGGCAGAGACAGTGGTTGTTTGCCCCCAGCAGGGTGGTTGTCCTGGAGGACAGACCTCCAGAGGAGAGGCAGGTCTGGGGCACAGTTCAGGGCCCTGCCCTGTCTGGGAAGTGGCCAGGCCAGAGGTGTCTTGAGATAGTTCCCTGAGCCCAGGCCACATCAGTTGGAGACAGGAGTCAGGGGACAGAAAGAAGGCTTTCTCTCTTCCCCAGCTGGCTCCTTCGGGGTGGTCAGCAGCTTGAAGAGTTGGAAAGGGGCAGTTGGGATATTAAATAAAGTGAAATTTGGGGACAATTTGATCTAGTCACCTATGATCTTAGCGAAACAATGAGAGAAATTCCTCAAACCAAATATTTGGGGAATGTATATAGAATCAACCTCACTAACCCCCCAGCACCTACCTTTCTTTCTTTCTTTCTTTTTCTTTCTTTCTTTCTTTCTTTCTTTCTTCCTTTCTTTCTTTCTTTCACCAAACCTTGAGGCTTGCAGGATCTTAGTTCCCCGACAAGGGATTGAACCCAGACGCCTGCAGTGAAAGCACTGAGTCCTAACCAGTGGATTGCCAGGGAATTCCCTCTGTAGCACCTTCTTAGTAGAGCCAACCTCATCATCCAAGTCTTCAAGGCTCCCAGGCGCCATTCTGAGTTTTGCTCCTGCTTCCTGCACCATCCTCAGGGCCTGTCCTTGGCTCAGAGGGCCTCCTTTGCCTGGAATAGTTTGGAAGTGTCATCTCCCAAACTGCATACGTTGCCAGGCCAGCTTAGATGTGACTTCTTCCAGGAAACCTACTATGATTGCTCTATGGAGAGATTTTATCTTTCTCTTTTGAACTCCCATGATCGATCACTGCTCGCTCGCTTTTTCTCTTTCTCTTTCTCTGAAAGTCAGATTTAAGTGGGTTCTTGCTATTTTTATTTTTAGATCACTCCATCACAGTTTATTTCCATATAGGTTATATGTTCTCTACTATAATTATAGATTAACATACTATTTAAATCATTTCAGTAGCTTTGTAGTTAGACCTGTGTTGAAATCCTGGCTTCACCAGTTAGTGGCTGGACTTTGGGTCTACTTTTACTTTATGTCTCAGTTTCTTTTTCTGTGAAATGGAGTGTTATGGACTGAATATTTGAATATCCCCCCCAACTCATATGTTGAAGCCTCTACCACTAATGTGATGCTATTAGGAAGTGGGACCTTTAGGAAGTAATTAGATTTAGATGAGGTTGTCAGTATGGGGGCTCCCATGATACGATTAGTGCCCTTATAAGAAGAGACAGGAGAGCTAGCTAGCTCACTCTCTCTCCCCCATGTGAAAACACAGTGAGAAGACAACCATCTGCAAGCCAGGCAGCAGGCCCTCACCAGGAACCAAATCAGCTGGTATTTTTATCTTGGACTCTCCAGCCTCCAGGACTGTGAGAACAAATTTCTATTGTTTAAGCCATGAAGGCTGTGGTATTTTGTTATAGTAGTCAGAGCTGACTAATACAGGGGAATAATAAGAGTACTGACTTCCTAGGGATTCTATGAGGTCAAATGATATAGTATGCTTGTGAAGACTTAGAAGTCAGAAGGGCATATAGTAGATGCCCAATTCATTCTGGTCATCACTGTCAGGTTGTGATCTCCTTAAAGCACAGACCACAGCTTATTAACTTGGCTTCCACACCATAATGCAATGCCTATCAATGTGCCTTGCTCTTAGCAGACATTCAGTGACAGTTTACTACGTCAAAGAGTGAGTTATCAATTAATAATGAAACAATGCCCTCATCTGCTCTTCAACACAGCAAGTATGTCTTCTCCCCAGAAATTCCATGGCTGATTCTAAACTCTGTACTCTAGCTGCAAGCACATCTGGTTCCTGATACTCAAAAAGAAAAGCTCTCAGTGGGGCTTCTCCTCCACCTTTTCCCTGGGAAGTACTTGGACACTGGCCCAAGGTCATTCTAAGAATTTGGAAAAGATCAGGAAAGAGGAAGGAAATGCATATTGAATGATTTTCTACTGTTTTGAGCACTGTATATGCCAGTTTCTTTCACATTTGTTATTCATTTCAATCTTTAAAACAGCCTTATTATTCCCATTTTTCAGATAAAGAAACTAGAGCACCAGAAAGCTAAGCAACTTATGTAAGGTCACACAGATAGGAAGTGGCAGAGTAGCATTTGATAACCATCGAGGTGACTCCCAAAACCTTCAGTGCGGGGCTCCGTGTCAGTGATAGGGTCAGCGTTGGCCACCTGATTAGCTAACCCACAGTTCAGAGCAGAGGTGGTCCAGGCAGAGGCTGAAAGAGGACAAAGCTTGTACCAGAAATGAGGGCCAAGAGTTGTTTAAACCAGCAGGCAGCAAGCTTGGTGAGTGGTGGGGATCCAGCAGAAACAGGGAAACAGTAATGGGAGGAGATGCGGTCAGTACCGTGGACAGCTCCCCAGCGCTTCCTACAGCAGGACTGTGGGGAGATCCTGGCCAGCTCCATCCCCTCCAAATAAATGTCCTGAGTGGGCTCCTATTAAAGAGACTAGTGGAAACCCAGCTCCAGGCTTCCTGGCGGAGTGAATCAAACAAGTATCACTGAAGACTGGTGATGTCTGTACTTCAGAGCTGATGGTGGGTGAAGGGCTTGGCTGGGCTACTTGGAAGCTGGCAGGCTGGTGGATATTCTCACACACAGACCCCTGGACTCTCCTGCACTGGCCTCCACTTCCTCCAGGGCCCAGACCACTCTTGGTCCAGGCAGGGGTCCCAACCAAAAGCCACTTAGCCAAGATCTTGTCACATAGAGTGTCAGGAGCTCCTGGGAAGTGTCAAACTTTGATTGAAAAGGTGGGATGAGTAACAAAAGAAACTTTAAATTCCCAGACTGAAAAGTGGCATCTGGCTACAGCTCCTTAAACAGCATTCCCAAACCTCTCCCTTAAAAAACCCACGAAATTTAGAGCAAGACAACCAGTCACAATAACATTGAAAACTAAGATTGATGATATGTGAGCTGAGGCTAAAATCTAAGGCAGATGGAGCTCAGATAGCAAAGCCCAGCCAGGCTCTGCCTAATGGAAAAGCAAACTACTGACAGTTGCCACACCTCACACCCCCCGCCATACACAAACCACACATACACACACATCACACACACACCCCTACATCAGACACACCCCTACACTCTACACACAAACCATACACACACATTATACATACACCTCCCATACACACTCCACACATCACACACATCACACATACCACAAACAAAGCGAGGAGGGGACTTTAGAGACTACATTTAGGTCATGGCCTCACTTACAATTATTACAGAGCCAGTTAGTTCAAGTTAAAATCTTTAGGTAGCAAGCTAATTTATTACTCAGTGTTTAGCCAGAGCTCCAGCTGGAAGCAATGTCATCTGCCCCATAAGTTCTCTTGTTGTCTGAGTTGTACATTGACGGGTGCTTGGAGTGTGCATATTAAAGTTGGCTGGAATTAATTCCTGAGGCCAAGCATTTCCAGACAGACCTAAATAACTGCAGCTACTGGCTGTGGGGATTTTTCCACTGCATCAACCAGCTCTTTGAGCTCCCTGAAGGAAGAGATTGGGGAAGACATTCCTTGCAGATATTTACATAGAAAAAAAATCAAGGTGCACAATGTGCCCCCGACAGGGTCCCCTTGGAAAGGCCAGGACACCCTGGAGGTGCCCTTCCCTGGACCCAGATGTGATGCCGTGAGAGTGGTCATTTGCAACAGAGGCCAGCCTTGCCGCCTTCTCAGGTAGCACATCAAAAACTGTAATAACCTAACACAGTATTGTTAATCAACACTACTCCCATAAAAAATTAAAACATTTTTAAAGAAATTGTAATGTAAATTCTAGTGTTTTCAAATGGCTTCAGAGACGGCTCCTAGGCTGCCGATGTGGGAGGGCTACCCTGAAGAGAGAAGGAGAGAGAATGGAGGAGGTTAGCAGGAGGCTGGGGGCCTGGGAGTACATTAAAGCTGCCTTCCCTGCTCCTCGCCTGTCCGCGGACCCATAGGAGTTGTGGCCTCCAATGACCTCTCATAACAGCAAAAGCAGCATGTGGTGTTTGGGTGTTTGGGTGTTTGGGTGGCAGCCAGGCTTTTTGCATCATGGCACATCCATCATGTCAGTAACTAGTACTTACTGGGAAGTAATTAGTAAACTGTGTTCTGAACAAATGAAGGGTGCAGAGAGGTGTGGGGGCTCTCAAATAGTTGGCAGTCTGGATAAATTTATTTTAAATGGCTTATCCCTCTAGGAAAAAATGGACAAATGCATTCTGCCCATCCTTGGTGGTAGTAGACTTCAGAGAAGGCCTGCTAAAGTTAGGAAAGGAGAGATCTTTCCCCACCTCTCTTGGAACTCTCCTTCCTCTCCCTGGCCTCCACCCCCATCCTCCACTGAGGAAAGTCAAGGTCATCTGGTCCAGGGCAAGAGGCCTGTTGGACATGGTCCTGTCCAACAGGCGGTTACAGAATCAAGATGAAGGCATTTGAACCTCTCCTATTGTACCCTTTCCTGGTACCCTCACCTGGTACTCACTCCTGCAAGCACTTTCTCTCTTAGAATCGTCTGCTTCTGGATTGCTCCTTTGCTTCCAATTCTTCCTTAGAAAGACAGGAAGGGACTGGCTGGTCACATGGAGGAAAAGAGATGCTGTTCAAGCTGCTTAGGACCAGCAGAGGGGGTCCTTGCAGCTCTGGCGACCCAGCCGGGGTCACTAGAGTTGGGAACCAGAGAGGGACCACAGGTGCAGTCAGGGTTTCCTCTGCACTTTAACGACAGCAGAGGGGCTTCTTACATTTCTTTCTTTCTTTCTTATTTACTTATTTATTTATTTATTTATTTATTTATTTATTTATTTATTTATTTATTTATTTTTGGCTGCATTGGATCTTCGTTGCTGCGCGCGGGCTTGTCCTAGTTGCATTGAGTGGGGGCTACTCTTCCTTGCAGTGCATGAGCTTCTCCTTGCGGTGGCTTCTCTTGTTGCAGAGCTCGGGCTCTAGGAGTGTGGACTCAGTAGCTGTGGCTCACGGGGTCTAGAGTGCAGGCTCAGTAGTTGTGGCGCACGGGCTTAGTTGCTCCGCGGCATGTGGGATCTTCCCGGACCAGGGCTCGAACCTGTGTCCCCTGTACTGGCAGGCAGAATCTTAACCACCGTGCCTCCAGGGAAGTCCCTTACATTTCTTACAAGGGGTTATTTCTCAGACTTGGTGCTAAGCCCTTTCCTGGATTTATTGTATGAATCCTCAGGGCGATCCTCTGGGGTGGGGATGCCTGTAGCTGTGGAAGAGTCAGGACACTGGCTCTCCCAGCCCTATCACCTGGTCATTCTCAGGCCAGGCATTTTATGCTCATCGGATCACCTAAGCCTCAGGACCACCTGTGAGTCAGGTATTTTAAAGATCAAGAAACTGATAGTCACAAGAGGCACAGGACACGCCAGGAGCCACGTGGACAGTAAGTGGCTGAGCAAAGATTTGATCGGGGTGTGGCTGACTCCAAAGCTCACGCTCTTCCTCCCTAATCCACTTCCCTACCCCCAGCTCAGTGCTCAGCTTGTCCCTACCACCTGCAACCTCAACCCTTCTCTGACCCCAGTGCTGTCTCTCAGATGCAGCCGGGAACTCACTGGTTCACACAGTCCTGCTCCAGCTGCCCGTGGGCTTCTTCCACCCTACACCGTGCTGACTCTGGCACATAAACTGACAGTCTCCTTATCAATAAATACTCAATACACATGAGAAAAGATGACGTGTGTATAGTACCTATTCCAGCATCTGACACAAAGTTAATACTCAATACATTCTGCTGCTGGTGGAGTGGTTATTATTATTATTATTGCAGCTGTAGCTGGCAGTTCTATGTATCTGGGCTGTCCCAGCCTCACCAGCTGGATGCAGACATCAGTAAGCCTATTCCTACGTCTTGAGACATTTTTACTGAACTGGACAGCTTAGTGATGTGAGGAAATCACATCCCAGAAATCACAGCTTCTAGCTAACCTGTAAGCTATAAAGGTTAAGAACAGTTCAAAAAGAAAGAGAGAAAGAGGGGAAAATGTCTATTTTTATGCCTCAAGACAGACAGCCTTAGCAAAGTAACAGGTCCTCTGCAAAGTGCGCTTTGAACACAAGTTTCTTATTTTAGCTTAATGACATTCCAGACTGAGCCAAATGATTAAATATTGAAACAGGACTGGTGATCTTGAGTTTCATCCGGCCCATCAATTTAAGATGAAGCAGCAAAAGAAAATGCAAATGTCAAATTACCAAATCCAAGTGAAGGCTGAGCCTTTCTAAAATGTCATAGAAGTTCCCTGGGGCATTTGTATATTATTTTTAACCGAAAGGTAAAATACAGAAGGAAGCAATCAGGATTTCCCCCCACCGAGTTCTGCCTGGGAAGATAGTGCTGCTGAGAAATGTCATCCATGTTGACTAACAAATGTACACGGTAGAGGATCAGAACGTCAATGAGTAAAGTGAGAGGAACAGACAAAACTTCTGCCTGAGTTTCTCCTGCAAACCTGGAGCCAATGCCTGGCAGATATCAGAAAACTCAGGGCAGACAGGAGAGGAGCCCACCCACTGGGATTCACAGCTGGCCCTGTGGCTTGAACCTTAAATCCAACTGCTTCAGTACCTGGGACTGACAAACAAGGAAAGCTAAGATAGCATCACCACCATACCCCACAACTTGGCAGCAAAATTCAATGTGCTGAGAACACAAAGAACACCTTCTGTGTTCTTCCACCAGAAAGCACATAATGTTGGTTCTCTCCCATGTTGTGATGTTAGCCATCACTGAGAATAATTTGTTCTGGTTTCAAAGGACCAGGGTAAGTTCGTGGAGGACATGAGGAGGAGAAGGAAGGGAATTCCAGGCACAGGTCAGAAGGAAAAGTCCATGACCTGCCTGGGAGGGCAGGGAGCTCAGCATGGTTGGATAAGAGAATACAAGGCAAGTGGGGTAGCTCAGCAGGCCTGGAGGAAGATGCTCCAGAACCTGGACCATATCTTGACAGGATGATGGAGGAGATGAGGGGCCATGGATATTCTTCCACCCCAGAAAGAGTGGAGATGGCTTCTGTTTCAATCAGCTCTGGGGTCGTAAGAAGCAGGGGTCACACCTAGCCCAGCTCCACTCACTTAGACCAACTTCTGGATGGCACTAGACAGGACTACCTTCTTGCTAGGCTAGGGTTGTTCCCTGTCTAAAACTACTTTGATAGAATTCGATCCTCTCTCAAAAGCATCTTGCATCGTTGAGTCTGTCTTAGTCTGCTCATGGTGCCATACCAAAATACCATAGACTAGATGGCTTAAACAGCAGAAATGTATTGTCTCACAGATGTCACTTGCAGTCCCAGCTTCACCATTTATTAGTTCTGTGACCTTGTGCATTTAAGCAACCTCTCTGTACATCAGTTTCTCATTGGTAAAATTGAGCAAATTTATTTTAATAGCATAGAGTTCATATTGTATATTTTAAAATCACTTTTCTTGAGGTAAAGATTACGTGCAACAAATGCATCCACCTTAGTGTCAAGTTCGATGATTTTTGACAAATGTTTATACCCAGGTAACCACCACCACAATCAATATAACGAACATTTCCATCCTCAAAAATGTCCCTTGTGACCAAACCCCAGCCAGAGCCAACCATTGATGTGCTTTCTGTCACTACATTCTTAATTTTTTTCTAGGGTTTTATATAAAAAGAATTATATAGTTGGGCTCTCTGGCTTCTTTTATTTGGCATAATGTATCTGAGATTCATCCATGCTGTTGTATATCAGTCATAAATTCCTTTTAATTTCTTTGTCATATTCCATTGAATGAATATATTACAATTTGCTTATACATCTACTTGTTGATGAGCATTTGCAATGTTTCTGGTTTGGGGCTATTATGAATAAAGCTGCCAAGAATACTGTATAAAAATCCATGTGGACTTAGGCTTTCATTTCTTTTGGGTGAATACCTAGGAGTGGAATGGCTGGGGTCATATATTTTTTAACTTTTTAAGGAAACTGCTAAATTGTGTCCCAAAGTGGGTGTATCATTTTACATTCCCACCAGCAATATGTGAGAGTTCTAGTTGCTCCCCATCCTTGTCAATACTTGATATTGGCAGTCTTTTAAATTCTTTCTCTTCTAGTAAATGTAAAGTGGTATTTCAGTGTGGTTTAATTTCTATTTCCCTGATAATCAATTGACCATCCTTTTATCATTTATTAGCCATATATATTTTCTTGTGAAATGTCTTTTTAAATCTTATGTCCATTTTAAGAATGTGGGGCTGTGTTATTATTAAGTTAAAAGTGTTCTGGACACAAAACTTTTGTCAGAAATATAATTTTATAAATTTTCTCTCAGTATGTGGCTTGCTTTTTAAAATTTTTCTTAAAGCTGTCTTTAGAAAAAGAGTTTTTAATTTTGATGAAGTTCACCTCAACTATTTTTTAAAATAGTCTGTGCTTCTGTGTTCTGTTTAAGAAACTTCTGCCTACTCCAAAGTGCTGAATATTTTATCTTATGGGTTTTTTTGTGAAAGGTGTATAGTGTTTGCTTTTAAATCTAGGTCAATGATCTACTTCAAGTTTAATCTTTGTGCTTGGCATGAGGTAAAAGTCAAAATTCACTTTTCTCCATATGTACATCTAGTTTTTTTCTACACAATACATTGAAAAGACCATCCTTTCCCCATTGAACAACCTTGGAAGCTTTGCCAAACTTTAATTGATCACATATATGTAGATATATTTCTGGAATCTCTATTCTATTTATCTATGTATCTGTACTTATGTCAATATCACAGTATCTTAATTATTTTATCACTGTAGTTTTATAGTGAGCCTTGAAATCAGGTAGTGCAAATTCTCTCACTTTTCCAAAATTGTTTTGGCTATTCTAGGTCCTTTACCAGATAAATTGGAATTCCTTAAATGTTTAAGAACATCATCAGTAAAGACATCTGGAAATGGAATTCCCTTTGTGAAGGTATTTTAAATTATTAATTCAATTTCTTTAATAGAAACTGATCTATACTGCTGATTTCTACAAAAAAGATGTTTGGATTGTGTTGCATCTAAAGATTAACTTTTGGAGAATTGACATAGTAACAATTTTGAGTCATCTGATCCATAACCATAGTATATTTCTTCATTTATTTAGGTTATTTATTTTGCCTCAGTAATATTTTATAGTTTTCAGTGTACAGGTCATGCACATATTTTCATAAATTTATCACAAAGTATTTTATATCTTTTGAGGTTAATACCATGTAAATGGTATTTCCAAATGTTTTGTTTCTCATGCTTAAAAATAGAATCGATTGTTTAAATATTGGCCTTCTATTTTGTGACTATTCTAAACTCAATTATGGGTTATAGTAACTTTCTGTATAGCTATGATACACAGAACTCTTTATAAACACAACTGTATTATTGACAAATAAAGATAATTTTACTTCTTACTTTCAATCTTTAGGACTTTTTTTCCTTGCCTTATTACACTAGGGCCACTAGGACAATGTTGAATAAAAGACAGGAGAACAGACATTCTTGCCTTGTTCCCAATCTTAGAGGGAAAGCATTCAGTCCTTCACCATTAGATGTGACGTTTACCGGATTTTTAAAAATAATTTATCAGATTAAGGAACTTTCCTTCTTTCCTTTTCCCTGGTTTGCTGAGAGTTTATTTGTTTTTTTGTTTTTTTTTTTTTTTGTTTTGGTTTGGTTTGGTTTGGTTTGTTTGTTTTTTCTTTTTTTTTTACAAACAGATGTTAGATTCTCACAAATTATTTTTGAGCACCTATTGATATAATCATATTGTTTTCCTTTTTTAGTTTGTTAATATGATAAATTACGTTGCTTTCTAAATGTTAAACTAACCTTGCTTCCTTGAATAAACTCCACTTAGTCATCATGTACTATCTTTTTCAATATATTGCTGGATTTGATTTGCTAATATTTGTCAAAGATTTTTGTATCTGAGAGATGCATGAGAGATGTTGATCTGTAGTATCCTTGTAATACCTTTGTCTCTGCTTTGGCATCAGGGTAATGCTTGCCTTTATCAATTGAGCTAGGAAATGTCCCCTCCACTCTATTTCCTGAAAAGTTTGTATAGCGATGGCATTGTTTCTTCCTGAACTGTTTAAAAAAATTCATAAGATATCTGTGATAGAAATTTCCTTTGTGGAATGATATTAAATTACAAATTTACTTTCTTGAAAGATATTGACTCACCCAGATTTTTTATTTCTTCTTGAATCTATTTTAGTAATTTTTGTCTTTCAAGGAACGTATCCATTTCATCTACATTGTCAATATATTGCCATTAGGTTATTTAAAAATTCCTTTAGTAGCTGATAATGTCTGTAACAGCTTGGTGATGTCCAATGTTTACTTTCTGACATTGGAAATTTGGTCTCTCTTTTCTTTCTGATGAGTCTAACTAGAGGTTATCAATCTTTAAATTTTTTAAAAAAGACTATCTTGAGTTTTGTTCATTTTTGCTATTGCTAGTTTTTTAAGTTGATTTATCTTCTTAACTTTATTGTTTCCTTCCTCTGACTTACCTTGGGTTTACTTTGTGGTGTTTTTTCCCCCTAGATTCTTAAGGTAGAACTTTAGATTATGTATTTGAGATATTTCTTCTTTTCTGTTACTATATAATTTAATGTTATAAGTTTCCTGATAAATACTGCTTTAGTTAAATCCCACAATTTTGATATTTTTAATCTTCATCATGTTCAAAATATTTATGAATTTCCCTTTTTATTTATTCTTCAACCCATAGTTTGTTTAGAAATGTGTTGTTTAATTTACAAATATTCGGCATATTTGCAATAAGAAATATAATAAAATAATATTAAATGTAATAATAAAGGAAATAGTGATAAAAAACAGAGCATGAGAGACATGAGCTAACATACATCTAAGAATCCAACAAGATTCTTATAACATAGAATAACACAACATACAACATAGAATTCAAGAAGATTAAGAGGAAAGGAGGGAAGAGCAATATCTAAAAAGGTGATGTCTAAGACCAGTCCAAAATTGATGGAAGACATTAGCCTACAGGTCCAAGAAGCTCGACAAACCCCAAGCAGAATAAACTCAAAGAAAACCTCACTTAAGCACATCATAATAAAACTGCTGACAAATGAAGACAAAGAGAAAATATTAAAAGCACCTAGAGGAAAAAGATCCATTACCTTCAAAGAATGAAAAAAATAACAACAATGGCTGGGTCCTCAGCAGTAAACAGGAAGCCAGAGGACAATGGAATGACACCTTTATAGTGCTGAATGGGGACAAAATATCAACTAACAATCTAGAATTTTATGCCAATTGAGAAATCCTTCAAACATAAAGGGGGAATAAGGACTTTTTCAGACAAAGCAAAAGCTGAGAGAATTCAAGCATTCAAGAAATGCTAATGGGGGCTTCCCTGGTGGCGCAGTGGTTGAGGGTCCGCCTGCCGATGCAGGGGATGCGGGTTCGTGCCCCGGTCCAGGAAGATCCCACATGCCATGGAGCAGCTGGACCCGTGAGCCATGGCCGCTGAGCCTGCACGTCCGGAGCCTGTGCTCCACAACGGGAGAGGCCGCAACAGTGAGAGGCCTGTGTACCGCAAAAAAAAAAAAAAAAAAGAAATGCTAATGGGAGTTCTTCAACAAAGAAAGTGAGCTCAGATGGAAGTATGATACTGCTGGAAGGAATTAAAGGCAACAGAAATGGAGACTGAATATACGTTATTTCTACATGAGCTGTACAATGGCAATTTTGAATGGATTGTAGATGCTTTTACTGTAGCTTAGTGTCTCATATAATCCATAATGGAGCAATATTGCTTGGCAAAACATTTTCTACAAAAAAAGTGGTCATAATTATTTTGTAATAATACTGAATAACTACAATTTTCAGAGGACTGTGATAACTGTTTTGCATTTTATGGTTCAGATATATTTCATTACAATAATCACTATTTGTGGAGGACTTATTTAAGCATTGTCCTCAGCATGGGGAATGTCTAAATAATATTAAGTGCTTCCCTATAAGTTTAGGACATTTACTTCATATTTTTCCATTTGTATGGAGTTGTATGTTGTAAGGAAGAATAGAAAAAATTAATGTAAATAAAAGTTAAAAATGTGTATATAGGAAAATGCTTACCTTTCCAGGTATATGTTGTAGTGTTGTTTTGTTTATTTTGTTTTTATTGCTTTTCCAGAGATGTTGATACTCTTGCTTTCCTGAGATATGGAAAAGATGTGTATTAGGAAAGCAAAAATATCTACTACTTTTACATTTTAGACTTTAAATCCCTAGAAATTACTTTTCAAATCAAAATATTTTTAAAACATTCTTTTACTAAATAGAAAATGCATTATATTTTCTGTGGTGTAGTTATAATACTTACTATGCTTTTCTATTCTGTTGCTGCAAGATATTAGATTCATGTGTTTTTAAAATTGTTGCACATTGGTTAAATTCAAACTTTACTTTGTAGCTGGAGTGAATGTAATACTTGCCTTTTTCCAAAATATTTTTGTCTTTTACAAAATAAGAAGGTGAGTCAAAACTGATCTGATTTTTTTTTAAATTGCATTTTTCTAAAAATGGTTGAACAAAAGGTAATTTACTTAAATCCTAAAAATATTGAGGAATTTGAACCTGTTAACTAATTCTGCTTCCATAATTCTGAATGTCTATATCATAATATGTGGTAACATAAACAGAATTGATATTTTGTTTTTAATAAATATAAACTTGAAGTGTGTAAAAATGCTTGATTTAGATTTTTTAATCTCACAAAAATTCATTAGCAAAGTAGAAACAATGCTTTTATTATAGGCACTTATTTATAGTTTTATCATTTTTCTATTTAAATGTTCTATAATAGTAGAGTTTTAGTGTCTACAGTAGTTAAGTCTTAGTTGTTCCCATAGTTCTCTCTGTCTCTTACTGGGTGCTTTTTTAGAATCACCTCCATCTTAAAAAGGTGGACTTTTTATTAAGCTCCTTTTCCTGGGTATAGAAAAATTACTGTAGGAAAGCATTGTGTAGCCAAACTGCTTACATAAGCTAAATGGAAAAAGAATATATAAGGTTTTTCCTCCATATCAGCTAAATGTTGTGACTGAGTGGAATGATTTAATGAGATTTTTTTTAACTATTAAGGAATCTTCAGTGGAAAATATAAGGTTACCAAAAAAAGGTGAAAGTAATAGGTTAGGAATATATATATATATATATTCCTAACCTATTACTTTCATGATATATATATATATATATCATGATATACTTATATATATCATGATATATATATCATGATACTTTCATGATATATATATATATATATATATCATGCAAATACTCATAAAAAGAGAGCTGGAGTAGCTATATTAGTTTTAAACAAAACTACTTTAAGGTCAAAAAAAAAAAGCATTAAGGATAAAGAAGATCAATGTGTAATGGTAAAATAAAAGATTCCCTGAGAAGAAATAACAATTCTAATTTGGTACCTATCTGGTCATATAGTCTCCAAATGTATTAAAAAATAAAAAATAAACTGAAAGAATAAAAAGGCTTCCATCAGTTTGGCAAGTTTTCATTTTTTTTCCCTGTGTGGAGGATGGAAGGAAGTCTAAGTTGCAGTAACTGGAAACAATTCAGCATTATTTACTAAAGCTGATGAAGAGAAGCCCTCCAGCCCTGGTTCTACTCCTGGGTTCCCTGCAGGGACCCTGTCCACCTCTGCACGTGGGCAAGAACAAGGATGTTCATTCATGAAGCCTTGCTTGAAATGGGGAAAAAATGCAAAGTGCCTAAGTGTACCTTGACAGGACAAACTGGAATATTCATATGACTGAATAACATACAGAAGCTAAGGTAGATGAATGGAGCTGCAGTAACGAGGTGGATGAGTCTGAAAAAAGTAATGTTGAACCACAGCAAGAAGCCATCATTGTTTATTGTGTTGCTTTCCCTGATGACATTTCCTCCAACTGACGGCACAGGGATCCTGGCTTCCCAGGTAGTGTGATCAGGGCCTGGGCATGTAGGCGTGCATCAGATGTTACCAGTGTGTCCTCTGGAGGTATGCCTCTATCAGGCAGTGTGCCCCCTCTCTTTGGAGTTCCCTGAACACAACAGCCTGGGAGTAGGCACTTCTGTTGGGGATGCCCAAAGTAGGTCCCTGGAGGATCCCCCCTTGGAGATTCACAGCATCTGGAAGAGACTTTTTAAATCATCCAGTGATCCCACCCTCATTCTGCAAGTAGAGAAAGAAGGCTTGGAGAGGATCCCCCCTAGGCCAACATATGCTGCAGAGTTTGTGTCATCAGGTCTGTGAGCAGCATGTGTGGATTCTTATGGTTAGGCCAGGTGGATTCTCATGGATGGCCAAGTTCTGGGACATAATTCTGTATCTTGTAAAGCAGAGAAGCTCACTTTGTCCCTTCCTCCAATAGAAGAGCTGTACTGTCAAAAAGTCAGAACGAGCAATGTGACAGATGTCTCTCTGGGATGAGGAGAGAGGGGTGAGTTCTCCCCTCACCTCAGGGCTAGGATGTTCAGCAAAGAATTCAGAAGATAGATCAGCCTCAAGCTGAGGGTTTAACCATTGAGGAAGGTCAGGGAGGGAGAAGTGGGAGCAGCATCTCAGATAGAGAGAATATTATATGAACATGAAACTCTTTTCATGTCGATCTGGGCAATGAGTAGGGTAGAAGGAGCTTAGTAAGGAAGTCAGCAGAATCAGGACCTCAGTGGCTCCTCCCCGTCCCTTCGCCCATGTCACAGTTGGTAAAGAAGTTCTCAGGAGAGTCTTTTTTTCCCTCAGAGATGGGGAGGGGCAGGGAGTCTGATCCATGATGGTAGTAGGACAGGGACATCTGTGATCCAACAGGCCCCTCATGGCCCATTCTTTCTGATCCCACCTCTGGATACTACAGCCACAGAACCCTGCATTTGACTGGGGTGGTACTGGGGATCAGGCAAACCAGCTGAAAACAAAGCCCAGGGCAGAGAGTCTGTGCCACAGCCTCCCACTCAAGGAAGAGATTTCAGACAGTAAGCCACATGCCAGCAGGAGTGGCACCATCTCCTCCAGGGATCTTAGGAATATGCAGGTTTGGCAGGGGACTCCTGAAGATATGTTATTTTCACCCTGGATGGTAGCATCTGGAAAAACATGACTGAGGAAAATCCAAGAGTGAACTGACTGTCCTTCTACCAAGTAGCCTTCCTGGTTGGTTTCCCCACTCTGCTGACATCTAACTGGGCTTCAGTGAATTGATGGCTCTGATCTGACAAACCGACCAGAGTTTCTGAGCGTAGATGTATAAATAATGTGGACTTGTCTTTAGATTGCTCAGGACCTGGAGCAAGGTTGGATATGTCAGCTGAATCCTAGTATTTCCCAAACACAAGGGCATTCAATCATTTCTTCCTCGATCTGTGGGTCTCAAGCTTGCAGCCCCCAACTGGCCCACCAATACTCCCGGCAGCTAGGACATAGGTGCCAGTGACCCACAGCAACAGTCTTTTCCAACAAGGAGGAGATGAGGGTTGCAGACTGGAGAGGAGAGTGGGAAGAGGAGACATGCACCCTGGTGGGTAATCACTGCCTCAGAGCCTCCTTCCTGGAGCCTTACTTTTGAAAGTGAAGACGCTACAGGATGGAAACCCATTGCTCTTGAACCTTGGTTTTTTCTCTGTTTTGAGAAAAACAGAAATCTCCTCCTTGAGATGAGACAGTTATCTCCATTTTACAGATGAATACAATGAAATCCAGAGAGCTGGCATGACTTGGCCAGAGTCATGCAGTAAGTGACTAGTGGAGCGGCTTTCACACTATTGTGGGTTGGAAGCTACAGCCATGTCCACGACACAGGCAGAGCCTACATCATGTACTGAAGGGCTGTTGCATAAACACACTGATAAGTGCAGAGACTTGCAAGATCCAGTCTATCCTCAAGGAGCTTTCAGCACAGCTGAAAAGAGAGGAGAGGTCAGAGTAATTGCATGTTACTCTCCAGCCATGAATCCCCACCTAAGGTTGCATGAAAGAATGAATGAGTGATGACATGCTGCCTGCTCCAATACTTGGGGAGGGACAGATGGCATTAGGTAAGGCATGTGCTGCTCGTACACATGTCACACTTAGCTGGGGCTTCCTCCAGGATAGCGGCCACATCATCTCTGTGTCTGTACTCCTGGCACCTGTCACAGTGCACCGGACAGGTGTTCAGTGCGTATCAGATGAAATAAGGAACATACAAACGATTTGGGGGAAGGTGAGCTCTCACTAGACCCACTTTGAAGGCTTTTGCTGTAGTTATTCATGGCTTCTTTGCAAGGTTGAAACCATAATACTACCACCTCCCTGATCTTTGTGAGGCTCAAGTGAGACCAAAAAAGAGAGAAAGTGCTTGATCATTACGAAGGTTCTCCAAGGTAAAGACTCATCCAGGAGACCTGCTCGCCCCAGGTAGCCTTCACAGCCCCCATAGAGGGATTAGACTTGGCATTAACACTCACCGGGTGAATGGCCTTGGCTGAGTGCTGCGTGTTTTCAGTTCTTCTAGACTGGTTCAACTTCAAAAGATATGCAAAGATGGTCTTGACTGGCCTTGTTCAAGACCATCACTCTTTAAATGTTTATGTCTTGTTTTCCCAACTAGACTCCTTGAGAGAAGAGGCTGTGTCTTATTCCTTGTACCATCTATTGGGGGAACTAAGCAGTACCTGCCATGGTTGTTGGTAATGAGGGGCACTCACCCACCTCCGCCTGGTGGTTCTGTGTAGGCACACACATATCTTCATGCATTCATTTATTTATTCATGGATTCAATTAATGCATATTGACCACCTGCTCTGTGCCTGGCCCCAAGGACAATGAATAAGACATGACTTAATCTTCGAGGAGCACAGTTTAGCAGAAGATGCAGATGTGCACAAACTTCTGTGGTGCGAGGATGGATGCTTCTGGAGTGTGAAGCTCAGTGCAGTGCAGCCCAGAGAAGGGGCCTGGAGAAGGAGATCCAGGGCTGAGGGGCTGAGCAGGTGAGGAAGGCTTGACAATGAAAGTACGTTTGAGTTGGGTCTTGACAGCTGGCCAACGGAGGGAAGGATAAGACTTTGGAATTACAGAGAAGTACATGAGATCTTTAGCTAGTGAACAAGTGCTTTTATGTGCAAGGAACACAGGATGGGTGACTGCGTTGGAGGGAGGGGGCGCTGGATGGGGAGACGAGGCTGGGCCTTTGGGTTCTTGGGTTGGAGCCACAGACACCCTGCCGAGGAGGTTGGATTCTATCACATGGACAATGGGGGCCGTGAAGATTTATGGTTATAGAGGAGGAGGGACACAATCCAGTGATGGCGTGGGCAGTGGTCAGGAATAGGAGGGACAAGCGTAGAGGAGGGAAATCAGGAGACCACTGCACACATCCAGGCTTGAGACGATGAAGTTCAGAGCAGTGACGCTTGGCCAGAAAAGGAAAAGGTGATCTGGTCGGCTGTGGCCGTCAAGAGACCACACTGAAGGATGACTCATCTCTTTAACTCCCTTGGCCTCTTCAGCTACAAACTTAGACTGGGTCAGCTTGAGCCCAGGATGTATTAACTTAAAAGATGAAAATTGCAGTCATTTACTTAGATGGGGTAGCTTTGGAAACACATACTCTAGAATTATGGGTTGATTTTGCATCAGGTTGACCCCATAATGGGTGATTAATTAAGTTACCCTTTGCTGGAAGTTTTTGAGCAAAAATAATGACCAGAAATTTGAGGAACACTTGAGAGCTTTTTCCACTGGGTGATGCTAAATTGGATCGACTTTAAAGCTCTAAAGCCGAAAATTCTGTGATTCTATTGTCCAGATAGATGGTAGAAAAACCCTGCCCCTGATGGGCTCATGTCCTGAAGGCTTTAACTTGTGGCTACAGTGCAAAGTTGAGCTTCCAATAAAATTTTATCTGTGTGATATGACTGTTCATGAAAAGCTTCCAAGTGGAAACCAGTGTTGCTGGTGACTCATGTTATTGAAATATCTTTCTAAGCCACAGCAGCTCAAGGATGAGAAACACCGTTCACTGCCCAGAAGGAGAAACTAGGCAGGGGGAGAGTCTTTTGAGAACAGCTTCAGTTTTCTCTGTGCCACTTTTGACATATCCTTGCCTTTGTCAACATCCCCTAAGTGTCATTCTTTTCTAAAATGAGGAAGAAACTCCCGGTGGGGCTTGAGGAGTCTGGAAGCATCACCAGCTTGATGTGGGGCAGGACTGTTCCCCTGTATAACTTGGATGATGCTTCTACACATAGGAAAGAGGCCTTGTGTCATTTGAGTAGAAACTACTTGGAAGCCAAATGGGGAAGAATCAAGATTCCCTCCCCACGGGAGGCAAGGTTGGCTTGTCTGGCGTTCCACGTTTTCTGGCCTCAACAGTGTGACCCAGGATAGAGCAGAATTGTCATAATTTTCTCAGATGATTCTCAAAACTCTCACCTTAGCTTCTGGGTTCACGTCTGGGGGGTCAATGCAAGGACAACTATCCCCCAACTCCCAAGGGCACCGAGGGAGCTTGACATTTGCCCCCATCCTCAGATGATCTGACAGGCCAGTGGTTGTCATGCTCCAAGTAGAGTGGGCAGGGCTGTCTCAGCATCTCAGGGCATCTGCCGTACTTGCCACACTCTACAGCTTGCCGGGTCTCCTTTCTGTTATTCCTTTCATAGGACTGCTGTTCCCATCCAATGGGGCTATTGCTGTCCCACCCACACCCCCAGCACTTCCTAGCCTCTGTGACTCGGCTTCCTTGGCTGTCCATTTCACAAACATTTGGTTACTTGGAGCTTGTCTCTTTTTGCCTAAGACACCCAGACCTTCATGTTTTTGTCTTTCTTTACACTGAGCCATCAGTCCCGTCCACCTTTCATACTGTCGAACTCTGCCCCGCCTTTGAAGTGCAGGTGGAATGCTACTTCTTCCAAGAAGCCTTTTCCTGACCCTCAGTTGAAATGAAACTTTCTTTGAGGCTCTTATAACATGTTCTACCTATAATGATGCAGTGAAGCTGCTCTGCCCGTATTACAGTGATACCAATACCTGTCCCATATCTAAATCACAAGTTCCTTGGGATAATAAACAGAATCTTATCCAAACTGATATCTCTAGCTCCAAGCATGGTGCTGAGTATATGGTAGATACTTCATTAAGGATTATGGCATGCCTCTGATCCCTCTGGAGACCAGAGCATTCTATTAAAGACATATTTTATTTGTGGACAGCTCCCTCTGAAGCTGCAGTGGGTTTACCAATATGGTCATGAACAGACTGCATTCTCTATATACAGGCATGGACTTTAAAATTCCTTCAAAAATACTATCAAAATGAGTGTCCTTTCAAATTTATGAAAAATTCATTTTTCCTTTCTTGTTATGAAAAATCTATTTAAAGATGATATGCACTCAAGGGAAATAAATACGGCAGAAATGTCTTTGCAAACACCTCTGGGCTGGCGCTAGCTCTGCATAAACTTCAGCCCACGTGCTCCGGGCCTTTTGCCTCTAATGACAAAAACAAACAGCCTAATGAAAATGGAAACAGTCTGTCAATTGTCTGCACTTTGAGAATTCACCGAAGTATTTGAAAATATAATTGGCTAAATTTTTACAGGTCTAACCAAATGTTTTCTGTCCCAAGAGCCATGGCAATATTGGGCACACACACAAAAAAAAAAATAGAATATTTGAGGATGCCAAACGGTGCACAAAGTTGGTATTTTTCCCCGCCAGTAAAAATGGAAAATGATTGAAAACCAGAAAGCAAAGAGAAGCATTTGCCTGCACTGGGCAAAGAATAGAATCAAGTAGTTCAACTGGCCACAGAAAAATGGAATAGGAAGGATGTTTGCAACAGCTTCCTCATCATCTTTGCCTACAAATCCAAAGTCTTCTCTCCAGGCTTACTTGCTTCTTCTCAGACTGAAAGCTTGGGTGCCTCCCCAGGAGGTGTGAGAAGCAGCCACATCAGCACTTTCTCTGGGGCTGCAGGTCTGGTGCTCTGAGGTGGGGCTGGAACTGACACGTGTAATCAGCTCCCCAGCTGTGGTGGTTCTTGGTGAAGTTTGAGAACCACAGCCCTGAGCTCTCTTCTTGCTGTCCAAGCAGGCCCGAGGGAGGATACTGTTACCAGCCAGGGAAGAGGCCAGTGTCCTTGCACCAGGCTCTGGCACTGTGGTTTGAGCTTCTGTCCCTTTGCCTGCCAGGAGAGAGAGAGAGACTGACATTTACAGAATCTAAGACGATTCCTCCCTCGTTGCTCCTGACAAGCTCCTCTCAGAAATGAATGCCAAGTTCCCGTCCTTTTAAAAGAGATTTGCCCCACACAAACCTCAGGGATCAAGTTGTTGGATTTTTTTACCCCTAATGAGGGAAGTTTCAGCTGCTTTAACAGCCTATCTCTGCAAATTTAATTGGGTTGGCCAAGCCTCCATCTAATTTATGCCCTCAGATTGCTGGGCACGCAGGATGGGCTGGCATTAAATATTCGGCGGTTTTCTCTAGATTCCTCTCATCTCTAGTCTGACATGAGGCTCTGCTACCAACCCTTTCTTAAGTGGAACTGCTGGATCAGATGACTTCCAACCCTGGGGAAAGCTCTCTTGGGGAACATAGAAGGGGCTTTTAGGTGGCTCCATGTGGCACCCAAAACTTTCAGAAGAAAAGGAAGAAATAGGGGCATTGCGATTCACCAGCAAGCCTCCAGTATAAAGAAGGAAACGACAGCCACACGAAGACAGCTCTCAGTGTGTGTATGTGCCGTGCTCAGGCAACTGGACACATGGTAGACCCAAGCCATGGAATTGGTGACATCGTAAAGGCCCCATGCCCCTCAGATCTTCATGGAAAGTCAGTTCTTCTCTAAAAAGAGCAGGAAACAGACTGTGGGCTACAGACTCTCTGCTGGGCTCAAGGCTGATGGGCTTTTGTGATCAATTCCAGTCTCTCTCACTCAAAGTAAACTTACAAATAGCTCAAAGGAATGGACAGACCTCATCGCTGTCTGGGGGCAGCAGGACAAAGAGGCGAGAGTGGGGTTTTTGAGTCATTTTGCCCGAGATGGAATCCCAGCTCCATCCCTCACTAGTGGAAGTGACCTTGGGCAAGAGACTACCTCTCCCAACAATACTTTCCTCATCAGCAAAATGAGATGCTAATACCTCTCTTGCAGTGTTGTAGAGAGGGTGATATGGAAGCCATGGAATCTAGGAAGAGCTCAAGCAAGGTTAGTGTCTGCTCCTCCCTGGCAAAGCCTGGGTCAGAACTGGGAGCCAGTTCCATGGGGTTGGAACATCGTGTCCCAAATGCTGGGGATAGAGGTTGCAGGTCAAACCACTTGATCATGGTGTACGATCCTTTTAAGGTGTTGTTGGATTCTGTTTGCTAGTCTTTTGTTGAGGATTTTTGCATCTATATTCATCAGTGATATTGGTAATTTTCTTTTTTTGTCGTATCTTTGTCTGGTTTTGGTATCAGGGTGATGGTGGCCTCATAGAATGAGTTTGGGGGTTTTCCTTCCTCTGCAATTTTCTGGAAGAGTTTGAGAAGGATGGATGTTAGCTCTTCTCTAAATGTTTGATAGAATTCACCTGTGAAGCCATCTGGTCCTGGGCTTTTGTTTGTTGGAAGATTTTTAAACACAGTTTCAATTTCATGACTTGTGATTGGTCTGTTCATATTTTCTAGTTCTTCCTGGTTCAATCTTGGAAGGTTATACCTTTCTAAGAATTTGTCCATTTCTTCCAAGTTGTCCATTTTATTGGCATAGAGTTGCTTGTAATAGTCTCTTAGGATGCTTTGTATTTCTGCGGTGTCCATTGTAACGTCTCCTTTTTCATTTCTAATTTTATTGATTTGAGTCCTCTCCCTCTTTTTCTTGATGAGTCTGGCTAATGGTTTATCAATTTTGTTTATCTTCTCAAAGAACCAGCTTTTACTTTTATTGATCTTTGTTATTGTTTTCTTTGTTTCTATTTCATTTATTTCTGCTCTGATCTTTATGATTTCTTTCCTTCTGCTAACTTTGGGTTTTGTTTGTTCTTCTTTCTCTAATTCCTTTAGGTGTAACGTTAGATTGTTTATTTGAGATTCTTCTTGTTTCTTGAGGTAGGCTTGTATAGCTATAAACTTCCCTCTTAGAACTGCTTTTGCTGCATCCCATAGGTTTTGGATCATCATGTTTTCATTGTCATTTGTCTCTAGGTATTTTTTGATTTCCTCTTTGATTTCTTCAGTGATCTCTTGGTTATTTAGTAACGTATTTTTTAGCTTCCATGTGTTTGTGTTTTTTACTTTTTTTCCCCTGTAATTGATTTCTAATCTCAAAGCGTTGTGGTCAGAAAAGATGCTTGATATGATTTCAATTTTCTTAAATTTACTGAGGCTTGATTTGTGACCCAAGATGTAATCTATCCTGGAGAATGTTCTGTGTACACTTGAGAAGAAAGTGTAATCTGCTATTTTTGGATGGAATGCCCTATAAATATCAATTAAATCTATCTGGTCTATTGTGTCATTGAAAGCTTCTGTTTCCTTATTAATTTTCTGTTTGGATGACCTGTCCATTGGTGTAAGTGAGATGTTAAAGTCTCCCACTATTATTGTGTTACTGTCGATTTCCCCTTTTAGAGCTGTTAGCAGTTGCCTTATGTATCGAGGTGCTCCTATGTTGGGTGCATATATATTTATAATTGCTATATATTCTTCTTGGATTGATCCCTTGATCATTATGTAGTGTCCTTCCTTGTCTCTTGTAACATTCTTTATTTTAAAGTTTATTTTATCTGATATGAGTATTGCTACTCCAGCTTTCTTTTGATTTCCATTTGCATGGAATATTTTTTTCCATCCCCTCACTTTCAGTCTGTATGTGTCCCTAGGTCTGAAGTGGGTCTCTTGTAGATAGCATATATATGGGTCTTGTTTTTGTATCCATTCAGCAAGCCTGTGTCTTTTGGTTGCAGCATTTAATCCATTTCCATTTAAGGTAATTATCGATATGTATGTCCCTATTACCATTTTCTTAATTGTTTGGGGTTTTTTGGTTTTTTTTTTGCGGTACGCGGGCCTCTCACTGTTGTGGCCTCTCCCGTTGCGGAGCACAGGCTCCAGACACACAGGCTCAGCGGCCATGGCTCACAGGCCTAGCCGCTCTGCGGCATGTGGGATCTTCCCAGACCGGGGCACGAACCCGTGTCCCCTGCATCGGCAGGCGGATTCTCAACCACTGCGCCACCAGGGAAGCCCTGGGGTTTGTTTTTGTAAGTCCTTTTCTTCTCTTGTGTTTCCCACTTAGAGAAGTTCCTTTAGCATTTGTTGTAGAGCTGGTTGGGTGGTGCTGAATTCTCTTAGCTTCTGCTTGTCTGTAAAGCTTTTGATTTCTCTATTGAATCTGAATGAGATCCTTGCCAGGTAGAGTAATCTTGGTTGTAGGTTCTTCCCTTTCATCACTTTAAGTATATCATGCCACTCCCTTCTGGCTTGTAGAGTTTCTGCTGAGAAATCAGCTGTTAACCTTATGGGAGTTCCCTTTTATGTTATTTGACATTTTTCCCTTGTTGCTTTCAATAATTTTTCTTTGTCTTTAGTTGTTGCCAATTTGATTACTCTGTGTCTTGGCTTGTTTCTCCTTGGGTTTATCCTGTATGGGACTCTTTGTGCTTCCTGGACTTGGGTGGCTATTTACTTTCCATGTTAGGGAAGTTTTCGACTATAATCTCTTCAAATATTTTCTTGGCTCCTTTCTCTCTCTCTTCTCCTTCTGGGACCCCTATAATGCGAATGTTGTTGTGTTTAATGTTTTCCCAGAGGTCTCTTAGGCTGTCTTCATTTCTTTTCATTCTTTTTTCTTTATTCTTTTCTGCAGCAGTGAATTCCACCATTCTGTCTTCCAGGTCACTTATCCGTTCTTCTGTCTCAGTTATTCTGCTATTGATTCCTTCTAGTGTATTTTTCATTTCAGTTATTGTATTGTTCATCTCTGTTTGTTTGTTCTTTAATTCTTCTAGATCATTGTTAAACATTTCTTGCATCTTCTCGATCTTTGCCTCCATTCTTTTTCTGAGGTCCTGGATCATCTTCACTATCATTATTCTGAATTCTTTTTCTGGAAGGTTGCCTATCTCCACTTCATTTAGTTGTTTTTCTGGGGCTTTATCTTGTTCCTTCATCTGGTACATAGCCCTCTGCCTTTTCATCTTGTCTATCTTTCTGTGAATGTGGTTTCTGTTCCAAAGGCTGCAGGATTGTAGTTCTTGCTTCTGCTGTCTGCCCTCTGGTGGGTGAGGCTATCTAAGAGGCTTGTGGATGTTTCCTGATGGGAGGGACTGGTCTTAATATACTCTTTTTTTTCTAGAGGAAAGAAAACAAAGAAGGAAGTGTGTGTGTGTGTGTGTGAGAGAGAGAGAGAGAGCGAGAGAGAGAGAGAGTAAACACGAAAACAGCATCCTGTCTGCCCCAGTTGAATATTCAGAAATAGACGAAAAATCTTCAAAAACAACAATGTGCTAAGTCGCCCAGGGTTTTATTTCTCAGATGTCGGTGGATGACAAGTGTTCTCTAAATCCAGCTCTGTTGTCAACTCTTCAAGGTGTTTCTGACTGTATTTCACAGGGAAAAGACTGGTGATGGAGTGGAACCTCTCCTGGACCAGCCGGGGGAGGGGGGTGTCACCTGCTGACTGGAGCAGCTCATGCCTGGGGGCACTGCCACCCGTCACGATGCCCAGGCAGCTGAACTATGTCCCGGCAGACAGTCTGCAGTCCAACAGGAACAGAAAGCGTCTGTTTGTGCCATTTGTGCGTGGTTAGTGGCAGCTCTCAGCATAAATCTGAAGCAAGGCTACAGAAAAACGAGTGTGGCTCCCTCCACCTGGCGTGCCAGCGGTTCCTCAAAGCCTTCAGGTGTTCTATCTCTGTGCGTTTTCATAAAACATTCCTTCTGCAGGAGATGCCTTTCCTTGTAGGAAAGGTTCAGGACTCAGCCCAGACGTTACCTGTTTCTTGGACAGCTGACACAACCTTAGCAAGCGCCTCGAAGGGCAGGCCTGTAGCATCTTTGTCTCTGTGCTTTCAGCGAGGTCCAGAGACCCTCTGTACTTTATTGAATGAAAGGATGGATGGATGGATGGATGGATGCCATGTGGGAAAGTGAATGTGATTGCTTTAAGACGGCTTCTTAGAATTAGCTTATGGACACAGAACTGATGTCTTAAAGAATCAGTGAAAACTAACTGCGAGCTTCTCAATTGACAAACACAGACTCTTACGAGCAAGCCTTTCACAGATTCTCCAGGGTCGATACCAAAGCCCCATGCCCTGAGGAGCCCACCCCAGCCCGCATGGGCCTTTCCGTAGGAGGTCAGATCTTTCCACAAGAAAAAATCCTCTTGATTCCCCTTTGGATTTATACAGCTAGCCTCACCAAAAAACAGCACAGCCCAAGGGAACCAAGAGCCTGGGTCTTGTCTCATCATCATGTGACTCAATGTGAGGGCTTTGGGTTCCAATAGTTGGAAGCTGCAGTGATGGGGTGGGGCCAGTCCAGGATTTCAGGACCATGGGGTTGAAGTTCATTGGCCCTTTGCTTGTTTTTCTATTGTGGGCACCGTGCCCACTGATGGAGAGGATATAATGTCTGAAAATGCCTTCAAGTCCACGTGGATGCAACTCACTGGAACCTGGACAGGGTGAGTGAAAACTCCCGGAAGCGGCCAGCAGCAGTCAACCTGCTCTCCCCAATTCACATGCTGACCCTTCTGTTCCCTCTTTTAATTGACCAGAGAGATGGCCTGGGGACCACTTGGGTGGCAAAGAATGTGGGCTTTAGAACTAAACAGACTCTGGTCCTAATGCTAGACCTGCCACTTCTTATTGTAGAACCTGGGCCAGTTGCTTGATGTCTAAAATCCCTTCTGTAAAATGGGGATAATAATGTGCTGTGAAGCGGGAGGATGAACCAGCATGAAGACACCCAGCGTGCTGCCGGCACCTGGGAGATGTTCCCCCAGCCCTTTCCTCTGTTACGACTTTATACTGATGAGAAAAAGGGGGAGCTGAGTGTGCTCTCCTGAGAGGACCTCAGCTTCCTGAACAAAGCAGGGGAGGGGTCTGAGGGCTGGACGTGTAGGAGACAGGAAGGCGGGGTGTCTTCAGGAACAGAAGGATCGGGGGGGTGGGGGCATCCACAAGAAGCCAGGAACTCGTCTCCAGGCTTATCTGCCTGGCTGCTGCGAGGGGAGAGCCTCCAAGGACTCGGGACTATCTCAGCCAGGACAGCATCACATCCAAAGTGGATATATTTAGCAGATAGATAAGGAGTAAAAAGATAGTCAATATAATTATTTGATATAAAAATGCCAATTAAAACTGCACTGAGATACCCCTATCCACTATTACAATGGATATTTTTAAATCACTGACAATACCAAGTGCCAGTGAGCATGCAGAGAAACTTGAACTCTTGTACATTTCTGATAGTAAAGTGAAAATGTCACAACCATTTTGAGAAACAGTGTGGCAGTGTTTTATAAAGGGAACATTTCACAAGTCTTTCTATGAGGCAGCATAACCCTAATATCAGAACCAGACGAAGCCAGTAGAGGAAAATGAAAACTCGGGCTGATATTTCTCAAAAACACAGATGCAGAAAAACCTTGAAATCTTAGTGAAAAAGAATGGCTAACTAGGAATGCAGAGTTGGTGTAGCATTAGAAAGCTTAAGTAATGTATTTCCCTAGGATAACATTATAAAGGAGAAAATACAAAGAATGACACTTTCCCCAGGTTAATCTATGGATTTAATGTCACCCTAGTCAAAAGTCCAGCATGTTTTTTGTTTTAGTTTTCGTTTTTTGAACATGGTAAGTTTAATATAAAGAATTATAAACTACAGTTAGGCTACTAGGAACTCTAAAGAATAGAGGAATAGCAGATTTTTTTTGAAACACGGTAAGCGATTTAATTTCTTATTCGCTTGTGAAGATACATTTCCCATTAAATAATAAGAAAACAAATTGTCCAAATTGTGTGAACTTATATAGGCATTTCTAATGCAAACAAAAAATTATAATGTATGCAAATATCAATTGTCCCCTCATCTCCCTCCATGAGTCATCCCACTAAAATACCCACTTTCCAGCATGTTTTTTAAAAAACTAAATTGTCAAGCCAATTCTAAAGTTTATATGCCATCAAAGGACACTGTTAAGAAAAGGAATAGACAAGCCATGGATTAGGAGCGTAGCTGCACATATAAATATAATAGATGTCTTATATCCAAAATATATTTTAAAACTCCTACATTCAATAAGAAAAAGACAAACAGCCTACTTCAATGTTAGTTGCATTGTCACATTGTACAGATACTTTGGAAAACTGTTTGGCAGTTTCTTATAAAGTCAAATATAAATGTAGGTATTTACCGAAGAGAACTAAAACATATGTATACTTTAAAAAAATAGTACAGGGCTTCCCTGGTGGCGCAGTTGTTGAGAGTCCACCTGCCGATGCAGGGGACACGGGTTCGTGCCCCGGTCCCGGAAGATCCCACATGCCGCGGAGCGGCTGGGCCCGTGAGCCATGGCCACTGAGCCTGCGCGTCCGGAGTCTGTGCTCCGCAACGGGAGAGGCCACAACAGTGAGAGGCCCATGTACCGCAAAAAAAAAAAAAAAAAAAAAGTACAAAAATGTCCACAGCAGTTTTATTCAGAATATCCCCAAATTGTATATAAAACAGTTGTTCATTGATAGGAAAATGGCTAAACGAAATGTGACATATTCATGCAATAGATTTCCACTCAACAACAGAAAGGAATGAACTAGCAAAACACAGAACATGGTTAGCATGGCTAAACCTTAAAAATATTATGCCGAGTGAAAGAAGCTTGATATAAAAGAGCACACACCATATGGTTCCATTCATATGAGGTTCTAGAACTTGCAAAATTAATTTATGATAATAGAAAGCAGAACAGTAGTTAGCTAGGAGGTGGATTGACTGGAAAGAGACCTGAAGAAACTTTCTTGGGTGATAGAAACATTAGGTGTCTTACTGTGTGGATTACAGACGATGCGTTTATCAAAACGCATCGGTGGTACCGTTCGGATTTGTACTTCTCACTATGTAAAGCAAACCTCAGTAAGAAAAGGAATTCTTATAATAAAAAAATTTAAAAGTGGATCTGCACAGGAGAAAGAGCTGCTTCTGGTACTGGAGCCACAGCGTACGGAACAGAATGACTCAGGCGATCTGACTGGCTGCTGGACCGCCTCACGGGTGGAGGAGCGGGATAGAGGGAGGGCCCAGTCATCCACTCCCACCTGCCTGGGTCAGGCTAGTGTGACACCCTTGGCAGCATCCTCAGGAGCTAAAGCTACAATATCTGGTTGAGAGAATAACTCCTGATGCTGACAAGTGGTGTTTGAGAAAGTGTGGTCAGCCTTGGGTCTGAGAGAGGCAATTCCTTTCCTGTAACAGCCCCGCCCTTACCTCTCTGCCATGAGCCAATAGTATGGCTTTCCATAAAGTGCCCCTTAGTATTCATACAAAATAATTGATTTTTCGTGCTTTTTAAATCTTGCTAAGCCTCAAAAAGAGTTGTCATTTAGTAAAAGAGATTTATGTCTGCCTCAGTTTCCCTATGTTCCCAAACCAATTTCCGTAAGAAATATCACCTTGATGTCTCTAGCAAATCTTTCTCTCTCTGTCTCTGTCTCTGTCTCTCTTTCTCTCTCTCTCTCTCTCACACACACACACACACACGCACATGCACACGCACACGCACACACACACACTGTCTCTGTCCCTGAATGCATATACAGAGCAGGGCCTGATAAGCACACACAGACCCCTTAGGTGTGGCGAGCTGAGCCCCGTGATTGTTCTGACCAGGGCACAGTCACGAGGAGTGAATCCTTCCCCCCTCCCCCGCTATATCCTCACAGACCTCTGAAGCTGAAGTGGTGCCTGGGCTTCAGCTGCCACCGCAGCAGAAGGGATTGAATTCCAGCCAAATGGGGAGGGAAAGCCCCACGATACTTGTCTCTGCCCTCCTTTTCCTGCTCCCTCTCCCCTTATCAAGTCCCTGGTGACATCCATCCTCAAGCAGCCTAGATTCACATGTGAGATGGCCTCATCTACCCAGTTCATTTCACGGATGGGGAGTCTGAGTAATGAGAGAGGAGAGAACTGCCCATGTGCATACAGTCAGTTAGGGGCAGTGCCTAGACCAGAATCCTGAACTCCTGCCTTCCAATCCAGGGTGTTGTCTGCTGCATGATGCTGCCGGTCCAAGGTCTCTTTGCCATCAGAGAAGTGGGCTCATTCCTATTAGACAGTAACGGAAAGTAGTACTCAGGTCAGGGGCTCCTCCCATGCTGAGGGTATCATGTGACTGCTGCACCAGTCCTGAGGTGGGGACACAATTAGGGTGACTTCAGAACCACCAGTAAAGGGTGTCTCCCTTTCAGACCCCTGGGGACATACACACAAAGGTAAAGACCCTGGAAACAGCCTCCAGGAAGCCCAGTGGAAGCCAAGTCAGGCCACACATAGGATAGCAAGCAGCCTGGCATGTGCTCCGTTGTATATGACCTGTATACTATATGGTACAGGAACTGTGAGATGGACAGAGGATGTAAAATGGTTTCAAAACATTCCACATCCCCAAGTGATTGGGCAATATAATTCAGTGAATACAGGCATGCATGCTGGAGTCCGACAGACCTGGATGTTGCCCCTCACTAGATGTGAGGCTCACTAGAATTGAGCCTTAATTTCTGAGTACGCTAAATGGGAAGTAATGGCCCAGAATCTGCTCAATAAATGGCAGCTGGCGCTGGCTCAGTTTTGAAGACCTGGTTTCAGAACTCAGTAGACACTTGGAGGCCAGCTCTGGGCCTCCACAGTCAGTGTTTCTTAAAAGTGATCAGAGAGGGCTTCCCTGGTGGCGCAGTGGTTGAGAGTCCGCCTGCTGATGCAGGGGACATTGGTTCGTGCCCCAGTCCGGGAAGATCCCACATGCCGCGGAGCGGCTGGGCCCGTGAGCCATGGCCGCTGAGCCTGCGCATCCGGACCCTGTGCTCCGCAACAGGAGAGGCCACAACAGTGAGAGGTCCGCGTACCGCAAAAAAAAAAAAAAAAAAAAAAGTGATCAGAGGACAGTAGAGAGATTGGGGAGAGAGGAGCTGTCCACTGTCTCAGTGCTGATATTCCTGGAACTCAATCCCAGGCAGGAGCCTCGTGGCTTCCAATTGCTTAGGACCCCTGGTTCCAGGCAGCAGTGTGGGAGAGTAGGGACAGGAGTGGGACAAGGAACTGAGAGAAACAGCTCTTCCTGAAGGTTCTATTCCTGGGGATACACGCCAAGCTCCTGTGCTCCACTGCAGCTCAGAGACAGGAAATGAACAGAGGCTAGTCATCCTCAGAAGTCAGTCCAAACTCCGAGAAGGCATTGTTCACGGACTGCTTCAATGCCTCACAGTCTAACACTCAGGAAGATCAATCACACACTTTTGTCTCTTTGGAGCTGGTACAGGTTGCAAATAAAAAAGCTTCTGCTCCACAGGCAGGGTTAGTGGATTTTCAAGGCAGAGTGCAAACCTCACCGGCTGGCTGGGTGGACGTGGTAAGCCCAGTGGAAAAGCTCCATATCTGGGCCAGGCAGACTCTAGCCGGACTGCAAGTCCTTCTGTTTTCCCAGCTGGTGGGGGCAATTGTGGTGTAGGTGGTAGAGCCCTGGTCTGGAGCGGGTGGTGGGGGACGTCAGTATTCCAATCCCAGCTCTGCCACAGGCGATGAGATCTTGGGCAAGCAAGCAGCTTAGCTGCAAGCCTCTGGCACCCCATCCGTAAGTGGAATGGCAGTCCCTCTCCTATGAACCGTAAGGCCTGGTCTCAGGGAGGTCTCAGACAAGGCTACACATTTCACACACGGACTTCCTACACTACCCAGGTGGCATGCAGCCCAAGGATCCAGTTTAGAAAGGGAGGTAGAGGAGGGAAGGGTGGGAGTGATTGTTGATTGGGCATCGCCGGGAGAGAAGGAAGCGGGGAAGGGGCGCCCAGTCCGGGAACGGGAACAGAGACATGGTGATTCTACACCTAGGCGCTGAGTCAGACGGGAACCCCCAGTAGTTCTGACCCCCTGGGCAGCCCTTAACCTTTTCAACCTCAATTTCCTTCTCTGTATAACGGGGGTAACTACAGTCTCCCTCGAATAGGGCTGCTGTGAAAATTAAATGAAATTTAGGTAAGGAGAGTGTCTGGGTCACACCCAGCCTTCGACAAGTGACATCCTGAGTCCCATCAGACAGAGGTGGCTTAGCTCCTCCCAGGAGATCACCAGTAGAGACTGCCAGGTAGTAGGCTTCGTCTTCCCTTCCCTTGGTCCACTTCCTCCTACACCTGGCCTATGGGGCCTGGGACAGCCATGGAGACTCAGGAGTGACAAAGGCCCTGTTCAGAGATCCAATTCCTCTCCTCACTGATGGCAAGCAAGTGAGTCAGAGGCCCGATCCTGTTGGAAAGATTCTGTTCAGTTGATTCTGCTTTTGCCCAGCTTGAGGGCTGGACCAGGAGGTATGCAAAAACAGCCTGCCTGGAAAGGAATCACCAGCCCGGGAGTGGGCAGCAGCTGGCAGCAGAGAGAGCACTGGACAGTGAGTCAGGGCCCTGTGCCATGAGAGCCTCTCTGCGTCACTCCTAGACCTCCCAGTGTTCCACAGGGTCACGTGAAACAGCAGGTGTGTACGTGCTTTGAAAATAGAGGCAGGCTCAGGTGGAGAGGCTGGCAGGGATGTATCCCTAAAACAGATAGAGGTTCCAGGTTCTGGAAGTCATCATCTGAAAGGGACTGACCTTTCTGTCCTTCAGTCTGGCATTGGGCTGGCATCCAGGATTTGCCACCACCTTTCTTTCCAGCCTTTCTGCTGGCCCACCTTTGCTCCAGAGCCACAAATACACACTAGGCTCCGGCCTCTGGCTGTTTGCTCAGGCACCTCCCTCCCCTGGAACACCGGTTCCCAGGCTCCCGCTCCACTTGCAGAAATCCTGAATCCTCCATTCCCCAAAGGGATGCGTTCTCTGTGTCTACGTCCCCAGAGGGATGTGTTTTCTGTGTCTATGTCCCCAGAGGGATGTGTTCTCTGTATCTACTTCAGTTGGACCTCTCTTGGGGCATTAGTGACATTTTGGTTTCTGTTCAGCTTATATAAATCTTTCATCCCTTTCTAAAGATAGCTGTGGAAAGGACCACTTCCGTCTCCAACATCTCATTGGTAGGTTATGAGTCATGCATGTGTGCGTGTGTTCAAGCACATGTGTGTGATAAATACAGTGGAAAGAACATGAGTTTTCGTGTCCAATAGATGTGGATTCCAACTCACATGATGACCCTACCTTCTTAATCAGCTCATGCTACCCTATTTATTGATGCCAACTTGGAGTGACCTGGAGCAAATTAAGGAACTTGCTGGGTCTCAGCTCCTTCACTCATCAAGGTGGAATCATGATGTCTATGTTGAAGGGTTGAGGCAAGAATTCCCAATGACGTGTGTACGTGCCTGCCTCTATGTGGAGCTTTATTAAACCATGTAAAGGGATGAGACTCGGTCCTGTTTTTGAGCCCCTCCCTCGGGGCCCAGTGACAGCGCTTCATGACTCACGTTAACACTGTCATGAATGTCCCATCACTTCTCTGCAGCTCAGAGTAGCATGACATGCAGATCCGGCCACAGTGTGGCCCCCTGGCGGGCACACTCCAGGCCCTGGATACTCAGCCCCCTGGTCATATGGGCCTCATTTTACAAGGAGCAATGGGAACCCTGTGTCAAGGCCTGGACAGGGACAGGCATCTTGCTTCTTTGGTGAGTGTGACCTCATTGCTTGTCTGGAGATGTGTCAGAACCTGTGATCAGTGAGGCCCAGCCTGGGGGCTGAGGACCTGGTCCTAAGGAGGTCAGCCCTCCCAGACCCCCACTGGGAGCAGGAAATATTGCTCACAACCAGAAGAAAATGAGTTTCTATTCTTTAGAAAACTGAGTTAAAATATTCTGACTGTCTTTCTGCCATGTTAACCTTTCAGTGCTGCCTTTAAGGAATCAGAAAGCAAATGACCTTCAAAATGATGTGAGTGTGTGTGTGTATGTGTGTGTGTGTGTGTTCACTGATTTATTACTGTTAAACCTGGTTACCTGGTCACCAACATCATTCTGATGTTGCAAAGTTGACATACCTTCAAGTTCCAGACCAAAGATACCTGCTTGAGAACGTGACTGAGGACCTCTGGAGTATGCAGAAGGGGCCAATCGATGGCGCTAGAGGCGCTGGCTTCACCCCTAACCAATTCTATCACTTAATCTCTTTGAACCTCAGTAGCCCCATATCGAAAATGTGGATGAGAAGCTTTTCTTCTTGTCATTGGGACAGGGATGAAATGAAGTGCCATAATGTTTGGACGTGTTTTATAAACTCTTACGTGCTGTAAGAGATTAGTGAACACTTCACACTGTGCTTCCTACACACACTGATGACCCTCCAGCAAGAGTCTCCAGGCCAGAGCAGCAGGCCACGGCTGGAGGATATACCCACGTGATGCGTTGGCCCCCAGCCGCTCCACCTGACCGCTTCTCATAGAGTCGGCTCTTCAGGGCATGGTCATGGACCACCCTCATCAGAATTATCTAAAGAACTCACTAAGAATGCAGAGTCCCAGACCCCAGAAGTATGGCCCAAGAATCTAACTCTTTAGCCAGGACCCCAATTTATCAGGTGATGCTGATAAATACTGAAGTATGAGAATCGTGGATCCAATGATGCTCATAGAAACGTGTTAACTCAGTCATTTATTCCACAAACAGTTACCTGGTCACCAGTCTCTCGCCAGGGGCTATGTGCGGGGACAAAGTCTTTGGGAGCAGGGAAGACGTGCAGGTGAATATCTCACTCTGATGCAACGCCAAGTAGCTAATGAAGATATATCCAACCCTGAAGTCTGTAGGCCACATGACAAGCCAAGAGATGAGGAGATTGCTGGCTTTCTGTTCCGTTTCCTCCTCTGCTGGGCAAAGCTCCACACACAGTATCTCAGCTATTTCTCCCCAGAACTCTGAAAGGTACAGAAGGACACTGAGGCTCCTCGAGGTTCAGTAACTTGCGGGATGCTGTGAAGTCAGTGGTGTGTCGGTAAGTGTTCAATCTCAGGGTGGAAAGGGGAGCCCTGATCCACACACCTTCCCCGTGGGACCTTGATAGAAGGACAGAGGGGCCACAGTCCCTGCGCCATCTCCTGAGGGGGAGCTGGGACCCTGCCTGCCCAGAGTCCCTGGGGTCTTCACCAAGCCACCCTCCTCCCCTTTTTCCAAAGAGTTCCTGCATGGTATATCATTCAGGTCCCTCACAAACTGGAACTTGCTGCCTCACCAGACCCGGAGCAGGTGGTGTGTGGGCTGACAGACGGCCACAGTGGAACCCAGGCCGGGAGTGCTGAGTAGCAGCCACACCAGGGCTCTGCTGAGACTGGCCGTGCACAAGCAGGCCTGTCCACCTGTGAGCGCTCAGGGTCAGATAAAGGCCTCTCCTGGCTGAGGGAACACCTAGGGGGTGTCACAGTGTGTCTCAGCATCTCCCCCACCCCCCGCCCGCTGGCTTGAGGATGCTGCTGAGGCCCCAGCTGAAGGGTGATGGGAAGAGGGCACCGTACACCAAGCACCCCCAGGAGTGTAGCAGCTGCCCTGGGGACAGGCGGGGGAGGCCTTGGAGATAGCTGGGGCCAGGGCCTTGATCATGGAGGTTGGAGAGATGTGCGTTCCTTCCCCTCTCAGCAAATGCAGCTTATCTGAGCTCCCCCAGCTCAGCCCAGAGAGGGAGAAGCATCAGCCCTGGGAGGCTCAGCCAGGACAGGTAGGGTAGGACCTCCAAGGTCTGGCCAGGCTGGCGCTTGGGCTGGGACGGGTGGCCCTGAGGCATGAAGGTGCCCAGACATCCCTCCCTTTTCTCAGGCAGACTTTCTTGACTCAGCCCGTCTTTGACACACGTAAGGAAGGATTCGGGGGTGGGGGTGGGGGACAGGAAGCTACAGAGAGCCAATCACCCTGCACCGGAGGCTTCAGGGCTGGTTCTTTCCGAGAGTGTGTGTGCGCGCACCCGCGCGCATCAGCGGGAATTCTGTGAGAGAAGCAGCCGGATTCTGGAGAGAGAGAGAGAAGAGAAGGAGGAAGAAGAAGAGGGGAGGAGAAGACTGAGAGTGGGAGAGGCAGACGGATAGAACAGCAGTGGGAGAGAGAGAAGCACAGCAGAGGGGAGAGAGAGGGAGGGAGAGAGAGAGGGAGAGGGAAAGTGTAGGGGAGACAGAAAGGGAGAGCGAGCAGAGAGAGGGGAGGAGGAGAAAGCAAGGTTGTCGGAGAGGGCGCGGAGCGGAGCGGAGCCGGAGCGCGGCGGGAAGGGGCGAGGGCAGGGGGAGCAGAGGCGGAGCCGGGCAGCAGGCGCCCGCCCGCAATCCGGGATCCCAGGGCGCGCTAAGCTCTCGGTCCGGCGACGCACCGGCGCTTGCCCGCGAGGTGCCGCGGGCGCCAGGGCTCAGCCGAGCGCGCAGGTGCCGGCCCGGGAGGTGGCGCGGGGCTCCGGCGTGGCCGCGCGCCCCCCGGGGAGCCATGGCGGCGGGGACTGGGGGGCGCGGGGCGGCGGCGGCGGCGGCGCCGAGGGGCTGAGCGGGCGGCGCCATGGCGGCGCCGGATTGCGGGCCCTGAGGGCCGGCGGCGGGCGCGCACCATGAACTCGTGGGACGCGGGCCTGGCGGGTCTGCTGGTGGGCACGATGGGCGTCTCGCTGCTGTCCAACGCGCTGGTGCTGCTCTGCCTCCTGCACAGCGCCGACATCCGCCGCCAGGCGCCGGCGCTGTTCACCCTGAACCTCACGTGCGGCAACCTGCTGTGCACCGTGGTCAACATGCCGCTCACGCTGGCCGGCGTCGTGGCGCAGCGGCAGCCGGCCGGGGACCGTCTGTGCCGCCTGGCCGCCTTCCTCGACACCTTCCTGGCTGCCAACTCTATGCTCAGCATGGCCGCGCTCAGCATCGACCGCTGGGTGGCCGTGGTCTTCCCGCTGAGCTACCGCGCCAAGATGCGCCTCCGCGACGCCGCGCTCATGGTGGCCTACACGTGGCTGCACGCGCTCGCCTTCCCCGCCGCCGCGCTCGTCCTGTCCTGGCTCGGCTTCCACCAGCTGTACGCGTCCTGCACGCTGTGCAGCCGGAGGCCGGACGAGCGGCTGCGCTTCGCCGTCTTCACGGGTGCCTTCCATGCGCTCAGCTTCCTGCTCTCCTTCGTTGTGCTCTGCTGCACATACTTCAAGGTGCTCAAGGTGGCCCGCTTCCACTGCAGACGCATCGACGTGATCACCATGCAGACGCTCGTGCTGCTCGTGGACATCCACCCCAGGTGAGGGCTCTGGGGAGGGCTGCGGGGACTCGGTGGGGGAGGGGTGTCTCTGTGGGAGGAAGGGGGTCCTCGTCTCCCCCAGGCTCTGCTGTGTGGCTTTGGGCAAAAGACCCTTTAACACCGAGCCTCCATTTCCTTTTTGGAAAACTGAGGTCGGGGGGAAGGGCCACCGTTGCCTGTCTCAAGGCAGGTGCTTAGAGCATCAGCAAAGCAGGACCACCAAAAAACGTGGGTGAAACAAATAGATACCTTTTTGAAGCATCAGGGTAGAGACCGCAGAGGAGCCGAACTTTGCTGGACTTCTTATACTTATTTTATGTTTGTAGTTTTCACTTTAAGTAGCATATGAAAAGGCAGTCATCTCTGTTCACTGCTCTAAATGGTGCTCATCGGGCCCTGAGAGCGTGGCCTGGATGCTTAGGGCGCTGCTGAAGAGCTAGGAACGCGCTGCTCTGCTGGTCTTTCCTTTCTCTGGTGTCTGGCACTGCCTCTGTCTCCTCCTGTGTGTGTGAGAGTCCTCGGGCTGCACCTTCCTCTGTGGGTCCTTAAAGGAGCATCTGAAGGGCTCTGAGGGGACGGGGGTGCACTTCCTACCCTTCCCAGACAGCACTGTCCCGTGTCTCCTGGACTTGAAGCCTGGGAACCCCTGCAGAGGGAGAGCGTCATCCTGAGGCTCCGGTGACAAAACCTGCCCACCCTTCCATATTCACCTGGCCTCTGTTTCTCAGGAAGGCAGCTCGGGGCGGGCAGTTCAGGTTCACGTACCCCCCCGCCCCTGCCCCAGCCCCTGCCCCTGGGAAGTCCTGCCATCCTTCGGAGCCTCTGGGGAGAGTAGGGGGAAACTCTTAGCCGTGGTGTCCTGAGCTCACCTTGGCTTTCTGCAGAGAAGAGGAGTGCAACAAGGGGAATGGCTGCTGGTGCCCCTGCAGTAGACTCTGCTGTTTTATATCCTGGTGCCCCAGACGCTAGAAGGGGGGTTTTGGTGTCAAGATGGCATGAAAAGTGGGGCAGGCAGAATGTACCAGTGTGGAGGAGGCCAGCGGCAGGGAGGGAGCTCGGTCCCTGTCGTGCAGATGCCTCCCCGACCAGGGAGAAGCTTGTGGCCGAGGGGGACAGACCAGAGGGTCAGTGTGACCAAGAGAGCCTTCAGTTCTGCGTTTTTTCTGCCCACGAGCAATACAAAGAGAAGACCTTGAACTTCACTGCATCTGAACACAGGACATGTATGCGTGTGTCCATTATTTCCCTCAGGATGGCCCTTCCAGATTACATGCTGGACCAAAGCTTCTAGTCACAGAATCTTCCTCCCAGAATCATGTACAATATGTACATGTAAATGACACCAGGGCATATGAACCATGTATGAAATTGTGTGAGCCTCACACACACAGTCCTATGTGTGCATATATCAACTGCATGGGTAACAGATCATTCCATGTCACAGGTGTGGCCCTCCTGCGCACTGACACAAAGGCATGCACTGACTCCCTGCATGTGGCCATGCACGGCTCAATGTCATTTAAGGATCGCAGAGCTATTCCCTTTCCTATCACCTTGGGGCGGGAGGACCTCACTTTAGAAGGTGCATCGTCCCTAGGACGTGCACGGGGACTGCTCTAGAAGCTGTAGGCAATGTTATTTAACTCTCAGAACTTGAACAATGTCTACAGTAAGCCCACTTGCCATGAGTCTAACAGCGGAGGAGGGAATGAGCTGGGAAAGGAATCAGTTCTTATCTAGACCAGTATAAACCCCGTCCCCGCTCTCCCTCCAACTTCCAGAACAGGAGGGCGGTGGCTCCTGTTCAGCCCATTTAGGATGTAGGGTCGGCTCCAATCTTGCCAGTCTCTCACGGACTCCAGGCCAGACACTACAGAGAGAGCTCCCAGGGGTGTCAGGAAAAGAGGCGGTTGCTCGGCTGCCCTCCGGTCCTCTCTTCTCTCCTCCACTTCCCTCCGGGGAAATTTGACTGCTTCTGAGCCCAGGAGGCTCTGAGGAGACCCTCTTCCCAGAGCCAGGGACAGGGCCCTGCAGGGCCAAGGAGCAATGCCGGCCTACGCTGGGGAAAGAAAGGGCTTCCGGTGGGAGGATTGCCCTCGGCCAGTTCAGACAGGCCCCACTGGCTGAGGGCTGGCCTGAGGTTATGGAATAGTGGGCAGATGGGGCAGCACTCCCCCGTCAGTGACCACAACCTGCCTTTCTCTGTGGGGTCGGTTCCCAGGGTGAGAGCATGGGTGGTGGGCCACACGGGAGGGCACCAGCTCCCTGCCAGCCGATTCACAGGCTTCTTTCTTGGCGTCTCCAAACTCTTCCTTCCCACAAATGAGAAACTGCAGAGCTAACTCAGGGGGGTGCTGCCCCTAGGTCCCCCGAGCCTTAGGCACTAAGGCTTCAGGAAATTTCCTGGCCAGTTGGTGCTGGGAGCTGGGGGCAGGGTGGGGGGGTGTCCAGTCCCAGATCAGCAGAAGCCAGGCTTCCTTATCCGGGCAGCCAGGGTGGCAGGTGGAGGTGACTTTGCTCACTGGAAGATTCACTTAACAGCCGCCACACTGATGGCCTCCTGGGACTTAATTTTGAGTTCCCTGAGGCCCAGGTTGGCGTTTGTTGGGAAGCTCCCTAGTGATGCCAGCTCCTGCTGCAGAGGGTTAAACGCAGTGAGTGACAGGCTGGACTCCAATGCTTTACCGCCCCCCAAAAGATCAGGGACCCTTTGCTCTAAATTAAATCAGGGACCCTGAGAGACGTCACCCACTCCTGCCTTTCTGGGGTGGTTTCCCGAGTTACTACAATCATAAAGGAATTGGGAATTCCTAATATTTATCACCCACCTGGTCTCCAACTGCTCAGTGTGCTTGGTTCAGTTCTCCCAAACCACAACTCCAGACCAGTTATAACCAGACCCTCTCCCTGGTGCCGCCAGAGACGTAGGAGGGGAGCCCGGACATTGGTGCTGCAGCCCTTTTCTCCCCGTCCAGCTGAGGGCGCCACTCGCCAGCACAGGTTAATGACTTCAGACTAGACTGTTGGTGAAGCACACTCATTCTCGTGATCAAGGGCTACAGGGGGCTGGCTGAGTGCCGAGCCGGAGGGTGTCAGAACTGTGCCATAGTAGATGGAAGGGCTCTCACTGTGCCCTTGACTTTGCAGATGAGGAAGTTGGGAGCCCCAAGGGAGGGGGATGCTTGCCGTATTTAATAGATCTGGACTGTGGCTTCACCCAAGACTCACACCTTGGTCTGCTCCAAAGGTTTACGGATGGGGCGATAGTGCAAATGGAGTTTCACAAACCATCCACATGAATAGTTAGGCTTTCTAAATTCAGCTTACACACTGTTAAATGAAATATGTTCTATCCTCCTGCCTTGAGAAATATACATTTATAACACTTGGCAAGGCTGGGGTCAAATTTCGAGTTCTCGGGCTCCTTGGAGTGCAGCCTTGTACATGGCAGGGGGAGCTGAGCTGGCCCCATGCCACAGCCCACCTCACCCCCCTGCCCCAACACCCCAGCATGGAAAGGGGCCTCCTCACACAAAGTGGACACTGCAGGCTGTGCCTCCACATGTTGCTCACAGATGTCTCCCCTCCGGTCTCAAGCCAAGCACACAGGTGGCACAGCCCTTCCTCAGGAGGATGGGCCCAGGGAAGATGGCTGTGCACTTTCTGGAAGCAGGATCAGGGCATTTGGGCAAAGAATTCCGTGTCCCATGTACCTAGAGCTTGGTCTAGAATGGAGGATGTGGGTTCTGGGTGGGCACATCCCCTTGGCCCTATGAAGTCTTCATTTTGTGGGGAGGTGTGGGTCCCTCAGTATCCAGGGCCCAGGATGGGGCCCCTCTGGCCAGGTCGCAGGGCAAGACTACTCACATCAGTCCTAACCCCAAACTCAAGGCTCTTCGCCACCAATCGGTCAGCTCGTTCCTTTGCCTTTTGTTTCATTCTCCAAAACGCCAGAAAGCAAATCTGGATGTCTCTCTGAGTACTCTGTTTTTTTGTTTTTTTTTTTTTTTGCGCTGTTCGCGGGCCTCTCACTGTTGCGGCCTCTCCCGTTGCGGAGCACAGGCTCCGGACGCACAGGCTCAGCAGCCATGGCTCACAGGCCCAGCCGCTCCACGGCACGTGGGATCCTCCCGGACCGGGGCACGAACCCATGTCCCCAGCATCGGCAGGCGGACCTCCAACCACTGCGCCACCAGGGAAGCCCCCTCTCTGAGTACTCTGAGCGCGGGTCTCAACGGGCTGCCGTCCTCTGGAGATCAGTCAGGACCCAGACCCACCGTCTTGTAGCCACAATCGCCTCATTTACTGACTTTTCAGATATTCCCAGTATCATCCATCCCTTGCTCAATTATGGAAGCCTCCTGGGGAACATGTCTTTGACCCTACATGTCACAGTGCTGGAGGGCTCATCTCCTTTTGGCTCAAGGAAACTCTGTGTCTCATCTCGGCCCTGGGGTCTCCCCACACTGGTACAGTGCTTGCACTCTGAGCAAACAAACCCGGGCAGGAGAGCTTTGGGCCTCTCACCCTCTGCACTGCAGATTCTGCTGGGGAGTCCAAGGACTCCAGCTGCCACCATCAGGCCCGGGAATATCTGGGCGTTAGCGTAGCTAGACACAGCATGCCCATGGCTCAGTGACCCAAGGGGGGGACATCCCAGATTTTGGTGTCAGGAGACCTAGAATGAGTCCTGGTCTGTCTTGAACTTACTTTGCAGCCCTGGGCGTGGCATAAACCTTTTTGGCCCTCCGTTTCCTCTTCTGCAAATACGTACAATGACTGCTTATAGGGCTGCAAGAGTTCAAGGAGCTCAGTTTTGCAAAGCTACGGCGGGAAATAAATGACAGCAAGTGCAAAGTGATTTTATTATGTTGTTGTTTTCGGAGCTGGTGAGCTGCTCTCATACTGGGCTTAAACAATACCAGTGACAAGCCAGAGAGCTGCACTGCTCCCCTCGGAGCCTGGGAGACTGCCCTGCTGTCCTCTTGCTGCCGCCTCCCTGGTCTCACCTGGAAACGGGGGTGGGGGGCACTGGGCACAGAAGTTGGGTCCATTCTCTTCCTTTACAGGAGTTCAGGGATGCAGCCACATGGTTCCAGACTGGGTGTCAGGAACCTGGTGCTAGCCCTGCCTGCAGCCCACTCTCCAGGTGGGCAAGTCCCTGTCTTCTTTGAGCCTCAGTTTCCCCATCTGTGTACTGGGTTGGCTGGGTGAGAGCATCTTTCATACTACACAGGACTGTAGAGCCTAGCCAGCCCGCCCCAGAGCAGACACATGACCAGGCCCATGTGGATGTCAGCCAGGCGCAGCACCCATCCCACACACCCGCTGCACTCCCACAGCATGCCAGGTGCCATTGAAATTAGGGAATAGCATCCGTCGTGTCCTGGAGACCCAGAGAGGGTCACAGAACCAGCACGAGAGCCCAGACTCAAGCTCAGACCTTGTCTGGCACAGTTCCTGGTCACAGCGCTCTCCCTCCCTCCCTCCCTCCCTCCCTCTCTCTCTCTCTCTCTCTCTCTCTCTCTCCCAGCTACCCTTGTAAATGCAGCAAGAGAATTTTTTTTTTTTTTTGCAGTACGCGGGCCTCTCACTGTTGTGGCCTCTCCTGTTGCGGAGCTCAGGCTCCGGACGCGCAGGCTCAGCAGCCATGGCTCACGGGCCCAGCCGCTCCGCGGCATGTGGGATCTTCCCAGACTGGGGCACGAACCTGCGTCCCCTGCATCGGCAGGCGGACTCTCAACAACTGTGCTACCAGGGAAGCCCTAGCAAGAGAATTTTTGCTGTGGGAGGGATCCCAGTGGTTTGGGGGTTCAAGGTAGTGCTGGAACATAGTCGTTGTTTTATAAATATATGCCGAATGAATAATAATTCGGATCCGCACTTAAGTGCTTACTCTGAGTCAGGCACTGTCCTAGGTACTTTCTGGGTGTTAGCTCAGTTAATCTCAACAGCACTCTACCAGATAGGTACTTGTATTATCCTCATTTTAGAGATGAGGAAGCTGATGCACAGAGAGGCTGGGTAACTTGCCTAAGGCCACACAACAAGTAAGTGGGGAAGCCTGGATTTGAACCCAGAGGTCTGGCTCTGGCACTGCTCGCATGCTTACCACTTCACTGTCAACCAGACAGGACTCATGGGAGTGTGCATGGCCTGACATCCACTGACGAGTCTTGCTTTGTCTGAAAAGCTCAAGATTTTTAAGTCTCACTTTAAAAAATCTATTCTAGAGCAGATTTCTACTATCATCTCTTTTGAGAAGGTCACTTGAAAATGATTGAGTCTTAATTTTCCTAAGATGTTTTTAAGGGTTGTTCATTGATTCAAAGACATACACTCCTTAGGTGTTTTCTGGGTGTAAGATGTTGAGCTTTCTACTGTGGGAACCTGAAGAAGGAATGTGCGTGCAGAGTGCTTGCTGTTTAATCCTTCTCTCCTGTACAAAGCTTTTCAGGAACAAATAAAATTAATTTCCTATAGGATTTTACAGTGTACAAGAGTGACATTGATTATTCTGGCCTCTAAAGTGTCCGTTTTATTCCTGTAGAGTCACTGAAATGTTTCTGTTTACCCTTCTGAAGACCTTCAAAGCTTTAACCAACATCTGTCTTTAAATATTCCTCAGGGCTTTGGGGCAGGATTGTCTGGTGTGGCAGGGTGGAGGGCTGCTTCTCCTGGGGAGACAGCTGAGTCCTCAGACCCTCAGCAGGAACCCAAGCCCCTCCTTGAGGGCAGGGGCCAGGGGGGTGGGCAGAGGAAGCTCCTCACTCCTTAAGAGCTTGGTAGCTGGTGAGTCACTTCAGTCCCTGATAAATGGTAACTCTATTTATAGTCATAACTATGAAATCTTCCACAGATAAGTGAGGAACCAAATTCAGAGAGGTTGAGTGACTTTCTTGAGGCCACACAGCTATGAGGGCACAGCTGGGACTAGGACACATAGCCAGCACTTGTTCACTCCTCCGGGTTATTCTAAATGTCTGAGAAATGGATAACATGGTCAGGGTCACAGACTGGGGGAGGGCCCGGCCCCAGTGCACCACCAGTTTCTCTCGTGTCCCCTTGATTCATTTACGATGACTTTGGTGCTCGTTTTCGAGGAGATGCCCAGAATGCTGTACTCGTCTCGTGGGGTGAGTGTACTGTGATGCCTCAGGACACCCAGCTCATGCCCCAAATCTCCAGCAATTCCTACATCGACTGCACTGAGAGTTTGGGGGGAAGTATTTTAATATTAAACAAGCAGTCCTGTGTCCTGGAGAATGTGCCAAACACGCTGCTAGGTTGACCATTGTCCTGATTTGCCTGGGACTGCAAGGGCTCCCAGGATGTGGGACTTAGAGTTTGAAAATCAAAACAGTCTCAGGCAAACCAAGATGAGTTGGTCACGTCACTGAACACAGACCTCCAGCGTGGGGACGTGTGCCTTCCCTCTGTGCCACCTGTATTGTGCATATGTCACAAGAGCCCCAGGACTTTGGGAGAGGACACTGCGGACACCCAGTGTAAATGGAAAGGGAGGACACTTAAGACTGATTCTTGCTGTGTGGCTTTAGGCGAAGTCGCCCCTCGGTCCCCGCCCCCTCGGCTTGTATTTTTCACATTTTCTGAATGCGGTGATGCCCCAGTGCCTCCCCAGGGATGTGTGGTGACCCCAGTGAATTGACAGATGACACTCAAAGCTCCAGAGTCAGATGGCCTGGGTTCAGCTACTGCCACCACTTAGGGAGACCAGCCATCCTGGGTTGCCCGAGATGGAGGGGAGATCCTCAGACGCAGGCCCTTCTGTTTTTAAAACCGGGACGGTCCTGTGTAAACCGTCCAGGCTGCAGGACTTTTAGTGCTAAAACTGGGACAGTGCTGGCTATCCGGGACAAGTTGGTCACCCTCCTGCCACCCCTCACCAGGTCACTGTGTGATCTTTTTTTTTTTTTTTTTTTTTTTTTGCGGTACGCGGGCCGCTCACTGTTGTGGCCTCTCCCGTTGCGGAGCACAGGCTCCGGATGCGCAGGCTCAGCGGCCATGGCTCACGGGCCCAGCCGCTCCGCGGCATGTGGGATCTTCCCGGACCGGGGCATGAACCCGTGTCCCCTGCATCGGCAGGCGGACTCTCAACCACTGCGCCACCAGGGAAGCCCCACTGTGTGATCTTGAGCAAGTTACTTAACTCCCCTGTGCCTCAGTCTCCCTCCTTATCTGAAAACATGAAGATTACAATTTTATCAGGCCTTTGCTTATAGAGATGTGAGTATGAAGCAACAAATGCATATGAACCCCCATCACAGTATCTAAGATGGCACATATTAAAGACTCAAGAAATGTGAGTTATTAATATTAGCTATTAGAAATTAATTCATAATGTTAGTCACGAGTAAGACAATTTCAGCCAGTAGGAAATCTGTCTTTACTGGGCCAGACTTCAGTTCCCAACTCCCTAAATTCCTGGAAAGACACAAGTCAAGGGAAAAAAACATCCTGCAAGAATTTCAGGGGGCTTCAGTCCAAACTAACATAGCATTGTCCCTCTGTGATCAGAAATCGGATAAAGAAGAGTCTCGATTAAGTATTAAAATGACAGTTCTTGTGGAAGGCAGGGGAGGCTGCCCTGACGTTCATGCTGCTCACGAACCTGGCTCAGGAATGTTCTCTCCACTCCTCGCTTCTGTTGAACAGACTGACCTAATCGCGGTGCCAGGTCACTGCAGCCCAAGCCTATCTCTGCCAAGTTATCGTCACTCCTGGGCAACTCTGTCCACAGTCTTCCTCCCTGTCCAGTTTTGGAATCATATGATTTATTTTAAAAGTAAACAGTAGAAACCCATGCCCACATTGGGCCCCACGGTCTGGAGCATGTGAATCCTTATGGCTGGGCTCGCCTTTACGTGCATGCGCCTTGGCTGTGGGAATGGACAGGCTGGCTGTTGCTTGTGCATTTCCCCACGGCTGCAGGAAAAGGGTTGCAAGAAGCACTGCTCCCAGGTGGCGTGAAATGTCAGTTCTCGAAAGGCTGGCAGCAGAGTGGAGTCAGGAACAGGGTGTGGTTAGAGGCGTAGGTGGCCATCCGCGGAGCCGTGGCCCCGATCCTCCAGGGACCTGGCCGTTCCGTAGCTTCACTGAGCTTCGTCTCTGAACAAATCAAGTGACTTCTCCTTCCATCACCTCATAATGCGTTACCTGTAGCTCCGGGCAGGGCTGAGGCTTTGGGAATGGAAGAAAGAGGGCTGAAGGTGTGGAGGAAAGGAAGCCCTGGGCCACACTGCACACAGAGTCCAGGCCATCCCAGCTGGAGAGGACCAGCCTTCAGTCACATGGACACGGGTTCAAATCCCGCCTCCACTTGCCAGCTGAGCAAATCATTTGGCATCACTGTACTCATGGTCTTCATTGTAAAACAGGGCAGGTAAAATCCACCTGGCAGGTTCAATTGTGGTAAAGATAAGAATTCGAGATATTACTTACAGAGTGTGCACTCGGGCTGGCCCATAGCTCGTGATAAGTGAAGGATATGAGTGCTAATGAGTTTATATTTGCATTTGCTTGCGTACTGTGCTAACTGCTTCATGCGCTTCATGCATTTCATTCTCAAAGCAGCCCTTTGCAGCATCTTACTATATATATTACTATCCACATTTTACAGATGATGACCCTGAGGCTTAGTGATGTCACACAAGGTGCCCAAGGTCACGTGCCTACAGCTCAGACTCGAGCTCAGGTCTTTCTGGCTCCATGGTCGAGTTCCTACACTTGCGGCCACTGCCTGCGTGTACAAAGAGTAACTCACTGTGACCTGGCAGGGCCCCCCCGCATGACTCACCTGACCATGACTCCACCTTTTCCTCTCTCACACGCAGTGTGCGGGAACGCTGTCTAGAGGAGCAGAAAAGGCGGCGGCAACGCGCCACCAAGAAGGTCAGCACCTTCATAGGCACCTTCCTCGTGTGCTTCGCACCCTACGTGATCACCAGGTGAGCCTGGCGAGCGGGACATGGGCTCGGGGCAAGTGGGGCGGGCATGGGGCTCTGGAGGGTGAAGCAGGGCCTGCGTGGCCTTTAGCCGTGGCCAGCCTTGCTTGACCACATGTCTTCCAGAGGCTGGATCGGGGGATGAGAGTGAACTTGACGGGTTTAGTGAGAAGGGCACACGCTTTTTCTCTTCAGCCTCAAATTCCTTTGCATTAGACTCCGGACCGAAAGGCAGTGAGACTCTCTCCCACTTGATCTCCAAATGACATCATTCTAACCCTCAGCCCCCAACCCCAGGAGACCCGAAAGGAGAGGACAGGAGAGAAAAGACAGGGGATAGCACCCTGCAGGGATTGCGTTCTTACTGCCCGCTGAGTGCAGGAAAGCCCAGCTCGGCATCCTCAGCCCAGATGCCCTGCAGAGCCAGTGCCACGCGCCACCTGCACAGGGACCAGGGAGCGTGCTGCAGGCCCAGCCAGGTGGGCCCACCTGTCCCACGGCTCCAGGGATCTGCCACTGTTAGTCCAGGCATTGTGAGCTTGTCACGTTCTCTCCCAATCCCAACCCCCCATGCCAGCCAAGGTTGCAGTGCACTGGCCTCAGGGCTGTACGTTCCAGAAGCCAACCTGCTCCAGCTACAGAATTTTCCTCACACGTTGAAGCCAGCAAAAAAAAAAGAAAAAAAAAGTATCACCCACTCAGTTTTGCTCACTGGAGGGGTAAATACCCACACAAATTTGTATCCATATTGGCTTAGCTGTTTGGGAAGGTGACAATAAAAAGGACTTTGATGTTCTATTAGGAGGTGGATGTGGAGCCTGGGAGTAGGATCTGTGCAGGGTTTTGTGTGCATGCGCGTGCCTGTGTATGAAAGAGAGTGCACAGCCCATCCCCCTGCATCCCCCGGCATCCTCAGTTGGCAGGGACATGGAAGGGACACCCTGCCTCAGCGTCCCCCAGAGTCGCGCTTTGGAGAGGAGGGGCTCAATGTGCCCAGGTCCCCCTTTCTTTCCCTGTCCCTGCTCATACTGAGCTGAAGCCTGGCCCCCCATAGCTCCACCTGTGCCCCCGATCCTGCTCTCTGCAGCCCAGGAGAATGTCTGTTCTCTACTAACAGGCCCTGCCCATTTGCAGACAGCGAGCTGGGGTTCCCCAGAGCAGCCCCCATTCTCCAGACACCACAACCCCGGAGTGTCTGTCACTGTCTTTTCGGGGCATGCCACTCTCTCCGGGGGAAAGCCAGGGGGCCTGCATTTCACTTTAAACATAGGACATAGGACTGTCTGCACGTCTCTTCAGGGGTCTGCCCCAGGCAGAGCAGAGCCATCAATTCTTCCTTCTAGAACCGCCCGCTAGACCTCAGCGCTCCTGACATTCTCTATGGGGGACCGTCCTGTGCGTCGTAGGATGTTAGCAGCATTCTGGCGTCTGCCCACTACCCGCCAGCAGCACCTCTTCCCTTCTGCTCCCCAGTTTTGACAACTAGACAGTCTAGGCAACCTGGGGACCAGAATCACCCCCGGGTGAGAGCCCCTGGTCTAGGCCCGCCACGTCCAGCCAGGACGCCGAATACCATGTCATAGCATCTGATAGGGAAGCGTCCCAGGCTTCTGAGGCAGGAGCGAGTGACGTGGGCTTGGCTCTGCAGGGGGACAATCCCAGCAGAAGGGACAGCATGAGCCAGGTCTAGAGCCCTGCACGGGAGCCACCAGCCACAGGTCCCTTTGAAGCACTTGAACATGGCTTGTCCAAACGGAGATGTGCTGTAGGTGTAACTAACATGCACACTGGGTTTCCAAGGCTTAGCATGACTGTATATATATGTATATATATAATTAAAACTTTTTATATTGATTCCATTGTGAAATGGTGAACTCTTGGATATATCGGGTTAAATAAGATCTGTAATTAAAATTAATTTCACCGGTTTCTTTTCCCCCCTGTGGCTCACCTTCTCTTTCTGCTGGGCAGGGCCGGCCTGCAGTCAGGGAATCTGGGGTCTGGGTGTGCCGCTGCCCCTGCTCCCAGCTCCTTTTCACCCTTGACCTCTAGCTGCCCGTATCGTCCTTTTCTCACCAGGAACCCCATTGGTTCCCAGGATCACCCTTCCGGCCGCGCTGCAACAGTGCTCAGAAGTCCCTCCCCTGTCCAGCGCCCTGCTCGATGTTGGAGTTTCTAAGCAGTGGCCAAATCAGTGTCTTCCTCTGTGGGGTCAGGTGCACTGAGGCAGGAGTCCTCGGAGGGTCTGAATGAGGGGACACCAGGTCCCAACGCTGGGTGACAGTGCTGCGGCAGAAGGTCCTTGTGCTTAATCCTCTTGAAATCACACCCCTCTGGGACCACCTCCCTCTGTTCACACCCCCATACACCCCCCCTGCCGTGACCGGGGGGAGAAGAGATGCTGATGAAGTGCCTAGTCTCTGTGGTAGCTGGGCCCCCAGGCACACCCCAGGGAGATGGACACCTGTGAACTTGCTCTTCGCATGCAGGGGGAGCCCTCTGGGCTCCAGGTGTGTGCTGGGCGCGGCCAGGATCGCGCCAGAGCTACACTTCCACCACCAGGGCAGCGAAACTGCCAAACAGGGTGGGCTGGGGTGGGGGTGAGGCAGGATTTGCTCTGACACCCACCTGCAAGGAGCCTGACCCAAACTCTCCCATCTTACGCTGAGTCCAGGCTGAGAACCACACATTGGTTGTGGGGAGAAATCAACATCTAGTAAGGAATTCATAAAATAACCCATGCAAGGCATTCACCCTGGTATAGCCTACTATCGCCAGCACTGGAATCGGGACCACGCACACTCTGGGCGGCAATTGATTCTCCTGCTGTTCTTCTCAAGCTGGTTTCCAAGTGTAGACAGAATCACCCCAGTCTCAGAAGAAGCTAAAGTCAGACTCTGCTCTGGAAATGTAGTTGAGAATTTAACTTCTTGCAGGAATTGATTCCTTACGGAGAACCTAGAGCTGTGGGTTATGGAAGTGGAAGTTTCCTTAGCAGCGTCTCATCCAGGGAGGGCGAGCTGATTGCAGGCCACCTGGGACCCACTGCATGGGGCAAGCCAGCGCAGTGTTGATAGGGATTCTGAAGCCAATCCAGTGAGTGACTCAGCCAGGGTTCCAGCCCGGGTCTGCCCTGGAGGCAAAGCCCACGCGTGGGGCCCCTTGCCTTGCACTGTCCTGCTTCTCTGAGGGCATGGGGGTTCCCTCCCAGAGGATATAGGAGGGCACTTTGTGCCATGACCCCCTCAGAACCAGGAAGCTGCGGCTTCTGAGATGATAAGGTCAAGGTGTCACTTAAACCCCTCACTGAACTGTCAGCGCAGAAACCATGATTTCCCGAGGCTCCCCAGTGACGACCTCTGTCCAAGCAGCCCACCTTGCTCCTCCCACCGCTGGAGCCTTATAGGTGGAAACATGCACAAGCACGTGGGTTCACGTCAGGCCAACCGTGGGGAATGCTGGGAGCTGGCAGAATCAGAACGTCGAGAGAGAGAAGGGGCTTGTGCTGTGACACCTGCCGTCCCTCTAAGTTGATCGGGAAGGTCCGGCTGGCAGGGAGGAGGTCCCTTCTCTTTATTCCCAGTCTATTCGCATCTGCCTGATAACTTTCTCAGACCGGGAAACAGCATTCTTGGGTCAAGAACCATTCAAGTCTTCCAGTAGATTCTCAGGCTTCCCTTACTGGAGAACGTGGAGTCTTTATAACCATGCCTATCACTTATTCGACACTTGTAATGTCCCCAGGAGGTACCAGTACTTACCTGATGGCACCTAGTACAGCTGTCCTGCAAGGTGAGTGCTAGAGTCCTCATCTTACTGAGGGTCAGCGAGGTGAGATGAGTGGCAGGAGTAGTGACTGGCAGAAGCAAGGGTTAAAGGTCAGTGCCAGGCCTATTGGCAATAATTTAGCCCTGTGGGCATGTTACATCTCCAAAGCCTGGGGACCGGGCCCTGAAAATGTAGAAATGCTTATCCGCAGGCTTTTGATCCAACTTCCTATGCCCAGGTCCAGGCATCTTGGCATGAACCCAGACAGAGTATCCAGACTCCTGTGGGTAAAGGCAGGTAGGTGAGTGAGTTCTTTCACCAGAAGCAGCGGTGGGTTCGCACGGAGTCACCTCTGACCTCCCACCTGGCTGACAGCAACTTGTGTGGACCTGGAGTGGGGCTCAGAGGCCATCAATGCTGGCAACTGGAGCCATCGTCAGACCCGGTGGCCTAACGCTGACCATGAAGCCAACACTTCTCAGAAAGACAGTTCCCCCAGTTGCACCAACCAGCCAAAGAGCCCCTTGCACCTGCACTTTGTGGCCTGTCAGATGACAGAGGGACACTTTGGAAACCTCCACCATCACTCTTTTTTTCTTTCTTTTTTTTTTTTTGTGGTACGCGGGCCTCTCACTGCTGTGGCCTCTCCCGCTGCGGACCACAGGCTCCGGATGCGCAGGCTCAGCGGCCATGGCTCACGGGCCCAGCCGCTCCGCGGCATGTGGGATCCTCCCAGACCGGGGCACGAACCCGTGTCCCCTGTATCGGCAGGTGGACTCTCAACCAGTGCGCCACCAGGGAAGCCCAACCGTCACTCTTAATAGGAGTCACTACCTTCTATTCACACACTCACACCGGTTCCCAGGTCCTCAAAGCCCTAGTGGGTCACATCGGGCTCTTTCCAGAGTGTTTGAGCACGGTCTGAGGATTTGCAAGACGTTCGCATCCCAAAGCTCTAATTACATTTTTCTGAATTAAAACGTACACGTCTAGAAGCATGTGTGAGGCTATTATCTCTGCAGCGGTACAGGCTTACGAATAATTATGATTGTCCCAGATCATCGGAGTGGGGCTTTGAGGCATTAGTGGATCAAATAGCACCATTATTGTGGCTTTTCAGAGTCACGGAATTATGTCAGAGGGGTTTAATATGCAGATGGCTGTCTGGTGTTAATATTCTATTAATAAAATGCCTTTTCCTTGCTAATATCTCATGAACATTTAAAGCTCCAGCTTATTACTTACAGGTCTTCAAATATGGAGACCGGATTCTCCAGAAGTCTTCTTGGGAAGACATTGGGCTTGCTTCCCAAAAGATATTCTGTGGCCCACGTTGCATTTGGTGCACAGCATGTGTGTGTGTGTGTGTGTGTGTGTGTGTGTGTGTGTGTGTGTGTGGCAGCGGGGAGAGATGATGGACGCACAGGAGGTGTAAAGGGGGGGTGTGGATTTACCACTTTAAGTTCAAGGGTTGACAGTAAAGGCCTTGACTGCCCCCTGGAACTGAGTCAAGGAGCTGGGAGGGGCAGCCTGGCACCAGGAAGGCCTGTGGTCTCTGGTGCCCACAGTCCAGCGTTCAAATCCTGGCTCTTCTACATCCAGGCCACATGGCCTTGGCCTGTCACTTTGCCTGGGTTCCTCCTCTGTAGTGTGAAGGACAAGCAACACTGTCGAAGGGGGCGGGTGGGAGGTGCTTGAGGCAATGTTTGTCAAGCGGCTGCCAAAGCACCGAGCCTCTGGGGACACAGAGGGGGAGCTGGGTCTGGGGCTACTGATATTATGGGTCTTGTTCTCATCCCCAGAATTTAGTTTCTTTGGAGAGTCCATTGTCGAGCAGAATTGGTTTCTCTGGGGGTTCCAAGAATGCCGGAGAGTTCTGGCAAGTGTCCCCCATCCTCCTCCCAGGACCGGGAGGGCCAGGCTGGCAGGGGCGGGTGAGAGGTCCCTGTGGGTGTGGGGCCAGGGGGCCGGCTTCCTGGCCTGTCAGCCCTCTGCTGTGACAGCCAGCACAGGGACTTCCCGTGACCCAGATCAGAGGGCCCTGTGCTAAGAGAAAGGACATGGCTCCCTGGAGGCGTCCCCCCGAACAAATACGGAGCTACGGGGTGCAGAGGCGGGGCAGACACATAGGACTTGGGGTGGCGGGAGAGGATGGGTATCTGTTCTGTGTCACCCTGAGTCCGAAAAATACCCATCTCTGTGCTCTGCTTCCGATGTGGTCCCAGGCCACACCCGGCAGCATTTCACACCTCCCACCCCAGCCGGGCTCTGACCAGACGTCCCCAGGCGCTCACAGCGCGTCTCTGAACCACCTGCCTCAGGGCCACCTGAGATGCTTGAGAAGGCAGACTCCTGCCCTGGCTTCCCCTCCCCTTGTCCTCCCCCCATCAACCCTCCGCCTGACCTCTCAGCCCAGGGGATCCTCGGGGGAGCTGTGTCAGGCTGTCTGGGGCAGGCATGTGTGCATTGTGAGCACGGAAGCATAAATGTTTCCCCCTGAACGGAGCCTGATGGCCGAGGTTTTTCCAGCACATACCTCAGGCGGTGCATGGAAAGTCACCTTGGTGCTTAATGGAAGGTGAGGGCAGGGGGCAGGGAGCGCTGGTTGTGGGAAAAACTGCCTCTCGGAGGGCAGGGAGGGTGCAGTGCCCTGCTCCGGGGGCTGCTACCTCTGCAGACCCCAGGGTCTACCCTTAGTGCTCACGGGCTCCAGGAACTCCATGGGGCTTGGTGCCATGTTGGGTGTTATGACCAGGGACCCACGAACCACCAGATCCTGCCTAAAAACCCCCTGTATCTCCACAGGGCTCCTTAGCGGATGTGGATCTGTTTCCCAGCACTGCCGCCGTAACTAGCTTCCACTAAGTGGCTTAAACAATAGAAATGTATGGCCTCAGAAGCTGGAGGCTGGAAGTCCAAGATCAAGGTGCTGGCAGGGTGGTTCCTTCTGAAGCTGTGAGGGAGAGTCTGTTCCAGGCTTCCCCCTGAGTTTCTGATGGTGAACTTGCAATCTTTAGCGTTCCTTGGCTTCTAGAAGCATCACCCCATCTCTGCCTTCATCCTTTTGTGGCATTCTCTTGGCGCGCATCTGTGTCCAGACTCCCCCCTTTTATAAGGGTGCGGTCACATTGGATGAGGGGCCCACCGTTCTCCATTGGGACCTCACCTTAACTAATTACATCTGCAACTACCCTATTTCCAAATAAGATCGCATTCTGAGGTGCTGGGGGGTAGGACCTCAACACATGAATTTGGGGAGACATAGTTCAACCTACAACAGGGAGCTATAGCGAAAGGAAACAAAGTCCCACTGTATTAGCACCTGAGCCCAATAACCCCCAAACGCAGGGCTCTTGGGGCAGAGCCGGGGGCAGGGGCAGGAGAGGGGAGCTCAGTAATCCACCATGATTCGTAGCAGAGAGAGAAGAGGCGGAGCGTGGCAGGCACCTAGTAGCACGCAGTGACCCTGCTTCTGTGGAAACTGTGACTGATCAGAATCATAATGGCCCGTGCTTGGAGGGGAGGGTGTTTGGAGATGAGCAGAGCTGGATCTGGCATGAGAAGATGGGCCGGAGTGTTCCCTTTCTAAAAGGTCATCTGGAGGGGACCACGTGATCATTCCCTGCCCAGATCTAGCATTAGAAAGAAGCAGTTGTAGCAATACGGAAGTCCCTGCCCCTGCCCAGTCCCCTTAAACAAGTAGGGACTTGGAACTGTCACAGCTGGAACAGAACAAAGCCGGCCACAGCAGGCACATGGCAGAGGGGTCCACGTGCCCAGGAAAATAAAAAAGCGGGTCAGCCAGCCACTTCCGGTCATGGAAGGGAGCATGCTAGCTTCAGCCTGGCCCGGGGGCCACACAGGAGCAGTGCCCAGGCCCAGACTGATCCAAAGCATCTCTTTGTCTGGAGGCCTTGATGGAGGCCAGATGCGGGCTTTTCAAAGCAGAAGTCGTGTACACTGTGGACGGGGCAAGTGACAGAAGTGCTGAGTAGCCCATAACCACTTCATGGAAAGGGGATTCTTGGGGCTGGAAGGGACCCCAGAACGCATCCCGTCCCATCTGCAATGTGGAGATTTGAATCCCATCGTGGCACCTAGACAAGACACGGGCTGCAGTTAGATGGAACTGGGTTTCCCCATGGAAGAGATGCCAGCTTTCTGCTCAGTCTCTCTGAGCCTTGATTTCTTCGTCTGTAAAATGGGACTAACGATGCCCATTCTGCAGAGAATAATTGTAAGGTTAGAGATTGTGCACATCACGTATTTGGCCCAAAGGAGATACTTAACTGGGAATTATTATTACTGAGCCAGGCAAGTTCAGATTTTACATAAAATCTCTGAGAAGCAAATGCAACAGATTTTACCTCTTAATTATCTAAATGGTGAAATTTTAAATTGTCCCAAATAGTTTTACTCTGTGAAATCTACAGAACCTGCAAATTATCATTTTGATCTTGCTGGATGGTTTGATGATATTTGACTCTTAATAAGTCCTCCTGGGAGAGCCAAAATGCTCAGACTGAATTTAGCAATGTATAGAAGACTAGACATTCTGGAAAAGTAATTTGGCATCCCATAGCAACAATGTGTTGGTATTCAGCTGTTTCATTGTTATTATTAGGTGTGAATTCTAAACTCGGGGTGGGGGGGGGGTTGTTCCCTTAAATTCATCACTTCCCAAAGTAGATTTCTTAAAAGTACAGATTTCTCAAAGGCCAACAGCTCCATTTCCCCATTCGAGCTCCCAAGGAGAGTCATACCCCCTCGGAGTCGGAGGGCAAGGGTGGATAGTGGTGCTGGAAATGGGACGCCTCATAGAAGGGACTCAGAATGGATTCATTAAGGATCTATTCGAAAAGGGGGTCATTGCAGTGGGGGAATCTCACCCCCCCACACCAGCTTCCTCCTCCTTCCTTTCCTGGGCTCGTCCTCACAACCTCAGCCCAAAGAGGCCTTCAGGAAAAACACTGAAGTTGGCAGCCCAGAGTCACAGCCCAAGCTCAGTTCTCTCTGTACCTGGGCTCTCACCTGGGCAGCCCTCCAAGCTGAGAGCCACTGCTGCCTTCCGTCTTGCTGACCTCCATGCCCTCCCCCCGCCAGGTAGAATACAGGTGCCAGAGCCCAGTCTGAGCACAGATGCTGGATTTTCCTCTACCACTGACTTGCTGTGTGATGTTGGGCAACCCCCTCCCCTGTCTGGGCCTCGATTTCCTCATTTGACAGTGGGTGGGGAGAGGGTCATTTATAATCTCTAAGTTCTCTCTCAGCTCTGTGGCCTTTTCTACCTTATATGAATGCTGGGTAACGTCCAAATATGGCCAGGGGTGCTGGACACACTTGGGAGAAAAGAATAAATGCCTTGATTTGGGAGAATTCCGTTTACACAGAGGAGGGCTTTTACCACCTCACAGCCTGGCCTTAGCACCACTGAATGGAGCTGCTCGATGGATACCTGGAGGACTCTCAGAACTGTGCCCCTTTGACACAGGAGCTGCCTCTTCCCTCACCTTCTCCCAAAGAATGAGGGTCACTTTAGGGTACCCTGACTGCTGCCATAGCCAGGGGCCACCGGAATCCCAACCCTGGGGAGAAGCTTTTCCCACCAGCAGATTCTTTCCTGATGCAAGACATATTTGGAGCTTTGCTGAATATTTGCAAAATTAATCTCAGCCCTTCCTCCCAGGCAAGCTCCCTGGGAAGGCGGAGCTAGGATCTGAAGCCAAGAATCAGTCTGTCCTAGTTACAAAGATCATAGAGAGGATCTTATTCAACTCCCCCTTTTTCGTAGAAAACGCCCAGGCCCCAAGAAGGGAAAGGACTTGCCCAGGGTCACACAGCAGGTCAGCTGCACAGCCGGGGCAAATGGCCAGGGTGCAATTAGCTATTGGTGCAATTCTTAGATCAGCTTGGGTGCCTGGGTTCAAATCCCTGCCTTTACGGTTTACTGGCAAACTATCAGCACTTAAACTCCTCGGACGTCTATTTCCTCACATGTACAATGGAGGTGTCTAATCTCCCAGGGTTCCACGAACTCACGTGTAAAGTACGTCCTTAGCCCAGTACCTGGACTAAAAGAAGTGCCTGGAGAATGGCCACGGTAGTTGTGGTTGTAAATTGCGGTTGTCATTGTCGCGGGAGGAGGAAGCCTCAGAGAAACCGAAGCGTGGCCGGGAAGCTGGGGTCAGGGGCTCCGGCTGGAGCCTGGGATGCGCCCAGCTGCGCTCTCCTAACGAACGCCCTCCCCGTCTCTGTCCGCAGGCTGGTGGAGCTGTCCTCCGCGGTGCCCATCAGCTCCCACTGGGGGGTGCTGTCCAAGTGCTTGGCCTACAGCAAGGCCGCGTCTGACCCGTTCGTGTACTCCTTGCTGCGACACCAGTACCGCAAGAGCTGCAGGGAGATTCTGAACAGGGTCCTCCACAGGCGTTCCCTCCGCTCCTCCGGCCTCACCGGGGACTCCCACAGCCAGAACATTCTGCAGGTCTCTGAGTGAAGGACGCTGCTCCCGCTGGAGGGCTTGGAATGAGACGGCTGGTGAGAAGAGGGGGCGGGAGGGCTTGGGGCTCCTGGGCGGACTCCAGCAGCCGCCACCATCGGGCGAGCCCAGGGATTCCGGTTCCCGGGCTTCGGGGGCGGGGGGCGGGCTCTGAAGCCTGCTTCCTGCTTCTTCGAGGGCAGATGTTGAACTGTCCCTGTTTATCACCAAAGGATGACCGAGGGACATGCTGTGCTCTGGCTTTTCTTTTTGAGAAGCTCCTTTGAGCTCCTAGACTCACCAGAGACTCCCCAGGAGTCACACCCCGTCCGGTCATGATCAAGGACACACAGTGCTGGTGGCAGGTGGGGAAGCATGGCGTCCACCTGCTCACTAAGCCCTGGACGCTGGGCTCCATGCTGAAGAAAAGTGGTGACCTCCATGGGGCATCGGTCACTCTGAGAGTGAGGCTGGCAGTGGCCATTTAGCCCCACATCTGGCACGGCCACCCTTCTCCACATGTAGTGGTGGCTGCTTTAACCCAAATATTATTCAGCTGGAACTAACTGAATTGTGCTCAGCTGGGACCCTTGGGCCCCCATGTCCAAGGGGGAAATGTTTGCCAACTAGCGTTGCCCAACTGTTGCTGACGAGTTGTCTTAGAAATGGCTATATTGGATTCAACTTTTATCCCTCTCTTCCCTCCCCCTCCGCCCTGAAGCTAACATTTGTGTGTCTAGACAATCTTAGCATGAAACTGGTTTAAATAAGCAGTTATTACTACATGTAATAATGTTCTTTGAAGTCTGACCCGAAGTCACCTTCTTCTGATTCACATGTCATGACTGTTGGAGCAAAGGAGAGGCAGGAGGATAGTGGCTGGCAGGTCCCCCACACTGGTCTGTGACCTGAATTTGCAGGAAGCGTTTCACCTTGTCTCACACATCTTGTCCAGCGTGTTCTCTTAGGTGATTGGACAAGAACTGACCTGAGCAGGGTTTTAGCCTTAATTTTAAGGCACTGGGTTCCATATTCCTAAGGGTTCAATATCCTAGTTTCTGTAAGTCATCAACAGACAGTAGAGGCTTCCCAAGGTGATCCAGAAGTGCCCTGTGCCCGTGATGGGAGAGTGAAATTTTTATTGAAAACCGTAACTCTAAAACATATGCCCATTCACTAGCAGCCCCCATCTTGATTTAATAAAAACCAAGGTGAGTGGACCTTGAATTAAATTAAACGCTTTCTGCCCTTTTTTTTTTTTTTTTTTTTTTTTTTACCATTTCAAATATTGCGTGAATGCTACGAGCAGTTCTTTCTCCATCCTCCACTCTGTGGTTCCTCCAGGGTGGAAAGCATGGGAGCACAAGACTTAGGGGGCTCTTCCTCTCCTTCCTGCTCTGCCAAGCCTAACTTTGCAAACATAGAAGGGAGGACCCATTTCAATAGGGACCAACCAGAAAGAGCCTGAAGCTTTTCACTGCCAGGTGGACCCAGTATTGAAAAACTAAGTGTGTGCATGTTTGAAAAGATGGCGTCTTATTAACTTTAGCTCCTCATTTAGAAAACAAATCACTGAGCCTGGCCTACTCTTGTCTAGTTCCTAAGTTTGCATGGAGACAGACATAGCCTTTGAAGCCTTGCCACCTTCCCGTTGCAGCCGGAGGTGTGCTCACACCTGCTTGGAGGAGCCAATGGCACACACCCCTTCCCAATTCTGTGCTCTGGGACATAAGCTCAGTAGCTTGAAATCAGCTGTGATGGGCATATTTATACCAAGAAAGTCAGTAAAGGCTACAACTCGGGCCTTTTTCTCCACTGAGAGCTCATTGCTAAACATCTGCCAGCACATCACTGCCCAGACAGGACTTTGTGTGTTACTGAAACAAAACTGCTCAGATTCAGAACACATTTGGCCACTCAAGTTTGAATCACAACAGACATTCTTTTCTGTGGCTCTTTCCTAGCATCAGGCAGCTGTTCACCCTTCATTGTCCCAACATCAAAAGAACCAATGAGGTCGAGGACAAGCACAGAGCCAGGAAAATATGCACAATTGAGTCTGACCATCTCCCTTTCACGCAAATACTCCTTGGGCAGCAGAGGCGTAGTGGCCCAGTGGATGAGGTCAATAGACAGTCAAGTTCAAGCAAACAAATACGTTTTCATCAATGTCAGGTTGGAGGAATAACTGTCATCTCCTCTTCCTGCTCGCTCTGTGGAGGCAACAAGTTATACTCCCGGAAGCAACTCTATCCCTTTCACCTCTTCTTTAGTGAAAAAATAAGATCTGTCACCTACAATGCCACATGTCTTGAAAAGATGCATTTCATAAATTACACTGAACCTTAGGACTGTCAAAAAACCAATAAAACCAGTTGTATTGGCATCATGGTGACAACCCCCCAGATATGCCAGTCGGCTGGATATTTTCATTATTATTTGAACACAGGCATCAAAACCCTAGGAGAAGTGAGAAGAAAATCGCTGTGTTGGCCATCAGCGTCAACCAACTCTGCTAGAGTTACCTTTAGCTAAATGTTTATATACAGTCCATAAAATTCTCCCCAGCTTCTTTATTCCCAAGAGAATTATCTACCTCATTTGGTAATTTATCAAACGTAACATGGTAATGTGGATTTCTCAGGTAGAACACTTAGAAATGTCCAGATCAGCATCCATGTCAAGGGCCTGGGATAACTTCCTTGACGTCAGTCTAGAATAAGGCTTGATACTGAAGGCCCGAACTTGGGTAGACAGCTGGGCTTGGTGTGAGAGCAATTTAAGAAGATGGAAAATAAAGCCTCAATGGAGAGGCTCTCAAATTCCTAAACCCACATCTGGGGCTCAGTTTCTAACCCTACCTGATCTGAACTTGTAGGTTTAAACCCCATCTGTGATGGCTTTTTCAGCCACTCTGCAACTCTAGCTTTTCTTTTTTTTTGTTTTGTTTTATTTTGTTTTGTTTTGTTTTTTTGTGGTACCCGGGCCTCTCACTGTTGTGGCCGCTCCCGTTGCGGAGCACAGGCTCTGGACGCGCAGGCTCAGCGGCCATGGCTCACGGGCCCAGCCGCTCTGCGGCATGTGGGATCCTCCCGGACCGGGGCACGAACCCGTGTCCCCTGCATCAGCAGGCGGACTCTCAACCACTGCGCCACCAGGGAAGCCCCTCTAGCTTTTCTTTACGCTGCTTCTGAGAGAATGGATTTCAGGGCCCTGGGAGCCACTGAGGGAAAAGTGTTGTGGCATTTGGGGTTTGTGTGTCTCATGATCTGCTGACCTCCCTAAGATGTTTCCCTAAGAGCCTGCCTATTTCTACCATGAAGTCGGCTGGTGGGGGAAGGGAAGTTGCCTTGACTCATCTCACAACAACTGTACATTGCTCTAGGACTCAGCTCAGACTTCTGCCACCATGAGCAATAAACCTCTCTCCTCATGTTTGTGAAGCTAGTTTTTTTTTTCAGGATACCCTTCTTTCTGAGAGAAGATGGAAGGAACAGGCCAAGTCCAGGTCCTGGTTGCTGTCCTCTTACATACTTTGGTGCAGGTAGATGATGCCTTTGCAGGGCTGCAGTGTGACCCTCGGGGGGACCGCAGGCTGTGCATTTTTAGAATTTACCCAAATTCAGCATCGACTAATTTGCCTGTGATTTCCATGAGGATATTTTATCAGGTGCCAGAAATTCCTCACATCTGCTCATATCCTTTGGAGCACTTGCACCACAGGGGAGAGAGAAGTCCTGGATATATTTGAGGCGCCCACTACCTTTCTGGAAGGTCAACAGCATCTGCAATGAAGCCATTGGCTCCTGAACTTTACTATCCACAAGAATCACCAAGAGACGTTGTTTAAAATTCAGATTCCTGAGCCCCTTCCCTGGAGATCCGTTTAAGGAGGTCTGGCAAGGCCTAGGATTCTGAATTTTCAGACATCAGGGCCCAGGCGACTGTTGCAGGTGGACTTCAAAGTCCTCCCTGAGGAAAAATGATCTCAGACACCTGGATAAACTCTATGGAAAACTGGGTCTTTCTAAATATCCAGGTTTCAATTGTCTTCTAGGGTTCCCTAAACATGCCAAATAGTTCAATCTCCAGCCTACTCAAGGGCTGAGTCATTTCGTTCTCAGAGGGACAAAATTGATCATGCCATGAAAATTTTAAAACCTGTTTTCACAAGACTGGTGGCACAGGAGAAGCTGCCCACCCTACCTCTGAAGGCCTTTGCAAAACAGCTTCCTTCCTCTCTGTGGGGCTTCCGGCTGGGAAGCACGAGATGTGTTGGGTATTGGCAGGGTGGCCGCACTCACTGGCTCAGACACTGTGTTAGAGAAAAGGGAGCCTGGCGCTCAGAGGGCCCCGGAGGGATGCTTGCTTGGGTCCTGCCACAGACTCTGTCCGGGCAGCCTGGCTGGGGGGGTCGATGGCTTCTAGCCCCTTCGCTACTAACCAGAGCCCTCACCCCTGCCCCCTTCCGACCAGCTTCAGACCCGGGGGGCCAAGCCAGCCGAGGCAGGGCCAGAGAGAGACAGTGCTGGATGCCCACCCTTGGGTGTGGGTCTTTTGTTGGTTCCCCGCTTCATCCAGCATGGCTGACCCTGCTGGGTCCCCCACGAGCAGCTCGTAATAATGACAATCTAAGAGCCGGCGTGTCCTGAGTGAAGACTAGACGCCAGACGCCACGCTGAGAGTTTGGGGGTAGCATTTCCATGAATCCTCATAGTAATCCTCTGATGTCAGTACTATTACTCTCTCCTTTTTACAAATCGGGCAAAATCTGTAGGTCCTCGGGCAGCATGTAGAGAAATCTGAGGAGCAACACAACATAGGTCTCCAGAAGGGTGGGCTGGTACCGATGGGAAGTCCCCAGCTTCTCCCAGCTCTGGGCAGTTCAAGGAGGAGCAGGTGACTTTCCATCATCAGCAGAGAACCCCGTGCTCTCAGCTCCCGAGCTGACACCCACACCGGCCAGCTGGGCCTTGGGCCCCTCCCGTCATGGCCACCCCTGTTCTCCTCTTTCTCTGCATGTGCTTCTCGGGGTATTCGAGGGGAAGATGCTTGGCAGCAACCTCTGTACCAGAATTTATGGTCCACAAGTCCTTTTCAGCTACAGAGAATCTAACTGACTAAACGTTGTAGGTGTTTGCGGACTCATCGTCCAAAGAATTTTCCCAAAACTCTGGGCCAGTAGCCTTCACGAGCATTAGTACAACACAGCAGTGTCTGGCACTGAAGCTGACCTTTCCCCTTCACACAGATGCCGAGAGGTTAACATGGAGAAGCCCGTGCTGGCCTGGTGGCTAGTGGGGAGAGGGTGGGGAGAGGTAGCCACCATGGTTTGCTCATAGTGGGTTCGGAGGAGAAGCCTGGCTGAGAGCAATGTGGTTTGTAAGTCCCCCCACCTTCTCAGCAGGCTCCCAGTTTCTTTCAAGACCAAGTGGCCTTTTAGCCCTCAGTGAGCTAGCCTGACCCCTGGCCACCTGCCGTTGCTCTGCTGGGGACCAAAGCCCTGGCCTGGTCAAAGGAATGCCAGTTCAGATGCGGCCACAAAGTCAAAGGCCTCCGCACGCCTCCTTCCACAATACAGGCCAAAGGGGCAGGAGCTGCACGTTTCTGGGAGTTGGCTCTCTAGGAGAGAGGAGGCCCCAGGTGTGGAATTGCCCATCTTGCCAGGCAGTCTGCATCGGGAGAGGAAAGTGGCTAGGACACGAGGCTTCACTCAGCCTGACCCAGACACCACTGTGCGGAAGCAGGGTCTGCAGAGATCCGGGGAAGTGGGGTCCAGGAGAGGCTGGACAGCGCGGCATGGCAGGCTGCAGGCTCCAACCCAGCGCTGTCGCAATACCCACCTGTCACTCCTCTGACATTTACAGAGCGCCTTCTGTGTGTTGGGCCCTGGGCTGTGTCAGACTCCGGGGGAGACCAGAGATTACTCTACAGTGAGGAGGGCGGGGCTGCCCTGGAGCAGTGTGCACAGTGTTGGGGGTGCAGGAGGAGGGCTGATGCGCTTGGCGGTGGGGGCGGAGCGTTCTGGAAGGTTTCCTAGAGGTGGCAGCATTGGGCCTGAACCTGCAGTTGGGAAGCGCCTATGACGAGACATGAAGGAGGTGTGAACAGCGTGCCCACTGGGGAGTCTAATGGGGCGGGAGCTTAGCGTGTGTCTGGGAATAGGATAGGCTGGGCACCTAGGAGGTGACGTGACTCCTGAGACAGAGTGGATGTGATCTGTGGTCCTGGGGAGAGCACCGAGTTCTTGAACTTGGGGGTTTCAAAATTAGAGCTCTTTTAGAAAGAGAAAACATGGGGGGAAATCCACATATATTTAGCTATTGACAAAGAGAGGGAAGAAAGAAAAGAAAGAAGACGGAAGGAAGGGAGGGAGGGTGGGAGAGAGGCACTAAAAGCATTGCATTTAATTTGTGGGGCATCTACAGTATACAGTGAGCAGGAAGGGGGCATGATTCACTCTTAAGAAGCCAACCTCATTCAGCCAGGGCATATCCCCTGATAATATACCCGAGTGGGAATAAAGGTATGTCTTCAGTAGGGGGTGTACACATTCCATAGTAACACAGGGTCCTCATGGGCATGGCCCATACCCCGGAGACACCTGGAAGAACCCACAGCAGAAACAACCATGTGTTTGCAAATGTTACCCTTGTCCCAAGTAACAGTTCAGCCACCCCCGCTTCACACCCATCTCCGGGGCTTGTACAGCTTACTCATGCAGTGCGTCATGTAAAAATGCATTGAGGGTCCAACGTTGTGCATCTACTCAATCTTAGCAGTGAGATAGTTTGTCACGTATACCCACATTTAAGGACTTTTAAAATAGTTTAGGTTGACTCCAAAGACTGTGTGTGCCCCTTGTGGAATGCGTGTGCTCCTAGGAACACTGACTCAGGGTGTTTCCTGTGGCCTTTCTCTTGCAGTCCTGGTGATTCTCTAGTCAGTATCTTAATTACTCCCTGGCATGGAAGAGTGGTTGCACGTGTTAAATAGAACCTAAAGTTCACGTTTTGAAGAGTCTGAAATCTGTATTTGAAGACAGGAATCCCACTTTGAATTTTGAGAGTCGGATTAGAGTCATCAAAGACTTGGCAATACCCCAGACTACTCATAGGAAATGTGTTTGGGGAGCGTCAGACACCATCGCAATGGCACACAACTGATTGGTTGACCTGAGCCGGTCAATTTCCCAATGACCAGATCAGAGAGACAGCTTCTGCCTGGCAAAAATACCAAACACCCAGCCCCCAAGAGCTCTGTCCACCATGGCCCGGCGTTCAAGCCATTTAATACCAAATATTTGCTTAAATTACTAGTAACCAAGCCCCATGCTGTATTTGAATGCCAAGTCCCCTTGTAAGTTGAAATCATTCCAAACCTCAACAATCCTGTTTTATAGCAAGTTTGTAAACATAATCTCTTCTGGAACATTTGAGGGTCGTTTAAGGAGTACAGTGTCTCACCAGCTCCATCAGAATTTCCCCATGGGGAACCTTGAAAGTCCAGTGACAAATAAAAGAGGTGCCTTGCCTCACCCTCCTTACCACATGGGACATTTTTATAAACACAGGGATAGGCTAGTCTTTATTTTCTTACGCTAGCTCGGGAGAAGGAATTCAAACCTTTGCCACTGGGATGTGCATTGTCCATTGTAGTGAGGCAGCTCCTCGGAAGACATAAATCTGTCCCTCTGCTATGGTGTCGTGTTGAGCGGATGCCAGCAGACAATTTCAGCCACCCTTATCCATCCTCCCTAATGGAGCACGGCCATCTCCCACACAGAGCTTCATCCAGCCCTGTGTCCAGTGGGAGAACCACCACCTCCCTGAAGTGAGACCAGTTAGATGCTACCCTTTGAACCCCAGAAGCTCCAAGTAATGAGCACACCCAAGTTTAATTCTTTGCATTCCTTCAGTTTTCACAGATTTCATTATTTGGGAGATTTGTGCAAAGTGGGCTGTGGGAACTTACACTGTCCATAGCTTGGACATCCAGAGAACAGAAGGGAGTCTGCACTGAGGAAACCTAAGGCATGTGCCAGCTAGTTCAGCATTCCACATGGAAATGTACTTTATATTTGGATACTTCAAAAATACTTTTGGAAGCCGAGATTTAGAAAAACTAAAGATATTTCATTCCCGGGGGACAGAGGGATCTGCAAATGCCTGGCTCCTGTACAACGTTCTGTTCCTAAAGTCAGACCTATAGGAAAATGGGTGGGACATCTGTGACTTTATGTTGGAGCAAATGCGCCTGTCACCGTGTGCCCCCGTGACGCTGCTTCCCTCTGTGTGCCCTTACGGGCGAATGTTCACCAACAGCTGCATACTAAGCATAAAACAAATGAAGCAAAATGTGACCATCCTCTAGTGTTTGTTTACATGGTAGTTTTTACTTTATTTTCTCCTAATTTATTAAACAGAAGTACAGCTCTATTAAAACACACGCATACACACATTACCAGAAGCCCTCCCCATGTGGCACTGTTACCTTTCATGTGATACACTTGCCAACAGCTGTTTACTATTGCAATGGGACTCAGGACTGATGAATCCAAGGCCAATGTCGCCTGCTCTGTTTACAATGGCTTGTGTTTAGTGACTCCATAGCAAATGTTGTAATAAATTTTTGTGAGAGAATTGATGGTTAATACAGGGAAAAATACATATTGGGATTCTGTTCAACAAAGCCTCCTGTTATAAGATCTCATCCACACTTTGTTGACCTGGTATGAACACATTTTTATTAGGCAGAAGTTAATTGTCGAACATGGTGGTTTTATAATTTCATGGTGGGACGTAAGTTTATATTTCTTTTTATCTTTCTATATATCTTCCTATTTTATACCTCCTTTTCTCTTCTGCTCCCACTGCCCCAGACACTCCTGACTGTCACACAGCCTCCTAGGGTTAGGTGTTCATCCTTTGGGACCATTTCTTTACTACCCAGGCCCCCCAGCAGTCACCCCTCCCATACATACCTGCCCAGGGACTGACGGGCATGGCCCCCACCCTCCTAAATACCAGGCAACCTTTGCCACTTTTGACCCAGTTCCTTAGGCTTTGCTAGATGACTAATTGCTGCTCAAATCCCAGAGAGAGAGCAGGAAGGGCCTCAGCAGGGAAGAAGTCCCATATTCGTTGACTGCTGCAGTGTGTTGGGCCCTGTGCTAGGGACCTGCCACACACTGCATGTGCGTGTCCCTCCAGAATTCATATGTTGAGACCTAATCCTCAGTCTGATGGTGGTAGGAGGTCATGAGGGTGGAGCCCTCATGAATGGGATTAGTGCCTTTATGAAAGAAGCCCTGGGAGCTCCCTTGTCCCTCAGGCACTGAGGGACACAGCGAGAAGACAGCGTCTATGAACCAGAGAAGCAGGCTCTCACCAGACACTGAATCTGCAGGTGCCTTGATCTTGGACTTCCCAGCCTCCAGAACTATGAGAAATAAATTTCTGTCATTTGTAAGCCATCCAGTCTATGGTATTTTTGTTATAGCAGCCCGAATGGACTCAGCCACCGTTCCTCATTGAAGAGTTCCAGAGGTGGCACTCTCATTTAGCAGCTGCAGAGACTGAGCTCAGAGAGGTTAAATATCCAGCCCAGGATCACACAGCTAGTAAGTGGGGCATGGAGGTTTGAACCAGGTGGCTGATGTTAAACTCCTGTTTTCACTAAATCCATGAAGATGTCTCCAAAACGTAGGGATGATTCAGCAAAACCTCTCTGTTGGGGAAACTGAGGCATGGAGGAAGAAATTACTTCCCAACATCAGATATTAGACCTCAAGTGTCCTATGATCTTAGGCAAGCAGCACAGAAACTCACATTTAGAAACTCTCAATCAAAGCTCCAACATTACCTTTGTCCTGGGGTCCACTGTGCCCCAGCTGCTGCTTCTTTAGAATGTAACCTCCTACCTAACCAAAGAATTAACTTATAAAATTAATATGTTCATTCAAGCAATGTCTAAGAGCCAGAGCACATGTGATGAAATACCAGCTTTGCACTAATTTACTGTGTGACCTAGAACAGATGACTTAACCTCTCTGTGCTTCTGTTTCTTCATACGTAAACTAGTGATAACAGTAATACCTACCTTGCAGTCCTGTGCAGTCATCGTGTTCTAAGTGCTTAGAATGGTGCCTGACACAGGATTAACTGTTCAGTCAACATTGGAGGCTAATGTTGGACTTATCTTCCCAGATAGCATCCTGTCCCTGTGAAAGGGGATCTTGGACTCACCTGGGAGGAATTCCTAGGAAAGGCAGGCATGAGGGAGACATCGTGGGTGAGTGGGCTAGGCCGGGGCCCCTCTATCTTACCCCCCACCCCCACCCCGTGCCCACAACACTGCAGCTTTATCCATTTCTGAGCAGATTTGCACGGCAGTCTCAAGCTTGACACTCAGTCCAGGGATTTTAGCAGGAAGACCCAGACATGATGCAGCAGGTGCTGTGTGGTGCTTGGCCTCCCCAACAGCCCCTCAGGACCCACAGTCCCTGTCCCCACCTCACTGGGCCTACTAAGGCCTCGAGAATGACCGTGATGCATGACGCATCACTGCCCTGCATGTGCCTGGGGTGGGCTCTGGAGACATCCTCTTGGGTGGGGTCCAGGCCACTGCTCTGATCAGGCTGAGCTGACACCCAGCTGCGTGGAGGAGGGCTGGAGTGTCCTTAGGGGAGTTGCGTGTGGGTCACAGCCCAGCCCCCAGGAGAACAGGGAAGAAAGCGGAGGCTGTACCTGGGAATGGGATGCCCAGGCCAACAGGGGCTCCCTTTGCTACCAGGGGACATCTCCAGGGTCAGCCCCAGGAGAAAAGACCCTCATGCAGCCTAAGGGTATGAAGAGTCAGTCTCCTGAGCGCCCACTGTGTTCCAGATGCCCCACTAAATACTTCCAAAGCATCACCTCATTCAATCCCCCAATACTCCTGTGAGGCTCGTATTATTCTTACCCCCATCTTACAGCTGAGGAACTGCGATGGTTAATTTCATGTGTCAACTTGACTGGATCATGGGATACCAGATATTTGGCTAAACATTATTTCTGGGTGTGTCTGTGAGAGTGTTTCTGGATGAAATTAACATTTGAATAGGTGGGTTCAGTAAATTGGTCTACCCTCCCCAATGTGGGCGGCATCATCCAATTCGCTGAGGGCCTGAACAGATCAAAAAGGAGGAAGGAGGAACTTGCCCTTTCCTGCCTGATTGCTTGAGCTGAGACATTAACCTTCTCCTGCCCTCAGTTCCCCTGGTTCTCAGGGCTCTGGACTTGGACTGAATTACACCACCGTCCTTCCTACTTGCAGACAGCACATCGTGGGGGCTTTTCAACCTCCATAATTGCATGAGCCAATTCCTTAAGATGTTCCCTTATACACATACAAAGATATGTGCGTGGTTCTGTTTCTCTAGAGAATCCAGACTGTGTGGATTCAACCAGTAGGGATGGAGTAGCTCATGTGAGGTCACAGGGCTGCTCCATGAAGAGCCAGCTCCACCTCTGTCACTCCCACTGCCTCTCACTTCTGCAGCGACCCCATAGTAAGGCTGGGAAGCAGTGTCCAGGGAAGCATTGTTTCCCAGCATCAATATCCACACTGCTATTTACTGTGTCCCTCTTTGCTGACTTCCAACAAGAGTTAAAAATGAATATTTAGCAGATAGTGGCTTTTTCTCACAATGGTCTGTGAATGCCACTGTGGGCAGTGCTGGTAATGCCCATGGAAATGAAAAAAATGAATAAAAATGAATATTTACAAGAGTCACATTTCATCCTGGCCTCTAACTTATTTGGTTTGACCTTGTACAAGGCTTTTTACTCTTTCAGCTCTAAATTTCTCATCTTTAAAAATAAAGTCATGGTGTAAGTTTAGACATATGTCAGTGGAAAAGAATTGAGAGTCCAGAGATAGATCCACACACACATGGTCAATTGATGCCAACAAAGGTGCTAAGGCAAGTCAGCAGGGAAAGGATGGTCTCTTCATCAAATAGTGCTTGAAGATCTGGATATTCACATGCAGAAAGAAATAATAAACCTTGACCCATACATCATCTGGTGCACCAAGTTTAACTTGAAATGTATCATCAACCCAAATGTAAAGACTAAAAATATATTAATAAAACTCCCAGAAGAAAACATAGGAGAAAATCTTTGCAACTCTGGGGCAGGCAAAGATGTCTTTGATAGAATGCAAAAGGCATGACCATAAAATAAAAAACTGATGAATGGTCCACATCAAAATTTTAACACACTACTCTTGAAAACACCATGAAGAAAAATGAAGATGAGCTACAGAATGGGGAAAACATTTGCAATATATGTGTCTAGCAAAAGAATTGTATCCAAACTAAATAAGAAGACAACCCAATAAAAAGAGGCAAAAGACTTAGACAGACTCCTCCAAAGAACATTTGCTCATGACCCACACACACAAAAAGATGTTCAACATTATTAGCCATCAGGACAGTGCAAATTAAAACTATGATGAGATGCCAGCACACAGGGAATGGCTGGAATTAAAGACTGAGAATACCAAGTATTGTGAAGAATGTAAGACAACTGGGACTCCCATACATCGTTGGTGGGAATGCAAAATGATGGAAAACAGTTTCGCAGTTTCTTATAAAGGTAAACATACACTTACCATATAACCCAGCAATTCCATGCCTCGGTTTTTTCCTAGGAGAAATGAAAACACGTGTCTGCAGAAAGACTTGTATAGCAATGTTTTTAGTAACTTTATTTGTGAAAATCCAAAACTCAACACAACCCACACATCCATCAACAGGTGGAAAAACGTTTGGGATATATTCTGTAGGACCCCATGCATGTGAAATGATTTATTAAAAACAGACAGAACTAAGCTGGAGGAATCAGGCTCCCCAACTTCAGACTATGCTACAAAGCTACAGTAATCAAGACAGTATGGTACTGGCACAAAAACAGAAACATAGATCCATGGTAGAGGATAGAAAGCCCAGAGATAAACCCACACACCGATGGTCACCTAATCTATGATAAAGGAGGCAAGAATATACAATGGAGAAAAGACAGCCTCTTCAATAAGTGGTGCTGGGAAAACTGGACAGCTACATGTAAAAGAATGAAATTAGAACACTACTTAACACCATATACAAAAGTAAACTCAAAATGGATTAAAGACCTAAATGTAAGACCGAACACTATAAAACTCTTAGAGGAAAAAATAGGAAAAACACTCTTTGACATAAATCACAGAAAGATCTTTTTTGACCCACCTTCTAGAGTAATTAAAATAAAAACAAAAATAAGCAAATGGGACCTAATTAAGTTTAAAAGCTTAGGTTTAAACTTTTTTTTAAGTTTAAAAGTTTTTGCACAGCAAAGGAAACTATTAACAAGATGAAAAGATGACCCTTAGAATGGGAAAAAATATTTGCAAACAAAGGAATGGACAAAGGATTAATCTCCAAAATATACAAACAGCTCATGCAGCTCAATATCAAAAAAAAAAACAACCCAATCAAAAAATGGGCAGAAGGCCTAAATAGACATTTCTCCAAAGAAGACATACAGATGGCCAACATACACATGAAAAGATGCTCAACATCACTAATTATTAGAGAAATGCAAATCAAAACTACAATGAGGTATCACCTCTCACCAGTCAGAATGGCTATCTTCAAAAAATTCTACAAACAATAAATGCTGGAGAGGGTGTGGGGAAAAGGGAACCCTCTTGCACTGTTGGTGTGAACGTGAATTGATACAGCCACTATGGAGAACAGTATGGAGGTTCCTTAAAAAACTAAAAATAGAATTACCATATGACCCAGCAATCCCACTACTGGGCATATATCCTGAGAAAACCATGATTCAAAAAGTCACATATACCCCAGTATTCATTGCAGCACTATTTACAATAGCCAGTAGCCAGGACATGGAAACAACCTAAAAGTCCATCGACAGATGAATGGATAAAGAAGATGTGGTATATATGTATATATATATATATATATATATGTATATATAATGGAATATTACTCATCCATAAAAAGGAACAAAACTGGGTCATTTGTAGAGATGTGGATGGACCTAGAGTCTGTCATACAGAGTGAAGTAAGTCAGAAAGAGAAAAGCAAGTATCATATATTAACACATATTGAGGAATCTAGAAAAATGGTACAGATGAACCTATTTGCAGGGCAGAAATAGAGACACAGACGTAGAAAACGGACATGTGGACATGGGGTTGGGGGGGAAGCGGAGGGTGGGATGAATTGGGAGATTAGGTTTGACATTTACACATGTGTAAAATAGATAGCTAGTGGGAACCTGCTGTATAGCAGAGGGAGCTCAGCTCAGCGCTCTGTGATGACCTAGATGGGTGGGATGGGGGTGAAGGGAGGTCCAAGAGGGAGGGGATACATGTATACATATATCTGATTCACTTTGTTGTACAGCAGAAACTAACACAACATTGTAAAGCAATTTTACTCTAAAAAAAAAAAAAAAGACAAAACGAGTCTATAGTGACAAAAAGTAGATCAATGGTTACTTGGGTTTGGGGTAGTGGACATTATAAAGAGACACAAAGGAATGTTTTGGGAGTGATAGAAATACTGTGTATTTAATTGTAGTGATGACTGGTTACTCGAGAACATTGTCAGAGCTAATCAAACTGCACACTTCTAATGGGTGCATTTTACATAACAAGGTGAATATAATTAACATGGCTGAACTGTGCACTTAATATGGTTAAGATGGTAATGCTTATGTTATTTGTTTTTAGCCACGATTTTTAAACAATTAGCACACATAAAACAATGGGTGCATTTTACTGTATGTAAATTAAAGCTGAATAAGGTTGATTTAACAAATAAAGCTATATATCTCTAAGATCTCTTCTAGCTCCTGGAAGTCTTGACAAATTCTCAAAATTATCTTCTCTCACCATTATCGAAAATTCTTCACTTTTCCATACTGCTCAAAATTTTCCTAATAGGATGAAATTCATCTTAAGATAAATTTAGAGGTGGAGTCTTTAAACTTTTATGTGCCATGGACTTGCTGGCAGCCCGTGAACCCTATGGGCTCCTCTAAATAACATTTTTTAAAAGAATGAATACATAAGATTTTGAAAGAAAACAATCGTATTACAAATGTAGTTGCCAAAATATTTTTTACATATATGTTTGCAGTATAGTGATATATGTGCTTTGTTATCAACACATTAAATAACAAGGAATAGTGACAATCTCAGAATTTACCATGGTTTCAAAAGATGAGCCTAAATAAGATTTCGAGTACGTGTATCAACTGTAAAGGGATGTGAAGTTACCTGTGATCTCCACTGGTGACAGAGTTATAAGCTAACACCCTTATGTTCTACTCCTCATTCATAATTGAAGTTAATGCTAAATTTTTTAGTGAAAATGAGGACCACATTGTCCACCAAATTCATGGACTAAATTCGGTCTGTGGAACGCAGTTGGAGAATCCCTAGTTTAGTGTGTGATTGTGTCATTCACACCTTGATGTGAAAGCAGCTTTTGACAGCCTCCTTCCGGTTAACCCTGAGATTATCCCCTCATCCACAGGAAGCCGAGAAGGGAGCCTGGAGCACAGGGAGGACGGGGGAAGGGGGTACTGAGAGCTTGCGGAGCTGGATGTAAATGGTGGGGGGTGGCCAACAAGGGCATGGGGAGGGTCTATCTTGAAGTTTCGTGATGGGCTAGGGTGTTTTTTTTTTTTTTTTTTTTTACATTTTTAAAATTTTATTTATTTATTTTTAATTTTTTTTTAAATTTTTAAAATTTTTTCATTAGTTTCTGCTTTATAACAAAGTGAATCAGTTATACGTATACATCTGTTCCCATATCCCTTCCCTCTTGCGTCTCCCTCCCTCCCACCCTCCCTATCCCACCCCTCTAGGTGGTCACAAACACCAGCTGATCTCCCCGTGCTATGTGGCTGCTTCCCACTAGCTATCTACCTCACGTCTGGTACTGTATATATGTCCATGCCTCTCTCTCGCTTTGTCACAGCATACCCTTCCCCCTCCCCATATCCTCAAGTCCATTCTCAGGTAGGTCTGTGTCTTTATGCCTGTTTTACCCCTAGGTTCTTCATGACATTTTTGTTTTTTTTCCTTAAATTCCATATATATGTGTTAGCATACGGTATTTGTCTTTCTCTTTCTGACTTACTTCACTCTGTCATACAGAGAGAGAAAGACAAATACCGTACGCTAACACATATATATGGAATTTGTGATGGGCTGGTTTAACCTCTCTCCTCCTTTAAACAGCTTCTCAGAAATGTGGTGCACGGAGGGGCACCTCGTGGGTTCCCCCGGTCTGGAGAGCCCGGCTCCCACGGAAACTGGCAAGAGCTGGAGGAAGGATGGGCTGGCAGTTAGGGGCGGCGTGAGCTCCCGTCCAGACACTCCTGGAGGCAGGCTGGACGCAGGGCAGACCCTCCCTCCCGCCCCTCATGCAGCTCCGGCGCCCCCAGCGGGCTGCGCAGGGATGGCAGGGCGGCGTCCGTCCGCAGAGCCCGCGCCACCGCTGCCCCGGGGGCTCTCACTGCCTCGAAGGTAGTTTCCACCCAGGGCTCCTGGCTTTGCCTTCAAGGTGCTTTGATTTCTGCCCCGAAAAGTTCCCCGAGGCAAAGAAACACAAAGTGGTGGTAATCTGCTGAAATTCCTCACAGATTTACCCACAACTGAGGCCCAGAGCGGGGAGGGGACCCGGCTTGGGTCCCCAGGAAGCAAGTGGAGGGGCTGAGACCCGCGTCACGTCCAGGTTCCCTGGCTCTCTTCTCCCCTGAGACGTAGGGGTGCGAAGGAAGGGCACCATCGTGGGCAGCGCCCGGGTGGCCCGCCTGTGGACACACAGGTGGTCAGAGGCAGGGTGGGCCTCAGAGATCATCAAGCGTACTTCTATAGAGGAGAGAAATGTGTTCCAGAGAAGGGAGGAGGCTCCTGCCAGCAGCTGGAAGTGACAAAAAATGGTACTTTGGTCCTGGGTTAGCGGTTCCCAAGCCTGACCAGGCACCAGAATCACCTGGAGCGATCGTTCCAAACACGACTCCGGAGACCAGTCCCAAAGCCACACATCAGAACCTCTGTCGAAGGGCCCGACATCTGCACTGTCACTGAGCGACCCAGGCAGCTCCAGTGTGTGACCAGGCTCGGGGACCATGGCACTGAGCCATTCCCAAGTGTGCCCTGGAAGGGGCTGGGGTGGGACCTCTGACCCCTGCCCTGGGCTCTAGCCATGGGCAGACGGGAGGGAAGAGGGCAAGGAGAGTGTTCTCCCCTTGGGGAGGAAGAACGGACCTCAAATAGGTGTTGGTTCAAGAAAAACCTTAAGCCTTGAGCCAACCTTGCCTTTTCGCTGGGTAAATCTAGACCTGAGGGGTTGGGTGCAGGGACGTGGGGGGAGGGGGACTTCATTGGGTACAGCATCATTTTAACTCTCCGATTCTCTCCATTAGATCCAAAGAAGGACAGAGGCTGCATCTTACTCATTTCTGTACCCCAAGTGCTCAGCCCAGAGACAGGTACACAGCAGGCACTAAATAAATGCTCCTGAATTCCCATTACTAGCTACGCTGCGTGAGTGGCACTTTCACGATAGATTTTTCTGCCGCCCCTTGAGTTTCCGCAGACACTGGGAGTTGCTGAGAATGCTGAGAATGAGTATTCCAAGTCAAAACATTCATTATGACACACGCTGTGTGCAATTTCCACAGTCCCAGTCATTACCCCATAATGTGCTTGGGGAGGAAAACAAACCGCCCTTGGAAAGGCAGCCGTGCGGTAGCTGAGGTCAGAGCTCTGTCGCCACACTCAGTGGCCTTTCCAGGGCGCATCTCTGTTGACCGTGACCAAAAGGGTCTCTGGACCTGGGAGCACTGGACAGTGGATCTTCAGCCAGGCAAGATCCAGTCACACATCTCAGGCAAGGTCAAGAAGCCCAAGGACCCCAGGGACGAAACCCACCCCCTGGCCCCTGACATGTGCTAATTGCAGCATGTTTACTTGCAATGCTGGGGACCCTTTCAGTCATGGAGCAACATAGAAATCCGTCTGCTTGACATCTTCCCTGTTTATCTCATTAAAAAAAATAGCTGCACAGTGCAGAAGTTTGCTCCTGGTCTCATTAGCTGCCTCCTCACAATTGCAGGTTTTTAAGCAAGCTCAAGGCAGAGCCTCTGATGAAAATTAAACCCAAAGAGAAAGAGAACAAGAAAAATGCGTAGGAGTTGGATAATTGTATGCCTGTGTCTCTAGCGGTGGGCTCAGGCAAACAGAGCAGCAGATGGGGTCTAAGCTGAAGGAAATATGGAAATGAAGCCCAACTCAGACAAATGGTAAGCCAAGCAAGCCCTGAGAACACTTCTGGACAAGCCTCTAGCTCTCTAGCTAGTGTTTGTTTGGTGACTTTACCTGGCAGTGGGCTCTGACCTTCCCCCCTCCCACCCCTGACCGCACTCCCTGGACCTCCTCTCTCTCTTGGACAGGGAGGGTTCTGGCACCTGCTCCCAGGGCTGCAGGTCACTGGACACGAGCCAGGGCACAGCTGGCCTGCACTTTCCCTCCCAGCCTCTCCCGCCAGCTGCACTCACTTCCAGCCAGCCAGCTGCAAGCCTAACCAGGGCGTTTGAAGGCTCTGTACTCTCACAAAGCAGGTGCTAGATTTTTTTTTTAACCTGGAATCCTCCTCAGCTCATCCTCCAGCATGGGCGGGAGGAAAAGTCATGGGCTTTGGAATCAGAATGACCTCGTATGGAATCCATTCATTGCCATCTTTGTGACCGTTAACCTCTCAGAGCCGCCATCATTAAAATGGTGATAATAACACCCAAACTGTTAGAAGGATTAAATGAGCTGTCTCTGGAAAGCTCTGGCACGCAGTAAGTACTCCATGTATGTTAGTTCTCTACTCAGTCTCCAATTTCTAAGAAATCCGTAATGTCCTCGAGTGAAGGTCAGACCATTTGGGGGTTTGGGAATTGCTAGCTTTTCAGGGCAGCCTCTCTGGAAGAGACAGTGTGGCTCAGTGAGAGGAGCCCTGTGGGTCTGAGTCTCCTGTGACCTTGGCCGTAGTCCCCATCCTTTTGGGTCTCCGTCTCCCTGGTGCCATCAAGGATGTGGCGAGCCTGTCCCAGGCCTGCCCTGCTCAGTGGACGAGGCTGTCGTGAGTTCTGGGTGGCTAAGGTGTGAGAACAAGCTCTGGAAACTGGTAAAAAAGGAACTTTTACTCCAACCCAAATAGGTAGCTTATGGGAACGGGCAGCTCTGGAAACCCACAGAGGAAAAGAATTCTCAAGGACTTTTATTGGAGACGCCGTGTGGGCTGGTAGCGCAACTTTGGTGCATCTGGTGCCATGGAAAGAGCCACAGCTTTGGAGCCTGAAGAATCTCACTGACCTGTACCTGCTGTGAGGCTCCAGGCCGATTCTTTACCTGACAGTGGGAAATGGGAAATGCATAATGGATGTAAATGCTCTTTATAAACTGTAAAGCGCAGATCCACCTGTTAGTTGTTTTGTAATTCTTCACTCTAGCCCCAAGGATGCCCAGCTCAACGTTATGTTCTGGTTGGTACTTAGTGTAAAATAGATAGCTAGTGGGAACCTGCTGTATAGCAGAGGGAGCTCAGCTCAGTGCTCTGTGATGACCTAGATGGGTGGGATGGGGGTGGAGGGAGGTCCAAGAGGGAGGGGATATATGTACACATATAGCTGATTCACTTTGTTGTGCAGCAGAAACTAACACAACATTTAAAGCAATTATACTCCAAAAAAAAAAAAAATCCTTGTAGAAGCGAATATACCCAGACCCTCCCTGAAAGCACATTTATGTCCAAGCAGCCTTTGAAGCAATTAGCCTTAACAAGATGATATTTAATGCAGATTGGGGTCTGCAGAATAATGGCTCCCTAAAGATAATCCCCAGAGCCTGTGAATATGTTATGTTACCTTAAGTGGCAAAATGGACTTTGCAGATATAATTGAATTAGGGATCTTAAGACAGGAATATTATCCTGGATTACCTAAGTGGGCTTAATGTAATCACAGGGTCCTTAAAAGAAGCAAGACACAGGGCAGTCAAGGAAGGAGATGTGACGAGCGAAGCGGGGGTCAGAGCCAGAGAGAGACTGAAGATGCTGTGCTGCTGGCTTTGAGGTGGAAGAAGGAGCTCAGGGACGCAGGCAGTCTCTGGAAGCTGGAAATGGTAAGTGGATTCTCCCCTAGAGCATCCAGAAGGAACTCAGACCTGATATCTTGATTTTAGCCCACTGAGACTCGTTTTGGACTTCAGAACAATAGAGCTGGAAGATAATAAGTCTGTGTTGCTTTAAGGCGCCAAATTTGTGTAACTTGTTACAGCAGCAAAAGGAAACGAATACACAGATAAATGGAAACTTCTGCAACTTGCATACAAAAATCCCAAAGCCCAGGCACAAAAAGGGAGAAACCTGGTTTAGCAGGCACACTGTGGAACAGAGCTTAATGACTAAATGTCAGTGATGTGGCCCTGGTTACAATGGCAGCTTCAGTGTTGAGGTTCTGTTTGTTTGTTTGTTTGTTTGTTTGTTTTTAAAGAAGTAGAGTAACTGGAATGAGAGAGCGGATGTTTTACATTCACTGAGGTCACTGGTCACACAGAAACAATGGGTTCAGTTCAGGGCAAAACAATTCCAGGAGGGCATTACAAACTAGTTCATCTCCTAAGCGTGAGAGAGAGCAGGAACTCTCATACTTTGCTGGTGGAGAGCAAACTGGTACCACTTCATTGGATGGCAATTTGGCAATGTGTATTAAAAATTTAAATGCACGTATCTTTCAATCTAGCAATTGCATTGCTCTAAATCTATCACACAGATACCTGTACAAAGAGGTATATGCAATGCAAGGATATTCATGATTGTTTTGTTTGTAGTAGCAAAAGATTGGAAACTACCTCGTGTCCATCAGCAGGGGACTAGTTTAATGAAATGTGGTTTTTATTAAACTGCCTATGTTGCTTTAAAAAGAATCAGGTGCGGCTTTAAATACTGACGTGGAATCATCTCCAAAATTTATTACTAGGTTTAAGAAAAGCAAGGTGGGGCTTCCCTGGTGGCGCAGTGGTTGAGAGTCTGCCTGTTGATGCAGGAGACACGGGTTCGTGCCCCAGTCCGGGAAGATCCCACATGCCGCGGAGCGGCTAGGCCCGTGAGCCATGGCCGCTGAGCCTGCGCGTCTGGAGCCTGTGCTCCGCAACGGGAGAGGACACAACAGTGAGAGGCCCGCGTACCAAAAAAAAAAAAAAAGAAAAAAGAAAAGCAAGGTGCAGAATAGTGTATGTAATGTTTTTGTCTAAAAGAATGTGTATACTTTGCAAATGCATAATTTCTCTTGAAAAGATAGGAAGTGGTAACGTGACTATCTCTGGGGGGAGGATTCCAGAGCCTGGAGGTATGGCAGATAAGGTTTGATTTGCCCTTCATCTCACTTTTACACTTTCTCCTCCCATGTGCCCACATTATATATTAAAGAAAAGGAAGATAAAAGGGAAGGAAACAGAAGTCACTGAAACCAGCTCATGGGTGGGGCTGTTAAAAGAACTGGAATGTTTACTCTGTGCAGAGGGCAAGGCTGAACCAATGGAGAAGATTTGGTCTTTGAAATAAGGAAGAATTTTCCAGCCATCAGAGCCGCCTGAAGGGGAACCAGGCTGCCCCCGTGAGGAGTGAGTTCTCTGTGGCTGTTGGGCTGATGAAGCTTAGGCTGCGTGAATCTTTCTTGCGGGGCCACAACAGGGTCTCAAGTTTTGGAGGACTTAGTATAGTGCAGGAAGTTTCACCCCAGCTCCATATTATTATTATTTTTTTAATAATAAAAAGGATCCTTTAAGTGTAAATAGTACCATAATTCATCAAAATACTTTATAATAGTTAACTGCCTCTTAAATATAATCTCATAAACGATGCCTTCTGGAGTTGAAAGTAATGTGGATGCAATCTGTTTAACATTATCTAGTTAGAACATGGTAATAGAAGTGGGAAAAAATTAACAATCTCCTATGAAGTCTTCTAAGAAAGGAAATCATAACAAGTTTCTGATCAGATAAATGCCATTCCATTATTAAAATGGGTTAAAAAGAAGTGTAGGGGCTTCCCTGGTGGCACAGTGGTTGAGAATCTGCCTGCCAATGCAGGGGACACGGGTTCGAGCCCTGGTCTGGGAAGATCCCACATGCCGCGGAGCAACTAGGCCCGTGAGCCACAACTACTGAGCCTGCGCGTCTGGAGCCTGTGCTCTGCAACAAGAGAGGCCGCGATAGTGAGAGGCCCGCACACCGCGATGAAGAGTGGCCCCCACTTGCCGCAACTAGAGAAAGCCCTCGCACAGAAACGAAGGCCCAACACAGCCATAAATAAATAAAAATTTAAAAAAAATTTTATTTTATTTAAAAAAAAAGAAGTGTAAACAGATTTGAATAGGCCTGTCCGTTTCCTGGGTTTTGCCCTTCTCTACAAACTTGTCTTTAATAGAGTTAAAATTGTATTCTTGTTTTCTGTCATAAGCAAAAAATTCCTTAACGGCAGCTCAGAAGTGACCTTGATGTCTTGGTGAAACATACTTCTTCACCTTCTGATGGTCACTTGGTGCTCCAATCTCTAGTATATCTGCTGTCTCACCTTCGCTAATCTTCTCAGGCCTCTCCATTAGGAGGACAAGTGTGATGAATCACCATTCCAGCCACGGAGTCTGTCTTAACTCTCCAAATGCCACCGTTGTGAGGAGGTGCCATCACAGGTTGCCATAGCAACATAGCCTTTGTGACTCGGTAGTCACAAAGCCACTCTTAGGCACTGTCCACCTGGCACCTGGTACAGCCAATTATTCTTCCCAAAATTCTATTGCTGGGCTGCCCCTGACCCATTACACTTCATGAGCACTTGATGAATGAGCTTCCGACATATCCAGGCAAAGGGAGATTATTTAAAACCAAGTCATGCTCTTCATTATAAATTCAGAGCTGATTAGGGTCACCGTAGCCACATCCCTTAAGCACTCCTAGGCCTCTCTTCTGACTTGGGTGGCCCTGGGCCACCAGACACTTACTGATCTGGAGGTGACAGAGCCTTTCCCATTGAAGGACTTTGGGACATTTTGACCTTCTTTCGATAAAAATGGATTGCTAGGGTTTGGCATTGGGCTCAGGTATCTGCATCTCTTGGTAAATGTTATCCAAATATCATTTAAATGATTTACAACCCAACTTCTTCCTCTATTCAACATGCTTATTGATATTTCCAAAGCTTTTGGACCCCAGCCCAGGTCTTATGGAAAAATACTCCTCCTTATATTCATCCAACTAAACATGAACCAGTCTCATCACGCATGTCATGATATCCTCGCCTTCAGGAGAACCATACGGTTGCCTTTTCCCAAAAATGTGTCCAACTCTAGAGCAAGGGATGATGAAGAGTTTACCTCCACCCATCCAAATCCGAAATGATATTTCAAAATTTTCTCCTCCCCAGATATCCCTGCCACTGTCACACTGTCCAAGTTCAATGAAATAGTTTCTCTTCATGGCAAACAATCCTCCAGCAATGGTAGGTGACTTTACTGGTGTAGTAGCTCCCTCCAGGCCTCTGAGCTTGGAAAAGGGAGCACGACCCCATCTGAAATGCAGCCCCCAGTTGAATCCCCCTCACAACACAGGGGAGGAGCTGTAGGTGAGGGTCAGCCCTGATGGTGCTGGTCACCAGGCATCCTACCGTCCGCTAGTCCTCCTGGATGACGGCCAGCAAGGAGCCGGCCACATCACAGCCGCTGTGATTATTCTTCCTCAAATCAATCTCCCACGCTTTGTATTTTTTATTACTTTAATTTTGCCAAGGAGGTAGTTTTGGACATATTCATGTAGCTCTCCTTTCAAATCACTGTCCACGAGCATGATTTCCTGAAGAATCCAGGCACCCATGTGGTCTAGGAGGCTGTGCACAGGCCAGAGCCAGGCACACAAGCCTTCACTGTAGAAACAAATAGCAACAGCAGCCACTGGCAAATCCATTGAGTCAGACTTGTCTGTACATGCTGCATTCCTCGTACCTGCTACATCTCTGTGGCATCCAAGCCCTGACTCAGAAGTATATTGAAGGCATGTTTCTGATACCGCAGGTCTCTCAATGCCTGATCACTTTCATTAAAAATCATACCCAATGCAGAAGAGAATTTCACATTATCTTTTTCTGGATCTTCAATATGGTTATTTCTCACATCATCAATTTTGTTTGCTTTGAACTGTGATTCTAATACTCCACTTGGACCTCGAGTGAAACAGGGATAGAATTTGGGGAGGAAATAGTCCATGGAGCCCAGACACCTTGACTAGCACATTCTTAAGTGGTTGTCAGTTCACTGAAGCTGAAATAAACAAAAAGCAAAACTGTCCAGTTCACAGGTGTAAAAGAACATCCAGAACAGAAATATCACACGGTGACACTTCCCACTGTAGACCCAGCATAGCTGAAGGGCTGCTTTCAACTTCCTGGAGCAGAAGGTGCTGGAGCCATAAGCTGGTGCTGGAGGTTGGGTGTGAACTGGCGTGAGAGTGAGAAACTCTGGGGATGCAGTCATGGGTTGGGGGCCACACTTCCGGAGCTTGACCTCCAGGACCCTGGCTCCATACTGGAACCATGTGGGGGACTTTTACATCTCACTGATGCCTCCGCCTCCCCCAGAGACCAACTGAATCAGAATCAGGAGTCTGGGCTCCATTCTGGCTTCATCTACTCCTGTCCCACACCCAGCTCAGTGACCGTCTAAAACATCAATCTGATCATCCCACAACCCCCTCCCGAAGCATCCAGTGGTTTCTCACTGTACTCAGGACAAAGATCATGTCCCTGTCAAGGCCTGAAGTCCCTCTGAGTTCTGTTCTCCACTGGTCTGGCCCTCTCATTCACTCACAAGGATGCGGTCCAGCTACTCACCACCATGAACTTACCAGAAGCACCACTGACACATTTACTGTACCTCTTGACTGCCCCCGGTTATTATGTTTCACTTTGATTAAAAACACAGGTGCACATATTCCTTATTTCAGGTGTTCTCTAGGGGCAGAGGCAGCCAATTATCCCATTACAGAAATCATGTACCTGGAATAATGATTATGCCTCAGAGGAACCCAATTGCATCAATTGAATAAAGTCAAAGCATTTAGATTGCTCTTAAGGAAATCAGGCATGCACAAGAATGGCTGACTTGTTATTAGGGGAGATACTAGCTCTGGGTGGAAATTCTACCAACTGAGATCAAGAGCGCGGGGGTGGGAATGAGGGATCCCTTGGAAACATGTTGAGTCTGAGATGCCGTGGGGGACTCCGGTGGGGAAGCCCAGTGCACGGTTAGTTGGATGATTTTGAAGAAGGAGGGAGAGTCTAGGATGGAGACAAAGCTGGGAAAGCACCAAGATTGAGGAGGTGGTTCAAACTATCTGAACAAAGAGATCACCCAGCCACTGGGTGTTAGGTGACCATTGCTGGGGCAGGTAGAGGGAGAGAAGGATGGAGACGAAGAGAAGATGCAGAGAAAGGGACAGTGAGAACGAAACCAAGGAGTGGAGAAGTTTCAAGCAAGAGAGGCAGTGTGTCCAAAAGGACGAGTAAGATGAGGCCATCTCAGTAACCCAGGCTGGGGGAGGGAGGGGTCTGCAGGGACTGGATCAGGTATGGTTTCAGCAGTAAGATGGAGGTGGAGGTTGGTGCACAGAAGACCGAGCTATAAGCGGGAGATGAGGAAGGGCCTTGACCAGTGGAGGAGAAGAGGCTGCTCCCCTTTGCACACGAAATAAAATTTAAAAAATAAAGGCTAGTGTCCCTGTTTCCCAGCTCCTCCCTGGCCCACAGACCTCTTCTTCCAACCTCTCAGAGCATGGTGTGCGTGCATGTGCTGTGTTTAAGTCACTTTGCTTTCAGATTCTTGCCTTTCATTTATTTAAGACACAAAATTTTTTACATGCATCCCGTATTAGTCAGGGTTCTCCAAGGAAATGAAACCAAATGTATTAGGAGATTTATTTTAAGAAATTAGCTCATGTGATCACGGGGCCTAGCAAGTCTGAGATTTATAGGGCTGGCAGGCCGGAAACTCAGGCAGCAGTTGATGTCACAGTCTTGAGAGAGAATTTCTTCTTTTCCGGGAAACTTCGAGTTTTGCTCTGAAGTCCTCCCACTGATTGGATGAGCACTCCCTGCCATTACTGAGGGTAATTATCTCCTTTATTTGCAGTCATCTGATTGTAGATGTGAACCACATCTACTTCCCTGCAACACCTAGATTAGCATTTGATTAAATATCTGACTGATGCATAAAACTAACCAACTCACCTCCTAAATGATGCAAACTGCTGGTCTCCTACTCCAGCCAGACCAATGACGGAGTGTCATATCCATTTAATAAAATATCAGAAAATGGAAGGAGGATGTGGGGGTCCTCCTACAGCCCCTCAAATAAGACACGAAAAATTGGAAGAAGCTGTAACTCTACTTTCTCAGAGGATGATTTTCAGTTTCTTTGGAATTCCCCCACATGGCCTGTAAGATAGAAGGAACCATCTTATTATGGATGCAGCAGTGTAGTCTCAGAGCACTTCTCCAGGCGTGTTAGCGAGCAGGTGCCTTTACAACGACAGTCGGGGAGCTGATAAAATGCTGTCTCCCACACTCCGTTCTTCCAGTGTATTTAACAAGACTAAATCGGTCCTCCGAGCTTGCTGGTTTTTTCCTCCCTTCTTCTCATGTTAACCTGTCAGCTACGTGAGCCACACCTCTTCTGCCACAAGGGAAGTGAGGGTCCCCGAGACACCCACACAGCCACCTCTGACGATGCTGTTTGCCCCAACAGAATACCCCCGACCCAAAGTGAATCAGACTGCAGGATCGATCTGCACTGCAAGTCACTTGCTTTAGATGGGATGGAGGGCACAGCGGGTGGATGGGGGATCCTTGGGATTCCTGCCTGCCCACTCCTTGCCAGTGCCCTTGCTGCCTTTAGCTTTCTGCAGCTCTTACGACTCTTAAACTGGTACGTCCACAGTGAGTAACACCCTTAAAAACTGTGGTTATAGACCTACCTGAGATGAGAATCAACATCTCTCCAACTGACCAATAAGGCTCAGATCACTGAGATAAAGTGTGGCTCCACTAGACCAGGGATTTCCATCTGGGGGTCCAGGGGCCCCTTGGGTTCTATGAACTTGAATGGGGGAAAAAATGCTCCCTTGTTTTCAGTAACTTCTCAAATGCAGCATTCCTTCAGTTATGAATGTAGGTGACATTCCAGAGTGGTGGTCTCAGCACCTGTGGCTTTGTCACCAACGGTGATCACAGATACTTCCACGTCTCACCACAGTTGTAGCAGAATTCTCAAAATAGCCTCTCTGTTCATCCCTACTTCAAAATTCCAGCCAATGTGAGTCACTAGCCAGATCTTGCATTTACTGTGTTAATAATGAAGCACACATATTACTGTATCACATTTGTTTTCTCGAATATGTTTATAATTGCATGTCAATTTAATAAGTTTATATTGTAACCTGATGTCTGTTGTTTTGTGCATTGAAAAACATGATTCTGAGGAATGCATGGCAGAGGAAAGATGCAGAACTTCTGCACTGGATCAATGCTTTTCAAACCACAGTCGTCATGGGTCATAACATCAATTTAGTGGGTGGTGACAGGCATTCTTCTTGAAGGAAAATGCATAAAGTAGAAACTATCAGAGCCCATCATGTGTGCTAAAGATGCATTAAACATTTATTACTGTGTGTGCTGGTTCACAAATTAAAATGCATTTCTTAGTATGCCTGTGCTGGAAATGTTTGAAAGTCACAGCTCTAGACAGCAACACTTGCAAGGACAGGGTCATGGCCATGTGTTGTTCACCCTTGCTTATCGCTCCAGTACTTAGGATGATACTTGGAGTTAACAGGTGCTTGTCAAATATCTATAAAATGGAGAAGTGAAAAATGCAGAGAGTAACAACCATACGATGTACATCTCCATCAAAAATGGTTATAAAACCATTCAAGAAATATCTTTTGAGTTTCTACTATGTGCTGGTGGGCACTGGAATTTCAGTAATAAACAGTTAATGGCTTAGCTTTTTTTTTTTTTTTTTTTGTGGTACGCGGGCCTCTCACTGTTGTGGCCTCTCCCATTGTGGAGCACAGGCTCCAGACGCGCAGGCTCAGCAGCCATGGCTCACGGGCCTAGCTGCTCTGCGGCATGTGGGATCTTCCCAGACTGGGGCACGAACCCGTGTCCCCTGCATCGGCCACTGCGTCACCAGGGAAGCCCAATGGTTTAGCTTTTAGTGTAGCAGAATGAACAATTTTGTTAATTTTGACCACACATACACACACACAAAAGAAAAAAACCTTGTGAGTTTGAGATTTTTAACACATATTTTCTGGGTACATGCCTGTCCTGAAGACCCCGAGAAGGATTTGAAGTTGAGGCTCATGTGGCTCTTTGGTGGAGAGCCCACTGGACTCTTCCAAGTTTTCTCAGGCTGCTCTAAACCATTCTATTTGACTTTGATGTTCTGCTGCTTAAGTAGATGTATCTAGATGTGGATTCCTTTTAGTTAGCCAGCTTAGTTTTGAAGGGCTTACTGATCTGAGAAATCCCCCCATTATTTGTGGAAAATGCTTAGCAATTATCTCACTGAGTAGTGACTTTCCCCCAATCTCTCCATTACCTCTTCTAGAACTTCAAATATGTGTTGACCCATCATACTTTACCTTCCATTCCTCCTAACTTCTCCTTCATATTTTCATCTCATTTTGTCTCTGTGATGGTTTCTGAGTAATTTCTTTAGATCTACCTTCCAGTTTCTAACTCCCTCTTCTGCTACATCTATCCTGGTCTTGAGCCTCTTTGTTGTCTTCTTAATTTCTGTCACTAGAGTTTCAATGTCCAAAACTTACACTTGCTCCTGGTCACCTTTTATAGTCTCCTGCTCCTTACTCGGGTTTACAATTCCCTCTATATTTCTTCAACAATATTCAGCATACTTACTCTATATTCTGGACTTGAAATTTTCATTATTCAAAATCACTGTAGGCCTGCTTTTCGTTTGCTGTTTTGTCTGACTGTTGCTCAGATAAACAGAACTTACATAGGAGATTAAAGAAAAAACTAAAGCAGGAAAGGGTCTCAAGATTTCTTGGGGGAAGGCACATGTTTCAAGAGGTGTTTGGGAAAGACTTCACTGAGAAGATGCCATTTAAGCAAAAACTTGAAGATGATGAGGCAGTGGGCATTGCTAATATATAAGGGAACAGCGGGTGCAAAGGCCCTGAGGTGGGGGGGTGGGGGGGTCTGGCATCTCTAAGGCTGGAGGAGTGAGAGGGAACGTGGTGTGAGGGCAGGAAGGCAGGATGGTAAGAGGAGGCCAGACCGTGCAGACCCTGTGGATCATGGTAAATATATCGACCTTTACTCCGTGTGAGGTGGGAGCCACCAGAGGACTTGGGGCAGAAGAATGATATGTTATGACTTAGGTTTTAAAAGAATCACTCTGGCTGTCGGGTTGAGAAATGGCTGGAAGCGGGGCAGAAGCTGGGAGAGCAGTCTGTAGCAAGCACGGCTAGAAGCGAGTTGATATTCGTCCATCAGATCTGGAAATATTTGGAAAAGAAGCACTAGGGGGGTGAACTGGGGAACTGGTTGGGGTGTGAGAGAAAGAGGGAATCAGGTTGAACGACTCCAGGATTTTTAGCCAGAGCAACCAGAACGACGGAATCTCCCCCAGCCTGATGCGGGGAAAACTGTGGGAGAGGCAGGGTGGGTGAGGAGAGATCAGGGGCTCAGCTGGCTGCGGCCGAGCTGCCCAGGCAACTTCTAAGTGGGGCTGTCCGGTAGGCAGAGGGGTGGACAGTCTGAGTTCAGGGGAGAGGTCTGGGCACAGACACAAATTTTGGAGTCCTCGATGCAGTGAGATGAGTAGATATAGAAAAGGGAAGGGGTCAAAGACCCGAGTCCTGCCCCCAGGCCCCACTCTCAACAATGAGTGCGTGATCCAATGATAACGCCTGGACTTCGGGGTGGTCTTTTAAAATCACTCAAAGATCGTTCACATCTGCTGACTTGAAAGACACCCGGGTGAATAATTTTTATGTGGCTGACGACAAAAGCGCCACACTCCAGTTCTGAGCCACGTGCCCAACCCCCCAGGGCCAACCTTGCCAAGTCAACTCGGGGCTGATCCTGGCTGTGCCATCGCACCTGCTAATCCTCCTCACACACTGTCTTTCCCGCTCTGAAGAGCTCTTCCCATTCCAGCAACTGACAAGTGCCGCCTCATTCAGGAACAAGATCACAAGTCACCTCCTAGACTCGTTGATGTTTAGGGGCTACAAGTGTCAGGAAACAGCCCCAATCCAGGTTGGGAAAAGGACTGGGAGCATTATGGGCTTCAGCTGCCAAACTACAGATGGGAGGAGAAAGGCCAGGCTAGGATTGGGGATCACGCGGCCATCAACGCTGAGGAGGCGTAGGGCCTGTGAAAAGATACGCACCCCATTCCCTTCGTTCCCTGCCTATTTGAAGGGAAAAAGGGAGCTAAACAGGTCTCTCCAAAATGCACAAGACTTTCCTTGCCCCGGGGCAGGGAGGTGGCTTTATTCTCTGGCTGTACAGCCCTTAGCAGCCTGTTTGCTCTGATTCCTGCTTTGCTTGTCAGCCTCCCCATGTAGGCTGTGAACTTCATAAGGAAAAGGACCACACCTATACAGCAGCGTGTGGAGCAGTGCCCGGCAAACAAGAGGTGCTCGGGAGAGAGTCTGCAGTGAGGAAATAGACACAGGTTCCGAGATGGAGCGTGTGTGCCAGGGACGCACAGATGCCTTCTCATTCTCAGCTCCGCTCCCAAGACACATACGCTTGCTTGCCCAAGCTATTCACCGTCACATAACTGAAACTATGATGCAGTCTAACCTCTGACCTTAAGGGCTAACAAATGCCAGCCACCAAGTAGCCCAGCAAGGCTTCGGCCGTGAGGACCCATTAATAAGATTTGTGGCAAGCTGTCCTGGAGATTTCTCCTACATCATCCAGGGCACGCCTGGTGACTTTTTGTTGTGATTTCCAGGAGTACATGTCTCTCCTAAGAGGGGACCACCTGTGCACATGTGGATATAGAATTTCACGTCTCTAACATATAAGCATCCATACACACACACACACACACACACACACACACCCTCAACACAGAAGATGCCCCAGGACCGTTGGTCTCCTGTCTGTAGGGAAAGTGTTGAGGCTTCCAAAGCTACCTCTGTCTCCATCCCAGTCTCTATGGAAACCTTGAAAACAGACAGGACTAGGCCAGGCTGAGTTATTTGTCTCCTAAATGAGGAGCCATAGCAGAGCCCAGTCCCTGCGGCTAAGAGTTAATAAGACAATGCCTTTCAAATAGACAAGCGCTACACTTCTCTGCCTCTAAATACTGGGCCCACGTAGACCAGGGACAGTCCTTCAAATAGAGCCAATGTACTTCTGTGTGAATATAGTCTGTGCCAGGACCAAATACAGGCTGATGTCTGCAGAGGAAGAAATATCAACTAATACGATATAGCTACTGTTTAATAATAATAATAGAAATGAAATGATAAGAGATATAATAGTTGAGTACTTACTATCTATCTGTCAGGCACTGCATGTAATGCTTTACCTAAAATTATCTCCTGTAATCTGCACAAAGATTAATCTCACTACAGTTACATAGACACCCTCAGAGTCCCAAATCCACTGGTTCCCTCCCTCTGCTGGGGTCCCCTGCAGTCTAGTTGTAGCGGGCTGTTGCTTGGGTCTGCTCTGCCCTGTACCATTGCCCTTCTTCAGGAGCTTTCCTCTCCTGGTGTTGAGCTGGTAGGATGGTCTGGTACTGCTAAGGCTTATCCCTGACAAAATATGTTGAGAACCCTCCCACCATGAAGCAACTTCAGAGAAAATCAGAGACAAGGTATGAAGAAAGATTTCCCATGACATCATCTGCACCCAGGTCCAACTATGCCTGATGTCCACTTACTCCTTGAAGTTTCAGTTGCATTAGTCAATGAATTCCTTCATATCTTAAGCCCATTTCAGTTGTTTTTCTATCACTTGCAATTGAAAGAGCCCTGACTTCTATCATGAGGATGACCCTACGTACCCCCTTCAAATGGAGCTACCCTTGAGAAGCAAAGTCAAGGAACAAATCAAACTCCTTTCCTACACAGGACCTCCACTTACACTCAGACCACTCCCAGCTGTTAGTTCTCTCCTCTTCTCCACCCCATAACCAAGGCTACTTCCCCTCCCCTGCTTGCACCTCACGTCAACCCCCAATATCCCAAGTCCTTCTACTTTGCCAGGCCATTTTGAGCAGCCATCCCCATCTCTGTCCCTTTCCCTCAGAGTCATTTGTGGTGCCAGGAACCACAACTCTGTGAGGGGCCTCTCTGCTACTCCCTTTCCTGGCCCCAGGGGACCACGTTTCCTTCCTGCATCCCTGCCAGGAGAGGAGAGTTAGGCAGAAGCAACATGTAGCATCTTATTGAGCTTTTCTAGGACATAAAAGGAAAAAAATCCCAAGAAATATAGAATACAGCTTTTTCTTTGGAGGACTGGTAGACAGTGGCAGTTACAGACAAGTTTCGAAGACAGAAGTTCCTTTATTTGAATTGCTTAGAGACAATATTACTTGTTCTCCCAATAGGTTAATAAAAAGTCACCCAAAATGAGATCTTGGTAACCTCACCTCTTCTCGGAGCTCATGTTCCCCACTGACAGCCAGTTTTGGGGACGGGCTTAAGCTGTAATTGAGTTAAGTGCTTTGAAGAGGTTGAATCAGACTCTAAAAGTTCAAATAAAGATACTCCTTGTTTTCCAGAGTTATCGATAGGATCGTAGAGGTTCTATGCACTGGTTGTTTGGAGGTGGGGTGGGATAGGGTAAAGGAAAGGAAAGGAAACTGTAGCAGAGCTATAGGTCAAACCAGAAGTTACAAACTCGTGCCTACAATCCCCAGCCATTCTTTTTATTTGAATTAGTGACCAACATGTAACTCCCATAACAATCCCAATTTCTGGCTTTTCTTGAAAACCTAGCAGAGCTAGTAACTCTGGGCCACCTCTTGGTATGGTGCTCGGTAATTCCGGGCTGGGAGTACACGCTACAGATGCCCTGTTCCTGGCCTGGCACACCCAGCCGCTACCCCTGTCCTGCATCTCAGCTTGAATGAAAGCAAGATGGCACCTCCTCTCACAAATCACCGCCGGGCCTGGGAAGCCAGCCAGTTAGGGCACACGGGTCCCATGAGCAGTGACCACAGCCTTTCTGCTGGTAGGAGAAGGATGGCAGCTGTTACAGCAAGGCCCTGCCTCCCCCCAAACCTGCTTCTGCCTTGAGGGTCCCCCCAGCCTCCCTCTAGGCCTGTCTCCTCCACCCCACCCTACCCCCAACACGGGCTGGTGCAGCCACACTCTCAGGCTTGAAAAGGTAGGCCTGCGTGGGCCCGATTAACCCCAGACCATGAGGAAGAGGGTCTGAGACTGGCTCAGAGACCACTTTTCCTAAAGAAGGACTTTAAATAGAAGATGGAAATTGGGAAGTCCTAATTCAAATCTTTCTTTAAAAAATCTTAAGGAAAGGAAGCCCCATGACCCTGTGAAACAGCCTATAATCAGAAAATGGGAGGGCTGCATTTCTGCAGGTGATGCTGGTTGTCCCCAGGGGCTGGGCGTGAAGGATGCCATTCCTGGGCTGGCACACCCTTTTTATGCCCCTGTGCCTGAGTCTCAGCTTGAAGAAGAGAAAGATGGTGCCTCCTCTCACAAACTGCTGCCTGGCCCCAGGAACCCTGCTAAGATGGGCAAGGGATTCGTCTTTCAGGGAGTGCATGAGGATTTGTAGAAATGACTCTCTGACCTGGCCTTGCACTAATACCTAGTTCTCCAGGGGCTCTGGGGTTCAGGGGGGCAACTCCTCGTCGTGTGGAGGCTGGAAATTGGCAAGTGGTGACAACTAAAGGACACCCCTAGAAGAAACTCCCATTTCTCTCGCCTACAGTTATTTTCTATTGCCTGATAAATGTTACATCCAGAACTCAAGTCAGGAACAAGAATGTAAATCAGCCTCTGGCATTTATGCTGAGTGGAATGATTGACAGTCAGTAACTTAAGTGCGTAAGCTGATAGCATTAATTTTTCAGTAGATTGACGCATCCCCAGGAGAACGCACAGTTTCTTTTCAGGACACAGCTACTGTCGACCACATTTTTCTTCCCACAGAAGGTACATTTCTTTTTCATAAGGATATTAGGATATAAACGTTGCATGACGCATGGGATACTTGCCTGTTTACATATATTGTAAAGATACGTAAACAGGCAAGGACTAAGACTTAGCTAATTGTAGCCTTTGGTTGGTTAAACCACGCTGGACAAATCCTCTGTACGCCTGACAGGCATCAGTTGGGACAACTGTCACATCTTTGAATCCATTTCCAATGTACAGAAAAATGCCATGCTTAGCCCCTAAAAGTATAACCAATTAATAAATGGTAGCATAGGCTCCGCTCCTGAGAAAATGATGACTTATGTTTTCTTCCCACTAGCAGAAAGGGGAAACAGAGGGTTTTTTTTGTGAAGACTCCTAAGAGTACAAGAGACTCCTGCCTGAAGACAAGCTTTTAAAATGTTGTAACAGCACCTGGGTTTTTTGTTTTTGTTTTTTGGCTAAAGCTAATGGATTTAATCAGCTCAGTTCAAAGAGACATGGCCTGAAAATGGGTGGGCTAGATGGGGAAAATCCATGGCAGCCTTGATGCGTCATGGCCTTGACTTTAGTCCTATCTAACGAGCGGAAAGGAAGGATTGGCTTGGAAGCACCAGAGGGCCTGTTTCCAGGATAGAGCAATCACCAGAGATGTCTGCAAAGAACACGGGCTGGGTGTGGTGGGAGAACACGGCCTAGAGATCAGCATCCCCTCTGTGTACATTGTCTCTGCAGGGCCAGCAAACATTTATTCACCAAATATTTGCTTTTCTGTCTGCATGTGTATTGCCTTCCTCCTTTTTGAAGTCACAAACGACTACTCCTAACATCCTCTTTTGTTTTTAGCTGAAGATGATATCCAAGGTGAGGGTTTCAGCCATTTCGGTGACTTAGCTTTCCTGGGCCTCTCCCACGTACATGTGTTATTAAACTTTGGTGTGATTTTCTCCTGTTAATCCGTCTCCTGGCAATTTAATTCTTAGACCCACCAGGAGGACCTAGTACAGCAGAGGGAAATTTCCCCCTCCCTGACACCACCAGCTTAGCTGGACCTCATAGGGGTGGGGTGTATGTTTTTCCCAGAACATCTTATTCCTCTGCAGTTAGAGGACACCCATCTCCTAATCTCACCACTCCCTTATCCCTTCAGGAAGGCTTGAGATTTACTGGCCTCCTCTCTCCCTCCAGAAATCCACTTACTTGGACCAAGATGTTTACATCCTGTAGGCCTTTTTCCACGTGTCCTTCCTGGGTGACTTTAACCTGCAAATTAGCTGAGCACATCAGTACATTTGACAAGGAATTACCTCACCTGATTTCCTGCACCTGTGAGCTCATGGATGGACTATAAACCACAGCAAACCCACTAGGGCACCACTAAGAACACCCAGAAAGCGCCATTTCCATAAGGACAGAAAGCAGCTCTTGGCAGGAAAGAGCTCTCTACAGGGGCCTCCCCTTTGTCCTGTCACTAACTTTAAACCAGGCAGCCCCATGCTATACTCGTCTCCGGCCCTAGCACACCACTCAAATCTTTTTTTTTTTTTTCCTGCGGTACACGGGCCTCTCACTGTTGTGGCCTCTCCCGTTGTGGAGCACAGGCTCCGGACCTGCAGGCTCAGCGGCCACGGCTCACGGGCCCAGCCGCTCCACGGCACATGGGATCTTCCCGGACCGGGGCACGAACCCGCGTCTCCTGCATTGGCAGGCGGACTCTCAACCACTGCACCACCAGGGAAGCCCCTACTCAAATCTTTTGATCACACAGTACACCTTGCCTAATCTGTTGGTTCTTTCCATAGATCAAAGAAGTAGAAATGAAGACTAAGTAATTAACAGATGACAAGGTCTCTTCCCTAGCTTCCCCTTCAGTAATCTCGTGAACAAACTGTGTGAACGAGACAGCATCTAAAGAAAGATCACAAGGAATCGACAAGCCTGCACACAAGCCTGCATGCAGTGGGGGATGGCCACGACTCTGACCCCCCATCTCAATGATTAACTGAGATTACTTCCCTTTTTCCTTTTCAAAACTGTCATGGCCGAGCAAGATCTTCAGAGGTGGTTTTTGGGGGACACCGAGTCCACCATCTCCCCCAGATTGCCAGCATTCTAATTAAAAGCAACTTTCCAGGCTTCCCTGGTGGGGCAGTGGTTAAGAATCCGCCTGCCAATGCAAGGGACATGGTTTGGAGCCCTGGTCCGGGAAGATCCCACATGCCGCGGAGCAACTAAGCCTATGCGCCACAACTACTGAGCCTGAGCTCTAGAGCTTGCAGGCCACAACTACTGAGCCCCCGAGCCACAACTACTGAAGCCCGTGCGCCTAGAGCCTGTGCTCCGCAACAAGAGAGGCCACCGTAATGAGAAGCCCGCGCACCGCGAGGAAGAATAGCCCCCGCTCGCCGCAACTAGAGAAAGCCCATGCACAGTATTGAAGACCCAATGAGCCATAAATAACTATATAAAATAAATAAATTTATTAAAAAAAAAGATGGAGGGGCTTCCCTGGTGGCGCAGTGGTTGAGAGTCCACCTGCCGATGCAGGGGACACGGGTTCGTGCCCCGGTCCGGGAAGATCCCACATGCCACAGAGCAGCTGGGCCCGTGAGCCATGGCCGCTGGGCCTGCGCATCCGGAGCCTGTGCTCCACAACGGGAGAGGCCACAACAGTGAGAGGTCCGCGTACCGCAGGAAAAAAAAAAAAAAAAAGGCAATGCAAACAAAATAAAATTAAAAAAATAAAATAAAAGCAACTTCCTACCAACCTCTCTCTCTCTCTCTCTCTCTCTCTCTCTCTCTCTCTCTCTGATTTTCGAGTGACAAGCAGCTGGGCCTGATTTGGTAACATTTCCTCCCCTGCTGTACCCCTGGCCTCAGCCCAGTGCTTGGGGAACAGTAGGCTTCAGTCAATCTGTTAAGTAAATGAGTCAATGAATAGAAACGTTCAGCCCAACTTCAGTTCACTTGCTGTCCTCCAGCTACCTGTGGTCTAGGATTCCTTGTAACCAACAGCGTATCAGGGAGGTGAGGGGGCAGAGACCACTGGGGTCTTCACTGGTGCAGGGCATCAAGGTGGTGAGTTCAGAGCATCTTCCACTCAGTCCTCACACGCACGAGTCAGTTTCCCGGGGTTGCCTTTCTCCGGGTTGCAGGTGCGTTTGGCGACCAGCGCCAGTGCCCCTGGGTCCACCTGTCATCTGAGCTTCACACTGACTTCCTGTGGGCAGTGTCCACCTCAAGGCTCTGTGTTGCTTGCATCTCACACTCGGGCCCTTCTCTGACACCCAGGAGCCCACCGGCCCTCACACCCGCTTCAGCTTCCTGTCCCTCATGTGGATAACAGCGGGAGGCATCCACCTGCTTCTCAAAGATGCTGGGGGCATGAACTGCCACTGACAACAGCAGCAACCTTATCTTGGCCTTTCCTTCCTGCATCGTTTACCCAGCTTCCTCACTCCTGTTTCCTGGGATCACCCCCCTAATAAACTCCCTGCACCCAAGTTCTTGACTCAGACATTACTTTCAGGGAACCCCAAACCAAGGCATACAGTTAGACAAAATATCCCATTGTGGACCCTTTTCTGCTCCAAATTCCCATCTTGCAAAACTTTTAATTATCTATCCTTTTACTAAATGCTATTCTCTCAAAATTTCTGCTTCTCGATACACTGAAAAGAGCTTAGGCAAGTTACTGACAATTCCCAGGCCTCATTTGCCCCTCAGTAAAATGGAAAAATTACACCAATCTTCCCATTTCATTGCTGTCTTGGGGGACAGCGCTGGGCAAGCTGATGCTTGAGAAATGCTTTCAAAGGGACCAGAATCACCAAACTTAGGTTTACAATTAAATCCTAAAGTGTGTCCTGCAGTTTCTTGATTTTTTAAAGAAAAGGCCTATTTATCTTCCTTTCCTAAGAACTAAAGAGTTTTTCCACTCCATTTATTAAAAAAACGTTTTTAACATGCACATTTTAATTAATTAATTTATTTATTATTTTTTTTTGGAAGATGTTGGGGGTAGGAGTTTATTAATTAATTTATTTATTTTTGCTGTGTTGGGTCTTCGTTTCTGTGCGAGGGCTTCCTCTAGTTGTGGCAAGCGGGGGCCACTCTTCATCGCGGTGCGCGGGCCTCTCACTATTGCGGCCTCTCTTGTTGTAGAGCACAGGCTCCAGATGCGCAGGCTCAGTAGTTGTGGCTCACGGGCCCAGTTGCTCCGCAGCATGTGGGATCCTCCCAGAACAGGGCTTGAACCCGTGTCCCTGCATTAGCAGGCAGATTCTCAACCACTGCGCCACCAGGGAAGCCCTAACATGCACATTTTTAGACAAAAGGAACCACTCTCTGAAATGTTTCCACTACTTCTCAGCAAGAAGCCATGCTCCCGCTCTCTTATATTTCTTGGAATTGTATATGTGGCCTCTGCTGAGCTCTCCATGGGCCTGGAGCACCCACAGGGTTCTGCTCAAAACTGAATCCGGCACGTGAGGCCTGGCATGATCCTGCTCTGCTTTTCTCTTTGCCATCATCTGTCTCTCCTCACCTGATTGTTTTCCCTCTCTAACGGGGGATCCTTTTCTAGCTCCTCAAACACAAAACACCTTGTGTCTGTCTGTGTCGTTGTACAAACTGTTCCCCCTCCCCGGAGAGGCCTGTTCTTCCTCTTCCTCTCTTGGTCTGTGGGGTGGACTAGTTCACCTTCCAAATCCAGCTGAAGGTCACCTTTCCTGCCCTACACCACCCCAAGTCATCAAAGAGAATTGAGCTGCCTCTAAAACTGCTATCAACCATAAATAAGATGAAAAGACAACCCTCAGAATGGGAGAAAATATTTGCAAATGAAGCAACTGACAAAGGATTAATCTTCAAAATACACAAGCAGCTCATGCAGCTCAATATCAAAAAAACAAACAACCCAATCAAAAAATGGGCAGAAGACTTAAAGAGACATTTCTCCAAAGAAGACATACAGATGGCCTAGAGGCACATGAAAAGATGCTCAACATCATTAATTATCAGAGAAATGCAAATCAAAACTACAATGAGATATCACCTCACACCGGTCAGAATGGCCATCATCAAAAAATTCTACAAACAATAAATGCTGGAGACGGTGTGGAGAAAAGGGAACCCTCTTGCACTGTTGGTGGGAATGTAAATTGATACAGCCACTATGGGGAGCAGTATGGAGGTTCCTCCAAAAACTAAAAGTAGAACTACCATACGACCCAGCATATACCCTGAGAACACCATAATTCAAAAAGAGTCATGTACCACAATGTTCACTGCAGCTCTATTTACAATAGCCAGGACATGGAAGCAACCTAAATGCCCATCGACGGACGAATGGATAAAGAAGATGTGGTACATATATACAATGGAATATTACTCAGCCATAAAAAGGAACAAAATTGGGTCATTTGTAGAGATGTGGATGGACCTAGAGAGTGTCATACAGAGTGAAGTAAGTCAGAAAGAGAAAAACAAATATAGTATATTAATGCATATATGTGGAATCTAGAAAAATGGTATGGATGATCTTATTTGCAAAGCAAAAATAGAGACACAGACAAAGAGAACAAATGTATGGATACCAAGGGGAAAAGGGGGGTAGTGATTGGGAGATTGGGATTGCACACATACACCATTGATACTATGTTTTATAAAACAGACAACTAATGAGAACATACTGTAGAGCACAGGGAACTCTACTTAATGCACTGTGGTGACCTAAATACGAAGGAAACCCCAGACGGAGAGGACATATGTATATGTATAGCTGATTCACTTTGCTGTACACCTGAAACTAAAGCAACATTGTAAAGCATCTATACTCTAATAAAAATTGATTTTAAAAAAGTAAAATAGGCCTTCCCTGGTGGCGCAGTGGTTGAGAGTCCGCCTGCCGATGCAGGGGACACGGGTTTGTGCCCCGGTCCGGGAAGATCCCACATGCCACGGAGCGGCTGGGCCCGTGAGCCATGGCCGCTGGGCCTGCGTGTCCAGAGCCTGTGCTCCGCAACGGGAGAGGCCACAACAGTGAGAGGCCCGAGTACCGCAAAAAAAAAAAAAAAAAAAAAAAAAAAAAGTAAAAGAAAACTGCCATCAAAGTACATTTTTTTTTTTTTTTTCTGGCTTGCCTCTCTTTTTCTGCCGCTGTTCTGACCATGAGGCTGCAGTCCTAGTGCCTATCAGGATTGGACCACAGCAGACACTCAATAAAGGCTTTGGACAACAAAGCTTCTCTTATGACAAACCTTCATTTCAAGGGAATCCACAATACACTGCTCAGGGCAAGAAACAAGATTTCCTTCATGGGAGAAGGTATGATCATGCCACATGGTCACTGGAATGGTTGTGTTTCATTTCTGTATAGGATGCCTTTACATGGTAAAATCCCAGGAGGTACGGTGGGTACCTTCATCTCACCCAACTCAAGGCCTACCCCAAACCTCTCTTTCCAGATCCCCCTGGGCTGGCACCTGATTGGCCAGAACTCACAACAATCATTGGTCTGTGTTTTCCCACTGGGTAGGGAACCGTCTTTGGGGCAGGAACCCTCGTTCTCTCTCCCTCTTGAGCCCTTACTCAGACCTAAGTAGGCCCAGCGCGTGGAGACAGGCAGGCCCTCACGTGGATTCCCTTTTCATTGTACAGGAGGGTGAGTCCTTGTGAAATTCCTGGGTCCAGCATTACCGCTGGGGGTGGGCCAGGGATTGTTTTTTGACCAGAGAACGCTTCATGGGCTCAGCTCTTTATAGACTGGCCTTGACTCCTTCTCCACCTTCATTCTCCCTTGCGTGGAGCCTCTTGGGGCCTCTAGGGAGGGGGAGGTGAGGTGACTGACACGAAAGGACCTGGGTATTTCTGCACCTCTGGCCTTACAACCCTCAAAAGCACACACATCCCATCTTGATCCCAAATGACCCCTGTTGCATTGATAACACTGTCAGCACAACAGGCACAGAGAATAAACTAGAAAGTGGCCCTAAGAACCAAACCAAGGGTCTGCATGTGGAGGAAGCCCAGTAGTTGACAGCACGGTGGAGGGAAGCTCTGATCTGAGTGGGAGTCCACATACCATTGTCCAAAGGCTGTAAATCCTAAGCAAACAGTCCCACAAGCCAAGCAAACATTTTTGGTTTGCCTTTTTGTACTACAAGGGTGTAGGATGGGTAAGAGCCTCGCACAGCTTCCCCTGTACAGCCCTTACCAGTGGGTCAACCACCCCGGTTAACCCTAACGTGCTCTGACCTCACTCCCTCATTTGCATAATGGAGCTGGTAAGAACTTCCCCCAAGGTATTGCTGGGAGGTACAAATAAAATAATGGCTGTGCAAGTCCTTGGTAAACTACAAAATGGCGTGTAAATGAAAAATTTTTTTATCCAGTATTCCCTTAAAAATAAGAAAAAAAAAACCCCAAAGTTAATAGAATTGATCCCTAGGAAGTGATTTTCATAAAGCAGAAATGTCCCTTATTTTCTGGGAGCTTGCTCCACCCGAGTCAGCCGCAGGCAGGATGTCTGTTTCACCACCTCCTTTCGGATCACTGAAGGGCCCCTGCGTGCTCATCGTTGCTGGCTCATTACGGAGGTGAGGACACTGAGTCTAAGCAGAATCAAGTGACTTGCTTGGAGTCAATGAGGCAGCGAGTGACAGTCTAAAATCAAATCTTCTCTCTCTCCTTCTAATGCCCAGGCTCTCTCCTGTGGAATCAGTGAAGACGCCCCACAGGAGAACAAGCAGGGGCTATTTATTGAGAGGTGGTTATAGGAGGGAGGCAGCCGCTGTCTCTTGCATTTTGGCAGAGATTCAAAGGCAGGCAGAGGAGCAGAAAGCTTTCTAGGGGAAACAGGGAAGGCTCCAGGTGCACCCTGATTGGAGGCTGTAGCCCTGGGGAGGCTGGAGGCGGACTAATTAGAAGCTGAGCCTCGTATGCGACTGGTTAGGGAACATACTGAACTGTCTCTGGTTAGTTCCAACTTGGAAGCAGGGACAGAAATTAGGGAAGGTGTCAGTTATTGATCAAGTCCTGGCCATTTGAGGTTGATTGTTACCAGGGTTATTGTTTGGCTTCCTGAATTATTACAAGAGATATGAAAGTCAGAATGCTTTCTGACTTCCTGCAAGTCCGACTTAGAGAGCGCAGGCTGGTTTCCTGGGCTGGTTGTCGCCGACTGTGGGTCAGAATCCTATTTTTATATATGCTCCGGCTGCCATCGATTTGTCTATTCAGTTTCTCACTTCCCTCTACCACCTGACTCAAAGCCCAACCCTTCGCAACAGGACACATTGCCTTACTAGGGTTTTAGGAGAACACAGATCATTTAATCCCCTATGAAGTAACTGAACACGCAAGCAAACACCCTTAGGTATTCCTTACTTTTCTGCTAACCAAAAGAAGTATTTTGAAAAGTTCTTTATTTATGGGTCAGCTAGAAAGTATGAAGCCATGTTTTGAAATAGTATGCTTCTATTCTCTGCAAAGGCAAAATTAGCCAAGATCACTGATATGGATGCACCAGGCTGAAAGTTCCCACTCAGAAGTGTGACCACAGCCGCGTCCATGGCTCCATCAAGGTCAGCATACTGAAGCATTTTTCCACTCCAGAATCCTTACCAATGGCTGCTGAGTTAGGAGGTGGTACCCAGCGACAGCTTGAGAAACATTTAGAAACAGCAGGCGATTTGGTGAGGTTGTCCACAAAGGGCCTCTGTGCAGAAGGGAACATCTGAACACAGGAGCTGAAAATACCCCCAGCAACACGGTTATTCTTTTTAGTCACCGTTCAGCATTTTGGCTTTTGGTTTCTCAAGTTCCTAGGCAGACTAAATTAGAAAAATATATGCAAAAATGTTCCTGACTTCAGTGTTGCTGATGGGTTGAAGATGCTAACTTTTGCATCAGAGGGACCTGAATTTGAAGCTTGCATCAGTTAGGCTAAAGATCTGCTGCACATAACTAAAACTGAGGCTGAAACGAGGTAGGTGGGAAACATCCAGAGGAAGACAGCTGGGGACTGATATGGTGGCACTTTGGTATCTCCGGGGCCCAGCTGTGCCATCCTCAATGCTTGGTTTCCACCTTCGAGGCCCATATCCTAAATGGTTGCTGGAGTGCCAGCCTTCAGGTCTCTGTTCCAGGCTGACAGAAGGAGGAAGGAGAAAGAACAAAAAGGCAGGCTCTCCTTTTAATCTCACATCCTGGAATTCTCACTTACATCTCATCATCCAGAGCTTATAAACGTGGTGCCACCCCTACATACAAAGACGATTTAGAAATGCAGCCTTTTCCTGTCCATATTATTAACCCTTGAAAATGACCCTTGACTATACCCAGGGTTCCGTCACTAAACATGAAGGGGATATTAAGCAAACCCTTAGGTTGGGTTCTCCAGAAGCAGCTTAGAGATGTGGAAGGGATTTATTGGGAAGTCCTGGAAAATGAGGTAAGCGTGTGGAAACCTTGGATCATGAATGAAGGAGTCTAAGTAAGGACATGATGTAAGCCAAGTCCCATCAAGGGTGACCTTGACCCACCCCGCTTGGACTTCTGGGGAGAGTGTACGGTCAACTCAGAAGTGTCCTGCTCAGGGATCAGGGAGTCAGAGTATTTGCACACTCACATCCATCACTCACTGGGGAGGGGATGCCCAGGGGAGCATGTGTCCCCGGCCATTCTGGCTCTGCACATACAAGCGAAGTGAACCCCAAAGCTAGAGGTCAGCCCCATACCTAGAAAGACCATTGCTGGCTGTTAGAAGTAAGAGCTCACCTTATACACAGTCTTTTGTCTGGCCATTTGTATATTTTGAACTCAAATCAAATAAGAATTGCGTGCCTACCAGGAAAGAGAACAGCAATTTGCTATTCGGACCTGTGAGTTTTTGCGAACAGTGGCTAAGATGGTAGCGTCAAAGCTGTAAGTCCTCTGCTGATACCTATGTTTGTGTATCTGTAGCTCAGAAAGAACTTTACCTTTCATTGTGTATTTGATGTTTTCCTATCTTCAGAGGCTGTTAATAAAATTACAAAGTCTCTAAAATTAAAGGTGCAAGGATCTGATTGGTTTATAGAGAAAAACTCTTATAGAAATTATTTCCTATAATTATCAGAAAATAAGGACCTTAAACTTCTAAAACTTTAAATATGTTAGCTGAAGCTAACTTAGAAGCAGTTTAGGAATCCATATAATTAAGGCAAATCTTTGGCAGATGAGACGAGTTTAATAATTTTGATTTCCTGAAAATCACTATGTCTTCTCTAATTGATTAATGCTATGTATAATAGGGGACTTTTATTCGAAAGGTGTTTTTTCTTAGACTTACTCCCTTTTACTTATCAAAGAAGCTAACATTATTCCTAGTTAATGTTTAAGGCTCTGAAAAATGTAAATTTGTGTTCAACTAAATTGAATCATTATTCTGACAATCTCTATATTTCAACAGTAATTATGTTTTTTTTTGTTTTTTTTTTTTTTTTTTTTTTTTTGCGGCACGCGGGCCTCTCACTGCCGTGGCCTCTCCCATCGCGGAGCACAGGCTCCGGACGCGCAGGCTCAGCGGCCATGGCTCACGGGCCCAGCCGCTCCGCGGCACGTGGGATCCTCCCAGACCGGGGCACGAACCCGTGTCCCCTGCATCGGCAGGCGGACTCTCAACCACTGCGCCACCAGGGAAGCCCAGTAATTATGTTTTGTAGTATGTCAGCTTGAAGATAATTTCCAAGCTTTTAAAGTAATTTAAACCCTTGGACTGACATTAAATTTCATTAACTAAAGGATAATCATTGGATGCCTAGATCATTTCTAAGCAAGATGAATGCTGAAACGTTGATTACTAAGCAGTTTTGCATCTATAGACCTCTGCTTCTTATTTTTACATTCATTGGGCCATATTAACATGTACATTTTTACTACTTTTAGAGGTTCCTTAAGGGAGGCATGTGGCTTAGAAATTTGTTATGTCAATTCGCAAGCTCTGCTAGCTGCTAAAATGCTGGTGTGTGACCTGGTTCTCAATTAACCAACCCGTTGTTTGCTGGATGAAAGAGAAGTTACTTACTTTGGTTAAAAATTATAATTGCGACAATCAGTTAAGACTATACCAGAAGCAACAGTGAAGGGAAATACAACTGAGTACATGCTCCTATTTTTCAAGGAAAAGAGTAGTTTTGCCCTAAAGCAACGTCTCAATTTTTCTTGTCTCTGAGTATCTTTATCCTCATAAAAGTGACAGAGGTCCCCAAAGCGCTTTTGACTTTAGAGTTTTAACTATCAATATTTTCTGAATCGGAAATTGAAACTGAGAATTTTTAAACATTTATTTTATTGAAGTATAGTTGATGTACAATGTTGTGTTAATTTCTACTGTACAGCAAAGTGATTAAGTTATACGTATATATACATTCTCTTTCATATTCTTTTCCGTTACAGTTTATCACAGGATATTGAATACAGTTCCCTGTGCCATACAGTAGGACCTTGTTGTTTATCCATCCTCTGTATACTAGTTTGCATCTGCTCACCCCAGACTCCCAATCCATCCCTCCTCAACCCCTCCTCCCACCTTGGAAACCACGAGTCTGTTCTCTGTGTCTGTGAGTCTGAAACTGAGAGTTATTTAAATGCTTATTTATGGACACATTTGAAGAGACCAATGAATGCATGGCATGTTAATAGCATCTTAGTATTATATTTAAAAGAGTCCTGTCCTCACAGACCCCTGAGACCTGTCCTGAAGTACAGTGTCAGTTTATTCCAGAACATGAGGGAGCTAAGAATAAACTTACAAAGTGAATTTTATTTGCCTTGGTTTTTTTTTTTAACAGATCTTTATTGGAGTATAATAGCTTCACAATACTGTGTTGGTTTCTGTTGCACAACAAAGTATACATATGCGTATGTCCCCATATCCCCTCCCTCTTGGGTCTCCCTCCCACCCTCCCTATCCCACCCCTCTAGGCGGTCACAAAGCACCGAGCTGATCTCCCTGTGCTATGCTGCTGCTCCCACCAGCCAACTATTTTACATTCCATAGTGTATATATGTCGATGCTACTCTCACTTCGCCCCAGCTTCCCCCTCCCACCCCAAGTCCTCAAGTCCATTCTCTGTGTCTACCTCTTTATTCCTGCCCTGCAACTAGGTACCTCAGTACCATTAGAACACTACCTAACACGATACACAAAAATAAACTCCAAATGGATTAAAGATTTAAATGCCTTCATTTTTAATAGCTGAATTCAGAAACTCTCACTCTTCTCCCTATTCCGAATGGCTCTATGGTTGTCTGCATGGGTTCACTAGGAAACTGGCCTCCTTTCTACTAGAATATAAGTGGAAAAATTACTTATGCAACCAAGGTCTTGACTGGAATGTCATATTTGAAAATGCTGCTTATTTGATCTGGTAAGACCTTTTTTTTTTTTTTTTGCAGTACACGGACCTCTCACTGTTGTGGCCTCTCCCGTTGCGGAGCACAGGCTCCGGACACGCAGGCTCAGCGGCCATGGCTCACGGGCCCAGCCGCTCCGTGGCATGTGGGATATTCCCCGACCGGGGCACGAACCCATGTCCCCTGCATCGGCAGGCAGACTCTCAACCACTGCGCCACTAGGGAAGCCCTAAGACCATGTGTTTTTGAAAACAGCTTTATTGAATATAGTCTATACCATACAATACACTCAGTTAAAGTGTACAATTCAATGGTTTTTCAGAGATGTGCAACCAACCATCACCACGATCAATTTTAGAACATGTTCACTACCCCCCAGAGAAACTCCATACCCCTCAGCTATTACCTGCACCCAATCTCCCGATCCCCACAGCCCTGGGCAACCAGTAATCTGCTTTGTCTCTACGGATTTGCCTATTCCAGACAGTTCACATAAATATAATCATACAATGTGTGGTCTTTTGTGACTAACTCTTTTCACTCAGCATCATGTTTTCCATGTTCATCCATGCTGTAGCATGCATCAGTATTTCTTTCCTTTTTATGGCTGAATAACATTCCACTGTATGGCTAGATCACATTTCATTTATTCATTTAGCAGTTGATGGACATTTGGCTTGTCTCCACTTTTTGGCTACTATGAATTATGCTGCTGTGAACATTCCCACACAAGTTTTATGTTGACATATATTTCATCTCTCTTGAGTATGCACCTAGGAGTGGAATGCTGCATCATATGGTAACTCCATGTTTAACATTTTAAGAATCCTGCCAGACTGTTTTCTAAAGTGGCTGCACTTTTCTCTAAAAATAGTCCATTTTTGTTTCTAGATCTTTTGGATGCTGAAGGTTCCAAATATTTTAAACACATTCACAATGCCTGAATCTCCACAGCAACTCTAAGAGGCAGGGACTACTAAACCCATTTTAGAGATGTGAGATTTCAGAGAGATAAGGCAACTTGTTCAACACCCCTCAGATGGTAAGAGCAGGCATCACACTTAAGCCCATCCCCCAAAGCTCCACCCCCTCCCTCTCTATCCCACTGCTCCCCACTCCACCCAGGAGATGCAGTGACCCACGGGCTCTTTCCTTCCTCTGCAGACCTGCGGGCACCAGGGAAAATTTCTCCATGGCGTTCGAAGGTCCCCCTCTTCTTCTTGCCCTAAAGAATCCCCCTGGCCCTGTGCAGTGTGTTCTGATGGAATCTGCCGAAGGCCCAGAACCAGATCCTGATGTTCTGGAGTCTCTGCACTTCCTAGGGCTGATGGGGACAACACCCAGAGGACAATGGCCTTTTCTGTGTCCCCTTGGCCCATGTGGGGAGGCTGACAGCTAGAGCACATGTCTAGAGGGAATGAGGGGCGAGGGAGAGTCACACAGGAAGCCGTGACTCTCAGTGAAAATTCATTAAAGGCCAACCCGGTGCACTAAGTATCCTTCACAGCCTGGAGATCTACTTCTGTAGCTCCGAGGTTGTTTGTCTCCCCAGCTCAGCTCTTACTTCCCTCGCCCACTCCGCTAAGGCAGGTTTCCAGAGCAAATGAGGGTGTGGATCAAGATGGTCGCTTCCATCGTAGTAATTAACCTAAAACAATCAAAGTAGATGGTCTGGCTACATGTATTGATGCGTGCTCCAAGCCTCGGTTTCCTCATTTGAAAAAATAGAAATAATGGTATTTACCTCTAATGATATCAGCAACCCTGCAGATGAAAAGTTATGTAGCACGTTGCTGGGGACACAGTGCCTGAAGAAAAACATTTAGCTTATTCTCTGTCTCTTAGTGTTGGCAGCGTGCTGGGTACCAGCCTAAATGTCCCCCAGCGTGGATCCTCACGAAAAGCACATGAGGTAGGTCCTGTTACTGCACAAGTCCCCTACATATGGACGAGTTCTATTCTGAGGAGTGCATTCGTAAGTCCAATTTGTTCGTAAGTCCAACGAAGTTAGTCTAGGTACCCAACTAACACAATTGGCTATATAGTACTGTACTGTAATAAGTTTATGATACTTTTCACACAAATAATACAGAAAAAACAAACACAAAAAATAAAGACAACATTTTTAATCTTAACAGTACAGTACCTTGAAAAGTACAGTAGTACAGTACAACAGCTGGCATACAGGGTCTGGCATCGAGTGAACAGGCGAGAAGAGTTACTCCGTGGAGGAGGGAGAGGAGGTGGCAGATGGTAGAACTGAAGGGTCATCAGCAATAGGAGATGGAGGGCCAGCTGCAATGTCACTTACATCTGACGTTGATGGCACAGGTTCCGGTTCCTTGCTGGATTCAGTTCTATCTACCCTCTTGAAAAAACGATCCAGTGATGTCTGGGTAGTAGCTCTTTTTTCTCGTCATAGATGACATGGAAGCACTGGATGCATTCTGAACGGCTGCTGCAACCTTCGTGTACCGTTCTACGTTCAGGTCCTGTGCCTCAAAAACTAACAGTGCCTCCTCAAATAAAGACAATCCCCTTGCCATTTCCTGCATCGTGAATCTCTTCGGTTCTTCAGTTACTTCTTCTTCCTCTTGTCTCTCTTCGTCCTTTCTCTGGGCCTCCAATTCCATCAGGTCTTCATTAGTAAGCTCCTCATGTTGCACAGCAAGGAGTTCAATAAAGTCATCCTCTTGCAGATCTAGCTTGAAATAAAGATACTGTACTACTGTACTCTATACAGTACAGTAAAGTACACAAAAGCACAACCTCTTGTAGAGGATGCACGCACATGAGAGCATACGCCAGACACTTGAACTAACTTACGTGACTAGACATGCGAACGCATGTTCGCATCTTTGGAAGTTCGAAACTTGAAGGTTTGTATGTAGGGGACTTACTTGTATTCCCATTCTACAGATGAGAAGACTGAGTCACAGAGGTTATATAATTTATCCAAGGTTGTACAGGGACTAAGAGGCAGGGCTGGCACTACAACCCAGATCTCCCGGCTCCAAGGACCAGGCTCCTAAATACTTTGCTCTAAAATGAGCCAGAGGTGAGTGAGAGAGGCTTGAAGGGGGCTCCAGAAAGAGGTCCTCCCACGGATGCTGACAAATGGACCAGATGTAGACACAGTCCACTAACAAGGCACTAATGAGCATGAGTGGAGCCATTGTCCCCGTTCCTCCGTCAGGTTTGCTCTTACGGTAAATTAGGTAACAAGAAACGCCAGCGTGGTGCTGAACTCAGAAAGCTGACCAGGCTGTGAAGGACATGGAGCTGCACCTGTGATGAGCATTGTTCACTGAAAATCAAAATGGGGCCAGAAGTCAGGGCAGCACCCACCTGTGAGGTCGTCTGAAGTGGACAGAGAACTATGATGGCAAAAAAGCGTCCAGAATCAGGCCCAATAGCTTCTTCAGGGCTCTATTGCACATTCCATCAGTTCCTCACTAACAGTTCCCCCAGACAAGCTGATCAAATAAGGGTTACCATCTTTCATCCTCTGATTTCCCAAATACACCCCGACTCCCAAGGCTTCCATCACCTTCTTTGCTCCTAAGAAAGTCAGGCCAAGAGGCACAGACCGTAAGGCTGCTCCAGGACCTAATTACAGTGTTTCAGGAGGGCAGTGAAAAGAGCATTACTCTGAGAGTCCTGCCTCTGCCATGGGCTGAGACACAACTTTGGATACTTTGTGCCTCTCCATAGGCCTTGGTTTTTCCATCTCTAAACTCAGGGGGATTGGGCTAGTTCAAGGGATGGAAACATGAGGAATCACTGCTGTCACCCCTTCCCATACCCATAGCAGACACAGCTAATCAACTGCAGCATTCTTTCCCACTGAGCCAGGACTTTGCCTCAGAATCTTTCTTAACACAGGGCTCCAAGCAACTACTACCGATAAATCAGAATTGGCCTCTGCAAGAGGGAACCTGGTTTCCATCCTTGGACACATTGATCTCGAGGTGCCCTCGGCTCTAAAGACATGTCGTTCTCCTCTGTACATACCAGAAGGCACTGGAAGACTCTATCCCATGGGCTCCAGCTCTCTGATTTCATTTTTCTAATTTTTTCTGGACTCCTTATGTCTTGACTGGGAACTTGGAGCTGGGTATGGGGATGCCAACATGAAGTGGCATGGGAATTTGAGCTTCTCCAGGCAGGGTGGTGATCGCCAGGGCCAATTCTGAACCAGAAGGAGGAAGGAAAGCTTCCTGCAGGAGGAGGCATTTGAGAAAGGCCTTGAGAGGAGCAGGAAGGTCTTCAGCTGTGGGGAGAGACAGGAGATGCAGAGGCCCAAGGCCGCCCCTCGGCAAGATCCGGGAGGGGTAATTCTGGCTGAAAAGCAGGGGAGAAGTCCAGGTGCAGAGCAGTCCTTCTTCAGAAAGAAGAAGAAGGTGACGAAGACAGTCTGGGCTTGAAGGCCCAGCGAGGAGGAGCCGCTGAATTATTATGGAGCCAACGGGGAGCCCACCGAAGGGGCTGAGTAGAGGACCGGTTCCAACAGAACAGAGCCTTACGGATCTGGAAGGTCAAGTCTCCACCAGAAATCAGGGGACGCCACAGCCAGACAGGCTCTGACAGTCCATCGAGCCCACGGGCTTACTTTGCAGGAGCAGATAAGAGACCAGAGAGGCTGCCTGGTCGAGACCACACACCAAAGGGTGGTGCCAGGTCTGGAAGCCACAGCTCCATCCTGCAAGCCCGAGATACCTGTTAATGGGCTAAGTCTGAAGACAGGCCTTGCAGAGGACCAAGCATCGCTGAACGCGGCAGATGGCATACTGCAGCCCCAAGGGCTACAAGGGCTACAGCCCCATTGCTAGATGGTGGCAATGAGACAATCACCTTGGTACCAAGTGTGGGGACCTGGCCTCCCAGTAGGACGTGGCTGGAACCTGACGATCTACCGTCTGCTGATGCAGTTGGAATGGTTAACCGCTCTGAACTGCAGGGCTGACTGATCATTTCAAGGGCTTTATATTGTCACCTGTCATATCTAATGCTGCAAGAGGAAGGTTTTCCTACAATGGGCTTCATGGAGAGCTATATGGCGAATAGCTATATGAATACTGAAAGTTAAATTTATACTAATTAAACTTATGTAACTAGAAATGCTTTTCCCAAGTTGCATGAGTCACATTTCAAGTGCTCAATGTGGTGAGTGGCTATTGTGTTAGATACTACAGAATTGAACATCTCCATCACTGCAGAAAGTTCTATTGGGCACTGCTGGTTTATAGCAGCGGTCAGCTAACTATGCCCCAGCCTGGGGCCCAAATCCAGCTGCCATGTGTTTTTGTTTTTGTCTTTGGCCGAGCTGACTGACTTGTGGGATCTTAGTTCCCCAACCGGGCCCCAGCAGTGAAAGCGCCAAGTCCTAACCACTGGACCACCAGGGCATTCCCTGCCACATGTTTTAATAAAGTCTTACTGGAACACAGCCATGCCCATTCACTTATGTATGGTGTAGGTCTGCTTTTGTGCTGCAATAGCAGAGTTGAGTCCTGGTGACACAGTCTTTACGGCCTGTAAAGCCTAAAATACTTACGATCTGATCCTTTATACGAAAAGTTTGCTGATCTCTAGTGTAGACTGTCAAAAAGTGACATGAGGATCTTTTCTGGAAAGAGGCTCACTGGCAGACCCAGGAATTACTAGTGGGTCCCAAGTGTCAGGATGACTTCACCCCACCACAGGCCCCCCTGGGGAAGGAGGTAGGGAACATAACGCTGGCAGCATCGCTACGGAGCTTGATGGGGGTGCAGGATGCCCCTCCCCAAGCAGGCGCCTTCTCCAGGGTGACTGACCTCCTCCAGGGTGACTGACCTTCTCCAGGGTGACTGACCGACCTTCTCTAGGGTGACCCACCGCAGAGACAGGGGGTGGGACGTGGTGTTTGGGTGGCTGCGAGTCTACCCAGGAAAACCACACACGAGAAGGAGCTCTCCATTTGCTTTCTTTATTTTTCTATTCTTCCCAGGTCAGTGAGGCAGCAACACTAATAAAAAGTGAGAAGAACTGTTTTCTTGCATGGCAATTCAATAACCCCTCTCACACCGACGCTCACAGATGATTCTAAGAGCTCTTCATCAAACTCAGTCTAATCTGGATGGTCTGGCATCTCACACACCAAAAATAACTCCCGGAGTGATGTCGGCCAGCTCAGGAGTGCTCGCTTCCGGGAAAGGACTACATTGAACAGAGAGGCTGACAGTCAGCCTCCTTCCAGCTCTTTTCAAGTCCTAGCAGGTCAAAGAGGAGGGCCAGGCTAACTGCTCTGGTTCCTCAGGGAGGTGGGCACCTCCTGCTCTCCCCAGCCAGGGAGCCCCCAGAGCTACTGCAGCAGCGGGAAGCTTGGGGGGTTCTCTGTGGACCCCACTGCACGCCATGAGCCCCAAAGCATGTCTGCTGCCCACACTCACTCTTGAATTATTTCAGCCTTTCTCTCCCTTTATGTGCGTGATCCTTTGTTGAAAGGGAAACTAAGCTGATTCAAGAGGCTGACTGATGCTCACTTGGTAATGTCTCTATTGTCAACAGAGTGAAGGATTTATGTGCAGCAGCTTGGAAGGTCCTGGGGCCAGAGAGGGTAGATTCTCTTAGAATGCCCATGAGCATCTCGAATGGTCACATTTGGGACAGCAGAGCCCTGGGAATGCTGCCACTTTAGCCATGCAAATTGCAAATGCATGGGGAACTCTTGCTGTCACGCAAACAGGAAAAGCACCAGTTTCCCTTCCTGTACAGCCAGGAGGCCCTCAACAGGCAAGCTCCTCTCTCTCGCTCAGACTCCCAGGATGACTTGCTGAATCCTCCCACCAGCCTTCCTCTGCTGCCCTGCCCAAGTTATTTGGATAAATGGGAACAAAGAAACTATCCTAAGCCTCCCCTCGGGACCAGCCTTGCAACGTACATATACTCCCAGGCCTTCTTGAATTACAGAGAAAACAATGAGGAGTGAGTTCTCTATGGAGCTACAACCAGGGTGGTTTAATTTGCAGGGGTCCAGGACACGACTCAAGAGTTGGGAGGTCACCCGCGCTGTCGTCTTTTCCGCCCCCGCAGCTTCAGCCGCCTGGCTGGCAGGCTGACGGGCTGCTTCCCGAACTTCTCCATGATCTCTCTGATCCTGGCCAGGTTGGTTTTGCTGAGTGTGAAGTCGCACTGTGTGGCCCCCATGTCATAGCCGACTATGCAGTTCTTGGTGGACGAGGTGAAACCTTCTGCCTTGGCCGTGACCATGTACTCTCCGGGGTTCAGAAGGCGCCAGTAATCCCCATCACTGGCTGTGAAAAGAAAGCAGGGGAATTCAGAGCAGCTCTTTTATAACAGAGATATCACCAGCTCTGTTATTCCAAGACCAGCCTCCTGGCCAGAGAGAGACTCACGGGCAAGCAGTGTGGAATTTGAGCCCCAGCAGATGCAAATTCTTAATGCATTTTGGAAGCCAAGATGTTTTCCTTTTTGGAAACCACCTTAATGGTTTTAACAGGAAGGGGACTGGGGTGCAGGCTTCCTGCAGTGTTAATACGCATGAGCAGAGATGGAGAAACAATCGCTAACATTCCTTTATCTGTGACAATACACACCATTCATTATGAACTTGAATGTCTGAATGGTATGCCCTCGCCACAGAACGCCATCTTGAAAAGCCATCTGTGCCTGGCTTCCTGGCTTCCCTTAGCATGGCTATAAATATAGAATAGTAGTATAGAGGTGGGGCTCTTCACGTCTGAAAAAGAGAAGGAAAGGGCTACAAACGACCTGGGGGGAGGCCCCAAGGTCCACATCTCCTTCCATGGTCCTCTATGAAGAAATGGAACTACAGGAGCAGGTACACGTGGACGTTGCAGGCAGAGTCCCCTGCCCCGGTTACACCATTGGTCAGGCACCCAACAGGCACCTAACTGGACCCGGGTCCATCCTTAACTCAACGCTAGATCCTTGTTGCATAAAGTGGGGTTCTAGGCCAAGGCCACTCTTCCCCAGGGGGCCTACACCTGCTGAGATCACTTGGATCCCTGACATTAAAGAGGCTTCGAGACAGAAAAGGAGACGTCAACTCCCATGTAGCCCATGGAAGGACGAAGCAGGAACCAATCCACTGAACCCTCCAAGCCAAGTTCTGATGTAGGTTGTATAATGATCCCCTTTTCTACATGAGTAATTGGATGCCCAGGGAAGTGTCACGTCCTGCACAAGGTCACACAGCTAGTGATTAGCTGGTCTTCCCGGGCCAGGTTTGTTTTCTGTCTTATGATGATCTGTCCTGCCCGGTCTAAAGAGAAAAGGCTGGGTTTGGTGAAGTGCTACGTAGACCCGGGCAAGTTTTACTCATTTGAATGAACCCTGATGTCCTCTAAAGAATGGAAGAGTTCGCCACAACTAGAGAAAGCCTGCATGTAGCAACAAAGACCCAATGCAGCCAACAAGAAAAACATTAAATAAATAAATTTTTAAAAAGATTAAAAAAATAAAATAAAAACTATATCAAGATTAAAAAAAAAAATGAATGGAAGAGAACTCGGTGTGAGAATATTTATCTCCCACATACACGCATATAACACTCTGAAGCACCATGTTTAAATTCACATCACAATCTTTATTCATCTGAGACGCCCCCTGCAATGTGGTGAGCTCATGAGAGCACAAGATGTCATGAAAAATGAAATTCGCAGGCAGTTGTTCGCCACACGTTTGCACAGTCTACTGCCGGGTAAACAGGCCTCAGTGTGAGAGTCCCAGGCACGCAATGCAGGCAGACGGCTCCCTGACTTTCTCAGCACTGCACCCTGTGTCTTTCTGCAGTGAAAATGCAAGGTTCTCAACTGAATAAAATGCCACTTGGTGGCTTTTCCGAAGCCGAGAGCCACGCCCAGCCGTCTTTGTCTTGCTATCAGACAGGCCCGAGCCTCCTGGGCAGGCACGAGCTGAGACGTCTCTCCGGGCTCCCAGCTCCCAGGCACACCTGCCAGAGCCGGCCCTGCACCCTCCAGACCTCCCTGTCCCGTCTTGGCCCCGCGTTAAGCTGTGGGCTCCGTAAGACCTGTGGCTTATTCTTCGCCACTTGACTGTGTGTTTCAGTCGCGTGTCCTTGATGAATGCCAGCTGGATTAAGTGGGATGAAGACAAACAAACATGAATACAAATGTCCTATTAAGGGGAGAAGTTGTACATATTAAGCCTCAGCCACTGTAGGTACTTTCTCCCCACCAACACCGGAGTGGATTCGTTAAGGCCAAGAACTGGCCACCTGCCAACTAACTTGATAGAGGCCGCTGGGGGCCAGACCTTTCGGTGGCAGTGCCCACCTCGAGAACACATTGAGGTCAGTCTGAAACACCCCAGGGAAGGGGCAACCCAGGTTCTCACCAAGGGAGATGCTCAGGAAGCCAGGAGTGAAAGAAATCCATAATGAACACGTGCTTGTCAGCTCTACTGATTCAAATTGATAAGACGGCTTTGTAATTCTTTTTCTCCCCAAAATAGCAGAAGTCTCCCTCCTCATCCTCTCCCCAGTCTGCCCACCTTTGCTGGGCTGGCCTCCTTCTTATTACATCATGGTGCCCTGTCAGGGGCATGTTTCGGGGGTGGGCGCTCTGTGGAGCTGCAGGGGGAGGTTGGCACCCAGCTGGCATCGCCCAGCATCGGTGGACAAAAGGAACAACCCAGGCCCTAACGAACGGCCATTCATTAGCAGGTCGGGTTAGTGTTCCCAAACAAAGGACAGTCACGTGGCATTCTGAGCCAGGTTTTGGGCCAACATATTTACATGCATTTAGAAAGCATCCTTACTAGCTTCTCTCCCTGTGGAATTCCACTTAATACCCGTTTATTTTATGCAAAATCCCTCCTGGAATAAAACTTGTCAGATCACATAAGCCTCAGACAGAAATCAAGGTAAATTCAGAGCTTATGTGGAGCCATGAAGGACCCCGAAACCAACGCAATAAAGAACCATCCGTGACACACGGGATTCCTCGGTGATGCGAACGTGCTGGGAGATTATTTTGTGGGGAACGAAGGGAGATGGAGCTGCATTTTCCATTAGCTCATCAAAACTGTCTCCTTGATGACAAGGGCTTTGAAATTCCGAGCTCATTAGGCAAAGCTCTCTCTGCTGGCTTGTGGGCCCCTGGGGACATTTTATCTCCCACTCTGTTTAAAACTCTTACTTTCTCACATTGCCTACAAAAGACTAACAGTGCAAGGAATGTTTCAGGCTCTTTTACAGGCACTCATTAATAATGTTTAAAATACAAGGCCTATGCAGAACCAGATCAAATAGCCCCTTTCATCCACAGTGATCACCTGCACCTTGCATGTCTGGTCCGTGACAAGTTTACAATCTGCATTTGTTGAATTAATGAATGAATAAATGAATAAGTGAATGAATGAATGGATCAGTGTATGCCTGCCTATGCGGGGCAACTATGTACCAAATGCCATGCTACCCAGTGTGCAGCCTTGTGGTCGGTGGCTATAAGACCCTGGAGGACAAGTGGATGCTCGGGAAATATGGCTGCGTGAAGAAACAGGCAACTACCTTGAAAGAAGGCGATTCAAGGCATCACACCACAGTCTACTGTTTTGTGGCATTTCACCCATTTACAGAATAACTGTCCTTCTCTGCCAGGCACGTGAGCAGGTAGCCTGGTATTGAAGAGCACCTGGGCCAGGTCTGAACCCCAGCCTCCCCCATCCTAATGTCCTAGAGCTTCTGCTTCCTCACAGGTCAAATGGGATCACTTGGGGGAGGACAGGGTGTCTTCATGCATGCGACCAGCTAGCGGGGAGAGGGACCCTTCTCTTGTTCAGGGGGAACAGCGTGGGACAAGGCAAGGGGGACCACACTGAGAGTCTCAAGCTCTTGGCTCAATCCCAGATCAGCCTCTCGCTGTGCATCTGGGAAACGCCACCTAACGTCCAGTGCGACTGGCCAGCCCGGCACAAGGTAAGCTCTTAGATCCCCAGGTGCAGGTCAGGCCAAGTTAGTGTCAAGTCTTGTTTCTCCCAGTTCAAGTGTGTCTGCAGGCTGAAGAGGTCTCTTTTATGGAAATCATGGTTTCCTTCCTCTTGCTGATGATGACTCTGTTTGCCACACCTGGGCGGGACCTGCCCTGGGTTGAATGATGCCCTGCCCCCTACACCCTCCAATGGCCCACATCCTGCTACCCAGGACCTACGAATTGACCCTCTTTGGAAAAAGGGTCTTTGCAGATGTAATTAAGGATCTCAAGATCATCCTAGATTATGTGGATGGGTCCTAAATCCAATGACAAGTGTCCTCATAAGAGACAGAAGAGCAGGAGCCAGGAGGAAACGGAGGCAGAGACTGGAGTGATGCAGCCAAGGAACCTCAGGAATGCCTGAAGCCACCAGGAGCTGGAAGAGCCAAAGGGGGATCCTCCTCAGGGGCTCCAGGGGGAGCATGGCCCTGCTGACACCTTGATTTCAGACTCCCGGCCTCTATAATCGTGAGGGAATACATTTCTGTTTCTTTAAACCACACAGTCTGTGGTCATTTGTCATGGCAACCACTGGAAACCAATGCAGGACCCAGTGCCCTGCTCACTGCAGCTGACAGCAAAGCAGTATCTGACGCAGTGCTCCCCAACGTCGCCCCCCCCGCCACGTAGGAAAACCTCTGCGTGTAGGTTTAAACATGCCTATGGGCATGCCATCTCCAACAGAACGCTCGCTGACAATCTGACTTAAGCATCCAACCAATTCTGTTCAGATCTGTTCAGATCAACGTGCATCTGTCCCCGCATCATGCTGCAAACATCAGCCATCAAAGTCAAACTGGCCATTTCTCATTTCCCCCTGAACACGCCAAGTGCCATCCCAGGTGATGAGAGTCCTGGGGCACAAGGGTAAGCCTGGGCTTGTTTTCATATCATTTTCTAATCGGCAAAGAATAAGGCAGCCCTTGTGCAGATGTTCGGTGTCTGCGGGCTGCTTCCCAGCCAGCGCTGGAGCTCTGGAGCAAGCAGGGAAACAGCACGCAGCTGCTCCAACACCTGGACCCAAGCCCCACCCGCCTCCTGAACCTTCAGTGGGTCCTTCAACCTCTTTGAGCTTCTGGTTTTCACCTGAATAAGGGACAGAGAGAAGCCAGAAAGCAGAGGCTGAACACCTTGCTTTCCAGGGGCTCCATGGAAAGTTGGAGAAAAGAGATAATAAGCCAGGTCAGAGGAAGAAGTTTCTGGGCCTCAACCTGTGGTTTTAACTCAAGTAAGACACTTCAAGAAAATGGACATTTCCTCTTGAGAAACAGTTCACACACATTATTTGTAGTTACCTGTTCGGATGTCATGGTTAACGCCCTCTACGGAGATAACAGCATTTGGAATTCCTTTTCCATGCGAATCCCTCACCAGGCCTTTGATGCCCCGATGAACCTGCTCGACAAACAGGAGAAGGAGATGAGCTCACCGATCAACCGGCACAGCGAAGAAGGCCAGAAACCTAACGCCAGCCCAGAGCTGCCAAGAGCCCCCCACAAAGCTACGTCTGGCTCAAAAGCTCCCCGGCTCTGCATGGATTTGGTGTGTAAATTTCTGTATTCCTTTTGGGTCCATCTACTGGAAAGTCTTCCACTGGAGTTAAAATATTCCAGAGGTTTAGAAAATATTAGGATCTGAGATGGTTCATAAAAGACACATGTGTTAAAAATGGAATTTAATTTTTATAGGCATATTTATTTTGAATTTCCTGGACTCTACACATAGACTTTAAGAGTCAAAGAGGGGCTTCCCTGGTGGCGCAGTGGTTGAGAGTCCGCCTGCCGATGCAGGGGACGCGGGTTCATGCCACAGTCCGGGAAGATCCCACATGCCGCGGAGCGGCTGGGCCCGTGAGCCATGGCCGCTGAGCCTGCGCGTCTGGAGCCTGTGCTCCGCAGCGGGAGAGGCCACAACAGTGAGAGGCGCGCGTAACGCAAAAAAAAAAAAAAAAAGAGTCAAAGAGGAGACAAAAGACTCAAAGGCATCCCTGTAAAGTACAGTTCATCCGCAGGGCCCTTCCACTGATGATCTGTGTCACATGACACACACCAACTCTGAACCTCATGCCTCAGGTTCCCCCATCCGAAGATCCAAGATGACATATCATCATTTCCAGTGACATTCTTTATGCATATTGCTATGCCTGGGCATTTTATCCATAGGAGGCTCTTTGGCTAGACGGGGATCATCACGTTAGAATGACTAAGGCCTTCTCTCTCTTTGTTCATATATGAAATGAAAAAAGAGCCTTCCCTTACAAAATTCCAGAGTGGGGATGGAGAGTGTGCTCATGGCTTCCCAGGAGGGCAGAACAGGTTCACACCCTTCTGTGCCAGGTAAGTGGGCTGTGGGCTGTGGGCTGCACTGACCCTCTCAGGATCCTCATGGATCAGACTTGGATGCTAAATCGCAGTGCCAACCTCTGCCACCATGGGGAGGTGCAGGTACCAGGAAGCTGGCAGCCCGAGCCCTTGGCTGAATGCTTCTTCTGACTCACCTATGAGAACCCATGGAAGAAGCACAACCTCCCAATACAGCCTCAGCATCTTACTTCCTAATGAATGTGAGTCACGGTAGTCATATGAAGTTCCACATTCTTTTTATTTCTCTGGTTCCTGTGAGTCTATTCCTTGTAGGGGCATGGATGTTATTTGGTTAGTTTTAGTACCAAACTAGAACCGGCTTGCTCAATGCTACAAGACAGGCGTATCCTTGAGAGCAGGAGGAAAAGAAGGCATGCGAGAGTCCTAGCATACATGGCAGGACTTCCTCACCAGCTACAAGCAGAAGCTCAGCAGGCACTTGTTACAGCTGTTCCCAGGTGACACCGACACCTGCAGCAGTGACTCCTCAGCCTCTGAGCTGTTATGGGCTGAACTGTGTCCCCCACAAATCCATATGTTGAAGTCCTTACCCCCAGTATCTTAGAATGTGACTGTATTTGGAGATAGCGTCTTTAAAGAGCTGATGAAGCCCTAAGAGGGGGCCTTATAAATCTGACTGGTGTCCTTGTAAGAAGAGGACATTTGGACACGCAGGGACACTGGGAGTGTATGCACACTGAGTAAAACCACGTGCGGACACAGTGGGGAGGTGGCTGTCTGCAAGCCAAGGAGAGAGGCTGCAGGATGAAACCAACCTGCTGACACTTTAATTTTGCACTTCTAGCCTCCAGAACCATAATTTCTGTTGCTTAAGTTCCCCAGCCTGCATATTTTGTTATGCAGCCCTAGCAGACTAATACAAGGAGCCTGAGTATGCTGGCTGGACAAACACCCCTTCCCCACGGAGCAGCATCCTAGAACCCCGGAAGTAGTCTCACTCACCATGAACCAGTGGGAGCAACTGACGTTGACTTAGAGCTCACAGACAACAGTTCCTTCTGACACTGTAGTCGCTAGCCCAGGGTGATGGCCACCGTAGGAGGCGCTAATTTGATCTCAGGCTTTTGGCCATCTCAAGGGCTTCGTGGGATCCCTAGCTACACCCCATCACAGCCGTGTGCCCACGTCATACCTGCTCCATGAACACGATTAAGGATTCCCGATTATTCTCCCACTCCTCAGGCAGCTCGCTCTCATGCGGATATTTATCACAGCCCACGTAGATGGACAGCTCGAAGCAGTTTGTATGCAGGTAGCTGAAATCGTTGAGACCTGCCGAGCCAACCAGACAACGTTTTAACTGAACAGTGCTCAAAGTGGCCCTGGGAGACAGCAAGATCGTTCAAGAATGTGATTCAGAGGACTTCATTTGAACAAGGAGGTATCAAGTGTCTACTCTACACAAAAAATTAATTAGAACAACTGATGGGGGACAGAATGGGGGGTTGAGATAGAGAGACGATGCAGCCGGAACAGTCTGCGGGGAAGACAGGCATATGTAGGACATCTTTGACAAAAGGAGGACTGAAATGTTTTTTAGATAAATTTTTCATTTTATTAAACTCAGATTAATACTATTTTTAGGATAAAGGTATCATTTCTTTTTTCTTTAAAAAATTTTTCTTTTTTTTAAAAATTAATTTATTTATTTATTGGCGGTGTTGGGTCCTTGTTGCTGTGTGCGGGCTTTCTCTAGTTGCAGTGAGCAGGGGCTATTCTTTGTTGTGGTGCACAGGCTTCTCATCACAGTGGCTTCTCTTGTTGCGGAGCACGGGCTCCAGGTGTGAGGGCTTCAGTAGTTGAGGCACACAGGCTTCAGTAGTTGCGGCTCGCGGGCTTAGTTGCTCCGCGGCATGTGGGATCTTCCCGGACCAGGGCTCAAACCCATGTCCCCTGCATTGGCAGGTGGATTCTTAACCACTGCACCACCAGGGAAGTCCCTCTCTTTTGTTTTCTTTTTGTTGTTTTTTTATTTTTGGAAAGGTATCATTAACTAATAGTATGGATTTTTAGTGTTTAATTAAATTTAGCTCAATAGTTATGCTGCTCTCAGCTACAGCTCTATAACTGTAGAATAAAAACTGCAGCTGTCTATTCTAATTCATAAGCATAACTATCCATCCCTCCATTTACCGAGTGTTTTACATAAGCCAGAAGCCGTCCTTAGCGCTCTGCATCCAAGCTCATTTAGTCTTCATCACAAATCCAGCAGAGAGGTAGGTAGCATAGCCCAGTTTTACAAATAAGAGAATTGAGGTGGAGAATGGTTAAGGACTGCATTAAGGAATGTATCCAGAATAGCGCGTCTGGACAGTCAGGGTTTGAACCCAGGTGTGTGTAATGTCTGCCCAGCCCTTGCTTGTCACCGCTGCGGGACTGAAGGGCAAATGTCCTCACCACCCAGCTGGAAAGCAGACAGTCTCGTGCATCCTGACATGGCTACAACAGGACTTGGTCCCTGTATTAGTTTCTTAGGGCTGCTGTTACAAAGGACCACCAACTGGGTGGTCTAAAACAACAGAAAATTATCCTCTCATAGTTCTAGAGGCCAGGAGTCCACAATCAAGGTGTTGGCAAGGCCACACCCCCTCCAAAGGCTCTTTCTTGTTTCTTTCAGTTCCTGGTGGCCCCTGGCACTCCTTGGCTTGTGGCTGCATCACTCCCATCTCTGCCTCTGTCTTCACAGGGCCGTCTCCTCAGTGTGTGTCTTCCTCTTCGGTCCCTTATAAGGACATTTGTCACTGATTTTAGGGCCCATCTGGGTAACACAAGATGACCTCATCTTGAAACCCTTATCTTTTTTTTTTTTTTTTTTTTTTGCAGTACACAGGCCTCTCACTGTTGTGGCCTCTCCCGTTGCAGAGCACAGGCTCCGGACGCGCAGGCTCAGCGGCCATGGCTCACGGGCCCAGCCGCTCCGTGGCATGTGGGATCTTCCCAGACCGGGGCACGAAGCCGCGTCCCCTGCATCGGCAGGCAGACTCTCAACCACTGCGCCACCAGGGAAGCCCTTGAAACCGTTATCGTAATGACACCTACAAAGACCCATTTTCCAAATAAGGTCACCCTCACAGGTTCCAAAGATTAGGAAGTAGATGTATATTTGGGGGGTCCCATTCAACCCACGACAGTACCCAAAATGCATAAATGAATGTCAGATGGCATAAAGTCCAGGGGCTCTCTTCCCAACATTTTATTTTTGGAAACCATTTGAAATAACAAGAACACAGTGCTACTATGTTATGTGTGAGGCCAAGAGGACTCCCCCAGCAGAAGGCGCCACCAACAAGCCCGCCCTGGCTTCTGAGAGTCAAGGCCACAGAGAGAGGAAGTTGGCTGGGCTGGTCTCTCTGTTGACTGGGGACAAAAAGCAAGTCCTCCTGCGCTTCAGCCTCGGTCCTCACCCGTCCTCTCTTCCCTCCTTCCTCGGAGCGTTCAGTGATACATCCCTCTGTACAAATGTCTGTTTAAAAATCAGAGCTTTGGTTGTCAAGAGCAATTCTGTATTGATCTGCTGCCTAATCGATAAAGTCACAGACAAAAGGGTACAAAATACACAGCCACTCTCTCTACCAGATTCCAGATTCGAACCATTCACAGGTCACCAGCCATGGGCCTTTGATCACATCTGTGATCAAATAAGGACAGTGACAGCAGTGGGATAAAAGGAGTGGGACGGTGTCAAGTTAATGGAAAAATCCCTCACAGGGCCTTGTCTGGCTGAAGAAGGTTGGTCAGAAATGCCAGGTCAGCTCATTCAGTGGAACCCGAGGCGTGGAACCTCAGGCAGCGCCCATGGATCAGAATGGACAGGCCCTCCCGGGAGGGCTGGACCCCTCCGCACAGACACACGATTCTCGTTATCCCAACCTCCAGGCCTTGTTAGTACTGAAATAAATAAATGTGATATTTAAAACTCTGGAGTGGGTCTGCCATTTTGCAATAAGTGCTAGAAGCGCTAGAAGAATTGGCAAAATGAGACACCAGGAGACTGGTGGAAAACTTGCGCCAGGCTATCGTTAACGCTGAATTCCAGCCCTTCAGCAAAAGTCATGCAGCTGAGAATCCTCCGTAAGAAATGGCTTCAAAAGTGAAACGTGTGGGCAGGAGGTGTGGGGTGATCCAGATAGCGCTTCCCGGCTGAGGCTTCTTCCTTTGTGTTCTCTCTGGGCCTGGAATCCTGCGCTTGTCACGGCTTCAGTGTGGAACACGGGGCTACGCAACCCTTAAAGCTCTGTGGGCCCGATGCTGTCACAACATCTGCCTTCCTTGTGCGGGAGAAGATGCCAGACAGCTGCCGACACAAAGAAGGTCTCACATCCCTTTGGAGTTGAAATGCACACACTGCAAACGATATGCCTTTTGAGCTGGACTGGACCCTGCTCCCAGCTACCCACTCTCCACTAACGAAGGCCTGTCGGTGCACCGCTAACGAGTGAGCAAGACCCAAACACAAAGAAGGAGTGGAGGGGGAGGAGAGGAGGGAAGGAAATTAGAAATCCCATCTCATTAATCTACAAAGAAATGAATCTGCAGACTTCGTGACACCGCCTGCAGGAAGAATGATTAAAAAGGCTTAAGCCACCACATGGCTCTGCCACAAAAGTCCCCGAAATAATGGAAAATACAATTGATAGAAACAAATCAAATGCTGCTGATGTGATTAAGTGGCAGCTGACTTTTCAAAACGTTGCTATTGACCCACTGCTGACAAATCCCGCAGTGTCCGAACCCAATTTAGTCACAGAAGCCATAAAACCTAAAAAGGGGCTTCCCTGATGGCGCAGTGGTTGGGAGTCCGCCTGCCAATGCAGGGGACGCAGGTTCGTGCCCCGGTCCAGGAAGATCCCACATGCCACGGAGCGGATGGGCCTGTGAGCCATGGCCGCTGGGCCTGTGCGTCCAGAGCCTGTGCTCCGCAACGGGAGAGGCCACAACAGTGAGAGGCCCGCGTACCGCAAAAAAAAAAACCTAAACAGACTCTTCACATAAAGATTATTGTATGTTTTTAGGACTAGAATTGAAATTGCTATATATAATCCTGTAGCCAAATTGCTTTTGGCTATAGGAAATTTTCTTGATAGGGATTTGCATTTATTTTTTTTACTTTGAACAGAGCAAAACCCTGATGGAGAGAAATAAAACACCTTCGCTTGGTGTGTAACTAAGAAAGAAATGGCAAGCTTTCTGCATATGTTTAAAACTGGCCATGGGAACAAATATGTCTACTCCTTTTTAATGTTTTTTCCCCAGAGTGTCACATACCTCTAAGGTATGTGAAGGCTGAATCTCTAGCAAAGGAAAATAATATTAAAGTTAATTAGTACAGTAAAATAGAGATTAAGGATATGCTCATAAAAGATGTTTCATGGTGAGCATGCTACTGGAAGAGGGGAGAGGGTAGAGGGTGGGAACTTATAACTGAGCGTTTCTGACAAGCAAAACACAGAACACACACATCCACCATCTATGTAATCCTCACAACAGTCCTAGAGGGATCATTGTCGTCATCATCATCATCATCATCATCATAACCATCCTCAAGCCCATTTTACTAATGGAAAATATGGGGGTGCAGAGAGGTAAAGTAACTTGCCCAGAGTCACACAGCATTTAAGTGATGAACTAGAATTTGATCCCAGGTCTATCTGACATGGGATATTTTTCAAATTCATCAGCGGTTTGACCCACCTTCACAAAGTCAAGAAAATAAGCAATGAACATTATGTTTGGGGTCTTACCATCCCAATGCAGAGGGACCGAAGGGAATGTGACATCCTCAACCATCCTCATTCTGGAGCCCTAGGCCAGGAGGAGCCCTGACACAGGAAACAAAGGGCTTATCCTGAAACTTGGACCACGGGGTCATCTGGCTGCTGCAAAGGAACTCCTGAAATCTCTGCTGGAAGCCTCTGTGTCCTAAGCGGATGCTGGGAGCAGCACCTCGTATTCCCCGAATCACAACAACGGGACTTTGGCCAGATGCCCTGACGTGGCTGGAAGACCTCCAGGAAACAGGAGATGTGGAAAGAGTCTCGAGTGTGGGATCAATGCCCCGCCTCCTCCAGGGCTGACCGAATGTTTACCGTCTCTGACCCTGTCACAGCCAAGTAGCTCAGTGGCTCTGCGCAGACCACGGAGTCAAACAGACCCCAGCTCTGCTCCTTGGGAGCCTGGACGGACCCCTCCCCGTCCCCAAGCCCCAGTTACCTCATTCATAAAACAGGGAGTAAGCCACACCCCCTCAAAGACTATTGTGAGGATGAAAGAGGAGTCTACAGAGAGTTCTGGCACCTTGTATATGGTTAACTACAGAAGCTATCATGCTGGTAACAATGATAAAAGGCGGCTGGGCAGGAGGTGGTCCTCCCTCCCGGTCCAGCAGTCAGTCCACTGTCATCGGGCCGCATGATGACAGCAGGACCGTCATACTTACTTCCGGCCACAGTGTGCCAGGAAGCCCCGTTGACAGTCCCATCCTCTTTCTGGAAGTCTTCCGTGTGGCACACCCTCCTCCTGGCATCCGTCATGAGGCGGTGAGTGGAGGCGTAGGCGTAGGCCAGCCAGCGGAACACGTGGTCGTCGGGTGTGGGAGTGTGCTCCTGCATCTGCCACGTGGACCTCGCCATGTCGTAAGGGTAGGCCACCACCAGCTCCCCGCCCTGTAGGTTGCCACCCAGCACAAAGGGGATCTTTTCCATCCAGGCTATGACGGCCCTGGTCTCCACTGCCACCTGTGAAGGTTCCAAATTTGAACACATTTGAGAAATAAAATAAGAAGGAAACTGCTTTCTCTCCCTAGCTTTCCAAACAGGGACATAGTTGAAAAAGCAATCATTTTATGGAATCACCTGAGCAAAATTTAGAGTTTCAAAATCTGTCCTGGGAAAACTGGCCACTGTGGAAATAATGGATAAAAAAAAGAGAAACCGGGCTTCCTTGGTGGCGCAGTGGTTGAGAGTCTGCCTGCTGATGCAGGGGACATGGGTTCGCGCCCCGGTCCAGGAAGATCCCACATGCCGCAGAGCAGCTGGGCCCGTGAGCCATGGCCACTGAGCCTGCACGTCCAGAGCCTGTGCTCCGCAATGGGAGAGGCCACAACAGTGAGAGGCCCGCGTACCGCAAAAAAAAAAAAGAGAGACCCAGAGAAGTTTCATTTCCTAGGAACATTCCAGTTAACGCACCAAGAGGGAAAGACAGAATTAGAGTATCAACATTCTGCAACTCCCCTGAATTAATGGCTCAGTCAATGGATTAATGCTCACCAATAGTTACAGAGAGAACCAAACGTAACGTGTCTCTTGATGACAGAACACACACCTAACAAGACCATCAACCCTGTACGTGACCGAGCCTCTAGTCCAGGGGTCGGCAGACTTTTTCTATTAAGGGCCAGATAGGAAATATTTTAAGCTTTGAGGGCCATGCGGTCCCTGTGGCAACTACTCAACTCTGCCATTGTAGCAGGGCAGCACCACGGCCAATACGCAGATGAATGAACGTGGCTGTGTTCCAGTAAAACACCATTTACAAAAACAGGCCTGAGTGGGACGTGGCCCACGGGCTGTAGTTTACCAACCCCTTCTTGTTCTACCTAGCCTAGTGGTCTGAATCTCACTGCCGATTTACAAGAAACATAGAGGAATATGTTACATAACATCACAAGAATACAGTCAGTAGCACGTAGACAGTGGGAAACGTTAGAAGACAATCTAGTTGTTTATAACCTAGTTGTTACAAGATAAGCAACAATAAAATTGCAAGAAAAAATGGAGAAAGTGTACAGGAGAAATGTACAGTTTAAAGGAGACTTGAAAGGCTTATAAACCAATCAAAATGAATGGGCTCTAGTTGGATCCCAATTAAAACAAACTGGGAGAGGGAGAGAGAGAGAGAGAGAGAGAGAGGGAGGGAGAGAGAATGATTATGGAGAAATGTGAACACTGATTGGATATTTTATAATATTATGAAATGATTTATTTTGATATGATAATGGTAATAATTTATGGCTTTAAAAGAGAGTCTGATCTTTTAAAGATACTTCCTGAAATATTTACAAATGAAATGATATCATACCTGGGATTTGCTTCAATAATCTTGGGGAGGAGGAGGAAGTGGCTGAAGATGTAATGAAACATGAATTGATGTGTTGAAGCTGAGATGAGTACATGGGGCAGGGGGTCCTTTACAGCTTCCTCTCTAATTTTGTATGCTTAACTTTTTTTATGATAAAAAGTTAAGAGAAAAAAAGAAAGGAAGGAAGGAGGGAAGAAAGAAAAGGAACTGACAGTATTAGAAGCTAAAATTGGGAAGCTTGATATGATCAAATACTGATCGGTAATCAAATATTTATCATGTTACTGATCCTTCTGAAGATAATTCCAGTAGGAAAAAATGATAATGGAAAAGAACTAAACACTGGAAATGGTTTAACTATGCTGTATGGAAAACTGATTAAGGAATGAAAATGACTTGAAGGATTCATTAAGCTTTGTTTTTGTTCCTAAACACATCAGGGGCCCTGGATTGGATGAATCATAGAATTCAGCTCATGATACAGTATCATTATTGACCCACACTTGGACATCTTCTATTTTGATATAATAAACACCAGTGAACCGAAGAATCAGCTTTTATTGACAATTTCTGCATACACATGTGATTTCCTCTGTTCCATCTTCCTGCTTCTCACTCGGAGGTAACCACTATACCCTAAACGATATGATTCTGATTCTCTTTTGTTTAACTCCACATGTGTATGCCTAAAGATATACTGCTTGGTTTTACCTTCTTTTAATATGAAAAAAGGCAGAGTAACCATACTGATTACTGTCTTCGGTAATTTTTTCGTCTTAGTTTATGTTTCTAAGACTAATCTGTGTTGCGTAAAGCTATAGAGTTCACTTCAATATGAAGATCTCATCATTCCATGTATCTGTTCTCATGATGATGGGCATATAGGAAATTTTCCATTTGTTGCTATAATGAATAGTGTTGCTTTTAACTTGTGCTGGCTTCTGGTATACCTGTGCTGAAATTTATCTTGCATAAATCACTAGAAGTGTAGCTGCAGTCATAGGTATATACATATTCCACTTTACAAGATAATCAAATTATTTTCCCATGTCACTGTGCTAATTTACACTCTCACCCACGACGAATAAGAGACCCACTGACCCATATCCTCTGCAGAGCTCGGCTACTGTTGATTTTGCCAAATCAATGGGTGTAAAGTGTTCTCTTCTCTGCATTTCCTTAGTACTAGTAATGCTGAACATTTTTTCTTGTTTATTAACCATATGTTCCCTCCTCCATGAATTGCCTCTTTGTATCTTTACCCATTTTTCTACTGAGTTGTTTCTATTTTTTTTCATTTGTTATTATCTTTTCAAAAATTCTAATTCTTTTCCCATTATATAATTTTCAAATAACATCTCTCAGTTTTTAACCTTCTCTCATTATAGTTTTTAAAATCTTTTGACAAACGGGCTTTTTAATTTTGATGTAGCTAATTTATTAATCTTTTATTATGCTTTGTCCCAGGTGACAGTAAGTAACTAGACCCACAGGCGTGAAATGCAGCCTTAGGAGGAATGTGTCCCACACATAAAATGACTGGAAAGAAGAAAGCAGCAGCAGAGATAAATACCACCTCCACTTTCCTGAGTGTGAGGCCTCATCTGTTGCTATGATCAGTGCCCTCCTGCAGTTTGTCTTGCTCCTGCAGTTTTGAGGATTGAGAAATAATACACTTTTGCTCTTGATATTTGACACAGAACCCTAATATTTATGGTACTGCCATGAAGATTGGTAGCCAAGGTGCACATTCCTTCTCTCCTGGATGGATGATGGTGAGGGTTGCACAACAATCTGAATGTACTTACTGCCACTGAACTATACAGTTAAATATGGGTAAAATAGGATGTTTTATATTATTTTACCACTTTTACCACAATAAAAAAATTTTTTTAATAATAATGATAGATGGATAGATAGACAGATACACATGCACAAATATCAAAGGGATATGTGTAAGGGAAAAAATATTTGTCAACTCACTCATCAAATATTTACTCTGTTTTTTAGTATTGGGATATATATTGCTTGTGATTAATCTCCTCAATTAGTATCCAGTCTATCTAGTACCTGATTGAACTCAGGTGAACTAAAGACATTCTACCAAATATGTATCTTACTTTGATTGTTACAAAGATATTGAGTTCATTTTTTTTATGCTACAAGAATTTTTTAAAAATTAGATATCTACTGAATTCCATGGTAAGTACATTAGATGGAGTTAGGGATAGAAAAAATGTTTCAAAAATATATAATGTGCTCTCAAGCAGCCTACCATTTAGCAAGGGAGATAAAACTAATCATAGATATCTCTTTTACAAGTTTAAAAGTGCCAAAAACTCATAAAGAAGACATGGCTAAAATGGCATGGTGGTTCAGGAAAGGGAATAATCACCTCCATAAGAATCTTTATGGGGGGCTTCCCTGGTGGCGCAGTGGTTGCGAGTCTGCCTGCCGATGCAGGGGACGCGGGTTCGTGCCCCGGTCTGGGAGGATCCCACATGCCGCGGAGCGGCTGGGCCCGTGGGCCATGGCCGCTGAGCCTGCGCGTCCGGAGCCTGTGCTCCGCAATGGGAGAGGCCACAACAGTGAGAGGCCCCCGTAACGCAAAAAAAAAAAAAAAAAAGAATCTTTATGTAGTCACATCCACTATGTTTCCATAAATTAATGAGGCATTATAGCATAGTTATAAGAACTGGAGGGGGGGTGAGATGAATTGGGAGATTGGGATTGACATACATACACTATTGATACTATGTATAAAATAGATGACTAATGAGAACATACTGTATAGCACAGGGAACGCTTTCAATGTTCTGCTTTGGATTTCAATGGAAATTCAAAAAAGAGGGGATGTATGTATATGTATAGCTGATTCACTTTGCTGTACAGCAGAAGCTAACACAACACTGTAAAGCAACTATACTCCAATAAAAATTAATTTTAAAATCTTTTATTTTATAATTAATACCATTTAAAATCATTTTCCTCGCCATGAAAAATCATTGTAAATGATTGTTAAATTTTACCAGATACTTCTTTCTGCAGACAAATTATTTATTTTGTTTTCTTTTGTTTTTTCTATCATTTCATTGATTTTTGCTCTTTCTAATCACAGTCTTTCTACATTTTGGGGGTTTCTTCTGTTATTCTTTTGCTAGCTTCTTAAGTTAGTTGATGTTCAGCTTTTCTTATTTTGGAATATAATCATTCAAAGGTATAAATACCTGAAAGCACTATTTTTTTGCTATACTCCACAAATTTTGACATTTAGTGTTCTCATTATCTTTGATTTATTTTTTAGATGCCAGTATGAACTTTTTCTTTGACCCATTACTTATTTTTTTTTTTAAATTTTCTAAATACATGGTGATGTTTTCATTAGCCTTATTACTGTCTGCTAGTTTAATTGTATGGTGGTGAGAGACTCATGGTCTGCCTGACTCCTATTTTCTGAAATTTGTTGAGATTTCCTTTACAGACAAGAACACCATCAATTTTTGAAAATTCTCCAGGGATTACTCAGAAGAATATGTATTCTCTACTTGTTGGTTGTAGAACTCTTACAGATCCCTATGTCAAGGCTGTTAATTGTTATTCACATCTCTGTCTTTGCTGATTTCTTATCTATCTAACCTGTCCATAACTGAGAAAGATATTGGTGATGGCAGGTTTGTGTAATTCTCCCTGTGTTTTTAAAGAACAAGCTCAAAAAACTAAATTCTGGACTTAAAGCAAAGACTGAAATCCAAGGCCTTTCTATAATTGTGCTAAAATAATTACTTATCTCTCAGAGACTCAAGGCTAAGAAAGCTGGCAACCATATTCCAATTTTGGTCCAAGGTTTTCCAAATTATAACATCACTTGAATCCTCAGCTTTGCCAGATGTCACTAGTATGTTAGCTTGGAAAAAAAACAGGGATTATGTAGGGTGGAATTAGGAAATGTGAGAAAGGATTCAGAAGACCCAGAGGCCCTGAATTCTTTACTTCTCCACCCCCATAAGGCGCCCTTGGGCATCCCAACTAAACCACATGGTATTGTCACTGTCTGTCTCCATCATTTGACCGGTTGCTTCATGAGGTCCTGGATAACACCATCCTGTGCATCACTAAATGAGGCAACCACGCTGGCCCTCCTCCAGTAAGTGGCACCCACATGTGCTGTGAGCTGGAGCTCTGGAGAGCTGTCCTCTACCCATCCATCTTTTTCCCCTTGATTCCTCAAGAAGAGAAGCCAATGATTATTATTAATTTCTTTTTGATCTTGCAATGTGCTTGCCTAAAATATAGCATTTCCCAGCCTTCCCTTTGGTGGGTTGATACCGAGTTTTGACTAAATTCTGGCAAGATTTAAACAAAAGTATTATGCAGGAATTCTAGGAATGCCTAGAAAGTTAACTGACTTATCTGAGAGGAAGACTTTTTTTTAACCTTTTCTCTCCTTTCCCTTCAAAGACATGATAGCTGGAGCACCAAGATGGAACTGCCATCTTGAATTATGACCTTGAAAATCAAAGTCCACATGCTAACATATGGAGGCAGAAAGATGACTTTTGGGTTCCTGATGATCATGGGCTTCTATTTGGCTGGCCCTGAACCATCTGCCTCCAGGGTTCTCTTATGTGAAAAAAGAAAAAAAAACCTTTTACCTTGTTAAGCCGCTGTTATTTTGGTTTTTTTCTGTTGGTGTACCCAAACCTAACACTCATATAGTAATCAAGGCAGACCTTTTGAAGGACATATAAGACAAAAGACTAAGGGGAAAGAGCATTTACAGTGGGCAGAGGAGGCAATAAAAGGCATGGGAAATTCTGCGAAAATTATTTCTTCCACGAGATACTTTTTGCAAAACGAGACCTAAGAAATTGGGGGGAGACATTTCTCATCCAATTGCATTTTTCTTTCCGAAGAAGCACCACATGTAATAAATCCATGGGGACTTGTGAAAATAAAAGTAAGATATCTCAAGTAATCAGTGAGGTCTAAGGACAAATTTCACTGCAATTTCATTGCACTGCCAAAGATGAAGGTTATTATGACTGTACAAACACTCACAATTCAGGCAAAGTTTTTTCGGGAAGCACTGCAAAGACATCTAAGTAAATGATTTCTCTTCTAAGAAGAATCTCCTCAAATTTCAATTTAAAAGGTAGTTATTATCTAGCACACTTCCCTACTTTTGGAGAAAACATGAAAGGAAAAAATGATTTTGTCTTGTTCTTAAATGTTATATCCTCTGCAGATACCGGTGGGTTTAACTTTGGCCTCCGCTGCTCTAGAGATTATGGGGTCTTTTTACTCACCGTGGCATTTTCAGACAGAAACCACTCAGGGATTGCAATATAGTGATTGGGAACTTTCCGTGGGACGTTCTGTCGGTCCTCTGCACCCCAGAGCAGTGTGTTTAAGTCAGGAAAGTTGTTGTTGATGTCAATTCCGTCATGGGTCCAGCGTCCCAGGGACCAGCCTCCCAGCTCCGAGCCCTGGGAGAAAATTCAGAATATGAGGAACCCACAGACTTCTGGACCATTCTGTCTCTCACATACATGAGGCACCTCCGTCTCCATCTCCATTTGGGGTGTGTCTCTAAGCCTCTATGCACCCTCTGACCCAAAGATGACATCCAAAGGAGAATATTTGGTTAATAATCTGTTCATATTTGGTGGGTGATGGATAATATAGCCAAGCAACTCTAAAGAGGGAATGCACAGAATCATTCCTGCCACATGGCAGTGCTCAGAAAAGTATGAGGTCTCCCCTGCCTCCTCCTCCTTCACCTCTTCTATACAGGTTGAATGAAACTCCAAATAGTAATGAGTCTAAGACTCTGTCAGTGCAAAAATCAAACGCCACCATATTAATGCTTTCTCCCTGCAATTCTGGCTCACTATTTCGCACTGCAAATCCCTAACCAACCATTTGCACCAATAAATACAACCAAAACTCTGCACTGTAAAACTTGCATTTGATAGGTACCATTGTTTTAAGTATAGTTTTCCATTTTACTCCCAGATACTATGATATATAATTATAAATACACAATACAACATTATACTAACTGTAATCTATACATAACTCTCTATATAACTATAACCTATATAAATTCTATATCATAATTGGAACATGACATATAAGCAATATATCAGAATAATAAAAATACCTGTCCTCAGAGAACTGATGAGAGGACTGTAGGTAATAATCAAGGTTAGAACGTGCCTTAAGTGCTCAATCAATGCTAGGTGTTATTATTATTCTATCCTATTGTTCCCACTCTATATATAACAATATTATTATTCCTGTTCATTTTCTTCAGTCTGTTAGTGTCTCCCCATGATTCTCAATTACTGCTGTGCATCTTTCATAAGCCTTCCGGGTTTCCTTGTCTCAGCAGAAAGACACTTAAGAAGAAAGCTGGTAATGTGGAATTCAGATCAACTCATGGCTCAGCACATTGTGCAGGGGGGAGGGGGGTGGCTAGCTGTTGTGCTGGGCGAGAGAAACAGTCCATTACCCCCTCGTAGGCCTTCTCGTAGCCGTCGGGGTTGAGGGAGGGGATGATGTGGATCCGGGTCTCCTCCACCAGGCGGACGATGCGTGAGTTCCGGGCCAAGTACTCCTGGCACAGAAACTGCATCAGCAGAAGCATCAGCTCCCGGCCCAGCACCTCGTTGCCATGGGCCCCGGCGATGTAGTGGAACTCGGGCTCACCTTTACTCAAAGATGGGAAAAAATAGAGGATCATATCGGATGCTTCCAGCAAAACAGTCCTCATCACATTGTATTAGGAAAGAAATCTCTGAATAATAGAAACTTACAATTTTAGCCCTCTCTGTTCTTTCAAATCAACCACAGTTATACCAGTACGATTTTTATTGATTCCCAGAGAGTCAGATATATAAGAAAATGAGTAGAAAAATCTCAAATGATACCAGCCACGGGGTAGGAATGTTTAGCCTTATTTGGCAAGAACAAATACAATAACACAGTGTTTAGAGTTTAAAAGTTACAAGTTAACCACAAGCCAAGGCAATTATTTTTCTCTTAGGGGAGGCAATTATTTTTCTTAAAAGAACTTTGTATTCAATTTTATAAAGATACAGAGATGAATAAATGCAAGCAGAAAATAGCGTCAGGGCAAGTCAGCAGGGACACCATTTTGTAAAGGGGGCCTGTCTTTGAGCTTGCTCTCTTCAAAGCTCAGCTTTTCCAGCATCGGATCTGTGAGTACGGGCGCGAGCTGACAGCACTTCTGCCTCTTTTGTTGGCCAAGCTACTGCTTTTGCGGAAATGTGATTTCACCCACAGATAAAGCCCTTACCCTTTGAAAGGCACTCCTGAGAGAAACTCCTGGAATACCGATGAACATTCAAGTCGAGAGAATCAGACAAATCTTTGCATTTAACTTGCAGTGGATTTCTAAAGGGCTCACAATTTTACCAAAAAGAAAAATCTCTGACCCCACTCCCACTCCTCAGCCCGCTGACTTGTAGGAGAACATAGTTTGGGGAGTGATTGAATGAGAAATGGCTGAAAACAGGAAATGCTTGAAAATAGGATGGAAATTTAAAAGGAAATTAAGGGAACCACCTCTAACTAGAGCCCTTAATGACCAGGGAGTCCAGAATTTTCTCTGGGAAAAAAACCCTGTCCTAACCATCTCCAGACATTTTCCTCTTTGGTTAGCGTGACCGGTCTCAGAGATGGGGAACAGAATTAAATATGGTCCATTTGGAGAAAAGGAGGGTATTTCTTAAGTAATTTGACAGCCCACATCATAAAATGACGGGTTCCCAGAACCAAGATCTGCAGAATCTATGTGAGAGTGAGCGCATGGACGGCTCCCGCCCTGTTTCGTGAATGTTCTCACAGGGTGACCATCGCCTCGCTCTTTAAGAAAGCAGCAGACTCGAAGGGCCAGGGGCACTACAGAGGGGCAGCCTCACCGACTTCGTGCTCCCCAGGGTGGTCGGAGATCTCCACAGCGTACAGCTTCAGGCCCTGGTGGCTCTTGCCAATGTTGTAAATCCTGGTGATGTTGGAGCACATTTCATTCACGACCTTCATCAACTGAGAAACAAGATGGGTTTACGGCCCTACACAAGGATGGCCACGCTGCACGGAGGGCAGACCTCTCAAGAAGACAGCCCTCTCCCACGGCCCCCTGCACACGCCCACCCTCCTGCACACCAGTGCTATCTCCCTGCCTGGAATGTTCTCCTCGTGGCCCCTCTGCCCTGTCTTCCAGCACCTCGTGCTTGTGTTTCTCACCTCCCTGGGCTGTAGTGTCACCTCCCTGGGTGATGAGATATTACCTTTTCCCTTTGGTTTCCTGTTTTCTTATTGTGCCCTCATTAGACAGACTGAGCCTTTTCTCTCTATACCCTTGCCTAAATAAATATTTATTACTGAATATCATTTTTTTCTTACACTGTAATGAGCAATCTATGATGGCAGGCTGAAGGAACACACACGGCTTCGCCCTCCTGGAACTCAAAGTGAGGTAACAGATGGAGTGCCATCGCCACTTCATTGGTGCCAAGTAAGGGGTGCGCGGAGGCCAGGGTGACGGGAGCCATGCAGTGAAAGGGTGAGGGATGCAGGCTTCCACGAGAAAGTGAAATATATACGGGTGGTTTCCTGAATTTTGCTTGGACAGTCGAGCTTGTCAGACAGCTGTCAAAGGAAGGGAAGAGGGTCTGCTCATCACAGGAGCCCTGGGGCAAAGGACAGAGACACCCCCGCCAGAGGCTGCCATGCCTCCCATCTCTGAACGGGTACCTGTGAGTGAGCTGGTAAGTGGCCTTGACTTTCTGGGGGAAACTGTTTAGCCATCCCCAAATGAAAGAAGCTCTGATTCAAAGGATGTCTCTGCCAGGCACCAGACTAGCCACGCTTCCCCATGGTAGAGACAGGTGCATTCATGAGATAACTTCTGACAGGGTGTTAGAGACCAGGAGGGAAGCTTGGGTGCTGTGGAAGCAGCAAGGGAGGACATCCCAGCCGGGGGGGTGGGCGGGCGCCCACCAGGGAGGGCTTCATCCTTTTACAAGATGAGCAGGAGCTGGGCTGGTGGGGATGAAGGAAGGGGTGGCATGGGCCTGGGCATGCTCTAAGCATCTTTCAAAACATTCCTCGTCAACCAAGTGATCCATAAAATGTCCTTGTAAAGTGTAAACAAACAACTCTGTCTCAAACGTTATGGTAGGTTAAAATCTATGGAACTGGTGGGGCTTCCCTGGTGGTGCAGTGGCTGAGAGTCCACCTGCCGATGCAGGGGACACGGGTTCGTGCCCCGGTCCGGGAAGATCCCACATGCCGCGGAGCGGCTGGGCCCATGAGCCATGGCCGCTGAGCCTGCGCGTCTGGAGGCTGTGCTCCACAACGGGAGAGGCCACAGTAGTGAGAGGCCCGCGTACCACACACACACACACACAAAAGGCTATGGAACTGGTAAATCGGTATTGCAGCATTTCTGATGGAGTGGAGTGACATTGCACTTGGTTTGCCTTTCGTAACACAGCATTCTGCACTGCTGGGTGGAGGGCGATCCCTGGGCCTCGGTGCGCATCTCTAAAGGAATGGAGCTTTTGCTGCTGGTGCTTTGCTTTTACGACACACCTATGAGGTGTTACAGCCACAGCCCTGGTCAGGCATTCAGGGTCTATTCTCTCATCACTCCTGGGAGGGGGGAACATGCTTTACTTTATGATAACTCACTTTGTGTTATAATATCTAGGTGAGAGAAAGAGAACGCTGACTATAAAGGGCTCTTGTTCAAAGAGGGAAGAGGGAGAAACCCACCATCACTGGAGAAACCACATGCCAGCAAGGTTAATGGAGCTTCACACCTCTCACCATGAGGGATACACACCGAGGGGCTGAAGCGGAGCCACACAGGAGCAGGCCAAGCTTTAACAAGAGACATGGTGATAATGTCACTAGGAACGTTCACCACCGCGGTCATAGTGAGTTCTATTTCTCTACTGAATCTCATCGCGACGACCACCAGTGAAGTAGATAAGCAAGGAGGCCTGTCCCCATTCTACAGCTATGGAGACTGAGGCTCAGAAAGACATTGAGGGATTTGCCCAGGGTCACCCAGCTGGAACCAGGTGGAGCCAGGGCTTTGGACTCTTGAGTTCTTATCTGTCCATGAAGGTGCAGCAGAGCAACTGAAACAAGCAAGGCCGCCTCTTTTGTCTGCTGTACACGGGATCGTTCCGGTAGACGGCCACAGCACAAGCACCATCTGATTTGGGCCTCTCATACCCGTCCCTGCTGACCACACACGCTCCACTACCAGAGTGGACCTCAGCAAATCCTGATCAGCAGGTGACCCACTGTCCTGCGTTCAGATCAAGGACCAGTTCTGCAGACACAGAGCCACTCGGCTCATCCTGAACTAGGTGACCAACACAAGCATTCAGTACAGAGTCTGGTTGTCATTTAATGCCTATCCTCCTTCCCCTTTTTTTTTTGGTACGAGGTCCTCTCACTGTTGTGGCCTCTCCTGTTGCGAAGCACGGGCTCCGGACGCGCAGGCTCAGTGGCCATGGCTCATGGCCCAGCCACTCCGCGGCATGTGGGATCTTCCCAGACCGGGGCACGAACCCATGTCCCCTGCATCGGCAGGCGGACTCTCAACCACTGCGCCACCAGGGAAGCCCCCTCCTTCCCCTTTTGATGAGCTGCCAGAGGAATGTGCCCCCTGTGGTGGGATCATGACCTTGACACTGGAAAAAGCCAAAGAGCATCTTCCCTTGGATGCACACTTAGCCAGGGATACAGCCTCTCAGGGTGGGGTGATTCTTAGCCATAACTCATTGGAGTCGCCTCTTTATCTTCTACCCACCATTGCAGTATTTTTATACCAGTCACATTTTCCTTCTTGGTGTGGTGGTATCACAAGTATCTTTTCCACGCACAGGAACGAGAACACGGGCATTTGAAGACTCCCTTTAGGAAGGTTCTTGACAATTCCCTCCGCACCGTGGCCCTCTGCAATGCTGGGAAGGATTTCTCCAGGGACCATGGGCACCCTCAAAAACCCGGCTGGTGAGCCACCTTGCTTATTCCCAAAAAGAGTCAGAGGAGTTTTCGGAGTTTGAGTCTTAATGGTAAATGTTTGAGTCTTGATGTCTAAAGTAAGAGAAAGGGACAGAATTTTCTTCACTGCCTTGTTGAGGAAGCATTCATCCTCTCCAAGGATGCCATCACCCAAAGGAGGTGAAAATTGGTTTTCCAGGGGCTAAAAATCTTAAATATTACATGCATTGTGGCCCTCCAAAGTGCAACCCTACCCAACAAAATTTTATTCCTTCGTTTTTAATGTAATGGGTAATTAAGAAAAGTGTCTAGAAAGGGCCAGTCAGGAGACATGGTTGAGACACACTGCCCTCGAGAGTAGTGGGTTTTGTAAGATGCTCAGCATCCTCAAGACTCTATCTCCTCATCTCGGAGGTGGGAATAAATCACATCCTGGGACCTACTGAACTCCTGGCTCTGTTGCTTTCCTCCCTCCTGAAGGAGACAGAAGAAAGAGCCCCCTTTCCTAGTAATTCAGTTTCGAGCAATACATCAGAGGATCAGAGCGGTACATCAGAGGTAAATTACGTGCACAATGACACTTGCTGGAGCAGGTTTCATCCTCTCACAAAGTCGCTGCAAGTGGGGAGCTATCCAAAGGCTCCAGGGCAGAAAGGTAGCTGAGAAAACGGATGCATCCACTCACTGGAACATTCCACAGCATCCAACGACAATTATGAAGACAGCAATGACACATGGCTAATGATCCAATATTAAGTGAGAAAATCTGGGCAAAGTTGTAACCATCCTCTGATCAAAATCATATGAATTCTGTGAACATAGAAATGCAAACCCTGGGGCTTCCCTGGTGGCGCAGTGGTTGAGAATCTGCCTGCTGATGCAGGGGACACGGATTCGAGCCCTGGTCCGGGACGATCCCGCATGCCGCGGAGCAACTAGGCCCGTGAGCCACAACTACTGAGCCTGCGCGTCTGGAGCCTGTGCTCCGCAACAAGAGAGGCCGTGATAGTGAGAGGCCCGTGCACCGCGATGAAGAGTGGCCCCCACTTGCCACAACTAGAGAAAGCCCTCGCACAGAAATGAAGACCCAACACAGCCAAAAATACAAATAAATAAATTAAAAGAAGGCTCAACATTAAAAAAAAAAAAAAAGAAAGAAAGAAAGAAATGCAAACCCTGGATAGAAATGGGGGAAAATGAAAACCACTGATTCTTTAGGGTACTGGACTCATGGAGGATTAGCCTTGAGACTTTTACTTTGCATTTGATATGGTTACAATATTGTTTATCCAATGAATTAAAATGTTAAAAAAAAAAAGAAAGAAAGGAGAAAAAGTCCTCTTCCATCATCTTTACTCATTTGTCTGAGAAACAGACACTGCATCTGATCAAGTGAAAAGGAATTCCAGAGGGAGGGGGAAGGAAGAGAGCCAGGGCAGGAGGCATCCCGTGGTGGGCGGAGCTGGGCTTGTCTGGATCCGCAAGCTTGCTGTCCTGCCCGGGCTTCCTGCCACCGTCATCCACCCCCAGGGTCAGGAGCTCAGCGACCCCACCGCCTGCTGCCCACGACCATCCTCAGCTGCCCCGGAAATCAAAACCACTAGCCGGCTGCCTTCCAACCCACTTCTCTCCTGGACTCCTTTCTACTGCCTCAGGCCACACGCTCCGTATCAGCCAACCAGCCAGAATTTCCTGAGCATTTGGCACCTGACAACAGCAAGTCCCCAACTAAAGTCCGATCTTTTTAACCTCTCCCCAAAACCACTTCTTTTTCTCCCGCTGTGGACGGTATCGCAGGCCCTGGGAAGCACACCGGAACCCTCTCTCTCTCCAACTTATTGGGGAATCCTAGGACTGGTCAGTTGCCCTCAGAAACCCCTCCCCCTATCCTTCTTCAGACCCGGCAGGTCCCTCTCCTGGGACAGGGACAGAGCTCACCAGTCTACTGTCCATACAACTGCCAGAAGGATCTCCCCAAACACAGCTCTGCTCCTGGAAAAGACCTCCCGATTCTCAGACTCAAGACTGAAGCCTCGGGCTTCCCTGGGGGCGCAGTGGTTGAGATTCCACCTGCCGATGCAGGGGACGCGGGTTCGTGCCCCGGTCCGGGAGGATCCCACATGCCGCGGAGCGGCTGGGCCCGTGAGCCATGGCCGCCGAGCCTGCGCGTCCGGAGCCTGTGCTCCGCGACGGGAGAGGCCGCAGCAGTGAGAGGCCCGCGTACCGCAAAAACAAAGCAAAACAAACAAACAAACAAAGTACAGTTATCCAGTACACTTTATGGATTTAAGATAAAATGACAGAGTCTCTGCCCTCGTGGTCCCAAATGACGGAGAAAGGTAACGTACATGTAGACACAGAGATGACTGAGCAATTATGAATGGTGACTCATGCTGGGAAGGCCCTCAGAGCTCAGAACAATTAACTCAATCTGCATCATAATATCAGCATTTGCGCAAGAACGGTGGTTGATAAGTCAGTGCTCCAGAAATAATTCTCACACACGCTGGTCGCTCACATTCTCATGATTTTCCCTCCAGGCAACAGCTCTTCTGTTTTCTCTTCCTGTTCCTGCCTCTGCTTCTCATTTCTGTGTTGTTTGTAAATGTCTCTCGCAATATACTAGGGTTAACTAACATTTTTTTTTTCCCCCTGAAGTAGAAAGATTTCTACAACAATCTAGCAGACTCCATACAGGGAATTGCTAAAAAGTGCTGGCTTCTTTCCCATCCCCAGGAGCCAGGAGTCCAAATGGCAAATCACTTGTGGCTTGAACACTCTTCAGGATTGATAGATGCCCCCAGCGCCCAACCTCAGACAGTTTCCAGTTGAGTGCTGCAGGGTCCTGAGAGATCGGAGTGGTCCCCCAGTGTCCCCTGCAGGGGCTGCATTGCTTTCTCGGGCTCCTCTTAGCTCTAACATCTACCAAGTGATGGGGACCAGAGTCCCCCAGGGTAATGAAGCACATCCATTAGCTCTCCTCATATGAGAAGGACCTCCATTCTCCATGCGGGACAACTAGTTAAAGATGCCACACTCTCTGTGCAGTGAGCTCATTTTAAATGCATTTAGATAGATTGCTTTTGACATTAACTGCACCAACTAAGTTGCTATTTGCCTAATTTCTGGGCAAAAAGATGTCCCGAGATGCCCACTGAGCAAAGCTGTGTTAAGACACGAGTGCTTCATAAAATGGAACGGTGAGCAGTCACATAAACACCCGAAAATGGAGTGCAGCAGGGATGACTCACAGACCTCAAGTCCAAACACATTATCCTGACTTCTGCAGAGCAAGACCACAAGACAATTTCTTTAGCACATCCCACCTCTAAGTCTGTGCCGATAGGTGCCTGGAAGCAGTTGTGTGTGTCTCAAATTAAATGACATGGTGACTAACTGGGTTTGTTGACTCCCTGGGATGAAGCAGAGAGCCCTCGTGGCAAAGCCTCATTGCTCCGACCTCAGGAAAGTCTCCTGCCCTTGTACCGTGTGGCTGGTGCCGCTCCCTCAGCACCTATGAGCCCTCGCTTTGAGCCATGTTACTTTGGCCTTTGGTGAATGCTTGTTCATTAAACATATTTGTGAGTACATTTCTCTGTTCCTCCTCCTCCAACAGATTCTTACATGTCTAAGGGTTTCTCATTTGCCAACACTTCCCCGCGCTTTCTAGCACAAGGCTTGGGGGGTAACACTGCACAGGATTATACAGGCAAAGCACTCAGCATAGGGCTGCTTTTTTAGCCTGTCCTAAAAAACTCTTGGTCTCTTCTCCCTTCTGCACCCACTAGACAGATGCTTCAATAGCTCAGGATTACTTGGTTTCTGTCATTAAATCTGGGGACAATCTCATCTGGGACGTCTTCTCCTCCTAACAGTCTAAAAGCACTGAGAGCCATAAGGTATCAACCAGCTGTTCTGAAACCTGCCTGTATATTAGAATCACAAGGAGAGCTTTAAATAATTTAGATTCCCCAGTCCCTTTTCCTCAGGATTCTGCTTTAATTGGCCAGAGGCAGGTTTCAAGTATAGGTATTTTTCCAAATTTCCCCCAGTGATTCTAATACCGAGAATCAGAATAACAAGGGGAGTGTTACCTATTCCCTCGGTGACTCAGTTTCGCCATCAGTAAGACAAGGCCAACAACAGTCCTGCACTTCTAGGGTGGTTAGAGAGACTGACCATGTTAACATAGGTAAATGCCTAATGCAGGGAAATTGACGTAGGTCGTATGTGAGAGCTTCCTGCTATTACTATTACCCGTGTTATTCTGGATTCTTTTTCTTCTTCGACTCTGCACATGACTATTGTCCTTAAATCAGTGATACCACTCAAACACACAGCGATGTATTTTTTAAAGTTGAAGTATAGTTGATTTACAATATTGTGTTAGTTTCAGGAGTACAGCAAAGTGATTCAGTTTTATATATATATATATATATATATATATATATATATATATATATATATATATATATATATATATGGAACATTATTTTCCATTATAGGCTACTACAAAATATTGACTATAATTCCCTGTGCCATCCAGTACATCCTTGTTGCTGATCTATTTTATTTATAGCAGTTTGTATCTGTTAATCCCAAGCTCCTAAGTTATCCCTCCCTCTCCCCCTTTCCACTTTGGTAACCATAAGTTTGTTTTCTACGTCTGTGAGTCTGTTTCCATTTTATATATAGATTCATTTGTATTATTTTTTAGATTCCACACATAAGTGATGTCATATGATATTTGTCTTTCTCTGACCTACTTCAGTAAGTATAATATTCTCTTGATCCACCCATGTGGCTGCAAATGGCATTATTTCATTCTTTTTTATGGCTAATATTTCTTTGTATATACATATACCACATCTTCTTAAGCCAATCGTCTGTTGATGGGCACTTAGGTTGTTTCCATGTCTTGGCTATGAACATTTGGGTGCACGAATCTTTTCAAACTAGAGCCTTCATTTTTTTCTGAATATATACCCAGGAGTGGGATCGCTGGATCATATGGTAGCTCTATTTTTAGTTTTTTAAGGAACCTCCATACTGTTTTCCATAGTGGCTGTCACCGATTTACATTTCCACCAATAGTGTAGGTGGAAGAAGTATAGTATTAAATCAGAAAGCTTGGCTTCGAATTCTGCTTCAATCACTTGCTGGCCAGGGAGGTTTCCTTTGGTCACCTGAACCCCAAGGCATTCTCAGCCTCGAAACTACAAGCATTTGCTGTGGCTTCAAGAAACCATAAAAGCACAAAAACAAACAGCGATGTGCTTCTGGGCACAGGGGAGATTTCTCTTTGACAAACCTGGATCTTACCTGACGCATTTCCTTGTAGTTGTGGTGCTTAAAATCCAGGTCATCGGTGGTGGTCATTTCATTCCGTCGGTGATAATAGTTATTTGGATCTAGGGACAGAAATATGGTTTTGAGTTCATTCACATTATTCTGTTACTTGCGGTGGCTGTGTTAGGTGCCTGATTTGTGTGGGAACACAGCTCAACCTCCAGCTTCTAACTTTCACACAGAGGTGAGAGCGAACTTTCAAGAAGCATCTTAAGAGTCAGAACTACCCAGTGGGGAGAGCATGGGCCTGGAGCCAGAATGCCTGGGTTCCAATCCCTTCTACTTGTGTGCTGTGTGACCTTGGATAAGTCACTGGAGCAGTTTTTCCTTAGTGTCTTCACCCATAAACAGGGGAACACTGGTACCTCCCTCACTGGTTTATTGTTAGTATTAGTGCCTGGCAAACAGTCACACTAAATGAAGGAAGGAATAAGTGAATGAATGAATATCACAATTGCATGGAAATTTTCAGAAGTGTGGTGGACGCTATCAGTTGCTTGCCCAGCATGCAGTCCACTTTCATCCTTCCTAACAGAAGCCCTGTGTTGTCTGGGAATCCCCACTTCTCCACTTCTAGGAAACTGACCTCATGCCTTAAGCTCCAGGGGTCCTACATGACTGGTCTAAGCCAATCAGAACATAGCACTCCTGGCCACTCTTATTGGTCCAGGTTGAAGGGAAGGACTTTAATGGCACAGAGGAGTGAGTGGGAATCTCTCCAGAGTAGACGACAGAGAGAACCTCAATAGTTACTGAGTGAACCAACCCTAGATCCCCATCAACCTCCCTTGGGACTTCCAATCACCTGAGATAAAGAATTCCCTGAACTGCTAAGCCAGTGGGAGCTGGGGTTTCTGTTGTTGGAGCGGAAGCACCCTAACAGGCATAATCAGGATGCATTAGCAGTGGTGACCCCTGAGGACTGGGGAGGAGATGTCCGCTCTTGACTTAATTCTCTTCCAGATAAATTGGCTTTTTTCTTTCATTCCTATAAGCCGATGTCGTTTATATAACTACAGAGACAAAGAGCACTGAGAAGAAAGGAGGGGCAAGGGAACAGGAAGAGCTGGAAGGAGGCTGAGGGGGGAGGGACCGTTCAGTGGGCCCTCTCCTGACCTGACAAAAAGTCGGAGGCTTACAGAGCCTCAGCCAGGCTCGCCATCTCCAGCTCCAGCTCCGTGCAGCCGGAAATCCCGGTCAGCTCAGACCCCTCCCCAAGGCAGAGAGCACACGGGGCTTCAGACAAGTTAACCTACTAACTCCGGAACCACGCGAGCAAAGCTGGAACCATAGCAGCTCTTTGATCCAAGTGGCTCAAGGGATAATTCTGGAGGTGATGGTGGTGGCGGGTGATGGGAAGACGAACACCAGCTCCCACTGGTGTCAGGAGCGGGGAGTCCTCACTCATACCAAACAAGGCCGCAGACCAGCATCACTGGCTCCTTGTAAGACGCACCCTACGCCTACTGAATCCGAATACACATTTTAAAAAATCCAGAAGTTTGAGAAGCACCGTGTTAAAGTACTGAGCGCACTGCCAGCAGGGCTGAGGTCCGCGGTGCACATTACACACATCTGCGATCACGTGAGCTGTCTGCCTGTCTGCAATCCACAGCCACCTGGCGTGACGACCACCTGGAACCTACCTGCCAAGGGCCCCTTAAAGACTGGCTTCACCCTTGAGAACTGCGGCCACATGTGGCACGTTGAAAATCACATATAGACCCACGCACCAAAAACGACTCGGTGTTTAATATTCACAGAAGGTTTTCCAGTAACACTATTAGAAACAAATAATCACCATTGAAAAAGAAATAATGTGGGTAGGGGGAAAACTGGCATTCTGTTCCAGAAAGAAAGCAAAAGTAGTTCAGGTTCAGCAAAGGCCCCCAGTTATGTTCCAAGCTCTCTCCTTTGGGGAGTGCAGGCTGACCGCACCCTCCAGCAAGCCATCTGCCCTTTGATTTCCAAATCTGTATATTTCAAAGCCAAGGTGAAGCACATTTTCACATTACTTTACACTGAATTTACCCACCTGCTGATTCCTTAGAGCTATTCAACACCCCGCCCCCAAGTCCCAGGGGCCTCTTTCCAAGACTCTTCTTGAAAAGCCCCTTTTGTCTTCAAACGCAAGTTACGCCTTCAAGGTTCTTAAAAAGGATTGAAGAAAAACGCAGAACTCAAGTAGAAAGATCTCCATGTTTGGCAACATCCTTCCTTCCTTGAGACTAATCAATTTGAGGATATGGGTACAAGTTCCAGAACTGACTCAGAACCACAGGCGAACATTTTCACAACCTTCAGTCTTCCACCTTTCGAACAAATACTTCTAAACTTGTCCACTTATTCTGATTGGATAAAGTTTTATTGAGAACCTATCAGGGCTCCAACACTGTAGGTAAGGAGTGAGAACCAAGCCCGCCCCTCCCTGGGGCCCATAGTCTACAAATCCACCCCGTTAGTCAGCCAAACCCACTGTCCCCTTCTCTCTTCTGTGGACAAAAGAATCCCAGTCTCCTGTGGGGAATCTATTCTAGATGCTTCCAATGGAATAGCCTTACCCAGCACTCACAGGTATGGGTGTGTGACCCAGGTTCAGCCAATGAAAACACATGTCCTCTGGTCACAGCCACTGGCTCAGAGATGGTCCCAGGATCCAAGCTGGGCTGATAAGACGACCCCTCCCAGAGCTCCTCCCCACGAGGGTCTCCTGCTGGCATCACTCACATGGTGGATGAGTTTGGGGTGTTAGTGGCCAAGCTTCCTGCTTGCACGGTGGTGAGGACGGGAGCCCTGACTGCACCAAGAAGGCCCTGAGATTGCAGACCTATTCCTACCTGAAGCCAGAGTCAGATCTACCCCGGGAATTTTCATTCCTGTGAGCTAAAATTTTCCTTCTCCCCCGACCCCTCCCAAGGTAATTTGAGTAGGACCTCCGACATTTGAAACAGAAGTCCGGATTTAGTCTGCAAGGCTTTTATCCTTGCAGATGGAACTTTGGAGAATCAGTCTCCTGCTTCCTTTCATGTGGCCGGTTTCATATGTCAGACGTACTGAAAACCAGCTGATTCCTTCTGGAACACCTTAGTAATGGGAATAGACAAACTGCAGATGGGGCACATGGAGTCTAAAACTGCCTTCCCAACATGACTTCTCTTATTCGGTGCCTCAAAGTCCTGTTCCGTCCCAACGGGTCTACTCCTTAAGCCTCTTTTGCGTTGAATGATGGCCCCCCTCCAAAAAGATATGTTGCAGTCCTAATCCCCAGGACCTTAGAACGTGACCTTCTTTGGAGAGAGGGTTTTTACAGAGCTAATCAAGTTGACATGAGGTCCTTAGGGTGGGCCCTATTCCATTATGACTGCGTCTATCCAAAGGGGAAATGTGAACATGGAGAGAAGCACGCAGGGGACACCAGGTGACAGTGAAGGCAGAGATGGGGGTGATGCATCTAACAAGCTGAGGAATGTCAAAATTTAGACAGCAAACCACCAGCAGCTGGGGGAGAGGCAAGGAGCAGACTCTCCCTCATGGCGTCAGAAGGAACCAGCGCGGCTACACCTTGATCTCAAACTTCTACCTCTAGGACTGTGAGACGATGACTTTCTGTTATCCTAAGCCACCTGGTTTTTGGCACTTAGTTACGGCAGCCCAGGAAACGAGTCCACACCCTGAACGTTCCCAAATCCTCACTGATGGGGACACTCGCCATTCTCACCCCAAATCCGGCACCAGCTCACTACACTATGCAGACCAAACCCCATGACTGGACATCCCAGGGAACACCACCATTCTCGGACCATTCTGCTCAGCTGTTTACTGCTTTGGGGGTTGGGACCTTGCTTTGCGGGTGCTCAGCTGGGAGAGGAAAGGCTGTCTTTCCTGGAAAGGGGGCTCACTGCAATCTACAATCGCTAGTCTCATGACGTGCTTTATCCAGAACAGGCAAATCCATAGAGACATTGCAGATTAGAGGTTACCCCGTGGAGGGGGATCCGGAAGCGATTACTCAGTGGGTCCAGGTTGTTCTTGCGTCCATGACAGAGTTCTGAAACTAGAAAGAGCCAGTGATCATACAACCTTGTGAGTATACTAGCACTGAACTGTATGCTTTAAAAAAGCTTAATTGGGGCTTCCCTGGTGGCGCAGTGGTTGAGAGTCCGCCTGCCAATGCAGGGAACACGGGTTCGTGCCCCGGTCCAGGAAGATCCCACATGCCGCGGAGCGGCTGGGCCTGTGAGCCATGGCCACTGAGCCTGCACGTCCGGAGCCTGTGCTCCGCAACGGGAGAGGCCACAACAGTTGAAAGGCTCGCGTAACATAAAAAAAAAAAACAAAAACAAAAAAGCTTCATTGTATGTTATGTGACTTTCACCTCATTTAAAAAAATATTGCTGGCCTCCAAGTGCTCTCTGAGGACTAAGGAGGATACCAGAAACGCAGCCACCACAGATCTTTCTTTCCCTGCTACGAGGCCAGCCCCTCAGCCAAGGAAATGCCCACCACTGTGGCCTTGTGACCTCCCGAAGCCCCGACACCCCCAGCACAGAGCCCTGAGCACAGATGACCTGGTACCATATGCAAACGGCACCAAACCCCTTCTGCAAAGAGCTGGCTCCCTGATGAGAAGGAGTCGTACTTGTCCAGCGCCATCTGACTGTTCTTAGGACAAGGTCACTCCAAACGGGGCAAGGGGAGACGTGGACCCCCAGGCCGAGCCCATTATGACCTCAGGTCATGACTGTCAGAGCAAGCATCAAACCCACAGCTCCACGTGGCTCCAGAGAGGGAGCAGCACATCATCCATGCGTATTTCCGTGCCGCCCCACCTCACATAACCCTACAGCATAGCATCTCCACCACGCTGCTCGCCTGAGTCCAGGAAACCCTCTGATTTCTCGGCTGGCGCACCTTCTCCAGGAAGCCCCAGGGCCAATCTGCGGCCTGACTGACAGGAGAAACTGTCAGGAAAGGCGATTTTCAAGAGTGTTGCTGTTTATACAGTTTCCTAAGATAATCAACGTCAGACAGTTGGACAAGAAGAGAAATCACACGTTTATTTAAACTCAGAAGGGCAAGCTGCCTTCTGTGACAGGGGCGACAGGATGCAGCCAGCAAGCCTGGAGCCCCCTGAATTGAGAGGGATTCACTGGGGGAAAGAGGCCGCCACGCCACCCCCACTGGACAGAGAGAGCTCTGGGAGCAGCAACTGTGGCATCGTATCTCAGCATCCTTGGGCCCTGACTCAGAACGGGTGCTCCCGAAGCATTTGATACATGAATGAATGAGTGAGGAATGAACGGATGGATGGATGGATGGATACTCCAATCAAGTTATTTAGAAAGGGCTAGTTACAAAAAGATAGCACTTTCTAGGGCCCAGGTGACCTCTGAGAAGAGGCCCACTTTAGGCTGTGATGCTATTACCCTATCACTATGGCAGAACAGAGAATGGAGGGTAGGGTGGAGCGAGTGGTAAATGAAAAGCACATCCTCAGGATTGAGGATAATTATGGAACATTATGCCGTCTTTGGATCTGTTAGGGTACTGGTTTCCTAGGTCTGCCATGACAAAGTGTCATAAACTAGGTAACTTGAAACAGAAATTTCTTCTCTCACAGTTCTGAAGGACAGAGTCTGAAATGAAGCCGTCAGCAGGGCCATGCACTTTCAAGGCTCTCAGAGAAGATGCTTCCTTGTACCTTCCCAGTTTCTGGCGGTGACAGCCATCCTTGGCTTGTAGCCTCATGATTCCAATCTCTGGCTCAGTCATCACATGCCTTCTCCCTGTGTGTCTCTGTTTTCTCTTCTTAAGGACACCAGTCATTGGATTTAAGGCCCATCCTAACCCAGTATGATGTCATCGTTAACTACTCACATCTACAAAGTGCCTCTTTCCAAAAAAAGGTTACATTCTGAGGTTCCACGTGGACATGAATTTTGGGGGAAGTGTGGCCTGACTTGGTGAAGAAAAGTGGAAGGTAGTAAAGCAAATAGATTTAAAAGGTCTTTGCAGCTATGCTCATGCAATAGAGCCCATCCTTCCCCCAATTTATACAAATTGTTGAGAGGGGGTGGGGCAGGCTGGAACATGATTACAGTTCAGCGAGATTGGTGGCGGTCTTACAGTTAAAACGTTTTCTCAGTGGCCTATGAATGGAGGGTGTGTGTATTCAGAGAAAGGAGACACAGCATCTCAACCAGTCGTGGCCCACCCAAAGGAAGGATTCAGGGGCACTGCCCTTTAGCAGCTCCTCCATGCTTGAGGGACACAAGCTCCTTTCCACAGATCTTCGTACAGCTCAGCACAAGGTCCTCTGGGTTGAATTCAAGACCCTGGACCCCTTGGCGCTGTGCAGAGAGAGGACAGTTGCTCAGACCTGGTGTCCAGGAAGACGAGGTGGGAGGAGTGAAGACTTTCCCCAAAGAGGTCAGAGTCTCACATTCATAATAGAAGCTGCAGACCAGCACCAGGGGCTCAAGCATTGCCACCCCCTGCCCTGCAGGGTTATTTCTCAGGACTCTGGGCACAGTCCTGTCACCCTGTGGGGAAATCGTGTGCAGAACAATGGAGCTCTTTTTTGAACGAGGGAGAGCATATTGCAGTGTTGTTTGCAACAGCAAAATACCTGAAAACCACCAAGGCTGTGATCTGCAAGTCAGCTGGCGTGTGTCTTCACCTGAATTCTTCATTATTAAAAATTTATCTTAAGAAGCTCTCCCCAGAGTTTCCGACATGCATAGATCCTTAGTCCAAAATGGACAAGTCCATTCAAATTTGGGGAAGAGGACTTCCTTTCACTTTTTAAAAAGATGAACACCATTTAAAAGATTTGTTTGAATTTAAAAAAAAATTTTAATCATGGTAAAACACACATAACATAAAATTTACCATTTTAACCATTTTCAAGAGTACTGTTGAGTAGTGTTACATATATTCACACTGTTGTAGCAACAGATCTCTACAACATTCTCATCTTACAAAACCAAAACTATAACCATTAAACAACACTCCCCCTTTTCTATTCATTATGAGCTTTAAAAATCCTATTACTAGACCATGGTATAGGGTAATTCATTTTCTAGTTCAAAAATTTCTGGACACATTATTCATGAAGACTTAAAAAGAATCTTCCCCGTCCTCTGCTTCCCCCTGAGAGTCCACAGGAAGACCAGGAGGACAGAACAGAGAAGCAGCAGAAGCAAAGGTAAATGAATTTTTCATAAACACGAGTTCCAGGAAGAAGAGACTCTGGGCGGTTGCATGTAGAGCACGAAGTCACCTTGGGTTTGAGTGGCTGAGTTGCTTGGGTCACCCCTGCCTTTGGCCTCGTTAACTTGCACAAAGGAATTGTGTCGACAACAAGGCAACTGAGCAAGATTCAATTACCCACATCGACATGGGGACCCTGTGCCACCCCAGGCCCTCAGATGTGACCACCACCGGGTGGCATGCACAAAGGCCAGCTCCCCTCTGGGCAGACTGCTAAGTAACTTCTAGAAGAAAAATGGCCCTAAGTATTCAGGGTTGGAAAATAGAACCATTCCAAGTCCATACTTGAAACCCATCCAGATTTCACACTGTAATTCTGTCTTTGTGTTTAAATTGCTCTCAGGACCTATCTTCAAACATACACACACCAAGAATAACTTAACAGGAAAATATTTATTTCATGAGCCTCTCACAGGCTGCCCTTTGCCCTTTACCAGCAACAGATGAATTCCCGCCCTCAGAGAGAAACCGTGACCCTGCTTTTTAAAGCAAGCAGACCAAGGCTGTGCTGAGTGACCTGGCACAAACAAGGCCTCCCAGACCCCCGCCTACATCTGTGCCTGCAGACGCAGTGAACTCAGGAAAGCACAGCAGGCCCTGAGCGGCAGCAGGTGACTGTCATCCCAGGCTGAACCAGCCACAAAAGGAGGCCCAGATCCCAAATTGGGAAGCCTTCAACATTCTCTCTGGATCATCCTTGGAAACACATACTTCCTTTCCACCAGCAATCCCAGCCACCGTAACCTAATTTGAGCAACAATCCCATAATTTACACAATAATTTTGGACACGCATAATGACACAGAAACAAAGATACTCACTGTGGGATTCTGTAGAGAATCAAAACACTGGACAAAACTCAACTTCTAACTATAAGAGGCAGTTTGAAAACATGAGATATTGTCCACAAACTAGGATAAAAGCATCCATAAGACAGATGGTCTCTAATAGTTTTAATGACATGAAAAAAGTTTGCCGTCTAGTAAGCACAAATATATAACAAAGAATCTGTCTGGTGTGAGGGTAAGTAGGTAGGTAGGTAGACCCATCTTTCTCACCAATACAGAGCGTGTGTTCTATAAATTCATACCTGGCAAAGCAAGATCATGGATATTACGGGATTGAGGGAAAAGCAATAAATGACGTGAAATATGCTCCAAAAACTCAGTAACTGTAAGTTCACGGTGTGGGGGGTGGGATGTCTATAGAAATAGCGTGACGGATATAGCAGCACCTCAGACATCAGAGCTGGTGGTACCCTTCCCCCTGGCAGGGGGAATCCAGAGGTAGCAAGGCCTGACTCTCTCACTAGACAAGAAAGCTGAGGCTTTCCTGGAGAGAAAGGATAGGAGAGATAACCCGAAGCTGTGCTCCTTGTTCCCTATGGCCTGACTGTGGGCGGACAGGAAAGTGGAGATTCCTAGAGGCCCTAGTGAAGGGCCTTAGGAATGTTCTGGAGGCCAGCTTCCTTCCCTGGAGATGTCTGGACAGGATGAAGAGGCTGCCACATAAGGCTCCGTATGCACACAAACTCGTAAGTTCTGAAAGGCCAACAGAGCAGCAAGCCAAACAAGATCAGCCTGTCCAGAGCACACATCAGCAAGGGTCCACGTGTGAATTCAAGCCCCCATCTTCCTGTCACTCTGGGGCTGCACCCAGATACCATGATGTGAAGACAGGGCAAAGGGAACACAGCCTAAAGGAGCAAGCATTTACCCAAAGACACGGGCGTCCAAGCGAAGTTACTTTTACAGAGAGTCTGTGTACATGGTCAAGTCTAAAATTAACTCCTACCATCTCCTCTACCCAGTGTAGCGGGAGCAGTCAAGGGCAATTAAACGCGTTACCAAAAAAAAATGTTATCTAATTTTTTTTTTGGCTTGCTTCTGAGTAGTAGCTTTGAGTGAATTTTCAACCTTGCAACATATATCATCTTAAAATCCCAGCAGGCAAAACCACAGCTGACATGTTACTTTAATACACCCAATGTTCATGGTGTTTCTGAGTGGGGTTATGGGAGATTTGTATTTATTTTCTTTTGGTTTACCTATGTTTTCTAAATATCCTGCAATAGATGTGGTATTTTTTTACATGAGAAAAAGATCGTGTGGCTTATTTTTAGTCACCTTGCTGGCTAAGCACCTGTGCTCCGTCAGCACTCCTGCCCTGCAGGAAGCACGGGAAGACTCACCTGGCAACGGGCAGCCGAGGATCTCCATCCTCATGCAGATGCTCCCATTATCGAACCAGGACTGTGGGTTTATGCGGATGTAGCGCGCCACCATGGGGACGGGCAGCTCGTTGAGGACAGGGATCTCCTTTTCACTGTTTCCTTCAAATATCTATTTATGCACAAGGGGAAAAAAAGAGAATCTTTTAGAGCTTGATTATAAGGGCATGGAAGAGTCAGTAATTCACTCATTCCACAAGATCTCGAGCAACACCTAATGTGAGCTGGGCATCGAGGGGGAAGGAGAAATGGATCAGGCCTGGACCCTGCCCTCAGGAAGCCCCAGTCTAGTGGGGGAGGCAGGGAGGAGGAGGGGTGTTATATTTAGATGTCATAGGTGAAATCTATTAGTGCCATGGCAAAGAGACATCCACAAAGCTCTGGGATGTCAGAAGAAGGAGAGGACCAGGCAAAGCTTCAGGGATGAGGTGCCATTTGAATTGGCCTTGAAGGAAAACTCTTTAGATGTGTAGGGATGGGAGGGATTGTAAAGAAAAGGAAGCAATGGCTGGAGAAGCCCAGAGATGGGATTCAAGAGAAGAGCAACCGTCTCCCTGTTACTGGAACACAGACGAGTGTGTGCAGGGTTGGGGGGGGGTGTGGGGCACGGTAACTATGATAAAGAAGGTTGAAATGGAAGCTGCAGTCAGATCTTGGAAGGCACTGGATACCATGTTTGGAACTTGCACTTGAGAACCCGAGGAAGAGGGTGATAAGATCGGAACTGGCTAACCCGGAGGGAAGCGTGGAGCTGAAAGACCAGGGTCGTTAAAGAAAGTTCAGGAACTACTATAATTGACTAGCTGTGCAGGCCCCAACATTCCCCATGGGCCGCTGACCTTCCAGGGCTGAGTTGTGACTTGTGGAAGAGACTGAATTCCAGCAGCTCTGAATTTGAGCCCTAAATGTGGGCCACTTGGTTCCGAGCTTCAGGGTATGGAAAGGGGGTCATTATCCATCAGACTGGATGGCTGGTCTGGGTTGACACAGAACCAGGCAACATCCGGGTGCAAACACTGGTCGGGTGTCCACTGCCTCTGCGAAGCCCTGCACAGCCAGACACCAAGGGCGTGGTCAGAGGGAAAAGAGACTCACCATGGCTCCAGATCCATTCTTAACAGTGACCCATGTATGGCTGTCATTGCTCACCATGACCTTATAGGAGGTTACCCAGTCACTCCTAAGAAAAAATAAAACACCATTGGGACTACGCACTTAAAAATGTTTCCCTCTTCCGTGCAGAGGTGCGGCAATAGAGAAAGCAGGTCCCAGAGGTGGACAGCACTGGGTCCCACCCTGGCCCCCACTGCTCACCCTCCTTGTGGCCTTGGCCAGGTAACTGACCCATCTAGGCTTCAGTTTATTCATCCACGAAATGGGAATTATAAAAGCACCAAGCTTAAAATATTAATGTAAACATTAAATGGTCTCATACCCTTTAAACACTTAGGACAATACCTGGCCCCCAGTAAGAACTAAATGTTGGTCACGCACACAGCGATACACAAATAACTTACATATTTGTTTATACTGAACATTTACATCACACACAGTAGTAGAGTTCCACGTGGGAAAGAAATCTCAGTAAAAGTGGCAAGTTGGCCTAGAAATTTCATTTGGAAAACTGTTTGGGAACATAACAAACTAGATCCCACCAACCACAAAAACAGCAGCCTGAGTCTGTAAGACACACGAGGTTTCTCCTGGGCTGTCACAGCCATGCAGACAATTCTCCCACCCCACTCTGCAGCCAGCAATAATCCAGTGATATCTGGGCCCCAGGCCAGACCCCTTTCATCACATCCTACTGCACAGAAATTACTGAGGGTAAAAGAGCCAAAATTTGACTTCCCAGAGTGGAGGTCAATTTGATAAGCAAAAAAAAAAAAAAAAATGACTTTCCTGTGGAAAACACATTTTTCCCCTCTGCCTCAGTTTTTTATAACATTAATTGTTAAGCAATGTAGACAAGTCTTCCTGAGCGTCTTCCTTTCAAATTTCTTAAATATTGGAACTAAGCACCAATGTACTAATCTTTTTATTATTATTATTTTTTTTTGCTGTTCGCGGGCCTCTCACTGTTGTGGCCTCTCCCGTTGTGGAGCACAGGCTCCGGACGCGCAGGCTCAGCAGCCATGGCTCACGGGCCCAGCCGCTCCGTGGCATGTGGGATCTTCCCAGACCGGGGCACGAACCTGTGTCCCCAGCATCGACAGGTGGACTCTCAACCACTGCGCCACCAGGGAAGCCCTGTACTAATCTTTTAGAACATTCCACCAGCTGAAGCATTTGGAATCCTTGTTTTCCTACTGTGAAATCTCCTTGGACTCAGGATCCAGATAGAGCCCAAGAAGGTTCTCAGTTTCTAGTCCAAATCAATACTGTCTAGTAAAGTTTCTTTAGAAAGAGCAGCTGGCTCTATTCATTCTGAATTGTCTGACTCGTTCAAAAATTATTCTTAGGTGCTTTTATATGTGCTTGGAAGCCAGCCCTCTGCTGAACTTTCTCCCTTCTCTCACCTGTCCACCAGCTTTGTGTGACTACCTGCTGGAAGCCAGGATCTATCCAGCAACATGCTCCTCCTCAGGAGGCTACGGACTTGAGCCCACGCCTGCAGATTAAGATGCGCTAAGCATGCCTTTCGAAAGGCCCCTCAGCAGCAGCTCAGGCCCTTTGCACCGGAAAATGATCCTCACCCCAAATAGCAAACTGTTTCCAACATTCAAATCATTTCCAAATGATTGGCATCTGCAGTTCCTTTGCCATCTGTTTTTCTGCTGATCACGCCCCACAGTGACCCAGCGAGGCAGTCAGCAGAGGTGAGGGGTGGCAGAGGTGAGGGGTGAATCCCGCATGGGTGGAAGTGATGAATTTAGGAAGCCTCTCAGTCAAAAGAAGCACACAAACAATAAGAGAGGGGTGGAAAGAAAAATTCAAACAAGTCCCCCAAAGAAAAGGGGAGAGAGAAAAAAGGAAATGCAAACCAAGTACTAATTTCTTAAAAAAAAACCAAATATGGACAAATTCAACACTTACGTTTGAAGGGTAATTAATTATGTGGCTCAGCCTTCTCTTCTGAACTGCAGACCTACATCACATCCTTCTGCCTATCTTACCTCTCCACTTACCATCTCAGCGATGTCTCTAATTGAAGCCGCCCAAACCAACTGATTTATTTGGTCCACTCTGTACCCCAACCCGGGAGCCCCTGCCTCAGGAAAAGTACTGCCATCCACCCAGGGCACCAAAATCCCAGAGTCCTCCTTGGTCCCCTTTCCCTCTCTCCCCTACAGCGAAACCATCACCAAGTTCTGTCAATTGTACCTTCCACATCCTTCTAGAATCTCTCCACTCCCTCCATCTTCACTCCCACCATCCAGCCCATTCTCTCTGGCCAGGACTATTGCAGTTGCCTCCCACTGGTCTTCTGAAATTTAAACTGCCCTCCAATCTGTCATGCAGTCAGAGGTTTACTTTTCTAATGAAATACTAATATGTCACCTCCTGCTTAAAATATCAGTTATGTTAGTATTAAGACCAAATTCCTCATCACGTTCTATAAGACCCTTGCTTACCTCCTGTTTTCCATGCTCTGTCTTTCAATTCCTGATACTGATTACACTCTCTCTTGCTTCAGGGCCTTTGCACATACTGTTCCATTTGTCTGGCCTCCTCTTCTCCTGTTCTCTGTCTGCCTCTAAACCAGCGGTCCCCAGCCTTTTTGGCACCAGGGACTGGTTTCGTGGGAGACAAGTTTTCCACGGACCGGGGAGGGGGATGGTTTTGGGATGATTCAAGCGCATTACATTTATTGTGCACTTTATTTCTATTATTATTACCTTGTAATAGATAATGAAATAATTATACAACTCACCATAATGCAGAATCAGTGGGAGCCCTGAGCTTGCTTTCACATGCCGCTCACTGATAGGGTTTTGATATGAGTCTGCAAACAATTGATTTGTTATGGTCTCTGTGCAGTCAAACCTCTCAGCTGATGACAATTTGTATTTGCAGCTGCTCCCCAGCGCTAGCATCACTGCCTCAGCTCCACCTCGGATCATCAGGCATTAGATTCTCATAAGGAGCGTGCAACCTAGATCCCTCAGTTGCGCAGTTCACAGCAGGGTTCGCGTTCCTATGAGAATCTAACGCCACCCTGATCTGACAGGAGGCGGAGCTCAGGCGGTAATGTGAGTGATGGGGAGCGGCTGTAAATACAGATGAAGCTTCGCTCGATCGCCGCAGCTCACCTCCTGCTGTGCCACCTGGTTCCTAACAGGCCACGGACTGGTACTGGTCCGTCGCCGGGGGGTTGGGGACCCCTGCTCTAAACTATTCAGACCTCAAACTTTATCAGATAAGCCTGTCCTAATCCTCCAATCTAGCCAATTTCTTTTCTTGTATGTTCATTTCTTTCATATTTTAATTCTGTTTGTAATGTTATACTCCCTTCTAGAATTATCTTTACCCCCCACTGGAATATAAGCATCTCATAGATGGAGGAAGATGAGATTGTGGTACTTTGGAGGATGCAAAAGGAAGCTGATATCCTGGAGGAGAGTAAGGCACAGGACAGCAGAACTGTGGTTCCATGGGCTCTGCAGGCCATTTGATAGAGGCAGAACTTCCTCTGCCGGGCAGTAGGGAGCTGGCCCCTTTGCTGTCCACCTACCATGGTTAAAAGTACTTTAGGACTAATTAGAAAGCCTTCTCTACTACCAAAACTTCCATCTTAATAGAATGCTTGGAAATCAGAGACTATCTAAGTGTTTCCTGTTTACTCTATGAAACTGACTCACCTTTTTACCACATTTGACTCTTGAAAGAGACAGCAGAGGGTCCTCTTGCTGCGAGTTTATGAATAAACAACCTTTGTTCATTTTGTCTCAGGCTAAGTTTTGTCTTTGACAATTCATATTATTGCCCATAATTATGATTTTTTCATTCTCATTGCTTTCTGGTATTCCACTCTGAGAATGGTCAATTTATTGGGTTGGTCTAAACGTTCGTTTGGGTTTTTCCATAACATCTTAGGGAAAAATCCAAATGAACTTTTTTTGCCAACCCAGTATTTGTCCATTTTATTGCTAATGAGCACCTGAGTAGTTTCCAGTTTAGGCTATTATGAATAGTGGTAGTTCTATGGAAATTCTATGTATGCATCTTTTGGTGAATTCACATAGAATTCTGCTTGGTGTGTAATTAGGAATAGAATTGCTGGATCACAGGGTCCTAGGATATACATACGTTTATCTGCAGTAGTTTTCCAAAATAACTGTGTCTATTTACACTTATACTAGAAGTGTATGAGAGTTCCAGCTGCTCCACATTCTTGTCAACACTTGGTATTATCTTTCTTTTTCATTTTAGCCATTCTGATGGGTATGTCCTATTATCTCACTGTACTTTTTATTTTAATTTACTGGATGACTAATGAAGTTCAACATCTTATATGTTTATTGGGCATTTGAATATCATCTTTTGACGAAACGCTTATTCAAGTTTTCCCCTTTTTTTCAATTAAGTTGTCTTATATTGATTTGTAAGAGTTCTTTATACATTCTAGATATAAGGTTTTTTGCTAAATATATGGATTGCTAATATTTTCTCCAGTTTGTGTCTTATACTTTGTAGTATTTTTTGATGAAGAGAATTTCTTAAAACTTTATATAGTCCAATTACCTATTTTTTTTCTTTACAATTTTCAGTATTTGTGCCCTTTTCAATAGATTTTTGCTTACTCCAAGATCATAAAGATATTTTCTTATGCTTTCTTCTAAAAGCTTTATTGCTTTACCTTTCACATTTAGTTCTGCAATCTACTTGAAGTTGATTATTGACAGTGTGAGGTAAGGGTCAAGATACATTGTTTTCCATATGGGCTGTCAATTGACCCATAACCATTTATATGATTACTTTCCTATTGCACATCAATGACACCACTGCTGTAAATCATGTGACTGTACATGTGTGGGTATGTTTGGGGATGCTATATTCTGTTCCACTGTTCCTTATGTTATGCTAAACCCACTCTGTCTTGATATCTGTAGCTTTATAATAGGTCTTTGTATCTGGTAGTGTACATTTTCCCATTTTGTTTTTGCTTTTCACAATTTCCTTGACTGTTCTTGGCCCTTTGCATTCCTATATAAATTTTAGAATCTGCTTGTCAATTTCCAAAACAAAGCCTTTTGGATTTTAATTGAGATGGCATTGAATCTATAGGTCAGTTTTAAAGGAATTAACATTTCCAATATTAAATCTTCCAATCCATAAACATGGTATATCCCTCTATTTATTTAGGTCTTATTGTACTTATCTTTTGTTAGATTTATTCCTAGATAGTTGATGTTGATTATTTTATAAATAATATTTTAAGTTTTATTTTCTCCTTTTTTGTTGCTGGTATGTAGAAATATAAATGCTTTTTGAATGTTGACTGTGTATCCAACCACTTTGCTAATTCATTAATAATTCTAAGAGTTTGGGATTCCTTTGGATGTTGTTAAGGACATGATATGTCATCTGAGAACAATGATAGTTCTGTTTATTTCCAATTGTTAGGGCTTTGATTTATTTTTTTTCTTGCCTTATTTATTATACTGCCTAGGGTCTCCAGTTCAATGCTGAAAGAAATGCTAGTAATAGACATCTTTGTCTCATTCCTGAGATTGAAGGAAAGGTTTAAGTATTTCACTATTGAGTATTTCACTACGTTTCCAGTAGGGTTTTTTTTCCTTTGTTTATGTGTTAGTTTGTTTTTATTGTAACCAAGTATGAGTTCATTCTTTCTCACATAACAAGAGAATCTGGATGTTTGCAGCTGCTAGCACTTATGCAGCTGGTTGACTGTTCCAGAGTCAACATCACTGGACATTCATTTTTCATACTCATTGTCTCCAAGTTCTAAGAAGACATCCTTACCCGTTCATTTATCATACTTCTTATCTTTGGGTTGTAAGATGGTTGCTGCAGCTCCATATCATGTTATGTTCAAAAATACTGAATAGAGTCTTTCAGCTTCTATCAAAATACGTTCTAATGTTATAACAGGAGAATATGTAATTCCTGCTCTTTGGACTATTTTTTTTTTCACATTATAAAAAACTTTTAGTTCTCAAAATGAGTCAGTATATACAAGCTTTGGAGTCACAGAAGGAGCTCCAAGCAGATTCTGCAGTGTGAGCCCCAGTGCCCCTCACTGCAAGGAGCTTGGCCATACTCCACCATGGGCTTTTGGTAGATATGTTTCTTCAGATTAAGAAAGTTCCTCTTTATTGCTAGTTTAAAGGGATCTTTTTTCTTTTAAACACAAATGGCTATAGAATTTTCTCAAATGCCTTTTATGCATCTATCAGAGTGATCATATTATTTCCCTCTTTAGTTCTGTTTATGTGGTGAATTAAAGCAATTGGTTACAACTGTGGCTAAACCATACTTACATTCCTGGAATAAATCCCACTTGGTGGTGATGGATTGCTGGATCCATATATTGCTGGATTCAATTTGGCAATATGTTGTTTAGGATTTTTTGTATCTATGCTCAAGAAAGAAATTTTTTCATAAATTTGCTTTTTGTAATGTCCTAATCAGATTTTGATATCAAATTTATGTCAAACTCATAGGTGGGAAATGTTTCCCTTTTTCCATTTTCTGGATTTTTTTAAGTGCTATAACTTGCTCAAATGTTTGGAAGAACTCAAACATTCTGAAATTGGCAGTTTTCTTTGTGGGACAATATTTAATAATGAATTGACATTTTTAGTAGATATTGGACCACTCTGATATGGTTTCTGTCAATTTTAGTAACTTGTATCTTTTGAAGAATTATTGCATTTCTGCTATTTTCAATATTATTGGCACAAACATGTTCTTAGTATCATTTTATTGTCTTTTTAGTGTCTGTAAGATTTTTAACAATGCTCCCTTTTCCAATTTTGGCATTGGTAGTTGATTTTTTTCCTCTTTCCCTGATCTGCCATGAGTTTATTCATTTTATTAATCGTTTCAAAGAATCAACTTTTGGCCTTGTTTGCTCTCTCTATAATTTGTTTCCTATTAGGAACCATATGAAACTACCATTTTTGTAGATCAAAATGATTGAATATCAGCAACTTCCTAAGGCTTAAAGTAATATTTTATTAATTTCTACTCTTATCTTCATTATCTTTTTCTTGGTAATTCTTTAGGTCTGATTTGCTGTTCTTTTTGTACAATTTATTGTGATCACTGATATTCAGTCTTTCTGCACTTCTAATATGTGCATTTAAGGTTATAAAGTCCCTTTCAGCACTGCTTTAGCCACATGCTATAATTTTGATATGTCATACCTTCATTATCATTCAGTTCAAAATATGAATTCCAGTTGTGATTTCTTCTTTGATCATGAACTATTTAGGAGTATAATTTTAAATTTCCAGGTACTAGGGATTTTCCAGTTATCTATTTACTACTGATTTCTACTTTAATTCCATTGTGGACGGAGAACATACTTTAAATCATGTCAATCCTTTGGCACTTGTTGAGGTTTCCTTTATGACTCAGCATATAGTCAACTCTAACATTCCATGTGCACTTAAACTAACTGCAATTCTGTGATTGTTGTATGCAATGTTCCACACATATAATTTTGAACAAATGTATCAACTGTGTTGTTCAGATCTTCTGCATCCATAATGATTTTTTGTCTGCTTATTCTATCAGTTATAGAAAGATGTAAAAATAATGCCAATCTGCCTGTGAATTTGTCTGTTTCTCCTAGTTCTCGCAATGTTTTCTATATATATTATGAAGCTACGTTGTTGAGTACATACAAATTTGAGACTGTGATATATTGTTGGTAGACTGACTCTTTTATGATTATGAAATATCCCTTTTTATTTCTATCAATGCCTCTTGCCTTAAAGTCAGTTTTGTCTGATAGTAGGATAGCTAAACTTGCTTTGTTTTGGTTAAGATTTATATGATATATTTCCTCCCATCCTTTTACTTTTAACTTCTGACTGCTTAAATTTAAACTGTGTCTCTTGTAAATAGCATATAGTTCGTTTTTCTGTGTTTTTTCTTAGGTGTAGTATGATAATATTCTTCTTCTATTGGATAATATAGTTCATTTAAATTTAATGTAATTAGTACTATATTTGGATTTATATTTACTCTATTTGTTTTCTATTTGACCCACCTATTTCATGTTCCTTTTTTCTACTTTTTGAATTTTTATTTTATGATCAAATATTCTTATCATTCTATTTTCTCTTTATTAACTTACTAGTTATACATTCACACTATTCTTTTCATAATTACCCTAAAGATTACCTACGTACCCTTGAACTACTAGTCTTATTCAAATTTTAGTTCTACCACTTCCATGAAAATACTAGAATCATACAATAATTTAAGTCCATTTGTCCCTCTATCTTTTACATGATTTTGGAATTTATTTTATTTATTTATTTATTTATTTATTTTCGGTACGAGGGCCTCTCACCGTTGTGGCCTCTCCCGTTGCAGAGCACAGGCTCCGGATGCGCAGGCTCAGCGGCCATGGCTCACGGGCCCAGCCGCTCCGCGGCATGTGGGATCTTCCCAGACCGGGGCATGAACCCGCGTCCCCTGCATCGGCAGGCGGACTCTCAACCACTGTGCCACCAGGGAAGCCCTGGAATTTATTTTTAATTCTATAAATAAATTTTCTAAGACATTACTACTATTGTTTTGTATGGTTGATAATTATAAACCTACTTATTTAACCTTTCTGATATTTTTCATTTATTTTTGCATTTTCATATTTCCATCTGAGATCATTTTCTTTCTGCTTGAAGAACTCCCTTTGTTATTTCTTTCAAAGCAGATATGTTAGCAATAATTTTTTTCAGTTTTTACTGTCTGAATAGGCTTCATTTCACCTTCATTTTTGAATCATATTTTTTCTGGGAAGTCTAGGCTGACAATTATTTTCTTTCAGTACTTTAAAAGTTAGATTTTATTAGCTCCTGAGGCACTGTTTTATTTACACACACACAGACATTTTGAAACTATTGTTGTGACATTTAGTAAGTAAATGTACAATAAGAGTATGAGTAGAGAAATGAGTGCTAACCACTTTAGCTCAAATCCAGCACTGTTGTTTACTAACGTTACAACCTCAGGCTTTGAGGTCAAGAAGCCCAAACTAAACTCCTAGTTCTTCCACTTACCAGCATGAGAGTCATGTGACCTCTGGGCTCCAGCTGTAAGACAACTGTAAGGTAACAACTCTATGTCTTTGCACAGTGATTAGGGAGTGAATGAGGTAATGCATGTAGAGTCTGAGCATAGCACCTGGAATATAATAATTGCTCCATAAATCTGAGCTCTTAATAAGAATAATATATCATAATTAATATACTGTCAAATTCTATACCAACATCTAGGATTACCAGTTGAACTATAAACATAATTCTCATGCTCCCTTCAGACACTTCCAGAGAGCAGCTGATATTCAGGCTTAACCCTTTGTGCCCCAGTAATAATAAAAATCTGTCACAGCTACAAAGAAATAAAGAATTAATTACTTTTTATTTAAATTTAAGAAGGTTGATAATCCAGGGTGATAGAAGAGATATTTGCCAGTCAGTAATGTTGGGGTAGGACTGAATTGTCTGAAAGTTCTACCTGCATGAAAAGATGAAGGCAACATGGAATGTGTGAAGTCCTATTCCTAACCCTGCAGCAATTACATGCAAATACCACGCCAGCCTCTGAGACTACAAAGATAAATTATACATGATCTATTTACTCAAGATTTTTACAGGTTAATGAGGGAAACGGGGAAGTAAACTAGACATTTCAAGAGAATATGATTAAGTGCTGTGAAGTTGTGAGAGGGCAGAGAAAGGGTGTGCGGCCAAGGGGAATGAAGGAGGTTGGGGGCAGGTTAGTGTATGCAACACACTCCTTATCTAACATAAAAGCTGCATATTTTATTCTTTTGTGACTGACACATCCATTGTTATTAGAGAGCCAGCTTCAAAAATTGGAGCTATAATGCCCATGCTTCCTTGTCTCCTAGTCCTTGGAGAAGGCTTGAAATTCACAGCACTTTGTGGCTTGTTTCCAGTTCCTTCAGAGAGATTTTCCACATCACAAAACCACCTTGACATTTAATTCTCTGTGACTGGAGATTTCAAGTCAAAGCAATGCAGCCCAAGTAAAGACATGCTTGTGTCAAAGACTTCCTGACTGCAGAAAGGCCGAGAGGCTCTGCTGACTCTCCTCTGGGCTCCAGCCACCTCCCTCACTTAAAACAGAAACAAAAATAAAAAACAATCCCCCCTCCCCCAAAATTCTATCCTGGTATGAGATTATGCTTCCCACCAATCCAGCCTTCCTTCAGATCAGGAAAGCAGAGGAGGTGGGCTACAAAGCAAAAAACTGGAACACATTCAGATATTTTACTACCTGATGTTAATTTGGTTAAAATAAAAACAAAGAATGTCCACCATCAACGAAATGGTAGACTAAATGTTTACAGAGCCTTCTGCTTCAGTACAACGAGATCCTGGTTACATTAAAACAAATCAATGTTTTAAAACACCAGTGGGCTTGCAAGCAAGTAAAGGACATCTCCAAGGAAAAAAAAAAAGATCTGTGAACTGAAGAAAACATGAACAGTGAGCAAAGAAAAAGGGCAGAGTTGCCCTAGGGAAAAATGTACATAACAGTGCTGGGATCAAAACACTAAGCCTGGGGACAACAAAAGGTAGGGAGACTGATTCAGGGACTTTTTCTTGGACCCTCAAAGGGGGCTAAAATGACTTCAGAACAGCAGCATCCATCCAGCTCCCAAAAGAAGCACACATGAATCCCCTCTAAAGAAAAGAGCCTTCAATTTAGGTTCTCAGAGGTTTCACTAAGTTCAATCACATAGGTGCTCACAATTTTTAAAAAATCATTAAACACACAAGAAAACATTCTCTATGGGAAAGAAGCAGCAGAAACAAAAAGCAACAAATTTAGATCCCAAAGAATTTAACTGACTACAAAGAAAACTGAAAAGGAACTAGAAAAATTATTAGACTTGAGAAGAGAGTTCAGCAAGATGACTGGACATAGGCTACTATACAAAAATTAATCACAGTTCTATACATAAGCAGCCACAAATAAGATACTTAGAAATAAAATGAACAAAAGATGTGCAGGACATTTATGGAGAAAACTTTATTGAAAGACGTTTCAAAAGATATAGATAAGTGGGGATCTATATACCATGTTCATAGATAGAAAAATGTCAATTCTCAATAAAAATCCCAATAGCATATTAAAGAAACCTGAAAAACTGATACTAAAATTTATAGGGAAGAAAATAATAAGACACTTTATAAGAAGAAGGAACAGGGGGCAGGGGGGAGTGGCCCTGTCAAGATATTAGGGCTTATTTATAGCCTCAGTAATTAAGACACTGTGATATTGATAGATGAATAGACAAATTGTAAATGGAACAAAATTGAGAGCCCAGAAACAGGCTCATGTACATATATAAACTTGATAGAGATGTCTTACATATCAATGGGAACTAAATAAACTATTACAAGGTATGTCCAAAGGCAACTGGATATTAATATAAAAAGAAGTTGAAATTGGACCCTATATTTCACATCTTTTACAAAAATCATAACCAAATGGATTAACTACTTAATTGTGAGAAGTAAAACTTGAAACTTAAAAAAAAATTAATGAACATATGGGAGAATTAGTTTGTAACCATGGGGTATGAAAAAATTTTATATATGACACAATCATTCTAATCATAAAAGACAAATAAATTGAACTACACTAAAAATAAAAACTTTTGCTTTTCAAAAGACACCATAAAGAAACCAGTAGGAGAAAACTTAAGCTGGGAGAATATATTCTGAGCACATTTAACTAACAAAAGGATTAATATTCAGAATATATTTTTTAAATTCTATAAATCAATGAGACAAAGGAGAAAAACACAATATAAACATGGAGAAGCATGACAGGTATTTTACAGTAAAGGTAAGAAAAACGGCAAGTAAACATGGGAAAGGAAGTTCAACCTTATTAGTGATTAGGGAAATGCAAGTTAGGACTACAATGAAAGATACTGCTTTATATTGAAAACACCCTATTTTTTTTTTTTTTTTGGCGGTACACGGGCCTCTCACTGTTGTGGCCTCTCCCGTTGCGGAGCACAGGCTCCGGACGCGCAGGCTCAGCGGCCATGGCTCACGGACCCAGCCGCTCCGCGGCATGTGGGATCTTCCCGGATCTGGGCACGAACCCGCGTCCCCTGCATTGGCAGGTGGACTCTCAACCACTGTGCCACCAGGGAAGCCCGAAAACACACTCTTCATATTGAAAATTTAGGAGAATGGCAATACCAAATGTTGGTGAGGATGTGGAGCAACAAGAACTCTAAAACACTACTGGAGGAGAGGCTACTTGGACAACCACTCTGGAAAATGACTTGCCATTATTCCATTAAACTCAACATTTATATACCTTCCAACTCAGCCATTCTGCTCCAAGTACATACCATGGAGATCCCCTTGTACATGTGCTCCAAGAGACATATACAAGAATGTTAATAGCAGCATTATTTTTAAGACCAAAAAAAGTATAACAAAATAAAGTAACAAAAAATTGAAAAGGGGTCAATTCAATCTCCATAAGGCATATTCCCAAGGTTAAATGGCAGTACAAATTAATGAACTACAATTACGGGCACACAAACAATCCTTTGAAGCATAATGCTGAGCTGAAAACAAGTTTACAAAGCTACATAGGGCTTCCCTGGTGGCGCAGTGGTTGAGAGTCCGCCTGCCGATGCAGGGGACACGGGTTCGTGCCCCGGTACGGGAAGATCCCACATGCCGCGGAGTGGCTGGGCCCGTGAGCCATGGCCGCTGAGCCTGCACGTCCGGAGCCTGTGCTCCGCAACGGGAGAGGCCACAACAGTGAGAGGCCCGCGTACCGCAGGAAAAAAAAAAAAAAAAAAAGCTACATAAAGTGAAAAATCTTTGTTATAAAGCTCAAAAAGAAAGAAAATTTCTTGCATATGTTATACATACATGATAAGATTGTTTTTAAAAGGCAAGGGAATAATAAACCCCTAATAAGGAGAATGGTTTCACTTTTGGGAGGAAGCAAATAGGTGGGATCAGGAAAGAGCACATAAATAGTTTCAAAAGTATTGGCAATGTTCCAGCTCTTCAGGTGTGTAGTGGGTTGCTGAGTGTTGGTTTTATTATAATGCTTAATACCTTAAGTGCATGTTACATCAGTGGTTTTGTAACCATCAAACATTACGCAATGAAAAAGACAAAATATTTATTTGAATATTGTGGAATAGGCTTCTGCACAGGAAAATGTCCCAGTCATCTCTTGGGACAGAATGTATGTGAAGATGCTACATTTATCCTTAAAGACATATTTTAAGAAGAAAACATAAAATCTTTGCCCTGATAACTTCTTATAAACACACAATAATTTTTTCTTTGAAAGAGCAACTATACTAACATTTCCTAATAATAATTCATATGGCCTCCAGTTTACGAAATGCTTCCACACACATGATCTTACTTTATCTCAGAAGAACAAGTCACGTTTCTCATTAAGGATGTGGCTGTGAGCTGGGCTGGTAGGAGGAAAGGGTCAGATTACTTTTCATTCCTGTTTCTCCATCCTGGATGCTCCAGTCTCCCATCCTTTGGTCTTCATCATACTCCTCTTTTCCCTCAGCTCTGGGGGCAGGATTTCAGTATCCCCAGAACAATCACCAACCTTTTTGGGGTATTGAAACAAGTTCTCTGGAGCTGCACATGGGGACTAGTAACTGTTCTCAGTCAAAAAATGCTTACTTACAACTTAAACCTATAATCAGCACTTCTCAATCACTTGCAAATAATCTCAATTTCTACAAAACACAAACACGAGCTGATGTGTGGTCACAAAAACAATTTTCAGAACTTAAAAAAAAATTGAACATTAAAAACGTAAACTAAACATGCAATCTAGATCTTAATCAACTTTTCTAATGAATATTATGTAACAGTAGTTGTTTTCAACAAGTAGAGATGAGAATCTCAAATATTTGAAGGTGTGTGCCAAAAATGGTAATTATATCTGTCTGGACACATTGTTTTGTTATGTTCAGCCTATTATCTTCAGGAGTTATCTTTCCATCTATATCTTTCTCATGATTACCTTTGGAGCAGATATTTTAGGCAGCATGACCCTGTACCTTGGCCATGGCTGAATGGCCTAAAGGCGGGCGCCAGGCCAATCATAGTACCTTGATGATGTGACCACAGTTGATTTGCCTACACTTGATCCTTGACCCAAGATAAGCCAATACCTTCTTCCTTGGGATTTTGTATTTGAGACCAAGTGACACTTGCGATTGTAAGTTGTAAACCCTGAGTGCTGATGGCAGTCCCATTCCCCATCATGTGGCTGGAGAAGCAGAGGCCAGTCTAGAGGCCAGAAGCAGAGCAGAGTGAGCCTGAAGCACAAAGGAGCTCTGAGGGCACCTCAGACAGTCCCAGCAGTGCTACAACCCCAGGTTCCGGCAGAGGAGCCCAGCTCCACCTCCGCTCCCGCTCTTCGGCTCCCTGACACACCCAGTGTGCCTCAAAGCAGACTCGGGTAATTTCCACCCAAGGGAGTCTTATTCAAAAACTGCTAAGTTTTTGCTAAGTCTGAGTGAGGCAGAGAGTAGGAGCCTAGGCTGGGAAGTGGGCGATTCCTGTTCTTCAGGAACAAAGCACTTAAAGTGTTACCAGCTGTGTTTTTGTGACCCAGTCCACAGGTCCAATGAAGCTAGGACAACATAGCAAAGATAAGATACTGGAGTGGGTTGGCTACATCTTGCAGCTTCAATAAGGTATTCATTACATTAAGAAGAGACAACGTTCAGTCCAGACTGATTCCCTTGGAAACAGGTAAGGCACAGCCAGTCAAGGGCAGGTGTTGTTAGAAAGTCCTACCGGCCCCACCAACCAATCTGAGTCTGCTGACGGCCAGATAACCAAGTACCCACCAAGTACCCAGCCAGACAGCATTAGCCCAATTTCCCACTGCAGCTTGAGGAAAGCTTGTGGATTAGAAAACAGAGATCACCACCATGACAATGGGGATATTTGAGAAGAGCCAACAGAATCAGAGAAGCCTGGTCTCCCACATCCTTCCCTACACCTTTACTGTGCTCCGGAGCAAGACTGAATGCAGTCAGAGGGCAGATCAGCATGATCCGTATCCTCTAACAGCTGCCACTGTGAAGATTAAATGAGCTAATGTATATAATATATGCCTCGACTCTGGTATTCAAGAACAGCAGCTGTACTAGAAATATAATACCATCCTCTTTCAAACCTCCTGATAAAAATAATAGGAGCGGGCTTCCCTGGTGGCGCAGTGGTTGAGAGTCCGCCTGCGGATGCAGGGGACACGGGTTCGTGCCCGGGTCCGGGAGGATCCCACGTGCCGCGGAGCGGCTGGGCCTGTGAGCCATGGCCGCCGAGCCTGCAAGTCCGGAGCCTGTGCTCCGCAACGGGAGAGGCCCCAACAGTGAGAGGCCCGCGTACCGCAAAAAAAAAAAAAAAAAAAAAAAAAATAATAGGACCACACAAGGAATATGTAAGCACCAAATTGGAATAGATATGTATGGAGGGTGGACTGTAAGTAATAGGATATAAAGCCTTCTAAGTAGTCTGGAATTTTGGTTTCTGCCCAGAGAAGGCCATGTCTCTCCAGCCTGCAAAGCTCTGTATTCTGGCCAGTACAAACATGCATACTCACATGCGCGCAAACGCACACACATGTCTAGTAGGACCAGGGTTACCATCTGAAACAAGGGATCAGTGCTCACTCTGGAATGTCTGCTCCCAAGTACCCCTGCTTTGGGCTTTATGCTCACTGGACTCCTGTTTTGACCTCTAGACTTTGAGAGCTATATGAGTTTCCTATGGCTGCTGTTAATAAATTACCACACATTTACTGGCTTAAAAGAACACAAATTTATTATTGTACAGTCCTGTAAAATATAAGTCTCATTGGTATAAGGTCAAGGTGTCAGTAGGGCTGGTTCCCTTCTGGAGGCTCTAGGGAAGGATCTGTTTCCTCGCCTGTTTCAGCTTCTAGAGGCCTCCTACGAATGTAATGCTGATGGTCCCCTTTCTCCAACATTGAAGCCAGTGGTGTTGCATCTCTCTACCCAGTCTTAAGTAGTCATGGCTCCTCTGACCACAGCTGGAAAAGGTTCTCCCTTTTTAACCCATATGATTAGATTAGGTCCACCTAAATAGTCCAGAACCCTCTCTCCATCTCAAAGTCCTTGACTTAATCACATCTGCAAAGTCTCTTTCACCATGTAAGGTAAGAGATTCATAGGTTCTGGGATCAGAATGTGGACATCAATGTGGGGGGACACCTGCCCACCACAAGGACCCCACTCAGACTCTAGCTCCACTCTTAAACTCACTCCAGCCCCTTCCTCTCCTTCCCTAGGCTTGTGGGTCCAGACATGTCCTACCACCTCAGTTCCAACAGGATAAAACAATGGTTGATTAATTCCATTCAATGAATGGGAAGCTTAGGGCTTAGCCAAAAACCACAGCCACAGAAATCTAAGTCACCCTGCCCATCTCAACACACCAGTCTCTCTCCCAAAGTGGAACTAGAATTCAAATCAACACTGAGGAAATTCCTTCCCATCTGACAAATCAATGTTTAACGTCATGGTTCACTTACCATAGGTGAAGTTTCCTGGTGTTTCTCAAAACATTTGGTCCCTTCTAAGCGATGTTAGAAGCCATGTGCCAGGAAGAGGCACACTCTGTTTTTTACCCATCATGAGCCCAGCTGGCAAGAACAAGCAGGTCATCATATTGGCCACTGGAGACTTCTAGAAACACTTCCAATTCCAGCCCAAGACCCGATATGCTCTCCTGAGCCCTCCACCAACCACGTGGGTAGACTCACTGCACTGTGGAACACCAACAGGCCCTGAGCAGTGCTACCAACTGTATTTGACTGGGAAGAGACCCCCAAGTCTGCACGTACAGCAACAGTTCTCAACTGGGGGTGATTTTGCCCCCCGGGGACATTCGGCAAGGTCTGAGACATTCCTGATTATTATGACCGGGGGATGGGGGTTAAGTGGGGTGCTACCATGGGGGGCACCTAATGCATAGAGGCCAGGATGCCACTAACAGCCTAAAATGCACAGGACAACTCCCAGACCTAAGTTATCCAGCTCAAAATGCCCAAAGTGCTGAGGTTGAGAAACACCAGTCTAAACAAGTCAAAAACAAGATGGTAATTCTCCATTTGATTTGTTCAAACTATTTTGAGATAAATGCTGTTGGCAATTTATTATCAAGGAAACTGAGAAAGGGGGTTTTCAGGGGTTCATGGCATTTTAAATACCGGGATGGATGCTGGTTAATACACACTTCCTCAACATTCTCCTGTTTATTCACCTAAATAACAAGGACTCAGAAACAGATACATGACCAGCCAAGCTGGTGGCTGAGTGAGTTCCCAGAAGGTGGCTTAGCTGTCTGACGGACACATGCAATAAATAGCTGAACAGTGAACAGAAACTGGTTTTCTCCCTAGTGCTCTGGAAAACCCCTGAATAAGGTTACACTGGGACTTTGCTTATTGAAACTTGTCTTTATAGATGGTGCCAACCTCAGCTCACGCCGTGTTCATCCTAGCATAGCTGCAACCCGTGTTCACTTGAGCAACACGCAGGTGTCAGACCAGGAAGAGGGAGGGTACCAGGCACTGGGCTGGAGTGAATCTCAAAGCAAACCCGGCCCTCGCCTCAGGGAACTTACGGTCTACTGAGGAAGACAGAAATTGCATAATTAATTGTACAATTACTTATTAAACTGCAACTGTGATATCGTTCAGAGGAGAAATACAGAGAGCTTATAAATGGAGGGGCGTGCTGACTTAGTCTAGGGCTGGATGGGGAAAGTGTTCCTGCAGGGTGGTGTCTGAGCTGAAATGTGAAGGGTGGAAAGGAAGTAACAGGGTGAAGAGTGGTTAGCATTGTATTAAAAATTAATACAAGAGATTCAACATGCAAATAATAATAACTTCAAAAAAGTTGGCAGGAGACAATGAAGGAAGAATAAGAATACGAATAAGAATAAGAATAAAAAGAAGAAGAAGAATTTTCCAGAACTGAAAAATATGAGTTCCCTTATTGCAAGGTCACATCAAGTGCCAGCTACAACAAGGTGCAACATTGGGCAGTTTTTAGCACGAGGGATATAGAAATAACCCTAAAACTTCATTGAGGTAAAATAATACAAAAGTTTGTAAGTATGAATATACTCAGATCTTTATACTGTAAAACTGAAGATAAAGAGGCAACGGAAAAATGTTTCCAAATTATAAGTGATAATCATCTGTTTCAGGGATGATGAAATGTTATAAATTGATTGCTGTGATGATACCACAACTCTGTGAATATATTAAACATAATGAATTATATACTTTCAATGAGTGAATTGTAAGTTATGGGAATTATATCTCAATAAAGCTGTTAAAAATTCTTAGGGAAAATTATTTCCAAACTACCAATCAAGGGTGATTGAGGTCAACAAAAAATGCATTTTCAGGCATACAAGGAATCCAAAATTCTACCTCCCGAGCTTCATTTCCAGAAGGCATGTACCACGAAAATAAACAGCAAAACAGAGAAACCTGGGATCTAAGAAATACAGAATACAACTCAGGAGAGATAGGAAGAGAATTCCAATAGGCATGACAAGAGCAATGTAATAAGCTTGAAAAACCTACAAATTCAGATGCCAGCAGAGGCCAGATGGCTCCAGGAGGGATCTCTCCAGGAAGGAAATGAAAGAGTGAATTGTTGATATTATGGACACATTCAGAGCAGATTTTCAGGTCTATCAGGCAGCTTCGGAATGAATTAGTGAGAAGTACCTTGAAAACCAAGGAAACCATTAAAAAGAAGTGATTATTAGCTCCAGTAAAAGCAAAAAAGTTCCACAGGAAAGGAAAGGTAATTATAGCATACCATGTGACCCAGCTATAAATAGTAGTTCAACTATGATCTTGATGCAAAAATTAAACACCGATTTAGCTAAAATTGATAATATAACTCCTTTGGGAGGATGGGAGGAGACACACACACACACACACACACACACACAGAAAGAGACACAGACAAAGAGAATAAGTGTGGGGTGTGTGTGTGTGTGTGTTAGAGGTAGGTCAGAAAGAGATTTAAATTCTTCCCTTTCATAGTAGAAAGTCAACAGATAAATAATATAAAAGAATCAAGAAAGAGTACTAAAGCATTTTGTTCAGAAACACAGGGTTTAAGAAAAATAAAACAGAAGAAACAGCTGAAGGGTTTGCAGTAGTTACCTTGGGACACCAGGAAACAGGACCAAGGGGTATGGGGACACGGGCTACTATTTTTAATTATAAGTAGTGCTATTTGGCTTTTTAAACTATACACGTGATTTGTTAATTAAAAAATAAACCCCCCTATTTCTCTCTTTCTCCTTTCTGCTTCACTCCTCTGGCACTTTCTCAATTTTTCCACCCAGTTCAGGGTAATTTTCTTCCAACGCATGCAATTCCAATGAATTGAGGCAAATTTACATCTTGGTTACAAACAGAAAGCAGGATTAAAAAGCAGAGTTTCTTTTTTCTTTTTCTTTTAAGAGTTCGCATTTTACTATGTTACTTTGGAGAGAAAGTCAGTGGAATTTTACGTGAGCAAAATTGGAAAGCATTTTGCTTTTTACTTCCCGTTGCCCGCCGTGTGTTCTAAATGTATTGCCAACTGACTACTCTGTTGGCCACACTAATGTTATTTTTCAGGTAGACTTTAAAGAAAAATCGGAGATCAGGAGGTTATTTAAAAAGAAGAAAAATAACAACTGCTTTGAAACTTAGCAAAGATTTTAACTTTTAAAAATGCTTAGAAATACCATGGGTTCAACATTCCCTCAACCTGGATGGGAGCTAGCGAAGAATGAAAAGTCTCCCCGCAAAAAGAGAGGCCTTGGTGGAAAATAGGAAGCACTCCACCAGGCATGAAAGATGGTATCAAGGAAGCAAAACCCACACCAGGAGAGCTGAACGTTCTCAATCTCAGCTGGAGCAAACAATTCCTGGTGCAGGATGGCATCTTGGAAATGCACAGGAGAACTGGGCTCGAAGACTCACCCGGCCACGTACTAACCGTGCCGCCTCTGGCCTTTGCAGTTCTTTCCAAGAGTAAGTGGTTAGATACTAACTGCCAAGGATGCTGTAAGGAACAAAGTTAACACGTATGATGCACTTACTACTGAAGCAGCTCAACGCGCGGCAGATATTTTCATCGTGACTGTTTTGGAAGGAAAGGTGACATCTTCCAGCGCTGAATGACATGAGGCAGCAAGGACTCAGGTGCTCGACTGACTGCCATTTGCCTGACCTAGTGGAAGGGGAGGGGCCAATGCAGAAGAACTCACACCCAGAGGAACATGTCTTTGCCTGTTTGAAAGCCCACTTTGCTCCCAAATCAAAACTACGAAACACAGTTTGGAAATTTCTGCTGAGATGGTTGGACACCTACCAGATATCCCAGGAAGACTAGAAGCTTCTGGGTAGAGGATGATGATGGAAAAACTTCAACTTCCGGACCTACGTTGTGCCTTAACCACAACTGAGAAGGGATTTCATAATGTGGAGAATCCACTGGCTAGACTTCATGGAGGCCTCTCACACCATGTGTTCTACACAGATATTCAATGTGTATATATATAAAGGAAAGAATCAATCTGAAAAAAAAGAAATGAACGAACTCAAAAACAGAAAAAGAGCAGAACTAATAATGCCAAGGAATGCTTGCTCTTTAAAAAAAAGAGGGAAAGAAATGATAGACAAACCACTGGGTAACATAATGAAGAGAAAGAGGAAATTCACAAATACTTAAAAATAATAAGGAGAAAATAATCACCAATCAGAAGAAATTAAAAGAATCTGTAAGACAATTTTGTTGAATCAAATACAAATATTTTTGAAAACACGTATTTTCTAGGACTTATCAAAACTGATGGAAGAGACAGAAAATCTAAACAGCCTGAGTACCACAGCAGAAAGAGGGCCAGTCATCAAAAGCTCCCTACCATGTGTTTGTTGGCCATATATACACAACTATATATAAAATAGATAACTAATAAGAACCTACTGTACAGCACAGGGAACTCTACTCAGTGCTCCGTGGTGACCTAAATGGGAAGGAAATCTAAAAAAGAGAGGATATATGTATACATATAACTGATTCACTTTGCTGTACAGAAGAAACTAACACAAAATTGTAAAGCAACTATACTCCAATAAAAATTAATTTTTAAAAAAAGAGCTCCCCTGAAACCACATGCCTGTATGTATTCAAAGCATAGGAAATTTTATACCAAAGAGCAACAAAGATTGCTCACAGAAAGGAAACTTTAGCCTAATGTCACATCTGAATATTGATGCAAAAACCCTAAATAAAATATTAGCGAACAATACCATTCACAATTGCTCAAAAGAGATGAAATTCTTAAGTATAAATCTAACAAAACCTGTACAGAACTTGTATGCTAAAAATTATAAAACACTGATAAAAGAGACTGAAGAAGATCTAAATAAATGGGAAAACACTGTGTTTGTGGATTGGAAGACTCGACATGGTAAAGTTGTCGATTCTCGCCAAGTTGATACACAGTTTAATATGATTCTTATTAAATCTCAGTAAGACTCTGTCACAGATATAAACAAGGTGGTTCTAAAATTAATATAGAAAGGCAAAGGAACTAGAATAGTTAGGACAATTTTGAAAAAGAATAATATGGGAGAAATCCATTTACCCAGTTTCAAAACAGTGTATAGCTATAGTAATCAAGACTGTATGGGACTGGCAGGGGGACAGACACATAGATCTATGGAAGAGAATGGAGAACCCAGAAGTAAAACCATACAAATATGATCAACCAATATTTAGCAAAGGTGCAAAACCAGTTCCATGGTGGAAGGACAGTCTTTTCAACAAATGGTACCAAAACAATTACTATAGATCTATAGGCAGTTATATATCATTAGGTTTACAAGATATATCATTAAACCTCACTAAACCTAACACTTTATATAAAAATTAACTCAAAATGGATCATAGATCTAAAACATAAAACTATAAAACTTTAGAAGTTAATAACGGAGAAAATCTTTGGGATCTAGAGCTTAGTAAAGTGTTCTTAGAAATGACACCAAAAGCACAATCCATAAAGGAAAAAAATCAATAAACTGGACTTGATTGAAATTACAAACTTCTTCTCTGAGAAGCCAGTGTGAAAGCCAATATTAAGAGGATAACATGGGGCTTCCCTGGTGGCGCAGTGGTTGAGAGTCCACCTGCCGATGCAGGGGACACGGGTTCATGCCCCGGTCCAGGAGGATCCCACATGCCACGGAACGGCTGGGCCCGTGAGCCTTGGCCGCTGAGTCTGCGCGTCCGGAGCCTGTGCTCCGCAACGGGAGAGGCCACAACAGTGAGAGGCCCGCCTACAGGCAAAAAAAAAAAAAAAAAAAAAGAGGATAACAGATAAGCTATAGACTGGGAGAAAATATTTGCAAACCACATATCTGACAAAAGGCATATCTAGAACTGATAAAGAACTCTCAACACTCAAAAGTAAAAACACAAACAAGGCAGTTAGAACATAGACAAAAGACACAAAGGGACATTTTACTAAAGAAGACATACAGGGGACTTGCCTGGTGGCGCAGTGGTTAAAAATCCGCCTGCCAATGCAGGGACATGGGTTCAAGCCCTGGTCTGGGAAGATCCCACATGCCGCGGAGCAACTAAGCCCGTGTGCCACAACTACCGAGCCTGCGCTCTGGAGCCCCACGTGCTGCAACTACTGAGCCTGTGTGCCACAACTACTGAAGCCCACATGCTTAGAGCCCATGCTCCTCAACAAAAGAAGCCACTGCAATGAGAAACCCGTGCACTGCAACGAAGAGTAGCCCCCGCTCACCACAACTAGAGGAAGCCCGCGTGCAGCAGTGAAGACCCAAGGCAGCCATAAATAAATAAATTTATAAAAAATAAAAATAAAAAAAGAAGACATACAGATGGCAGATAGGTACATGAAAAGATGTTCAGCATCATCAGCTATTAGACAAATAGAATAAAGACCATGATGAGACATCACTACACACCTATTAGAACAGCTAAAATAAAAAATAATGACAAGACCAAATACTAGAAAGGATGCAGAGCAACTGGATCACATACATTGCTTGTGGGAATGTAAAATAACACAGCCACTCTGGAAAATACTTTCTTACAAAACTAAGCATGCAATTAACACAGAAAATTACTGAGGAAAAAAAACACCCATTTTTTTAAAAAACAAAAAACAATACAAAAAGTTAAAAGGGATAGCTGAACAAATGGAAAAGCCAATGCCATGTTCTTACATAGAGGAAGACACTCTGATCTTAGGGATGCCAGTCCTCCTGCAATTAAGTAAGGCATCCCCCTCTAACATATCACCCGAAATTCTTTTGGGGGCTAATTTGGACTTATTGAAAAATTCATATGAAAAAAGAATATGGCAAGAATAGCCAGGAATATTCTGAAAAGATTAATAATAAGCAGAAAGAACTAGATCTAAGAAATAGTAAAGCAGTACAGTACATGCTGTAATAACTATACAGCAGTTTGGTACTGGCATATAAAGACAGCAGTGAGACGGAATGAAAAGTCCGGAAGTAAACTCCATAGAAGACAGGAATTTAGAGTATCTTGTTGGGGGCACTTTAGTTGGTGTCTTAGTCCCTAAATTAGGCTGCTGTAACAAAACACCACAAACTAGGTAGTAATAAACAACAGAAATTTATTTCTCACAGTTCTGGAAGCTGGAAGTCCAAGATCAGGGTGCCAGCATGGTCAGATGAGGGCCCTCTTCTGGGTCACAGACTTTTTGTTGTGTCCTCACATGGTGGAAGGGGCTAGGGAGCATTGTGTGGTCTCTCATAAGAGCACTAATCCCAACCATGAGGGTTCCACCCTCATGACCTAGTCATCTCCCAAATGCTCCGCCTATAAATACCATCACATCAGGCATTAGAATTTAACATGTAAATTTTGGGAGGACACAAACATTCAGACCACATTAGTTGGAGATAATATGGAAAATAAATAATGTTGGGACATCCTAATGGTCATTTGAGGGTAAAAAGAGTTTGATTTATTACATATACCCTACATCAAGATACATTCCACATGGTTTAAAATGTCAATGTAAAATTTGAAATCATAAAAATACTAGAAGATAATATGGGGAAAATTACTTATACCTTCAGAAGGGACAAGGTCTTTCTAAGCATGATATAAACCTTAGGAGACTGATTATGGTAACCATATAAAAGTTCAAAATTTTTGTACATCAAAAGGTCCTCTAAGCAAAGTGATAAGAAAGAGGATAATTAGGAAAAGCATGAGTAGCTCAAATCACAGTCAAGGAACTAATTTTGACTGGATGTATGTGGTAAGATCTGACAGTGCCCACTGGGGGTCTATCACACTGGAGTTTCATGGCAATTAGTCTTGCTAGTCAGATTCTTCTCTCCCTCCACCTCGCAAGAGATAGAATCTCCTCAAATCCTCAAAAACCACCACCATCAGCCTCAGCACATATCATTTGATGCAGCAAATGAGCATTCATCAGCTAAAAGGTCGCTAATAACCCACACCCTCTGTTGAATAGCACTGGGTGTTGTCCACTTTCTCATACAAGTTGGGAAAGCACTATTAAATCCCTTTTCAGTCAGAGAAACAAGAGTCCAACAATCTCTCCTAGTTTTTATGCCAATTTTCTGTTGGAAGCTGGCAGCGTTTGCTTCCTGTCCATCACCTCCTTGACAGAGCTCAGCAGCCTCAAATCCTGGCTGTGGCTGAGTGATAACTCTGGGCAAGACCACTACTCCCCAGAGTCTAACTTTTGTGGCTTCTAAAAACATTTGGGGGAAAAAAGGTTTATCTTTGCCCTACAATAAGCACGGGCATGCCTAACACTCAAGAACGTTAAGTGATACTGACTCTGGTTCTCTCCTTCTCTCCCACCTCTGTCTGCTGGAACCACAATCACATGGTTAAATGGTTCTGCCACATTCTCAGGGCAGACACATCTTAGACACTGAAAAACCAACCCACCGATTTATTGGATTTTTCACTTTGGACTGGTTACCATGGCTATTTGAGAATTCAGACCATAGGAGGGAATGTTATAAACTTAGAAATATTGTCTATTTTCCATTACCTCCAGTACAAATTGTCTACCAGGGAAAGAGGAGGGAAATGCCACTTTGGGGGCCAAGTCCAATAAATCTGGGTGAAGGGGGAGGCAGTTCCTAGTTAAGAAGCCCCACTGCAGAGAACTAAAGAAAAAAAAAAAGGATTTAACGTCCTCCAAATCTAAAAGAGACGCTTGAAAGAGCAGGAAGAAAGGAAACAAAGAAATGGCTCACAGGAATCCTAAAGAATGCAGAGGAGAGAATTGGCCCTGCTTCTGTTCAGTCATATTGTGCGTGGAGCATGATGGTCCACAGCTGGATGTCTCCACCGGGGGTTTGCACCAGAGAGGGGACGGGGGGCATCCAAGGCATGCGAGGGCTTTTGTGGGCTGTGGGTACTTTTGCCTCTATTAGTTTTCTATAGCTGCTGTAACATTACTGCAAACTGAGTGGTTTAAACAGCATAGATTTGTTAGCTTATGATTCTGGAGGTCAGAAGTGCTGAAACCAAGGTGTCAGCAGGGCTGTGTTTCTTCTGGAAACCCTAGGGGAGAATCTGTTTCCCTGCCTTTTCCGGCTTCCGGAGGCGCCCACATTCCCGGCTCGTGGCCCCTTTCTCCATCTTCAAAGCCAGCAACAGCGGGGTTCTTCTCACACTGCCAGCTCTCTGGTTCTCTCTTCTCCTCCCTCCTCCACTTTTAAGGACCCTTGTGAGTACATCGGGCCCACCCGGATAATCCAGGGTCATCTTTCTGTTTGAAGATCAGCTCATCAGCAACCTTAATTCCATCTGCAACCTCGAGTCCCCGTTGCTACAAAACCTAACATATTCACTGGTCCTTGGGACCAGGACCTCAACATGGAGGAAGAAGAGGCCCCTTCCCCCATTAAAACAAAATTGTTTTTAATCATATTTTATGACTGCATTGGTATAAAGGTGAATATATTAACGTTATATATTTTCCTCGACCTAAAAGTTCATTTACTTTCTCCAGATTATAAAAGAAGTTCGACACTTTCCTGGGCCCCTAGAGGTCACAAGGCCCCAGGCATCGTGCCTGCTGTGTCTGACAGCTAGGTCAGCCCAGGGGCAGCCATGCTTGGAAGAGTGAGGAGAACACCCAGACCACCCACGTACGCAGGCCTCCATCTCTAAGACCACGCAGAGGGACGAGGGCCGTTGGGGAGAGACCGTGGTCTGAGCGCTCCAAGAGCGTTGGCTGGAGAGAGGAGAGACGGATGGGGGAGGGGGGAGTTAACACGTGAGCAGTGCCCTCCACCAAAGAAGGGGAGGAACCTGAAGAAAACAGCAGGAATGACAGACACTTGTAGGGTACGCACCACGTGCCAGGGACTCTCTTAACTGCCTGATGTGTATTCACTCATTTAATCCCCACAGCAATCCAGGCACTATTATCATCTCCATCTTATAGATGAAGAAACAGAGGCACAGAAAAGCTCAGAAACACACCCAAGGCCATGCAACCAGGGAGTCTGGAATCCCAGCCTCACTCTGGAATCTGCACTCTGATCCGCTCGGCTGTACCAGGTGAGGACCTGGACATCTGAACAGGAGGGACACCAAAGGAATACGAGAGCTGCGTCCCCACAGGATGTGGCTTCTTTTCTCCTGGTGGTTATGCACTAAAGAGCCCCCTATGGTGGGTAGACACTGGGAAGGGGGTGGGGGCCGTCCAGCCTCAGGAGAGGGCAGTATCAGGACATGATCTGAGCCGTTCTGAATGATGGAGTAGAGGGTGGGGATGGCAATCCTGGAGACCTTCCCCGTGCAGTGCACTGATCTAACACTGAGGATTCAGTGGCAAACCAGAGCCAGGCCCTGTCTGCTCCCTGGGGGTGACACCAGTGCAAGTACAAGCAAATAACCAGGGCATCAAATAGGGCCAGGTGAGGACACAGAGCGACTGAGAGTGGGCTTCAGAAGGCTGGTCAGAGAAAGCCTCTGAATGCAGGGAGGGTTGCGCCTTCAGGCAGAGGAAATGGCAGGTGCAAAGGCCCTGAGGCAGGAACATGCTTGCTTATCTGCAGAACAAAGAGAAGTCTCCTGGGCTAGGACTGAAAGAGCAAAGGGAAGCAGGTCAAACAGGCAGTGGGAGCCAGTCCACACAGGCCCTGTGGGTGCAGGCGTGGGAGCATTACGTGAGCCAAGCTGGAGAGGGAACAGAAGAGAAGAAGGGTGAGTGCACCCAACAACCTTCCGGAGGGTTTCCTGGGGAGTCAGAGCCAGGGGACAAGGACCCTGGAATAAACCCGGGTGGAAGCTTTATCTCCACAAAAGAGTTCTAGCGTTGTTTCCTTTCCAGAGATTTTACCTTCTGAGAACTTATTCCTTAGTCACTGGCACCCAAAAGACCAAGTATGAGCCATACAGCCAAAGGGAGAGCTTTATTCAGTTTCAAATAACTATGCCTGCATTGTGGAGACATAACACAAAGTGAAGAAATGACTGTGTGCCTGGCCTTCTACTTGAACTTGGAGATGTTTTCCTTGAAACCCCTCCATTTTAGGCAAACTCAGCAGTTCAAAAACTGACAGTTTTCAAAGAGGTTCGAAAGGAGTTTGGAAACGTCTGTCTCGCCCGCCCTCCACAGGCGTCAAACATTTCGTTTTGCCAATAACGGGGGAGACGCAGCAGGACACGTGCTGAAAACACACGCACGCTCTCTCCCGAGAAGACGAGTAGGTGACTTATGAAGCACCAGCAGCCTCCCTTTCAGCCCTGCTCCCAGGGGCCGCCGGGTGTCCTCCACACTCCTGGCCCAGCCCACCGCCCCTTTCCTCTGCGCCCTGGCACGCTGCTGCGGGGTGGGGGCCCAGACTGCCAAGGATCAGTCTCCAGGGAGTGGAAAACCAGAAGGAGTTGACGAGAAAGGGAGGGACCGGGTGGATACTTCTCACTGTGGAAACCAGAGGTCCAGCCACTGGGTGGAACCCCAGGCCAGGAAGGTATTGGGAAGGTTCCATCTCCATCCCTGGTCTCTGGACCAACATCCTCAGCCGCTTCTGATTTGCCTCTGTCTTTTCATTTCCCTTCTCACACAGACCCCACCATCTCTTCAGCTGCCTCCTGATCCCCCCTCCTGAGCTAGGGTCCAGCGCATCTTGGAGATTCTCCCAACAGGGACAGCCCTGAGCAGCCAAGCCTGCAACCCCAAGGTGCCCAGACATCTGCTCCTCTCCGGCCCTCCACACACATCCTCCCTGACCCCAGTCATCACCTCGACGGCCCCCGTGGAGTCCCCAGGTGGCCGGTGTCCTCCCCTTGCGAGTTTCTACCTTTTCTGAAGCTTCATCTTCCCCAGGGGCTCTGTGAACTTGACCTTAGCTTCTAGGGAATCAGCTCTCTGGCTCTGACTCCTTCCTGACCAGCCCTGGATCTCAGCCTCACAACCCTTCACCCTTAACACGCCGTGTCCTACCAGGTCCCGCAATGCCCTTGCCCCTGGACCTCCTCCAGCTGCACGGCCACCAACTCTCCACCGCCCCCCACAGGAGAGAAAGTGCCAACGGTGGCAAGTGGGACCATTACGATTTTATTCCATGAGCTCGGGGGACCAGCCCAGTCCTTTCTACAAAGGGACAGGGAATCTCCCTGGCCTTCTTAAGTTTCCAACCCCTAAATCTGCCTCACTCACCGTCTGCAGAGGACCTGCCTCCTATGCCACCGAGAACAGAAAACCCTCTGGTGTCAAGGCTCTGAATCCGTCTCAGCACGTGCGCCCTGACTTTCCTATCTCGGGACCAGGAGACCCTCCTCCTTCCAGGTGAACCCCCGCACCCGTGTCAGCGCCACCCATGCCCCTTAGGGACCTGCCCCATCGGCCACCTGCCCCTCCTATGAATACAGCTGTCTCCAGGAAAAAGAGCAGCAAACACGCATTTCCTTGACCTTGTCTTCGTCTGGTTTGGGTACCCCATCTCCTCCTTTGCTTCACCATCAGAATTCTCAAAGGGGAAGCCCACATGAAGAATCTTGGCTAAGACTTCGCACCAACAAACAGAAAGCAAGCTTCTTCAGGCTGGGACTGTCTTTTCCACCATCTTTGTGTCCTCAGCCACCAGGCTGGCTCACAGCACATGCCATTCATCCTGCTCTAATTAGCCAAGCTGCTTCTAAAAACTTCAGCCAGCCAGGCAAACCTTCCCCAGCCCGCACCTTACAAACCCATCAATCAAACTGCTGTTTCTCCTTAAGGACACATGTACAGACTCTCAAGAGAGCATGAGAATTGTCTTGTTTATTAAGTAAAGTTGAAAACATTTCGTTATTTTAAATTGCCTGTATTTTGCCCAAGTCATTAGAAGCATGTCTCCACCTCAGACAGAATAATTAACTTTTCAATCATCACATTGGTTATAACTGCAACACTCATAGATCTAATATACTTCCAGAAATCAGGAAAACAAAAGATTGGCTTTTACTAGTATATTAACATTTCTCTAAATTGCAATGCAGTGGGTAAGGATCGTTTATATTGGTGAAAAATATAAATTATTCAATATCATGAAAATAATTATATCTTATTACTTTCAAATAGTATGAATTCTTTGAAAATTATTACAGTGAGAATCAGAAAGTTTTTCATCAACTTGGTTAGGAACTCATCCCGGACCATGGCTAAGCGTCACGCCCTGCCGTATCACCTTTCACATCTGTATCACAGGTCTGATAACAGACCTCCTATCCCCATCCCATGACATGTACGGTGCCAATTCTAGTTGACCTGTCAATATACTGTATTCTTCCAGACTGAGAGCTCCCTGCAGGCAGGCCAGTTCCTATACAGAGTGCTTAGCTCAGCGTGCTCAATAAACAGATGGGTGAATTCATAAAAACATAAAGAGGATGCCAGGAACAAATAAGATGATGGATGTTCATTTTTTTTTTTTTTTTTTTTTGCGGTACGCGGGCCTCTCACTGTTGTGGCCTCTCCCCTTGCGGAGCACAGGCTCCGGACGCGCAGGCTCAGCGGCCATGGCTCACGGGCCCAGCTGCTCTGCAGCATGTGGGATCTTCCCGGACCGGGGCATGAACCCGTGTCCCCTGCATCGGCAGGCAGACTCTCAACCACTGCGCCACCAGGGAAGCCCAGGATGTTCATTTTAAAATACCAACCACAGGGCTTCCCTGGTGGCGCAGTGGTTGAGAGTCCACCTGCCGATGCGGGGGACACAGGTTCGTGCCCCGGTCCGAGAAGATCCCACATGCCGCGGAGCGGCTGGGCCCATGAGCCATGGCCGCTGAGCCTGTGCATCCAGAGCCTGTGCTCCGCAACGGGAGAGGCCACAACAGTGAGAGGCCCACATACCGCATAAATAAATAAATAAATTAATTAATTAATTAATTAAATAAAATACCACCCACAGAAGTTCTATAAATGAAATATATTCACAGTGTTCTGAAATATACATTGTAACTCCAAAGTGCTCCTATATCCTAACAATCAGATAGACACTACTTAGAAACAGCAACATCCATTTGGCCAACCCCCAGGAGCCATCACCCCATTTCCCTTTCCATTTCTAAAACACCACCAAACAAACTGCAGAACCCTGAGATTATGATATGTTCTGCCCATTTAACTAGAAAAAGTGAAACTCGAATTCCAACTCTGCCATCGCTTGTCTTGGGTTGAATTCTACATCTGCCTGTTACCCTGCAGGATTCAGGAAGAAGCAATCCGCACCTGGAGTAGCTGGCAGGACTGTCACTTGCAGAGAGGCACCCTCAAGCTGTTTAGTATGCTTGTTACACAGTGATACGTTCATAATGCATCCTCCAGGGGTGGTCCTGTGAGGGGTCAAGGGGAGGGCCAGGCAGGCAATGCTCTCCCCACCACCAGATTCACATGAAGCAGCCTCATCTGTCTGTATTTTCTAAATGTTTCCAGGAAAGACTTTATACGAAGGAAGGTCTGTGGCTAAAACTAAAGCTTGAAAACTACTGTTCCCTCTAGGTGCAGAGGGAAGAAAGTCCCATTTATTGAGCACTTATTACGTGCTGGGTAGTTTTAAAATATCTTAATGTGATTCCATTTCACTTTCACCACATCTTTATGAGTTAGACAGTAGTTAACCCATTTTAGAGAAGAGCATACTGAGGTTCAAAGAAGAGAAATCTCGTAACCAGGAAGAGTCAGCCACGACATTATTCCAAAGCCACATTGTTTTATGTGCCTCCACCTCTAAACATCCTTATCACTTCTCCGTCTACTCCTTCCACCTCCCCTCCCCTCCCCCCTTACAACTTAAGCCTGCTTTCAGTCATTTACACTCACAATTAATTAATAACTCATTACCATTCAGTGTGAATGACTCTTTGCCAATTTGCTACTTCCTTACAACATTCATTCCTTAAAGAATCGCTGATTGAGCATCTATGAGATGCCTGGTACTGGGCCAGGTCCCAGAGACACAGACTATCAAGGCATTGCCTCTATCAAGTCCTCACAGACTGGTGGGGAGAAATATGGAAACCAATAAATAGGAATATTAAAAGTGGTACCGTAGATGGTACCGTAACTGGGAACAGCACGGGGATAGAGGCCCTGGGAGAGAGAAAGAAGGACAGCTACTGTTTTCCTTACTATTGGCATTTGGTGATTTCTGTTGTTGGCAAGCTTTCTGGTCATAGTACCTCCAGCGCCTCTGGGGCAAGGCGCTCAGATACCAAAATGTACCCTTGACTGTTTCCTCCTCACTCCTTAGTACAGAGGCCTATTCCAGGAGGTAAGATAAACTGAAACGCATCAGATTTCATTTCATTGTCCTGGACCTGAAATACATTTATACATTAAAAAAACAGACTCTTAAAAGCAATTCTATCCCTTGCCTCCCTCTTAGATATTCCTGTCCCGGGCTTAGTCAAAGAAAGATATTGTTCGACTGCAATTTCTTATTCACCCCAAACTCTCTTGTGTTTCCAGTTGAAACAGAATGTAAGCAGTGCTCCTACCCTGCTTTCTTTCTAATCCAGTAATAACCCAACTACTGCTTCTCTAATGATACTGATTAGACGGGTTAATATCCAAGCATTAAGGTAAAATCCCTGCTCTCATCCCTACGGACGACCTCAAATCAGTCTTTCTTTCCAAGTTTCTATTCTCTGTGAGCAATTCAACTTGGTTTCTTCTAAAATTCTTGCCTTTCAGAATCTACAGAGTGAAAACAATTGTTATGGTAATAAGCCGCTGATTAGAGCAAAACACACACCACAGAGCAAAAATCAGCATATGTGAACACACACGTAAGTGCTACTGAAAAGTAAAGTGAATAAAATGTGAGTAGCACAAATACGTAACCAAACGTTGTCAAAATGTACAAATTATCCCCGCTCTGGAAATTTATTTGAAGGAAGTAATTCAAAGGAAGAAAAAAGTATATAAATGTTTTCCTGTAAAATACATGATAGTAGAAAATTGAGATGGTGATAGAGGCATGGCTGAGTAAATTATAGGCTATTAAAAATGATCATTATGAACTCTGAGTAACAGCATGAAACTGTTATGGATATGTTTTTAAATTAAAAATAACAATTGCATATGTAATATGATTACAAATCTGTAGAAAAATTATGTTTGCTTAAGGACAATGGAATCACGGGTAATGTTTTTAAATGTTGTTGGAGGTTACAGTATTGTCTTTACAATAAAAAAAGGTTCAGAGGAAAACAGATGATGAGTCATTGCCTGACAACTGTCATTTTGTAAGAAAGTCCCCTTTACAGTGACAATGACAGGCAGTGAAATGTGAGCACAGATGCCAGGTTCCCTCCTCCTATCCTGGTTTACTTATTAATGTTGATCTTTCCAGGCATTAAAATGAATCTAATCAACAAAGACAGACTTTACATGGTTGCCAACTGGTAATCAGTAAAACCTGAAAGGGACCAAGACATGGGATTTGAGTGTGCAGTACAGACAGGGCAGGGGGAGGGTTGGCAGGACAGGAGGGCTCTTTGCTAACTAGGTCCACAGTCGGTTTCCTAATGTCTAAATATAAGGCATTTGTGCTCTTGGCTTCTCGGTGTAGACAGATGTTAGAGGAATTGAAAATTTCTTGTTTAAATTAAGAAAGCACCCAAGGTCCTACAGCCTCTCCTAATTCTTGCCTAACCCCCAGTCTCTGCATGTTTGCTGTCTACACAGCTTGAGCCACAGGACAACTCCACAGATAGAATCCTGCCTCTGTCGCCACCACCATCCCTGGGCTGAAGTGGAAAGGTTTTGTTTTGTTTACATATATATTTTTTGTTTATTGTAGTAAAATACACATAACATAAAATTAATCATTGTAATCATTTGGAAGTGTGCAATTCTGAGGCATCAAGTACATTCCCACTGTTGCATAACCATCACCACCATCCATCTCCAGAAATTTTCATCGTCCCCAACTAGACTCCATACCCATTAAACAATAACACCCTATCCCCCTCTGCCAGACCCTGGCAACTACCGTTCATCCTCCTTTCTGTCTCTGTGACTTTAACTGTTCCAGGAACCTCATGGAAGTGGAATCATACAGTGTTTGTCCTTTTGTGTCTGGCTTATTGCACTCAGCATAATGTCCTCAAAGTTCATGCATGTCGTAGTGTGTGTCAGAATTTCCTCCCTTTTTAAGGCTGAATAATATTCCGTTGTATATACGTACCATGAGATGAGTTTTAAGGAGCTACAGCCCACCTCTCTTGGGACTACTACTATTACTGACCCAGCCCTGATCCCAAGCTCAATTCTGAACAATGGGCTCTTCCATCTCATTCTCAGGCCCCAGACTGGCTCCTCCTTCAATTCTGGTTCTTCATTTGGGAACCTGCTTAGAGTTCATCTTTCTTCCCAGAATCTGGAAGATTCATCCCTTCTATCCCAGGACAGTGGCTGGAGACCATTACCTGTCACTCACTGCTTGTGCAGAGTTCCTACGTTAGGCTGTGTTCAGCCCACCAGTCAGGGCACCAGTAGCTCGCCCCAGATCCAAGATGGCAGCTACCTGCCTACCCTGCCTGAGGTTGACAACACCTCTGTCTCCTCAGTCTAACCCATGGATCCTTCTCTCTGCTCCGGTATCGGGGGAGGTGTGGATCCAACAGATGCACCTTCCCAGCGTGTCTACAGCAAGGCCAGCCTCCTGTCCTCACTGCAACTTTCTTCCCTTCTATTGCCTATTCCCAGATACCTCTCTGCAACTTCCCTGACCCTGTCTAAACTCTAGAACTTTAGACTCAAGGCACAGAGTCCAGGAAGCACGGGTCCAGCCACACTTACAGCCAGAGCGAGTTCCTCCCTTGAGTGATGACACCAGTGAACTTGGTCAGACGTCTGGCATCCACTTCAATCCACTGATGGAGGTCGTTCCTTCCCGCGCACCACGCCCCGTCGTAAAAATCGTTTTCATTAATACCTGCCTGAAAAGAAAGAGAGGGGTGCTCTTCACTACTACATATAAAATAGATAACTAACAAGTACCTACTGTATAGCACAGGAGACTATGCTCAATATCTTGTAATAATCTATAAGGGAAAAGAATCTGAAGAAGAATATACATATATACATGTATATGTGTGTGTGTGTGTATATATATATATATATATCTGAATAGCTTTGCTGTACACCTGAAACTAACACAACACTGTAAATCAACTATACTTCAATTAAAAAAGAAAAAAAAAGAGAAGGGTGTTCTTCAAAAAGACTCAGAATAGAAGAAAATTAAGACAAAATTTTTTATGAGATTTCGAGGAAGGGGGGTGGGAGGAATAGAAAAGAATGAGGAATTGGAAAAAAAAAAGTCGTTGTGCCCTGAACGCCTTATTCTAAATCATAAAAAGGAGTTGCTTATTATTAACAAGCTGGAAATATTTCAATATGATAAGTCCTCCTCTTGCCCAGTGTAGAAGATGAAATTTAATGAGTTCTCCTATTACTTATTCGTCCAACAGACATAGACCGTCTCCTACCTACCAGCCTACACATGCCAGGTGCTGGGGGTACAAAGGTGAATCACTCCCTCCTAGAATCTCAGGATCCAGGCAGGAAGAAAGACATGAAAATAGATGAATTAGAACACAATAGGGAATGTGTTATTTCAGGAACAGGAGCAAACTGCTATGGGAGCACTCAAGCCTAGCACAGCTAACTTGGTCTGGGGGAGACCACGGACAGGAAGCCCAAGTCAGAGATGATATTTGAACTTGGAGTTGAAGGTTAAGTTTATCTAGTGAAAATTTATTTATTAGCATTTAAGTCATTTGATGTGCCTGAGTGTCAGCTACTACTACTACCAAAGATTCCCTTGATCTGAATTTACAAGGTACGTGAAGTTTCTGTTCTGGAATTTGCCCTGTATTATTACCATGTGAAGAGACAACGCCCTGACCTAAAAAAAAAAAAAAAAAAAAAAAAAAAAAGACAAGTGAGCCAGGTGAACCTTTCTAATTTACTAAGATCTTTTCTGCATGAATCCCATTTTCCTATGGTTATTTCACAAGTGCATAATCAGATGAAAAAAAGTCTGAGTGACCGTCAAGAGATAAGAATGATAGGCCAGTCTATCTTCCCTACCTCTGAGACCTTTTCAGCTCAAATTCTTACTTGTAATGGCCAGCACTGATGGGAAACTCAGAGCTCAGCTATAGCAGAGGAACAGCTTGGCTAAGGGTCCCATTAGCGGAGCTCATCCATCACTGCACCAGCTAACATAAGGCTTGTATCAGGACCAACAGAGCATATGCATTCCCAGTCCATTCCTGAAACAATCTTGAAACAGCTTTGAGAGAATGTCAGAATACTAACATATCATGGTCTTCTAAAAGCACTGCCATCTCAAATGGAGGTGAATTAAAAAACTGTTAGTCTACAGCCTCCAGAGGCCCAAGCTCTCAGTGAACCAGCACCTCCATGTCTGATGGTACACAGGGTGTCTGCAATAAGGACCTAGAGGTGCTGCAAGGTTCTGCCTTCTAGAGCCATCAAAGAAAAGCTAAATTGTGCAAGTGTGTGTTAATGGTCCTACCTGTGCTTCAGTGCATTTTGTTGAAGTGATGGTGACTCTTAAGTATAACCTCTCATCTCCCAACATTACCAGTCAACAGGGAGATCACCATCCCAGCCTGAAGGCGATAATTACACAATTGCTCCCTTTCTTCATCTAAGGCACTTATCCCCCCAGTGGAGGAGACCTGAAACCCATTAACGACCTACAATATCACAATTCATCTTCTTTCAAGAAACCATAATACCCACTCGGTTTTTGTTGTGGTTCCTCTTTTCTCATAAACTGCCCATGAGACTGGTGCTTAGAATAGCTTAATTTATTAAAATTAACCTTCACCTTGTCTTTGCTATATGCCAAGTAGTGGCCCCGGCAATAGAAATACAAAGGTAGACAACACGGGCCGTCCTGCCTTCCTGGAGCTCAGAACAGTCAGATGGACTGAAGTCCCCTCACGGTGCTTGTGTCTTGGTCTTGGCATCTCAAAATCACCCACTGCAGAGTGTGTTGATTAAGAGGCTGTGCTCTGAAGTCCTATCTGGGTGTGCATCTCAGTTCTGCAACTTTCATACTGCATTAATTCAGGCAATTTGCCTAAATGCTCTTCTGTGCCTCCGTTACCCCATCTGTTCAAGTGACAGGATGCTGACTGTGCTTTCAACAGGGCCTGGCACTTAGTTAGTAGCATGGGCTCAAAAAGAATTGAACACTCAGTAAATGCTAGTTATCAGTACACCTAAAACAATGAATATTTGGTAAATCATGGAAATATGGGTGTTTTAAGAATTATTTCATACTGTACAAAATTCCAGGGAATTGCAATACTATTCCAGTTAACTGGTGTCACATTTTCTATAACCTCAAATATTCAGAATAGAGTTATAAAATCTGAAAAAAGAGGAGGCCCACTGTCTAAAGTTCTTAACAGGAGTCCATGTTGCCCCCCTCCGAGGGATATTTGGCAATGTTTGCAGTCATTTTGGCTGTCACAACTGGGGGAGGTGTGTGCAACTAGCAACTAACAGATGGAAGCCAGGGATGCTGCTAAATAAACATTCTACAATGCACAGGACAGCAACACCTCCCAAAGAGCTGCCCGTCCCAAAATGTCAATCATGCAGAGCTTCAGAATGCCAGCTTATGGGCTAAGCAGACAAGAAAGAGCTGCCACACAGCCCAGGATGTTTATCCCTACAGGATCATGAAAGCTTGGAGCAGCTGTCCTCATGTCATTTGGCCAAAGTCTACTGACTGGTATCTGACATTCAATTTACAGTTCCTGTTTTTGCCAGTCTGGATATTTTGCTTCTGCTGCCAATCTCAGTTCTTCTTGAGCACCCCAGACAGTCAATTAAACGTAATAAGGTGTCAGGAGATTGAAGAGCCCTTCCTGAAGCTGACTCTTTGGGAAATGACAGCCACCTCTGCAAAATCAATTATAAATTTATAAAGCAAGCATCTGGGAGAATTCAATGAAAAAGGAGGTACCAGGCCCAGAGATGTCACCAAATTATACCAGAGTGCCAAAAATGATATCAGTAAGACGTCTGCTACTGTAGGATGTGCTCCACAAAAATGAGGCAGAACACCAAAAAGAGGAAGATATGAGATCCAGAAAAAAAGGGTTCTGACATAGGAGGGACTTCTCAGAATGATGGTGAAGAAGTCCCGAGATACTAGTGATGTAAAAGACCCAGAAAGCAACCTATTCAGAATACAGCAGGTCAAAGGGCTCCCGAAAGAACATCTACAGAAACACAAAAAAACAAAAGTCAGACTAAACATCATTGAACAGATCTGACCTTACAGAAAGTTATATTGAAGGGTATTTTACAGACCCAGACTATTGCAGGGTGTGGGGAGATGTTTTTAAAAACATGAGCAATTGCAGGAGAACAAAAGGTTGTCAAGAAATTATATAAAAGAAATTATTTCTTGGCTCAAAACTACAATAATTCTTGGCTCAATAGTAAGCAATATTTATAGTCATAACAATGAAAACCTCAAGTGTAAATTTATCCAAAATCTGAGATGCGATTTTATTGGAAAGATTAAAGAGGGGTAAAGGAGTGATTTTAAAAATGAGCTGAAATTATCATCTTCTGTAATAAGAATTCAAAAGATAAAGTCCCAAATTTATATAAACCAATACATATCAATATGTGCATATTATTTAGAAATTAAGATTTAAATGTCCAAAGAAACAATTTAAAAGAGTTGGAAGTAGTTGCCCCATTCATAGCATTCAGGGGCAGTCAGGGGGTGGGGTGGAATGTGGAATGCCTCAACAGGAACTACTGTTTTGTTTTTGTTTTTGTCTTGTACAACTTTATTAGGAATAACTGACAGATACAACTGTATATATTTAAAGTGTACAACATGATGATTTGATATGCATATACATTATGGAATGATTACCAAGATCAAGATAATTAATGCAGTCATCACCTCTAGTGTTAACTCACTTTTTTGTCTGTGCGGTGAGAATGCTTAAGATTTAACTCTCAATAACTTTCAAGTATTATACAATACTGTATTATTAACTATAATCACCATGCTATATGTTACATCCTTTGAACTTATTCTTCTTATAACTGAAAATTTATACCCTTTAACCTACATCTCCCCATTTCCCCTCCTGCTCAGCCCATGGCAACCACCATTCTATTGTTTATTTGTTATAATCCTTTAATGCTTTGATTTCTTTAACTACTTGCTCATAAAACTGATTAAAATAAATTTGAATTTTAATGAGGAAAGGAAAGGAGATGCACAGATATAAATAGTAACTGATATACAACCTACTTTAAAAATTATTCTTGACTAGGCACTCTGATCTGAAGTGCCAATGAAACTAGACGAAGCACAGAGAAAAGAAAAAGAAAAGCAAGCTGCAAACCCTCTGAAAAAAATGCCTCTGCACCTCTAGCTTGTGCGGAGGTTGGTGTCTTCAGTGGAGTCTCCTACTGCAGGGGGACCTTCAAGATAGCGGAGAAGTAAGACGTAGAGATCACCTTCCTCCCTACAAATACATCAAAAATACATCTACATGTGAACAACTCCTACAGAACTCCTACTGAATGCTGGCAGAAGGCCTCAAACTTCCCAAAAGGCAAGAAATTCCCCACTTGCCTGCCATGTGGCTGACAGGGTCTTGGTGCTCTCGCCTGGTGTCAAGCCTGAGCCTCCAAGGTGGGAGAGCCGAGTTTAGGACATTGAACCACCAGAGGCCTCCCGGCCCCACATAATATCAATCGGTGAGAGCTCTCCCAGAGATCTCCATCTCAATGCTAAGACCCAGCTCTACCCAACGGCCAGCAAGCTCCACTGCTGGATGTCCCATGCCAAACAACTAGCAAGATGGGAACACAGCCCCACCCATAAGCAGAGAGGCTGCCTAAAATCATACTAAGTTCACAGACACCCCAAAACACACCACCGGACACGGCCCTGCCCACCAGAAAAACAAGATCCAGACCCACCCACCAGAACACAGGCACCAGTCCCCTCCAACAGGAAACCTACATAAGCCACTGAACCAACCTCACCCACTGAGGGCAGACACCAGAAACAATGGGAACTACAAACCGGCAGCCTGCGAAAAGGAGACCCCAAACACGGTAAGTTAAGCAAAATGAGAAGACAGAGAAATATGCAGAAGATGAAGGAGCAAGATAAAAACCCACCAGACCAAACAAATGAAGAGGAAACAGGCACTCTACCTGAAAAAGAATTCAGAGTAATGACAGTAAAGATGATCCAAAATCTTGGAAATAGAATGCAGAAAATACAAAAAACGTTTAACAAGGACCTAGAAGAACTAAAGAGCAAATAAGCAATGATGAACAACAAAATAAATGAAATTAAAAATATTCTAGGGGCTTCCCTGGTGGCACAGTGGTTGAGAGTCTGCCTGCCGATGCAGGGGACACGGGTTCGTGCCCTGATCCAGGAAGATCCCACATGCCACGGAGCAGCTAGGCCCGTGAGCCATGGCCACTGAGCCTGTGCATCCGGAGCCTGTGCTCCGCAACGGGAGAGGCCACAGCAGTGAGAGGACCGCGTACCGCCAAAAAAAAAAAAAAAAAAAAAAAAAAATACTCTAGAAGGAATCAATAGCAGAATAACTGAGGCAGAAGAATGGATAAGTGACCGGAAATAACTACCGCAGAGCAGAATAAAGAAAAAAGAATGAAAACGATTGAGGACAGTCACAGAGACCTCTGGGACAACATTAAATGCACCATTTTAGGGGTCCCAGAAAAAGGAGAGAAAAAGAAAGGGTCTGAGAAAATATTTGAAGAGATCATAGTTGAACACTTCCCTAATATGGGTAAGGAAATAGTCAATCAAGCCCGGGAAGTGCAGAGAGTCCCATACAGGATAAGTCCAAGGAGAAACACGCCAAGACACATATTAATCAAACTACCAAAAATTAAATACAAACGAAAAATATTAAAAGCAGCAAGGGAAAAGCAACAAATAACATACAAGGGAATCCCCATAAGGTTAACAGCTGATCTTTCAGCAGAAACTCTGCAAGCCAGAAGGGAGTGGCAGGACATATTTAAAGTGATGAAAGGGAAAAACCTATAACCAAGATTACTCTGCCCAGCAAGGATCTCATTCAGATTCGATGGAGAAATTAAAACCTTACAGACAAGCAAAAGTTAAGACAATTCAGCACCACCAAACCAGCTTTACAACAAATGCTAAAGGAACTCCTCTAGGCAGGAAATACAAGAGAAGGAAAAGACCTACAAAACAAACCCAAAACAATTAAGAAAATGGTCATAGGAACATACATATCGATAATTACCTTAAATGTAAATGGATTAAATGCTCCAACCAAAAGACACAGACTGGCTGAATGGATACAAAAACAAGACCCATATGTATGCTGTCTACAAGAGACCCACTTCAGACCTAGGGACACATACAGACTGAAAGTGAGGGGATGGAAAAAGATAATCCATGCAAATGCAAACAAAAAGAAATCTGGAGTAGCAATTGTCATATCAGACAAAATAGACTTTAAAATAAAGACTATTACAAGAGACAAAGAAGGACACTACATAATGATCAAGGGATCAACCAAAGAAGAAGATATAACAATTGTAAATATTTATGCACCCAACATAGGAGCACCTCAATACATAAGGCAAATGCTAACAGCCATAAAAGGGGAAATCGACAGTAACACAATCATAGTAGGGGACTTTAACACCCCACTGTCACCAATGGACAGATCATCCAAAATGAAAATAAATAAGGAAACACAAGCTTTAAATGACACATTAGACAACATGGACTTAATTGATATTTATAGGACATTCCATCCAAAAACAACAGAATACATTTTCTTCTCAAGTGCTCATGGAAAATTCTCCAGGATAGACCCTATCTTGGGTCACAAATCAAGCCTTGGTAAATTTAAGAAAATTGAAATCGTATCAAGTATCTTTTCCAACCACAACACTATAAGAATACATATCAATTACAGGGGAAAAAACGTAGAAAATACAAACACATGGAAGCTAAACAATACGCTACTAAATAACCAAGAGATCACTGAAGAAATGAAAGAGGAAATCAAAAAATACCTAAAAACAAATGTCAATGAAAAAGCGACGACCCAAAACCTATGGGATGCAGCAAAAGCAGTTCTAAGAGGGAAGTTTATAGCAATAAAATCCTACCTCAAGAAACAAGAAAAATCCGAAATAAACTCCCTAACCTTACACCTAAAGCAATCAGAGAAAGAAGAATAACAACAAAAAAAACCCCAAAGTTAGCAGAAGGAAGGAAATCATAAAGAACAGATCAGAAATAAATGAAAAAGAATTGAAGGAAACAATAGCAAATATCAATAAAATAAAAGCCGGTTCTTTGAGAACATAAACGAAATTGACAAACCATTAGCCAGATTCATCAAGAAAAAAAGGGAGAAGACTCAAATCAACAGAATCAGAGATGAAAAAGAAGTAACAACTGACACTGAAGAAATACACAGGATCATGAGAGATTACTACAAGAAACTATATGCCAATAAAATGGACAACCTGAAAGAAATGGACAAACTATTAGAAAAGCACAACCTTCCAAGACTGGACCAGAAAGAATAGAAAATATAAGCAGACCAATCACAAGCACTGAAACTAAAACTGTGATTAAAAATCTTCCAACAAACAAAAGCCCAGGACCAGATGGCTTCACATGCAAATTTTATCAAACATTTAGAGAAGAGCTAACACCTGTTCTTCTCAAACTCTTCCACAATACAGCAGAGGGAGGAACACTCCCAAACTCATCTATGAGGCCACCATCATCCTGATATGAAAACCAGACAAAGATGTCACACAAAAAAAGAAAACTACAGGCCAATATCACTGATGAACATAGATGCAAAACTCCTCAACAAAATACTAGCAAACAAAGCACATTAAAAGGATCATACACCATGATCAAGTGGGGTTTATCCCAGGAATGCAAGGATCCTTCAATATACACCAATCAATCAATGTGATACACTATATTAACAAATTGAAGGAGAAAAACCATATGATCATCTCAATAGGTGGAGAAAAAGCTTTCGACAAAATTCAATACCCACTTATGATAAAAACTCTCCAGAAAGCAGGCATAGAGGGAAACTTTCTCAACATAATAAAGGCCATATTTGACAAATCCAAAGCCAACATCTTTCCCAATGGTGAAAAACTGAAACCATTTCCTCTAAGATCAGGAACAAGACAAGGTTGTCCACTCTCACCACTATTATTCAACATAGTCTGGGAAGTTTTAGCCACGGCAATAGGAGAAGAAAAAGAAATAAAAGGAATCCAAATACAAAAAGAAGTAAAATTGTCACTGTTTGCAGATGACATGATGCTATACATAGAGACTCCTAAAGATGCTACCAGAAAACTACTAGAGCTAATCAATGAATTTGGTAAAGTAGCAGGATACAACATTAATACAAGAAGTCTCTTGCATTCTTATACACTAATGATGAAAAATTTGAAAGAGAAGTTAAGGAACACTCCCATTTACCATTGCAACAAAAAGAATAAAATACCTAGGAATAAACCTACCTAAGGAGACAAAAGACCTGTGTGCAGAAAACTGTAAGACACTGATGAAAGAAATTAAAGATGTGCACTAATATTGTATCCTGCAACTTTACCAAATTCATTGATTAGCTCTAGTAGTTTTCTGGTGGCATTTTTAGGATTCTCTATGTATAGTAACATGTCATCTGCAGTGACAGTTTGTCTCTCGTAACATTCTTTATTTTAAAATCTATTTTATCTGATATGAGTATTGCTACTCCAGCTTTCTTTTGATTTCCATTTGCATGGAATATCTTTTTCCATCCCCTCACTTTCAGTCTGTATGTGTCCCTAGGTCTGAAGTGGGTCTCTTGTAGACAGCATATATATGGGTCTTGCTTTTGTATCCATTCAGCCAGTCTGTGTCTTTTGGTTGGAGCATTTAATCCATTCACGTTTAAGTTAATTATCGATATGTATGTTCCTATGACCATTTTCTTAATTGTTTTGGGTTTGTTTTTGCAGGTCTTTTTCTTCTCTTGTGTTTCCCACTTAGAGAAGTTCCTTTAGTATTTGTTGCAGAGCTGGTTTGGTGGTGCTCAATTCTCTTAGCTTTTGCTTGTCTGTAAAGCTTTTGATTTCTCCATTGAATCTGAATGAGATCCTTGCTGGGTAGAGTAATCTTGGTTGTACATGCTTCCCTTTCATCACTTTAAGTATATCATGCCACTCCCTTCTGGCTTGTAGAGTTTCTGCTGAGAAATCAGCTGTTAACTTTATGGGAGTTCCCTTGTATGTTATTTGTCGTTTTTCCCTTGCTGCTTTCAATAATTTTTCTTTGGCTTTAATTTTTGCCAATTTGATTACTATGTGTCTTGGCATGTTTCTCCTTGGGTTTATCCTGTATGGGACTCGCTGCACTTCCTGGACTTGGGTGGCTACTTCCTTTCCCATGTTAGGGAAGTTTTCAACTATAATCTCTTCAAATATTTTCTCTGGTCCTTTCTCTCTCTCTTCTCCTTCTGGGACCGCTATAATGTGCATGTTGTTGCGTTTCATGTTGTCCCAGACGTTTCTTAGGCTGTCTTCATTTCTTTTCATTCTTTTTTCTTTATTCTGTTCCACAGCAGTGAATTCCACCATTCTGTCTTCCAGGTCACTTATCCGTTCTTCTGCCTCAGATATTCTGCTATTGATTCCTTCTAGTGTAGTTTTCATTTCATTTATTGTATTGTTCATCTTTCTTTAATTCTTCTAGGTCTTTGTTAAACATTTCTTGCATCTTCACGATCTTTGCCTCCATTCTTTTTCCGAGGTCCTGGATCATCTTCACTATCATTATTCTGAATTCCTTTTCTGGAAGGTTGTCTATCTCCACTTCATTTAGTTGTTTTTCTGGGATTTTGTCTTGTTCCTTCATCTGGTACATAGCCCTCTGCCTTTTCATCTTGTCTATCTTTCTGTGAATGTGGTTTTTGTTCCACAGGATGCAGGACTGTAGTTCTTCTTGCTTCTGCTCTGATACTGTCCTTTTTTTAAAAGCCATTCTAGTGTCTGTGTATCACACCTCGTTGTGATTTTAATCTGTATTTACTTGATGACTAATGATAAAGAGCACTTTTTCTTATGTTTATTGGCCATGATATTGCTCCATAACCATAGCAGGGCTCCAGCCACAGTGGCTTTGCTTTAGTTCCTCAAATATATCATATTCTCTCCACCACAGGGCCTTTGCACACACTGTTCCGTTCAACCTGGAATTCTCTATCCCCTCTGCCAACTCTTCATCTGATAAACTCTTAACTTCTAATCCTGCTTCAAATCTTGTAGCCCATCCCCAGGAAAGCCTTCCAGATTTCTAGATTGAGGCAGGTTTGTTGGGCATAGAGAACCATGGTGTTATGGGTTGGATTATGTCCTCCAAAAAGATATGTTCAAGCCCTAATCCCTGGAACCTCAGAATGTGAATTTATTTGGGAATAGGGTTGTTGCAGATGAAATTAGTTAGGCAATGATAAGGGCCGTAAACCCAATGGCTGGTGTCCTTATAAGAAGGGGAAATCTGGATACCGAGACAGACATACGGAGAGGAAAGATGATGCAGGAGCACACAGGGAGACCGCCCATGACCACAGAGGCAGAGACTAGAGTGATGCCACTACAAGCCAAGGAACATCCTGGGCTGCATGGGGACCAGAAGCTGGAAGAGGCAAGGAAGGATCCTTTCCTCACAGCCTCAGAGGGAGCTCAGACCTACAAGCACTTTGATTTCAGATTTTCAGCCTCTGAATTGTGAGAGAATAAATTCCTGTTGCTTTAAGCTGCCCAGTTTGTGACACTTTGCTATGGAGGCCCCAGGAAACAAGTGCACCTGGTCCTCTCCTTCTGCGTATTCATTACAGGTTGTAATTGGGCATTCACCTGTGAGATTTTTTTTAATAATTTCATTTCCCCATTACATTATCCAAGGCCAAAAAAAACATCAGAGGAGGCATCCTTGACTCCTCTTTTTCTCACACCCTCTTCCAAACTTCATCCACTTCATCACAAAAGCCTACTTTCAAAATATCCAACATCCAACCACTTCTCACCACCTCCACACTCCTGTCTTGGCCACAGCCAGCGCCTCTTGTCGGGGATGCTGAGGTCACCCCCTGCCACACCAGCCTTCTGCTGCTCCTTGGCAACTGGTAATGCCTGGCCTGCTGTCGGTGCAGGACACTCAGGCCACTCCCACTGCCCAGATGCTCCTCCCACAGCTACTTGAGCCCCTGCTAATCCTTAAGCCAACTTGGAACAGATATTACCTCCCAAAAGCCCAGACCTTGATCACCTTTAACTATAACCTGCCCCTTCCCCAGAGCCAGCCCTACTGACCCCAGTGTCGGCTACAGGTTTGTTTTTCTTTTCTCCGACACACTTATCACCTTCTAACATTCTATAAAAATTTTATTACTTTTCTTGCTTTTATGTGCCTCCCTCCCACTAGACCATAAGCTCTCAGATGGCAAGGATCTCTGTTTTGGTCACTGAGGCATCCCAAGCATCTAGGACAGGGCCCAGTACACAGGAGGTCCTCCATAAACATTTGCTAAAAGATCAGGGACTGTTTCTGGTTTTGCTCATCATCGTCTCCCCAGGACTTGTGATTTTTAGTGCCTGCCTAGCACCAATAAGGTCCCCAGGAGGTGGGGTTTTTAATGAAATGAATGAATACAAGAAAGAATCTGTTCTGACCTTTCTTTCCCTCCTCCCTTCCAGTCTTTCATACTCTCCACACAAGTCTTCTCTGCTTGTGCAGTGTGTGCTGTGTTCACTGGAGCCCTAGCTCAGAATGACCTGCACCCCTGACTCTTAACTGTACACGTCCAGGAGACAGTCTGGCTGGCCTGCGTGTGGCTGGGCAGACAGCCCAGAGGGCCCATCCCCACGAGGCACCATTTGAGAAGGCACAGTTGGGTTGTGCCAACTGAATGGACACGAGGTCCCATGGGGGTGACTGCTGACACCCCTCAGACTTCTCTGGGTCCTGCCAGGATGTGGGCCTGGAAGGTACTAGGGGATGCAGAAGCCAGTGGTCAAGGAGACGAGTCAGAAGGTGGGGTGCCGGGGGAAACCACAAGCTAGTGAATACACTGAACCTTCTCGTGGGCACCTGAGATGCACCGAAAGGAGCACGGAAAACCCTACAGCCGGAGAACTTCAATCTGAGCCTCAGCTCTGCACTTACTGGCTGTCAGGTTAGGGCAGGTCAGTGAGCCTCTGACTTCAATTCCTTTTCTCTAAACCAGAGTTTCCCTCTGAATATGCTGAAGATGAAATGAAATATTAATTTAATGAAATTTAGTAAAATAGTAAAGAAAAATCCACATGGCAAGCGGAACGGAGTCCACTTCTGCACCAGGGAGTCGGTGCTTCCAGAATGGCCTGGGATCCAAAGGTCAGGCGTCTCTGCTACTCGGGGCTCCCTTGTCCTCGTCGCCCTGGTCTGTTCCTAGTTCTCACCACACTCGCGTTCATGATGCTTCCGAGAATGAGACCAGCACGTCAACCTCATTATGGCAAATTCTCACTTTGAACTTTCCAAAAGTCATGATTTAAAATACTCACTCCTGCTATTCCCATAAAAATCCTAATACCCCAAATTCCAACATCTTGGCATCCAAACACTGTGTTCCAGACTGTTTCTTGAAGCCAGATGCGGAATGAAATCCCTTTATCGGAACAAGCACAACATTCCTGGGTTTGGAAACTGTCCCCACTGTGATGATTTCTGCCTCTGCAGCACCCAGCACATAAACAGCCCCCAGTGAGGGCTTGTCGAGTCAGAGCAAGGGTTTGTGCAGCCAGAAAGAAATGGGAGGCTGACAGGCAGAGAACTGGGATGGTGTGAAGGAACAGACAGGCTTTGGGGTCAGAAGACCTTGGATGCAGATGATTCCAGCAACAGGCAGGAGTGGGGGAGTGCGGGGTGACGCCTGAGAAAACCGTGCTGCCCTGGGTGGTCCCCATACACTTCCCACCCAGATAAACGTGGGGTACCAGGTGTCTCAGGGCCAAAGAGGACAAGGGGACAGATGTGTGGGATGTGCCCATGCTCGTGAACTTCGACATCAGGATAAAACTTGGTTCAATGTTCTATAACCGACTCCCTGTGGGTATATCTGAAGCCACGGGCGTTGGCCATCTTCATGGCTTACACCTCATTTCAGGTAAAAAGATGATCAGGTCATTGGCAGTGGATTCTAATATCAGCATCCAGGTGCTCTGTAGAATTTATTGAATGGAATGACTTACAAGTGGAGCTGTGTTTCGTTCCAGTGGTGCTGAGAAATGGTTCAGACAGATGCTATTATTATAACCAGACATTTCCTCATCAAAGAGGGCTAACACACGTTGAGACAAGTCGTGGGCCACAGAGAGTCAAATAATGGTGACCAGGCATTGCAAAGACATCTGCAGGTGTTAATACCCCATGTTTTTTCTTGCAACCTCAAAACACCAGCTCTTTCTTTAAAACTCTGATCAGAATATCAACTCTCTTACATTCCCGATGATAGGCAGGAATCACGGTGACATCCTGAGGTCCAGCCAGGCTCTCAGTATTTCATTTCTTCCGGTCACATGTCAGGCTTATACTTACCATAACGTTAGAGTCTTAAGAATGAAATCGAAACCCAGCCCTTTGAAATGGCAAGTGCTGCTATAAACTGCTCAAGCTCTGCAGCTAAGGGAGCATCCAACATCACAATGGTGGTGGGATAAATCACTCAGAGAGTAGCGCTGTCTCTGACTCCACCTTGCTGAGTTTATGAGCCACAGAAAATCTCTCAGGGTCCTTAGAGGATTCTGCTGGGACAGGAGAGGTGATGAGCTGTCCGTAAATGACCCACCTGAATACAGCAGTACCTCCTAAAACCAATCAAAGGCAAACGCTCCAAGTGTGATTTTAGAGGTCATTACTGAAACTTTCTCTCTGAGACCTGGAATGTTAATTTCCAAGCTGCCTGTGACTGGTCCCAGAGCAGAAGAAGCCAATGATTGTTTCTAAATGCGATCATAGCCTCACAAGTGAGTTAGTATAAAAGGATCCTGGGCACACTGGCAGAATAATCCTAGGTGAGAGGACAAACCTTTGCTACCCTGGTGAACTGGACGTCTCCCTTGAATTCCTGAAGATCTCTCTTGTGCCAGTGTGCCAATGAAACGTAAACCAGGGCTTCTCCTCCAAGCCGATATTATTAAATTGACACAAGCAAAACTCCACTTGCAAAAAAGAGAAGTTATAAGTTGAGTTATAAGGTGCTTTTAGTCTTTCAAAGTCTTATGCCTTAGCACAGGGAGATCAGCTCAGTGCTTTGTGACCACCTAGAGGGGTGGGATAGGGAGGGTGGGAGGGAGGGAGACGCAAGAGGGAAGAGATATGGGAACATATGTATATGTATAACTGATTCACTTTGTTATAAAGCAGAAACTGACACACCATTGTAAAGCAATTATACTCCAATAAAGATGTAAAAAAAAAAAAGTCTTATGCTTAAAATGAGGACAAAGACTGCTATAGACTGAATACTTGTGTCCCCTCAGTATTCATAGGTTGAAACCTAATCTCCAAGGTGATGGTATTAGGATGTGGGCCCTTTGGGAGGTGGTTAGCTTAGGAGGGTGGAGCCCTCTTGAATGAGATTAATGCTCTTAAAAAAGAGACCCCCGCAGAGCTCCCTCACCCCTTCCACCACGTGACGACAAAGGAGAAGACAATCATCTATGAACTTGGACTTTCCAGCTACCAGAACTGTGAGAAATAAATCTGTGTTGCTCATAAGCCACCCAGTCTAAGGCATTCTTTTATAGCATCCCCCAATGGACTAACACCGAGACAGGTGTTTCTGCTATAATGTGGCAAATGCAGTTCAGTCAATGCACATTGTCTGCAAAATCTTGCACTTATAAAATCCAAGTTCACAGGAAAAATAAGGTTCAAAATCTATGCAGCTTTGTAATCAGAAGAACAACAACAATAACAAAAATCAGTCAATTCCAAAAAAATCACTACTGGTAAGGAGACACGTGACATTGATTTAAAACAATTTTTTTAATACAGCTGTCATGATAGAATTTGACCTTAAAAAACCACAGTTAAGGCAGGATGGTGGAAGGGGGTGGAAAGAAGAATGGAGGCTGCTGGGTTGTGAGCAAATGGGCAAAGGACCTGAGCGGTAAGCATCCTAGGACAGGGCACATGGCCACCCTCAGCCAGAGCACTGCAGAGGGACGAGCACCATGGACAGGACTGAGCTCTTCGGAGGCTTCTGCCCGCAGCTGTGTTGATGGTCCCCTGGGGTCAGGGCTGCTGCCTGGTCCCACAAAACACTGATGTACTGGCAAAAAGGGTACATGAACCAACACGACTTCTGTGCCACAGTGACGTCATCCCATACTCACCAATCACGTGTGAGCAAACTTGCAATAACAAAACACCAGGACGGCCAACCTGCCCGCACCAACCCCATCCACCTCGAGGAGACTTCAAGGCGGCCACGGTGCCCTTCGCATTGCTGCAGCTCCCCAGGAACATCTACGAGGCACATACGTATGGGCAGACACAGTGCTGACACAGTGTGGGAATCTCAGAAAAACAAGATTCACACGACCTGGGGAGGGTGACCCATGAGTAAATCAATGTGAGATAAACGTCAGTAAAGAGACTTGCGCATGGTTTAATAATCATCTGGAGATGCCTAGAACACTTTAGCTGTTGGTTGGGACAGTTTTATGGGGTCGTTTGGAGCAATAGATCCAGCTTTAAAGCAGCTTGGAGTCACATCCTGCCTCTCCTGGGAAATCTTAACAAAGTTCCTCTACCGATCCATGCAGCTGTTTTCTATAAGACAGAAGTAATAATAATAATAGTCCTTGTCTCACGCCAAGGAATAAATGAAATAATGCAGGTGAAGCATTCAGCACAGCACCAGTAACTATCAGAGCTGCTTCCAGCTCTCCTTCTGCTGGAGACAGAGGCATCTGGAGGAAAGGGAATAAACAGGAGCTTTTCTTCTTGGCTCTGTAAGGGCCGTACAGTTCCGGTACATAAAGGGCACTTTGCAATGGTCGGGTGAGTGAATGGATTTTAATGGGCATGAACGTGGCATTTGAGAATTCCTGAGGATGACTCTCTTTCTTCCTCCTTTTGATCCTCACATTCCGAGAAGTTAGCAAAGGTGAGCATCTTGCCTAAAGCCTCTCAGCTCGTTAGCAGGAGGACCAGGGAGTAGGCCGAGCCTGAGTTCTGGGTGGACCACAATCATGCCTGCAGAGCCTGACCAGCAAAGGGCTGGACTGACCTCGCTCACATCCTGCACTAAATGCATTTAAATACGGTTTCTAGGGCTTCCCTGGTGGCGCAGTGGTTGAGAGTCCGCCTGCGGATGCAGGGGACACGGGTTCGTGCCCCGGTCTGGGAAGATCCCACATGCCGCGGAGCGGCTGAGCCCATGAGCCATGGCCGCTGAGCCTGCGCGTCCGGAGCCTGTGCTCCGCAACGGGAGAGGCCACAACAGTGAGAGGCCCGCGTACCGCAAAATAAATAAATAAATAAATAAATAAATAAATGAATGAATGAATACTGTTTCTAATTCCAATACCTTGCTGTTTCTCACACATAAAATTCCATTAGCTTGACAAGACTACCAAATACTCAGATGTGAGACAAGATGTAGTTATGTTTAAACTGCATTCAAACTGCATGTGTGGGAAGATGCATTTTGGGGCACCTGTGGCAGTGGAATCACACTTCACGTGGCACCAGTTCTAGAAAGTGGGACCCACCAACGGGTGCCCTTAAAGCTACCGAACACTTTAAGCAGAGGAGTGAGAAATTCCAGTAAATGTTTTAAAATGAGAAATCATCTAATTTCACTGCTCAAGGAATCCTGTGAGTGCTTGGAACTCCCATGTTTCTGATGAGGCAGCTAAGGCTCAGAGACATGAGATAATTGTTCCAAAAGTCCCGAAATCTAGATGTGTCAAGGTCAAGGTCTGAACTCAGCCTGCCTGACTGGACTGCATGCGGCGTGTCCACTCTGCCCATGGGAGTCCCAACTGGAAGCACGTGACCCCCATCCTCTGCCCCCGGCCCACATATTTAGGACTAACTGGGCCTCTCCATTTCTGACCGGAAGTGTGGATAAATGTGAACACTTCCTCTTTCATAAAGGATAACTTCATTTCTAGAGAAAGAATCCAAGGCCTCAGATGACAGATCCACTAAGTAATGCAGGAAGCAGGCCTGTAGACATTTGGATGTAGCCCTGCTCAGGTCTGACTTTATTTACTTGGAGGACTGCAGCCCATGATAGATGCTAGAGGCACTCGGATTATCAGCAGGTACTCCTGTCTGCACTTTGAGAGTGCATCCTCGGGTAAAACAGCGTCCAGCTGTACACATCCAAATGTTTCTTAACAGCTGTTATTAAAAAGGGAGAAGAACAAATATTTTTAAACCAACTTTAGATTTCATGAAAGTTCGTTCTGAAAACGTTCTACCTGAATTCTTCTGAACTGAAAAGTGGTTTTGGTTGAGTGGTCTGAAAGTCTACTTGATGCGGTCAAGAGGAGGGAAGAGATGCTTGGAGTCGGAGCTCTGCTCAGATGTTCCCCTGCTGAGCCCAGGGGCTCCCTGGGAAGGGGTCTCATCCACTCTTGTCCAGTCCTCAGCACAGCGGCTGCCCGCAGCACGTTTACAGTGACAGCTGGGGGAATGAGTCGTCAGCTCTGCCGCTTGGAAGCTGTGAGCCTTGAGTGCAGCCTTGACGACTCCATGTCGTGAGCATGAAAGGACTACCTTCCTCCCCGGAGGCTCGCTGAGACGGCACATGTGCCAAAGGGCTTGGAAACCACACAGTCATGGATCAGGTAGGGAAAGAAACTAAAATATTAGGGGACCACATTCTTGGAGAACCACATAGGATGGCATGGGATCAAACGCCAACCTGAGAAGGGGAGGATCAGCTGGAACCAGAGCAGGAGGGAAAAGGCACCCGAGATGCGTTGGCAGAAAAACACCCCCTCCCCAACAAAGATGTCACGTGCTAATCCTAGAACCCGTGAGCACTCGAAGTTATGTGACAAAGGGGAATGAAGGTTGCAGATGCAGTTAACGTTGCTTGGGATGGGGAGATGGTCCCGGGCCATCCAGGTGGGCTCAATGTACTCATAAGAGTCCTTAAAAGCAGAAGAGGGAGGCAGAAGAGAGAACCAGAGAGGTGGCAGCCTGAGAAGGTCTCAACCTGCCATCGCTGGCTTAGAAGAACAAGGAATATGGGTGCCTCTAGAAGGTGGAACAGGGTAAGAAACGATTCTCCCTGAGAACCTCCAGAAAGAACACAGCCCTGCCGACACCTCGACTGGAGCCCAACGAGCCGTCTATCCTCCAGAACTGTAAGAGGATAACCCTGTGCTGCATAAGTGGCTACATTTACGACAAGTTGTGAGAGCAGCACAAGGACGTGATGTCATGGCTGAACCACGGTTTACACTACTTGGGCAAAGTGGAGGGAGGGGACGTTGCAGGCCGGGGACCTGCTTGGGAAAAGGCCTGCAGCCAGGAAGCGCACGGTGCACGGAGGGAGCCTGGAGGAGCCCACCTTCCAGAAGCAGGACCTTGACAGCACCGAGGGCCAAGGTTACGGAGGCCTTTGAGCCTCAGGGAGGGAGGCCAGACACGATGAGTGCCACGAAGGGTTTGACCTGGCAGAACACAACGGAAGGAGCCACAGAACAGCCTGGAAGAAGCAAGTGTGGCAGAGGTGAGAAGCATCAGCAGGGAAGCAAGAGAGGACAAAGGCCACTGCCAGCCCACGGCCGCAGCGGCGGCCGCAGCGGTTCAGCCTTCTCTCCCGCCCTTTTCTCACAGATCCATCACATGGAGGTGAGCTGATCTGGGCCCAGGAAGCAGCAGCATCCTTTTTACAAACTAGTCTCTGGAGAAGACACGTATCCTGAGTCTCAGGGCTCATTCTCTAAAAAATGCAGATTCTGCAGCAAGGCCCTCCCCATCGTGAGAATCAGAGCTAATTCGTGTTAAATGCCAGGCACGGGGCCTGCCCCGAGCTCAATGAACCATCGCTGTGTCTGTGGCCAGAGCAACTAGCCCTGCAGTCAGAATCCTTCCCACGGCGCCGGCGCCTGTACCTGGATGTTGAGTCTCCCCCGATGCGCCCCCAGGCCGTAGCGCTTCGAAGTGGACGCGTGGAGCTGGAAGTCTGTGATTTTTAAGGTTTCCAGACCAAGAGGCGGGCAACCTGGAAAGGACAATGCTTATTAAAAACAAGGACAAATGTTGACAGAAACGAACTTCTGGTTTTCTAAATCTGGCCACGTGCTTCTCTGTCTTCCCCCTGAACTCCCGCTCAGCACGGCAGCCCCACTCGCTGGTATGCGCAGCGTTTCCGGACCAACACTGTCGATTCAACTGTTGACATTATGCCAGTTTTCCTTCTTGTCGGCATTTCCTTTCTGGATGTTTCTGCCCTGATATTCCTTCTGTCTGATGCTGTCCATGCTACTGTCTGAGGCTGTTTCCAATTAAGGATCCTTCCGCAGTGTGACTCAGCCAGGGAGCGTTACTGGTTAGAAATTTCAGAACGATTCCATGGCTGAGCTCTGCAAATTCATCAGAACTTGTTGATTTTGCTTCAGCAACGCTTGCCTTTGTATTGTGAATACTAATGAGCAGAGCAACAGAAAACCACAAACAAACAAACAAACAAAAACTATTGTCTTCCATTCCTGGCAAAACTGGTAATTTTGAGAATGGCTACTCAACACAGTTTTGTCCAAGCTGCCCCTGGAATAAGACGCTGGCACTTGGGCAGGCCCTTGGCCATCATCCCAATCCAGCCCATCGTCCCTATGGATAAGAGCTTTAACAGCAGCCCTGGGGCTGGAGCCCAGGCCTCCTGACTCCTGGGCTGCTATTCTCACCACCCACCCTACCATGGGGCTGGAAGTCTCCAAGTGATGCTATCTTCTTCAAATCTGGCCCTGGAGAAAGAAAACAAACACTCGGGAGGAGAAGTGAGCAAAATTGACTTCTGTGAAAAATCCTTAATGTAACGGAGGCAAATTTTAAAAGCCCTGTGGGTCACTGCTGAGATGGAAGTGCCCCTGGGGACCCCTGGGATACCTGGGGACGTGAGCGTGTCTGTCCATCCACAACAAACCCCTGCAGGGAAAAAGCCCTTCTGGTCCTGGGAGGCTGGAGGAGCCTGGCGAAACAGTGCCCGCAGGGCATGCTCTGTGGGCACCAGGTAGAAAGTCTGTCCAGGTGCTGCAGCCAGAGGAATTCAGACCTGCCAGGACCTGAGACGCCATCAAGTCCTCCCCTTGAGTTCTCAGAAGAGGAAACCGAGGCCCCGAGACTTGAGGTGAACCACCCAAGGCGTCCCTGCCAGCGGCAGAGCCACGTCTCAGATCTTGGTCTCCAGATTCTCAGCTCCGGGCTTTCAAACGATGCCACGCTCTTCCCTGCCCACATCTGCCGGGAGGCTGCCTGTACTAGCACAGGGAAGCAGAGGTACTGGTGCCTAGTGTGGTAAAGAGCACAAGGCAGGAGGTGACAGTTCCACTGGCACTGGCCTGATGCTGCCCCAGGATTCGGAAGCCTTCAGGTGGCCTCGTGATCATTCTCAAGATTTTTGGCAGGTCTACTCAATGTCCAAAATAAGCAAAATAAGCTGCCTCTCCTCCTTGGGCTCACCCGCAATGTAGAACAATACCACATGGGAAAGAAAATGACACAGGATGATTAAGAAACCTGGCCAGCTCTCGAGGCCACCTCTTTTTTTTTTTTTTTTTTTTGCGGTACACGGGCCTCTCACTGTTGTGGCCTCTCCCGTTGCGGAGCACAGGCTCCGGATGCGCAGGCTCAGCAGCCATGGCTCACGGGCCCAGCCGCTCCGCGGCATGTGGGATCCTCCCGGACCGGGGCACGAACCCACGTCCCCTGCATCGGCAGGCGGACTCTCCACCACTGTGCCACCAGGGAAGCCCGAGGCCACCTCTTGGTCCTTGAGGGGACATCTGCAGAACTTCAGCCACTCAGCTGCTGCCTGGACTTTGACACAGTGGGGGACTGCTGCTACCATAGCCCCAAAGGCAGTAAGCCTAACAAAACCCACAGAATGAATGAGCCGTCTCAAGGAAACCTCCGTATCTTCAAAACGGGAACTCCAGAAGGGCAGAGAGGATAGGAAGCAGACAAGCGGCCCCATCCCAGCCACAATTCCCGCCTTGTCCATGACTTCCAGGAGATAAGAGACAATCACACTAACACGAGGCTTCTCACTGGCAACTCCTGCATCCAAGGGCTGAGGGAAAGAAATGAGAATCTAGAGCCCACTATCTGTCAACAGTCAAAAGGGCATCTTCAGACAACTGCTTAGAAGATTTACCCCATTCCCATCATAACCTCAGATGCTTGCTGAAAATACTGCTGGAATAATGTGCCCCCACCACACACACCCCCCCCCCCACATGGTACAATAAGAGCTGAGTGTTCTGTGCAGTGACTCCCCCCAAAAGGGCCCAGTGCACTCTACCTGCCAAAGAACTCCAAAAGCAATGCAAAGTTGAAGCAAGAAGCGAGAATTCCTTTGGTTTTAAATTCTCAAAGATACATCTGTCCAGAGAGCAGTCAGTCATGACACCGTCTCCCAACAGGCAGGACTTTTCTCCATCTTTAGAAAATATTACTCAGGAAGCCAGGGGTGCTGCCTCGAGGATCAAATAAATGGAGGAGACACAAGTGTTTCAAAGCTTAATTTAAATCTCCACAATCAGAAAGTCAAAAGGCCAGGCAGAGTGATCGCATTATCACTGGAGCGTGATACGTTGGTATTATAATCAAGAGTATAATGTCAATTGAGGAGATAATTACTAGGTTGAAGGAGTGCTTGGAGTCAATGGGAGGCTCACTCCCAGCTCTTCACCCCTCCCCTGTGTTCTGAGTCCCCAGCCAGGCTGCACTGAGGTAGTAGCTCTGGCAGTAACTCAGCCAGGACTCAGCTCCTGGGCTAAGCTGTTCCAGCAGCAGCCCCTGAAGAGCCCTGGAGGCAGCTCCCTGCTCCTCCTCCAAAAACAAACAAAACCCTCAAATCACATTTTTGTTATTTCTAAGAGGAAAAAGACTCTAATCCTGAGAAGCATGTGGGTGAGGAGAACATGAAAAAAAATGTGTGAAAAGAACACTTCAGGAAAATATTAATTAGAGATGGGAGATGTGTCATAATCTGGAGGAAAGCCTGACAGTCGCCAAAGATGACTCGACTTTCCTCTTCCAGGCAGCATGGCTCCTGAGAACACGCTGTGCTGAGCGGGGCACTGCTTCCCAGGCCGGAGCTCTGTTCCCAGGACGTGCGCAAAAAGGGGACCCTCTGCCTCATTCCACACCTCCCCTTCGACAAGTGTACACAGGCACACACACGTTTAATTAAATCTGTCCCTGGCCAAAATTCTCTGCATTGCAGCCACTTTACAAAATGGACATTAGCACTATGGCATATATTTATTATTCTCACCACCATCAATTACCATATGCGCATACGAGCTCTGTAACAAATCAGGAGTGCTCAGGGCATTTAATTTTGTGACCTATAAGTGACAGAGCACAGTCAGACTAGAGTGTATAAGTTGGAATTCTGAATCAGGAGTATCAATCCCAACACCCTCAATGCCCTAAATCTGTCTGCAGGGGATGCTGTTATGAGAGTCAAGAGAATCATTTTAAAAGGTTTGGGGAGGGCTTCCCTGGTGGCGCAGTGGTTGAGAGTCCGCCTGCCGATGCAGGGGACGCGGGTTCGCGTCCCAGTCCAGGAAGATCCCACATGCCGTGGAGCGGCTGAGCCCGTGAGCCATGGCCGCTGAGCCTATGCGTCCAGAGCCTGTGCTCTGCAATGGGAGAGAGGCCACAACAGTGAGAGGCCCACATACCACAAAAAAAAAAAAAAAAAGGTTTGAGGAGCAATGCAAGCAACTACCATGAGCCAGACCCTCTGAAGACACTTTGTCACTTAATCTTCACAAGAACCGTGAGAGATGGGCATTAGCATCCCCATGTTACACATGAACAAAGACTCAAAGAGGCTTACAAAGAGTTAAGCAGCTCCTAAGTATCTGAGTTAGAATTTGAAAAGTGTGACATAAAATCCCAGGCACAGTCTTTACGCCACCTCCCTTTGACTTGAAAACTCAACAGTGTGGTGCAAATGCAAGTTGCATGGTGGCATTTGGGGTCACAGGGAAGACAGGAAGTGAGGCTGGGACGGGGGTCACCAGTTGGCAGAGGGGAGCTCAGAGTCCAAGGTCTTCTGGCCTGCTGTGAACTCTGCTGGAAACAGAGCAAAGAATTCTCCAAGGCCTCAAGAGCACTGCCAGGGGCAAGCTCACAGCCATCCTGAACTTTTGCTTTCATGGTCGCCTATAAACCGAATAAGTCTTAGAACATTCTTTCCTTCGCCTTTCTGAACTTGACATTCCCTTGGATCAGCGAGAGTGTGAGGGCCCTTCCTGGTGCACTGGAGAGTGTCTGCAGTGGCTCTTTGCCCATCTCAGAAGTCGCTGGCTTCTCAGAGGGCACGCCTCCCTTGGGGTCTTGCAAAGGAGCTAATCCCAGCCTTATCTAATCACCCTTGGAAAGCTCCTCCCTCACTTCTGGACTCCTTCAGGCAGCAGTTCTCACCCTGACCCAACCTCAGAATCTTCTGGAGAGAAAAAAAAAAAAAGATGCCTAGAACCCCTCCCCAGAGACTCTGATCCATGGGACTGCAGAGGGGCCCAGGCCCTAGTCTAAGGCTCCCAAGTGAATCTTCTGAGACCCTGGTTGGCTGGTGCCCCTTACCTGTAACGCTACACAAACTTGGGATTCTCTTTCCCAGGCCCCAGGGGGTCAGGCAGAGGAAACTCTCAGGGAGCTGGGTATCAGCCCACGCTGGTGGAAGCCACTCATGCCTGGAGCCTGTCAGACCCTCGTGTAATCTAAAAACTCCGACCTCAGATCAGTGGTGGCCTCACATGCAAAGCCTCCAGAGACTTCATCCCTCAACACCCACCCCTGTCATCCTACCCACCCCAACCTAAGCAAAGTACAGACCACACTGTGAATGTCCCAGGGCAGCAACCATGAGTTCTCATCATTGAAGTCCCAAAGCCCAAATCGGTGTTTCCCGCGTGAATGAATGAATGAATTTGTAATACAATCCAATATAACTAATAATCACTATGTCTGCATTGTCATGGAAAATTAAGTCTGTTCTTTACATATCGCTTATAAAGACAAAAAAGGAATAATTGGTTCAAAATAGCACTTCTCGGCCTTCCCTGGTGGTGCAGTTGTTGAGAGTCCGCCTGCCAATGCAGGGGACACGGGTTTGTGCCCCGGTCCGGGAAGATCCCACATGCCGCGGAGCGGCTGGGCCCGTGAGCCATGGCCGCTGAGCCTGCGTGTCCAGAGCCTGTGCTCCGCAACGGGAGAGGCCACAACAGTGAGAGGCCCGCGTACTGCAAAAAAAAAAAAAAAAAAAATAGCACTTCTCAGACCTCAATCCCTTGCTTATCATCTCCATGAATTTTTCCAGGCACTATTGCTTAATTGATTACTATTACTTAATTTTTATTTAAGTCAAGTAATTTCAATGGAAATATGTTAATGTCAAAAGAAATCTTATTACTAGAAGATAACACAGAAAAATATATTCATGATCTTGGGGTAGGTTAAAAAAAAGCTTAAACGTGAAACAAAAGTACTAAAGGAAAATATTGATGAATGGTCTATATTAAATTTAAGAAGATCTCTTACTCTAGAGACACAATTGCTAGAATGAGAGGTAAGCCAGAGTGTGAGAAGGTATTTACCATGCATATTAATAACAAAGAACTCACATCCACAATATTTTTAAGAAAAGCAAACAAACAAACAAAACCATCCTATAAATCAATAAGAAGAGCAATGAGCAAAAGAGCTGAAGAGGCATTCACAAAAGAAGATATCGTAATGGTGAGTAAACATTAGTCATTAGCTTTCAGGAAAATGCAAATTAAGACCACAGCGAGATACCAGTACATACCCATGAATACGAATACAACTAGAAAGACACAATATCAAATGTTGGTGAGGAAGTGAAACAACACTGCTGGCACAAGTGTTAACTGGTACAACCAATTTGGAAAACTCTCTAGGAGTATTTACTACAGATCCTCACGCCCTATGCCCCAGCAATTCTACTTCTAGGTATACACGCAACAGAAACACATTCATACAAATGCCAAAAGATTCATGCAAGAATGATCCTAGCAGAACTATATGTAATAGCAAAAAATTGAAAACAATTCAAATGTCCACTAATATGAGAATGAATAAATTGTGGGATAGTCATGCAATAGAAAACTATAAACTAATGAAAATAAGTGAGCCATAGCTCTACACAACATGGATGAATCTCATAAACATAATATTGAGTGAAAGAAATCAGCCACAAAGAGAATACAATGTATGATTCCATGAATATAGGCTCAAAACAGGCAAAAATCATCTCTGACAGTGGTTATCTGTGAGCAGGAACAGGAAGAAGGCCTCAGAGGTTCTGGTCATGTTCTGTTTCTGATCAAAATGACAGTTATAATGGCGCATTCACATTATACGGGAGTGGTGTAGGTGACAACCCAGTAAGTTATATCCTTATGATTTCTAGACTTTTCTGTATGCATGGCACACTTCAATACTAATAATTTTTAACAGGCTTAGTTTTTCCTATTACATCATATTAATACCAAACTAAGTCTACTTATCCAACTCAGAAAGAGTGAAAGAGAATTATGCTGAGGGAATAAAGCCAATCTCAAAAAATTGTATACTGTATGATTCCATTTAGTTAACATTCTTAAAAAGCAAAATTATAGAAACAGGACACAGATGAGTGGTTGCCAGAAGTTAGTGACTGGGAAAGGGAGGGTGTGGCTATACAGGGGTAGCCCCAGGAAGCCTTATGGTGATGGAACTGTCCTGTATCTGTGGTGTTTATTTCCATGGAACTACACGTGCATAGGACCACGTACACACACACATGCACACCCATACACGCACATGCATAACTGGTGGGGTCCGAACATGCTCTGTGGACTGTACCAATGTCAATGGCCTGATTTTGTTATTGTACCAGTTACCCAAAAGGCACTGGAGGAAGCAGACTGAAGGGAGCACAAGACCCATTTGTTTGCAATTTCCCGTGGGTCTATAATTACTTCAAAAGAAAAAGCTTTTTGGGCTCCCCTGGTAGCACAGTGGTTAAGAATCTGCCTGCTAATGCAAGGGACACGGGTTCGAGCCCTGGTCTGGGAAGATCCCACGTGCCACGGAGCAACTAAGCCCGTGCGCCACGAGTACTGAACCTGCACTCTAGAGCCTGTGTGCCACAACTACTGAGCCCGCGTACCACAACTACTGAAGCCTGCGTGCCTAGAGCCTATGCTCCGCAACAAGCGAAGCCACCGCAGTGAGAAGCCCACGCACCGCAACGAAGAGTAACCCCTGCTCACAGCAACTAGAGAAAGCTGGCGCACAGCAATGACAACCCAACACAGCCAAAAATAAAAACAAACAAATAAATAAATAAATTTATTAAAAAAAAAAGAAAAAGTTTTTTTAAGGGATCTTAAAAGGGACAACCTTCTCATAATGTGTTCAGGGTTATTTACCATAACTCATAAAGTCGCCAGTTGTACGGAGGCATCGTAGACTTTGGGGAACTCTAGCTTAAAATTTTGCAGCCTCTCCCAAACTCATCCTAAAAAACTATGAAGAGGCAGATAAGTAAAGACTCCCAACAGTGCTTTAACCTAATGCCAGAGGTGGAAGAACATTCACCACATGTGAGTCCAATGGAGACAGCTGGGGAAAAAAATGGAGGTGACCAGAGGAGGAACAGAAAAACCCTTCACCCCTCTTGCATGTCTCCATTTTGAAACCCAGGGTCTGCAGCAACTAGAAAATTGGACATCTATCTCTAAAGCCCAGATGGGGCTTTCTGAGGTGGCTGGGTGCTCACCTCTCCCCCCAGCCAAGTTTCTACAACTGTTCGGATCAGAAGTTCTTGAGACACAACTGGACAGGAGGTAGGGGGAGGTGTGGCAGTCTGACAGTGTGGGGACAAAAGGAACACTGATAACTGCATATGAAGGTGATTATAGTTCCCCATGAATCCCGTCAGATCACAGTGTCTCAGAACCAGCAGTGAGGGAAGGAGTTCGCACCTAAGAAGAGCAATAATGTGTAAAAGATAAAAGGCTGCTAGAAAGTGGAAACTGTACTGGGGGTTTTGCATGTTGACCTGGTCAACATCTGTAGATCTGAGGAAGGGATTAGACTGTCCCCAGGGGAGAAAATCTGACTCATTCAAAGATGAGTAAAGAACAAAACATTAAAAGAGGTACACCTTCCAAAAGACTCCAAAAGAAATAATGTGATTTGATGTAATAACCAGGAAAATGTTGTTCACCCTATGTATAGTGCAAGAGACATGGCCTCTACTTGCCATGAAAAGGATATGCTGAAAAAAAAAGATAGAAAATATTTAAGATAAGCCAAACATCAAAAAAACTAAAAATCCAAAGACAGAATTAAAACCTACAAGGAAAGATCTCTTATTTTTGAACTAAGCTCTTTGCCAATGCAGTAGGGAAAAATAAATAAAAGCCTTGAAACATGGAAAGGAAAAAGAAAACTGTCATTATTTAGTGTACATTGATTCTGTAGCCAAATCCAAGTTAATGTATGAATAAATTTATAATTAATAAGAGTTTATCAAAGTTGCTGGGTATAAAATCAACATTCAACATCAACTGTACTCCTGTACACTAGCAAAAGAGAATTAGAAAACTGAAATTTAAAGCATCACAGGATGTCAATTATCTAAGAATAAATCTATTTAAAAGTGTGCAAGGCCCATGTACTGAGATATATTTTGAAAGATGTAAGAAATACGGAGATATACATGTTCGTGGATTAGAAAACTCAATATAAATATGTAAATTCTCCCCTAATTGATTTTATGGAACTAATGCAACTCTAATCAAAATTCCAGGAGAGTTTATAAAGAACTTGACTACATGGTGTAAATGTGTGTGTGTGCACACACACTTTCAGTGGGTCAATAATAACCAAAACTTTTGAAGAAGAACAAAGTTCTGTTCTATCAGATATCAAGATTTATCATAAAGCTATAATAATTAAGAGAGTGAGATATTTTATGTACGGGTAGAAAAATGAAGTAATGATAAAGAAGAGAACTGGGAGCCTGAAAACAAAGCCAAGCATATATGGACACTTGATATCCAACACTAAGGGCAGCCCTGCATAATAGTGGGGAAACAATTATTATTCCATTTGGGTTCTTACAAGAAAAATAATTAAACTGAACTTCAATCTCCTATCACAAACAAACAAAATCCATTCTAATATATAAAAACTTAAATAAGAAAGAGAAAAAAGGAATTAGAAAGCATTAGAAAGTAGTATAAAATGTCTTTATGACTTTTTAAAGAGGAATTTCTTAAAGAAATCACAAATAGTAGCAACCATAAAGAAGACTGATATATTTATTTGACTTCATCATAATTAAGAATTTCTGTTTATTAAAAGAGCCCATAGGAACAAAACTTAAGTCACAGAAGCAAAGAACATATTTGCTACAAACGCTATAAAGTCAGAGCTCATACTTAGAATGGATAAGTCTATATGAAAAACATTGAACAGGAATTTCACCCAAAAAGACACATAAATATATGAAAAGATGCTCAACTTCATTAGCAATTAGCAAATGTCCATGAAATCACAATGAGTTAACCATTATACACCCAGTAGACCGGCAAAATATTAAAGTCTGATCATACAACAGTTGTTCAGGATGCAGAGCCATGGCAGCCCCACACCATGCTGATGGGAAATCAGGATGCAATGGCCATTGAGGAAAACAACTGAGCATTTGTTCAACAGTCAAGTCGAACCCAGTCATTCCATGCCTAACTGTATGCACACCAGGAGAAACTCAAGCCCGTGGACACGAGGATGTGTGTGCAAGGACTTTCACTGGCAGCACTTTTCATAAAATATAGAAACTGCAAACAAGTCAAATGTCCTTCAACATTAAAATGGATAAAGAAATTGTTGTGTATTCCTATAATGGAATGAAAATGAATGAACCAAACAAGTAGAACACTAATAGAATGATACATGACATGACTGAATACACAAGCTATAATTTCACTTATATAAATTCCAAAAACAGGCCAAACGAACTCATTTAGAAATACAAACGTAAGTGGTAAAACTATAAAGAAAACTAAGGAAATGTTAACAAAGTTGGGATAGAGGTAACCTCTAGAGTTGAAGGGATAAAGACGTGATGGGGAGATTGACGATGATCTACTTCTTGACCCAGGTGATGGTTACATAGGGATTGGCTTTATAATTATTTGTTAACAAAACATATATTTTATGGACTTTTTCTATACGTATGTTTTATTTCACAATAAAAGTAGGAAATATTCTACACAAAGCAGTACAAGCAGAAATACTACTGCAGGGGCTTCCCTGGTGGCGCAGTGGTTGAGAGTCTGCCTGCCGATGCAGGGGACACGGGTTCGTGCCCCGGTCCGGGAGGATCCCACGTGCCACGGAGTGGCTGGGCCCGTGAGCCATGGCCACTGAGCCTGCGCGTCTGGAGCCTGTGCTCCGCAATGCGAGAGGCCACTGCAGTGAGAGGCCCGCATACCGCAAAAAAAAAAAAGAGAGAGAGACAAAACTCCTTATAATACCATACATACTCTTATCTATGATCCAGCAGTCACGATCCCTGGTATTTACTCAAATGAGCTGAAAATTTATGCCCACACAAAAACCTGCACATGAATATTTATAGCAGTTTTATTCTTAACTGCCAAAATTTGGGGGCAACTGAGATGTCCTTCAACAGATGAATAAATAAACAAATGTATGTGGTACAGCCATATAATGGAATATTATTCCATGATCAAAAGAAATGAGCTCTCAAGCACACCATGGAAAGACCTGGAGGAACCTTAAATGTAAATGGCTAATAAGTGAAAGAAACCAGTCTTTAAAGGCTACATACTGTATGATTCCAACTATATGACACTTTGGAAAAGACAAAATCTGGAGACAGTGGTTGCCAGAGGTTTGGGGGAAGGAGGAATGAATTGGATGAACACAGGAGACTATTAGGGCAGTGGAACTATTCTGTATTATACATGGTAGATACATGTCATTACATCTTTGTCCAAACCCATAGAATGTTCAACAAAAAGAGTGAACACTAATGAAAACCACAGACTTTAGTTAATAAGAAGGTACCAATACTCTTATCAGTTGTAACACACGCACCACACAAATGCAAGGTGTTACTAATAGTAGAAACTAGAGGAGGGGAGGTACATGGGAATTCTGCCCTTTCCTCTCATTTTTCTGTAAATGTGAAACTGCTCTAAAGTAAATGAACAAATAAGTTTCAAAAAAATATATGAATGGAGTGATGATACCTTGAGAAATAAAATGTATCAATATGAACTCAAAAGAATAAAAAAAACCTGATAGATCAAGAACCACTAAAGAAAGTAAAGAATTATCAAAGAATTTCTTCTATGGAAAGTGCCCAGCTCAGACGAATTTATAGCCTAGTTCTGTCACACTTTCAAGGAACAGATTATTCTATATTCCTACATGGTTCAGGCCTTTATAAAAGATAATCGAAGCTTCAACAAAAATTTTTAAATTGCTATATAGCTTCTTTAATGTCACATAAAATAGATTTTTTAAGTCAAAAAGTAGTATTAGTCATCAAGAAAGTCAATATACAATAGGAAAAAAACCCTACAATTCTCCAGGAAGATGAAAGAATTTTAAACTTGCAGGCATATGCTAAAGGGAACACTTCTTCGCTCCTGGCTTCCATGAGGAGGGATGTTCCTGAGGGGAGTTCCATACCTCTCTCTGCCACCTGACTCACCTGCCCTTGGGGGAACCTGTCTGACTGGTACACAGGCACCGATACATGGTGTGTATAGTTCAGCTCTGCCCTCCCCTCCTCCCTCTTGGAAGCAGGATGCCCTCGGGGAGCCTGGGTCCACTTTTCCGCACAGGCTCTATTCCTCTCAGGGGAGCAATGCCCTGGTCTAGAGCCGCCTACAGCTGGGAGTGGGGATGCCTGCACCTCTTGGGGTTCATTCGCACCCATTTGGTTTTCATGCCAAGACACGTCTTCCAACTCAGCCTCTATCAGAAGAAAGATGGCCAGTGCCCCGGTGAATGACTGATGGGAAGCTCATTCAATGGGACCTACTAAGGTAATAGTAACCCTTATTGAGCATTTACCATGTGTCAGCCACTGTTGTGCTTCGTTCAAGTCATCTTATTTAATACTTATCCCAATCCTATGGGCATGTCCAAGTATTATCCCCCTTGTATGTTTGAGAAAATTGAGGAACAAAGAGGTTAAACATCATGCCCAAGGTCAGACAGCTAGTGAGCCAAGGACTGGGCTTTGATCTCCACTCAGTTTGCTTTCGGAGTTCTTCACTGCCTGTATTGCAATGTATCAATAGAGGGGCCCTGTCCTTCATATATAAAGAGCTCTTATAAATCAACACACACACACCCTAATAGAAAGTGGGTAAAAGCTGATAAAAGCACAAGTTGGTATAAACTTTTCTGGAAGACAGGGATCACATCTGTGCAGTTCCTCCTCAAGGAAACAAGCCCAAGGAGTACGTGAGCAAAGCCACAGACACCAGGGTGTAGAGCAGAACTGCCCACATCAGGGAAGAACTGGAAACAACAGGAACATTAAAAAACACAGTAATAGTTAGGAAACCATCATAAAATGGAAAACAATGTTACGTAATGTTGTAAAAGAATATTTTAGGATGGGAAAGTAACAGCATATCAAATGAGAATAGAAGGTTACAAAATAAGACTAGTTCAATTTTGCAAAAAGCATGTGTGTGATCTATACACATACCTGTGATGTTGTTCTTATACACACACACACACACACACATACACACGGAGAGGAAAGATTGGAAAGACACACTCCAAAATGTGAACCATGGTTATCTCTGGAAGATAAGACTGTGGATTCCTTTCATTTTCTTCTTTGCGTTTTTATGTATCTTCCAAATATTCTACAAGGCGCATTCACTATTTTCATAGTTCAAAATGTCTAATAAAGCAGTAAAGAAATCAATTTTAAAACAACTTCCACTTCAAGTGGGTTAAATTTTTTTTTTTAAGTTTTAGCACGTGACAAGGTGAATTGGGTTTTCTGCTAAATCCATCCAGAGGCAGCAATGTAGAATAAAGACGGTCTCACACAGAAGTTTCGAGAAGATGGAATGAAGGCTGACAGTGTCACAGAACAAAACTCCAAGAGCAACAAGAGCACATGTGCTGGCCTCTGTCATGAGGATTCACAGGAGCTGCAGCACTAGAATCCCTCCTCCAATGATGGACTAGTGTGATCTTGGTCACCGAGAACCACAGCTGGGGTCAACTGGGTGATAGAAATGGATGGAACCTTTCAGTGCCACCAAACCAGTGCTACTGACACATCAGAGCTCTGTTCCCTGACCCCTTGTCTGGGAGATATTTCTAGGCCGGCAAGTCCACTGTGGCTCTGGTTTCAGACTGAGGCTTCTGAAGCCCATGGACCTGGGCTGCCCACATGGTGTCAATAAACACACTCAATGTGCCATCAACTGCAGAGGGCACGAGCCCAGGGCCCCTGATCTGACCCAGTGAAGACCCTGCCACGGCAAAACCACTGGAGGAAAAAATAAACCTCTCCAAAGTGCAAGAGGCTAGAAAAAGCTCAGGGGACACAGGTTTCATTTTAGAGATTGAAGAAGAACTTTTTAGACATGTTTGAGATGGAGCTGAAAGTGGAAGAAGTAGCAAGGATGGAGGAGCCCTGGGCTTTCCAGGGTCCACATCTTTCAGGCTTCCCAACCAAGGCTTGTCCAAGAGGGTGGTGTGATTCTGCCCCAATTGCCACCCCTCGCTTCCCCTCTCACTTCCAAAGGAATCTGAAATACAGATGTGATCCTTTATCACAGCATCTTCCAGGGCAGCTGAGACCATGTCGGCCCCGTCTCCTCCCAAATCAGGAATCTGGGACTCACTCTACTGCTCTCCACAGCTGTGCCAGACATCTGGGGGACGACCAAGCTGAGCCTCCGAGAGCCATCTGGCCCTGCAACAAGGGGCAAGGCTCACAGCAAGGGCTTGGATGAAAAGCCAAAAGCCAAACTGTCTGTGATACAAAGGAAAACCCTCAAGTTTCACACACTCACACACACACACACACACACACACACACACACAAGGTAGGTCAATCCCCAAGCACCGTACCTGGTAGAGGCCTCAAATCTCACCCAACCCAACACGAGGCAGAGTGCTGAAGGCACTCCATTCACCGACATGTACTGCTTTGGGAAACCACCCTATTTCCATGATGGCAGGAAATCAAGCTTCTTTCCTACAGATCAAAGAGCACTTCCTGTGGAGGGCCAGTCCTGCTGATCTGGGCCATGGAGAATCCACTTCAACACACATGGAACACCTGATCTCTACCCCAGAACACTAGTGCCGACACAGCACGGGTGCGCGATAAACAGGTTTGTTATTCTGGTCGAGTGCTGCTGCTACCAACGCTGGGCATTTCCTGAGGTGAATCACACAGGGAGCCTGCTCATAAGCATTCATGGCCTCCCATGTCAGAAAAGCCATGCACAGGAATCACTGTGATGTGAGAGAGGAGAGGACCAGGAGCATGAGGAAGAGATACAGGAAAGCAAAGGACAGGTGATCAGGGCAGGCTTCCGAAAGAACCATCAAGGTCTAAGGCAGAAGCCAGCAAGCTACAGTAGAACCATCAAGTTCTAAGGCAGAACCATCAAGTTCTAAGGCAGAACCATCAAGTTCTAAGGCAGAAGCCAGCAAGCTACAGCAGAACCATCAAGTTCTAAGGCAGAACCATCAAGTTCTAAGGCAGAAGCCAGCAAGCTACAGCCCAAGTGAGGGTCAAACCCAGCCCACCCTCTGTGTCTGTACAGCCCATGAGATAAGAACCGTTTTTACATTTTTTAATGGTTATTTAAGTACCAACATAATATGCTCAACTTTGCATGTTGGCCCATAAGGCGTGTAATATTTACGATCTGATCCTTTAAAAATATCTGCCAACTCCTATAACTAAGGCATGAAAAGTCCCAAGACAGCAAATAAAAGTCATAGCTAATGTTTGCTGACAGTTTACTGTGTACACTCCACTCTGCACACATTATTTCATCTCCACCAAACCCTATAAAAGTCATATTATCCCCTCTTTACAGAGGAGGAAACTGAGTCACAGAGACAGTAACTTGCCCGGAGCATCACAGCCAGCGAGGGTAGAGCCTGACCCCAAAGCTACCTCTGCATCACCAACTGAGACGCTTGCCCAGTTCCCTTTGGAGGAAACAGGTGAGTGAGCTTTCAGCACAGGGCATGTCTGAGAAACAAGATCCTGTCTGGTTGGAAAAAAAGGGAGGCAGAGGACAGGAATAAGTCAAATCATGGTGGGCTCTGAATGGCAAGCAGGGAGTTATTCTGCAACCAGTGCATGGTAAGTGACAGGGTATACGCTAAGTTCACTGCGATACTCTTTATAGCAGCAAAATATTGGAAACAACCTAAATGTCCTTCACTTAAGAGGTTAAATAAATTATAGAACATCCATTCGACAGAACACGATGCAACTTTTTTAAAAATGAGGGTTTTCATCTTCACTGTATTTGTCAGCTATTGCTGTGTAACAAAACACCACAGACTCTCAGTGGCACTTATTCCTTAGTTGTCTACAGATCATCTGGGCTCAGCTGGTGGCTCCAGGCTGCAGACTGGGCCCATAACTGCTTCACTCATCTCCCAGGCTCCTTGGATCAGTGGCCTAGATGCATGCATTCTTCTCATGGAGATGGCAGGGTGCAAGGAGCAAGTGGAAACAAACAAAGTCCCTCAGCACAGAACTGGCACCTTGTCAGTCCACCTTATTCTATTGGCCTCACTTAGGCACATGGACCAGCCCAAAGTCAAGGGGCTTTCACCTTTTGTGAAGGGAACTGAAAAGTCATATGGCAAAGGCTGTACATATAGGGAGAGGTGAAGAACTACAACAATAATTCAACCACTGCATATGCTATTATAGAACAATATCCAAGATGTATTTTGGAGACTCGCCACAGCTGACACTGATCCTTAGTCATGGTGACAGCCATGTACATAATCTCTCCCTTAAAGCTAAGATTCTCTCAGGGTGAGTCTGAAACAGGAGGGAAGGGGACTGGGCACAACCTTTAAAAGAATGACATAACCACTGGGGACATGACAAAAACTAGTTAGAACCAACTAGGTCCAAGATGGCCGAAGATTCGACTTCCAGTGGACCTTGAGCCTCATCATATGCTCACTGTAATATATTAGCTGCTAAATGACACACCCACCGGTGCCATGACAGTTCCGAGGCTAACCATAAAAGGCCAAAAAGTGGGCGATGGCCCAATTCCTGGAAATCTCCGCCGCTTCCCCAAAATAGTTGGAATAATCCTCCCACTCATTAGCCTATGAAATGACCCAGCCCATAAAAACTAACCACCCCATTATTCTGGGGCTTCTCGCCTTCTGAGATGGCCCACACTCTTGTCTGTGGAGTGTGGTCCTCCCAAAGCCCTTCTCGCCTTTTGAGACAGACCACATTCTGTCTCTGAAATGTGTATCTCTCTAAATCCACTTCTTACCTATCACTTTGTCTCTCACTGAATTCTTTCTGCAATGAGACATAAAGAACCTGGGCTTCATTAAGTCTGGAGACCAGGTCTGTCATCTCAATTAAAAGACAGTGGGTTCAAGTCCCAATCTGGGTTGTGCGGTTTCAAATCCACATCTAACACGAGCCCTTTGATGCCAGTCACTCACATAACTCGGTGTGGTTAACATCTGTACTGCCCGCCGCCCTGAAAATGAAGCAGGTGACATCTGGTCCACCTGTCGCCTTGGACACAGTGTAAGTGACAGCCACCCTCCCCACCCCTTCACTCTGCCCCAGCTCCAGCGAGGCCCCCAGCTCGACCAGAGGAGATGCTGAGAGAACGATGGATGCGGGGTCCTGAGCCTGCCCAGCTGTCCACCCGAGGCCTTGGTCTGCCCAGCGCCACCCGCAGGTGTCCCCTCCTGGTCCAGACCAGTGTTCCTAACTGCTGTGCCACCTGCCTCCTGCACATGACCTCCCCTCCTCACCATGTCGCTCCCTCCCATATTTGCATACCAGGGCCCACACAGCTTCTCTTCCCCACCACGGTTGCCCTCAATTCCGTTTTTTTTTTTTCCTTGCGGTACGCGGGCCTCTCACTGTTGTGGCCGCTCCCGTTGCGGAGCACAGGCTCCGGACGCGCAGGCCCGGCGGCCATGGCTCACGGACCCAGCTGCTCCGCGGCATGTGGGATCTTCCCGGACCGGGGCACGAACCCGTGTCCCCTGCATCGGCAGGCGGACTCTCAACCACTGCGCCACCAGGGAAGCCCCTCAATTCTGTTTTAATAGAAGAGCAATGTAAACAAGGCTCACAGGCCAAAATCACGTCCAGGGCGCTCAAAGAATCAGAGCCAGAATGGCTGCCTTTGAGACCAGGGGTCCCAACTGTTCAGACAGGGCTCTGAGGTGAAGGGTGGGGGAACAATCCTGAGTGGGCCAGGGTGGGGAAGGAGAAGGTTCGTGTGGCAGAACAGGAGGTAAGTGTGGACTTCAGAGTCTACGTGTACACACACGTGGGTACAGAAATGGGCCTTGAAAAACCTTTGTGAAAATACCTTTCAAAATTGTACCAACTTCCAATTCTGGTAATGGAGAAGTAAGATAATTCAAACCGGCCCTTGTGCTAAAGCTACGAACAAAGCTGGAAAAACTATTTTAAAAATATGTTTGAAAGCATCTAAGAATTAACAAGACAAGAAAGAAGTCTCTGGCTCAGATCTGACAGCAGCAGAACCCAGAGAGGTGAGGCCAGACTAGAAGCCGCTTTAGCCCTGTGACTTGTGATCCTGAGAAACAGCTGGTGTTTTATCAGCCTGCTGGGGTAAGGGGACAAAGAGTCATGCCCGAGGCCCACCCAAGGTGGGAGTCTCACTACCATCCATTTAGTTGAAACCCCAAAGGCCCACACTCTCAGGGTGAACCGGCAGGAACACAGCCTTAGCACCCCTTGGGTCCTCCACACACCGTCCTGATATGCTGGGCCCTCCCAAGGGCAATGTGTCCAGTGCACACCTGCCCACTTTACGATGGAACAGAATTCTCAGTTATTCAGTGATTGCAGAAGTTCACTGCTGTGGAACTTCTGTTTCTGTTTTAGGATGCACTGCTAGTCATATCTATGATGTCTTTGATGGCAAGTTCTTGGTTAGAAACACAGCCCCAGATCATCACACTCTGCCTAAAGGAGCACACGATTCCCTGTGTGACAATCAACTCTGTTACACGGTTTATGGGCTCACGCGGCAACTGGAATCGGATCCTGCCTCTATAAACCCAAATTTGTGAAATGCTCTATTTATTTCAAGCAGCTGTGCTGCTGAGCAGAAACCAGCAAATCTTGGGTTCAAATCCCTGTTTTACAACTTGCAAACTGCATAACGGGAGGCAAACGATCCATATTATTGAGTCTCATTTTCCTCATCTGTGATGACGACGATGATGATGGTGATGACAATAATAATACCCACAATACTCAGAGGGGCGTCAGGAGCTGTGAAGTGTGAGGCCCAGTGCTTGGCAATTACTGAGAGCGTAAGTGCTTAATACACGTTCACTATTACTAATATCAGCACAAATGTCATCCCAGATACCCTATTTTAGAGTAAGACAGAGAACGATAAAGGTAATTGTAATAGTTAATAATCATAGTAATAGCTCTAGCTAGTGGGTCAGAGTTTGTCCATGAGTCTAGAACAAATGGCTTTGACCATCCTAAGGTAAGTAATTAAAGGACTGATATTTTCACATGATTGGAAAATGCCAGGCCCAGCATTACATGCTTTGCAAGTAGAAGACTTGACCTCTGACACTGGAGGCCCTGGGTTCGTCTGGGAGACAAGAAATGCACACACAAGGCTGTGGGCAGCTACGAGGCCCCACAAGAAAGGAAATGATGTTGTCTTTGAGGGGGGAGGGGGGAGGGTAGGGAAGGCAACCAAGAGCTCCAGGAAATTCAGAAATGACCTTAGTCAAGCTGATGGGGAGAATCTGGCTGTGGGTTACTGTGCGCAGCAGAAGACAGAGCCCGTGGGTGTTCTCACCCCTGTACGGATGGTCCAGAAGGGGCAGCAGACCCCAGGCAGACCCGTGCTCAGGACTCGGCTGCTGCGCCGGGGCCTGCGCCCTCCCAGGGCCGGTGATGCAGCAGGGGCCTCACTCACCCTCTCTGACAGCGTCACGGGCCACAGGGACCCTGTGATCATCACCGGCAGCCTTCTCAGAGCTCTTGGTTTTCACGCCTTTTCTGTTGCTCTTTTTACCTAAAAAGAAAAGAGAGAGAGAGAGAGAGATGCCTTTACTGTCACATATGTCAGAATCATCCCTGGCTGGTGAGGACTCAGCCGTCTTCTCCTGCAAAGCAGCCGTCTCTACCCTCTGCCTTCCCGGTTAAAAGAAAGGCCGGTGGTTAAAGGAAAGGAAGTGTGTTATTGTGAACACCCAGGGGAATAACCACTCCTAATAAAAACAAGGCACACTTGCAGGTGGTTACTGTTCTAAGACCGCAAAATGTCCTGTGGAGTACCTCGGACCCTCCCTGGGGCTCCAAAAGTGACACCACGTCTAATGGATAAAATGGAGCTGGAACTCCAGACCTCTGACCCCGGGGTAAGATTTCCTACCATGCTGGGCTCCTCCCACCTAACTCTCCAAGGCCCCGGCTGGGTACCTGGAGGTGTGATGATGCTGCCCACCAATTGGAGGAACTCCTTCCTGGAGCCCAGGGAGTGCCCCGCGGGCCCGTCCAGCTTCCTCTCACACTGGACTCTCTCTCTGCTCCACAGACACTGGCTTCCTCTCAGCCCGCAGTTCATAGTTCCTGCCCCACCAGAACTCGGCATGTGCCGTGCCTCCTCCTGCAATATCCTTCCATTCACTCTCCATCTATTTAACTCCTGTTGATCTTGCAAATCCAAGCTCGGCCATGCCCTCTTTGAGATGGTTTTCCCCAACTCCCCACCTACATCAATGTCTCCTTGGATGGGCTCTGAAAGCACCTGTCTTTGGTCAAGTTGCCTCTGTGTGGAGCCTGAGGCAGGGGTTCGGTGCAGGTGATGTACTGAGGGAGGGCTCCAAGGAGAAAAGAAGGAAGGAAGCAAGATGAGGCAGAGGAAGGAGCTAAGCTAGGCTGTGTTCCCAGGCAGAGTCTAACTCTGCCAGATCCCATGGGGAGCTCTGGAGCTGGAACTGCACAGTGTTGCCCCATCTTGAGACCTTTTCCTATGCTGGTTCGCTTCTGGCTACAGACTGATCTACTGCGGGGGAGGGGTGTGTGTGGGGTGGTGGGAGTTGTCGCCTTCCAAGGATCATGCTCCAGAGAGGGGAGCAGCTGTGAGCCATCAGAGCCAAGCCCCAGCAGCTGTGGGATGGGTGTGCCAGTGGGAAACGAGGACCTGGGTGTGGTGTCAGCAGCCCCCACTATGGCTCTGCACGCCTGTCCTGTGTAGCATTATCAAACACATGTAACACATGTTGTTCTGTTCATGGGGGCAGGAACTGTGTCTGGTTTTGCTCACTGCCCTCCCTCCAGAGTCTGGTTAAGTCTGTGAGGAACAAATGATCATGAATGACCGTGAGTCAGTAGATGACCAATGAGACAACAACAAGAGGAAGGGAAGGTCTATGGAGAAAGATACTTAGTTTGGATTTTAAAAAGCAAGTTGAAATACCAAAAACATCTAGTGGATTGTGCCAATTAATGAAATCATTTCAGATAGTTCTACAGTCACCAAAAAAAAAAAAAAAAAAAAATTTATCAAGAAAATCTTCAAAAAATTCAAGGGTGCACTGGGCCCAGCCACAGGCAATTCTCTCTCCATCATATTCTTGGGTGATACCTGCTGGGCATATCTTTCATTTTTCATGTAAGCTAAAAAATAAAAAAAAATCACAAAATTAAATGTCCTCCTCGGGTCAAGGAAATCAATAAACCAAAACATTCAGAAAGGCCAGAGGAGGAAGACTGCCAATCTGAGTGCATCTGATGACATCAGCCTAATGTCACCTCGGCATCTGTCTCATTTTTGTGGGTAGGAATATCAGCCCGGTGACCTCCAAAGATGACTTCTTCTGAAAGAGCCTGATCGAGGGTCTGTAAAAATCTTGATTGTTTGGAAAATTGGGTGCCATAACTTTTGAGAATCAAGCGTCTGATTTGGCAGAAAGATAATATGTTAAGGGAAGAAAAAGTTTTACAAAATATGAGAGGAAAAAGCCATCCAACCCCTCCCTGGAAGCCGGCCATTCATTGCAGGCCTTCCCTCTGCCTGGGCAACCTCTACGGGGCCTCCACGGGCAGCATGGGAGACAGTCAGAGGACACAGCCCCACGAACACCCTCAGCCTCACTCCCCTGGGCTGGACCCACGCCCTGTACTCAGCTCTGGGAATCCAATAATGGCCCAGATGTGAGGCAGATGTGCTATCACCCCTGAGACCAAGCTGGGGAACAGATTCCCTGCAGGGAGTGGCAAAGGGACAGAGAAAACAGGCAGGGCACCTGCCACCTTCTCCAGGGAAGACACACTTCCAGGACATGTACCTACAGATCTGGTTCCAGCCCCAGGTGGTCAGGTTCTGCCACCGCACCAACCATGTGTGGCCTCGGGGGACCCACCTCACCCCTCCTATGCTAATTCCCCTCATCAGTGAAATAAGGAGACATGGTACCTGCCTCGGTGGAAGTTACGGAGAGGAAAGAGATGACACACATCAAAGCACTGAGGGCCATGCCTGACCTGCAGTGACCTCTGAATAAAAGACGGCCTCCACCTTCTCACCCTTCCTATTAGTCCCAAGTCCCCACCGTCACAAAGCACCATCCCAGTTGCTGGAAGAGTAACAGCCAACACGTGGCGCATGAGGCACAATTTACAAGGCATTTTCACACAGACTAAAACATTCGACGATCTTGGCAAATACCCATCGAGGGCAGGAAGCTTGCTATGAACATTATTCTACAGAGGGGGGCATGGAGGCTCAGAGGACAAGAGACCCACCCAAGGTCACTGACAGAGCCAGGAGGCAGCAGAGCAGGAGCCTGACGCCAGGCCTAGGCCCTTCCCTGCCCCTTCTCTTACAGCAAGAAAGGCAGCATATGGTCTGTACAGATGACAGAAAGAGTGAAGTGGAAATAATGTACAGAGAAGGAGCCAGAACAAAATCAATCTCCATCTGGGCTGCGTGACAAAACTGAATTTCTTAAGAGTAGCAAACTGAATTGCCAATGCAGGCCACATATTCTATTCTGGTCCATGGTGATAAATATCATGCTTCTTGATTGACAGGAAACTATTTTTTCCCCTCTCTATACTAGGAGCTTACAGTAGCAACCCCAGAATCCGAAAAAATTCTTTGCTGCATATTTGCATTTTCCCAAGAAATTCCAGCCCTCTGGCACCTGCACTCGGTCTCGTGAAGGACTCAGCCCCGCCCTAAGCTGCTTGCCTGGCTCTTGTGAGGGAACCCACATGAGGAGGAAGGCCATGCGGGAAACCAAGCCACTGCAGGTTCTCGGGAGCTCCCCAGAGAGGCAGCCTCGCGGCACCGGGACAGACAATAATTCCGCTTTTCTCAAACACCATGGGACCAAGGAGGACCTTGCAGGTGAACGTGAAAAGCCGAAACAAAAGCGGTTAGAAACCTGTGCTCCCGGGACTTCCCTGGCGGTCCAGTGGTTAAGACTCCAGGTTTCCACTGTACGTGGTGTGGGTTTGATCCCTGGTCGGGGAACTAAGATCCCGCAGGTTGCACGGAGCAGCCAAAAAAATAAATAAATAAAATCAGAAACTCGTGCTCCCTGTGTGTGTTGGCAAGAAAAGGATCATGACACAGGGAGGGGACAGCCTGTGTCCTTATCCAGTTCCCAAATCTGAGACAGTCAAGCTCCTGGCAGAAAGAGGTTTCCCAGGGCTTCCCTGGTGGCGCAGTGGTTGAGAGTCCGCCTGCCGATGCAGGGGACACGGGTTCGTGCCCCGGTCCGGGAAGATCCCACATGCCGCAGAGCGGCTGGGCCCGTGAGCCATGGCTGCTGAGCCTGCGCGTCCGGAGCCTGTACTCAGCAACGGGAGAAGCCACGGCAGTGAGAGGTCTGCGTACCGCAAAAAAAAAAAAAAAAAAAAGAAAGAGGTCTCCCAGGGATCAGGTGAAGCCTGAAAAAAAAGGGGCTGTGTGGCTGAAGGACGTGCCTGCTTCCGTCCATCAGTGACCTGAATGGTCTGGGCTGCAGATGGAAGCGCCAGTGCAATTTTCTAAGTACTTTTTTACCAGGGCTGGATCAAAGTCAACCGATCAATCAATCAAAAGCCCTCCCCTCCTCCTGCTCGGCTGTGTCTTCCCTGGGAAACTAGCTGATCAGACTGTGTCCTCCTCTGGGCTGGCCTTCTGTGCAGAAGAAAGACCTTGGTCTTGTGCAGAAGACTTGGCCTCCACCAGGGTCCCCAGGGCATAAGGCAAAGCCACACCCAGCCTCTGTGCAGCAGCAGCCACCTTCCTGACCTGCAACCAAGCAAGAAGCCCCTAGCCTTTAAAGAGATACCCCGGTAACCACAGCAGGTGGGGTGTGCCAGCCCTGCAGGGGGCACTGCTGGTACTTGCTGGTCTCCGTTTGGGTTCTGCCTGGAACCAGCCTGAGGCAAGGCCTTGGAGGCAGGAGTGAATGTGAGAGGTGATTTCATGAAGCACAAATGAAGAAGTGGAGGGAGTGAGACTCAGAGAAGGGAACGCCAATAACCCGGGCTGCACTGCTAAGCGGGACCCATCAGGACTCAACGTAGCTGGGGAACCTGAGGACACTGGGTAGAAGCTGCCTCTGACCTGTCCCTCGAAAGACTGCGAGGCTGTGCATCGACCTTCTAACCTCACACCACCTTGGGAAGCTTATTATCATTATTATTATTATTCCCCTGTCACAGTGAGGAATTCAAGGTGTGAAGATGTCACACGTGCCCATGAGTGGCAGAGCCGGATTTTGAATCTCTCTGAATCCTGAAGAAACTATGCCAAACCCTTACATGTGCCTCTCACGGATCAAGTATTCCATAAAAATCTAGAGTCTTAAATGAACATTTGAAGGTGTCTTGCGTGGCTCTGACCATCCTACGATACCCAGATCAGTAGTCGATGGGATCCCAGCCAGTTACGAACACTAGCCCTTCCCGTAGCCATCCAAAGCCACCCCAGTTTTATGGGTTTCATGATCCCAGAAAAGCAGCGATGGGGGCAGGGACCTCAGAAGGCCACAGAAGGCAGAGCCATTGCTGGAGGCGCAAAGCCTGAGAGCTCAGGCTCCCTGGCCACCTCAGACATCCAGCAGAGACCCCCACCTCAATAATCCAGGTTCCAAGGGACTTCCCTGGCAGTCCAGTGGTTAAGACTTCACGCTTCCACTGCGGGGCGCACGGGGTCAGGAACTAAGATCCTGCATGCCGCGTGGCGTGGCCAGGTTCCAGGGCCCAGGCTGCTGTTGCCATGGGACTGAAGGCACCATCCACCGTGAGGTCTGGCAGCCAGGGATGCTCGGGGCACGCAGGAAACGCGATGGCTATTTTCAAGAACCACAGCATCCAACCCAGCTTCCCCAAACACGCAAGTGTCTGTCCCGGCATTATCCATGCACAAACCCTGGTTTCTGGAACCATGGGCACAGTCGAGAGGAGATCTGCCAGCGCGAATAGCTGACTTTGGAAAGCATTTTGGAAACAGAGGTGGTGTCTTAGAAAGCTGCTTGCTGATGTACATGAGAAGACCTTTTTTATAAAAAGTCCTTTCCCTTGGAATTTTGTAGGGAGTTGGACCAAACACTTTGGATTTAACTCTTCAAGAGAACATATAATACCATGATATAAAGATTTCTTGTTATTTGTTTAGGTGTGCTGATAGCCTTGTGATTGCTTTTAAAATATATAGTGAAATATTTACAAACACATTCATCTAATCCTCACACGCCAGCTTTGCCCAGCAGAAGACATTTCCATCTGAAGGCCAAACCTTGCAAGACGCCCTGAAGAGTGTTGCAGCAAAAGCTTAAAAGTGAAGCTCTTTCCAGCAACTAGCTGGCAGCGCATAACAGAAAGGGCTTTGTTTACAACCAAATATGCTCAAATAACAACTCTTTGATTATCGCCGCCTGCCCGCCGCCCCCCACCCCGCCTCCCCGCCCCAAGCCGGGGCAACACAGTACAAAGTGCACACTCTCCAGTTCGGGGCACAGATAGACGAACAAACATGGCTCACTGCCCACTCTGAGAATTCCATGGACTCAAGACCGTGGACCAAAACCATGGGTGCAATGCAGGCGGGCGTGTATTCCAGCAGAGGCGCATGCTCCCCAGTCCTTGAAGAAAGCAACAAACAAGCAGGAACCCAAAAGTTAAAGGCTACTTCTAACCCCGTGGAGGGGGGAGAACAAAACAGCTTCAGATCACCTATTAAGAGTCTTGTTTATTAACTTGTTTGTTTCTTACTACCACTTGGGAGGGAAAAGACAAATCAGTTATATAACTATGGTTTACTTCTCTGTTCCATTTTTTTCTCTACAAAAACTATGGCTCCAAACCAAGTCCATCAATTTGGAGATGACATGAGAAGTACACCCCAAATCCACTCCCATGCCCAGAATGTGGTCCCTCATCTCACTCTTCACCCTGGGACGATGAAAACTGGGGCCAGGAGACTCATTCTTTGGACCTCAGAGCATTCCAACTGCAGGGATCTAGAAAATATTGAATTTGGCTAGAAACAGCTGAATAAATGGAATTAGAGAGAAGCAGCTTGCCAGGTCCCTGTGAAGAAGAACATTCTAGCAGTCAGTACTATTTATCCAATGGATAAGCAACCGCGCAAGGTGGTGTGCGTCCATCAGTGGAAACGTGTGAGCCAAGATTGGTGTTGAAGTAAACTTCCAGGGGCTTCCCTGGTGGCGCAGTGGTTGGGAATTCGCCTGCCAATGCAGGCGACACGGGTTCGAGCCCTGTTCCAGGAGGGTCCCACGTGCCGTAGAGCAGCTAAGCCCGTGCGTCACAACTGCTGAGGCTGCGCTCTGGAGCCCACATGCCACAACTGCTGAGGCTGTGCTCTGGAGCCCACATGCCACAACTGCTGAGGCTGTGCTCTGGAGCCCACATGCCACAACTGCTGAGGCCCGTGTGCCTGGAGCCCGTGCTCCACAGCAGGAGAGGCCACTGCAGTGAGAGGCCCGTTCACCGTGGTGAAGAGTGGCCCCCGCTCGCCACAACTAGATAAAAACCCGGGTGCAGCAACAAAGACCCAACACAGCCAAAAATAAAATAAATAATTTTAAAAAAGTAAACTTCCAGGCCCAAGATGGAGTTGCTCTTACCCGGGGTGCCACATCAGGAAACAAAACTTAGATAAGCTTCCTGTTCCTAACAATCTCCTCTTAGTCAGAAATAGTTAGCCAATTCCCCAATGCCAAGCCAACTCTGGCTCTTCTCACCCCAAACAAAGTGGACGGTGTCACCCCAGCCAACCAGATGTTTTCTATGTCCTTCTTCCTTGTTCTTTATTCTCTGTCCTATAAAACCGTCCTGCCTCCTGCCCCATTTTGCCATTCTCCACAAGGAGACTGTCCATTTCATGAAAGTGTTAAAAAAAAGTCTATATCACCTAAAGTGTCTTCTTTAATCATTTTTTAACACGGAGCTGTCCACTGTCGGAATCTTGCAATAAACAAGAACTTGCATGCAATGAGCACTTAGGTTCCTTGAAGTTCTAAAATTCTGGGAGTTTCTGATGTTCACGATGAGGGCCTCAGAAATGTGATGATACTGAGTCCCACTCCACCACAGAAAAGGCTCTCACAGCTCTGTATCCTGACGGTGGTGGTGGTGATGGTTCCATGAATCCACAGATGTGAGACAATGCAGAGAACCACACACACACACACACACACACACACACAAATGAGTGCATGTGAAAACCAGGGAATGTAACCTAAAAGTTAAAAGTATTGTACCAATGTCAATTTCTTACTTTGATATTGTATATAGCAGTGATTCTCAACCCACTGGTGACATGTGACAATGTCTAGAGACATTTTAGTTGCCACAACTTGGGGGAGGGTGCTACCAGCATCTAGTGGGTCAAGGCCAGGGATGCTGCTAAACATCCTACAATGCACAAGACAGCCTTTGCCCCGAGACACACACACACACACACACACACACACACACACACACACACACACACACACACACACCATTGGCCCCAAAATGTCAAGACTGCCAAGGTTAAGAAATCCTGTACTGTAGTTCTAAAAGATGTTATCACTGGGGGAAGCTGGGAAAAGAGTATACAGCAGCGGTCCCCAACCTTTTTGGCATCAGGGACCGGTTTCATGGAAGACAATTCTTCCACAGACGGGGGGTGGGGGGATGGTTTCGGGATGATTCAAGCGCATTACATTTATTGTGCACTTTATTTCTATTATCATTAAATTGTAATAGATAATGAAATAATTATACAACTCACCATAATGCAGAGTCAGTGGGAGCCCTGAGCTTGTTTTCACTTGCCACTCTCTGAAAGGGTTTTGATGAGTCTGCAAGCCATTGATTTGTTATGGTCTCTGTGCAGTCAAACCTCTCTGCTAATGACAATCTGTATTTGCAGCCGCTCCCCAGCGCTCGCATCACAGCCTCAGCTCCACCTCGGATCATCAGGCATTAGATTCTCATAAGGCGCAGCCTAGATCCCTCGATTGCGCAGTTCACAGTAGGGTTCGTGCTCCTATGAGAATCTAATGCCTCCGCTGATCTGACAGCAGGCGGAGCTCAGGCGGTAACGTGAGCGATGGGGAGCGGCTGCAAATACAGATGAAGCTTCGCTCGATCGCCCGCCACTCACCTCCTGCTGTGCCACCTGGTTCCTAACAGGCCATGGACCAGTACTGGGTACCCCTGGTATACAGGATCTCTCTGCACTATTTCTGCAATTTCCTGTGAGTCTATAATTATTTCCAAATAAAAACTTTTTAAAAAATTTAAGATTCCACCTATTCAGCATATCAGGGCTCTACTTCTCCGGAATCTGTCAGCCACTCGTGGAAAAATGCAATGCTCTCAATTAACCAAAGGATTCAGCTGTCCAAGCCACTTCCAGGAGAATGTCAGCCCATGACATCCATTGCACATTTCTGTGGTAGCATGAAAGAACAGTCAAGGGGCAAAGTCAAACTCACACCAAGATCAAATCCCCAACGCCCTTGGCTCCTTAAGTAAACCTTCCTATGGGATTCAGACAAGACTCCCTCCTAGACCCTGATGCACAGAACATCTGCCTTCCATCTTCCCTTGAGCCCAGGCTTTATGCAAGATACCAGCTATCTGGAAAATATTTCATCATCTGCAAAGACAAAGCACATGACAGACTTTTCAATGAGTAATTATATATGCTTTCACATTCTTTTTCTTCTCTAAATCTAACCTCTCACTCCCACCTCAGTGTCTAGACAGTGCCTGGTATGTAGCAGGCACCATCTACCCAGTCCAGAAGTTCACGACAAACAGAAACGAATGCTTCTATTATATCACGAGCAGTACATATGTCAAGCCACCCCTTAAGGGGGGCAAAATCATCTCCTCTTACTGCAATTTCACTGCACAAACTATCACTGACCCCCGCCTCATCAAAGTCAGTCTTAACCAAGCTCCCCCACTTGGGGTCCAGGGTAAAGGGTTCCAGTGGTCAAGTGCCCAAAAAGGCGGGATGGGGAGAACAGACTTGAAAATATTTGACCAAGGTCACACTTTGTTTGTCAGAGTCGGGGAGCTCTGAAAAGCCCCACACAATTTATTAGAAACACACACTCCAGGCAGGAGGCCTGGAGGCAGCCCTCCAGAAGCTGAGTCTCTGGAATTTCCAGGGCCCTGTTTTTATTTTGGGGAGTCAGCAATGCAGCCCTCAACACACCTGCAATAACCTTCTCCAAGCCACCAACTTTGGTGCGTTCCAGGAGGGCGGGGCCAGGGCTGTCTTGCGCACCCCTCCCCCAGGACCTCCCCCAGCACCTGATGTTGGAAAGGTTCTCGGTAAGGACCTGCAGAATTATGAAGAACTCTCAGAAGGACTAGCACAACCACGAGCTGACACACTGCAAGCTTTTGTTGAAAAACTCATCAAACAGCTGACAAGTAAGGTAGCAGGCACTAGTCGTCTTGAGCGGATAAAGATGCTGAGGTCCTGGAAGCTGAGTGCTGAGCCCCAGACCCGGGCATTAAGTGCAGTCCTCAGACTCTCGGTCTGGGGCTTCTTCCATGCTCCCCTTGCCGTCCCCCCAGTAAACACCAGAACCTAACAAATGTGTCTCCCACCCACCTCCCCCAACCATGCCCAGTGCTGTGCTAACCACGTAGCAGATACTAAAAAAACAAAAACACATGCCAGCTTGATTCAAACTACCAAACAAAAAAGGTCTTGAGTTAAAAGCACAGGAGAAGGGCTTCCAAATCTCCCACGCCAGCGAGTGACCCTAAGCAGCTTGCCTACGTGGTCAGAGCCTCAGTTTCCTCATCTGTCAAGTCACAAGAATACCCACCCCTCAGAACCCCTGAAAGAATGAATGAGACGGCTGTCCATAAATCTCCTAAATAAAGTCGCAGCGGATGGTCTACACATATGAGTGTCTTTTCCCACTCCTATTCCTGTTACTAAACCAGTATGGTTTTTACAAATCTTAATGTTCATAATTCCCCAGAAAATATAGGGAATTCCGGATGGTTCTCTTCAGGGTTACACAACTCACAGAACTGCCTGCAGATGTACAGAGCCGCCCACAAACTGAAATATGGCAGGACTCCCCCTCCAGGTAAGTGGAAAGGAGCTGCTGAGATGGGCCCACACACTCAAGAGTTCTGGGCCGCCATCTGCGCTCCTTCCCCACTGCCTCGCTGCTATCTTTTGTGAACAGTTTAACCAAACAAAGGTGATGCCTTTCATGCCAGGAGCTGTGTAATGGTGCCACTGGCATGTATCTCCTTTCAAGGAAGACCGTTACAAGGCCGGAGAATTTGGCCACAATCCTGCCTCACTCCTCAATCTTTAAATACTAGGACCGCAACCCTCTGCAATTTGAGCAAAGAACATTTGGGACAATGCAGAGAAAGTCCCCCTTCTCAAGGAGTGTAAGAAACCAAATGGAAGTCATGTCCCCAAGACGGGGAAGGCACAAAGTGGGGATGCAATTGAGAAGGCTGGGAGAGACGGCCGGCTTCAGGCGCCACTGGGCTTCCCCAATCCCTCCTCCTCCGGCACAGGAGTCCAGCTGCAGCCCAAGGCTCCCCGACAGAGGCTCTGCCATCCTGCCCCTACTGGACAGAGGATTCAAGGGACCCACAGAAAGCAGGAGGGAGGAAGCCGAGAGGGGAACCTGCCTGGGGAAAGGCCCACCGCTGAGCTCTCCCAAGAAGGCCACGGTGCCAAAACAGACCAACTAATCACATCGCCAAATAGGAAATTCACTCTCAAGAAAACGTCCTGGGAGAAGACTGTAAAAGTAGGCAGAGGAGGAAGAAGTGTCCTCCAGAAAGATCCTTTGCCCAGGAAATTTCAAACTTGGGGCATTGGGACCAGCTTCCCAACTGCACAGTCTGTCTCTACCTGAGAGGGAACCGCCAGTCAGGTTTAAGTTCCAGGGCGCTCGGAGCGGCCCGCGGGATGCGCAGTGCACTGCCTAGGAAGGGGGTGGGGGGCAGCGATGGGGAGGTTCACGGGTCTCTCATCCCAGGCACACGGACAGCGAAGCCAGCGGTCGCCTCAGACCCGGCGGCCACCGCCGGGACAGCCGCACAGCCACGGGCGCCCCCTCGGGCCGCGCAGCGCAGAAAGTTACTTACCTGGCGGAGGCGTCTCCGGAGCCAACTTCTCCCTCTTGGGAGCTTTCCTGGGCTTGGTCGCCTTCTTGGGCGGCCTGGGCTCAGACGCGCGCAGCTTCCGCTCCTCCTCCCCGGGCCCCGCGGGCAGCGGCGGCGAGAAGGGCTCGGGCTCCAGGCGCGCGTAGTAAGGCTCCCGGCTCCAAATCTCTTGCACGTAGTAGTCGGGGCCCTCGACGGCTGCGCCCTGGGCCGCGGCCCCGGCCAGGGCCACCGCCAGCAGCGCGAGAGCCAGCGCCAGCGCGGCGGCCCCCCGGCGGGCCATGCCCGCTCCTCCCCGCGCCCGGGGCAGGGTCACGGTCGCCGGGAGCGCCGGGCGGGCGGCGGGCGCGGACAGCGGCGCAGGGCAGGGGCGCCGGCCTCAACAGCGGGGCGCACGGGACGCGGAGGCGGCCGGCCGGCGGCGCGTGTGACCCGCTCTCAGGGCTGGGCTGGGCTGGGCCGGGCTGGGCTGGGCCGGGCCGGGGCGGGCAGGGGCGCGCCCAGACGCGGGGCGGGCGCAGGGGGGCCGGCCCCGCCCTTCCCTCCTCCCTCCCTTTCCGGCCGACCCCGCGGTGGCCAGCCCTTGGAGCCGGGTTTTGGGGGCCCCCTCCACCCCATCAACTGTCTCCAAACCTCCCCCTTTGCCCGCACTCCCGAAGCCGGCCAGTGCTGGGCGCTTGCTTCCCCAGAGACTCAAAGGAGTTTCCATCTAGAAGGAACCTCGAGCCGTTTTACAGGTTGGGGAACCGTGACCCACGATGAGAAAGGATCGGCCCAAGGTCCTAAAGCAAATCAGAGCCCGAAGCCTAGTCTCCAGCTCTCCTGACCCCTACCCCGTCCCTGGCTCCACATCAGACACGGGTTCCCCACCGGCCAGACAGACCTTTCCTCAACCTGACCATGATCCTATTTCAGGAGCTATGAATGAGGAACCCAGGTCCCCAGGGTTCCGAGGAGTAAAGTGTCGGGGGGGCGGAGCCCTGCTCCTGAGTTAGAAGTGACCCTGTTGGGTGAGGAGAGAAGTGGAGTCATCCCTACGGCTGACGTCCTGGCGGTCACAGGGCGCATTTGGTTCATCGGATGAGCAGCTTCCTGTCTTCAGGGCAGGGAGCTCACACTACCTTTTGAAAAAGTAGCTTATGTCCTTGGAAAACTCTGTGTTCATCTTTCAGGCTGGGATGTTGGGGAAATGGGGCCTGCGTTGGTTTTCTATTGCTGTTGTAACAGATTACTACAAATTTAGTGGTTGAAAGCAACACATACTTATTATGGTACAGGTCTGCAGGTTAGAAGTCTGAGCGGGTGTCACCAGGCTAAAATCCAGGCTTCCATCAGCAGGCTGCATTCCCTAGTGGGGCCTCTGGGGAAGAATCTTCCAGGCTCACACAGGTGTTGGCTGAGGTGAGTTCCCGGAGGTGGTAGCCTTGAGGTCCTCTTCACTGGCCGGCCATCAGCCTGGCCAGTCTTCACTCCCGGGTGCTGCTGTGTTCCTTCTCTTGCTGGCCATGAGGCGTTTCCAGCAGCCTCTCTCTGGTCCTGTATGTGGCCTCTACATCTGAGAGCCAGCACTGGCATGTTGAGTCCCTCCACGGGCTTCAACTCTCTCCCCTTCTGCCAAATCTTCCATCTTCCCAGCTGGGGAAAATTCTCTACTCCTGGATCGGATGGACCCACCCAAATAATTCAGGATAATCCCCTTCTCTTAAGGTGGTGACCTCAATCACATCCGCAAAGGCCATTTTGCCATGTAAGCTAACCGGTTCATGGATCCCCAGGATTCAGGTAGAAACATCTTTGGGGAGTCTTTCTGCTGACCCCAGGGACAGACTGACCCTCAACTCTCGGTTGGGCTCTCACCTTCCCAGTCCCTGTGGACCCTACCATTCCAGGGTGCCACTGGGTTGGGTCTGGGCACTCAGGCAAGGCCTCCCCATTTCCCTGGAGTCACACTTCTGAGCCCACACAGTGAGCAGGATTGGGCCATCCTCTGCCTCTGGCATCCCCCATTTGCCATCTGGTTTTCTCTCATTGTCCCCACACAGACCAATTAACCAGGCCATCCTTTAGGGCAGGTTTCCTGGGCTCCCAGACCTCAGGCCAAAGCGGAATGGATGGAGAGGGGTGGGGGGTGGTAGAGGGGGCAGGCTGAGGCAGGGCCCTGCCCTATCCCCAAGGGCCAGGAGGCCTTGGACTTGGTTCAACTTCCCAGGACATTCTGGAACCCAGAGCCAGCAGAGGTCTCCAGAGTGAGAGAAGAGGAAGGCCCCCTTCCCCTCCCTCTACTCTCCAAGCAGGCCTGGGCTAGGCTGGTCCATGACCCCCTCTGGATGCTTTCCCACCCTCTTCCACGATATATCCCCCGGGGCTCACTCACAGGGGCTCTTTTATCTAAAGCCAGGCGCTCCAGACAACAAAATAAGTCCACACGGGGCTTCAGGGGCAAAAAAGCAGCAAGTGACACACCCAGAAGTTCCAGCTGGCTGTACAAAGCGCAAGCGAGAGGGTCACCTGGAATCCTCCAACCAGGCAGGGTTGCACCCTGCACTACCTCCACCAGAGACCCCAGAGCCTGCTAAACACGCAGATGCCCAGGACCCACCCCAGACCTGCAGGATCTCCTGAGGGGTGGGATTGGGTGCTGGCACGTCTAGAATCTCCTCACATAATTCTGATACAGTTAAAGTTTGAGATTAACCTTCTCCCTCCCATTTTACGGAGGAGGAGACTGAGGCCCAGACTCACCCAAGGACACAAAGCAAACTAGTGGCAGTCAGACTAAATCCTTCTCTCCTGCCTTTATCCAATAGTTAAAGTCAGGCAGTCTGAATCTTGATGGCCGCAAACCCACAGGTTTTGAAAACGTGTTACTTTCCTGGCACCTCTTAGGTAACTAAAATAACATACACCTCCTCTGCAGCGTCTGGTAAAGGATCAGAGAATGTCCCACTCAAACGTGATTCTCAGCACATCCCTCGAATCAGGAAATAAATCCTACTAATCACTGTTCTCTGTATTATTGCTTGCTTGTTTGTCTTCCGTGGAGAGGCACATAATTAAAGCAAGCAGAACAAACAGAACAAGAATTGGCACTGATGCCAATGTAGCAACCCGCTGCACGGTTCCTGGAGCTGCCTTTGTCTACCTCTGATTCTCCATCTCTGGGGCTGCTCGCCTGGAAATTTGCAGGGCACAGCCAGAGTTCACGAAGTTTAGGAAGAGCGGGTGGCCAAGCTGATCTCATTCTCTTGTTGACCAAGCTGCATCCTGCTTCTCAACCCCAGCTTATCTGACAAGGAGGATTCCTTCATTCTTCAGCTTCCCAGATGAAGACTTTGCCCCATTTATGCTTTACCTTCTAAGACTGCTGACACGTCTCTGAATCCTGTTGCTTCTTGGGGCACATCTTCTTTTTTTTGTTTGTTTGTTTGTTTGTTTTTGCGGTATGCGGGCCTCTCACTGTTGTGGCCTCTCCCGTTGCAGACCACAGGCTCCGGATGCGCAGGCCCAGCGGTCATGGCTCACGGGCCCAGCCACTCCCCGGCATGTGGGATCCTCCCGGACCGGGGCACGAACCCGTGTCCCCTGCATCAGCAGGCGGACTCTCAACGACTGCGCCACCAGGGAAGCCCCGGCACATCTTCTTTAACTCACCTCTTCCTCCATTCCCACTGGCAGTATCCTGGTCCATTGCTCAGAGCCTCGCATCAGATTACTGGGACACTTGCTTGGCAGGTCTCTCTGCTTCTGGCCTCTGTGACTTGCTGTTCACCCCACATGGGAAGCTACCAGCTTTCTCCCTGAAACACCCATGTATAATGTCACTCACCTATTGAAAAACCTAAAGTGCTTACCCATCTCACATAAGTCCAAACCCTCTGCATAGGACTCAGGCTCAAGCACCCACCCAAACTTAATTCCCCCAGTGCACCAACCAGCAACAATGATAAGACATACTCTTCACTGCCCCTTGCTCAGTGTCTATAAAATCTTTATAAACTGGTAATTATTATAATCTGCTAATTTCACATTCTCCACAGACACAATAGAGTACAAGAAAGATGGAAAATTCTCAGTAAGTCATTGTTGCATGACTAATCATGAGTAAAGGTCTTTCATGGCATCAGCAGAGAGTGCTTTTTTCTGAGACCTTTTTGTTCTCAACCGAATAATGTATTTATTTAACTTAAGTCTAGGACCCTAACAAACGGCTGTTTTCATCTCCCAATAGTGTAAGTGGAGCTCAGTAAAGGGCTAACTAATCTTGGATATTTGCCAAGCTATGAAAGCAACCCCTCCAGGTGGGTGTAGTAGCTGGGCAAATTTGGAAACCAGAATGGCAGCTCAGAATCCCTTCTGGTTTCTGAGTTCTTCAAATGGTGTTTCGTTTTGTTTTTAAGTCAACTCATGGTTTGCTTCAGTTGGGAATCTGTTTATGTGCATTTCTGTTAAGCAGGGTAAGCCAGTGTTCATTCATTCATTCATTCATTCGTTCCTGAGACTCAGGATTCTGCTAAGCCAATTTCTGTTCCACAGCAAATCTGTACTTGTCAAAAAATCCTCAAACACCTCACAGAGCTAATAATTTTTCAAATATTTACGAGCCCCACAGAGAAGATTTATGTTAAGCTGCTTGACAAGGAACAAGAGAGTGTACAGGGCCAGGGAACATTCTGTTGAAACAAATGTTGTCAAGACATCAATACTTTCATAGCATTTTTCATAACGAACTTTCACACTTGCTCATTTCCCTAATTATCCCTGAGACGTTTACACTCAGAAAGAATGAAATGGATTTTTTTTTAAGATCGGTAATTTGAAAAATTAGCTGCTATATAAAGAAAAATACACGTTCAGGCACAGTCATTGCTAAAAATATAGTCTCGAGATAGCTGCTCACAAAGAGAGATACTAAGTTGTTATGGCAACGATGATTATAATTACGAAGCTGGAGGGTTTTTCCCGTTCATCACTCTGTTGAGATGTGGTAGTTTAAATGGCAGCGTCCTTTGTAATGTCCTCAGTCTCATTACTACATAATCACCCATTTCATATTTAATTTTCAACATGTTTGTTCTCACTCCTAGACTGTATAGATTTGGCATCTTTTGATAAGCTTCATTCTTAGTTCATGGGTCCCGTACCCTTGCAGCTCATTTTCTCTCCTCAGTATTGTCTCTGCTCTGTGATTTCATTTTTAGTTTGACCTGGGGAAACTTGCTTTGGCTTGAGATATTCCATGTGTAAACAATAAGATGCTGTTGTCAAAACTGTTAAGAAATCATACCAACAGACACTTGGGGAGACAACTGAACTCAGATTAGTCAGAGGCTGCTCAGTATCCCTGGAGATACAGCATTTCTTGGTCACCTACTATGTGCAGGACAATTTGCAGATATGATCACATCTAACCTTTGTGCTGATTTCTCTCCGTGCATTTGCTCCCATATCTATCCCCCTCGGTCGTCTGCGTCCTGAAAGCTGACCCTTGTGGAATGAGCATCCTTGCCCTCTGGTTTCTGATTGGCTATGGTCAATAAGAGGTGTCAGTAGGAGATAGGAAGTGGGGGGAGAGAGAGATCTGGGTACCACTCCTCCCCCCAGCCCTTCCATGTCCCTCCCTACTTTGGCCCCAGGGGTCCTCCTGGTAGCTGCCCTGAAGCCCCACTCCTCAGCTCCTGTTCTGCAGGCCGATGGGCAGTAATGACTTCCTGCAGGTCTAAGCCTGTTCCCACTAGTCTCTGACCCATCACGGGGCCCAAGATGCACTTAGGCACAGGCCCACCCAGTGCTAGTCACGAGGGGTTCTTGGGGGTGGCTTTAGCTGCCAGCAAATCTCTAGCCCCTTCTTCCAGTGGGATTGCTTAGGATCTAAATTCCTCAAAATGGAAATTCTGGAGCTGCTCCTGTGGTCACTTAATGCATGAAACCTAAAAGAGAAGGAGCGTTCATCTCTGTGGAATCACTGTTTGCATGAAAAGGAACTCAGTGTGAGAAACCAGGACACAAAGTCTAGGAAGCTTCTTTCCTGTCCCCCCAGCCCACCACCAACACGTGGGGCTGCCGCACTCTAGCCCAGATCAGAAAAAAGGTTTTCAAAGGTCTGAAGCTCAGGCCTTCCACTTTCTCTCCCACTGTCAGGGTACAGGACTCTCTGAAACAGCAATGCCAAACGCACTTAGTCCACAAACTCAGGGAGGCCTCAGAAATGGAAAAGACCACACACACCTATAGCTTATTATCATGCCACCAAACCCGAAACCAGGGGTTGTACTGCAGTTTCTGCAGGAGAAATCTCTGATCTGTCCACATCCCAGAAGATACTGAGCTTCATAGAATAGAGACCAGAAATATAACAAGAAAGTATTATAAGCTTAACAAATTTGAAAATCTAATAAATTCCTAGGAAAAATATAAAATGCCAAAGTTGACACAATAAGAGAGAACCCAAAGAGACCAACAATAGTAAAGAAATTAAAATGGGAGTCAGCCAGTCTTTGTAAAGAAGTTCCAGCGGTTTTACAAGTGAATTTACCAAACTTTTTAAAAGGTCAAAATTCCCATCTCATAACAGTTTTATTCTAGGAAACAGAAAAAGAGTGAAAGCTGCTTAGATCATTTTATGTGGCTAGGGTAATCTTGGTTCTAAAACCACAGAATGAAAATATATGAAAAGAATATAATGAGCTCATTTTATTATGAATACAGATGCAAAAAAATCTTGAGTCAGATATTAGCTAACTGCATCCAACAGCTTATTTTTTAATACAGTATAAGAAAGCTAGCCTTGTTTTAGGAATACAAGGTTGGTTCAACAGGAGAAAACCTATCTATGTAGTTCATCACAGCAATGGACCAAAAGACAAAAATTGTATGATTATCTGAATCAATGAATTGTCAATGCATTATCTGAATCTGAAAAGCATTTCTTAATATTCAACACCTAATTAGGAAAGAAACTCTTAACAAACTACAAATAAAAGGGAACTTTCTTATCCTGATAAAGGTTATGTACCAAAAATCTATAACAAACATTATAATTAATAGAATCAATTTAAATGCATTCCCTTTAAGACTGGATTCAAGGCCAGGTGTCCACCATCGCTGTTATTGTTTCACATGGTCCTGGAAGCTGTGGCCAATGTTATAGGGGAAAAAGGGACAAAAAAGTGTAAATTTAAGAAGGAAAGAGAAAACATCTTTATTATTAAAGATTAATCATCTGATCATTTACCCAGGAAACACCAGCAGAATCATCAGGCAAAATAAGACATAGTTTTGCAAGATAGGTTGATGAAAGATGAATTTTTTAAAAACCAGTAACATTTCGGTACACCAGTGATAACAAATCAGACAATATAACACAAGATAAGATAAATTCACAGTAGTAGCTAATTATGGCTGGAACTATCAATACTTCGGAATTTATCTAACCAAGAATACAGAAGACCTGTAAGGAGGCAACTCTGAAATTTTAGTAAAGAACTTAGATGATGTCCTGAACAAATGACAAGACAGAATTCCATGCTCTTTCGTGGATAACTTAGTATCATAAAGATTCAATTCTCACCCCTACATATTAATCTATAAATCAATTAATTGTAAATATAAGTAAATTCTATACAATAAAAAATCTAGTTGGATTTTTGAGAAATTCAATACAGTTATTCTAAAATATGTATGGAAAGAAAAAAGTCCTGAAATAGCTAAGCTAGCCTTAACTTGTCCAACTAGGTATTAAGACACATCACAAAGTCACAGTTGAAAAAAAGGGGGGAAAAAGAAATAGAAATCATGGTACTGGCACAAAAACAGACCACAGACAAACGTAACAAATGAGAGAGCTTAGATACAGACTTGTGTGTACTGGGAACAATACACAATGTGAGAATGTTATGAAGCAAGGTAGAATTTTCACTCTGTGGCATTGGGAAATCTGGCTTTCCATATGGGGAAAGCTAAAACTGGGTCCTTACCTAAGACCACTCAAAAAGGTAAACTCCAAATGGATTAAAAAGCTAAATGTGAAAAGCAAAACCATGAAGATAAAAGAAGAAAATATAGGAAAATATCTTTGTGACCTAGAGATGCGGAAAACTTCTGAAATAAAACCTCAAAAGTACAAACCATAAGGCAAAGTAATTGGTGAAGTTGCTTATATTGAGATAAAGGATTTATATTCTACAAAGGGCACCCCGGACAACATGAACAGACAGATAACATATTGAGATCTGATACCCGCAATGTTTAAATCTGACAAAAAATCAATACCCATGATATGCAAGGAAGAAAAGCCCCAGTAGAAAAATGGGCAAAGGATCTGAACAGGTTACTCACAGAAGAGAAAACTCAAAAGACTAACGATGTATAAAGAGATGCTCAAAGTCATTAGCAAGCAGAGACATAGAAATTTAAATGATGAGGTATCAACCGGCAACTATTAGCTGCAGAGAAACGAGAAAGCTGGATAGTGTCAAGGGTCGGTGACGATGTGGGGTTATATGACCTCCCCTCCAGCATTGCTGGGGGGCATGGGGGCAGGTGACCTCCATCTGGAAGGCAGACGCATGTTCCCTGATGCATTCCTAAAGAACTCATGCCCACCGCACCTGTGCTCGTTATTTGTATAAGACAGAACGTTAAAGATTATGAACCCAATGAAAAAGAAAAATGTAGCTGAGAAGCATTTTTTTCCCACTAAACTGCTTCTGCCAACAGAGAATATTACATTAATGCGGGATCAAATCACAGAAACAATATCTACATTGCCATTTGCACACAGAAGACTTTGGTCAACCAGCTTAACTTACTTTCTTCTTTTCCACTGAATTGAATAAACCGATCAATTTTGTGGCACTACCTTCTAGAGTCAACCCAAATTAATGATTTGGTAATGCCAATTAACTTTTATTCTTCCATAACTTTCGGGTGACTTTTAGGAAGTAACAGATGTAGGAATAGGTAAGCAAATGCAGTATATTAAAAGCATTTGTAATATGCCCTTTTGCCATTTAGGGACTATATTATATAAATACCCCTGTACCGTAAGAAAAGTAGATCCCTGTTCTCAAGCTATAATAACCTGATTTAGATCACAACACTAGGCATATATCAAAAGCAGGGCATAGTAGTTTTTAAATTCAATTTAATTACATCTACTCTTCGGGGTACAATCAGGAAACAATTTTTTTAAGTCTTGGGTCTTTCCTTCACACCTGGGTATCACTGATGACTTGCTCCAGGTTGTAATTCACATGCTGAAAGGCAGAGTGCCTTAGAAGGGCTCAGGCATAAAGGCTGGGGAGCTCTGGGAGCAGCAGACCCTTCCTTTCCCTTCCCCTAAGCACATTTTCTCCTCCACATGGAAAGAGGGTAAGCTGTCACATCCGGTTATAAAGTCTGTAGCTAAGAATCCATTTCTGTTTCTAAGAAGGTTGAAAATCTGATGCTTTGTGTATCCAACCCAAATTGCACCCACTGTAACAACCTGGATAAAATTCTTAAATCTTTTTTAAACCCAAGCTACCAAACTCCAGTGGATAAAACAGAAAGCCTGTTTGTTTACTGTTTCCATTCTCCATCCCAGCGGTAGCAGCGAGGGCTGTTCAATATTGAAGTGCTTAAATTTGGTATTTTAATGTATAAACAGCCTCCAAACATAATTACTGATCCAGGAGAGACCCATCTGAGGACCTGCACACCGGGGCACAGACAGGTAGCCCATCAGAGTCAGGCCAACATGGGCCTGAGGTCCTCCCTCACCCTGACTCTACCCCCCACTAGCTGTCCGCCTGGAGCAGGGGCTGGCTGCACCATCCTAGCCTCAGTTATGCATCTGCAAAGTGGGAGAAACCCTCCGGACCTAATAGAGAATTGTGGTGAGACTTTAATAATGAGATGCATGCAACTGCTTAGCCGAAAGCTTGGCACATAGTAGATGCTCAGTGAAGGTGAGCTGCTGCTCTTGTGATTTGTTGTGATGATCTCGTCCTGTCAGAGTATGGTGCATGCTCATCACTGCCTCATGGAGAAAGGAGACCCCACACCATGCCCTTTACTCTTTCCTGGCTCCCCCCGCCAACATCACTACCACCCCCAATTTGCACACACTGTGGCCACTACCTGGATGCTCTCTGGTCCTTCCTTCCTTGGCAAACTCCCACTTGTACTTCAAGGCGCCCCCCTGGGGGAGCCCTCCCTGACTGCAGGTCTTCTCTCCACCCCCCAGGATCCCACAGCACCCTGCACATGGCTCCCACGACCCTCAGGGCATTGTGAGTTCCCCACTGCCCAGTGAGCTCCTCCAATGGAGAGGGCGCAGAAAGCACTTGGCTTCTCTCCCACACGCAGAAGGTGTCCGGTACACGCTAGCTGCATGGCTGCATGAAAAGAACTTAGCAGCGTCCAAAGCCTGATTTCTCTCTGGGTCCCCTTCAGCACCTATCCCAATGCCTGGCACACAGTAGGTGCTCAATAAACAGTCATGCATTGAAATTGACTTTCAAAGTCCACATCACCCAGACTGCATTTGCTTCCAAGTGGCTCATCTGGTCTTCCAGCGCAGCCTGGGACCCAGGGTACCTGCCTATCCTTTATCATCACCTGCCACCTTTATCATCATCCAGTCCTCAGGTCGTCCCCTGACATGGGTGAAGCCCTCCTAGGGATGGGTGCACAGTGTGAGGAGGAAGACAGACCCTGCTACTCCCACAAGAACAGAGACCAGGGTGCCTGCACCCCCCCTCAGGCTGGGGGAGGGGGTTTTGCAACGTGCAGAGAGCGCTCTCCAGCTTCCCCCAGCCACTTTACATTTTACAAGGGATCTTGTTCTTAAAAGAGGAAAGGAAGAAAAGCCAGAACCAAGCCAATTAATTTTTTAAACACCCCAGAGATCCAAATTAAACAAGGTTTGCCAGACACAGCTATAGCCTGACAAAGATAGGAGATTTTCAGTCTCTGGCGTGGGTTAGCCTGGCCAGGACCCATCCTTCTCCTGTCAATTCCCACCCAGTTAGAGGAGATTCCTGAGTTTGCCCCACCTCAGCTAAGGCAGCTCTTAGCTCCCTCTTTGGAGAAAAAAATTCATGAGACATATGAATTGAAATAAAAATAGCATGACAATTAAAATCAACATACAAGATTTTCTTTTTCAAATGAAACCTTTGCAGTTATAGTTACATAAATGAAATACCTTTCAGCCTTCAGGTCTCAGCTTAAATGTCACTTGCTCAGAGAGCCCTTTCTGGAAAATTCTATTTCATGCAGGCCTTACCCTGCTCTCCTCATTTCCTGGCTCTACATCCTTCTTTTCCTTCATGGCACCCAGCACACTTTGTCACTCTGTTCTAATTGCTCTGATGCTTGAGTTAGTAAGAGACAGGCTGGTTCGGTGACTGAGAGAGTGGACCCTGGATCAGTGGCTGGAGTTCAGAGTCTGGCTCAGTCACTCAGCAGCTGTGCCTCAGTGTCCTCATCTGCAAAATGGGCGTGACAGTGCTCCCTCATACATATACAATGGAATATTACTCAGCCATAAAAAGGAGGAAATAATGCCATTTTCAGCAACATGGAAGGACCTAGAGATGATCCTACTAAGTGAAGTCAGACAGAGAAAGACAAATATCATATGACATCACTTATATGTGGAATCTAAAATATGATACAAATGAACTTATTTACAAAACAGAAGCAGACTCACAGGCATAGAAAACAAAATTATGGTTACCGAAGGTGAAGGAGGGGGAGGGATAAACTAGGATTTGGGGATTAACAGATACAAACTACTGTATATAAGATACATAAACAACAAGGTCCTACTGTAGAGCACAGGAACTATATTCAATATCCTGTAATAAACCATAATGGAAAAGAATCTGAAAAAGAATGTATATACCTACATATATGTATGTATGTATAACTGAATCACTTTCCTGTACACCTAAATCATTGTAAATCAGTTTACTTCAATAAAAAATTATAAAAAAAAAATTTTTTTAAATAGTGTCCACCTCACAGACCTGTGGGGAGTAAATGCGTTAATTTGTGTAAAGTGCTTAGAACAGAACCTTGCCATGGGAAGGGCTAAATTATGTTAAAGCTCCCACTTTTAGCTTCAGTGGTTTTATTCACTAAGATCTGACCACACCTCGCACCACTCCTGGCACAGGGCACGTGGTCAGTAAAGGCTGGGTTCTCCTCAACCCCGGCCCCAACCTGTGTATCCACACTCACCCCCTCCTCTCTTATCCATAAACCCCTTCTCAGACCAAACTGAGCGTCTCCTTCTGCATTCACAGGTCGGGCTCTCCCACCTTCCTCCAGTGCTGTCCCCTCCGCTGCCACCTGTCCAGCCCTTCCTCCTGGTTGTGCCATCCCTCCCCCGGCTCCCTGCCGCATGTCTACCCACGGCAGCGCCCAAGCACTGCTTCCTCCATCTTACTCTTTCCTAGTGAGGAAGTAGCCCTCCTGGCCGTGGGCGGTGCAGCCAGTGACCACGCTCTGGGCCGGGCAGGTGGCAGCTGTGCCAGGAAGTCACCCCAAGACAAGGACAGAGCAGGGCTTTGCAGCTCCCTTATCAGGTGCTTGCCTTCCCAATACCCTGAGCTCCCATCAGCCAGGCTGTTTCTAATGGGCGCCTGCAGTGAGGTGGTCCCTTCAACAAAGACGAAGAGGGAATAAGAGAAATAATGAGGAAAGCGACACAGCTGGGTCATTAGCAGCCAAGGGTTTCCAGATTTAAGGATGATGTGACCTTGGCAATGAAGCTGTGGTCCCAGAGAGAGCAATACAGAGACAGTCACTTTGGTTCCAGAGATGCGGCGCTCTGTGCCTCAGCCTTTCAGAGCCTCAGTTGCTCCATCTGCAAACTAGGGAGCTGGGCAGGTGACCCTGAAAGCTCCTCCTCCTACTTCAGTCCCTGGCCTTCTGGTGCACAGTGACTGAACCACTGAAGCTTTCAGTCCAGGGCAGAGCATGCCCATGACCAAGAGATGGCCCACCCAACACATCAAGTTCCAGACTTCCCTGTGGCTCCCAGGGCCCAAGCTCCTTCACGTCTGTCCCACCCATCACATTCGGCTCCTCCTTTCCACCCAGCCAACCCCTTCCCCATCCCTGTGAACCCCAGTGTCACCATCAGAGCCCCTCCTGCCCAGTGATTTCCCTCATTTAACCACCTCCCTGCCTCCCACCCTCAACCTCACCCCACTCGATCCTCCATCCTCCATCCTCCATCCTCCGTCTTCCATCCTCCATCCTCCATCTTCCATCCTCCATCCTCCATCTTCCATCCTCCATCCTCCATCCTCCATCTTCCATCCTCCATCCTCCATCTTCCATCCTTCATCCTCCATCCTCCATCCTCCATCTTCCATCCTCCATCCTCCATCTTCCTCCGTCTTCCATCCTCCATCCTCCATCCTCCATCCTCCATCCTCCATCTTCCATCCTCCATCCTCCATCCTCCATCTTCCATCCTCCACCTTCCATCCTCCATCCTCAATCCTCCATCATCCATCCTCCATCTTCCATCCTCCATCCTCCATCCTCCATCCTCCATCTTCCATCCTCCATCTTCCATCCTCCATCCTCCATCTTCCTCCGTCTTCCATCCTCCATCCTCCATCCTCCATCTTCCATCCTCCATCCTCCATCCTCCATCCTCCATCCATCCTCCTTCCTCCATCCTCCATCCATCCTCCATCCTCCATCCTCCATCCTCCATCTTCCATCCTCCATCCTCCATCTTCCTCTGTCTTCCATCCTCCATCCTCCATCCTCCATCCTCCATCTTCCATCCTCCATCCTCCATCCTCCATCCTCCATCCTCCATCTTGCTCCATCTTCCATCCTCCATCCTCCATCTTCCTTCCTCCATCCTCCATCCTCCATCATCCATCGTCCATCCTCCATCATCTATCCTCCATCCTCTATCTTCCATCCTCCATCCTCCATCCATCTTCCATCCTCCATCCTCCATCCATCTTCCATCCTCCATCCTCCATCCTCCATCCTCCATCCTCCATCTTCCAACCTCCATCCTCCATCCTCCATCCTCCATCCTCCATCCTCCATCTTCCTCCATCCTCCATCCTCCATCTTCCATCCTCCATCCTCCATCCATCTTCCATCCTCCATCCTCCATCCTCCATCCATCTTCCATCCTCCCTCCTCCATCCTCCATCTTCCATCCTCCATCCTCCATCCTCCATCCTCCATCTTCCAACCTCCATCCTCCATCCTCCATCCTCCATCCTCCATCCTCCATCTTCCTCCATCCTCCATCCTCCATCTTCCATCCTCCATCCTCCATCCATCTTCCATCCTCCATCCTCCATCCTCCATCCATCTTCCATCCTCCCTCCTCCATCCTCCATCCTCCATCCTCCATCTTCCAACCTCCATCCTCCATCCTCCATCCTCCATCCTCCATCCTCCATCTTCCTCCATCTTCCATCCTCCATCCTCCATCCTCCATCTTCCATCCTCCATCCTCCATCTTCCATCCTCCATCCTCCATCTTCCTCCATCTTCCATCCTCCATCCTCCATCCTCCATCCTCCATCCTCCATCCTCCATTTTCCATCCTCCATCCTCCATCTTCCATCCTCCATCTTCCATCCTCCATCCTCAATCCTCCATCATCCATCCTCCATCTTCCATCCTCCATCCTCCATCCTCCATCCTCCATCTTCCATCCTCCATCTTCCATCCTCCATCCTCCATCTTCCTCCGTCTTCCATCCTCCATCCTCCATCCTCCATCTTCCATCCTCCATCCTCCATCCTCCATCCATCCTCCTTCCTCCATCCTCCATCCATCCTCCATCCTCCATCTTCCATCCTCCATCCTCCATCCTCCATCTTCCATCCTCCATCCTCCATCTTCCTCCATCTTCCATCCTCCATCCTCCATCCATCTTCCATCCTCCATCCTCCATCATCCATCGTCCATCCTCCATCTTCTATCCTCCATCCTCCATCTTCCATCCTCCATCCTCCATCCTCCATCCTCCATCCTCCATCCATCTTCCATCCTCCATCCTCCATCCTCCATCCTCCATCCATCTTCCATCCTCCATCCTCCATCCTCCATCCTCCATCCTCCATCCATCCTCCATCCTCCATCCTCCATCCTCCATCTTCCATCCTCCATCCTCCATCCTCCATCCTCCATCTTCCTCCATCTTCCATCCTCCATCCTCCATCCGCCATCCTCCATCTTCCTCCATCCTCCACCTTCCATCCTCCATCATCCATCGTCCATCCTCCATCTTCCATCCTCCATCCTCCATCTTCTATTCTCCATCCTCCATCCTCTATCCTCCATCCTCCATCCTCCATCCTCCATCCATCTTCCATCCTCCATCCTCCATCCTCCATCTTCCATCCTCCATCTTCCATCCTCCATCCTCCATCCTCCATTCTCCATCCTCCATCCATCTTCCATCCTCCATCCTCCATCCTCCATCCTCCATCCTCCATCTTCCATCCTCCATCCTCCATCCATCTTCCATCCTCCATCCTCCATCCTCCATCCTCCATCCTCCATCCATCCTCCATCCTCCATCCTCCATCCTCCATTCTCCATCCTCCATCCTCCATCCTGTATCCTCCGTCTTCCATCCAGCTTTGAGACTTGGGTACTTCCCTGCCACCTGGAGGATGATGTCCAAACCCCAGGGTCTGCATGAACTGGCCACCTGCCAACACTCTCCCCACATCTTCACCCCACCAGTGATGCCCAGGTACAGAAACGAGGTCACACCATCTACAAGGCTCCCCCACATTCTTGCTCACCCACATCTACTGCCAGGAACGGCATTGCCAACTCCAGGCAGCCTCCCCCTGCCAGCTCTTCCACCTGCTCCCACTCCAGATTCCCACATCTCCATATTTCATTCCAGAAGTCTCCTCAGAAACATGAAAGAAAAGGGAACATGGGCAGATCATGTACTAACCTCATCACTTAACTTTATCAAGCCTCAGTTTTCTCATCTATAAAATGGGACACTAATGCCTACCTAGCTCAGAAGAGAGCTGGAATAAAGATGCTTCACAAACTGGAAACACCGCATAAATGTCCGGCCGGTGCCATGTCGCACCTCGCTTATCCCTCCTGCCTGCCCACAGTAGCCTCCACACTCCAGTAGATGTAGCACCTCCTGTTCCAAACAGCTAAGGATCCCGAGGGGTCTGCCAGATTGCCACTCCCCAAACATCCCTGATATAAATCCTGTCAGTCTCCCTCAGCTGCCTCTGAGCCTCTGGGCCTGTGTGCAGGATATCAGAATAAAGTTTAAATTAAATCCAGAAGCTGCAATACTTCATAAAAATCACACTGCAGATTCCCCACCAGGGATGCCAAACCAAAAAAATAATAATAGATAAATACTACATTTTGCCCCATGGGCACCAAATTTCCCCCAACTTGGCTCCACAAGGCCTGGAGCCCTTCCAAAGATAAGAAATCTAGGCAGGAAACCTCTCACATTTTCTTCAGGATCCAATTCATTCCCAAGCATTTTCTGGAAGGAGAGAGAGAAGCAGGGTCCCAAGCCACCAAGAGCCAGAATGATGAAAATGACTCCCAAATGGTGCCGGTGGGAGGGAGGGTGTCAGGACTGCTTTCTACGTGGCCACCTCCCCTGCAATAACCAGGCCTTGTTTTCTACTGGTGACGTTTCCAACTGCCCAGCAGCTGCCTGATGGGAGGCTTCTACCCATCTGGAGCTCACCGGCAGGATTTATGAGTTTCTGGCCCTACATGTTCAGCACAATGAACTTCGTGCTCAGAGGCAACTGTGAGAAGCCCCAGAGGGGTGTGTGTGTGCTCTAAACAGCTGCATTGGGACCTCTCTGGTGGCGCAGTGGTTAAGGATCCACCTGCCAAAGCAGGGGATACGGGTTCGAGCCATGGTCTGGGAAGATCCCACATGCTGCAGAGCAACTAAGCCCACGCGCCACAACTACTGAGCCTGTGCTCTAGAGCCCGCGAGCCACAAATACTGAGCCCTCATGCCACAACTACTGAAGCCCGCACGCCTAGACCCTGTGCTCCGCAACGAGAAGCCACCACAATGAGAAGCCTGCGCACCGCAACGAAGAGTAGCCCCCGCTCGCCGCAAATAGAGAAAGCCTGTGCACAGCAATGAAGACCTAAAGCAGCCAAAAAATAATAAATAAATAAACAGCTGCATTTCCAGGGGAGCTCCCCTCCGCGTGGAGTGTTTATAAGAGGCTGCCTAGGAGTGGTAGGATACCTGTTCCTGGTGCCACAATGATTTGCTAATGTAATTAACATACGGGCTGAAACTGAAGAAGGTGGTTCCAATCACAGTGACTATTTTTAGAGGTCTCCTAATGGAAAACTCTTTTCCTTTCAAACCACACAGCTTTCTATAATTAGGATAGAGACTATTATTCAAGTCAGATTTTTTTCCCCCCTCAAATCTCTGTGCTTTATACGATGTTATCATGAAAATGCATTTACTTGGGATGGACGACACACAGAGTGAGCCGCCTGGCCGGGGCAGGTGTGATCAGGGTACCCACGGTGTCCTCGCCTACCCCATGCGGCAGAGGCAGGACAGGGTCACCACCACAAGCCCCCTAGCCCCACCCCATGGCCCACCCTGACCCTGCCAGCGATCTCTGGGTGACACGGAACCATCCATTCTTGTGCAGTTTTCTCTTAGGAAGCAGCTGAGGGTCCCTGAGAGCATGGACATATCTAGAGAATGATTTTTTTAAATGTTTCTTCCACTGTTCTGGATATAGCGCCATAGATATCCTCCCACAGGTTCATTCATGCGCTCAGAAATAGTTCGTGAGTGTCTGCTTGGTGCCGAGAGGGCTTGGACCCTGTGAGGGTCGAGGACACACGGAAGCGCGTGGGAGCGAACCCCGCTGCCTTAGGTAGCTTATGTTCTAGAGGGGGGAGGGGTTAAGTCAACAAAGCCATATATCAACAAAAGACAGCTTTGGATAAATGCTTAAGTAAGAAAAAGAAGGGAGAGAGGAAATGAGAAATGAAGGTAGGGTGGGGTGAGGAATAACAGAAGGAAAGGGGAGGGGAGGAGAGGAGGAGGAGAGAGAGAAGATGGGAGGGAGGACCAGGGGGCTCTGACGGGGACAGGGGGAGGCGGTCCGCTCTGGGATAAGGGTGGGTGGGGAAGCCCTCTCTGAGCAGTCTCGGGACCACCACGTGCGTCTGCCTGAGGTGCCAGGGACACTGCACGGGGACCAGGCAACCAAGTGGAGTCTTCCAGAACAGCTGGCGTCAGGCAAAATCCATCCCACCCAAATTCGGTCCCCATAAATTCAGACCGCGGTCCACACTACGCTTAACATTTTTTTTTAAAAAAAACATCTTTTGCTAAGGTACCGAATCCAGGTTGAATAAAGTAATTTGCTGGTGCCCTGCCAGAAAGCAGCGATGTAATTTATGTTCTGCGCTGGTATGCTTGACAAAGAGAAGCCTGTGTCCCTGCCATTTGCTCCCTTTCCCCAGCTGTTCACTTGGTTCTCTGTGCCTTGGTCCAGGGCTCCTTGTATCCGATGTGACTTAATTGCTGGGTTATTCTCTTTCCAATATTTCTCTTTCCAATCGCACGTTACTAAATTTTTGTTGACACATCCCCAAATGTAGAGGTTGACGGTCAGTCTCTGATGTCTACAGCAGGACTCGAATGGAAAGCCAGTAAAAGCTCCCTATGGAACAGCTTTCATGAAGGCATCTGATTTCATTTAGAATAAGCCAAAGAAGGCAAAGCACAATGAATGACTATACCATGCTTCTCCCCCTATTGTGTTCTTTGACCATGGAGGGGAGGATGTGGGCCTTTTCCATTGTCCAGGGATCGTACCACCCAGGAGGGCCTTGGTGGGGGTCAGTAGGTAGGACCACCACAGGCCCACTGTGCAGATCAGCCTGGAATGTCTGGATGGGGCTCTGAGAGCCATATCCCCTGAGTCCAACTCCACCAGTTTGGCCAAACCACACAATTGGGCCCCTGCCTTGGGACACCTGGCTGAATTCTTTTATTCTGTTTCCCTCTGTGCATCCATGGCTTTGGATGTGGGGTCCTTCTTCAGACAAATGACCAAGATCATGAGCTCTATCCCCAAAGAGGCCTTGGATGTCATATCAGCATTAATCAAGCCTGACACCTCTCCCCGCCCCGTAGGTTCTGGAGACTGGCCCCCTGGTCCCCCGGACCCTGCCTCACCTCAAACCCAGGCCCACAGGTGGGGGCATTCTCCAAGCCCCCTAGTTCTGCAGGATTCTCCACCTCAGCAGGCCTCCCAATAGTGCCCACCAGATACAAGCACCAGTTTGGTTCAGACGAGTCAATTACAAATATCTGTGGAAATGACCTAGACTGTAACAGACGCAAGATACGGGTATCAACAGCTTCTCATCCAATGACACGCAACTCTCTGACTCACCATTGACTTTGTATTAGTTTCCTGGGTCTGCTGTGACGAAGTACCACCAACTGGATGGCTTCAAACACATGAATTTATCCTTTCCCAGTTCTAGAGGCCAGGAGTCTGCAATCAAGGTGTCCACAGAGCCACGCTCCCTCCAGAGCCTTGGGGGGAGACTTTCTTCCCTCTTCCAGCGTCTGGAGCTCCGGGTGTTCCTTGGCTGTGGCTGCATCCCTCCCATCTGTGCCTCCATCTTCACCCACAGTCTTACCTCTGTGCCTGTACCTCTGTGTTTTCACATCCCACTCTCCCATGTATCCATGTTTGTGTCCAAATCTCCCTCCTCTTACAAGGACAGCGTTTGTATTGGGTGGAGGTCCATCCTAACACCGCTCCCCCCTTAACTAGATTAAAGCTGCAGAGACCCTATTTCCAAATAAGATCACATCATTCATAGATACCGAGAGTGAGGCCTTCAACGTGGCTTTTTGTGTGTGTGTGTGTGGTACGTGGGCCTCTCACTGCTGTGGCCTCCCCCGTTGCGGAGCACAGGCTCTGGACACGCAGGCTCAGCGGCCATGGCTCACGGGCCCAGCTGCTCCGCGGCACGTGGGATCTTCCCGGACAGGGGCACGAACCCGCGTCCCCTGCATCGGCAGGCGGACTCTCAACCACTGCGCCACCAGGGAAGCCCCAACGTGGCTTTTGAAGGGCCACAGTCTAACCCATAACAGACCTGGCTGATTTTTCCCCTAGTTTGGTGGCTCTTTCATTTACTAATTCATTCAACAAGTACTTATTGAGCACCTACTATGTTCCAGGCACTGGGCCAGGGCCTCCTGGCCTTGAGGCTTCTCGGTCCAGTGGACAAGAGAGAAGGTAACAGTGATGAAGTGTAAATCGGGGATGCTGAGTGGGGGCAGGGCAGCACCTCCTCCAGGCAGAGCTCCTCCCCCAGTCCTAGAGAATCCCGGCTGCTTCCCAGGGAGCAATGATGGATCTGAGAACTGGGGTGGATACCGGCTCTCCAGGCAGAGAGATCTGGATGGAAGGAGTCTCAAGAGCACAGTGGGGAGAGAGAAGCTTAGGGTCTTTAGGAGACGCGGGGGATCCAGAAAGGCTGAAACAGAGAGGTGCGGAGAGGGGAGGCTGCAGAGATGCGAGGAGAGCACGTCCAGAAGGTCACGTGAGGCGCTCACGGGTCACCCAGTGCCTCAGATAACAGGGGTCACTGTTGCCCACCCACTGTGGACAAGCTCTATGCGTACCACCTCCTGGGACCCCCGTGGCAGCACTGGAGGGGTTCTCATGGCCACCGCACCCGTGAGGAAACAGGTTCATCACCCAAGGTCACACGAGAGGTAGCAGAGGCTGGACTCTGGGACGCTGCTCCAAAGCCCAAGTGACAGTCCCGCATCTGCAGGCGGGTCCTGCCAAGACATTTCCCAAGGGGAAAAGGAGAGCCAGGGTTTGTTTGTTTTTACCTTGACAGTCTCTGGCGCACTCACCTTGGGCCTCCCCCTTTGGGGAGCACTGCCTGCCAGGGCTCAGGAGCCCCGATCCAGTCCAGTCTGCAAGGCAGTTAACTCACTTCATGCTGGGCCCCCCAAAACAATCCACTCTTGTCATTTTACCTCCCATGACCTATTAATATATTCTTTAAAAACATCCTCAGTATAGTGGACCACCTAGTTATTTTTGTCCCTCTGAAGTTAAATAACAGGTTCTATCGTTTTGTTGCTGTGGTTTCCTCTGCCAGCTGGCTCTACAGGTCATGAAGGAGAGAACTCTTGTCTCTTTATCGCCCTCTGTTGCCGTATCCACAACTCTGACAAGGCCAGTCCACACTGTAAGTTTCTTGGTGGTCCAGAAATGCCCAGTCCGCTGTAAGACCGTTTAGTGATGCAGATTGTCCCAGGCTCTTCTCTGGGCAGAGGAAGAACTCTAAATCCACACAGTTCTTATACTTGTCAGCCATTGGGCTCTCTGCCCTGATTTGATTAATGAGTATAGCGTTTGGCGGAGGCATTCTTGGAAGAATCTGGGTCGGTCATGTATATACATAAAACAAAAGACGTGCTGTGGGTATTTTTAGTTGAGCACGATGGATAGCTATGTTTATTAAGATAGGAGCAATCAAACTCTGGCTGTTTTAAGTTATACACAGACACACCAAAGAAGGGCTGCCTCATCTAAATGCGGGTCACGGGATAATCTAAATGGAAATCCCTGTGTTCCAAATAGCATTTGGTGAATGACAAAGGCTAGAATACATTTCCCCCACTCTTGATTCTCTTCCTAATAACGGTTTGGGTAGCACTGGCTTGGAAAAAGAGCACTGGGATTATTGCACTATGAATGTGTTTATGTGCGTAGGTGGGTATGTGCATACATCGAAATGAATATAAGTATCTGCCACCTTATTCTCGCAAGAGAAATTAAAGGTGGCTCACAAAGCTACCCAAAATAGAAAGAAAAAGAACAGACAAGGAAATTAGGGCAAGTGAGATAGAAAGTGGGAAATAAAAATAGAGAGAGAAGGGCTTCCCTGGTGGCGCAGTGGTTGAGAGTCTGCCTGCCAATGCAGGGGATACGGGTTCGTGCCCCTGTCCGGGAGGATCCCACATGCCGCGGAGCAGCTGGGCCCGTGAGCCATGGCCACTGAGCCTGCGCTTCCGGAGCCTGTGCTCCATAACGGGAGAGGCCACAACGTGAGGCCCACGTACCACACACACACACACACACAAAATAGAGAGAGGAGAGCCAGTAGGTGTAAGGACAGGAAGGAAAGAAAAATGGGAGAAGGGGGAGGAGAAAAGAGAAGAGGAAGTGGTGAACACCAAGCTTCTGTTTCCATGGTGACCATCAGCTCCAGGTCCACAGAGATAAAGCTACGGAAGATGGCATGGACTGTTTAACAAACAGGGTGCAGTGGGCACCCTTCCAAGGGTCAGTCCAGCCCAGGAGGCAGCATCCTCCTTGCACTGGAAGCTGGGAGCTGCACGTGCACTATGCCACGCACTGGCCCTTGGCCACCCCTGATGGATGTGGTGACCACTGCACATTCTCTCCCTTGGGGTTTGGAGTTCAGGCAGTCAGTGTTGGCTGGTGGCTGGACCTGTGGATGGAGCATGTAACCTGGGAGGGGCTCTAAGTTGCCCTGTGGGCTGAGAAGCAAGGAAAGTGGTTACGGTCAAATTGAAGGTCGAAGCCGTTGCCCTTTGGCCAAGGTCAGCCATAGACTCCACGTGGCCAAACATCATTGTCTTCTTCGTCACTGTCTCAGCAACACTGGACATGGTGGACTGTGGCTTGCTTCCCAAACCCTCTACCATATTGGAAGCCAGGATGCTGCACCTCCTTGGCTTTCCTCTCACCACCCTGACCAGGCCTTCTCCGCCTCCTCATCCTGGATGGCACCCTAGGTGGTCATGCTTTTAGCCCTGGGTGGCCCCTTCTTCTTCTAGCTCCTCCTCTCTCTAGAGGATCTCTTGCTCTCCTTCGGGTTTAAATACCACACATGTAAGTGGGTCCCAGGTAGGAGCTCCCGGTCGGTATGTCCACAGCCTCCCGGACGTCTCTGCTTAGATGCTGAATCAACACCCCAACTTCAGTCCTAAGTGAGTTCTTGATTTGCTCCCCTAAATTCATCTCCTCTCAGTAAATAACACCCCTCTGTTCCCAACTGGTGACTTAAGCCAGAAACCCGGCGCTCAGCTTTATTTCCACACCCTCAGGAGAGCAACCATCAGCACGTCTTGTTGATCCAACTTCCAAGATGAACCATGAGCCCGTTGTCTCCTCTTTTTCTCTAAAATCGCTACTCCCATCCATGCCACCACTGTCTCCAGCCTGAGTTTGCCGGATGGCCTCCTAACCAGTCTCCATTTCCACTCTTGCTCCCTGAAGTTTGTCCCCAGGCAGCAGCCAGAGGATCAGTTCACAACTGACCATGCCTCTCCCCAGCTATAACCCCTTGCAGTGACTTCACGCTAAGAATGAAGTGCGAACTCCTTTCTCAGGTGTTTGCGCTTGGACCCGGTCTGGTCCTGCCCGCCACCCCCACCACCACCCCGCAGCAGCTGCTCTGGCTGTCCCCCATCCCTCCCCCGACCAACTTCTTTCATTTTCTCAAATATGCGGAGGGCCTTTGCACACACCATTCCTCTGCCTAAACGCTCCCTGCCCTGCCTTTCATACTCCTGCTGCTTCCTCCTCTATCTTGCTCTGCATGTGATCCCCCCAGGGAGACCTCCTCCCACCCCTTTATCCAAAATAAGCCCCACCTACTGAACTCCATCACGGCCACCTGCTTGTTTCCTTCCTGGCACTTAACACAACTGGTAGGTTTTTATCAGCTTGTTGCCTTGTATGATGTCAACTTTCCTTGCTGGTCTGTAGCTCCCTGAGGACAGGGACTGTGTCTGATTCACCGTCACTATATCCTCAGTGTCCATCCGTAGTAGATATTCAGTGAGTATGATTTTGAAAGCTAAGCTGAGAGAAGACAACAGGAGATGGAGGAAGTGTTCTCCAGATGTTCGAGCTCTGGTTCTGGTTGCTCTGGAAGTGGGTGTGCATCCCCAGCACTGGAGTTCCACTGAAGACTTCAAAATCTCCCAGAAAAGCCCCCTCCTGGGTTTGAGCAGGTTTCTGCCCCTGAAACCAGGGTCCTCTCTAGCACCTGGACCAGAGCCTCTATTCGTGCCCTCTGGGAAACCAGCATCAGCTCCGGAAGCTTGTGGATTCCAGGGCACTTGGCATAAGGCTTGCTCTGTTCTCAAGCTTGGAGGAGTTTGATGGGGCACTTTATGCCTTGGGAGGAAATTAAATTACTGCGAGAGGGGAGATCATCTCAGCCACCACTCACTTCCAGCCCTGGGAGCATTATGTTGGCCACTGTGGAGCCTGGAATTGCATCCCGGGGGGGAAGGGGCAAAGTGGTGTTATTTGTGTGACAGGGGTGGTGGGGTGAAGGGAGAGGAGGTGAAGGAGCCTGGGGTGAGGGCAGGGGTCCTGATGAGCTGTGAGCCAGCTAAAACTCTGGGTTCCCCTGGGATCCCATATCCAGGTCTAGGTTGAGACAGCCAAGCCTTCAAGACAGGCAGTTCAATGCATCCCCCTCCCCAACACACACACACACACGCACGCACACACACACACACGCCAGCCAGCAGTGACAGGCACTGCCCCATCCCACAGTCCCACGGGAGTTTCTATGCACTGACTTTGGCCTTTTATCACAAACTGCCTTAAGTTTTCTCTGACTGTTAAACCTTCTGTGTGTGTGTGTGTGTGTGTGTGTGTGTGTGTGTGTGTGTGTCTGATCTCATTAATTCAGAAGCTCCTCAAGGAAAGGGACCTTGGGGATCACTCCTTCCTCAGCTCAGAGCCTGGCATACAGTAGGCATCAAATTAATGTTTTTTGGTTTGATCTGGCTAAGTTATGGCCAGGGTCCCTTCCATAACTTAGATGGAAAGATAGGGGGCAGGAGGGAAGCAAGGAGAGGCGGGCAGAGGAGAGGCTGAGCCTGGCTTTCTTGAAATTGAGTGAGGTTGGGTGGTGGAGGCACAGACATTCAGAAAGAGCTTGAGGCACAGCTGGAGAGAGTGGGAGGTGGAAATAGATCTACACAATCACCAGATGCCAAAATATTCAGGATGTTCATGCATCTCCTTGGAACATCTCCCTAGAGAAGCCCATGGAAAAGATCCTTCATTCCATTTCTAATTAAGGATCCACTTTGATGTGCTCAGCCACAGAAAGGAAAGTTACAGTGACTAACATTTTTAACGTCATTAAAAATAATTAACTTACACAGTCATTTCTTACACCTGGCCTGGACATTTTCCCAACACTTTCCTTCAAAATGAACCATTGCAAAGACATCAGGGGGTTGGAGAGAGCCCACGGACAAAACCTTCATTTTTTTTTTTTTTTTTTTTTTGCGGTACGCGGGCCTCTCACTGTTGTGGCCTCTCCCGTTGCGGAGCACAGGCTCCGGACGCGCAGGCTCAGCGGCCATGGCTCACGGGCCCAGCTGCTTCGCGGCATGTGGGATCTTCCCGGACCGGGGCACGAACCCGTGTCCCCTGCATCGGCAGGCGGATTCTCAACCACTGCGCCACCAGGGAAGCCCAGAACCTTCATTTTAACTGCCACCCTTGGCAGAGGGCTGTAATGGGCTTCACAATCCCTTTGAAATACTTTTGCTATTGTGTACCCATAGTAACAGACATCATGCCTCCAACTTGAATGGCGCCTTCCTTCCTGACAACTGAACGTGCTCTCACTGACATCCTCTTTTTGTACATTGAAGAGGGAAGAAGAATTACTTGCCCCATTTTACAGAAGGAGGAATTTGAAGCAGCCCAGTAAACACTAATATTCACTGAACACTCACCAGACCCCAGACACTGAGCTGCTCATACGCTGTCATCTACACCCAACAACCTTTGAGGTCTGAGCCAGGATCCAAACCCAGGCTAAGAACACACATGCTTAAACACTGTGCTATATCATTTGTTCAACAAGTGTTTGTTGAGAATCTACTACATGCCTGGTACAATGCTGTGTGCTGGGGAATACAGTCGTGAGTGAGAGAGACAGATTCCTGCACTGGAAGGGATGATGTTATAATAGGAACACATACCGAACAATCAATGAACATGACAACTTCATATAGAGATCTGAGCCAGGGAGAAACTAAAATAGGGCCATGTTATCAAGAGTATGTACCGGGGGGGGGCAATAAATTATGAATTTGGGATTAACTGATACACACGACTGCATATAAAATAGATAAACAGGGACTTCCCTGGTGGTCCAGTGGGTAAGACTCCGCACTCCCGATATAGGGGGCCCGGGTTTGATCTACGGTTGGGGAACTAGATCCCATGTGCATGCCACAACTAAGAATCCGCATGCCGCAACTAATATTTTTAAATATTCAAGGAAAAATAGGTAAATAACAAGGACCTACTGTATAGCACAGGGAACTATATTCAATATCTTGTAATAATCTATAATGAAAAAGGATCTGAAAAAGAATATATATATAAAGAATATATATATATATATAAAACTTAATCACTTTGTTGTACAGCTCAAACACTATACATCAACTATACTTCAATTTAAAAAAAGAACAATGAGAAAAGAAAAAGTATGCAGCAAGTGGAGGAGGAATTAGTGGCCTCCCTGAGGAGGTGACATTTAAACTGAGAATTGACTGACTAGTAGAACCCCGTTGCAGGAATATAGGGAAGAGCACCCCAGACAGAAGGAAGCACAAGGGTCTAAAAATGTTCATATTATTTGACTCAGTAATTCCATCGTAAATATCTATTGAAGACAATAATTCTTTTTCCCCCACTTCTTTAAACTTTATTTTTGCATGTAGTAGATTTTTCTGAACATGTATATACTTTTCATTTATTGGGCAATAATCTCCTAATAAGTAAAAGGTATCTTGTGGGCTGAAAAATCTGAACTCTGTAGGGCAGGCCTGCAGGCTGAAAACTCTTGGGCAGGAGCTGATGCTTCAAGGACAGTAATTCTTAATACAGAAAAAGATATTCATGGCAGTTTATTTATAATCATGAAAACAAATAGAAATGACCTAAAATCCAATAGGAGAAAATATCAAGGAATCATGACATATGCGCTTGATGAGATATGATGCAGTCATGAAAAATAACTTTACAGGCTTCAATTCTGGAGGGGAGTTACTCCCAGTCTATCTTTCCCACTGATTATAACTAAAAACTCCAATAGAATAGATGAAATAGCTATCAGAACACTCTAAAAATAAATAATAATAAGCAGAGTGGAGAGAGAAATCAAAATTTGAAGAAATGCAGACATGGCAGTGAATGTCCTGGGGTCCCCCCTGCCCCTGTATTTTCTGGCTTAGACACTAAGGCAGCTAAATCTTGGAACCGTGCAACAGATGTGAACAGAATAAGTTCCAAGAGAAATCCTCTCTTTCTGGGCAGAGAATCAGCAAGGCGGGCCCTGCAGTACAGATTGTGGGGGGGATATCCCCATTTTGTTCTATTTTTTTTCTCCTTTTCCTCTTCCAGCCCTGCCCTGAACAAGCCCCAGTTGTGAAGCTATAATCTTTTAGCATGGCAGCCATTCGAGCACTTAAAATTCTGAGGAAAGTATTTCCTCTGACTAGTGGAACTTGGAAAGGGGTCCCTGTGGTCCAAAGAGTGAGTGGGAAGGATGCCTGTTATTTTGTATTTTTTTCCTAGCTGCTTTGCCTTCACGGTGGATCCAGTCCTGAGGAGCAGGTGAGAACACAAGGAAGTTAAAAACCTCAGCTTTCCAGCCAGAGCACCAGGAGAGGGACCCTAGGAGCTGGGACATATGGAGAACGCTGGAGAAAGAGATCCCGGCGTTCAATCTGTGTATGAAGTCCCAGGCTCACCTCTGAGCTGTGTATGTGTGCAAACTGACAAAAAAGCAGTGTAGACAAGGCTTTGAGAATGTAACCAGAGGATGACCACTATCCAGGTCCCAGACCGGACCCTGTGTGGTGCATATGCAGAATACATCTGAACAGCACTGTAGAGGCTTTGAAAACTAAGCTGCATTGAACCTGCAGCCCACAGAAGATGGGTGGAGACTTGTGGTCTAATCTTAACCAGGTTGGTTGTCTGCTAAAACAGAAAAAAAATCAACATTTACCAGAGGCTTTTAACAGCACCCAGAGTCTCATGACCTAGTATTCAAAATCCTCAGGATACAATCCAAAATTATTCAACATACAAAGAATCAGACAAACTCTAACAACTCTCGAGGGAAATGACAATCAACACATACCAACCACAAGATGACCCAGATGTTGGAAGTATTAGACAAAGACTTTAAAGCATGTATGACAACCATATTCCATGAAGGAAGGATGAACACTCTTGAAACAAACAGAAAGTTTAAGTTCTCAGCAAAGAAATAGAACCAATAAAACAGAACCAAGTGAAAGACGAAGTACTAGAACCAAATTTTTTTTAATCAGTAGAGAGCACAATAACAGAATGGAGATGACAAAGAGTCAGTTAATTTGAAGATAGAGCAATAGAAATTATCCAGTGATAGAGAGAAAAAAGATTGGAAAAAGAATAAGTCTTGGAGTCCTTTAGGACAGCATCAAAAGGTCCAGTATTCATGTCATTGGAGACCCAGAAAGATGTAAAAAAATTTTTTAATAATATTTTTTAATTCCAAAATTTCATTAAAAAACCATAAATTTACAGATTCAAGAAACTCAGCAAAACTCAGGCAAAATAAACTCAAAGGAAATCATGCCAAAATACATCATAGTCAAACTGCTGAAAACCAAAGATAAAGAAAAAAACCTTGAAAGCACCTAGAGAAAAATGACATGTTACAAATAAGGGAACAACAATCTGAATGAGTGCAGATTTCTCATCAGAAACCATGGAGACCAGAATACAGTTGAAAATTTTTTAAAGTACTCAAAGGCAAAAATGGCCAAGCCAGCATCCTACATGTAGCAAAAATATTTATCAGAATTGAAAATGAAGGACTTCCCTGGTGGCACAGTGGTTAAGACTCCTCCTGCCAATGCAGGGGACATGGGTTCAAGCCCTGGTCCGGAAAGATCCCACATGACGCGGAGCAACTAAGCCCATGCACTACAACTTCTGAAGCCCTTGCGCCTAGAGCCCGTGTTCCACAACAAGAGAAGCCAGTGCAATGAGAAGCCCGCACACCGCAACAAAGAGTAGCCCCCACTCACCACAACTAGAGAAAAGCACACGTGCAGCAGTGAAGACCCACTGCAACCAAAAATAAATAAATAATAAAAATTTATTTTAAAAAAGAGAAAAAGAAATGAAAGTGAAATAAAGATCTCAAACCAATATAACTTATCATTAGTAGTCTATAAATTAAAAAGTAAATTTAAAGAGAAGAACACAAAATTATTTCACAAACGGACTGTAGTAACTTTGAAATTTTTCTATGACCTAATGTTTTTTTGTTTGCTTGTTTGTGCTACTTAAAGTTTATTTTTCCAGTAAAACCCTCAAGACTGCCTAGTATTCTGATGAGTCTAGGCTGTATTTTTGGTCCCCACCAAAAGGCCTGCTGTCCAGTGCATTCTGACCCTGCAAAATCCTTAATTCTTCTTTTTTTAATTCATTTTTTATTGAAGTATAGTTGGATTACAATGTTGTGTTAATTACTGCTATACAGCAAAGTGACTCAGTTATACATATATATATATACACACTTTTTCACATTCTTTTCCATTTTGGTTTATCACAGGATACTAAATATTGTTCCCTGTATTATACAGTAAGACCTTGTTGTTTATCCATTCTATATAAACCAGTTTGCACCTGCTAATCCCAAACTCCCAATCCAACCCTCTCCCACCCTCCTCCCCCTTGGAAACCACCAATCTATTCTCTATGTCCCTGATTCTGTTTCTGTTTCATAGATAGGTTCATTTGTGTCATATTTTAGATTCCACATATAAGTGATATCATATGGTATTTGTCTTTCTCCTTCTAACTTACTTCACTTAGTATGATAATCTCTAGTTGCATCCATGTTGCTGCAAATGGTATTATTTCAGTGTTTTTATGGCTGAGTAGTATTCCACTGTACATATATGTACCACATCTTCTTTATCCATTCATCTGTTGATGGACATTTAGGTTGTTTCCATGTCTTGGCTATTTTAAATAGTGCCTCTATGAATATAGGGGTGCATGTATCTTTTTGAATTATAGTTTTGTCTGGATATATGCCCAGGAGTGGGATTGCTGGATCACATGGTAATTCTATTTTTAGTTTTCTGAGGAACCTCCATACTGTTTTCCACAATGGCTGCACAATTTATATACATTCCCACCAACAGTGTAGAAGGGTTCCCTTTTCTCCACACCCTCTCTAGCATTTGTTATTTGTAGACTTTTTAATGATGGCCATTCTGACCAGCGTGAGGTGGTACCTCATTGCAGTTTTGATTTGTATTTGTCTAATACTTAGCGATGTTGAGCACATTTTCATGTGCTTATTGGCCATCTATATTTCTTCTTTGGAGAAATGTCTCTTTAAGTCTTCTGCCCAATTTTTGTTTGTTTGTTTGTTTGTTTGTTGTCAAGTTGTATGAGCTGTCTGTATATTTTGAAACTTAAGCCCTTGTCCGTTGCATCGTTTGCAAATATTTTCTCCCACTCTGTAGGTTGGCTTTTCTTTTTTTTTTTTATGCTTCTCTTTGCTGTGCAAAAGCTTGTAAATTTGATTAGGTCCCATTTGTTTATTTTCATTTTTATTTCTATTGCCTTGGGAGACTGACCTAAGAAAGCACTGGTACAATTTATGTATGACCTAATATTTTAAAAAATTATGATGCAAAATTACATAAACCATATGATTCCAATTACATTCAAAAATACTATTTCCAGAGGAAAGATTAGGTGAAAGTAAAATAAAGTATTTTAGTGACTTCTTTCGGTAAAAGAACTATTGGTAATTTTCCACTCCATTTTATTTTTCTATATTTTCCAAACTTTCAGTGGATAATCAACTATTTTTACAATGTTAAAAAATTACCTCTAAAAGCTACCTCTGGTTAGTTTGGACAAGGATAAAGTAGATGTTTCCATTTTAGTACAAGAAAAATAACAAGTTTAGAAAAAAGATGTAAGACAGAGTGCCTACCAGTTGAAGAATACAGCAAACTCTTCCAGGTTTCACCCATTTTCATGAGGTTCCAATTTCCCAAGATAACTGAACAAAATAAATCACCTAAAGTTCAAAGTCATTACACATTATAGGTTTGGCCTGCCTGATAGTTTTTAATTCTGTTTATATGGGGAAAAAGGGTCTTTATAGAGAAGAATCTCCAAGACACTAATGGTAACCACTGCTCCACAGTTGATAATGTCATCAACTGATAGGAAAACAAACAAACAAAAAACCACAAAAGTCAGCTAGGCTCAACAGCCAAAGCAAACTTATAAGCTTAAGGGATGCTCGGTGCAGGAGACAGATGACTGGCAGCCCGCCCATCCCACGAGACAACTGTGTAAAGGCAACTGACAAAGGAGCATGAGTTCAGGCTCCAGAGAGCCTCGGTTGCCAACATCCCGTGGGCTGAATAATTCAGGGGCCCTATGGGCTGGTGATGGAGACAGCCATGTGTGCCATTGTCAGCCTGAGTGAGGAAGGGAGAGACAGATATTTAGGGAGGTAAAAAGAACCCCAGGAGGCATGGCAGTTCAGAACCAAGGGTTACAATTCGTGGCAGCTTCCAGCTCTGGGGAGGAAAGCAAATTCCTGGCTGCTGCCTCTTCCAGCAGCTGAAAGGGAAGAAATGAGGTCTGAAAACTGTGATGGCTGACGGAAGCCTTCCCCCTTCACCCAGCTCTTTTCCACCAAGAAAAGCAATGTCTCCCCCTGTCCCCGTCTTGTTCCATTCCAGGATTTCTCAGCCTGCACACTCTTGACATTTGGGGGCAGATATTTCTTTATTGTGGACCTGTCCTGTGCACTGTAGGATGTTTAGCAGCGTCCCTGGCCTCTAACCAGTAGGTGACAGTAGCACCTACACACCCACACACAATCGTGACAACCAAAAAGGTGTCCAGACTTTGCCAAACGTCTCCGGGGGGGCAAAATTGGCCCTGATTGAGAACCAGTGTTTTACCCATTTTGGAAATTCCATGGGCAGTGATTTCCAAAGAGCAAGAGGTGGGTCCAGTTGTCTTAATCATAGGTATAGTGGCTGAGATCAGAAGAGCCCAGGGAATAAGGTCAAAAAAATGTAAGATTCAAGATTTTTTAAAATTTAAAGTGGGTAAAATTTTGGGTGGCTATCATGCAGTTTTCCCCATGTTAATTTGTTGCTATTCCCCTGGAAGCCCTGTGTTTTGGGTACTCTTTCATTCATTCAAACAACACTCATTACGTGATGAGTTTCCAATGTTCCTCACTCAGCAGTAGTCAGCCTGATCAGCTTGCATCTGTAACCATCTCCCCAGTTGTTCTGCATAAACAAATACAGAACTTTACGGTTTATAAACTACTTTGCCTTACTGAGTCTCACAACGTTTCTGAGAGCTGAGATTAATCTCCCCAGAGAAAAGGTGGCTCAGAGAGGGGAGAGAACTTTCTCAAGTGGGTGGGATTGGGGCCGGGGAAGCTCTTCCCTATGGGATATTCCCAGCTCTAGAATGCAATAGGAACAGAAGGGCTCCCTTTCAAAACCCCAGTGCAGCCATGGATTCAGGCCAGAATCATTGGTGAGAAGTTGCTGGAAACAAGACATTCACACGATACCAATGTACCACCCCATGGATGACTAATCACTAAGGAAAAAGTGGTCTTAACATGGAGCCATCTCCCTGTTGCCACCTTACCCAAGTGATCAGATCACCACTAGTGGCACAGTCTGATGCCGTGGGCTTCCTGACACCTACAAAATTCTCTGATGCCTACAACTACATCTACCAAGCAGCATTTCACCAAAGAAATAGAACAAAGCCTCTAGACTAACTCCCAGTGCAGAGGAAATACAGAGGCTAGAAGAACATATCAAGGCCACAAGGACACAATCAGACGAATCCAGGACGTGGGGCATTCGACAAGACAACTAGCCTGCACACTTCAAAAGTGAATACTGGGCTTCCCTGGTGGCGCAGTGGTTGAGAGTCTGCGTGCCGATGCAGGGGACACGGGTTTGTGCCCCAGTCTGGGAGGATCCCACATGCTGCGGAGCGGCTGGGCCCGTGAGCCATGGCTGCTGAGGCTGCGCGTCCGGAGCCTGTGCTCCACAACGGGAGAGGCCACAACGGTGAGAGGCCCGCGTATCACAAAAAAAAAAAAAAAAAAAAAAAAAAAGTGAATGCCTTGGAAAAGAAAAACCAAATGGAGAGACCATTCTAGATTTAGAAGAATTAGAGGCAAAACAACCGAATGCAATATGTGTGTCTGAACTAGACTCTGGTTTTAAAAAAAAAAGCTGTGAAACATATTCTTAGAAGAGCTGAGGAAATATAAGCATAGACTGGATATTATACAGTTAAAATAATTGTGATTTTAACTGTGTAATATTATTATACAGTTAATATCATTATTATAATATTGTTATTTTAACTGTAATAAAAGTATTGTGATATAAGAAAGCATCTTTGTTCTCAGGAGATTTGTAGTGAAGTGTTAGGATTTAGGTGCAAAATGTCATAATAGTCAGAATTTATTTCCACATGATACATGGGTGTGTATTGTGTATATAGTACATATATATGTACAGTAGGTACAGATACCAATACAGATACAGTCTTATAGAAAGAAAGAAATCAAAGATGGCAAAATGTTCAATTGAATCTAGGTGAAGGGTACAAGTTTGAAACTTTGCTGTAGGCTTGACAAATTTTATTAAAGTTTAGAGGCTTCAGTTCCCATAGTAATTCACTAATATATATCCATTCAACCCATGACAATGAGCACCTGCTGTATACAGCCCAGCACTGTACTTGAGCCAGTAACCTCAAGCCCAGCTGGCAGGGTCACTGACCTGAGGAAGCCCACCGCCCACAGAAGGGTGGGAGGAAGATTTAAGCCCCAAATCTGGCACTTTTTCTACCACTTCACATACAAAGTTTTTGCAGGGAGAGATTTGGGGTACGATCCACCGGCTAGTTTTCTCAATTCAGTGTTAATTTCTAACACATAAAAACATCATCTACTTTTGAAAAGCTGAGAGAAAACAGGCTTGAATGCCTGGCTAGATCTTCGGCAAGTTTCCAGAACTCATTAAGCAGAGATTATTAGAAGGAATCTCACACGCTGATTAATTTTGTTTTCCAGTAAATCAGAGATCATCTCTGCCAGCCTTTGCTAAATCTGCAAAACTTGTCAGCATTTTGATTGCTAATTAGTGTACAGAGAGAGAGCGTCTTCAAGAATTATTTCACAGAACAGAGTGAATTTAACTGAAATGCATAAATCCAAAAAACACTCTAATTTGTAAACTTCCTCTTGGAAATCTTCTGCCTGTGCCAACATATTTGTACGCTGCACACAGCTCACGAAATTGGCATCTCCCAAGTCTCTCTTATGTGTGTTTCCAGGGGGCTCCTCCAACCCTGTACCTCCACACCCACCGTGCTTAAGACGCCTTGTTTCCATCTCTCACTTTCCTGTCTCGCTCCTCCTCTAGACTGTAAGAGTTGCTCATTCATCATTCATCCATTCATTCATCAAATATTTACTGGCAACCTGTTAAGTGTCCAGGATCTGGAAACTAGAGATACAGTGGTGAATAAAACTCATGGAATTTAGAGATAGAACCACAACAAATTGCAATAACTTAACATAGTCGAAATTAGTCTCCAAGATCTGTAGATTAGGCAAAAATGCCCTGTTTTCACTGATTCCCAGTGAAATTCCAGAAACATACGTCTGCATAATGCTTTAAATGTACAGCAGGATTTCAGGGTTAAAAGGGCTGCAGAGGTCATATATCCCAAGCCCACCACCCGCCTCTTTTGAGAAGCTACCCAGGACATGTTCTTCTCATGGCAGATCCCAAGAGGGCCAGAGGACAAGCCCAGCAGTGCCTGTGCCATGTTCTTAATGGTCCAATCTCCAAATCAAGTCACCAGCCAATCCCAAACCAAGGGGCAGTGAAGAGTTGGGAACGTGAACCCGAGCTTCCCATGACCAGTCTTGCAGTGGAGTTCCCTTCCCCCTGTCTTCCACTCTTCTCTGCTCACTCCTACTGTCCCTAAGTTTTAACCGGACACCACCTTCTCTGAGGAGCCCTCCCTGGGTCATGCCCCTTGCTGGGCTCCCCAGCACCTTCGGCTTACCTCTTCCATAGCAATTATTGGAATCATTTGTTCACATCTGTCTCTCTCCCTCAAACTGAACTCCCATGGCAGACACTGCTGGTTGCCTCCCAGACAGCCATTCTCCCCTTCTTTGGACCTTAGAGGACATTAATTTTGTCCAGGGCAGTGGACAAAATGGCAGTGGGTCCTGTTTAAAGTATTCTCCTTCCTGTACTCTTTTGCAATTAGACTGGCCCACAACATAGTCTGGCTTTCTGCAAAGCTTTCCTGAAGAGGATAGATGCAGCTAGCCTGGCCTCTCTCCTGTTTTTGTCCTTAACTCTTCTCCCACTCTTTATGCCTAGAATATGAATGTGACCTCTGGAGGTGCAGCAGCCATTTTGCAACCATGAGGATGAAAGCCACAAATTAAGGCTGGTGTAGCAGAAAGATGGAAGAGGATAGAGTACCCAGTGGCTTCTGAGCTGCTGCATCAGCCCTGTACTGTTTGGCTCCAGATTTATTGTTATGTGAGGAAAATCCTTTTACTTCCTTGAGTTATTTGCTGTTCAGATTTCCTCAGTCCCAGCCGAATGCACCCTAATTGATCGAGCCTCTCAGAAAAGACACAGATTTACTGATTGTTATATTCTTAGACCAAGTACAAGGCCTAGCACATAATATGAACCCAGTAAACACTCATCTGTGGATAAGCACATGGGCCTCACCAAGCCCTGCCGACCTTTTTACCTCATTCCCACCACTACTCCTTCTTGATTTCCAGGCTCCAGCCACACTCCACAGGCAGCTCCATACATACCCCATGATCCAGCTCAGCTTTGGCCTCAATATTGCCCCCCTTATAGAAAGAACGGTCTCTCTTCTCCTCATCTCCCTTGAGGTCTCCTTGAGGCTTCTTCTCTGGAAGCTTCCTGTGTCCCACCCTCCAATGATACTAGGCCAGCAAAATGGCCCCTGTGCCTCAGTAGCCTCATCCATAAAACTGGCATCATAACGTACCTGCCCCAAAGGATTGTTGTGAGAATTGAATGAGATCACTCTAACAGACCATCAGAAGAGCATAATTGCTTACTGCGTGCCAGGCACAATTATAAACTCTTTACACACCACTGATTTATTTACTCTTTTCCATGATCCTATCAGTGCTAGCATCATCCTCACCACATAGATGAGGAAATTTTTTTTTTTTTTCGGTATGCGGGCCTCTCACTGTTATGGCCTCTCCCGTTGCGGAGCACAGGCTCCGGACGCACAGGCTCAGCGGCCATGGCTCATGGGCCCAGCCGCCCCGCGGCATGTGGGATCCTCCCGGACCGGGGCACGAACCCACGTCCCCTGCATCAGCAGGCAGACCCTCAACCACTGCGCCACCAGGGAAGCCCATAGATGAGGAAATTGAGGCACAGAGGGTAACGCACCTTGCCCGAGGTAACACAGCCTTTGAGTCTTCTCAGCCAGAAGATAGAGAAGAGCCATCCATCGCTACAGGCTTCTTTCCAGATTCCTGGCCCACATAATCTACAAGCATAAAAAAGTCGTTGTTTTATGTCACTAAGTTTGGGGTGGTTTGTTACAGAAGAGTAGTAACTGGGACACGGGGCTGCCCCACTGGGTGCCCGGGAAGCCACCCGTGACCCTGAGTGGAGCCGGGGGCACTCCTACAGGCAGCCAGCACTGGTCCCTCTGCCAAATGGGAGACTGAGCCAAGGAATCCTCGAGAAGCCCGCAGGCTTGACGACAGAAGGCTCCTGAGGTCCTTTCAGGAGATCTGAGAAGGGGTGCTGTCACCAGACTTGGGGTGGGACAAGCAGTGCCAGGCCAGGTGACGGCCAAGAATGCCAGCAGGACTGGCTTTGGGCTGGCCACAGCAAGGGGTCTGAGGACCAATGGGCCGGGGCCCTGGCTAATCATCCCCCAGACTGAATGGGGCTGACTCGGCCTCTGGAAATTGGGGGCTTCCTGGTTGACCCCATTGGTGGCATTATGAGTCAGAGTCCCTGGGGCTGCTGCCCAAAGGGAAACTGCAGAACAGCAATTGCATCTGAGACCAGGTAAACTGAGGGCCTGGCAGACAACATGCATCGGAGGAGGCAAGCTGGGAGGCCATCCCAGAGGAGGCCGCGTTTGCCCCTGGACGAGCTGCTTCACACCCCTTGGGGTCCTGTTGTGAAGGGAGCGCTCTGGCCAAAGTTCCGGTCACTGCTCCTGCCCTCCCACCTCGGCCCCGGCCGGAAGTGTTCCTTTGCCTCTCACAAGCCTCCTCTGCAAACGGCTACCTCCTAGTAACCTGCTGCCTAGGAGCTCCCAACTGCGTGAAGTCCAGAGAGAGAAGCAGCCCTTCCTGGGGCTGGCGTGCACCACACACGTGCACAGCCCGCCCCCTGCCAGCTGTCACTCACAGCCAAATACCCTGTCTATAAACACCAGGAAGGGGCAAGACCTCAGGGACACACAGCCCCAAACGCTGGTCCTGCACCCTGGTGACCAGGGCCTTGGTGCTTTGCCTGGAGACCCTGCTGAAGCAGACTTGACAAACACCGCCCCCTCCCCGCTCCACCTGCGTGGCCTGACCCGCAGGGGGCTGCCTTCCCCGGGAAGCCCAGCTCGGCCCCGCTCAGCTTCTCTCTCCAACACAGCTATACCCTGCCCCCTTCTCACCCCGGATAAATAAAGGGTGGGTTCACACCTAAACACCCTGATGACTTTACTTTCTTGGGAGAACCCATGCCCACGTGCACACAGGGGGCCTATAAAGCATCCCCCAGCTCTTCCCATGAGCCTTTGGTGTGCCTCCCAGACCTACTTTCAAGTTGCTGATGTGAGGCCATGGGCCGGCTCCCCAAAGCACCATCTGAACTCGAGGCAGAGGTGCCGTCAGTGGAATGAAAACACACTGGGGCGCTCTCTGCCAGCAGCCCCGTGGCTCCAGCTTGGTTTATCTTGGGCCTGAAACATTCCAGAGGAACGCAGTCCTCCCTCTGCCAGGGACGGGCCTGGAGGAGCGGCCAGCGGGAGAGCACTTCCTGCCAGCCCCCTCGCTGGCTTAGGCAGGCAGCCGCACCTTCAGAGCAGCCTGGCCTTCCAGGGCCATCCAACCCCTAAGTGCACATGACCCAGAGTTGACAAGCACTCAGACCTCCAGCTGGGGGGTTGGGATCTCAAAATTCAAAACATGCCTGAGAGCTGCCATGTGCTTTTAATTTCCCTGTTCCTGTAAAAGCTGGGGTGGGAAAAAGACATCCAAAGTGTGGATCCAACAAGTCACTTAAAGAATGCTCCCAAAACAATTCACAACGGCTTTTCCTGATATTAATGTTAATTGCGTAGTTTAATGTTCAATTATCACCATCCTCTCACAGTTGTGGAAAATAAGCGGCCCAGGAAGTCGCTGGAGCTTGGTAATGCACTAATAAATCTTCCGTCTTCACAACAGCAGATCTGAGTGCAGGTAGGGGACTTAGCCACACTGGATTTGCAGTAATGTCCAAGTTTATGGCCCGGGCTTCTGAGTACCCAGTCCTATCCGTGGGGACAACTTGACCACAGCTGACCTCAACGTTGAGTATGGACCAGTGAGGTCCCCAGTTATGGGCTGAATGCTGGTGCCCCTCAAAATTCATATACTGAAATCCTATACCCCAATGTGGTGCTATTGAGAGATGGGGCCTTGAAAGGCAGCTGGGGTTAGATGATGTCACGAGGGTGGAGCCCCCTGAAGGGGATTAGTGCCCTGATAAGGGCCGCAGGAGAGCTTGACTCCCTCCCCTGCTCTCCTCCACGTGAGGATGCAATGAGTCTGAAACCTAGAAGAGGGATCCCACCGGTACCGGACCATGCTGGCACCCTGATCTCAGACACCCAGCCTCCAACTCTGGGAGAAATAAATTCCTGTTGCTTATAAGCTGCCCAGTCTGTGGTGCTTTGTTACAGCAGCCCAAGCAGACTAAGACATCAGTCCAGGAGGGTCGTGAAAGCTTGGGGAGAGGGACTGACCACCACCACTGACTGGCCAAGAGACCGGCAGTGTAAGGGGGTGAGGGTGGGAGAGAGCCCCAGGTGTCTGTTCGTTACTTAACAAAAGAGAAAGGGGGGTGGGGGGGACCTTTTGGGAAACAACTCCTTGGACAGCCGAGAACTTATGGAACTTCTATTCCCGGATGTCTGTGTGTAGACCCCCATGGCTGTGGACACGTCTGTACTCAGGTACTGAGTCGTAAGAAATTAACATTACCCAAAGAGAGGTCTGGCCTTGCCCTCGGCTCCTGGGAGGCGACCTCTAAAGCCTTGGGACTTCCTGCCTAGTAAGTGACTTGGTTTACCTGGGGGTCCTGAGCCACAGCGGATAGTCTAGCACTGTGATTTATGGTGGGCTTTTTCTTTGGGCCATGCTTTGTCAGCTCAACCACCAGAGAGGCTGCAGACTGAGGTGAACCATGGGCAATCAACCAGGTCTACGTGACCCAGACCCAAAAAACTCTCGACCCCAAGGCTCGGGTGAGCTTCCGTGGTTGGCAAAATTTTACATGTGTGATCCACATCACAGCCAGGAAAAGCCCATGATTCCACTGGGGGAGATCATCTGGGAGCTTCACGCCTCAAAATCTCCTGCACTCTGCCCTGTACACCTCCTCCCTTGGCTGATTTTTTTTTTTTTTTTTGCAGTACGCGGGCCTCTCACTGTTGTGGCCTCTCCCGTTGCGGAGCACAGGCTCCGGACGCGCAGGCTCAGCGGCCATGGCTCACGGGCCCAGCCGCTCCGCAGCATGTGGGATCCTCCCGGACCGGGACACGAACCCGTGTCCCCTGCATCGGCAGGCGGACTCTCAACCACTGCGCCACCAGAGAAGCCCCCTTGGCTGATTTTAATGCTTCTTTCCCCTGTAATAAACTATGACCGTGAGTATAACAGCTTTCAGCCTGTTCCGGGGTCCTTCTCGGGAACTGTCAAGCCTGAGTGAGGGTGTAGCCGATGGGTCTTCAGTATTGTGAGAGGTTTCTGGCTTCTTTTCCACCCCTGCACCTGGGCAAGAGCAGCCCCAAACCCGTGAAGAAGTGGCACTTGCAAAAACTGATAAATTGGACTTCATCAAAAAGGGACGATGCTTATCAACTCCTCCCGCTGCACTCATCTGAAACAAACAAAAGCATGATAAACATACCAGAGTCACAGTCCACCAACTGAATGAAGAGTAAGACACTTTCTGCGAAAGGTTGTCACCAGAGTATCACTGAGAGGAACACCGCCTTCCCCAGACCAGGTGCCACGCCAGGAACGTCAGACAGCCACTGAGGATGAAATTCACAAGAGTCTGACATAACATGAGAAACACTTAGGCTGTAGTATTAAGAAAAAAGAAAATCAGGACTTAGGATCATATACAGAGCATAAGTCTGCATGTGTTTTTTTAAACAGGGTGATAGGCGTTGATGAAGTTTTAGAGATGGTGTGAGTGTCACGGCAGCCACCTTGAAGCTATTTTTCTTTGTCCAGTGCTTTGTCCAGAATTGGTCCTTGGTTATGTAAGTGCAGGGTCAGGAGGCGCCCTTGCCAGGCACCCTGGTGTTTGTGTTGCAGGGGGTGGAAGGCAGTACTGAACTGCTCTTGGGCACCCTTCCAGAGGCCTCTCAGCCCACTGCTCTCTTCACCTCTGCTGCAGCAACCAGCTCTGGGCAGGCTTTGCACTACCAGAGAGCTCTCACCCGCAGCTTGCAAGTGAACACCCCAAGGGACACCCTTGACCCATGGGGTCGCGAGTTTCCCACTTTGTTTGTTGGGTGGACGGTTCTAAGACACATTCCACAGACTTCTCAGCAGGTCTGCAGGATCAGACAGTCAGCTGCCTCTTGCACCCTCCTACTCAAGAATGCATCTTTGTGGGCTTCCCTGGTGGCGCAGTGGTTAAGAATCCACCTGCCAATGCAGGGGACATGGGTCCGAGCCCTGGTCCGGGAAGATCCCACATGACACGGAGCAACTAAGCCCGTGCGCCACAACTACTGAGCCTGCACTCTAGAGCCCGTGAGCCACAACTACTGAGCCCGTGCACCTAGAGCCCGTGCTGCGCAACAAGAGAAGCCACCGCAATGAGAAGCCCGCGCGCCGCAACGAGGAGTAGCCCCCACTTACCAGAACTAGAGAAAGCCCGCGTGCAGTGCAGCCAAAAATTAATTAATTTATTAGTTAATTTTTTTTTAAAAGAATGCATCTTTGTGTTGGCCCTTCATCCCTCTGTGCTTCCCCCGGCCACACTCTGCTCCTTGGGCCTCGTCCCCAATGGCACTAAGACAGTGTTTGCTGAGAGTTGCTCCTCCCCGGGAGCACAGGGCTCTGGGTACAAGATGGACCAGCTTGCATAAGGAACACAAGAGCCTCTAGGGAAGGAGGGTCTAGAACTCCAATGTCCGTACCCTAAGTTCCAAGTGTGGAAGTGTGGGTGATACCTAAGAGATGTTTTCCTAGTATGGAAGGTAGCAAAATATACCAAGCGTTCCCACTGGGAATACACAGGAGCCGGGGGACGCTGAGCTGGGGCCCCAGACTCAACACAAGGATGCAGGGCTCACATGGGGAGGACTGGCTCTGTAAAGCAGAGTGAGCTATAACAACTGGGCCCTAGAGCACAACTCCAAAAGAGAATGTGCCTGGGGTCTGCTGGAGTTGAGACCAGTGGCAGAGGCGGGAAGATCACAGGATCCAGCCCCCCTGGCGCAGTGCTTATGCATTAGGGTTAGTAACTGGCCCAGGACGTGTAAATTAAAGGTCACCTTAGATGTGACCTTGGAACCAAGCATTGTGTCCTGGGCAGGGAATGGAGAGTGAAGACATCACAAGGACGGAGAAGCAGGACCATCCAGTCTCCATCAGCGACACCACATGGCAGCAGGAGGCAAACCAGTCCTCCGCTGACCACCCAACATCCAGGCCCCCTGGTCTAGCGTTGACCCAGGACTGGTTGCCTTTGGATTAAGCAAGTCCCAAGGGTTCTGACCCTGTGAGGTGAGGGATGAGCTATCAGAGGGACCAAAAAGAAAACCAAAAACTGATGCCACCATATTTGTCCTTCAAGAAGCAAGCAAAGAAGCCCACCAACAGCTGGGCAGCAGCTCTTGTGGGGAGTGGCCTACCAGAGCCTTATGCTCTCCTACTCGGCCATGGCATCTCTTCTGACAGGCCTTCCTCTGCACCTAGGCCTGCGGTGTCTGTAAGGATGCCTTGGGTTGCAAAAAACAAAAGAAACTCCCAACTCAAACTGGCTTAAAATAATGATGATTCATTATCTCACAATATCAGAAGCCCAATCCCGCCCGTGTCGGCCCCTCCCTTCCACATTCCCAGGTAGGTTGCAGGGGGCCAATGCAGCCTTAACGAGGTGCAAAGTCCGCAGGACGAAGGAGCATCTTCTCTCCCAAGCCTCCTTCTCGAGAGAGAGAGGAAAGCTTTCTTCCCAGAAACCTCCCCTCCAAACTCCCTCACCTCTTGTTGGCCAGACTGGGTCATGTCTGCTCTAGAACCAAAATGACCAGACCTATTCATGGGAATTAGGGTTATTCCTGGGGTCAGGGGAAGTCATCTTCACTTTTGCCCTGTTGGGACAAGGAACAGGGGTATTACCTGAGCAAATGTAAGGTCCTGTTAGGAAAGGAACAGGAGGGGACACGCTGGCAGACCACTGGTTAGACATGAGAGAGGGGCCCTGTGTCAGTGTCCTAGGGCTGCTGTAACAAAGTGCCACACACTGGTGACTTAAAACAATAGAAGTTTAGGGCTTCCCTGGTGGCGCAGTGGTTGAGAGTCCGCCTGCTGATGCAGGGGACATGGGTTGGTGCCCCGGTCCGGGAAGATCCCACGTGCCGCGGAGCGGCTGGGCCCGTGAGCCATGGCCGCTGAGCCTGCGCGTCCGGAGCCTGTGCTCCGCAAGGGGAGAGGCCACAGCAGTGAGAGGCCCGCGTACCGCAAAAAAAAACAAACAAACAAAAAACAAACAAAAAAAACAATAGAAGTTTATTCTCTCGTGGCTCTGGAGTTCAAATGTCCAAAATCACAGTGTCGGCAGGGCCGTGCTTCCTCAGAAGCCTCTAGGGGAGGATCTTTCCTTGCCTTTTCCAGCTCCTGGTGGCAGCCAGCAATCCTTGGCTTATAGATGCATCACTCCAATCTCTGCGTCCGTCTCCCCCTGGCCTTCTCCCCTCTGTGTCTGTGGCTCTGCAGCTCTGTATCCCAATTTCCCTCTTCTTCTAAGGACAACAGTCACACTAAGGTAGGGCCTACACTAATCGAGTTTGACCTCATCTTGACTCGATTACACCTGAAAAGACCCGATTTCCAAATAAAGCCGCATGCACATCTTCCAGGTGGGTGCGAATTCGAGGCGGGGTGGTGTCACAATTCCACCCACTACAAATCCCAAGTGGAAGAACAGATCCTATGAACCACATGCCAAGAGCAGGCATGCTGATTCCCAGTTGGGACTGTCTTGGGGAAACTAAAGAGTGGATAGAGCTCTCCATTCTCCTGTGGGAGGCCCCTCCTAGGAATGTACCAGGTGGGTGCCTCCTCCATGCCCGCCCCGCCCCCACCGCATGGAAAGAGGGCTGCAGGCCCCTTCCCCCTCCTCCCAGCTTCTTCAAGAGTTTCTGGTCTTCCACACACTGTCTTCTTCATACCCCTGCCTCTGCACACCGTGATGGGGACCATACATCCTGTTGGCTTCATGTCAGATGGGCTTTGTTTCAGGCTCCCCTTGATCCCAATGCTCAGCCTTCACATTCTGTCAGGCAACAGGGAGATGATCTCCTCACCACCTAAAGGTAGAAGATGCAGCCGAAGCAGCCGTCTTGCGGGAAAATTGTAAAGCGGGCCCAGGCCAGCTGGGCAACTCCCGGTGGTTCTGCCCTGCACACATTCTCCCATCTCTGCCCTGGCTCCAGCATTTATTAGCAAGTGACTTTGCTTCATGCCCTCTGTCTCCTTCTGTCTAAGGGGATGGTGCGTGTACAGCATGTAATGATGGGGTAAATGGCCTGCCAGAGAGCTGGTGCCCAGAGCGCGCGCCATGCTGATAACCCGGAGCTGTTCACGCTGTGATGTGGAGAGGAAACTGAGGAGACGGCTGTAACTTACAAAAGGGGTGACAGAGCCTGGCTTAAAGTGTGACCCAGCCCAGAAGAGTTGCATTTGAAATGAATAAAGCTTTGAACTGGTGGCATTTCCAGCTTCAAGGGAGCTCAAGCAGAGGCAGCAGCCCTTCTGTTGGGAACAGGGACCTGAGGGGTGGTCCTCAAACAATGCCCTCCCAGGAGGGGACAGCCAGGCCGGGCCTCAGAGACCAGGCAGTGCCGCCCAGTCCAGCTCAGCCCTCAGAGCATAGGTCTCAACAGCATCTCTTGCTTGAAGCCCCATCTCTGATGGTGTGAAGCTGCTGATACAAACTCTGCCCTGGTCATAAAGGCCCAGAAACTGGGGCCAGAGCTCATGGGGGAGAGGGAATTTTAACAGCTCTGGCTGGGAGCTAAAAGGGTCCCCTCACCCCACCCCATGGCCTAAGTGCTCCTCCCACCATGGCTAATAAGTTTGGGGCCAGACACTTATAAGCTGGTGTAGCAGGTAGGAGCCCAGGCCAGGAACCACTCAAGACAGTTGGGAAGAAAAAGAGCTAAGGTGAGAGATGGAGTCAGGGAGGGACTCTAAAAGAAGATCCGTCCAGAGAAACAAGCATCACTATTACCATCACCACCATCATCACCATAATCTTCATTATCATCATCACCATCATTATCATTGTCACCATCTTCATTTTTATCATCACCATCACCATCATCACCATAATCTTCATTATCATCATCACCATCATCATTGTCACCATCACCTTCATCATCACCATCGTCACCATCTTCATTATTGTCGTCACCATCACCATCATCACCTGTGTTATCACCATCATCACCATTGTCACTATCATCTTCATCATCATCATCACCATCGTCTTCTTCTTCATTACCATCATCATCATCTTCATCTATGATTATTGAATTGTTTACCAGGAATTAGGCACTGGGCTTTATATCCATTATTAAATTTAATCCCCTATACAACCCTGTGAGGTCAGCATTATCATCCCCATTTTACAGATGAGGAAACTATGGCTCAAAGAAGGTAAATCAATTTCCAAAGCCACCAGGCAACGAGGGGCGGTCAGGACTTAAGCCCGACTTGCCTGACTCCAGAGCACGTGGTCTGAACCATTTGCCTGACTGCCTCCCCACCAAGATCCATCAGTCATTACGGGAGCAGATGGGTCAGGAGCTGAGCTGGAATCAGAAGATTCCAGAAGTGTCTGTGGCTCATCTTGGCTGAATGCCGGCTTCCTGCAGTGTGGGTGCATCAGGCTGGGGTAGGGGTTCTGTTTGGGGGCAACAGGCAAGCAGAAGAGGCATTACCCATATTTTACATGTCTCCCAAGTAAAACAAGGCGACTTTGAGCCCCATCTCAATGCCAAGGCACATCCAAACAAAATGGAAACACACCTCCAACAAGCCTTGAAAAGGAATGAAGGTCTTCACTGAATACCTTGCCCCCGGGGGAACAACATCATGGGACACTCAAGGTTTCTTTCCAACATTCTCTTCTCTTTCCTCAAGTCTCACACTCAGCAACATTTTCCTCCAGTCTTCCCTCCTCTTTCTCTCTCTTCCCACACTCCCACACTCTGGTCCTCGGGTCCACGGCCTCCCGCCCACTTCATCTTCTCTCTTCCTCCATGGGTATTGATCAATCACCTTAGCTCATTCACCAGGGAGAAGACCAGGCATTCAAGTTCTGCAAACCAAGGCTGCTCCCTAGAAGATGGTAGGAAGGTTGTAAACCTGACATCTCTTGTTCTCTCCATCTCAGTCAGATGAGGAAACTGAATCTCAGACAGGCCAACGACAGTTAGAAGGAGGCAAAGTTGGGATCTTTGCCAAATTCTGAGCATCCAGCGATGCCCCCTCTCTGGGCTCTGGGCTCCCTGACAAAGTAAGGAGAAGTGAGGTAAACCCAACGTTCCTCTCATGATAACTTGTGTGTGTGTGTGTGCGGGGGGGTGATGATGACATGTAAAGAAGGGAGTCTGGACTTGGGTTCTGGACTTGACTCCACCACTTCCAGCCAAGGGATCTCAGGAAAGCCATGGTTCCCCTCAGAGCCTCAGAGGTCCCTTTCACATGGAGGGAGGGCGGAGAAGGCTGAGGTGCCTTCCTATATACAGAGAAAACTTTCTGATGGTCTACAACTTTGAGGTCCCTCCACCCCCAAACTCCTAGGAGCTAACACGCTTCTCAGCCCTTTTAGAAAGAAAAAAGCAAAACATTCAAATCCCGGTGTTATGGAAAGAAGCTGCACTGGAATTCGAGCTCTTTGTGTTCTTCCAAGAACCAAATGCTTTCCTTAAGAAAGCTTTCCCCTTTCCACAAAGCCTCCTGACTGTTCCTTTGGAGCTAAATTTCACAATAAGTTTTCTTCTCCAAGCATCTTGACTGCTTGTCTGAGAAGGGAAACAAGCTTTTTTGAAAGAAAAAGTCCCAGGCAACATTTTTTATTTTTCAGGGCTGCTTTGTTTTGAACCTGCAGATTTAATCTTTCTAAGACTTCAGAGAGGATGAGGGAAGTCTAACCCGAAGAGCAGTAAGCCAAGTGCAAACGTCCCCTCCACCCGCAGCCATTGTTGTAAGCCTGCTAGAACCCCACTGTCCTGCAGCTGGTTGGGGAGAAGGCTTGCGGGGAGGAAGTTTTGCCTTTCTTTTAGATAGAGTTAAGATTTCATTGTTCCTAGCTCAGAGAGGCATAAACACAAAAATACCAAGAAAAATCTCCAGAAAAAGCCAGTTCTTAAGAGGTTTCCCCAGCCCATCTCCACCCCACTCCCTCTCCTCTCTCTCCCCAGGGTTTCTCACACTTTTATGTCACATTAATTACTTGGAGATCTTTTTTTCAATGTATCCTCTGGCTCAGTAGGTCTGGGGCTGGGCCTGAGGGTGTGTGTTTCTAACAAGCTCCCAAGGGATGCTGAAGCTGCTGACCTGGGATCACACTTTGAGTCACAAAGACTCAGACCATAAAAGGTATTTCATAGTGTCACAGAGCAAGTGGCTTCCAGCTCAACAATGTCCACATGCTTGGTCAGTGCCTGTGATTCTCCGGGTCTCGAGATGGCTGCAATCCTCCAAGAGTGACCCCCGACAGGAGGCAGAAAGGGGCTGTTTCCTCATGTCTGTTCCTTTTACGAGGAAGGGAACAATTTCCCCAGAAGCCTCCAGAAGATGCCCCCTAATACCTCATTGGCAACCGCTCTTGCCTCATGGTCACCTGGGCTATAGGGAGCCTGGGAGAGTGAGCACCTGGTAAAAGAGAACGGGGGTTACCATGGCAGAGGTAACCAAGCGGGAAAGAGGAATGGCTGCTCGTGACCAGCCAGCAATGTCCACCACAGCCGTCTTTCAAATGCTCCAGGCCACCCCTACAGGCTCTGTCTGCCAGGGGTCCATGGAAAGGGAGAGGGGTCATGCCAGGTTTCAACATGAGACAGGTAGTGGCAGCGACATGCAGGTGGGACACAGCACGGGTGCCCCACAGCCCAGACGGAGCACCAGCCCTCCCAGCCCCTCTCACCAGACAGCCTGGAGCCAGTGTGAACAACACACCCGGGCTCCCCAGCTCCCTCTTCTCTGGGAGCAAACACATCATGTTTCCTGGTAACCTGGATACCGCATCAGGGATGTAAAGCCGAGAAGCGTATCCGCTGAGCCGGCTGCGAGCGGCGGTGCCCATTAAACTTGCCCCGCAGAGCCACAGGACGCTAAGTGCTGGGAACCGAGGTATCATTTTTTTCCAGAAGTCATATGCTGCCCCTTGGAAACAAGGGTTACCATGGTGATGTTTTCTACCTGGGCCTGCCTCGGGTGAGGTTGGAAACAAGACCCAGGTGTTTAAGCCAAACCGGTAAAGAGGCACAGAGCAGGGCCCAGTGTGCGGAGGGCAGGCGGGTTCCACAAGTCTCTCCTCTTGGTGTCCTGGTGCGTTTGGACCTTCTGGCTCACATGGCGGTTCTTGGTGACACAAGAGGAGCCCAGCTTTGCAGTCAGGCAGACCTGGATTTAATCCTGCCTCGGCCACTGACCTGTGTGTGACCTTGGGCGAGTTATTAAACTGTCCTGGCCTCAATTTCTTTGTCTTTATCATGGGGGAGGGCAAGGCATAGACCCTGATTTGCAGGATTGTTGGCATGTAAACGAGACTGTGTATTAGAAGCGCGGAGCCCGGCGCCTGGAGCGGAAGCTGGCAGAGGACCAGCGTCTGGGCGCGCAGAGGCCACGGGCGCAGAGGGGCCGGTCTGATGTGACTCCCCTCCCGCCCAGGCAGGCAGGCAGGCTCAGGCCAACTGGCACGAGAATGAGATGAAGGTAAACGTGGAAGACGCTCTCAATCTGCCGTGAGAATTCCTGTCCCGGCGACTAGAAATGCTCTGAAGTGCGCGTGCTCCGCGCTGCCGGGGAAGCCGGGCTCAGGACCAGGGGCCACGTGACCGGCTCTGCGTGAGAAACGCTGTGAGAGACCCCGGGAGCCGACGGATCAGCCGGCACCCCTTCCCATCCACAGGCAGGGCTGGCTGGGCATGTCCACGGGGCGTGGTGGTCGTGGAATCGGAAGGAGAGCCTTAGAACAGATGCTAAACGGCCCCACCTCACCATCGAGGAGCCTCATCCCCAGAACCAGGATCCTCCCAGCGTCCCGACCGCAAAGCTCTTTCACCTCCACCGTCGGGATCCCACCCTCCCTGGCTCCCCGCACCCAGCTCATGTTGGAAGCCGCAGTTCCAGCCAAAGGGCAGGGAGGACTGCAAGTCTGCAGCCTGGTCCTCGCCCTGGGAGGGTCCGCCCACATTTGCCCCAAGGCCTCGCCTCCTCTTACACCCATCCCGTGACTCAGAAACCCTCAGCCTGAGGTATTCAGACATTCCCAGGAATTCAACCTGGTGAAGGAGTTTCCGAGTCTGGGAATCACTTTCCAGCAAGTTTGCACATCTCTGATCTAAACACTCTTTATGTTGGTTTTAATAACTGCGCCCAATGAACAGGCTTACTTCCGTCTTCTCCAAGTTCTCGGGAGATAACTCAAGGTCCATCTAATAAACATTTGTATATGTCAGTAGTTTTTCAGCTTCCAGCATTTAAAGCCAACACTGAATTTTTGGAGTGGGGATGGGGGAGCAACAGTACGTGCCTCTCCAGAGCCATGGATTAGACCTAGATTCTGACACTGGTGGGTCCAACACAGTGGGTAGGGGCCTTCAGAACCACTGGATGAGCCGGGTCCTTCTTCCTGGAGCATCTATTGTCTCCACAGTGAGTATCTCCATTTCTTAGGGCTGCCATAACAAAGTACCACAAACTGGGCATCTTAAACACAGACGTATATTTTCTCACAGTTCCGGAGGATGGAAGTTCAAAATCGAGGTGTTGGCAGGGCCATGCTCCCTCTGAAGGGTCTAGGGCAGGATCCTTCCCTGCCTCTTCCAGCGTCTGCTAGCTGTTGGCGTTCCTTGGCTTGTAGATGCATCACTCCAATCTGCCTCCTTCATCACATGGCATTCTGCCCTCATGTGTCTATGTTTCTGTGTCTCTGCTCGTCTTCTTATAAGAGCACCAGTCATGCTGGATTCAGGGTCCACCCTACTCCAGTATGATCTCATTGAAATCTAATTACGTCTGCAACAACCCCATGTCAAATAATGTCACCTTCTGAGGCACTGGGGGTCAGGACCTCAACATATCTTTCTGGATGACACAATTGAACCAGTAACAGTGAGGAATTGAAAAACACTGTTTTTGTGTTTAACCCAAGATGGATAAATGAGGGAATAAAATGTAAAATTCGCATGAGCTAAAATGAAGACCCTCATGCCTGCTGTAGGCTGGACCCCAGACTTCCTTCGCCTTCCTCTGCTTTGGGGGGCGCTTAGGGAAAGAGCTCAAAAGCCAGAGTCTGGGGCCAGAAGACCTCGTTTTGTCACTTACCTTGGGCAGAAAACAGCCAAAATACGTAAACCTGCAGTCGGCAGCTATGATGTGCTCACAAGCACGCATGTGGGATGATTTGAGGGCAGACAAGATTGTGGGTGTCCTTTCTGGGTTGTTTGATTCCTAGGGGCCTGCGCTTCTCATTTTCTTTGAGCTAGGTGACAGCTCTGTAAGTTGTAGAAGACTTAGAGAATGCAAATGATTTGTCTATACATGTGCTGATGAATTTTGTCCAGAGGAATGGCACTGACTATCGCCCTGTGGATATCAACCAGTTATGCATCAATTTCTACATTTGTTTCAGCATCCCCAATTGCCCCTTTATGCACGCTCTTTGAATCTTCCTTTGAACTGGTTATAACATACTATTGGTTTCCTCATTAAATGATGAGTTAAAGAAACTTAACCTGTCCATTTCTTATTTTCTGAGATTCATGACCTTCACAGAATGATCTTTTTACAGGGGCAACAAGGTAAAGCATTTGAACGGACAAGTTCCCGGCAAGTTGAGAAATGTATGGTCACAGATGACGGCAGCCAGGACCGTAATGATCCTATCAAGATGTGATACCTCCAGGGAACTCTGTCATATCCAGCGTCATCTCAGAAGGATCTGCCAGCCGCTCAGGCTGAGTGATCAGCAAGGGACAAATCTTCAGGTGGCCGGGTCTACGGGGAGGCCAGACGCCCCCTCGGGCCTCACAGAGTGCTGTATTTCAGCTCCACAAAGTGCAGAGAGGTGAGGTTAGGTCTGAAAAATAAACAGGATCATAAAAACCTCCCCGCTGGCAGTGTGGTCGGGCCTTGTGCGTGCCAACAGGCTGGAGCCAGGTTGCCGAGACATTGCTGACAGCCCTGGTGGGTGGAGGTCCAGACCGAGGCCTTGGAGAGGCTGTCCAGCACCACGAATCCACCTGCCCATACAAGCACAGCCCGCCTTGGGCCTCCAGGGCTTCACCTTCCTGCTTCTCTTCCCAGATAGAGGAGTCAGAGCCCCTGCTGCCCCACAGAGCACAGGAGTCTGTGCAGTTGGTGACCCGAGAAGGCATTTCTGTCTCAGGACTGAAGCTAGGGCAGGTCCTTCGGGAAATTCTAATTAAAGACACCCAGGGTCTTGGTCGCCTGCTGCTACTCCCACCTGAGGCCATCCTGCAAGGCTCCCCAGCTCAGGAGAGGATGTGCTGGGCCTGAAAGGTGAAAACATCACGAACTCTTCATCCACGACATTGCACAAGAAGCCTAAGCTTGAGTGTGAGGCTGACCTGGGTTCGAATCCCAACTCTCTCCCTTGCCTGCTGTGTGACTTCAAGGGAGATGCCTGATTCAACTTCCTCAGCTTATAATGGAGAATAACAATCGTGTGCACCTGGTGGGTTGTGGGATTACCTGAGAACATAGGAGACACGCCTGGTTCGGAGCAGACTCTACCTAAATATTGGTTCCCTGGCTGTTCCCTCCTGTAGGATGGAAACAGAAGGTCCGATGTCGGCTCTCAAAGCACTAGATTTTGCCACGTTTTCCTTCTGGCTCTGACACAAACTTACTCATGTCTGCTCTCTGGGTCTTTAAAATAAGGGGACCTGAACAAGGTATGGAATTCCAGCATTCCACCTTGCCATTTTTCAGGACATGGGAACACTGAGCTGCTTTCTAAGGAATGACTGCAACATTTCAACAAAAGCTGTCCCGACTCTCTTTTCCTCTTGACCCTCCCCGGAGTGACAGGAATGTCTGGGCGGGGCGGAGCAAGTCTGAGGATGGCCCCTCAGCGTTATCGGCAGAATTTTCTAAATCCTCCACACCACTGCCCTCCAGAGAGCCGACAGAGTCTCGGCTGCATTTCCAGCATTCTGCCTCCAAAGGGAAGAAGCTGCAGCACTGCTTTCCCTCATTAAGATGCTCGGCCGTTGTCAGACATCCCAGGCCAGAGAGTGGGCTCCACAGAGCAGGTATGGGGATTCAGCTGCCCCGGAGAAGCCAGCTAGCCTCAGGTCAGTGTGGGCAGCTGGGCTTATGATTCAAGGTGATGTAATTCGCTGGCCTGGAAAGTTCACTGCCTCTATGATGGAATCAGCCTCCCCGTTTCTGCCAGATGATTAAAATATTAAATGAAAAACATTGCTGAGAATCAAAGGGAACCAGTGCAAAACGTGTCCTGAAATAACTCCCGGGCTGCCCCTCTGACAACTCTTCACCCCGAGCTTCTGGTAGCAGCATCAAGTTCAGGAAAGGCCCAGGAGTGCAATTTCTTTCCCTCTCCTGCAAAGACCATGCTTTTTCTGGAAGACATTTTCCCCCTTGACAGCTATTCTAAGAATACAAGGAGAGTTCTTATTTTCTTTTAAAAATTATGCCTCCAGACTGGGAGCTGTGCTAATGCGCCTGCATTAACAGCTAAGCGGAGTCGACAAGACGCTGCTGATGTGAAACTCTGAGAGCACAGAAGGGATGGATTTGGAACTGCAGCCCCACCCCAAGGTCCCCCTCACGAGCTATTTCCAGTGCATTTGAAGTGATTCTGTTAATTGGAATCCATGCATCTCCCTGCCTCTGAGGAACTGGATACGTTCTGCACTGACCCTTGTTCTGAGGTCTGTAGAAGTCCACGCGTCTGGTGGGGGGCCAGGAAGACGTTATGTTCATGTCCTCAAGGTCACCTCTGGCCCTCAATTTATGGTCTGTGCTCCCTCCTATCTCCTCCCAAGCACACCCTCTGTTGCTTGGACCTGGACTCTGCAGTTTCTACACACACACACACACACACACACACACACACACGCACACACACATGGTACGGTACCACTCATGCACGGCATTTGTGTGTTTCTAAATTTTTATGGGGTAATTGGAGTCAGGGAAAGAGTGCCTGGGCAGAGATTACTACCTGTTCACCACAATAGGCTCCCTTCCTCTGGGCACATAGACTACATATCCCACCTGCCCTTGCAGTGTAATTTGATCATGTGACTTGAGTTCTAGCCAATGGAAGGAGAGCAGAAGTGAACACGTCTCAGTCTAGGCATACAATAGAATATTTTCTGGCATTAAAAAGAAATGAAGGGCTTCCCTGGTGGCGCAGTGGTTGAGAGTCCGCCTGCCGATGCAGGGGACACGGGTTCGTGCCCCGGTCTGGGAGGATCCCACATGCCGCGGAGCGGCTTGGCCCGTGAGCCATGGCCATTGAGCCTGCGTGTCCGGAGCCTGTGCTCCGCAACGGGAGAGGCCACAACAGTGAGAGGCCCACATACCGCAAAAAAAAAAAAAAAAAAAAAAAAGAAATGAAGTACTGACCCAAGCTGAACCTCAAAAACATTATGTCAGGATGAACCTCAAAAACATTATGCTCGGGCTTCCCTGGTGGCGCAGAGGTTGAGAGTCCGCCTGCCGATGCAGGGGACGCGGGTTCGTGCCCCGGTCTGGGAGGATCCCACGTGCCGCGGAGCGGCTGGGCCCGTGAGCTATGGCCGCTGAGCCTGCGCGTCCGGAGCCTGTGCTCCGCAACGGGAAAGGCCACAACAGTGAGAGGCCCACATACCACAAAAAAAAAAAAAAAACAAAACAAAACAAAAAAAAAAACATTATGCTCAGTGAAAGACATAAGAGACCACATGGTTTTATGGTTTTACATACATGAAATGTTCAGAATAGGCAAATCTTTCATGGTTTTATATACATAAAATGTTCCAAATAGGCAAATCTATAGAGATGAAAAGTAGATTAGTGATTACCTACTGGGTAGGAACAGTAAATGGATACAAGGGATCTTATGTGGGGTTAATGTGGAGGGGATAGTAAAAATGTTCTAAAGTTACTAAAAGAATTACTGAATGATACATTCAATGAAATGGGCAAATTTTATGATATGCAAAATATACCTCGATGAAATTGTTAAAAAATAAATTGAAGAAGTGAGCATGCCATTTCCAGGACTGGTCTGTAAAAACCTCCCAATGTTTCGCTCCAGGCCCTTTCCCTTCACCCTGGCTGATGCAGACTGTGATGGAGAAGAGACCGAGGAGCCTGGGTCCCTGAGTGACTCCGTGGAGCACAGCCACACCCACCATGCTCATCTGTGAGCAGGAAGTGAGCTGCTCTATGTTGAACCACTACTTGTTTGAATTTTGTTGTTACAGTAACTCCCTTGCATGAATTTGTACAGACAGTTCCAGGGCAACCACCGTATTTCCATCTGAGTGGCATTCTGGTTCTTTGGTCACTACAACCACTGGAGCTGTGTTTCTTCGCCAGAAGCCCTTCATTTTCCTCACATCTCACTGGGTCCTCTCTTCCACTTCACCCCTTCCCCAGTACCTCTTGAATTGCCTTCAGGAACTCCAGGTCCTTCTCTCTCAGTCATGCAGAGTATCCAAGTCAGTAGATGACCAAGCATGGCAGGTTGTTTCCAGGGCAACCATGGGAGAGAAAAAGGAGGTGAGGAAATTATCCCTGTGAGTGCTGGGGATGGGGGCTGAGCCCTTTGTGGGGTGCGGAAAGGTGGGAAACTTATGGCGTCAGGCTCTACCAAACTCTGCTGCCTTTTTCCCATCTCAAGCATCCAAGTGTTCCTGCATCTCCAGAACTGAGATGGCAAGAGGTTGGTAGGAATCAGAAACGTTCTTTGAGTTATAAAGAGAAAAGGTATTGAACGTTAGCATGGAAGAGATATCGAAACAAAGAAATACCTCCAAGCTACAAGGATCTATATACAACACGTGGAATATAGCCAATATTTTATAATAATATAAATGGAATATAACCTTTAAAAATTGTGAATCACTATACTGTACACCTGTAATTCATATAATGTACATCAACTATACATCAACCAAAAACATTTTAAAAAAATGTCTCCAAGTGTGCATTTTATCTGCAATAAGCAAAACGATTCTTTCAAGCATCACTGAAACTGTGGAGGAGACAAATCCTGGAAAGTTTCTGGGGCAAAAGCAGTGACAAATGGGAGCTAATTTTACAGGCCTGTTGTTCACTGAGGGGATGGGTATTTTCTTTATTGGGCACGCTGACGCTGTCGGGCTCCGACACTGCAGAATCCATGCCCACGTGCAACACGCCTTCCTCTCCTTTCTGCCCGCACTGCCGAAGAGCACGCCTCACCTAGATTACCGAGCCCTCTCTCCACTGCTCCAGGCTCCTCGCTTGTCTCCGGCAGCCCACTCTCCACAGCCGCACTCACAGCCAGGCTGCTGTCCTCCTTACAGCCCTTTGGGTGCTCCTGCAGTGGTGCAGTGCACAACCTACCCGTCTGTACCCTATGGTCCTGGGTGTAACACAGGGAGACTTTCAAGCTCTTTGGGCCCCCACATCTCTGTGACCTCACCTGTCACCACGTGTGACAGGAACCTTCTGTCTAACCACTTAGAATCCCCGGCAGTGCAACGGTGTGCCTCTAGACCTTTCCATACCCTGTTCCTTCTGCCTGGAGCTCCTCCCACCTCCCTTCCTCGCCCAGGTATTTCTCATTCACCCTTCAAAGCTCAATTCAGCATCCCGTCCTCCACAAGGTTGCCTCTGTCCCCCTCACTCAGTCCTCTGCGCTCCTCGGGGCACGCTGGGGACTGTCCTGTGTGCTCCCTGAGGACAGCCATCGTGTTGGGAGATGCGAGGTGAGGCTGGGCCCATCCCTGGAGGAGCCAGAAGTGGAGTCACAGATGGTTCCGCCTCAGTCAGGAGGAGGACCAAGAGGGAAATGCTGAGGGAAACTGAGGCCAGGACGAGGGCCCTGGGGCAGGCCGACTGAAAGGCAGTTCAGCACTGGGAAACCGGAATAAAGGTGACAGATTATTGTCGAAAATGCCCACCGTCCCCTTCCCCTCCCCACCACACCTCCCGTCTCCGCCCACACCTTTCCTGGACAATGCCCACTGACCCCTGCTCACCCCAGGGCCTGCAGGTCACCTGGCATGTAGAAGTGCCCTGGCAGGGGGTCGGGGGTGGCAAGGGTTAATACGGGCAGGTCGATGCCAGCCTCTCTGTTGGCCAGTGGGAGCCGGTGCAGGCCTAGGAGCTGACGCAGCGAGGTTGGTATAATACAGAGCAACAGGAACAGGGCCGAAAGAACCAAGGTTAAGCGTACAGCTTAATCCCTTTGAAGTGAGATGCAGAACCCATCTCAGCTGGAGCCACAGTATCCTCTCCTAGGACCACAGGGCGCTTGGCTCCCAGGCACTGGCAATGAACATCTCAGAGAGAGCATCCTTGTTTACCTACGAGAGAGAATAAAACCGCATCATCACGGAGATTCAAACAGTCACAGAGATCACCCTAGAGCAATTCTGCTGGAATGATTACAGCTCTCCAGATGGATCTTTGATACAAAAGGTAAGATCTTTGGATTCTCTCTGAAGGGAGAGCTTGTTTCTTCTGTATCCACACAGCAAATACCCACTTGAGAGCTCAGGCCAGGAAGGCTCTGTGGCACAAGTAATAAACACCCAGGGGATGTGGGAAGAGCTGCACAGAGAGAGCTGGCCAGGACAGTCGTGACAGCCCTTCCTTAGGGAGCCGGGCGCCTTGTTTTATTATTTTATTTTATTTTTTAATGGAATGGCTGAGTTAAAAGCTTTTGGTTCTATACTGGGTTTCTAAGTTGGGCTTTTTTTGTTTCTTTAAATGAGAAACAGATTACAATGAAGGCATTTTGTTATGTATATTAAATGCAGACACATCCAGAGAAAACAAATGAAAAGGCAGACATAACACAAGCTTGTGCATCAGTGATCGCATGCATATGCATTAGCTCATGGTCCCTTAAAATAAGCCAGTTTCTCCAGCCTTTCATTATGCAGAGAGGGGAGTATTTTCCAAACACTCTCTCAACTAAGGGGAAATGGCTCTGGCAGAGCTCTCCCCTGACACAGCCCCTCATTACGTGCACCTTTCTCCTCCCTGCCCACTCTCCTGTCTGTGTGCATTGACTAGTTCTTCCCCTTTGGTATCTTGTTCCTCACCAGCTGGAAGGAAAAAATACTTATTATTTAAACAGGTCACAAATAAGCTGACGAATATACTGACTAAATGCAAGGGATGTGGAGTTAGAAAGCCCAGGTACAAATGTCTCTGCCACTTACTACTGGGCAAGTGACTTCACTTCTCTAGCCTCAGTTTTCTCATCTATAAAATGGGGATAAGAATACGAGGATTGGGCTTCCCTGGGGGCGCAGTGGTTGAGAGTCCGCCTGCGGATGCAGGGGACACGGGTTCGTGCCCCGGTCCGGGAAGATCCCACATGCTACGGAGCGGCTGGGCCCGTGAGCCATGGCTGCTGAGCCTGCACGTCCGGAGCCTGTGCTCCGCAACAGGAGAGGCCGCAACAGTGAGAGGCCTGCGTACTGCAAAAAAAAAACAAAAAAACGAGGATTAAATAGAATGATGCCTGAGCAGGGATGCCTAAATAAGCATATAATATATAATTATATTTTATAAATTGCGCACACTGAGTGTATCACTTACCCCAGAGAACTCAGTGTCTTGGGCTGAAAAGAGGTCTTAGAGATCATCTCTCCTTACAGGAGAGACTGATCTGGGGGGCAGGGGACTCACTAGGGTAGTTGGAAGCCAATTCTTATTGAGCACCTACTATGTGCCTAGCCCTATACTCAGCATCTGGTCCTGGTGATTCTCCTCTTTCCAGCGCTCTGTGCTCCAGGGAAAAGGCATGAGCCCAGACTTGCTCAGCTTTGCTCCCGCCCATCAAGCCCTAGAAGGCATCCTGCAGCCACTACCCCTGCACATCCCCCTCCCCCGATCTGGGACACCCTGGCAAGTGACAACCCCACCATTACCATCACCAAAAAAAGGAATTTATCATAAAAATACAGGTTGGATTATGAACTCCAAGAACTAGAGAAAAGTCGGGCTTCTGGAAGAAACAGAACCAGGACTGGTGTGCCCTCGGGGACCCAGGACACCTCCAATTCCCTGGGTGCATCTGTGCCATTATCTACAAAGCACCAAGAATGGTACCAAATGCTTTACGTGTATTACCTTATCTGATCCTCCCACAACCCGGTGTTCACACTGGGAAACTGAGGCATAGAGCAGGTACTGGCTTGCCCAATCTCTCCAACCCATCCATCAGGGAGCTGGATTCTGAACCACAGCCTGGCACCATTTCACTCTGACTGGGCCAAATGGGTCAGGCGCTCCCAGCACCGGACCTGTCAGCATGGCCTGGAGGCGGGGAGACACAAACAGCTGGAAGTGGTCCTAAGGACAGAGGGTACTTCTGCGAGGGAAGAGCCAGGAAGAGACACAACGTGACCCACTCCACTGTCACCCTCTGGTCATCCACTGAGACCCAGCAGAGAAAGCTGTCCTCCAGGGAAGCAACCCTCTTCCCAGCCTGGAGCCACCGTTGTGCCCACTTTTGGGACAGTGCCTGGCACACAGCCACCTCCGTGACTCCCATGGGGTCCTGAGTCCTATGTGAGGGTTTCCCTGGTGATCTCACACCTGGCAGAGATGCCAAGAGGCCTGAGAGTGTCGGGTCGGACCCATCTCTGTCCCCAGAGGCTGCACAAGCCTGTGCACAAGGGCTGCTCAGCACAGGAATGAATGAATGAATGAATGAATGAATGAATGGTTCCCCCTCCATATCTCTCTTCCCTCCACACATATCCCCAGTTTCTCTCTGTTCAAGCCCCAGTTGGACAGGGGCACGGCCAAAATTGGAGAAAGGAGGGCCAGCAGGCAGGATGGCTGCTCTGGGTAAGTCTGAGGCCCAAGCCACACACCCGGTCCAGATATGAAGAGGGCCCACTGATGAAGGAATCGGGGAGGGGCAGCAGGAGGGGCCCCAGCAGCCTCCTTCCAGAAGGCCTTCAGATGCTCCGCTCCTTGTCTACCTCCCAGGGTTCTGCCCTACAGAGCAAGCCCCCGGCCAAGCTCAGGGCCCCCCACTGGCCGTCGACTCTTTCTCCAAGGACCAGGTGTTCACAGAGCCTTCCAGCCTGGCCTAGACCCCTGATCTCCAGCCAGCAGGAAGCAAGGAGACCCCCATCCACCCTTCACAGCCTCTGATCTGCAGCCCTCACCTCCTTCCTTGCCCTGGGTATGTGGAGTTAAGACAGGCACCTTCTGGGTTTCCCTGGTGGCGCAGTGGTTGAGAGTCCGCCTGCCGATGCAGGGGACACGGGTTCGTGCCCCGGTCCGGGAAGATCCCACATGCCACAGAGCGGCTGGGCTCGTGAGTCATGGCCGCTGAGCCTGCGCGTCCGGAGCCTGTGCTCCGCAACGGGAGAGGCCACAGTAGTGAGAGGCCCGTGTACTGAAAAAAAAAAAAAAAAAAAAGGGGGCTTTTAGGAGCCATGTGCTCAGGCTTAAAGATGTCCGTTGCCTTTATATCCCAGGGAGCGCTGGGACATATTTCCTTTCCCTGCCAACTCTGCAGATCCTGGACACCATCCTCAGGCACTGGACGCTGTGGGGGAATTTTTGTCTTGTTTTGTTTTGTTTGGCTTTGTTGTTTATAGGATTCTGCCTTTGTGTTCAGTAGCTAAACATGGTTATGATTCAGAATTGATCACTCTGTGCATTTTTTTTCTGGGCTACAAGCACTTTGTTGAATAGAAGATTTGAGTCCTTCTTCTGGTGAGTTTACGTCTCATATTCCTTTCATTCTGTTCTCTTCTCTAGAAGCACCACCATCCTTCTCCTTCCATATAAATCATCTCCACAATCCTTTTGGCATCTTTGTGCAGGTTTGTTTTGCATGGTTTTGTCAACTTGTGTTTTCAGGTTTTTGTTGCTTTGAATGAGGTTTCCATCTCTGTAATGTTTTATTTTTCTTTCCCACTTGTTTCCTAAGCTCCGTCCGTCAACTTGCCTTTCATCTCTCTCTGTCGTTACAGAATCTCTTCCTTAAAACGTACACAGATGTCAGTGGAGCTCAGGTTTTCAGCCCTTTTTGCTTGTAGTTTCTTTGGATTGTGGAGGATTCATTTGATCTTTCCCCGTCCTTCTTTGAGCAACCCCTCTTTAGAAGCATGTTATTCATCTGACGTTTTCTTATATCCCTTTCCTCCTTGTTTGCTTTCTTGCTGTATCTGTGCATAGGTTTTATGTGGATTCCTTTCTGTTTGTCACTGAGCTTGATGGGCTCAGCTATGTCCTGAAAAAATAGATGTGGGTAGGAAAAAAAGGCATGAAAACATCTAATCAAGTCCAGCCTTTTCCTGGGGCCATGACTCTGCCCATGACTCATGCCCAAGAAGCAGTGTGGTTCTCCACTTTGCGCCACCTGCAGCATTTCCCTGAGTTAGGAAGATGGTCACAGACAAAACAGTGGCCAGAAGGTGTGGCCGCCTCCTCCCGCTTCACCCCCTGGGCCCTTGACCATGCTGTTCACTGAGGCAGGACACCAGAGGATGCGTGCATTGGAATGGAGGGAATTACCAAGGGGGGTGGGGTGGGAAGAGTCAGAGCTCTGTTTTGGCCACTGTCTGGACACACTCTCCACCCAGATGAAGACATCAGGTCAACAGTTGAATTTAAGAATTATTTCTTTGATCGCTTTCTTCTCTCCACTTTCTTTGCTCTACTCTTTCTGGTTTTCTTCTGCAGATATTAGACTTTCTAACTTGATCTGCTAATTTTCTTATCTTCTCTCATCTATTTTTCCTTTTTTTTTCCTTTTTTCGGATTTCTTCTGATTCTTCTATGGATTGTGTACATTTATTTCTAACATATTTTTAATCCCCGAGAGTTCTCCTTGGGGTTCTGCACTGTGATGTGCAGTGTGGCCACAGCTGTCCCCAGCCTCTCCTCCCTCTCTCCCTTCCCATACGTGGCTTACCCTGGACCACCTCTCATGCACACATGATCACCCCCAAGCTCTTCATAGTCTATGGAATTGCCCCCATCATGCAAATAGCCTCCCTTGGCCGTGCCGTGGGCCTAGAGGTGCTCATCCAACCAAGTGGCCCACTTGGGGGAAATGGACTCGGGAAGGAGACCAGTGCAGGCCCTGGAAGTGCTTTGGGGCAATTAGGACAGGGACTTCCAGGATTCTGAGAACTGGAGCCTCGCCCCGAAGGAAGGGGACACAGGCTCCAGATGGGCATGTCAACTTGGTTTTTGGACTCTTTGACCCTCTGGGAATGGACATGGCCAGAGGAAGGCCAGGGAGGGGTAACACAGAAGATTCAGAGCAGGCCAGCTCCAGGCATCTTAGGACATTGTCTGATCTCACTTGTGTCTGCAACAAAGGAGAGAAAACTCTTCTCCATCCCAGGCTCAAAGAAACAAACTTCCACAAAGATTTTGTGGGTCCCAATCTTATAGTATCATCTAAACCCTCCCAATTTGTCCCCACCTGCTGTCACCATGATAATGCACATCTTCCAGGGGACAGAACTGAGGAGACAAGAGGGAAGCTGTGGTGTTCGCCTTTTAGGGGCCCCACCTTCTACGCAGACGTGCCATGCTCTCCAGCACAACCACTTAAGTCCTGATCTCCCATAGCCCAGAATCTCCTGTCTTCTTGATACCTAAAGCCCGTATGTCAAAATTCCAAGTTATATCAACATATAATCTAGCCAGGGAGACAGTCAGCCATCTAATTAGTCGTTCTCAGCCTTTAGGATTTCTGGAACCAGTGCTTTTAATTTTTTTTTTTTTAACATCTTTATTGGAGTATGATTGCTTTACAATGGTGTGTTAGTTTCTGCTTTATAACAAAGTGAATCAGTTATACATATACATATGTTCCCATATCTCTTCCCTCTTGTGTCTCCCTCCCTCCCACCCTCCCTATCCCACCCCTCTAGGTGGTCACAAACCATTGGGTTGATCTCCCTGTGCTATGCGGCTGCTTCCCACTAGCTATCCATTTTACGTTTGGTAGTGTATATATGTCCACGCCACTCTCTCACTTTGTCACAGCTTACCCTTCCCCCTCCCCATATCCTCAAGTCCATTCTCTAGTAGGTCTGTGTCTTTATTCCCGTCTTACCCCTAGGTTCATCATGACCTTTTTTTTTTTTTTTTTAGATTCCATATATAAGTGTTAGCATACGGTATTTGTTTTTCTCTTTCTGACTTACTTCACTCTGTATGATAGTCTCTAGGTCCATCCACCTCACTACAAATAACTCAGTTTTGTTCCTTTTTATGGCTCAGTAATATTCTATTGTATATATGTGCCACATCTTCTTTATCCATTCATCTGTCGATGGACACTTTGGTTGCTTCCATGTCCTGGCTATTGTAAATAGAGCTGCAATGAACATTGTGGTGCATGACTCTTTTTGAATTATGGTTTTCTCAGGGTATATGCCCAGTAGTGGGATTGCTGGGTCGTATGGTAGTTCTATTTTTAGTTTTTTAAGGAACGTCCATACTGTTCTCCATAGTGGCTGTATCAATCTACATTCCCACCAAGAGTGCAAGAGGGTTCCCTTTTCTCCACACCCTCTCCAGCATTTATTGTTTCTAGATTTTTTGATGATGGCCATTCTGACCAGTGTAAGATAATATCTCATTGTAGTTTTGATTTGCATTTCTCTAATGATTAATGACGTTGAGCATTCTTTCATATGTCTGTTGGCCATCTGTATATCTTCTTTGGAGAAATGTCTATTTAGGTCTTCTGCCCATTTTTGGATTGGGTTGTTTGTTTTTTTAATGTTGAGCTGCATGAGCTGCTTGTAAATTTTGGAGATTAATCCTTTGTCAGTTGCTTCATTTGCAAATATTTTCTCCCATTCTGAGGGTTGTCTTTTCGTCTTGTTTATGGTTTCCTTTGCTGTGCAAAAGCTTTTAAGTTTCATTAGGTCCCATGTGTCTATTTTTGTTTTTATTTCCATTACTCTAGGAGGAGGGTCAAAAAGGATTTTGCTGTGATTTATGTCATAGAGTGTTCTACCTATGTTTTCTTCTAAGAGTTTGATGGTGTCTGGCCTTACATTTAGGTCTTTAATCCATTTGGAGTTTATTTTTTGTGTATGGTGTTAGGGAGTGTTCTAATTTCATTCTTTTACATGTAGCTGTCCAGTTTTCCCAGCACCACTTATTGAAGAGGCTGTCTTTTCTCCACTGTATAGTCTTGCCTCCTTTATCAAAGATAAGGTGACCATATGTGTGTGGGTTTATCTCTGGGCTTTCTATCCTGTTCCATTGATCTATATTTCTGTTTTTGTGCCAGTACCATACTGTCTTGATTACTGTAGCTTTGTAGTATATTCTGAAGTTAGGGAGCCTGATTCCTCCAGCTCTGTTTTCCTTTTTTTTTTTTTTTAATTTATTTATTATTTATTTTTGGTTGTGTTCTGTCTTCGTTTCTGTGTGAGGGCTTTCTCTAGTTGCAGCAAGCGAGGGCCACTCTTCATCATGATGCACAGGCATCTCACTATCGTGGCCTCTCTTGTTGCAGAGCACAGGTTCCAGATGTGCAGGCTCAGTAGTTGTGGCTCACAGGCCTAGTTGCTCCATGGCATGTGGGATCTTCCCAGACCAGGGCTCGAAACCATGTCCCCTGCATTGGCAGGCAGATTCTCAACCACTGCACCACCAGGAAAGCTCTCCATTTTTCTTTCTCAAGATTGCTTTGGCTATTCGGGGTCTTTTGTGTTTCCACACAAATTGTGAAATTTTTTGTTCTAGTTCTGTGAAAAATGCCAGTGGTAGTTTGATAGGGATTGCATTGAATCTGTAGATTGCTTTTGGGTAGTAGAGTCATTTTCACAATGTTGATTCTTCCAATCCAAGAATGGTATATCCCTCCATCTATTTGTATCATCTTTAATTACTTTCATTAGTGTCTTATAATTTTCTGCATACAGGTCTTTTGTCTCCTTAGGTAGGTTTATTCCTAGATATTTTATTTTTTTTGTTGCAATGGTAAATGGGAGTGTTTTCTTAATTTCACTTTCAGATTTTTCATCATTAATGTACAGGAATGCAAGAGATTTCTGTGCATTAATTTTGTATCCTGCTACTTTCCCAAATTCATTGATTAGCTCTAGTAGTTTTCTGGTAGCATCTTTAGGATTCTCTATGTATACTATCATGTCATCTGCAAACAGTGACAGCTTTACTTTTTCTTTTCTGATTTGGATTCCTTTTATTTCTTTTTCTTCTCTGATTGCTGTTGCTAGAACTTCCAAAACTATGTTGAATAATAGTGGTGACAGTCGGCAACCTTGTCTTGTTCCTGATCTTAGTGGAAGTGGTTTCAGTTTTTCACCATTGAGGACGATGTTGGCTGTGGGTTTGTCATATATGGCCTTTATTATGTTGAGGAAAGTTCCCTCTATGCCTACTTTCTGGAGGGTTTTTATCATAAATGGGTGTTTAATTTTGTCAAAAGCTTTCTCTGCATCTATTGAGATTATCATATGGTTTTTCTCCTTCAATGTGTTAATATGGTTTATCACGTTGATTAATTTGCGTATATTGAAGAATCCTTGCATTCCTGGGATAAACCCCACTTGATCATAGTGTATGATCCTTTTAATGTGCTGTTGGATTCTGTTTACTAGTATTTTGTTGAGGATTTTTGCATCTATGTTCATCAGCGATATTGGCCTGTAGTTTTCTTTCTTTGTGACATCTTTGTCTGGTTTTGGTATCAGGGTGATGGTGGCCTCGTAGAATGAGTTTGGGAGTGTTCCTCCCTCTGCTGTATTTTGGAAGAGTTTGAGAAAGATAGGTGTTAGCTCTTCTCTAAATGTTTGATAGAATTCACCTGTGAAGCCATCCAGTGCTTTTAATTTCAAGTTAAATCAGGGACTGACATTGGGTTGAAAGCTTAAAACAAAAACCTAAATAAAACAGAGCAACAATAACCAAACTTCCCTCCACCCATCACCACGGTCCCATTAAAGAACGTGAGTCGAACACAAAAAGAGAGGAGCAGCATACTCACAGTGTGGAGGGTATTACTTTAAGCTGAATCAACTTAGCTTTGTGAAAAATTCATTATATTTTCTTTATTTTTTACATTTTGCCTTAGACCAGGGAACACTTGCTTCTTTCTTCATTTTTTCCACATAGTCCAATGTTTGGAAATCACTTCTGTAAAGCACGTAATGGGGAAAAAATTAAAAAGCCATTATGTTAACAGAGTCATGCCAATGCCCAGATTCCTAAGGCAGTGGTGGGAGCACATAGAAAGAATGGAGAAGGACTAGATTTGAAAGCTCTGCTCTTGGACTTGACTTGTTTCAATCCTGTTTGAATATTCAGCCTCTGTGGGCTCAAGACAACCCCTGATACAGGCAGGTACCTCTCTTGCACCTTCTTTAAATCCAAGCTCATCTCTCCCAGGTAGAGTCTAGACCGAAAGCTCTTCTCGTCCTCCGCCTGCAATGCCCTCCCTTCACACCTCCCCAAAGGTGCTTTGGAGGCCAGCCCGGGTCCTCCCCCCAGGGAGCCCTGGGACCTCCCTCTCCACTTAGCCAGCCCCTCTTCCTTCTCAACTACCTCCATCCCATCTCACATCCCTCACAAAGGTGTCCACTGGTCTAGAGCTAATGATGACGTCACTCACCTTCCTCTAGGAGAAGGAGGGGAGGGCCGTACTCGGGCTTAGGCTGCCTTCTTCTCCCCAGGTGGACTTGGGCAGGGCTGAGCATGACCGAGCTCTTAGACAGGAGCAAGTGACCTTGAGCCTCAGACCAGGTTGTAGCTCGGCCTCCTCGACACAGTTGGGGACCAGACTGAGATGCCCTGACTGTCCCGCCTACCCTGCTTGGAGGTGGTTCTCTCACTTTAATCCACATGCCACCCGGGTGTGTTTCTGCAAAGTCTCTGGTCACACTCCAGCCCTGCCATTACTGCTGATGCCATGTCTATAAACATGACGGTCCTGGGGCTATATTAAGATTTTATGAGTCTCTTTGTAAAAAGAGATTAAGAGATTCAGTGTGAAATTCTTCTCCTTTTTAAAGTTTCCCCTTCCCCTCAGCTCCCATCAGGCACACCAAACCTGGCCCCGGTTGGCTTCTGCTCTGTGATTTGCAAATTAAAGTAAATGCTGCTTTTTCTGGAAAGAGATGGGGTGGGCTTCCCTCCCTTCTCATCCAGTGTTACTACAAGATTGGGTTCCCAGTCCCATTTTTCTTGGCACACAGGCATCAGAGAGGCTTTCTAAATGGTGTGCTTTTCCCTCTCCAAAGCAAGCACGGCTCAAAAGCCAAGCTGCACTGTGAGAATGTGCTACGATGGCCAGCTGACCTTGCTTGCCTGACACCCCAGGTTTCAGTACTGAAAGTCTTGTCTGGTAAACTCTGGGTCCCAGGGAAACCTGGGAAGCTTTGTTGTCCTAGAATAAAGGCTTGTTGCAGAGTCATCAAATGTTAGAGCCAGGAAAGCCCTCTGAGCTCCAAGGATTTCCAAATGACAGAGAGCTACAGAATCCTTCTTCCAAATGAAAACTTACAGGAAGAACTCTAAGCAAACAGGCTGGAGCTCCTCCAGTGGACAGAGGGCAGGAGCCTGCAGACCATCTCACCTCCACTCTGTGGTCCTGGGAGAATAAGGCTTCAGCTGGGACACTAGGACTCCTCTGACATCATCCAACTCCTACCCGGCCCCCAAGAAGCCCAGTGGCCCCAACTCACCCCAAACTGGATGAGAAACCACAGCCCCAAGAGGGAAATGCTTCCCAGTGGTTGGAGACAGTGGGGCTCAGACGAAGAACTCCTCTTCCTTAAAAAGAGGCACTGAGATGCACCAGCCCACACCCCTTGCCAGTGCCCTCTCCAACCTCCCACGCATTTGTTTTCTAAATTTGGAACAATCCATGTGCTCCAAACCCAGACTCCAAGACACCACCACCTAAAACCCTCACACACACATACCACCTGGGCCGTGGCTATTTAAGGGAGGCCAGCCACCCCACTACTCAGGGACTCTGACCGGCCATGGCTTGGTTTGTACAGATGGAACAACAGGCGGTGCAGGGGGTGTGGTCTGTGTGTCTATGCTGGGCTGTCCGCGCTCTGCGTCTCCAAGGTTAATATCCACCTTCTTCCAAAGGCCGTGGGTATTTACAAGCTTCTGCTCCCACCTGGTACCCAAATCCTCACGTTCTCCCCACACGAAGCCTCAGCACGGTGCTGGGTCTGTTCTCCCTGCACTTGAGAAGTGGCTCTGGCCCCTGGCGGGCCTGGGTCCGTCTGGTGCTTTGCCACTTGCAGGGAAATCGGTACCAGAGATGGGGGCCGAGTCAGCAACGGAATAGAAGGAAGCCCCTGGGACCGCAGATGGGGCTCCGGAGGCCCCGGTGAAGCCCCCAGCCCCACCAGGGGCTGGGAATCCAGGCCAGGTCCCTCCTCCCACCCAAGGCCTGTTTCCTCCTTGTTAAATGGAAGAGCCAGACCAAATCATGACCACCTCTCTGCGTCTAGCCTTCTCTTTGTAATTAATATTTCAACTGATCACATGAGTCAGAGGAAACTAAACAGAATGAAGATGATGAAACCAGAAAGGTTTGGTATTGGAACTCACACAGTGCACACACCGTGGAATCATTCCACCATAAAAAACCGATTGAAACGTGGTCCGACTCAGCAGAGGCCACAGCCCGTGTTGTTTAAGCAGAGAAGGAATGGGAGCTGCTTCCAGTAAACTTTGTTAGAAAGAATGGCCTGCCCAGGATGGGGTGGGGTGGGTCGGGTCTCAGGGGTAAACACTGGCTGGGGGACTAAAGGGGCCTCGTGCGGGGTCCAGTTTGGGTCCACTGACCCAAACGGAGGACGCTGGTGCCCGGGCATCATGGCATCCTCTGCCTCATCCAGGCCCCGCCCACCTCTGGACACAGCTGAGCCCTGGAGGAGCATCCCCTGCCAGTGCCCAGTCCATCAGGGAGGGCAGTGGGGAGGCTTCCCAGCTCCCGGTAGCTCTCAGTAGCTTTGCATATCTCTGGGGACTTCTGGAACGATCCAGACCTATATACAATTTCAGGGTCTCCTTACTTTGCCAGCGTCTGGGACTGAAATTCGACCTCTAAGCATTTAAAAGAAACAAGAGGAAAACTCAATCCCCTTTCCTTCCATAGCACGCTGGGACAGAGCTTTGCGGTTTAAAATCTCCTCAAAGAAAATACAGCAACTGCGGTGGATGGAGAAGCCCAGAGAGCCAGGAGGGGGGCAAGTGTTGCCCCCTCTGCCTGAGGTCTGGCAAAGCCCAGGCACAAGCGGGTTTCTGGTTGGTGAGTGGGTCAACCCTGGCTCAAAGTGTCAAGTGGAAAAACAGAATGTCTCACAGTTTGAGAAGACTTTGTATCTATTGTGAATGAAAAATGTTGCCTGCCACATCAGTAAACAAGGGCTGTTGCAGCCATCAAGCCACTGCTGCTGCCCCCAATGGTGAGCCCTCAGGGGACTCAGGATGGGAAAGAACAGAACGCTGGCCCTAGACAGCTAAGGTGCATATCAAGGAAATGATTTCAGTGTGCCCAGACCCTTGCATCTTCCCATACACAGAAAAGTGTTAAATTCATTAACTTGAGATGTCTGGTTTTCTTTTAATTAATAATAATCTTTTGATGTTTCAACTGCCCGGTATTTGTTGCAAAATCCCCTATATATCCTGGCTCTTCCCTTACCTCCTCGGAGCAGTCCCTCTGAGCGATGTAAGAGGCTGTGTCCTGGGCTTAAGTCCTCAGTTTGGGCTGCCAAATAAAACATAGTTCTCAACTTTTAGGTTGTGCTTTTTTTTTCAGTCGACACTATCCATCCATCTCTCACAGATTACATAACAGGTACTCTTCTAAGCATTTCTCAAATGTTAACTGATTTAGTCCCATTTTACAGATGAGAAAATCAAGGTGTGGGGAGCTGAGGTCCCTTTGCTACTGGTGGAGCCAGGAGTTGAGCCCAGGCAGGTCTAGAATGAAGGCTCTGCCCTCTGTGCCAGGCTGTCTAGGCAGCTGGGGGCTGGAGCTGAGGTGGGCAGCAGGGCAGGCTCAGGGCTGCCACGTGGGCTCAGCGCCTGGAGCTGGCTAAGAGACACAGACACAGTGGCGACCAAGTGATTTGGCCTAGAAGGACAGCAGGAGGGAGGGAAGGAGGGAACAAGCCCTCTCACAAGACTCCAGTCCAGTACCCCAGGCCCCAAGAGCCAGGCCAGCCAGGACCAGTCGGTGGTATTGGACAGGCACTGTAGGAAGGGAGGGGGACCTGGCTGAGAACTGCCAGAGAAGATTTTCTCTTTGATGCGGAGCAAGCCTTCGGAGAGAGTCAGATTCCAGCATCCTTGGACTCTGCCTGGGAAGCAGCTGCCTCTCATTCCCAGCAGCTCCAGCACATTTCCATGTTCAGCCTGCCCTCTGCTGGGCCTGTTGGGGGACCAGAAAACAGAGCATCCTCAGGTGGCTTCTCAGAGGCCCCTTTTAGGCCCATGCTCGTAAACTGAGTGATAATTCACAAAATTGCAGTACAGTACTGCTTACACGTTTATCATCATTCTAACCACTTATTCGGGCTGAGAACTTTTAGTTCATTCCGCTTGTCAATGAAACCATTGCTTGAATTGTATAAAATCTGTGAGTGGCACATTTCTGTCACAGCTGGGGTCAGGCAGGGGAGTGTTGAGAGGCAGGGGTTAGAGCATTGGGCTCCAGGTCACCTCCCCACCCCCAGCATGTCGGGACCATTCAAATTTACATGGAAACAAGAGTATTGCTCTGCTTTCAAAGTTAGAGCCACTTGACCTCCTGCTGACAGGTCCTTAATAAGGGACCTTGTGATGGAAGATGTGGTCCAGGCTCCAGGGCCATTGACACCCAAGACCTAAGAGCCCAAAACACTTGACTTGGGGCTTAGCTGGACCCTGGCGAGTTAGAAACAAGGATGACAGTGTGTTAAGGCAACAGCATGTTGCTAGTTGAGAGATATTTTCCACTCTGGTCATGTCATTGTTTAAGTCTGGCTCGATCTTTTCCAAGCTCTATAAACCCACTCTGATCCCACAGGATAGTTACAGAGGATCAGAAGTCCAGCTGACTTGTCTCTTTTCATGACCCAAACTTAATCACCAATGAAATCTCAGCTTCCAGACAGACTGGCTTCCAATCAGCTGCTAATATTTGAGTAAGTGTGGAAGAAAGTCTAACTTGGCATTCCCTCGGTCAGGACCCTGGGTATTCGTTTTCTAAACCTGGACTTAATTTGACAGTCAAGTCCCTGTTTACCTAAAAACAGCAAACAGAATCCCATCACCTCGGGCTCATGTCAGGAAGGACCCTGTGTCTCAGCTCTAGAGATGCTTTCTCTTTCCATGGTCCCTGTCTCCTCCTGGCTCACGTCACACCTTTGCTTAAACTCACCCATCATCTATTCCAGTGACCAGAAAAAAAATTCCAGTTCCTTTTGTGACCAACAAGGCCTCATGTTCATCCAACATTCAGCAATATCTTCTGAGCCCCAGCCATGCGCCAGGTGCTGACCTGGGAGCTTGTAATAGGAAATGTCAGGGAGCGACAGTCCAAACTCCCCGCTCCGTGAAGCTATTTAGTGGGAGATGGGAAAACAGTAAGCCAACTTCATGAGCAAATGATGAGCATACAGAAGATGAAAAGTGCTGGGACATAAAGAAGCAGAGGGATGCAGCACTATTTACGATAGCCAGGACATGGAAGCAACCTAAATGTCCATCAACAGGTGAATGGATAAAGAAGATGTGGTACTATATACAATGGAATACTACTCATCCATAAAAAGGGACGAAATTGTGCCATTTGCAGAGAAGTGGATGGACCTAGAGACTGTCATACATAGTAAAGTAAGTCAGAAAGAGAAAAACAAATATTGTATAACATCACTCATGTGTGGAATCTAGAAAAATGGTACAGATGAACTTATTTGCAAAGCAGAAATAGAGACACAGATGTAGAGAACAAACTTATGGATACCAAGGGGGGAAGGGGGGTGGGATGAACTGGGAGGTTGGGATTGACATATATACACTACTGTGTATAAAATAGATAACTAATGAGAACCTACTGTAGAGCACAGGGAACTCTACTCAGTGCTCTGTGGTGACCTAAATGGGAAGGAAATGCAAAAAAGAGGGGATATATGTATACGTATAGCTGATTCACTTTGCTGTACAGCAGAAACCAACACAATATTGTAAAGCAGCTATACTCCAATAGAAAGTATAAAAAATTAAAAATTAAAAAAAAATTTTAAATAATACAATTAAGAAAAAAAAGGCAGAGGGAGAGGGACTCAGAATGCCAGGGGACAGCCATCAGGTGGCCTTGTTGCCAGGTGATGGGGCACATTAGCAGTGTAGAGACCCTGAGATGTGGACAGCCCTGGGGACTGAGGACCAGCCAGAGGGCCCGTGGGCCTGGGTGAGGGCGTGAGGGGAGATGGCAGGAGCCAAGGTCGCAGAGGATGACAGCAGGCTGTGCAGGGCCCCGGGGACCACAGGAAGGACTCAGCAATCATCCAGGCGAGGGAGAGTCTCGTCAGGGTTCCAGCAAATTGACAGCCCCCAGCTCACCTCTGCCAGGCTCCCTCTGGCTGCTGATTGTAAAGAGACAGGGGTGGGTGCTGAGGGCAGGGAGACCATTGCCCATCTACTGGGCAGAAGCATGGACGTGATGAGAGGGGGTCAGACTCTGGGCTTAGTTGAGGGATGTGCCCGCGGGATCCCCGGCCAGAGGGGTGTGGCGTGGGAGAGAGCCGAGGACGGTTCCCGGCTGGGGGCCTGGGCCACGGGAAGGACAGAGGGGCTGGCCCCTGAGGCAGGGAAGGTGGTAGGCTGGCAGGTTTTGAGAGTGGGTGATGGGGAAGGTCAGGAGGCTGAGGTGCCCACTGGACCCCTGCGGAGGAGGCGGCCGCTCTGGAGAGAAGTCTGCGCCCCACCCGACACGTGGCCTGAAGGTTAAGAGTCAGCCCAGGCGGCGTCCACTCCTCTCCCTCCCCTGAGCCTGGCCACCCACATGTCCTTTATCACTGCAAACATCCAAGTTCACTTCCCGCCCTGGTCTCCCGTCCAGGCAGCCCCCTATCCACCCATGATCTCCCGCGGCACCCTGTCTCCCAGCTGCCGTAGCACCCGGTAGCCCTTGACATGACCTTGAGTGCTTACACGGTGGTGTCCAGCACCCGCCCTCAGGACAGCATCGGCTCCCAGAAGACAGACACTGGTCTCGCTACGTTCCCGCCCCCGGTGGACACTCAGTGGCTGAACACGGCCCCCTGCAGGCCTCTCTTTGCCCTCTTCCCCTACAGCCACCTGCTGCTCGTCTGCCAGAGCATCCCGGAGGTGACCTGGGCTCCCACGGTGAGGCCCAGGGACCCAGGTGGTCACCGCTGCTTTGGGGGATCCTAATGAAAAGGGGCCTCCTTCCTGCATGCTGCAGGACCCTGCCCCGGGGGCCTTGGGGTAGAAGACCTCGCCACACACACTCACACGCACATTCACACTCACACACACACACTCACAGGATTTAACTCCTTTTTTCCTCCTCCTACCCCGTTTCTCAGCCCTGGCCCGAGGCTTTGCTGGGGGGAAGGGGCTGGGGAGGCCTAAAAACCCAGCTCTACCCGTGTGCAGTTTTTAAACGTAATGCAGTGTGTTAAGTATCAATTGTGAACTTGATGTGTGATGAGAAGTGACGCTGACACTTCTTTAAACAGTGGAACCACTGAACAGGGACACAGCAGAGGATGTAAGCTTGGCCTTTGGGAAGTGTGTCCTGTCCAGACCCCCGAGCCAATCTTACAAATCTCTCAAATTGTCAGGAAGACCTTGAAAATGATGATAAACACAACAGGAACAGTGCAAACGTATATAAATATATTTGGGGAGTGAGGGGTGGTGAGGATGTTCTGAATTTCAGCGTCCCAGTGTCACTGCAAATCCCTGACGAGGGAAGACCCGTGCTCAGGGCTCCAGGCTCAGGGCAGGAAGCTTGGCTGCCAGCTTGCTCCTCACAGACCGCTTCCCAGGCCCCTGAGGTCTGTTCTCTGCGGAGAGGGGCCCAGCTCGGCGCGCGGAGGGCTGCTTCATCTTTTCTCCTGGAAAGGACAGTCAAACTGTTTGGGTGCTGTTTTTAAATATTTAAATAAATGTCCTCTAATTCCCAGCCTAGGAAGCAGGATCAGGGCAGAAGGGGAGGGGGTCTTCTGTGCCACCGTCCCCCCAGGCCTCCCTGCCTTGCCTCGCGCTGGAGACACAGTGGTGAGGACTGGGTCCCGAAGATGCTGGGCACCGAGGGATGTGCAGGTACCACCATCAGCTGCAACCAGGGAGGCGCCTGCCCTTTGCCCTGCTGTTCTGTGTTTATGGACAGCTTTCCATCAAGTCCTTGTCCCTCTGCAGACACGCAGGCCACACAGATTTCCGTCCAGGTGTCAGATGGGAAGTGGCAGCCACGAGAAGAGGGACTCTCTCCCCGTGCTCTTCAGGGACCAGGCTTGTCCCCCAAATGCTGCAGGTGCCTCCAGCCATGGGGGCTGCTGGGAGGCCTTGCCCCTCGAGTCCCAGCCCACAGCCAGCCAGGTAAGCAGGACCCAGCTGAGGCACAGAACAGGAGTCCATGGCTCTCCACTGTCCTGCAATTCGGGCCACCAGGCCAACCAGGTGACCAGACCGAGGGGGTTTCCAGAATGCAGGACTTTCAGGGCTGAATTCAAGAAAGTCCTGGGAAACTGGGACACGTAGGTCACCCTAGGGCCAACCTAGCCTCCAGCCACCCCAAATGTAACTCTCCAGAGATTTTGTTTCTCTTGGTCTCTCTTTGTGTGACTCTTTCTGGATCCCGGCGAACTCTACTGGGGCAAGAATATGCTTTTGATTCTTATAAGCCCGGAGCTGCTTATAAATTCTTAATTTAGGGCCAGCAGTTGCTCCAATTTAGCTCCCGGCACCAGGCCCGTTCAGCTCCTTGAAGTTCAAGGTTACTGCAGACAGAAGGATGAGGGAGGCCCTGTGCCTTCTGCCTGGGTTTTTGGCAAGTTCTCAGCGCTTCTTCTGAGAGCACCAGGCCTGGTCAGCTTTCACGAGAATGGTCGCCGCCGGTCGCCGCCTTTGTTTTCAGCCCCTTGGCTGATGCTCTCGGTGAAGTTGACATGCTTGGTTCAGGAGCACACAGTCCCCGTTCAAGTTCAAGTTCAAGTTCAGCTGTTGACCGTCCCTCTCTCTGCTCCTCCTAGGAGGTCTGCTCCTTGCTGTATCTGGAAGGGAAATTCCTGTTGATGAAAGAACATGTTGTCGTGTAAATTTCTGAATCTTTTGTTTATTCCCAGTCAAAGGCTCTTGAAGTTAAAAGCCAGGATTTTGCCACCTGCACACTTTCCTTTGTGACCTGCCCCCGGGCAATGTGGGCCTCCTGACCAGCAGCCCAGTCCAAGCGTTTGGGGGTTAGAAGGAGCCCATCTGTTCATGTATCACAGGTCATCCTGCTGGCATGACACAGGGGGGTTCTGATCTGTCTGCCCCCCTGGCTAACTGGATGATTTCTGTGTCTTCTCCTCCCTGAAACAGATGAAATGCATTGATGTCCCCATTCCTCACCTTTCCTGCACCCCACCCTTTGCCATGGCAGTTTCAGAATCCCCCACTGTGGGCCTGGTATCCTGCCCCAGAGATTTCAGTCTCTGCCCCGTGACTTGCTTTTACCAATGGGATTTTAGCAAACGTGACAAAAGCAGAAGCTTGAAGAAACACTTGCATCTCTCCCTCACCCTCTTGCTCCTCAGCCTTTTCCACAAGAACATGCCCAGGACAGCCTGCCAGAGGGTGGGCCATGTGGAGTAAAGCCAAGGTCACCAGTTGTCCCAGCTGTGTCCACCCTGGGTCTACCAACCTGCAGCCAACTGGCAGACATGTTGGTGAGCCCAGCCACAACCAGAAGAACTGTCTGGCAGAGCCCAGCCTATGTCACTGACCCCCAGACTCATAACCTGCTAAATCAATGCTAACAGTGGGACACTGAGGTTTGGTGAGGTTTTTGTTACGCAGCATCATCGCGGCACGCGATGACAGATTCACTCCAACTCCAGCTGCCAGAGGAAGCTTTCAGTTTCTCTGAAGTCTCAGGACCCAGCATGGTGCCAGGTATGGTTTGAGGCTGAAGGTGGAGACGGAAGAGCCTGGGGTCGGGCAGACCAGAGTGTGGACCTCAGGCATGACTGTAGCAGGTTGGTTAACCCCTCTCTAGACTGGGGGCACTACTGATACTACTGCTCCTAAAATTCTAATAGCTACAGTGTATTGTGCGGTTATGCCTCTGGAATAATGGTAAGAGCTTTACCGTTGGATTTTCACCACAACCCTGTCATGATATGTCTGTTTTTCAGAGGAAGAAACTGGGGCTCTATGTGGTGAATTGGATGGGCCAGAGGCACACAGCACATGCTGTACTAAGTTTTCTTTTATGTGTGTTTTGCTTTGAGCAGCATATAGAATTGTCTATATAATATGACTCAACTAATCAAAAGTGTAGAAAAATAAGATTGAAAAAAAATATGACAATAGCAGTTGCCACAGAGTGCAAGGGCTTTTTTTTTTTTTTTTTAGTTTATTCATTCATTTATTAAACAAATGGTTTTTTTTTGTTTTGGTTTGGTTTTTTTGCGGTACGCGGGCCTCCCACTGTTGTGGCCTCTCCTGCTGTGGAGCACAGGCTCCGGATGCACAGGATCCAGACGCGCAGGCTCAGCGGCCATGACTCACGGGCCCAGCCGCTCCACGGCATGTGGGATCTTCCCGGACCGGGGCACGAACCCGTGTCCCCTGCATCGGCAGGCGGACTCTCAACCACTGCGCCACCAGGGAAGCCCAAACAAATGGTTTTTTAAACACCTGTTTCTTCTAGGCATTCTTTCAGGCGTTGGGTATGTGGCAATGAACAAATATATATATATATAAATGTGTGTATATGCATACATGTATTTATAATATATGTATAGTGTTATATGTATAGTGCTGGGTGTAAATGCCCTCTAGAAACTCCCATGGGCAAATACTTAAAAGGATTTTTTGGATAAGTAGCATAACTTCCTGACTCGATGAATGCAAAATGCTGAGCTTTGTGTTCTACGCCAGGGTCCAGAGTTTCCAACATGAGCAAGCTTCATTGGCTGAGTACAAGGTCTTGACATATTTTTCTTTATTTTTGTGTTAACTTAAAATGTTTAATAAATGTGCATTATCTTTTTAATAAGACGTATCATTTTTAAACATTTCTCTTCACACGTACTTAACTGTGTATCCTATACCACGTGACCAATGACAGTACGTCCTTCATATTTTCTAATTGTAATCAATATTAGGCCATTTGGCTCAATCAACTGGAAGACTAGTCATTATGGATGACTTCCTCCTAAAAATATATAGAAATGCTGGTAAAATATGTATTAGTTAGGATAGGAAAGTTTGGGGTAACATATAGACCCCAAAATATAAAGTGGTTGAAACATAATACAAAGGGACTTCTGTTTCTTGGAGATCTTGCAGAGGACCAATACTGAGGACAACAAGAAGGCTGATGACACACCAAAAAACATTTGTTTGAAGGCCCTGGAGAGGCAATCAAGCCTAAAAGGCCAAGGTCCTGCACTGGAACCTTGAAAAAGCTTCATTTGCTGAGTATTAGGTCTTGAAATTTTTTTCTTTATTTTTGTATTAAACTTAAAATTTTTAATAAATGTGTACTTTTCTACTCAGGGCACTTGGGAATCCTGGACAGAGCAAGAGGCAAGGGGTCCAGGTTAGAGCTACCAGGGGATCAAGGAAACTAACAAAGACGCTGATAGGCTTATGGATCTGGAAAGACAAAAATGAGATTCTTGGGGGGGCAAAGAACTAAGCCCAGATCTCAGTCAATCTCCCCCTCAAAATATCTGAAGATTTCTGAAGCTGAACAAGATGAAAACTAGAAAGGTAAACACAGAGCCTGAAAAGTAAGTGAAGTTTTTTAATTTTCTCACTGTGCTGAGGACACAAGGACTAGAGTTCAGGACCTGTCATGGGGCAAGAGCCCTGATGAACACACCTTAAAACCATGCTGTAGGAGCAGACATGAGCAGAGGTGTTCCAATCCTGCCACCCAGCCCTGAGTAGCAGTACTTGAATAGCATCCACTCAGTTCCTGATTGGATTAAGATGACTAACCCCCACCCCTGCACACACAGTTTATCCACCCATCAGAGAAAAGGATGAACGATGCCCAGAATTCAATGAAAAATTACTAGGTATGCCAAGAAACAGGACCAAATGGCCAAATACCAGGGGGAAAGGGACGGGGAGCAGACAACATAAAACAGGTACAACAAATAGAAAGCAAATAGTAAAAGTGTAGCTATAAATCCAAATATATTAATCATTAGATTAAATGTAAATGGACTAAATACTCCAAATAAGACTAAAACTTCACATCAGATTTTTAAAACTTGATTATATTTTGGTTACAAGAGATCTACCTCAAAAACAAGCAAAAAATGGTGAAAGTAAAGGTTAGGGAAAAAACTATGCCAGATAAGCCCTAAACCAAAAGGAGAAAGAGACAAATCTATAATAATGTTAGAAGACATTAGCACATGCCTCTCAATAAAAATAGGAAAGCAATAAGGATATAAGTGTGAACAGCACAATTCGCTTGAACTATACTACATCCAACAATGACAGAATACACACTCTTTAAATGCACAAATATTTAATAAAATGAACCATATGCTGGGTCATAAAGCCAACCTCACAACTTTTAAGATTTACATCATTCAGAGATGTCTTCTGACCACTGCAAAATTAATCTAGGAATTAATAACAAAAGTTGACTAGAAAATTCCCACCTCTGCCCTGCTAGCCATCTCTGCACCCCAAAACATGTCAATTTCTTTCTAATTCATAGGCAAGTTTGGAAGAAGGAAAGAGGGCACTTCTTGAGCCAGAAATAAAGTAGGAACCACAAGCCAGAAGGATCATTCATGAGCCAACACCACAGAAGCCCAGGGAGGGGTCAAAGGTAAATATGTGTCCTAAGGGCTAGGGGCTGGGCTTTAACACTCAGGGAAGAGAGGAAACACATCCCTGACATAGAAGAGGCAGAGGTGAACTGGGTACTCTGAATAAAGTCAGGTCCCTGGAAGACTGGCCTCTCCTTATAAGAAAGACTCAGAAAATACAGGCACAATCTCAGGAGCAAAGCTTGACTCTGCTCAGAAAAGATGAGGGTGCATAAAAGCTCCCATTAAAAATGGAAGCTCCAAAATATTGGCTGTCATCTGAAAGTAGATATGAGGACCAATGCTGCTTTAGTTAATTCTAGACCACCACACTGTAGGAAACAAATAAGTATCAGATAATAACCATGCTCTCACTGTGCTCTTCAGTGATTTTACACATTATGGACAAATGGAAAATGGGATAAATTGTGCCAGATTTTTTCCAGAATAAAACTTTTTTTGGAGAATAAAAAAAAAAAAAAAAAAAAAACGGAAGCTCCAAACCCACCCCACCCAACCAGATGGACAGTTTTAATTTATACTTTCCATAAAGCAAGGACATCCCAAACCAAAAAGTTATTGCAAAATTTGTTTTTAGAGAAATGATCCCTTGGATCCAGACCAAAGCAAAGATAAAATCCTTCCCTGGAGGGCTTCCCTGGTGGCGCAGTGGTTGAGAGTCCGCCTGCCGATGCAGGGGACACGGGTTCGTGCCCCAGTCCGGGAAGACCCCACATGCCGCGGAGCGGCTGGGCCCATGAGCCATGGCCGCTGAGGCTGCGCGTCCGGAGCCTGTGTCCCGCAACGGGAGAGGCCACGGCAGTGAGAGGCGCGCGCACCACACACAAAAAAAAGAAGAGGAGGACCCACTGCCACGTGGAGGTCCCAGACCTCAGCTCATCTACACTAAGGAAGGACGGGGGTCAGCACAGGACACCCCTGGAGAAGGGGTCCCCTAGGACCCCTGAGCTCCTCCCCCGCATCTGGCAAGGACAAGGGTAACAGAGGAACCTGCCTGGGTAGGGCTAAGAGGCCACAGAGCACGGCTTATGGAGGTGGGGCCTGGAGCCGGGAGCCAGGAGGGCCATCTTGCAGGGAGGAGAGAGGAGAGCCCAGGAAGGAGGTGATGCTGGGAGGAGTGGAGACGGCGGAACAGGGACGGGCGAGGGTGGAGCTCTGCAGGTCTGCAGGCAGAAGCATCAAGCCCGGCCCCTTCCCGTCACCAATACTCCCGCGTCTGAGGTCCCCCTGGGGCGGGTGAGGGCTCCCCCAGGGCCCTCTTGGGCCATGCACAGTCCTAGGAGGGTGCCCGGGACCCAGGTTCAGGTCAGCTCAGGACAGGGTATTAGGAAGGGTGGCTGAGAAGGGGAGACCTACGCGTGGGAAGGATCAAGATGGGGAGGCGCTGGGGAGGTGCCTGACAGCTACCAGTCCCAAAGGGGCAGGAGGGGCTCCGCTCAGCCCACTAGGAGCTGTGTTCTGGCCGCGCCAGATAGAGCGGCGGGAGCACGTGACGGAGAGCCAGGCTGGTCCTCTCCCAGCCTTCCTTTCCCTGCAGGCACTGTGGGCGTGATCCTACACGGCCTGCAGGCCACCCGGCAGAGGTCGGGGCGGGGGGAGAGCCTGGAGACCAAGAAGCATATGTGAACACCTCTGAGGGCTCCTATGACCATCCTTCTCAGCACATAATGGCACCCCCAGAACAAGGCTCCTGGTTGGCTGATCTGAGACCGCAGTCCTTCCACCCTTGGACGTCCTTTTATTAGGGTTACTGCTAGTCCCCAGGAGCTCCCTGGCCCAAGTGAACGTTGAGCAAGAAGACAGTGGAGGGTCAAGCGGGCCATCCAGATTGGTGATGTGCATCTGCCAGGGTAGCCCTCGGAAAGGCTGGCTGAAACAGGCCCCCTGGGTGCAGTGCCTACAGAGGCCACACGGGGGCAGCACAGGGCTGTGTTTCGGTGCCTTCTGCTCCCAGGGCAGCCAGCCTGGAATCCCAGAAGAGTGGGGAGGGGCTTGCCGCTCCCGGCCCAACCCCTTCTCCAGACACTTCCTCTGCAAAACACCTTGGGCTCGTAAGCAGCTTGGGGAAAGTGTCAAGTCTTCAAAAGGCGACAAAGAGAAGGGCAGATCTGAAAGGGCCCCTTGAAATCCTCCAGGCCCCCACCCTGCTCAGTAGCTGGGGAAACAGGCTCAGAGAAGTCAAGTCGCTGGCTCCGTTGTCATCCCCAGGTCAGTTCTCTCTCTAGGCACTCACTGCCTCCCTCTTGGGGACATCACTCCACGGCTGGGTATCTGAGGGTGGGGGAAGGAACAGCCTGTGTGCCCCCAGGATTCGCTGTCTGGGTGCGAGATGAAAACACACAAATGACTGCAGAGTCACGTAGAAAGTAATCAACACCACACGAGATGGGAGGGAGACTGAGGAGGGGAAGAGGCCTCAAGCAGGTCAGGAGGTGGGAGGCAGGAGGCAGGGTGGAATCCAGGAGGCCAGCATGGAGGAGGAGGTAACACTTGCCCTTGGCCCTGGGGTGGGATAAGAAGCTGGCTCAGTTGAACAGTGGGGAGGGTGGGCCCTCCTGGTGGTGCGTTGGCTTGAGCAAAGGCACGGAGGCAGAAAACGTGGAGCAGAAGCAAAGCGTGTGCTCTCTTAGGGGAAGTAGGAGGTTAGAGGCCAGAGAAGTTCGCCTGCATCCTGAGGTCTTGTGCAGGCTGCCTGGGTTGCTGCCTTTAGAACTGGAGGCTGGCCTGGCTGTGGAATTTTCCTGAATTCCGCTATGTTGAAAGTGTAGAAAACGGCAGTTCTGCAGATTATCTCACGTGGAGGCGGGAGTAAACAAAAGATCTCCATGGTGACCGTGGCCCCGCATTTGGGATGTCCAGCTGCCCCTCGGAGATGTGGAGGCCAGCCCTGAGGAGGGCAGCTGCCACTCCCCATTCCTCAACCACGGCTCCAACCCACAGCAGCAGCAGCAGCGGCTGGCCACGGGGGGCCACAGGGGGCCCCTGACTAACCTCAGAACTGGCAGGATAGGACCAGCCCGGGATTCCCGGGCTCTGAGAAAGCCTCAGACCGGGAGACGGAAGGGCCTCTGGAGCAGCCGGTCCCACCTGTTCAACCTCCCAAAAAGTCAGGGGCTCCTCCTGAGGGTCAGCACACACGCAGCTCAGCTTCCTCCCATCCAGGTGGACGCAGGACACAGAAGGGATGCAGTAAGAGGGCGGCAGAGGCCAGGATCGAGTCTCTGCCCAAGGGCCCCTGCAAGGCTGGGCACCGATGGGGTGCTGGGAGGTGGGGTGGGGTGCTGTCCGGGTCAGTTCTGCTGCTTCCACAAGAAAATGACCTTGAAGAGGCCAACTGGCCCTGACCTCGTCCCAGGTGCGTGTGTCGGCCTCCCAGCCCAGACTGTCCCGAAGGTACCAGCAGCCTCCGATTTCCCCTGAGGCTCTGCCTCCTTAGAAACTCAGAGACTTCAGGGACTCAGAGGTGAGAAGTGCAGGTGAAGACTCGGGCCCTGGAGATCCACAGACCTGAGATCAAGGACTAACTCTGCTCCTTAGGGGCTGGGGGCCTGGGGCTTGTTGTTTGGCTCCTCTGAGCCTCAGTTCCCCCACCTGTACAATGACAGAACCAGAAGAAAGATAGGACCTCTCTCCTAGGGTGGTGGTGAGGATCCAAGACAACACTTGGAGCTGCACTGAGCCCGGGGCCTGGCACTCAGCATGTGCTCAGTAAACAGCTGGCACCCGTATTACTGCTGTCACCGCTTATACCGTAGATGCCTCTCATCCGGCCTCCCCACTGACAGATGCCTGCCTCCTCGTCGCCTAGGCACCCTTGCTGATGTTCAGGGCATGCTCAGTGCTCTCGGCCATTCTGCAAAATGCCCTCCAGTCAGTTCTGAGTTTATTACAAGTCAGTTTTGTTTGTTCCCAAGTCTTTCGCCAGTTGTGCTTGATATTAGAAATGTGTGATTTAATAAATATAGAAACCAGCAGCTCTCAAACTGTTAAGAATGAAGACTCCTTTACACTCTCAAAACTTATCGAAGATTCCCAAAGAGCTTTTGTTTATGTGGTTCACATCTATCAGTATTTACTATATTAGAAATTAAAGCTGAAAGATTTTCAAAGCCCATGAATGCACAAGCACATAGTCCATCAGGCATCAGAGTGGGCCTCAGCCGCTGGAAATGATCACGTGCACATCATGAGTAAATGAGAGGATAAAGGGCGAATGATGTCTTGGTACGATCATGCAGCGCCTTAGTTTTGACTGGTGGATCTCCCCAAAGGGCCTCGAGGGTCGCCCGCATCCTTGGACCACACTTTGAGAACCACTGATGTAAACAAATGAACTACAAGTGCAAAATATGAGTCAATTTCTAAAAACCAGGTCAGAAGTTTTGGAAAGTCGCAGCACACATGAGGGGAATAACCACATATACAATGAAAGACTGTTTTCAGAGGCTTCGCAGGGGCCTTCCAGTTCTCATGCCCCTTTAGAGGACCGAAACCGGAAACCAGTGCTGATTCATCGTGATGCGGTTTCAGCCAGAAAGATGACCCAAACCTCCAATCTGCAGACTTATGTTTGGGTAAAAGGCTTTGGCCCTTTTATCAAAAGACAAATTAGTGTACTTTAAATATTTTAAGTAAAAATAAAAGGTTTAAGAAATGTATGTGTGGTTAAGTAGGATTTACAGATGCTCTGAGAATTCTGACCCAACCCAGCCCGTCCTCCCCAGCGTGGACACCAGCTCCGCGCCTCATCCTGGCCTCTGACCATTTGGCCTTTGGCCTCCCCGCCTCCCGCGTCACGGAGACTGGGCTCCACGAATACGTGGTGAAAGAACCAGTGAAAGAATCACTGAATGAGCAGACGACCAGCCCCCACCCACCCTAATGCCTGGCCCAGCGCCTTGTGAAAAGGAGATGTTCAGAAAACCCTTGCTAAAAAATTAAATTTTGACTCTTTGCAGACTTTCTAGCTGAGTGTGTCCCCTGGTGCCTTTGAGGCCCTCAGGAGGGGCTGAGCCCAGGGTCAGACCATCCACTTCTGATGTGACTCTGAAGCCCCCCGCTACAGCCAGCCCGAGGTCCTGTGAGGTCAGCCTGGTCCTGTGAGTGGGAGGCTTAGCCGGCCAGGGCAGGGAGGACGCCTCTGGCAGCAGGACTCTCAGCTGCGAGACCTTCTCGGCAAAACAAAGCCATGTTTATTTCCCTTTGTTTTCCCTAGAAGCCCCAGTCACCACCTAGACCCCTGGATGGGCAGGTCTGCAGAAACCTCTGCCTCAGAAGACTCAGGAACTGCTGCCCCAACCTTAAGGGCATCTGAGATGGGAGCTGACAGGTGAAATGCAGACAGGCTGCTGGGGATGGGAGCCTGATGGGGGAATAGGGGGGATGTACGCTGTAGCACCATGGTTAAAAGCATTGACTATGAAGTTAAAAGTGAAAAATCTGAGTTGACATTCTGCTCTTTCTGGAGATCGGAGCTGTGTGACCTCAGGCAGGTGTGTAGCCTCTCTGATCCTCACTTTATACTTTCATGTACCATTGCCTCGTTAACTCCCAACACCCACTCATGAGGCCCATAGACCTGCAGATGTGGAAGGGACCCGCAGTGTCCCCAAGGTTATGGGGTGGACACAACACAGCCCTTGAACCCAGCTCATCTGGCTCAAGGCCCAAGGCTCACCCCCTCCCCACCCTGTCCTCCTGTGGGAGCCGAGTTTGATGGGTGCAAGTCAGACTGTCCCTTTTAGGGGAAGAATGGTGAAGAAAGGTGGGTCATGACTCCAGGAGAAGATGCTGGAAGCCTCCCCATCTTGATTCCCTGGACCCAGCCTTTCTCTGCTCTGCGAGAAGGGAATTGTTCAGGGAGCTGAGGTGCTGGGTCCCCACTACCACCTCAACGTGAGGCCTTGGGAAAGTCGTGAGACTCAGAGAGGCCCAGGCTTCGGACTCACCTACTTCTAGATCTGACTGAGTCCTGATCTCAAAGGGGCTGCTCAGAGCACACAGAGCCGGGGGTGCACCAGAAAGCCCCAGGAGCCCCAGAGGCCTCCGTGCTCCCTGTGCCGCTGCACCCATGGGGTCCTCCACCGTGGGAAGGAAGCCCCCTTCCTACTCTCCTCTGTGCCCCAGACTCGGAGCTGGGCACCCACAGAGCAGGGCGGTCACACGGGATGGACCATCCTACTCTTTGCTTCGCCCCAAGCGTGCGGGTAATGAGCACAGGTGCAGCTTGAGCGGGTCCTGGGCCCCCGGCAGGAAGACTCAGACACTCCCAGGTGGCGGCCGAGGGGGAACTGTTCTTCCTTGGGGGCCTGCTGCAGTCACTGAGATGCCACCACTTCCGCCCCTATGGCGTCCCCGTCACCTGCAGGCTCTCAGGACAGCAACCTGCAGGCCTAAGAGACCCAGGACCGCCCAGCCTCCACCCTGCCACTCGGAACCTGAGCAGGGGCAGTTCTGCAAAGGATGGGAACCCAGAGGGGGAGGGGCGGGAGGGCTGGGGACAAGGGCCAGGCTGACGGCGCGGGGCTTCGGGAGCAGGGACAGAGTCGAGGTCGTGGAGTCAAGGCCAGCTCGGGGGCCATCAGGCACGAGCACTGAAAGTGAGGTTGGCGGTTGCCTTCCAAAGGCATCCCTGGAGCATGGGGCCATGAGGCCACTGGCCCCCGAGACTCTCTCAGGGGCCAGAAAACATTCTAACCATATTTGTAGTTTTCACAAGCTGCTCCCTTGGGAGCATAACTCACTCAGAAACAGCTGAACTGGAGAAATTCGAAACTGCCCATGTGGCTTCTGTGGGTCTCCTGAGGGAGAAAGAACCCTATCCGGGCCTGGGGCCACCACGTGGCTCACTCGGGAGAAGCATACAAAAGGACAACGTGCCGTTCACCCTGTCCCCCACTCCAGTCACAGGGTCCTGCCTGGACAGGAAGATGCGCCATCTCAGAACAGACGTGTCGGGAAGCTCAGCCCTCTGCTAGGCACTCAGACCTGCGTGGGCCCCTCAGGGCACAGCCGCAAGGGACCGACCAGTGGGCACCCACTCCATCCTCTGACTGCCGACCAGCCTACTGGACCCACCCCCCTATTGCTGGCTGAATAACGGCTCCCAAAGATGTCTGCATTCTAATTCCTGGAACCTATAAATGTTACGTTATCTGGCAAAAGGGGCTTTGCAGATGTGACCTTGAGATGGGGAGATGATCCTGCATTAGCATCCTGTGGACCCAGAGTCATGGCAAGGGTCCTTGCAAGAGGCCAGAGGGGGAGAAGCAGAGAAGGTGACAAGATGAAGGAAACAGTGTCAGAGAGAGTCTCAAGGTGGAGAAAAGGGCCACGAGCCAAGAAATGCAGGCGGCCTCTAGCAGCTGGAAAAGGCAAGGAAACGGATTCTCCCCAGAGCCTCCAGAAGGCGCCAGTCCTGCCCGCCGCCATCTTGACTTCAGCCCCGTGAGACTGAGCTTGGATCTCTGACCCCAGACCTGTGAGGTAATGACCTTGTGGTGTTAGTTTAAGCCACGCGGTCCGGTGTAACCTGCTGCAGCTTACATAGCTCCCCAGGCTGCTCTGCAGGCAGCCCTGCCAGGTGAAGCTCTGGGAAAGTGAGGTCTTCCTAGAGTCTCAACAGGATCTGCCCACAGGGTGAGGATTCTGCAGCAACAGAAAAATACCCGCCCACACACAAGGCGTCTCACTGCTGGACGAGGTCCAGGTTCCTCCAGCAGCACGTGGCCTTTGCTTCAATTCCCAAACGGATCATCTGGGGAGAGGTCATTCCGAGGGGAGGTTTCCACGAAGACAGAGATGATCCTCGTCAGAATGTTTCCCTGAGAGCTGGTTCCCGAGTCAGGGCGGGAGGTGGTCCCACAGCAGAGGGGGTTCTGGACAGGCCCCGGGGGAGGGGGTTGTGCCATCAGCCCTCCAGACTCACCCGTCTCTCCAGACCCCCGTTTCCCACCGGCCGCTTCTCCTCCCAGGCACAGCATCTTCCGTGCTGAGTGAAGCCGCCCCGGCTTTGCCAGCAAGAGCTGGGGTCCTCCTCATTTGCAGGCCTGGACTCGCCAGCCCCTCTTCCCCCAGCACACAACCATGGGGGGGACAGTGCTGGGGAGACGCTCGCCCAGGGTGAGTCTTTCCAGAATTCGGGGACCAACCCAGGCTCCCTGCTGCCCCCAGGATGGCCCCGGCTTCCAGAGCCCCGAACTTGAGAGGACCTCATCTCTCAGGCTTGCCCTGGCTGCACGTGGGGGCCTTGAGTGTCCACAGACAATGCTGTGCCCCCAGTGACACCAGGGGTCTCAAACTCACAGCCCCCAGGGGCCAGGCAGGCCCCCGGAATGAGGGCAGCAGCCTGCTGGGAGCAGCAGGTCCTGCGGTCACCCAGCCATCAAATCTAAACATCTGAGGACGACGTTAGGCCCGTCTGTGGGCAGGGCTGGACCTCGCCGCCCTGACTCACACCCCTGGCTGGCCTCACGTGGGAGGCCCTGGTAACATCTGGCCTCTCCTGCCTGCTCTTCTCTCTCGCGCCGTCACCACGTGCGGCAGGTCCCCTGCATACCGGGTGCACATCACACGCAGGTGAGACACAGAACTGCTCCCGTGGTTCATTCACGCACAGTGGACACGGCGGAAAACCTCCCACAAGCCCTCTGACGGCTTATGAGGAAGGGCATGCACCCCCGGGTCCCGGTCACAGGGGTCCACATTTAATTATGTTCAACATTAATAAACGTACAGCATAACAGTGGTTCATTAACATACCTTACGCGACTAAGGGAGTACAATTTAATACAACCCGATGCACAGCTTTGGGGACACAAAGGAACTTCCAGACGGGGCCGTGAGAAATCCTCCATTTCGCTTTGGTTTGGGATGACAGGCTCGAGGACCATGGCTCGAAAGGGCAGCTGTGCTGTCACCAAGAGTGGGGCCTCGAGTGAGAGAGAGCAGAGGAAAGCAAAGGAACAGACAGACAGCCCTTTGGAGAAAGGCCCCTGGAGAACCCGGGTCTGCACGGCGCTGATCGGCACCAAGGGATCATCTATAAAAAGATTTGTATCATAAACCAAATAATATTGGAAATAAGACTTTCAGTAATACTTCTGTAAGAAGCAGAATTACGTTACATGTTGTTCACATGCACAGGGGTGCGTAAGAAAAGTCCTTGTAATTACAGTCGGGGCCGAAGAGCAAAAATCTGGGCTGAAAGTGACAAGCGAACTGAAAGAGAAATAAATGCATGAAGGGGTGTGTCCAGAGCGGAGAAAGCTGACCAGCAACAGAACTGAAGGGAACCCACTCAGAAACGCACACACACACACCCACGCACACCGCACCTGCGCTGCAAATAAATACACACGCACATGCAAGTGACGTCCCCTACGGCACCTTGTGCTCAGGCCAGGTTTGCCTGCTGGCTGCTGCTCCGAGGGCCACCAGGAGAGAAATGGGGGCCTGTCCCTGAAAGCGGGTGTTCAGGCCCATGGCTCCTTCACAGCAGAAACAGCCCGGCCGTGCCATTCAGAGCCCTCCATACGCCTTCAAATGGGCCGAGCATCCCATCTCCAACGGCACTAGGGCTGGACAGCTCAGCAAATCCTCACTCCCATGACTGGCGGCTGGGCGTGTAGGCATTTGCACTCTCTGACTGGTGTGCATCCGGGACCTCGACTTGGAGAGCTCTGATTCGCAGAAACTTCCCTTGACAACCACGTGCAAAGCTTGGTTGGGGTCCCGCCTGGGGCTGCGTGCAAGGACTGTGTTCAATCTTTCCCATCACCTCCAAGTAACAGCAAGACCTTCGGCCCATCCAACAGTAAACCAGGCTGCCAGGTGGCCCAGAAAGTTCTGTCAAGGACACAGCTCCCGGCATTCTCGTTCCAAATCAACGCACAGCACGTCCGGCCCAGGCATAGCTCATGTGCTGTGCTTCCGAATCAGAAAAAAAGAGTCCTGCAGTCCGTTGAGTGAGGAAGGACCTCTGGCCACACACGGCGGAGAATGTGATAACAAGTTCACTTGGGAGGAAAGGCAGAGCAACGGAGCCTGTCGCACCCAGAACTAAAACCTCAAACGGCTGCGGTTCTCTGAGGACCTCAGATGCACGGCGAGCGCCAAGATGCCCAGATTTTCCATCAGTTCCTTCGAGGTGCTCGGTCTGGCATTAACAGCAAAAATTTCCCTTCCGATTTTAAACTGAAGTGATATTCCAATTAGAAACTGAAAAAACCCTTGAGAAAACATCTAAACGGGCAGCAAAGAAAGCTCCAGCCAGTGACGTGTAGAAAGTGGTTTGTTTTAAATGCGTTCGTTTTCTGTTAAACGTAAGTGAAGTCCACAGGCCAGTAGGGGAGGAGGTCCGAGACACGAATGTGCTACCAAACATCGACTTGTGTCTTTTTTCTCGTCAACAGTGAAGTTAACAGGGCTTAAATCTGAAGAGATGGAAGGGCTGACTCTGGGGTAAAAGGGAAAAAAAAATGGGAGCTTCCATTCTCCGCCAAAATGAGGTTAGTGATCTAAACAGAGGGTTTCGAAGCTGAATGTATAGTGTACGTCTGGCCAGCCCCGGGGCGGGACCTCCACCCAGAACTGCCAAAGCCCAGACTCCATGCTTCCCTCCCGGCACCCAGCCCAGCGTCCGCCGGCCTCACCCCGGACCCCAGCCACGCTCGGGGCAGAGGGGACCCTTTCCCAGGTGGAATTTCCAACAGCCTCCATCCGAGGCTCGGTGAAGGGTCCATCGCCGGGCTGTTTAACATCACAAAGGAAATTCTGAACTGGTTTCCATAAACGTGGGCCTGGGGAGAGGTTTTCTCCAGGCTCTGAGCGAAAGGGTTCCCCACCAAGAGAGATTTTCAAAGCATGGAAATCATGGCGGCAGCGGGAACCCGGCCTCACGTCTTCTTCCACAGGAAGGCCTCGTCGGCGAGGACCTGCGCCAGCCGGGCGTTGAAAGGCCCGTAGAAGTCCCGCAGGAGCCTCTGTGTGACCGGCCACATGGGCCCCAGGTTCCGGTCCTCGGGACGCCGCGCGTTGGATGCGGGGCTCTTGGTCATCAAGGCCTCTTGTTTCTCACTTAAGGGCCCTGGAACACAAAGGAAAGAGCCAATGAGGCAGGAGGCAAAAGAAACTTTGAGAAAATCCCAGCCGTGCTTCCTGTTGAGACAGGAGTTTCCCGTAAGAATGTGTTTGGAGGTTCAAATTCTTTGGCTGGATCCATTTCTGAGTTGCTGAGGGTGGAAGGTGGAAATTCCAGGGTGAAAGAGCAGAGATTCTGGGGTCCGGTGTGTTACCCCGCCCTTGGAAGCAAGGCTGGGGCTCTGGGGTGCAGTTTCATTTCCAATTGCCCGTAAACGGGAGCCAGCCTGTCCTTGGGTAACTGGGCGACCTGCCACACACAGTCCCTGCACGTAGCCTCTCCTGCTCACCAGCCACTGGAAGTCTGCCCCCACTGCTTCTACTTCAGGCCAATGCAAAGGGCCTCGTGATGGGGCCATATTTCATCCTGTGTGTCGTGCTGTGAAGTGGCCATGGGGGGAGGGGAGAGGCCACCTGTGCCCAGAGACCCCCCCACTGGCTGAATCTCCACCTGCAGCAGGCACATCCATGGGGAGAGGCCGGGAACCAGCCAGCTGGTGCTGCCACCTCCACCCTCAGCCCTCGGGACTGCAAGCCTCTCACTGGCTTAACCCCCAGGACCACTGCTCAGGCCTCTGTGCCCCGGCCTCTCTCCATCAGTCTGAAGTCCTGAGCCCATGCACAGAAAAACTACGTCCCAGCGTCCTCGGGTTACGTGACAGGGAAGGAACAGAACTGGCCTTACTGTCCATCTTAGGGATTAAAGACAAGCTCATGCATGTGACAGAGTCTACAGGTGGCCAAATCAAAGACAAATGGTTCTAGGCCTTAAAAGGAAAAAGTAATCACACACCATCACATTACAAGCTCTCCAAGACAAGGAAAAAGAAAATCAAATGACAAAAGGGTCCCTAGTCCCAGTGGCGGGCAAACAGATTTCAGGAAAAGTTCAATTAACAAAATTCCCAGGCACGCTCATGAGACAGGGCCGCGGGGGGCATCTGGGGAGGAGTGTGCAGGATGCTCCAGCCTCTGCAGCGGTCCTGGGTGCCATCCACGGGGAAGCACTCTGCACCCGTGTACACGCCTCTACCGGCCGTCTCCGTGGCCAGCGACTTGGCCTGATGCCACAAAGTGCCACTTGGGACTCTGGGGGATGGTCTCCTCTGGCTGGGGGTAGGCTCCCCTCCCCAGAGGCCCAGGAGCCCAAACCCAGGCACATGGCTCTGCCTCCGGGGGTTCCCAGCAAAGCTGAGACAAGCCTGGACCTGTCCATCCCCTCCCCCAGGCCCTGAGGCCTCTGCAAGACGGTCACAGGAGCCCAGACACCCTGTCCATCCTCAAGGCGCAGCTCACACCCTCCCTTCCAGGATCTCTTCAGCGGCTGGGCCCCCAAGTCACGTGTACGGACCCACTGGGAGATCGCTAACCTCCCCCATGTCACTCTACCAGATACTCCGTTATTCGAGCCTCGGCTTCCTCCTCTCCCTCCAGTGAGGGAGCTCCCAGACGAGAGGCCACCTCTTCCTCCCCAGAGACGGCTCCCCACACCATGCGCAAGGCCCCGTGTGCACGTGGTGCTCGACAAACAGGTACTAACGGGCCTCCCGGCTCAGCCCACCCTGCTCGGCTCAGGGGTCTGCGTGGGACGCGGGGAGCGCCTCACAGAGCCGGTGTCCTCCGAGCTCGCGCCCTGCTCTGTGGGCCTCCAGTGCGACATTCATACCGAGGCTGAGAAACTGGAAGACCCTGTGCATGGTGTACTTGACGTTAGAGGCGTGGTCTTCCAGGCGGAGAATGAGGAACTGTTCTTTATTAAAGACCGTGAGCCAGTCCAGAAGGTACACGGCATACAGCCCGACCTGCAGCCTCACCTAGGACCGAAGAAGGCAGGCGTTAGTTCAGGGGTAATTCCTCCGACACCGACGGCGCTTTTCCAAACGTATCACACACGTCATTATAAACCAACAGTGAAGAGTTGTCCCAGCAAACAACCGCCTTCAGAAGTTGGATTTTAAACGCCACGTGTTCTTGCTTCTCCACGCTGGGTTTGCTGTCCCCCGCACAAAGGATTCCCACCCTCAGGGTCCCATGTCATCCTCAGGTTAACCCTGTAGGTAGCTCCACACCACTTCATAGTGAGGAGTGGGGAGAAGGGAGAAGCCAAGGTCACACCCACCGATGGTGCGAATGTTCTTTGCACATATCCCGGCTGCCTCAGCTCCTATGCCCAGCGCACCACAGCCGTGAGAAAAGACAAGCTCATGAATGTGACAGAGTCTACAGGTGGCCAAATCAAAGACAAATGGTTCTAGGCCTTAAAAGGAAAAAGTAATCACACTCCATCACATTACAAGCTCTCCAAGAAAAGGAAAAAGAAAATCAAATGACAAAAGGGTCCGGAGGCAAATGCTCCAGCAACAAGCCCCGAGAGGGAACAGCCAAATGCCTGGCGCCACACGGACGTCCATGACCTTGGGTGTGTGAGCACACCCCAATATAAGCAGAGTTGTACGAAGCCATCCCTTTCCACCTATGCGTCGGGGTTCTCGTCCTCCTCCTGTGCCTTGTCTCATGCCAAACTGCAAGCGTGTGTGGTGAAGCACGAACCTGACCACAGAGAGGTCTGGCCCTTGTCCTCAGCTCCCGGAAGGTGATCTCTAGGCCACCTGGAATGTCCTGCCTGCTAAGAGTATCTTGCTTGCCTGGGGGGGTCTGGCCACTGGACAGTCTAACAGTGTGAGTTACGATGGGGGCTTTAGGCCACGCAGTACCGGCCTGACCTCCAGGAGGGACTGGACAGTAAAGGTCGGCCAGACAGTTAGTACGTGAGGAGCCTCAAGAAGTGCTTGGGACACCGAAGGCTTGGGTGGGCTTCCCTGGATGGCAACGCTCTGTGTGTATCATTACATGGGCTTCCTCCCTTGGCTGAGCTTAGTCTGTGTCCCTCCTCTGCTGTAAATGGTAACCTCGAGTGTAACAGCCATCAGCGTGCCCTGTGATTCCTTCGAGTGAATTACTGAACCCGACAGTGGTTTGGGGGACTGCACCCAACTGGCACATGGTGTCAGGAGGAAGAGAGGTCCTGGGGACCGCCCCCTCTAACTTCAAAGTGGGCTCTAAACTCTTGGCAAGGCTCCAAAAAAGAACAGGCCCTTCCCCTTCTGCTCTGAGGCCCCCCTTCTCCAGCCCTGCCCACCACGTCCTCTGGGACCCCGCTCCGTGTCCTGCCTCTGGCTCTGCCTTGCTGTGGTCTTCCCAGTTGCTTCTCATCTGCCCCCGTCTCGTCTCTGTTCAGGCCACGTCAGCGCCTGCCTGGCGCTGTCACAGCCCCCCGACTGGCGCTCCCACCTCTAGTCTCTGAGCGTGAGCTTCCCACGCCAAGGCCTGGCCTCGCCTGGCTCTCCGCATGGGGCAGGTCCTTGGTCTGACTGGACTCCCGGCCCACCCCCTCCCAGCGTCCAGCCTCAGTTCCTGCGGCCCACACGTTCACACCCTACTTCCTCTCCTTCCCAGCTCAACCTTGAGCTCCTCCAGGGCAGGGCGGGGACCAGGCTCTTCCACCATCCCAGCCTCGAGTGGCCTGCGCCCAGCCACTCACACTGAACGCGGTGGCAACAATAAGACGGTGAAACGCTTGACAAAATAGGTACAGACGCTAGTTTCATCTCTTCGCTAGTCTCTCTCCATTTCATTGTTTTTCTAATTGTGTGGGAGGTGGTGGAGGAAGAAAAACAATTAGAGGGGAGAAGCTGTCTCCAAAATCCATTAGCTGCCTACAGCCCTCAGGTTGTCACTACCTTAGACACCAGCTCAGGAAAAGATGTCAAGCTGGGCCAGAGCTAAAGAGAAAATGAGCACGTGCCAGCCTCGGAAATAAATACACGAGTCGCCTCCAACACAGACAAACCGCTATGAGCACGTCTCCTTGTTCAGTCATTGAGAGCTTTTCGGTTGTCAGGCTCCCAGGCGGGCCCCTCCCAGGGAGGACCAGCCTGATAAGCTTTATATCTTCCAGGGAACCCGCCTTTGCTACTCAGAACCTTCTAGAAGGAAAGGAGCTGGGAGTTTGCGGCAGGATGAGGGTGTTTTAAAGTAGCTGCAGAGGTCCCTGCACCTGTCCACGGGTGACAGTATTTCCCTGAAAGCGTGTCTGTGTCTTCGTGGGGAGAGCCCCCTCCACTGGCCCAGGCCTCCAGCAGCTGAGTCTTCTTTCCCAGGAGGGCTGGTCCAGCAGCGGAAGGGCCGTTGGGGGCAGGCAGGGAACAAACCTGGGGGCTCTGCAGGGGAAGAGAGGTGGGGAAGCCTCCCCTGGCCCCCTGAACACTCCATCCTCTGGCTTACTCCAACCCCCAGCCCCCTTACCAGTTAAGGGAAGCGCCGCTCACCTCGGGTGACAGTTTCCGGTGTGTGCAGCATCACTACTAACAAATCTAAGACAGGCCCACGCAACACTTTTTCCGCACCCTTCCCCAGTATCAGCCAGAGAATCAAAATGGAATGAACATAAAAAGGTTATTTAGGGGAAGTGCCCGATACATTTAAAATTTTAAAACACCAGAGCGGAGAGAAGCCTCTGAGGTTATCTGCTTCAGCCGGCTCTTGATGGAAAAACCAACCAAGGCCCAGGGAGTGCGGGGTCCTGCCTGCCCAGGGTCAGCAGAGAAGACCCTCCAGAGCCTGGTCCTGAAGCCAGGTACTTGCGCTTGGGGCCCGTCCCCCGCATGCTGGGAAAGCAGCTGAGGAGCCAGTGCAGGGTCTCCCCCCGACAGGCACACGCCAAACCTCTCTGGTCCCCATTAGGGGTTTGGTTGGAACTCTCTACTCAGCCTCTCCACTAGTTTTACAAACTCCCCATTCATTCATTCATTCATTCATTCTGCTAATAATCTAGTGCATCCTGCACGCCAGGTACCCTGCTAAGCAATGGAGAGACGTTCCTATGTAACAGACGTGGCCCCTGGCCACGTGGCGCTTGTAATCTAGTGGAGACAGAGCTAAAATGGTGAAGAAACAATGATCTATAATCGCCAGTTGTGACACATGCTGTGGGGAAACGAATAGTGTGGAGAGAGAGAGAACAGAAGGTCAGATTAAAGCAAGACCTGAAGGATAAGGAGTCCTGCAAAAACCAGGAGAAGCGTGTGCCGGGGAGGGGAGGGGAGTGTGGAAGGCTCTGGAAGCAGCCTTCTCCAAGCCAAGCGCACAACACACCCACCTGGAGGGCTGTTAAACAGACTGGACTGATGGGCCCACCCCCAAAGTTCCTGATTCTGGGGTCTGAGGCTCGACCTGAGAGTTTGCATTTCTGACAAGTTCCCGGGGGGGCTGATTTTCTTGGTCCAGGGAGCGCACCTTGCAAAGCCCTGCTCTGAGGCACGAGGACCTAGCAGGAGAGAGCGTGGCCGGAGAGCGGCAGTGGACAGGGAGGCAGGGGAGGTGGCCTGGGGGAGGTGGACAGGTGGGCGGGGCGGGCTCGTGCGCTCAGGGGCCACAGGAAGGCAGGGAAGGTCTTAAGCGGGGTGGCGCCACGCTCCACGTACGTTTGAAAAAGATGGGCCTCCCTGCACTGTGGTTGAGCTGGGATTCACAGCTGGAGGGAAATTCGCTTCTCTCATCCCAGAAATGAAGATTCACCCCGAAGAGGAGGGTTTCCGACTGCTCTTGCCTGCCTGGCTCTTCCCACTGTGAAGGAGCTCCCCAGGGACCGAAGGGTCACGGCGATCCGCATTACATCACGGCCCTGCCATCCTGTCACTGATCCTGCCCTGGGGTCTCATTCTGACCAGAGATGCCTCATCATCCTCAGCAACACATGGAATTGAATGAAAAAGCACATGCCTCCCGCCGGTTCAAACCCTCCTTTTTAGGAGCCAGCTAGGGAAGGTGGAAGTGCCATGAGTCTCATCAAAGGCCATGGGACCTGGGATTAAACCCTGAGCCTGCCCATCACCAGCTACGTGACTCTGGCTGGGAGAGTTAACCTCTGTGAGCCTCTGTGTTCTCATCTGTAAAATGGGCTTGGATTTCAGGGAAACAGAGAGGACTGAACACGATGATGCCCTGCAAGGTGCCCCTCGTCCTCTCTCTAGCAGGAAGGACAGAAGTTAATCACTGGGGACAACTCTAGACCCTGATCAGCCTGTAGACAGCACCAAGGGAGTCCACATGACAGACCTTGCTAAAACTAGCCCTTATTGACCACTGGCTCCCACAGACATCTGCCTTCCCACAATTTGCCACCCTAGGAAGTCAAAGTCCTTTTCCTTTGTCTTATCACTTCTCTACATATTTATGGTTCTCTTGTTAAGACGCTATATAAGCCCGAGTTCTAACCACCCATCCGAGTTACTCATCACCGGGGCTCCCGTGTATATGTGCACGTGTGCATATGCACGTGTTAATAAACTTCTGTTTAATTTCTCTTGTTTATCTTCCGTCAGTCTAATTTACAGGGCCCCGGTCAACGAACCTGAGATGGGTAGAGGAAAAGGATTATCTTCTCGCCCCCTAAATGCGAATGAACTACCACTCTCTAGTACAGCCTAGTAAAGCAGTGCTATTACCCCGTTTTATGATGAAGCAACTGAGTCTCAGAGAAGCTAAGACAACTGCCCAGAGTCAGCTGCCCGAGTGGACACTGAACCCACACCACTCTCTGGCTCCAAAGGCCACTCCTACCCCACACCCCCAGCCAGATTCTGTGTTGAGCCTTTGTGTGCTTCCTCCCTGCCAAGCTATAAGTTCCAGGGGACAGCCTGGAATCCTACCTACTGCCTCTGCGCATCCTGCCAGATAAGATGGCCTAGATAATGAGGAAGAGGGGGTGAACCCTCTTGACTTTGAACCCCACCGCACCTGGGGGTTCCCAAGCCTCCACCTCAAGCAGATCTCACCACATGGCACGCTCAGCGGAGCAAGGCTGTGAACCACACTCCGGGGCAGGTGCCATATTAGCTTCGCTGAAGAAGGCTTACCCACTGCGCCAAACCTGCTGAAAAGGCACTTAGGGCAACCCCGGGTGCCGTGCAGCAGAAAACCATCCCTTAGCTAAACCGTGCTGAATTCACCATTAACAGCTTCTTTCGCTTTAAAAAAAAAAAAGGGCAAGAAACGTACAGCTATATTCCTGGAGGCGAACAAGAACAAAGAAAAAAGGGATCAATGGAAAATATGTTTCCATTGAGACCCTGTCAGAGAAGCACTGAAAGTCACCGGTGGGTAATTTTTTAAACCAACAAAACAATCCAGCATTGGAGAGAACGCTCTTAAGACAATCAGAGAGTTGGTCTGCCAACCCTAATTGCAGGGTGTGCTTTCGGAGCCTCACTAAATAGTAATCTTCCTAAATGCGCCCTCATTCTCTTGCAGAGGGAGGAGAGAGCATTGTAACTGGGAGATCGGCGCGGGAGAAAGCAGGGAGCCAGCTGAGAGGGTCCATCAGCTTTTACAGTTTTTGCATCCATGAATATTTGTTTTGCACTAGCCACCGCTCAAAGGCACGGGGAGAGGCATTTGCACATTAAAATGCTTCTCTGGGGCTTCCCTGGTGGCGCAGTGGTTGAGAGTCTGCCTGCCGATGCAGGGGACACGGGTTCGTGCCCCGGTCTGGGAGGATCCCACATGCCGCGGAGCGGCTGGGCCCGTGAGCCATGGCCGCTGAGCCTGCGCGTCCGGAGCCTGTGCTCCGCAGCGGGAGAGGCCACAACAGTGAGAGGCCCACGTACTGCAAAAAAAAAAAAAAAAAAAAAAAAAAAAATGCCTCTCTGTTGATCTGCTAAAATCCCGATGCACAACGCCCTGGCATAATAACCGCCGAGCTCCCCCTCCGCGTACGCACAGGCATGGCGTTGTTAAGCGTGTTGTTGTAGACACAGGCGCGCAGTGAATAACTCAGCACGCAAGTTTCAAACAGCTGCAGGGCTTCTGTCACTTTTTCGTGGAAGTCATCTGCAGATTTATTCGAACTTGCAAAGTAGAGATAGTCTGAGTACAACCTGTGAATAAAACAAATGGGTATCTTTTACCACCGGGAATGTGAAATCTCGCCATTTGAGTGACAATGGAAATCTACAAGCGATTATATGACCTCATTTGGTTCATTAAAACACAACCATTCCTCTCGCCACACCCCCACCCTGGCAGAGAGCCACTCCCTACCACCCTGGACACCCTCACCCTTCCCAGGGCCACCCGCTCTCCTGGCCCCAGACAAGACACCCCTAGTTTCTGTGGTTTCTTTCTTTTCTTTTTTTTTTTTTTTTTCCGGTTCTTTCTAGGCACCTCAGGCAGAGAGAGGCCGTGAAAATTTTACGTCCCCTCCGGTTCCTCTCTCCTCTGCCGGCAGCAGTAATAACGGAACAGCTGTGGCTCTCCCCGTATTACAATTCCGCGTGAAATTCCCAGCCCTTACCACAGGCTCTGAACGTTAAAACAAAAATTATGAAACGTATCTTTCTAGGTTGACAGGGACCTATTTTTTTAACACAGTGTAAAAATACTCCCATGTACGCATGCAGAGGCCTGTAGGCCTACATGTGTGTCCACACACATGGATCTGTTCACACAAACCCCACCGCACGTATGTAAGTGTTTCCACGCAGGAGCAGACAGCGTCTCTCTTTGACCAAACCGTTCTCAGATTCCTCTGAACCTTCTTCCCAACTTGGCCTTGAGTTTTAGACTTCCTTGTGGGTCTCTGTATCCCGCAATTTCAACAAGAATCCTGCTAGGTCGGTTTAGCCAAAAATCCCCCTTACCCCTGCTGTTGCTTCTTAGTAACTTCCCATCCACCGACCCACATTCTCCTTGGCTATAAATTCCCACTCTTCCTTGTATTTGGAGTTGACCACAATCTCCTTCCCCTGCTGCAAGACCCGACCACAGTGGTCCCTACACCTATTGCTACAGCCCTGAATAAACTCTGCCTTACCATTCTTCAACACGAGTCAGAATAATTTTCTTTCTTTCTTTCTTTTCCACAAATCTTCTGGAAATATATTTTACTGGACTTTCAACATTACAGATAGATGCTTTCTTTTACCATGGGATAATTCTTTTCTTATATCAAATAAACAAAAAGTAAAACAAAACAAGTTACAACACTGTAATGAGCACAGCTTTGTTTCAACGTTTTTGGCCCCAATTTCCCCTGTGGTCTCAACTTTTGATCCCCAGGCCCGCTCTCTCTCCCGTACTCTAAGTCATAGGGGGGAGGCGGTGTCTAGCATTAAATTCGTCTGTAAAACAGGACTACTAATTGTGCTTTCCTCCTGACGTATAAACAAGATAATCCATATAAATCCCAGGGGTGGGGCTTCCCTGGTGGCGCAGTGGTTGCGAGTCCGCCTGCCGATGCGGGGGATGCGGGTTCGTGCCCCGGTCTGGGAGGATCCCACATGCTGCGGAGCATGCATGAGTGAGTTTCCTATGCCTTTTTCTCCTCTGTTTCTGCAGGCAGAAAGGGTAAGTCTTTATCTTTTTTTGCTTTTCAAAAATCACCCCTTTGTTTCTGTCTTATGCCTTTTTCAGTGCACACCCTCTAGGGCCCCCCACTGCTCTACCCGACACCCTGTACTCACACTCAACCCCCAGCTGCCCAGAAACCAGGCTGATTCAGACTGGCTCCCTGCTCTGTGGTGTCATGTTTCTCTCTTTCTCAGCTCTATACTTTCTATTCTGCCAACCTCTCCAACCTATCTTCTCTCTTTCCAGTGAAGGAAATTCAGCAAATCGTATTAGGTACCCACAGGTCTGGGGATTGTAGATGTGCACCGCTGATTGCACCCAGGGTTTCCATCGTGGCACTCAGCCAACCTCACGCCTGCAGAGACAGCAGTGCCTTTGGAGCACAGGTCAGCCGCAAGCACTCCTTCTCCAGCACCCCTCACCTCTCGCTACAGCTGCAGGCGTTTCCAAAGATTTCCTAACAAGAGCAGTGCTTCTCAGGGACCAGATTGTCTTCCCCTCTGGCGTCTGGCACAGTGCCTTCTACACGGCCCTTTAGAAATCATCCACTGCCAGCGTCCACAGAGGACACCTCTGAGAAGTCTTGAGATGTTTGGGACCTGCCCACAGATTGCCTAGAATCCGAACACACACTGGAAAGTGTTCGTACATCTCAGCCTGGTCAGCCAAACCTCCAAAATGACTTGCTTCAAGACTAGTCGTTAGAGATGCTCAGGTGAGTAGATCCTCCCCCAGATCCATGTTCACCCAAATACAGGACCCAGATGACACTAATTTGTCCCCCCATTACAAGTGTCCCCCCACATTGGCTGTGCTGTTTTCCCCCTTCAAAAACAGGACCTCCATCAAGACTGAAACACGGCACCTGTCACTGCAGGATCGGTCACAGTATAATCTAAAAGCTGATGGATAAACGCCAAAACCAGATTTGCATGGACCTCAAAGTGCAGTTGAGCTGTACGCAACTGGGCACCTTGTGGCAATGGGTCTGATGGAGGTTTCTTCTGGCTCACACATTTCCTATGAGTGCTGTCGATATGACAACTTTGTCCAAGAAAGACGCCTCTGAAACTGTCATCAAAATCTGTACCTAACTGGAAGTCCAAGTCCAGAGTTCTTACCAAGGACTCCCACACAGCTATCCAAATTCGTTGGCAGAATTGGAATTGTATCACGTAAACTGCCACTTAAAAACCCAACCCTCGGCTCAAGCTTTCCATGCTGAGTTTATTTTGTGGTAATAACATTTCTTGTAGGCGTGTGGCTCATAAATAAAACAAGAGCCTCTAAACCTGGCTGAATTTTAAACACATAGTAAACTTCATGAATAGTAACTTCATGAAGGATCTTTCCAGTTCTTTAGAGATCAAGAAGTTAATTCTAGGGGACAAACTGGGACGTGTTCAGTGGTCCAACCAGGCCAGCCCAGGCCCACCGGGGTGAGAATACTGATTGTCATCTGTTTGGGGTACAGTGAAATGAACTCGGGACCCCACCTTCTGTGAATCAGGTTCATGGCCAGGCCCACCTCCTCGGGAGGGTGAGGGGAGATTTCTCCTGCCCCTCAGTCCCCCAGGGACCCCGGATCTGCCCACAGGGTGGGTGGTGGGCTTCCTAGAGCCCACACACATGCTGAGATGCATGTCTGTAACAAGTCCTTCATGCCCTATTTGAGCAGGGGCCTCTCCCCTTCCCCTCTCCCATTTGGATTCTATAGATTTCCCAAAAGATATGCCCAAGTCCTAACCTCCAGTACCTGCCAATGGGATCTTATTTGGAGATAGGGTCTCTGCAGACCTAATTATGTTGAAGATCTCCAGATGAGATCATCCTGGATTTACGGTGGGCCCTAAATCCAAGCACTGGTGTCCCTATAAGAAGAGGCTTGGACAGGGACACATGGGGCGAAGGCATGTGAAGACAGAGGCAGAGACTGAAGTGTTACCTACAAGCCAAGGGACGCCAGGATTGCGGAAGCCACAGGAAGCTGGGGACCCATGGAATGGATTCTCCCTCAGAGCTTCAGGAGGGACTAACCTTGCCAGTACCTTGATTTTGACCTCTGCCCTCCAGAACCATGAGAGAATACGTTTCTGTTGTTTTAAGCCACTAAATGTGTGATAATTTGTTACAAGAGCCCCTAAGAAACTAGTCCAGATTCTAAACCCGGACTCCTGAGGAGTCATTTTTGCCAGCCCTCTCTCCCACCCTAAGACCCTAGAAGAGTGACCTGTGTGTACAGGAGGACGATGGCCATGTGGCCAGCTCTTCCGCAGAGAAATATGAAGGAGGAAAAGCAAAACAGGACCCTTGCTTTCCCGGAGGGCGCTACTGGGTCCTCCCGAAATATCAGGCTGGTGCGTCATAAGAATGTCTTCAATAAACAATACTATGATTTCCCCACAACTACTCTCTAGAGAAAAAGAGTCAGATAATGACCTTGGATTAGTGCGAGCCACTTGGATGGGCTAAAACCATTCAGAAAACGTTGAGAAGGACAGCAAATATATCATGAATAAGTATCCAAACGGACCTCGAAACGCCAGAGTAGCATGAAACGGAGGAGCACCCTATGGTCCTCGTCCCCCGTGTCCTCCGCCTGCCTTTTGTCTGTGGAAAAACTGTAGCCGAAGAATAAGTTTAATCAGAGAAGTGAGAAAATGCAGAAACAAAGGAAAACAGTCCAACAGACTAAATAATACCAGTTTAGTCATAAAGCAAAGTCAAGGACCTTTAGTTCCTCCTCAAGGACTATAGATCATATTCTGAGCCGTATCCTGCGAGCTGTCTTATAGATACTGAAACCCTCACCAGGTGGAGGAAGTTAACTACATGATGACCAGACTGTAGCCACGACAGAAGCTGCCACAATTCCAAGAACCGGCCTCAGGAAAATGGGAACAAACCGACCCTGGAACTGAAGATTAACTGTACCTAAAACAATCAAGATGATGCTGGTCAGACCACCGATGACCAATTTCAAGATGACTGTCAGAGCTGCCTGTGCTGTTTCTGCATGCAGCCCCCTCCCTCTGTCTATAGAAGCTCTTGCCCTCTGATTGTCAGGGGAGGGGGGAGTCGGCCTTTGGACAGGCGTCCGCCCTCCCCCACCCCGCTGGTTGCCGGCATCCAAAATAAAGCAAACTTTCCCTTCCACCAACCTGGCCTCTTTATTATTGGCTTTCGAGCAGCGAGCAGCCAGACCCCCACTTTCGGTTACAGGCATACTCATGTAACAAGAGGAAATGTAAAGAAATAAGCCTAAGTGTCCACATTTGAGTCTTTAAAACCAACTGTACAATGAGGAAGTAGGGAAAAGAGGCCAACCTGGAAAATACACAAGGGGTTTAGTTGACATAGTATATAACGAATCCTCACAGAACTGCAGGGACACTGATGCAACTTCGGGATACATTAATAAAGGTATGGCATTGAGAATGCGGGAGGGTGTTGCTTCCTCCACCCTGGCAGGTCCCAGCCCCAAAGGACACTTGCCTTCAGTGCTGGCTGACAAACAGTAAGGGGGAAGGGGCTGTTCCATCTGGAGAAGCAGGACTCAGCCAGAAGGGTGCCAGCTTCAACAGCTAAAAGGGTATTCGGAGCTGGAAAAAGACAGGTCCCAGACTCCTGAAGGACTGACCCTAGGTAGAAGGGTCAGGAAGAAAGGCTGGTTTGATCCCGTACAGCATGACGGGAGCAGCCCCAGCGGCAAAAGTCAAGGCTGGAGGGGCTGAGAGCTCCCTGGCTGGGTGAGGGCCAGCTGACCCTGATCCCTGCCCCCAGCCCTGAGTTTTGGTGCTGCCAACGCCCCTCCTTCGGGACCACCTCATCTTCTGACTCTCAAACCCTCCCAAACAGATGGGTGTTATATGTGGCCAGAACTGTTTCCAACAGCAATTCCAAGTATAAGTCCAAAGACATTCCAGGCCTCTGTGCTACGGTTATTCTGAAGGCCGCTGGGGTGGCCCTGGGACAGCAGGCCTGCTCATATGGTGAGGCACCTTTTCTGTGCAGGGCAGAGGTCCTGGGACCCCAACACTGCTGGGAAGTGGAGTGCATGTGGCAGGGGCTCCCTCCACCTGGTGCCTCTGGAAGGGATCGCGTCTCTTCCCAAGGGAACAGAAGAGTGGCCATCAGTGAGCTTGCAGGTCTCAACATGTAAAATCTTGGTGGTTACCCAAGGTCACAGCTGAATGCACCCAACAGCGACAGGGCACTGCTCTATGAGCCCAGGTGAGCAGAGATATGGGTGTATTGATCATCCGGAAAACAGGGGCAACCACTACTCCATGGGCCCCTCCTCCAGCCAGGCTCACTCGAGTGCTGTACAGGTTCAGCTCCCAGAATCCTCTTGGTGTCCACCCGCCGCATGCCTGCTCGTGGCTACTGAGGGCTGCCCTCCCCCGGCTCTGTGCTCGGCACTGCACGTGTATTCTCCTGCCCTGTTCATAGCCAGCCTTTGAGATGTGCACTGTCGTTACCCGTCTTACAGAGCTTCCTAAGGTCATGCGGCCCAGGAAGCCTCAGGGCTGGCCCCAAACCAACCCAGGCCTGCCTGACCCCAACGCTCACTGACCCAACAGGACCTGGCCCAGCCTCATAGTTTAGGGATGTAGCCAAATCAGCAGCTGACTTGAGTGGGGCACTAGCCAGCTGATGCTCTGGGGGTTTTGTTTGTTTTTAAGATTTTATTGTTTTAGGTGCAGAGTGATCTGGGAGCAAGAGTCAGTTCTGTTACGGAGCTACTCAGTAAGTTACAGGAGACTGAAGAGCAGTTGCACGTGTAATAGAGCAGCAAACCTTCAGGACGAACAGGAGGGGCACTGGCGTGACCAGGAAAAGCAGATGCGTTTACGGAGCACTGCACGGGCATCTAGAAATCACAGCAACAACAAACAGAGGTTCAGGTCCCTGTCACAGCTTCCATCCTCACCTCCTGACCTTTCATCACTTGGATAAGCTACTGGTCACTGCAAACAGTTCATTGGATTTTACCCGTGTGGCTCTGAGAGGATAAAGTACACGCTGCTCAGCCTTCCCTCAAGGCGGGGCCCCTGCAGGTTCCGGCTCGCCCGTTACTTGCTCAGCGAGACCACCCCCTGCGGCGGGTTTCTCTTCCTTTTGTGATATTTTTGTTCATACCATGTTTAAATTGAGAGATAATCCACACACTGTAAAATTCACCCTTTTAAAGTGAACGACGGAGTGGTTTTTAGTAAATGCACAAACTTGTGCCAACACCAGCATCATCTAATTCCAGAACATTTCCATCACCCCAAAGGGACTGATGGCTTTCACCTGTCGGTCCCCAGAGGGCCTGGGTCAGAAGTCACTCGGATCCCCCAGCCCAAGAGGCCCCCAGAAGCTCGAGCCTCAGGGTCAGGTCCGCCCAGACAAGTGCACGCTGTCGGAGGCCTGGAGCTTCGCCATCTCTCCTGGCTTCCGCTCACCCCTCGGCCATCTCGGGAGCCGTGCTTGGAGGAAAGACCCGGGGCAGATGCTGAAGCTGTGGACGGCTGGGGGTGGCCACGGCTGCTGGATGGGCTCACCCCAGGCCGTTGTCGCCGCGGCCTCCCTGTGCTCCCAGAGCACCTGCCGGCCAGCCGCATACGTGTGAAAGGTCACATTTCATCACCAGCAGCCCCGCGGCGTGGGCTCACTCACATCTTCTAATCCACCCCGCCATGAGAGCACAGTGTTCCATCACATACACGTGGTTACCAAAGTGACAGCCAGAGCAGCCCGACATTACTCTCCATTTGCTGGCATCCATATCCAAATCACTGATTGATCACTTCCCGACCTCCGATACGGTGTCATCAATAATGATTATATTTATTTTTCCTACAGGAAAAAGCACCCTTTAATGTAGCTGGGAAGGAGGCCCTTTCGTCCACTGAATCACACACCGCGAACATCTCATCACGAGAAACACTGAAGCAGGACACTGGCCAGAGCAGCTTATTTGGAGGAAATGTCTCGAGTCACCCAGGCTGTGCCTGCGGGTGACACTGATGAAGCTCATTTTCTGCCAGAGAAGAACATACAGGCTTGGGCCTAAAAAGGTCCAAAGGGATGCAAAGCTTCCAGTTCATGGGGGCTGCCTGGGCCAGGCCTTCTGCTCCCCTTGAGCACGAAAGGGGTTCTGGATCCCCCCCCGCCCCGTTTCTCCCTGGGCATCCAATCACGGGGCCCTGGTGAACATCCACAGATGGAGGCAACGCCAACATCCTCTCTACCTACGAGCCCGGTATGGCTCACAAAGCACTTTCACTTGATGCGCCCGTGATCCCGATACCAGGTGTCTCTACAGGTGAGGAAAGGCAGGCGCACAGAGGATGGGTGGGGTACCCCTGGGTAAAGCAGCAGCGAAGCCAGACCTAGATCCCCAGGTGGTGGACCTCATTGCAGAGCGACAGCCACCACCCCCCAGGCTGGCCAGGCCGTGACCCGGGCCGCGTTCACTCATCAGCCCCGTACTCTGGGTAGCAGAGGTGCCTGAACTTCATCTGGTGGCCCAGAGTCAGTGATCCGTGCCCGCATCCCCTTCCAGTCTCTGCAGACTGAGGACAGCGCCCCTCGGCACACAGAAACCCCCTCTGCAGACCATCCATGTGGGAACACTCAGGTTTGCCAATGACTTTGTAAACACTTCCCCCAAACTAAACAGTGCTCCCCACACAGGAGTTTTCAGCATGATGGTTTTTCTCCCACCAACAACAAGATGTGGTCCCTCCCCAGGCGGTCACGCCTGAACGGCTTTCAGAGAACAGGGCGCGTGGCCCCAGCCCGGGCCCAGCCAGTTCCCCCTGCCTGCCCTGGGCAGCTCACAGCGCAGCTCTATCAAAGTGACCTCACACCACTTCTAGGGCCCATACAAAGGTGTGTCAGTGACACCCAGACAGGCAGCTTCTGAGAAGCCAAATGCCTGAATTCACCAGGAAATTAACAAGCAGCTTAGGACGCTCCGCAACAGTCTTCCTCAAGACCGCTGCCTTAGGATCCCTAACCCTCCAAGGTCTTAAAGGCGGAAGAGGGTAGAGAGCAGGACCTGGCGGGGGGGGGGGGGAACTGGAAATTGATCTGTGGCTGTTGTCACAACCTTTATACTCCAACGCCCCTACACCCCGCAACTCCATCTCTTGCCCACAGGGGAGCTCTCCTAATCTCCCTTTGAGATAGTTTACATTAAAAATCAATCTGTTGGTGCTAAGGAACAGCCTGCTTTTTAATCCTCGTGCAAATCCGTTATTGAGAAAACATCTCACGGCCTTGGAGTGCCAGAACTCCTCTTCTGCCTGAGAACATGTCTCTGGCACTAAATCGGTGCTTCCAGAGACCTGGAGAAGTTGGGCTGTTTGGAGAAGGTTTTTGGCACCTGTTGAGTCACGATAGAAATTCTCGTCCTGAGTCAGAGGTCCACAGCAATTCAGAAGCTTCAGTCCGGCTCAGTTCCCTCCTGCGAGACCTGGTTATTGCCCTGGGTCAGCATCCTGATGTCACTGATATGGAGATACGTGACTGAGCAGAGTCCAGGCTTAGGTACCTACACAGACTGGCATCCTTACTGCTCACGAACTGTGCAGAAGTGGGGAGCCATCCTGCTCGTGGCTGCAGTTCAGTCCCTTCACTGAAAAGACCTGCCCCACCCGAGGTTAAACCTCCCCAGGTCAGACACAGCCAGTGGCTGGTGGGTGGGAGATGCCTCGCGGAAGGGCCATCTCAGATGCACAGCTCCCCATGGGGTTGGCTGAGACCTCTGTTGTGACCCCTCCCTCTGTCAGTCCTGCCCTGTCGCCCCTCACAGCGGTTGTCCCGAAAGCACTCATAAACCTCCTGCACACAAAATGCCGTCTCAGAGTCTGCATCCCACTAATTGACCTACGATAGAGGTGGAAAGCTTGGATCCTCGGTCACACGGACTGAATCCCAGTCTGGCCACTTATTAACCAGGTGACGGTGGATAGGTGACTTAACCCCAGTGAGCCCACACACCTCACCTGTGACGCATCATGACAGCCCTCTCACCTGCTTGCAAAGTTCAAAGGAGGCGATGCCTGAAAAGGGCTTAGCACAGAGCCAGGGTGGAGTAAGTGCTCAATGAATGCTAGGTTCCCACCCCTCCACTGGATGAAGCCTCCAGGAGGGCAGACAGGAAGGACTTTGCTCTCCAATCTATGCAGTGCATCTAGCATATCAAGGGTGCTCAATAAATGTCTCATGAGTACATGAGTGCTCAGTTTGGTTATTGTTATTATTTGCCACTAATGTGGCCTAACAATAATAGCTAATAATTATATAATATTTACCATGTGCCCAGCACTGTTTAAACATGCTACACACATTAAGTCATTTAATTCTCACAACTCTAGAGGTAGGACTATTTTCCCCCATTTCACCGATGTGGACATGAGGCACAGAGAGACTGAGTAACTTGCCCAAGGTCACACAGCCAGTGAGTAGCAGAGCTGGGGTTCAAATACAGACCATCTGGTCCCTGAGGCTGTCTCTCTACCACAGTGATCCTGGGTCCTTGTTCACCACCCACACATCCCACCAGCCACTCTGGAGATGGAGTGAAATTCATGAAAGGTTCAAGGTTCTAGTCCAAAGGTTCATGCCCACTCATTACTCTCTGAATGACCAACGGTACATAAATGGATGCATTTCATTTAGGGCTTCATTCCTTCCATTCCTAGTTTATCACCATAAGTAGAATAAGTATTTAACCAGCCCAGTGAGTTGTTAAAAGAAATCAGTTTATAAAAGCAGAGGAAGAAAACAACTCCTTAGGTTCCAAGGCTCAAAACATTTGGGTCAAAATCAAGTTCTACTCTTAATGGAGCTGAGCTCTCCTTCCCTTCTGACTTACCTTCATTAACCGTGAAAACCAAAGGCTCCTGAGGTGGTCATTTCCGTGCACTGTGGTAAAACTACACCCAGGATTAAGACCAAGATACAGAGACGGTAAAGTCCGTGACCCATGGCGCAGGACCACTCTCCGAACGCCTTCTGAATGAACTACATTGGAGATAACCACCTCTGCATTAAGAGTCAGCCTCTATCAACCGTCTCACAAATGAAGAGATAGGAGGCCAGTGTGATCACTGTTGAGAAGAAGTCTTTCCACTTAAGCACTGAACTAAATGAAGGAAAATCCTGCTTGTAATTGGTGGCTTCTTTTTAATTAACTGGGCCGATTTAGCCTAGTTAATTCAAATTAATTAACTTGAATTTTAAAGTATCGTTATCTCTAACATAGAGAAACTTGCAACAGGAATTCCTGGCTGGCCCTTTTGGCCCTTAAGAACCATCCCATCCGCTTTCCACTATTCTCTCTTCCCCTCCAGAAAAATAAATGGACTTGCTGTTTACAACCTCCTCTGGAAACTTTAAAGTGATTGATTTGATTTTGCTTACAATTCCAACATTTTCAAACCCTCTGCCATTGATCAATTATAGAAATAAAGGCTAAATGTCAATCTAAAACTAGAAATAAAGGTTTCTCCCCACTCCTCTCCGAGCCTATCTGTAGAAGGAAAGAAAAATTTGGTCCAGTCTCACTGGCAGCAAGCAACTCAGGGAATCTCCCACTTGCAGAAGTGCAAGGTCACGGAATGGCTGAAGTGGCTAACGGCACAGGACCCAGTTAGACTAATAGGAACCTGGGTCCCAAGTGTTTGTTTCTTCAAGAGTGACCTAACCACCCAGAATTTATCATCCTTTCTGATTGGGATGGGAAATAAGCCAGTCATTTCAGACAGGCCATGAGTCACGGTGTTCAAAAAAGAAGAAATTCCTATTGCTACATACTTTTATAAATGTTTAAAAAGCAATAGAACAGCTGCTACTGTCAGTAACCCACACAGAAAATACACACACACTCCCCTACGCGTGTGCGGGCCCTGCCACTACACATGGTGCTACACTGGTACTTGCTCTTCTTCTGGCTCTAAGGGTGTGCTTTCCTGGAGGAACAGAGAGCAGCACGGGCAAAGGAGGTGTGCGAGGTAACTTCCTTTCTAAAAAAAATATTTATTTACTTATTTATTTCTTTGGCTGCGCCGGGTCTCAGTTGCGGCATGCGGAATCTTTTAGTTGCAGCATGCGGAATCTTTTAGTTGCGGCATGTGGGATCTTTTAGTTGCGGCACGTGGGATCTAGTTCCCTGACCAGGGATCGAACCCAGACCCCCTGCATTGGGATCGTGGAGTCTTAGCCACTGGACCGCCAGGGAAGTCCCGGGAGGTAACATCTAGGATGGTCCCCAAGAGCCTCACTTCTTGGTATTCACTCCCTGTAATCTCCTCCCCTTGACTATGGCCTGGACTTCGTGACTTGCTTCTCATCAGGAGAACGTGGCAAAGGTGATGGGCTGTCACTCTGATGCTCAGATTACCAAAGGTGAAGGTTTCCAACTTGGCAGCAGCTCTCTCCTTTGCTGGCTCTGATGGAGCAAGCAACCTCCGATTTGTTGAGGCCCAGTGGCAAGGTACTGAGGGCAGCCTCTAGCTGACAGCCGGTAAAGAACGGTGGCCCTCCTTCCAACAGCGCTTGAGGAACTGAATTCTGCTAACAACCACAAGCGCTTGAAAGCAGATCCTTACCCAGCCAAGCCTTCGGATGAGGCCCTGCCCTGGTGACACGTTGACTGCAACCTTGGGAGAGACCATGACGTAGAGGACCCAGGAAAGCTGTGCCAGGTTCCGACCCACAGAAGATAGTGTGAGATAGTAAGTGTGGTGTTGTAAGCAGCCAAGTTCCTGGGTGATTTGTTCCGCAGCAGTAGATGACAGATACAGTAGGCAACCCCACGACTGGGTCAGCTTCCTGATGAGGCTGTCACCATGGCAACCTGCCCTTCTCCTTGGTACCATCACATGCATCATGAGAGTCAATGTCTTGCTTTCCTGACCAAGTGCAGCTCCTGGAGGACAGGCACCTACACATGTCTGCTCAGCACCAAGCACGGTGCCCAGCATGTGACTGGGAATCGATGAACATTTTAACTGATGAACTCTTTCTGTTAAGTGAGCACCAGGAAGTTAAGAACCTTCAGTTCCTGGTATAAATAGAGTATTTGTTCCTTAAAAAAAAAAAAGGAAACAAGAGGATGCCATCTTGGGCCCGAGAGCCTTCTAAAAGGGGGATTTGGGGCTGGGGTCTGAGAGGAGAGTCAGGCAGGTCCAGCTCCCCACTCAGTGTCTGAACCCAGGCAGCATGACGACCCCACCTATTAAAAGCTCGCCTTTATGGTGCATGTGTCCTCAGAGGTGGAATCAGGACTGCGGGGAGAAAGGGACACACTCAGGGAAGCTGGCCCCGCTCTCCAGGAGAACACACGGTCCTTCCCTTTGTGCTCTCCATTCTCCCTACTCAGAATGCTCCTTCCCCTTGACCACCTTTCTACTCTGTTTGCTTGGCAAACTCTTACTCAGCCCTCAAAACCCCACCTGGCCTCAGCTCCTCCAGAACAGCCTTTCTGGACCCCCGACTAGGAGCGCCTTCCCTCTTTGGTGCCACACTTCGCCCTCCCTCCCCACCCAGGCTGAACCACAGACAGTAACGACCACGGCCACGCCTGTGAGCGCCCCATCCCCAAGGCTCCCACCTCTGTGCCCAGGGAGTGACAGAGGCTGAAGTTTCACCCTCTTGGCCCTCTGGAGTCAAGGCAGCGTGACCTTCCACAGAAGGAGGAACAGGGAGATGTGACAGGAAGACACTGGGCGATCAGTGAGCACCCCCGAGAGAGAATGTTCCGGCCTCGTGAACTGCAGCAGGGGCGGCCACGGGGCGGGGGGGTGGGGCATGGCAGAGCAGCTGTGAAAACACCTCAGTGGGCAGCGTGGGGTCACTTAATCACCAGGCCTTTCAAGGCTGACGGTTATGTAATTGTGTCCACACAAGAATATGGCTGGTTTGTGTCAAGTGTTCTCAAGCCGTGGGGGACCAGCCCACGCTCTGAGCAGAAGGGCCAAATTCCTGCCTCCCGAGGTATGGGAACTAGCAGGCAGGACGTGGCGAGCTGCTCCGAGGTCAGGGCTGCCTCATTAGCAGAGCAGATGGATTCCTGAGGCTGGAGGAGGTGCAGCATGGAGATAGGCCCCATGGTGTGACACAAGAGGGCTGCAGGGGTGGAGACGGAGCAAGGGCCATCCAGCTCTCTGACCGGATGACTGTGGTGCCCGGGGGCCGTTCGGAGACGCCATGAGGGGGACAAGGAGGTAAATCAACAATTCGAAATGAAAGAAGCAAGATGTAAGACTGGATATTCACACAGCTGCACACCACACGTGCGCACGCACACACACACTACACTTATCTACAAAGATACGTACTTTGGAAGAAACTAAGCAAAATAAAAATGATGACTATCTCGGTGGGAGATTATAGGTGTTTTTTAAATTGTCATCATCGGCAAGGCTACGGGGCCAGGAATGTATGCCATCCAAGGAAGGAACTGGGGGGTATTGGTGTCCTAGGGCTGCTGTAACACTACCACAAACTTGTGGCTTATTACAGCAGGAATTTATTCTCTCACAGTTCTGAAAGCCAGAAGTCTGAAATCCAGGTGTCAGCAGGGCCGGTTCGCTCTGGGGCTTCTGAGGAGAATCTGTTCTGGGCCTGTGTCCCACTGCTGGGGCTGCCGGCCTCCCCGGGCAGCCTCGGCTTCTGGCAGAATCACTCCAACCTCTGCCTGCATCCTCACGTGTGTCCTCCCTGTGTCTGCAGGTCTCGGTCCCTGTGTCTGCAGGTCTCGGTCCCTATGTCTGCAGGTCTCGGTGTCCAAATGTTCTCTTCTCATAAGGACACCAGCTCTTGGATTAGGGCCCACCCTCATCCAGTGTGACCTCATCTTAACGTGAGTCCGTCAGCAAAGACCCTATTTCCAAACAAGGTCACATTCAAATACATCTTTGTGGGCGAAGGTGTAATTTAAACCCATAACAAGAGGCATTTAGCTCAAAGGAAAATAAGACACAGGGCTGTGGCCGCCGTCTTCAATATCTGGCAGGCTCTCTCATTTAGAAGGAGTAGACATGGTCTGCGTAGGGAAGAAATGGGTCCAAAGTGTCGATGCTCCCAAGAGACAGACTTGGGCTCAAAACAGGAAGGATGCTCTTTCAGAGCTGTCTGAGCGGGACTGGCCATCCTGGGTGGGGAACTCCTGGACCATACTGGAACCTCTTATCTCTAGTGTAGGGGTACTGGCCGGGGCGGGGGCGGGGGGTGGGTAGGGGTGGACTAAATGATTTTAAAGTCCGGGCAGCCCTAAGACTCTGCCATCCACACAGGCATCATCAGTGACCTCAGCATCACCCAGTGCCGGCCTGGCCACCTCAGACAGCCCTCGGCTCAATACCATGCTAGCCTGGCCTCATCTGCACCGGGCACCTCCTGCCCTCTACAACAAAGCAGCTCTGTCTGTCGTTTTCTGCCTTTTGGTGTCTCAAGGAAAGGTGGAGCTTGCACATTCAGAGCCAACAGGATAAAGGCATCAATCAAGTCGGGAGACAAGGAATTCTAGGAGTTAAACCCTGCGGAGAACCTCAATATCCTCGATTCTAAGGGCATTTTTCATGGTCGGACATCACCCAAGGGGCATGTACTGAGGTCAGACCGGCCGAGGCTGAAGGCCCACAGGCCAGGGTCAAAATGGCTAACAAAAAAATCCTCGGTTTGTTTAGATGCAGTGAAGATTGCCCCAAGAATAATGTTTACATAAGAAATAGCAGTAACATTGCAAGTTAAGCTTGTTTATTTTAAAAAAAAAAAGCAGCAGCAGCAGCAGCAAAATCTTGTTTCTGATGAGAAGGAAGACTGCTCTTCAAAATGCCTTTTCTTTTCCCAAAACAAAAAATCTACACTGCTCACCTCTCCACGGGGTCCCTGAGCATGACGATCAGTTTTGCGTCTGGCTGAAAGGCATGGATGAAGTCCTGGGTCAGAAAGGGGGGCTCACCATCCGTGCTGTTGTCGTAGAAGAACGTCCAGGCATTGTTATCCCACATGGTGGAGGCGCTGGCCTCCCCTGGAAACGGAAAACGAGTGAGCAGTGCTGAGTTATGGGCTCCCACAGAGCAGTCCAAATTAGGGGCCAAACCTGGATGTGACACCTTCTTAAATAGGTGTTAGCGGGTGAGCTGGTCTGCCACGCTGGCAGACGGGACTCCGGGAGAAGGAGGCTGATGACCACCCTCTGCCGCTGTGTCACCCCCTCCCCTCCACGACCTCCATCTGGAGATCGAGGTGATCCACGCAACACGGAGCATCCCTCTTCCTCCCAGCTCCTTTCTCCAGGATGTGCCAAAAAACCTCTGCTAGCATCTGGCCTCCCAATTTCACGATGTTTAACTTGCTAACAGTGCATAGCTCCATGGCATTTTAAGGGCCCGCTGAGACTGTACTAGATGGTTCCCTTCAGAAAGTGTCAGGGATGAAGGAGAAGTTCGGGGATCCAAACTTCTGGATTAATAATTTTGCTCCTTGAAATTGCTGTGGCAGCCTTTTTCGCTGATCATTTACCTTTCTCCCTCTCAATGACAGTTATTGCTTCCGGCATTGTTTTTATCCTCATTTCTCATGAGGAAACCGCATGCAATCTGCATTAATCTTCCCTTGAAATCACAAGGGTCAGTCCCAGTGCACACTCTAAGACCAAACGAGAGGAAGACTTTGCGGGAAGGCTCATGCAACCTCGGTCCTGCGTGCCCACCCACCCCGTCACCCTGCACACAGGTGGCATTCACTCAGTGCTGACTGCATGAACAGGAAGCTGGCTCTAGCCCCTGTTTGATCAAAGTCTGTGTGAATGAAGCATGATAACGTTAAACACACATTCTAGGACAGGGGAGAGGCCAAGACACAGACATTTCAACATTTCTATCTCAGATAACTGAACCAATTCCCTGACTTTTTTTTTTTTCAGGACAGTCTTCATAGATTTAGAAAGAAAAACAAATCAATCAATTAATTATACATTCGATTTCCCAACATTGTACATGGGACTATATGATACATCTCCAAGTCACTTATTCAGTGAAAATCTGAGCCAAAAGACTAAGTCTCTTTGATCAGGGATGAGCACATCACAGTCATGCAGAGTGTTAGCAGGGCCTTATTTATTCTGTTGGATGTGCAATCATGTCCAGGTGAGCATTACTATTCTGATCTTTATTTCTATTTTTTTAAAGTGATAATACCATAGAATACAGAAAAAACAAGTCAATCAGAAGTCCTTTGAAAATTCTACTCACAATGAATAAGGAAACATTAGGACAAGGGAAGTATCTAAAACTAAGTTAGCACAAATTTTGTTAGTCCCATAAATGTACTGCTTCTATGCTTGTCCATCCACCCGTCCAGCTATCCATCCTTCCTTCATTCATCCTTCATCCATCCAGGCAGAAAGCTCTGATTTGGTGTCTAACATGTGCCCGGCACTATGCCTGGCATTGGGGATAGATGCCGGAAACAAGACAGACAATCCCCTTCCCTCTCAAACCTTACAATCTAGGGGAAGATCAATAATTCAGTAAACAATCAGAGCCCCACATGAGCACTTTGACAGGGCAGAGCCGGGTGGCCATAAGAGCAGAGGCAGGGGCCTTTCTCTGCGCTGGGGAAAGGTTCTCTGGCCTTTCCCCAGCCCAAAGAACCCAGCCACTTGAGTCCTTCATGACTCCAGCCATTAGCCCAGACCATTGAGAAAAGGCCCTCTCTGACCCATCGGCCAAGATGAAAAAAGACCAGTATGCTTCTACCAAGGATCTAACAAAAGAAGCTGAAGCAGAGTTAAATCACATTTCAGGGCTGGGAAGAGCCCAGAACTGATCTGGTCCAACAAGCCCATTTTACAGATGAGCAGACTGAGTTCACAAACACAAAGACCAACTTGTCACATGGCACAGAGCTGGCTGGTGGCACGATCAGAGCTGGATGCCAGCTTTCCATCTACCATAAAACTCAATAAACTCTGCTTCAGGTAAACATCAGAGCCGTAGATATATTCCTTAGTTTTCATTTCTAAATCCAGAAATAAATAAAACTAGGAAACCAAACTAAAGCCTTCCTTTTTCAATCATTATCTTAGGCTCTATTTCCTGACCCTAGGATGCATATTTTTAGCTCTTTCCTAAGAACATGAGATTTTCCCAGAGGCATATGGTATGGGAGTCACAGTCAAATATTAATTAAGATTTGTAATTTGGGGTGTTAGAACTCAAGGCTGCAAGAAAATAGCTAGTAGCCAGTTCACACTGGGTGAGAGAGTGTGATCTCATCTGGCTCCTAGGACTTGATTTCTTTGAGTTAAAAATAAATAAATAGGGGCTTCCCTGGTGGCGCAGTGGTTGAGAGTCTGCCTGCCGATGCAGGGGACACGGGTTCGTGCCCCGGTCTGGGAAGATCCCACATGCCGCGGAGCGGCTGGGCCCGTGAGCCATGACCGTTGAGCCTGCGCGTCCGGAGCCTGTGCTCCGCAACGGGAGAGGCCACAACAGTGAGAGGCCCACATACCGCAAAAAAAAAAAAAAAAAAATAAATAAATAAATAAATAAATTGGGGCTTAGGCATGTAAGCCTGTCCCCCTGGATATGGGAGTCAAGTAAAGATCCATCTTTCAAATGGTTGATTACAATTCCTTTTAGTCACTAACAGAGTCACCGAATTTGGAGAATCAAAATATAACAGATTTAGGAGCATAAAAAAATAGATCACTGCCTCAGGTAATCAATTTAAGCAAAATATGTGATTCGATTTCTCCCTTTCAGAGGTGTAAGTGGATAAATGTCTTCTCCTAAGCTGAATCCAATAGAGAGAGTGAATAGATATGTTTTTTATAAAACACTCTTGTGAATTTTTAAAAAATGACTATTAATCAAACCACCTCACTTTGAATGTCTACAGGCATCAGCTCGACAAGGCCTAAGCTTTTTCAACAGCAATTAGTCACCCACGATGCAATAGGGCGGCGCCTATTTCAGGAGAGGCCACCTCTGTCTTTGCAGGGTCCCAGTGGCCAGGGAGTACAAAAGCCACAAGAATTAAACTGATGACTAACTGGTTCATTTTACGTTCATGATCCCCCAACCAAACTTACTCAGGTGGGTGAGGGTGTATCATGAAAAGAAATCAAGCATGCAAGCTTAATTCAAGTAAAAGCAAAGAAATAGCAAATTTTCTAAAAAGCCAGTTCAGGTGTGCTTGAGTCTCCACAGAACTAGAGAGGCTACTAAACATTTCTGCTTTATTGAAGTTGCACGAGCACTATGAACATTTTACACGGGGGGGAGAGTGATGGTTAGCGGGGAAGTGTGTGCTCAGCAGCCGCCGGCAGGCATCATGCAAATGCTCGCAGGTGCAGTGAAGCCTGGCCTGGCCCAAGCAGAAGCGGGGGGGCCCTCGTGGGAGTTACACGGAAGCCATACCGATAAGGATTCTATTCATCTTGCTCTGTTCCTTTGCAGAGCTGGCCTGCAGTCCCTGATGAATCTGGTGTGCAGCCAGGTCAAAGAGGTCCAGATAATCTTCCACGGGATAGCGGTCCCGCAGACCATCTCTCAGGCGGACGATTCCTACAAGAACCAGGAAGCAGGAGTTAGGACAAAGCTGCCACGGCTGGGCTGATGGCTTCTGGGGAGTGACCACGGGGGGATGGAAAGGTCCAAGGGCCCAGCTGCAGCAGCCAAGGCTCAGCCCAAGGAGCTGCAAGAGAGGGTGGGGCGTCTGTGAATGGGCCATGATCTTTTAACCCACGTGCACTTCGAGGGGTGGAAGGCACCACCATTAAGCTGCACGGTAGCCACTGAAAGGCTGGGATGCCTGTTCAAGAACTATAATCGAGTCTACTTGGAGGAACAGAGAGTTTGGGGCTGGTTAACATGTGCACCAGGTGAGGCGCCCCCAGGGGCAGTGCACCAGTGGTGTCAGGATACACACACTGGATCAAAAGAAAAGGCAGCCCATCGGAGCGGCAGCATCCTTTGAAGCTCAGATGAGTCTTCTTCACCAGGGCTGACCAGCACCTTCCTGAGGTTCTATACCATCAAGCAGTCTGTCCATCTGTCCAAACAATAAGGGGAATCGATGGTCCCCGGACGGACACCTGGCATTATTATTCTGGCATCAGCCACATGCAGCCTAAATTTTGCCCTTGCCTCAGAAGTGGGTACATTTCACTTGAAAATGTACTGACAACACACTGCCCTAAACCACAGCCACCAAGGTTAATGGAAAGTGGAGAGAGAGCATCCAGGGGCAAGACAGCAAGAAGTTCAAGGTGACACTGGAGCCCAGACTCCAGAGGCCCACATGCCCCCGTGCCTCTCTCTCCTCTGCCAGTGGGCACCTGGTTTTCATGGGGGAAAATGGTGAGCTGCGTAGGAGAGGCTGCTCTTCAGACGAGTAGAGAAACCCTGGCTCCCACAGCTGCCGCTGCCAAGCACAAAAGACACATTTACGCTTCTGTTCACTCCAGGAGGAACATCAAAGGGACTAAGTCAAACGTTTGTCGGGAAACACATTAAGAGTTGGTCTCAACTTAGGCTGTACTAAGGAGAACTTTCAAAATTCCCTTCCAAGCAGCCTAGGTCCTCTGCACGGAAACCACCCTCGAGGGCTTCCCGAACTTTGGCATTTGTCATCCCTTAGTTCCAGTGACCAAACGTCTCCTGGCAGAAGGGAAAAGGTTGAGGAGAGGAAACAGTGACCCAAGGGCGGACGGGTGGCTCGAGCAGAAAGCAGCCTGCATGCCAACCCCGCGGGAAAGGGGTGGGGTGCTGTGAGCAGGGTCTCCCAGAATTATCTCCCTGGGGCTTTCATTCTGACCCTGCGAAGCCGAAGGGTCAGGTCAGAGAAAAGAAGCCCGAAGCAGCTCAATGACAGGCTCCGGGCCCTGGGATGAACCAGCAGGAAGCGGAAACCCCGCTCATACAGCCGTCTTTCTTTCTCCTGCCACCTCCGGGGGTGGGCGTGTGGGTGCCGGGCTCTAGCATGAACAGCACGGAGCTGGGAGCTGGATGGACAGCCCCCGACAGACGTCCACCCGGCCAGCACTCACTGCTCCCAGGTGCTGCGTGTGCCCTTCCGAACAAGAAGAGCTGCTGATCCTGCCCCCTTTCCTTCGCCCTACACACCGCTGGGGCTCCATACATGCTCACCGGGCGGTCGGGAGCTGGGTGCTCAGTCCTGCTGGATGTCTGCCTGGGGATCCCTAAACCAGAGAATTGTCTGATCTCTGCATCTCGGCGTGTTTTCTCATCTCCCCGCCCTGCATCCCTCCTGGGAACTCGCACAGCCCTGCTCGGGTCAGTCTCAGGGCTCCCACGCCAACCCTGACCGTGACCCCAAACCTGACGGTGACCCCTGATCCCGACCCCGACGTGCACGTAGGGAGCGACTGGATGAAGGAGGCAGATGCACCGGGCTTGGTGAGAGACCCCCCATGTGCACCCTCGCCACGGGGGCCGAGGACCGGGGACCGCACTGGCACGAACCGAAGCGCTTCCGGGTCCACCAGTGCGGCTCCTTGATGGCGGAGAACTTCACTTCCGGGTGCAGCCGGAGGCGGTCGTAGAGGTCGGTGGTGCCGCACTTGGGCTGCCCGATGATGTAGAAGTGCGGCAGGCAGCGGAGGCGGAAGTGCTTGCCGTGCGCGTGGGACAGGTGGCCCCAGAAGGCCTTGCGCAGGGCGTCGAAGGTGGAGCGGAAGCGCTTGGAGTACAGCACGTAGGAGTTGGTCAGGTAGGGGTCGGTGGTGTTCCTCCCCGTGAACTCCTCGTACCAACAGGGGCTCTTACTGTTGGGGAGGAATTTGTGCGGAATGACTGAAAACATCTGCAAAATCAAAAGACAAAAAGGAGGAGAGACGCACCGAGGGGAAAGCATTAGCACAAGCACATTCCGTCCACAGTATGATCCTGTCCTGAGACTTGTTACAGCGTTCACATTGGAAGTATTATTGGATGATGACTAAATACTAAAACAAAGCAAAACTTGGTAAACAGCCAATGACCAGGCTTTTCCTTAACCCCAAATAAAAATAAAATTTGGAGAGAATGAAAATAAAAGTTCAATCAGAATCCATTCTACCATGATTTATCTTGCGCACACACACACGCACACACACACACGCACGCACACACACACATGCACACACACACAGCAATCTAACTAAATTAAAGAGTTGGAACTTTTGACTATGTAGCTGGATATTTAAGTGGCCGTTAGAGGCAAACCCTGTGATTAGGACAGACTAGAAACATGATGACGGTAATCTACAAACGCAACTTTAACTGCCAGGGCCACATTTCAAGCAAAAAGTCCCGGAAAGGAATTACTAGGAGGGGCGTCCTTCAACATTGCTTGCCGCGCCATTCAGTACAGAATTCCCTTCTCTGGGCTAACAGCGTGGACACAGACCCCCCAGTGAACTCTCATCCATAAGGCTGTCAAATTACCATTGCTACACTTGAGAAATTTGGGGTCATTTTCTTCCCAGAGGTGGTGACAGGAAAGGAAGCAGCAATTTAAAAAAAAATCAGTCCACAGAGATGAGCACCAGGCTACTCACGTGCAATTCCTGCTTCTTGAGATCTTCCACGTCTGGGAGCTGTCTGGTTGTGAACTCAATCCTGGCCGTGATGCTGTTGATAATTAATTTAATGCTTGGATAGTCCTTCACGTACGAAATATTATTTACAGAGGGTTGGTGATGATGCTCTTTTGTGTCACTCGGATTTTCACCATCCATCAAGCTGGGATTGCTGGGGAGGGCTCCGTAGTGGAAAGGCGATGAGATCAGAAGCTCTTGGTGGACCCCAGAAAGGATGTAAGAAGCCATCACCAACGTCATTATTATCAATCCAAAAACGAGGCTGCATCGCTTCCCCTTCTTGAAGCGCAAAAACCCACTCCAGCTCTCGTTCCCTTCAGCCCTCACTTCGAGAACGGCAAGTAAGTTCATCTGCTTACCGTCCACTCGAAACACAATTTTGTTTTCTCCTTTGCACGTGGGGCACTCCTGGCGACTGTGACGGGGGCCTCCTCGGCAGCTGACCTGCTGTGTGTGTGCTTCGTCGGGCAACAGCTGGATGCAGCAATTAATGCAGTGCCTCATCGTAATGCCCTTGGGCTGCTGGCCCGCCGAGCCATGGGCGAGCCTCCAGGGAGTCCAGATGCCTGCAAGTCGTGCTGGAAAACTTTAAGGACGTCTCGTGATCACATACGATGGTTGAAAGGCACAAGCAACAGAAACAAATATAAAAATGATCAGGCGCTAAAACACCAGAGAATGAGGAAGCATGTTCTTTGGTTCGACTCTGAAAGACAACACGAATGATCTCCAATTGTCATGGTCTGTAAGAGCCACTGCAATCCTGGAAAAAGCCACAAGGTCGGGAGCAATTCTTGCTGTCCTTCAGGTTTTTCCCATGGCACCAAATGAAGTGGAGGAGTTCTCACTGGAGAACATGGGAACACCCAAGGGATTAGAAGATCTCATGGCCTCAATGAAGGATGGATTGGCGCACCATCCACACAGAGTCCATGAAGATTTCTTCTTTTACAGCCTGTGTTCCTTTGAAATGTTTCCTCTTCAAAATCCTTAAGATGTCAGATTACCTAAACAACAAAGAAAAGAGGTTTTATTACATTATGTGATGATAGCAGTAACCCTGGGACCATCTTCCAAGGAGAGATGTTCATGCTTCTTTTCCACTTCTCAATTTTAGCCAAGCCGACTGGGTCACAAGCAAGTTACAGAGAATCATACAGGATAAAGGGAGAGGTTTCGGGTCTTTGGTGCTTGGTTTTGGAGTTCAGTCTCTGCCTCCAAATGTGGCCCCAACACCAGCACCACCAGCACCATATTAAACACCTCCTACTTTGCACAACCCACATATTCTGTTATGCCTTTGCCTTGACACATCTAAGTGACTGGATCCCCCTATCCCAGGACTTGCAGTCATTCTCAGGTTCATGCACAGTCAGTGACTATGAATTTGAGGGATGAATTCAAATATCAGTGCTGTTAAGTCAACAAAAAATCCAAGAAGGAGAATGTTTAGGGTGGGAGCAGGCAGAGAAAATGGTTTTTACTCTCCCAGTAGCACCAACAGTCTCTTAACCTAGAGCTAACATTTATTACTAGTTTAGGATGCAAAAGTTAATGAAAATTTAGAAACACTGAAATGATTCTCTCCTTCAGTAGAATGTATCATATTAAAAAATTTTTTCTGACTTTAAGTAATTAAGCAATTAAATCCAACGTGCAGTATTCCCCTGAGCAACAGAACACTTTAGACCCTGAAACAATTTTTCACTTTCATCATCCTGGGGAAAACATGATTCTTCAAAATCCATTAATAGAATCCTGCGGTTATAAACTGTATTGTTGCCCAAATGACACTTCTTTGTGGATGTTGTAAAAAGAGCAAAAAAGGAGACCTACTTAGTTTCCAGCAGTGGTATAACAATGCTAACTAGCTAGCTATGTGACCTTGAGCCAGCCACATAACCTCTCTGAGCTCTGGTTTCCTCACCAGTCAAATTAGGATAAAAAGTACCTCCCTTTCAAGCGTGTAACAAGTACTATATCAGCTAATGCTTGTGAAGACTTTGCATAATGCCTACAGGTATTTAGCATCCGATAAAAGGTAGATGACATGAATAATAATAGCATCATCAATGACTATTACTCTTGTTTTTTAATTGTCAATGAATGCCAAGAACATCTGAAGTGGACTCAAGGATGGGTAATCCCATCCCATTATGTTTCCTTAGCACCTCAGAATTACCCAAGGGTGGCAGACTCGCCTCCAATTCTGCATACACACACCCCTCCAACAATCCTAGAGAAGGTGATATTAATTAACCCTGCATTAAGCCCCCTCTCACATTGGCCGAAAGGCTGAACAATCAGAACTCACCACCAGAAATATTCCCTCCCCTTGGACTAAAAGGCCCATGTTTTGTCAAAACACAATGACCAAGAAATAGCCAAGCAGTTTCCTAAACTATCTTCCACAAAATGTCCTGAGTGTTGTCGATAGGTCTTCAGTGCTTAAATTACCTGGAGAAAAGGTGAGATGGACCAAACTACACAGACTTCTTTAGAGCAGGACTTTTCACAGGAGAAGAATATAATACACAACGTTTCCAAAACATCATTGGCCAAAGAACTCTCACTGCTGTCTCAAGGAAGCAGTTTGAGGAATGCTAGTGAGCAAAGGCTGAGATACGGGTCACAGCAGTTCTGAGAAGCGGGTCAGAGCAGTTCTGAGAAGCGCAGAGCAGCAGGGCCTGGGGGAGGGTTCAGCCCGGAACCAGGCCGGTGCCTCGGGCCGCCACCCGCTCATCCCAGAGAGCAGTGGGAGGACGTGCCAGGAGCCTCAAGGCTCAAACCTCTGCCCCCAACTTGTTCAACCACCCCTGACCCATCACTGGGTACAAACAATTCTCCCCAATGGGAGAAACAACAGGGCAAGCTCCCCTACTTGGAAACCCCCTCACTAGGCCAAGAAAACATTTTTCACACGCCCAAAACAAGGCCAAGTGGGGTTAAAATGAGGCTCCAACCAGCATCGCAGAGGGGAGCCAGTCACACCCTTCTGTCTCTCTGGCTACAGGAGGCCTAATTCAATTTTTTTCCAAACATGGTCTTTGAAGCTCCAAGACAAGAATGTACAAAATCTGGACCCAACAGGATGGGCAAAACATTCCTCGACAAGAACAAAGGTTTCCTTTGACAAGCAAAATAAACAAATGGACCTGAGTAGGCAGAGACGCGGACAGTCTCAAGCGAGAGGCCTGGGACCTGGTGAGCCAGAGGATTTGTCCCCTGGGCAGGCTGCACCCTCCAGCCAGACCTCCCACTCCACGTCTCACTTTTTTTTTTTTTTTTTTTTTTTTCCTGCGGTACGCGGGCCTCTCACTGATGTGGCCTCTCCCGTTGCGGAGCACAGGCTCCGGATGCGCAGGCTCAGCGGCCATGGCTCACGGGCCTAGCCGCTCCGCGGCATGCGGGATCTTCCCGGACCGGGGCACGAACCCGTGTCCCCTGCATCGCCAGGCGGACTCTCAACCACTGTGCCACCAGGGAAGCCCCCACGTCTCACTTTTAAAATGTAAAACAGGGAGCAGAGAACTGGGGAGACAATTCCAGATGCCTTAAGGGCCTCAAAGAAACACTCTCCTATAATTCATTCATTCCTCCCTTCTGTGATTCACCAGATCCCTTCTGAAGGCAGACTGTGCACTGGGCACTGCCCGAGATGCAAGTCCAGGTGTGGAGGCCTGAAACCAGGATGTGATGGGGGGTGTGATGTCGTAAAAAATACGTATTTGGTCTTTGTCCCCTGTTCCTGGCGCAGAGCTTCTAAAACCCTTGGAACTTCCTGAGTGACAGGGGTGACAGGGACAACACCTTTTGTTATTCATAACAAGCCCCTTTCAACCACACCTCAGTTTATGCTTGTGAGGTGACTATTGCTGGGGCCCCCAGACAGCTTCAGGATGGGGCTGGTAGCCAGAAAGACCAAACCTTGGTTAGAAGCTTGGAACTTTCAGCCCTGCCTCTCCAACCTCCAGGAAAAGGAGAAGCGCTGGAGACTGAGTTAATCACCAATGGCCAAAGATTTAATCACTTGTGCCTACACAATGGAACCTCCATAAAACCCCCTAAGTGACAGGATTCCGAGAGCTTTCTAGTTGGCGAGCTCATGGCAGTGCTGGGCGGGTGGTGCAGCCAGAGAGGGCATGGAAGGTCCAAGACCCTCCCCGCAGACTGCCCCGTGCATCTCCTCCATCTGGCTGTTCTTGTATTATCTCCTTTGTAATCGTCAGTAAGGCACTTTCCTGAGTTCTGTGCATCATTTTGGCAAATTATGGAACCTGAGGAGGGGGCTGTGGGAACCTCTGAATTTGCAGCCAATTAGGACAGAAGTGTAGGTAGCCTGGGGACCCAAGACTTGTGACTGGAGCCTGAAGTGGGGGCAGTCTCAGAGGACTGAGCCCTTGACCCGTGAAGTCTGTGCTAATTCCAGGGAGTTACTGTAAGAATTCAGCCGAATTGTAGGACACCCAGCTGGTGTCTGAAGAGTTGGAGATTTTGTTGGTGTGGGAAAACACCCCGGGGGGTGCTCTCTTGGAGGAAGAAAATGTAAAACTATCTTACACTTACAAATTCCATCAAAACATATGGCCAGCGTATAGTGTGTCAAATACTTGATTGAAAACAACAGCCAGGGCTTCCCTGGTGGTGCGGCAGTTGAGAATCCGCCTGCCAATGCAGAAGACACGGGTTCGAGCCCTGGTCTGGGAAGATCCCACATGCCACAGAGCAACTAAGCCCGTGCACCACAACTACTGAGCCTGCGCTCTAGAGCCCACGAGCCACAACTACTGAAGCCCGCGCACCTAGAGACCGTGCTCCGCCACAAGAGAAGCCACTGAAATGAGAAGCCCGCGCTCTGCAGCAAGGACCCGACACAGCCAAGAAAATAAATAAATAAATAAACATATTAAATAAATAAATAAATATAAAAACAACAGCCATATAACCAGGTGAATACGTTGCTGTGAGCCTTTGTAAGTGCAGGACCTGGAGCTTGGAGGCTTCCAGGCCACCCTTGTCAGCCTCGACAGCAATGGTGCAGGAGTGACCATGACAGGGAGGGCTTTTCTCCACCTGGAGTTTATATTCCACCAGGAGTTAGGGGCTGCAGGGCAACAGACAATAAAAAGTCACAAATGAATAACACCATCTCAGATGCTAATAAAGGGTAGGAAGAAAATATAAAGGGAGAAAACAAGGAAACCCTTGAACAGGAGCTCTGAATGCCACACCAGGGCTGGATAATTCTTTGTTGTCAGGGGCTGTTCTGTACACTGTAGGATGTTTAGCAGCATCCCTGGGCTCCATCCCCTGGGAGAGCTGATGTCTTAGAGGAAGGGGAGATAGAGTAGAGAGGATGGCCAGGGAAGACCTAACTCAGGAGGGGACCTCTGAATGATGAGAAGGAAGCCAGCCACGTGGAGATCAGGGAAGTGAAGACCCCATGAAGAAGAGAAGCGGGAGATCAAAGCCCATGGGGACCACCAGGAGAGCAGACCGCTGGGCTATGCGGCAGGTGTGGGCGGGGGAAACGGATGGGAGAAAAGGCAGGGACAAGACTCTGGAAGGCCTGGAAGGCTGGGTCAGGGCTAGGATTTGTCCAAACACAAAGAGTATTTGTATTTGCCCAAATACATAGATGCACACTATGTATGGTTTCAAAAAGATCTTTTAAAATAAATATAACTATGAATTAACATAACTCGGTGAAGAAAAATCAAATTCATGTGACTGGATTGAAAGGAAAATGGATTGCTGCTTTGTTCCTGGATTGGCCTTTTCCATATGCCACAAATTATCCCAAGAACAGTCATTCCAAAACCTAACGCTCAGGTTATTCTTTCTTAAGAAATAAGCAATGGGTATCACTGCACTTTACCTGTCTGGAATGTCCACATTTTGGTGCCAGTGGATTCAGATGAGACAGGACCCTTGGCGCTCCCATTCAGGTATTAAACCAGAGTTCTCAGGTATACATTTCAGTGAGATTGCTCCCCAGCCTGGGCTCAGCACTGTACCCTGTGGACGCAGGCTGTAATTGTGGGAACCTAGTACCACTGTAAGAGATCACATAACTGGTCCCAAAATAGAAAGCGTTCAATTACCCAGCCCTGGCTAGAATGGCCCCTATTAACCTATGCACCCCGAGCATCATTAGCAAGCCGTTTATAACAAAATTGTAATCGAGAGACCCAGATATACCACTTCAGATTAAGTAATTGAATGCCCCCTCAGTGTAAGATCGATAAAGGGCATCCAATTTCACCCTAGGAAAAACTTATTAAATTATTGTAGCTCTAAGCTGATATGGCAGAAGAAAGACGTACAAAACTTCCAAAGAAATCTGGATGAATTTAAATAAATAGCTTCATTTAGGGAGAACATTTACATCTGCCCTCTGGGAGTAAAGAGGAAAAAAATAGCTAATTACATTATTTTACTTTAATGTTTTAAAGGAAAAAAATTGATGGGTCTTAATTAACCTTTAGTAAAACACAAAGCCTTTTTCTCATTAGTATGTCTAACTGCTGACACTTCTCTTTGGGCTATGCGTATGGAAATAAGTTTTTTTCAAGGAATATTAATCAACAAGTGGCAAAAGGAACACCTTTCACATTTAGAGTTTGTCACTGGGACTGAGACGAAAGCTAACAAGACTGGAGGGTTCTGGACAAACAACAGATGATCAGCTTCAATCTCATACCTGGATTTTATGCCTTTGACCACATCACAGTCAGTGAACAGAATAAAGCTACATTCCTCAATTAACACTCATTGGCCGACAGCACAGTGGGAAGAATACAGTCAGCAGTCACGTGGGCCAGGATGCTAAAGTTGTGTCCACCTAGTGACTGCAGACAAGTCCCTGAAGTGATTTGTGCCTCTGTATTCTCAAAAGTAACAGATCACGTACAGCGTTGGAGCCTGGTGCTCATGCAGGGTTACCCAGCTTTGACCTTGAGCAAGTCACTAAACCTTTCTCCTCCCGTTTCCTTGGATGGAAACTGGGAATAACCTTAGGGTCTATATCGTAGCACTGCTGTGAGCATTACATGAAACAATTCATGTCAAGTGCGTAGAAGTGTCTGGCTCACAGTAAGTGCTAAATAAATGTTAGTTATTATTATATATACATAGTCCTGGTCCACAATAAGTATTGGATAAGTAGCAGTTTATTACTGTTTATAGCAGATTGCATTTTGGTTCCAGTTTCTTATCCCTCCCTATATTCACCACCTTCACCACATAACTGACATTGCAGTTCTTCCAATCAAAGGAGTGGAATGCATTTCTCCAGCCTTTGGCTTGGGTTTGGAAACTGCTTTGGCCAACAGAATGAGGCAGCAGTGATAGCAGGCCAGTCCCAAGCCCAGGCCTTAAGAGGGGTCGAGTGTGTCCACCTACCCTCTGCACCTTGACCATTGCTGTGGGAAGAACATGGCGGCTTGGCCAGAAGGATGAGAGACACATGGACCAGAGCCGCCTGGCTGAGCCCAACCTGGAACAGCCAATACCCTACTGACCCCCAGCCAATCTCCACAGACATATGAGAAATAATAAACGGTTTCTGTTTTAAGTCACCGAGTCTTGTTTTGTCATGTGATAAATGTTAACTGAAGTCAGATCCCAGGGAGAGGACTGGGGTTGGCTGCATGAACACAGCCGGAAGGGGGCTAGTGCACCACAGCTAGCTGGGAGGGAGTCCGGGAAAAATTCTGGAGCTGCCAAAGAGGCAAGAGGCCATTGTTTCAGGGTGTGTGAGGAGAGGGGATTCAGAGCACCGCCTAAACGAGCTCCAGAGACGGGCGCGAGCCGCGGCTATCAGCACAGACCCCAGAGACGGGCATGAGATGCTAAGGCTGCTGCTGCCGCCACCAAGAAGCCTGTGTGCAAGCAGAGGTCACTATCCACACCTCTCCTTCCGGGAGCCTGTGCAGCCCGCCACTGCCAGGGTCCCGGGATCCAGGGACAACTTCCCCGGGAGAACGCAAGGCGCGCCTCAGGCTGCTGCAACGTCACGCCGGCCTCTGCCGCTGCAGGCTCGCCCCGCATCCGTACCCCTCCCTCCCCCCAGCCTGAGTGAGCCAGAGCCCCCGAATCAGCCGCTCCTTTAACCCCGTCCTGTCTGAACGAAGAACAGACGCCCTCAGGCGACCTACACGCAGAGGCGAAGCCAAATCCAAAGCTGAACCCCAGGAGCTGTGCGAACAAAGAAGAGAAAGGGAAATCTCTCCCAGCAGCCTCAGGAGCAGCGATTAAATCTCCACAATCAACTTGATGTACCCTGCATCTGTGGAATGCCTGAATAGACAATGAATCATTCCAAAATTGAGGTGGTGGACTTTGGGAGCAACTGTAGACTTGGGGTTTACTTTCTGCACCTAATTTGTTTCTGGTTTTATGTTTACCTTAGTTTAGTATTTAGAGTTTATTATCATTGGTAGATTTGTCTACTGATTTGGTTGCTCTCTTCCTTTTTTTTATATATAGATATATATTTTTTCTTCCTTTTCTCTTTTTGTGAGTGTGTATGTGTATGCTTCTCTTATGCTTCTCTTCTTTGTGTGATTTTGTCTGTATAGCTTTGCTATAACCATTTGTCCGAGGGTTCTATCTGTCCTTTTTTTTTTTTTTGAATATAATTTTTAGCACTTGTTATCATTGGTGGATTTGTTTTTTGGTTTGGTTGCTGTCATCTTTCTTTTTTTATTTCTAATTTTTTTATTTTTAATTATTTTTTTATTTTAATAACTTTATTTTCTCTTCCTTCCTTCCTTCCCTTATTTCTTTTTTTTTTCTGCCTTTTCTTCTGAGCCGTGTGGCTGACAGGGTCTTGGTGCCCCAGCCAGGTGTCAGGCCTCTGCCTCTGACGTGGGAGAGCCGAGTTCAGGATATTGGTCGACCAGAGACCTCCCGGCTCCACATAATATCAAACGGCAAAACCTCTCCCAGAGATCTCCATCTCAACGATAAGACCCAGCTCCACTCAATGACCAGCAAGCTACAGTGCTGGACACCCCATGTCAAACAACTAGCAAGACAGGAACACAACCCCACCCATTAGCAGAGAGACTGCCTAAAATCATAATGAGGTCACAGACACCCCAGATCACACCACTGGATGCAGTCCTGCCCACCGAAAAGACAATATCCAGCCTCATCCACCAGAACACAGGCACCAGTCCCCTCCACCAGGAAGCCTACACAACCCACTGAACCAACCTTAGCCACTGGGAGCAGACACCGACAACAATGGGAACTACAAACCTGCAGCCTGAGAAAAGGAGACCCGAAACTTAGTAAGTTAAGCAAAATGAGAAGACAGAGAAACACACAGCAGATGAAGGAGCAAGGTAAAAACCCACCAGACCAAACAAATGAAGAGGAAATAGGCAGTCTACCTGAAAAAGAATTCAGAGTAATGATAGTAAAGATGATCCAAAATCTTGAAATAGAATGGAGAAAATACCAGAAACGTTTAACAAGGACCTAGAAGAACTAAAGAGCAAACAAACAATGACGAACAACACAATAAATGAAATTAAAAATTCTCTAGGAGGAATCAATAGCAGAATAACTGAGGCAGAAGAACGGATAAGTGACCTGGAAGATAAAACAGTGGAAATAACTACTGCAGAGCAGAATAAAGAAAAAAGAATGAAAAGAATTGAGGACAGTCTCAGAGACCTCTGGGACAACACTAAACACACCAACATTCGAATTATAGGGGGTCCCAGGAGAAGAAGGGGAAAAAAAAAGGGACTGAGAAAATATTTGAAGAGCTTATAGTTGAAAACTTCCCTAATCCCTAATATGGGAAAGGAAATAGTCAATAAAGTCCAGGAAGTGCAGAGTCCCAGACAGGATAAATCCAAGGAGAAACATGCCAAGACACATATTAATCAAACTATCAAAAATTAAATACAAAGAAAACATATTAAAAGCAGCAAGGGAACAACAACAAATAACATACAAGGGAATCCCCATAAGGTTAACAGCTGATCTTTCAACAGAAACTCTACAAGCCAGAAGGGAGTGTCAGGACACATTTAAAGTGATGAAAGGGAAAAATCTATAACCAAGATTACTCTACCCAGCAAGGATCTCATGCAGATTTGATGGAGAAATTAAAACCTTTACAGACAAGAAAAAGCTAAGAGAATTCAGCACCACCAAACCAGGTTTACAACAAATGCTAAAGGAACTTCTCTAGGCAGGAAACACAAAAGAAGGAAAAGACCTACAATAACAAACACAAAACAATTCAGAAAATGGTAATAGGAAATACATATCGATAACTACCTTAAATATAAATGGATTAAATGCTCCAACCAAAAGACATAGACTGGCTGAATGGATACAAAAACAAGACCCATATATATGCTATCTACTAGAGACCCACTTCAGACCTAGGGACACATACAGACTGAAAGCAAGGGGATGGAAAAAGATATTCCATGCAAATGGAAATCAAAAGAAAGCTGGAGTAGCAATTCTCATATCAGACAAAATAGACTTTAAAATAAAGACCATTACAAGAGACAAAAGAAGGACACCACATAATGATCAAGGGATCATTCTAAGAAGAAGATATAACAGTTGTAAATATTTATGCACCCAACATAGGAGCACCTCAATACATGAGGCAAACGCTAACAACCATAAAAGGGGAAATCGACAGTAACACAATCATAGTAGGGGACTTTAACACTCCACTTTCACCAATAGACAGATCATCCAAAATGAAAATAAATAAGGAAACACAAGTTTTAAATGATACATTAAACAAGATGGACTTCACTGATATTTATAGGACATTCCATCCAAAAAAAACAGAATACACTTTCTTCTCAAGTGCTCATGGAACATTCTCGAGGATAGACCTTGGATAGATAGATAGATCTTGGGTCACAAATCAAGCCTTGGTAAATTTAAGAAAATTGAAATTGTATCAAGTATCTTTTCCAACCACAACACTATGAGACTAGATATCAATTACAGGAAAAATGTAGAAAATACAAACACATGGAGGCTAAACAATATGCTACTACATAACCAAGAGACCACTGAAGAAATCAAAGAGTAAATTAAAAAATACCTAAAAACAAATGACAATGAAAACGTGATGACCCAAAACCTATGGGATGCAGCAAAAGCAGTTCTAAGAGGGAAGTTTATAGCAGTACAATCCTACCTCAAGAAACAAGAAAGATCACTAAAAAACAACCTAAACTTACACCTAAAGCAATTAGAGAAAGAAGAACAAAAAACCCCAAAGTAAGCAGAAGGAAGAAATCATACAGATCAGATCAGAAATAAATGAAAAAGAAACGAAGGAAACAATAGCAAAGATCAATAAAACTAAAAGCCAGTTCTTTGAGAACATAAACAAAATTGATAAGCCATTAGCCAGACTCATCAAGAAAAAAAGGGAGAGGACTCAAATCAACAGAATTAGAAAGGAAACAGGAGAAGTAACAGCTGGCACTGAAGAAATACAAAGGATCATGAGAGATTACTACAAGCAACTCTATACCAATAAAATGGACAACCTGGAAGAAATGGACACATTCTTAGAAAAGCACAACCTTCCCAGACTGGACCAGGAAGAAATAGAAAATATAAACAGACCAATCACAAGCACTGAAATTGAAACTGTGATTAAAAATCTTCCAACAAACAAAAGCCCAGGACCAGATGGCTTCACAGGTGAATTCTATCAAACATTTAGAGAAAAGCTAAACCTATCCTTCTCAAACTCTTCCAAAATATAGCAGAGGGAGGAATACTCCCAAACTCATTCTATGAGGCCACCATCACCTTGATACCAAAACCAGACAAAGATGTCACAAAGAAGGAAAACTACAGGCCAATATCACTGATGAACATAGATGCAAAAATCCTCAACAAAATACTAGCAAACAGAATCCAACAGCACATTAATAGGATCATACACCATGATCAAGTGGGGTTTATCCCAGGAATGCAAGGATTCTTCAATATATGCAAATCAATCAATGTGATAAACCATATTAACACATTGAAGGAGAAAAACCATATGATCATCTCAATAGATGCAGAGAAAACTTTCGATAAAATTCAACACCCAATTATGATTAAAAAAAAACTCTCCAGCATGGGTTCGAGCCCTGGTCTGGGAGGATCCCACATACCGCGGAGCGACTATGCACGTGTGGAGCCTGTGCTCCGCAATGGGAGAGGTCTCGGCAGTGAGAGGCCCGCACACCGCAACTAGAGAAAGCCCTCGCACAGAAACGAAGATCCAACACAGCCATAAATAAATAAATAAATAAATAAATAAGAGTATGAACTAGGAAACTTAATATTTAAAAGAAAAAAAAAAAAAAAAAAACTCTCCAGAAAGTAGACATAGAGGGAACTTACCTCAACATAATAAAGGCCATATATGACAAACCCACAGCCAACATCGTTCTCAATGGTGAAAAACTGAAACCATTTCCTCTAAGATCAGGAACAAGACAAGGCTGTCCACTCTCACCACTGTTATTCAACATAGTTTAGGAAGTTTTAGCCACAGCAATCAGAGAAGAAAAAGAAATAAAAGGAATCCAAATCAGAAAAGAAGAAGTAAAGGTGTCACTGTTTGCAGATGACATGATACTATACATAGAGAATCCTAAAGATGCTACCAGAAAACTACTAGAGCTAATTAATGAATTTGGTAAAGTAGCAGGATACAAAATTAATGCACAGAAATCTCTGACATTCCTATACACAACAACAAAAAATCTGAAAGAGAAATTAAGGAAACACTCCCATTTACCATTGCAACAAAAAGAATAAAATACCTAGGAATAAACCTACCTAAGGAGACAAAAGACCTACATGCAGAAAACTATAAGACACTGATGAAAGAAATTAAAGTTGATACAAACAGATGGAGAGATATACCATCTTCTTGGATTGGAAGAATCAACATTGTGAAAATGATTCTACTACCCAAAGCAATCTACCAATTCAGTGCAATCCCTATCAAACTACCAATGGCATTTTTCACAGAACTAGAACAAAAATTTCACAATTTGTGTGGAAACACAAAAGACCTCGAATAGCCAAAGCAATCTTGAGAAAGAAAAACAGAGCTGGAGGAATCAGGCTCCTAGACTTCAGACTATACTACAAAGCTACAGTAATCAAGACAGTATGGTACTGGCACAAAAACAGAAATATAGATCAATGGAACAGGATAGAAAGCCCAGAGATAAGCCCACGCACGTATGATCACCTCATCTTTGATAAAGGAGGTGAGAATATACAACGGAGAAAAGACAACCTCTTCAATAAGTTGTGCTGGGAAAACCAGACAGTTACATGTAAAAGAATGAAATTAGAACACTCCCTAACACCATACACAAAAAATAAACTCAAAATGGATTAAAGACCTAAGTGTAAGGCCAGACACTATAAAACTCTTAGAGGAAAGCATAGGCAGAACACTCTATGACATAAATCACAGCAAGATCCTTTTTGACTCTCCTCCTAGAGAAATGGAAATAAAAATGAAAAGAAACAAATGGGACCTAATGAAACTTAAAAGCTTTTGCACAGCAAAGGAAACCATAAACAAGACCAAAAGACAACCCTCAGAATGGGAGAAAATAGTTGCAAATGAAGCAACTGACAAAGGATTAATCTCTAAAATATACAAGCAGCTCATGCAGCTCAATATCAAAAAAACAAACAACCCAATCCAAAAATGCGCAGAAGACCTAAATAGACATTTCTCCAAAGAAGATATATACAGGTTACCAACTAACACATGAAAGGATGCTCAGCATCACTAATCATTAGAGAAATGCAAATCAAAACTACAATGAGCTATCACCTCACACCAGTCAGAATGGCCATCATCAAAAAATCTACAAACAACAAATGATGGAGAGGGTGTGGAGAAAAGGGAACCCCCTTGCACTGTTGGTGGGAATGTAAATTGATACAGCCACTATGGAGAATAGTATGTAGGTTCCTTAAAAAACTAAAAATAGAACTACCATACGACCCAGCAATCCCACAACTGGGTATATACCCTGAGAAAACCATAATTCAAAAAGAGTCATGTACCACAACGTTCATTGCAGCCCTATTTACAATAGGCAGGACATGGAAGCAACCTAAGTGTCCATCGACAGATTAATGGGTAAAGAAGATGTGGCACATATATACAATGGAATATTACTCAGCCATAAAAAGAAATGAAACTGAGTTATTTGTAGTGAGGTGGATGGACCTAGAGTCTGTCATACAGAGTGAAGTTAAGTCAGAAAGAGAAACACAAATACCATGTGCTAACACATATATATGGAATCTACAAAAAAAAAAAAAAAAAAAAAAAGGTTCTATTGGACCTAGGGGCAGGACAGGAATAAAGACACAGACGTAGAGAATGGACTTGAGGACATGGGGAGGGGGAGGGTACGCTGGGAGACAAAGTGAGAGAGTGGCATGGACATATATACACTACCAAATGTAAAACAGATAGCTAGTAGGAAGCAGCCACATAGCACAGGGAGATCAGCTCGGTGCTTTGTGACCACCTAGAGGGGAGGGATAGGGAAGGAGGGAGGGAGATGCAAGAGGAAGGGGCTATGGGGATATACGTATATGTATAGCTGATTCACTTTGTTATACAGCAGAAACTAACACACTACTGTAAAGCAATTATACTCTAATAAAGACGTTAAAAAAAACTTATTAAAAAAAAGAAAAGAAAAAAATGTAGGGAGATTTGGTTAATCTTTAAGATGTTACTGGATAATGTAGGACTGATAGTGGGTGCTTATTTTCTGTTCCTATTAAGGGAAGAACAAGTGTAAATAAGCTTTATTATCAACCAAAATGATTAAATTTAAAAGAATCTCTTAACTCAAAAAAAAAAAAAAGTTAACTGATACACTCTTCTACAGGTTACAAACAATAGGTGTTACTAAATTAAGCTGGTATAATTATACATTTAAGAGTTCCAAAAAGTGTCTTTATCTGAGTAAAGTGAGCAATTCAGGTCAAAGCAATTCATCCAAAAACCCAGTGAATCAACTGAATCAAGGCTGTGGCCTTGAAGAATGCTTTGGCTAACACCAAAAGCAGATATGCCAAAATAATGCTGGAAACCCAGATGGCAGCTGTTCCCAAATCAAGACAAAACTACCCAAATGTCACACATCAGGTTATTTTCTGGCAAAATGTGTATTTAAAAGAACCACAGCTGTTATGTTTTAGTTATCAGATGACTGACCACATTTTCCCCAGTCCCTGATGAAGAACCTTCCTCCCTGCCTATTTTTAGAGTCACTATAATTTCCTCCTTGCTGCTCTCCTTGAGCAAGCCCTTCCTGCATCCTGTGCTCATGGTTTCCTTGCCAGATTTCATCTTTCCTGATGACTAAGACACCTTCTGCATGCTTTGTCTAAAACAGGGATTCTCAAACTGTGACCTGCAGGATCTTCCTGGCTCACTCAAAATGTGTGTCATACAAAACAAAGGCAGTTTTTTAAAGTTATTTTTAAAGCGTACTTGACTCGACATTAAGTTCATCATCAACAGTTTATTTGTGAGTAATGACCACTTCACATGATTTACAGTCTAGAAAACACATTCTAAACTATTATTTCATTACATAAAATATATCTTTAAGAAACAGGCATTTTCTCTGAGACCAAATCTCCACAAATATGCAGCCAGCTCCTCCTGTGCATCTGGCCTAGGGAACCAAATGATTTGCAACTTGGTAGAAAGTTGGGATGTAGCAAAAACATTCTCTGAGCAGTCATAACAAAGCCTTACAGGAGTCAGACTGCCAAAGGTCTCAGGCAGACTTGCATTTCAATCCGACTCAAGTCTGTGCCAGCTTTATGATCTCAGGTAACTAACTTCACCATTCCGTGACTCTACTTCCTCATCTGTAAAATGGGAATAAAACTATCTCCTCCCAGCATGGATGTGAAGAGGAAATGAGATAATATACAGAAGATGCTTAACCCAGCATCTAGCACACACCAAGCCACAATAAATGATATGTATTCTTTGTATTATTATAGGAGAGGCCCTCAGACCTTCATTCCAGGCTACCTGCTTTCGGTGTATATATAGTTCTAGCACAGATGTCTGATTTTCCTGTCTGCAACTAACCTGAAGTAATGAGTGAGAAGAGGCAGGTGGCAGCTACAGGCAGGCACACAGGTGCAGGAATAACAGCCAAGTTTTAGAGTAGAAACAAGATGTTAAAAAGCAGAGCTGACTGGGATCATTCAGGTGCCTCAATAACCAGGGTGGGGAGCCCTGGAGAGCCTGGGACAGCTGTGGGTGTACCCTGGGAAAAGCTTGCCCCCCTCACAGCGATCATCTGTCTCCAACAAGGCAGCGTGCCACGGGGTGTGGCCCCTGAGCTGAGATTCCCAAGTGTGGTCCCCATCCGGACCTGACATTCACCTGGTTGGTAACCCTGGACAAGTCACTGCATCTCTGAAACTGTATGTAAAATACGGAGTCGGGACTACCTCTTTCAGCCTAACACTCCTGAGTGGATGATTTGCAATTAACTTCTCCCTAATAAAAACCCAGTATCATCATCTATTATGTCTTCGGGCTGCTAGGAAGCCAACAATTTTGCAGCAAGCACTGAAAAGCTGGTGCAGTACTTGCCTTATGCTAGGCAAGAAAGCTGGACAATTAACCCCCAAACACACAGTGCACTCTCCTATTAGTAGCCCACACCGGTGAGCACACGTTTATCAAGCACCCACGGTGTGCAGGGCACTGTGTTTGTTGAGGCGACAAATATGAAAAATGCACAACCCAGGTCCTCGTTAACATCCCATCTAACTCCAGAACAAAGGCTCCAAAGGCTCCAGAAAAAAGCCCACTCAGAATCATAGACCACTTTCAAGGGCAGCCCCAAAGCCCACCAGCCCCTGAGCATCTGCAGAGCTGGGAAACCAGCGCTGGTTTAAAATGTACCCTAACAATGGGGCTGCCTCATTGACCCAGCTGAAGGCGGGAGGGCAAATGGGATCCTTTTAATATCCTCTGGGATGGCTCACTCTCCCACAGGGTAACCTGCGCCAGCACCCTCATGCAACCGCCAGATGTACGGATGACACCCAGCCAGTGCCCCAGTCTCTCTAAAATGCACAGAACGACCAGCGGCAGGGTGGACGAGAGGCTGCCACTGTGTTCACTTTGCACGGTCACCCAGCAATCTCAATGGGCACGAGATTCTAAAGGTCTTTGTGACACGACCGACAATTTTCTTTTTCTGAAAGCAAATGGGAGGAGAAACTATTTCTAACCACTCATTTTATTATTTCCAGTAGTAACTGTAATGTAAATTGGTGCTGGATTTAAGTACTTGATTTTCCACTCAAGCCTGTACACCTACGGCGGTGGTTTTCCATTAGAGTAGAACCTACTTGAGACAAGCTTACCAGGTTGCTGCGAAACCCGCCCACCTACATGGCTCTCAGCAAGAAAGCAAGGACAGTCCTATAACGTAAAGTATGTCAAGGAAGCAAGATGCAGTCTGTTTGAAGACATGTGAAATTAGAAATGAAATATCACTCTCTGTGCAGACGAGGATGTATACTTCAAAACATGGGCCCAGTTTAGGGTTTTAAGTGACTCCAGGGATGGTGAAAAAAGAAGGTGACAAATGTTGATCCAGCCCCTGCCATGCACAGAGCACCACGCAAGGTCCTTTCCTGATGGCAACCCTCTGAGGTCAGCACTGCGACCCCCAAGTTAAATGCAGGAAACTGAGGCACCACAGGGCTAAAAACGTCCCCGGAACCCCATGGCCAGCCAGTGGCAGAACCAAACTCCAACCACAGGTCTGTTTGGCTGCAAAGCCTATCATCTTTCCCCACACCACACCATTAGGTAAGATGGCAGCTCCGGGAGAAACCTGCTCAGAACTCGAGGCTCAAAGGGCAGCAAGGTCAGCTTTCACCCAGCCCACCGGCCACCCTGTCTCCCAGGCGAGGAGGTGTGGTTGGAGTTGGGGACTGTCCGATTGGACTGTAAGCTCTACAAGGACAGGGTCAGTGATGCTCAACCTGAAATCAAATCAGTGTAGGTACTAGATTTCCTTGTACATCAACCATGCCTGGCACGGGGGTGGGTGCTCCCTGAATAGTTCTTAAATTAATGAGTGAAGGAGCAAACTCTTGGCAGAAATCCAGGACAGGGCTCCTGCCACTTAGTGACAATAATAAAAGTGACATGAGCTACATTTATTGAAGGCCTTCTGGTGTCCAGACACCAGGCTGGGATTTAGATGCATAATCCTGTCTACACTTCATGATAATCTAAAGGAAAGCCCAATTAGTACTCCCATTTTACAGATGAATTTAATGCTATACACCTCCTCCCCCGCCATGACTCAGAGTATAGGACAGAGAGCGGGCCTGGGGATCAAAAGGCCTGGGTGGACCACCTGCCACACCTACTAACCAGCCATGTGACCATAAGCAAACCCCAGCACCACTTAGACTCTCATCCTCTTTTTCTCAAAGTACGACACATCATCACAGAGTCCAGTGATCTCAGGAACACAGGTATCTGATAAATTCCCTTATTATTCTTCTTGCACACGTTCAAGGATTCAAACATCTGCAACAAAAAACCTGAACTACTGGGGGGAAAAGTCACACATTTTCAGACTAGTGTGTCCTTTTGGCTCTTGTGCAACTAAACCACAAAGATGAGAGGTAGATTCTAGCTGCCTTCCAACAATTCTTCCTTAACAAATAGGAAAATGAACGAAAAGGAGAAGTGGCTCCAAGTATAATGCAGAGACTAAGTATTGGGCCAAAAGGAGCAAGGGGCTCTGTGCCCCCTCACTTGGGTGCCCAGAACCCTCTCACCTGCTTTGATGTGACTTCAGGAAGAGTGAAAAGACTGCCAACCATCAGAAGATGACCAAGCCAAATGTCCTTCAGGACAGGCGGAGGAGAGAGGTCTTGCCCAGACACAGAGCTCTGTTCAAAACCAACTGCGAATAATGATTTTGCAGCTGTACAATGGACCTACAATGAATACATTAGAGGCGGCACAATTGAATGGGGAGCAGCTGCATACTCCCCACCAGATGGCCTTGCTGATCTGAATAGTTTTAAACATTGTTTTATTTCCAAAGAAAAGCAAAATAAGAATCTGGTTAACCCCTGAACAAGAAGAAGCGCCTGAAAACACTTCTTTGAAATTTATGTCTTTTGGATGGAAGAAGTGAGCCATCTGACTGAATTGCAGTGTCTCCTGGAGGGTTTTAGAACAAGGTGAGGGTAAAATGGGATTTCTCCAGAACATCCACTGTCTACCCACAGACAGGTCTAGCTCTTACGAGGTGTGGCAAGAGGCAAGGACAGCAACTCCAGCACCGACACCAGCTTGGGTGCGTAGACCCCAGGGTTGTGGGGAGGTGTGTGCCAGCCCCCCAGGCTGTGCAGAGGTACTCCAGGAGCTGCAGGAAGCTACAAGACAGTTTGAAGCTTCCATCTTTAAAATATTTAAGCATTTGAAACATTGTTTTTAAATTGTTATACTCAGATACATAACTAAGCGATACGAAATCTGTACAATGTTGCAGATTGCTTCGGCGTCTGTAAGCTGCTTGCGGGCAGCCTAGGGCACTCCAGTGAGAATTTATTATCTTCTGCCTTCAGGGTCTCCTGGAGGTGAGTTTGAGAGGCACTGATATAGGGCCGGGGCGGGGGTTGGCAGGGAGAACTAACAAGAACTGAACACTTGTTCCACGGCAGGCACTATGCTGCCTCTCATCTACCCCGACTTTGAGGCGATGCTAAAAGTAGATGCAATTGCTCCATCTTGCAGGTAAGAAAACTGAGGCTCCGGGCAGCAAAGTGGCTTGTCCTAAATCACACAGCAAGTAAGTGGCAGATCTGGATTTAAACACAAGCTGAGGGACTTCCCTGGTGGCACAGTGGTTAAGAATCTGCCAGCCAATGCAGGGGACACGGGTTCGAGCCCTGGTCCGGGAAGATCCCACATGCCGCGGAGCAACTAAGCCTGTGCGCCACAACTACTGAGCCTGCGCGCCTAGAGCCCATGCTCTGCAACAAAAGAAGCTACCACAATGAGAAGCCCGCGCACTGCAAGGAAGAGTAGCTCCCCTTGCCACAACTAGAGAAAGCCCACGCGCAGCAACAAAGACCCAACACAGCCAAAAATAAATAAATAAATTTATGTAGAAAAAAAACACAAGCTGAAGCCCAAACTGCCCCTCCCCGCAGGGAGGATGGGACCCACACGCACATTACAGTTTCCAATCACCTTGCTTCCCACTTTACTTACACAGTGTATAACTTTTATAACCACGAAGATGAGAAAGATGAAACAATGATAATAAATGCTGACAAACAGGAGTGGCAAATAGAAAATGGGCTGGTCTGTGCTTTGTGACCACCTAGAGGGGTGGGATAGGGAGGATGGGAGAGAGAAGCAAGAGGAAGGGGATATGGGGATATATGTATATGTATAGCTGATTCACTTTGTTATAACCAGAAACTAACACAACAATGTAAAGCACTTATAGTCCAATAAAGATGTTAAAAAAAAAAAAAAAAGCTAAAGAAAAGAAAATGGTCTGGGCCAAGCTCCCAAGGACACGAGTTCCCACCTCTGAACCTCAGTTTCCTCATCTGTTGAAAATGGGTGCATTCTTGCCTCTCGCTGCAGATCAGGTGGCACAAGGGATGGCAATGAGGCTGCAGGGCTACACGAGGCAAGGTGCCATGGCACGGAAGGGGTCTATGCAAACTGCCAAATGGGAAGTTACATCCAAGCCCCACTTTATCCCCTCACTTCTCAAGTTATCTCAGCATTAATATCCCACCCCCCACCACCGGATATACTATAACGCTCGACTGTTGTAAAAAAAAAATCCAGTTCCCATTGAACTAAGAATGACATGCCTGGGAGTGAGTCCAGGAGGGACATCTCCCTTGCCCTCTCTGCCACAGCCATGGAAATCCTGGAGCCGACCACAGAATTCCCCAGAGTGGGCATCCATGTTTATAAACAGGCACATTCCAAAGAGCACCAAGGGACAACACGCAAAAAGGACAGTGGGACCCTAGATGACCATTTCTCATGACTGACTCTTTGCTGAGGCCAAATGAGCCTCTAAACCTTTTGACGCAGGATCCTGCTTCACACGGCTACACAGGGTGGGAATGCGCACGTTGCCCCCATGGAAAGAGAAGCGTGGTGGTGGGGACCAAAGATGAAAGTCCCAACCCTAGAAGTATGTGAACACACACACACACACACACACACACACACCTGCCCATCTGGTTGCTGTGTGCCCTTGTGCAGACCACGTTACACTTCTGTGCCTCAGTTTGCTCATCTGTCGAATGGAGACAATGTGGTGCTACCTACCGCCAGGGAGCTGTGAGTATCAAACGGGATGGCCCGTGCAAAATGCCTCTACAGTGCTGCCCACACCAACCCTCAACCCTAAACTCCATAAACAGCAACCAACCCCCACCACCTCCCCCATTTCTCTTCCTGCTGTCCCTCCCATCTCTGCAGACAGGATCTCAGCCCCGCAGTACGGACTCTCACCCGGGGTACAAAGACCCAGCCAAGCCTGGATGCAAAATAGGAAGAAGGAAAGTTGCAAAGGCTGTGTGTCAGCAACATCTGATTGAGACTGACTGAAATAGGCCCTGTCCTGCAGTGACACGGCGACAAACACGCTGGTCCCACCAGGACACCCGGAGCCAAGAACTAGATTTTGGATGCAAGGAAAGACCCACAGAAAAAAATAATTTAAAAAATGGTTGTTTTAGCGAATATTTTATAACTATAAATGGAACATAACCTTTTAAAAAAAAGTAAATGGCAACCAAAATATATGCAGTCGTACGAGTTAAAATAATTGCAAAATAAAACTTCTTAGTATTCAATAAATAAATCATTTAAAATGGTAGTTTCAACCATATGACCCAGCAATCCCACTACTAGGCATATACCCTGAGAAAACCATAATTCAAAAAGAGACATGTACCAAAATGTTCATTGCAGCTCTATTCACAATAGCCCGGAGATGGAAACAACCTAAGTGTCCATCATCGGATGAATGGATAAGGAAGATGTGGCACATATATACAATGGAATATTACTCAGCCATAAAAAGAAACGAAACTGAGCTATTTGTAATGAGGTGGATAGACCTAGAGTCTGTCATACAGAGTGAAGTAAGTCAGAAAGAGAAAAACAAATACCGTATGCTAACACATATATATGGAATTTAAAAAAAAATGTCATGAAGAACCTAGGGGTAAAACAGGAATAAAGACACAGACCTACTTGAGAATGGACTTGAGGATATGGGGAGGGGGAAGGGTAAGCTGTGACAAAGCGAAAGAGAGGCATGGACATATATACAGTACCAAACGTAAGGTAGATAGATAGTGGGAAGCAGCCGCATAGCACAGGGAGATCAGCTCGGTGCTTTGTGATCGCCTGGAGGGGTGGGATAGGGAGGGTGGGAGGGAGGGAGACGCAAGAGGGAAGGGATGGGGGAACAGATGTATATGTATGACTGATTCACTTTGTTATAAAGCAGAAACTAATAAAAATAAAAATAAAAATAAATAAAAAATTAAAAAAAAATAAAATGGTAGTTTCAAACTCTCCTTCTAATAACTTCCTTGACACTTTTAGAAAAGAGACCCAGTTTCTAATAACCGCACTCAAATCTGAAATCCAGATTCCCAACCTCTGTAAAATAAATAGATCGAGCAAGTATTTATTGACAGACATATCACCCAAGACGCTAAACACACATCAGTCTGTCGAAAAGGAGTTCTTTCCTCTTCTCCGTTAAGTAGAGGCGCTCAAAGTGTTTGGTGGGGTTTGATTTCTTTCAAAAAACATCTCTCCAAGTTTTGATACTTGAAGCTGGAGAGGCGGACATTCAATAAACATTATAACAAAGGCATGATCTCCAAGAAGAACAATGTTTCCCTGGAGTCCGCTAAGATGCTGCTTCAACAGAGCCCTCCGCAGCTGCCCTGCTGACGGAGAGGACTAGCCTCCTTCTGCAACGAGGTAACGCAGAGCAAGCGATACTCGGTATAAACGCAGACAGCTGGGCTGCACGAGCTGCCCTGCGAACTCCGTGCTACGTAAACAAGTGACCTCTTGGAATTAACCACGGAAGAGTGGAATCTTTTCCATAAAGATCTGGAAAGCGTTCAGGCCTCATTCTGAAGGTTGGGACTTGTTTGCAGAGAGCAGACTTCTTCCTGGGCTAAAAAAAGTCTCAAATTTTTAAAAACGGCCAAAAAAAAAAAAAAAATCCCCGTAGCTGACTTTCTGGCAAGAACTGCTCTGGTTGGTTCAGATAAATATTTGGCCAAAGCACATAGATGTTCAGACCCAGAGTCAGCTCAGAGTCAATAAGAACTTCTCCCGACACAATCCGAGTGCCTGCGTGATGACACGCCCATCCTTCCCAGGCCCAGCAGAGGCCATGGAGCCGCCAAACGAGCACTGGACGTGGAGTCCACGGGGACACATGGCGAGCAGAGCAGAAACACGCCTGACTCGATGGCTCTTACACCACAAGGTCCTGAAACAGCTGCCCGACTAGGTGACCTTGGGCCGGCCGCCTAACCTGCAGGCCACCTCAACTCCGAGCCCCAGTCAGCTGCCTCGCTGTGAATGGGGACATTCACCACCCAAGGAAAGAAGCGGGACTGTGCCCCGCACGGGTGCTGCCTGTGCTCCTCTGGCTGTTGTTATCCCACCGCTTCTGTTTCTGTCTGTCTCCATCTGCATCCCCCAGCCTCCCTGGATGGCCACCATCACCACCAACACTGGTCTGCTTGACCTATGAACTCCCGCTCCCCCTTCCGATGTCAGCCAAGCTCCCCCCTCCCCAGCCCCCAGACCAAGTCAGCCCCTGCCCTCAACCGCCAAACCCCTTCTACTTCTCATCTTCATGTGTGCTTACTGGGCTGACATCTGCCTTGACCACTGGACTATAAGCTCCATGAAGGCAAGAATGTCTCTTCTGTTGACTTTTATAAATATTTCCTAAAAAAGGAAATTAGAAAGGCAGGCAGGAAGCAGGCAACACTTACACAAGTATAGCACAGTCATAGACAGAGAATTCCCAATGATGGGAAGGGGCGGGGGTCATGTTTAAAATAGGACTTTAGGGGCTTGCCTGGTGGCGCAGTGGTTGAGAGTCCGCCTGCTGATGCAGGGGACACGGGGTCATGCCCCGGTCCAGGAGGATCCCACATGCCGCGGAGCGGCTGGGCCCCTTGAGCCATGGCCACTGAGCCTGCACGTCCGGAGCCTGTGCTCCGCAACGGGAGAGGCCCGCATACCACAAAAAAAAAAAAAAAAAATCAAAAATAGGACTTTAAATTCTGCAGGTTTTTGAAGTCTGCCTCTCTAGAATTAGTCCCTATGGCACTGAAAACCCATTTCCTGGTATCTCTCGGGCCTGCAGCTGGCACTGGTTTCCATGGTGGGACGGTCTGGTGGGCTGGCCCCGGGCTCTGACACCCACAGAGCTGCCTCCACCCGCCCCCGGTTCTGCTAGAACAGAAGCAAGGGCCTCCAAGGGCCCAGGACTGGATCTCACTGCCCTCAACCACAAGTGTACCTCCCTGCCTTTCTAAATTAGCTTTCCTCCTCAAGAAAACATCAGAATGATATGTCTTAGCAAATTACATGATGCTTATCTGTGGCCGGAGTTTTTGTGTTTTTTCCTTTTTTTTTTTTCCATTTTGTTTTGTTTTTACTCATTTTCAGTTCTTACAACCCCTTCGGGCAAATTTCTGAACGCGCTCAGTCTACCCAGCTTCTCAGCACCTGCCACAAAACCCCAGGACTGAGCTCAGAACAAAAGGAAAAAAAAAAATTCCCTCCTCCTTTTGGATCATTTTCATTCCTTTCCTGTAAAGGAAATCTGGAAATGTTTCAAAAACATCAAGTATTCAGAATCGACTAAAAATCCAAATTACCTTTCTCCCTTCTTTCCTTCTCTTTTTTTCTTTTCTTTTTTTTTGGTCTCCTCGGGTACTTTCCCCCCATCTATATTTAAAAGAGATAAAAATACCAATTACTATGTAATTAAATGAGTTCTTCCATTTAATTAACTTGAAGGATTTACTGGTTTTTATGGGTGGGAGAAACCAGATTTTTAGGTTAAAATAATTATTCATGGCATTACAGAGTTCCAGGGCTGGAAAAGTTTAAGTGTCAACCAGTTCTGTTCCAGCAGGTTAGGATGGGCAGGGGGAAACGGATGCTTCTGGAGCCTCTTTAGTGAACCCTCAATAGGTCTGTCACTGCTTCTGCCTCTGTTTCCAGCCGTCACCCACTCCTCCTCCTATGAAACTGGCTGCAAGAAACAAGTTTACGTTCTCACAAAGCAATTTGGCCTGACTTTTTTTTTCTGAATGTTCTTACCCTGGGGTTATTTTCACTTTCTGATGACAAAACAGTTTATGACATTGCTGGACTGTCTTTGCTTAACTCAGTTCTTCTGAGGTTTTCACACCGTTTTTTGCAGTTGTAAAACCTTGACAGAAACGAATGATTATGAACAGACTCCAAAGATGCTTTTCCCTATGAATGGCCAGTAGCATTCACTTTACAATGGGAAGGAGATGGAGGCATTTCAACCTGGGGAGGAAGGGGCGCCCCTACCTGGACTGCCAATCACCTCCCTCCCAGAGGGGTGGGCCGACACAGTGGCAGCTCCTTCTCAGGGCTGCCTCTCCCGGGTCCCCTTCTGGTCCCCTCACAGCTTTCTGGGACCAGGCAGGGCCTTTTGGTGACAGCAGGATTGTGTGAACATGTACCAGGGGTTCGACCTCCTCTTGCCCCATTCATCTCCACTCTCACTGAGATCTGACCCAAAAGGTGCCTTGTAGCCAGAGGAGAGCTGTTTGCACATCCCACAGTAACTGGCTGGGCTTCTCAAAGCATCAGTGGGTATGCAGACCCCACTCCCTAGTGATGTGACAACAGCACCCCACACGTCACATTCTGCACTTATTCCGGGGGTACGATCATGTGTCGGGACTCTTGCAAGCAGCATACTTGAAGTCTCTTTAAAATCCTCTTTGGGGATCTCAAAGGAGAAATTAGGGGAAAAATTTCAAAGGTAGTGTGAAGCTCTTAGATATTTATCTTCTTTGGATATTTTCTGGCCGGTAATTTACATTCACATCATTCAGTGAAACCACTGGCATCTTCACCCTTGTCCTGACCCATCTGTTCAGTCATCAGTGCTGGGCCTTGAGGAGGGATGAGGGAAAGGGCAGACTTCCATCCTGCCCTCTGAGACCTGCAATCCAGTTAGGCATAGAAGCCACCAGAACAGAACCTCAGAACCAAAGCCAGGCACCAGAGAGATCATCTTTTTAAAAGTCTTCATTTCCCAGGTAAGGAAAGGTCAGTGAACCTGCCCCAAATCAAGCTGACTTTCAACAAACAGGGCATTTGGAGGAGGTTATGTGTTGGGCAATTAAACTTATAACTGGAAGCCTAATCCATCAACTACTTTGGGCAAACAAAGTTAGAAATATAAGGTAATATCGTTTCCCCAAGTAGAGCCGGGTTTTCAAATTTCATTAAAGGTTGTGTCCAAACAGTAAAATGAAAATGACGTGTTGAGGCAATTATCCGGTTACTTAACGTCAAAACTCCCAGAACCTTTGCCTCAATTAGTAAAATAACTGACGCAAAAAAGTGAGCATATGGCTAATTCCAGGAAGAGCTGCCTCCAGTCCTCACCTTCTCTGGGGGTCAGAGGCAGAGCCAAGGGGGTGGTGGAGACTAGTCGCCACTGGTGAGCAGTTCCTGGGGAGCAGGGTGGTGGCTACGAGCACAGGGGGCATCCCGGTGGCCAGGGTCCTCATCCTGGCTCCACAGCCCGACCCCAAGCCCACTCCAGTTCCCCATCTGATAAAACAGGATGATGATGATAATGTCTGGTCTAACAGAATTGTGGGAAGGACTGCGACGATCCATGGGACGCGCTGAGCAAGACGCCCGGTACCCCGTAGGTGCTCGCTATTATACTCCTATTACCACCTGCTTTTAGGGTTTGTGTTTAGTGAACATGTCGGTACGTCTTTGGTCTGGTCTGTGTCACTCAGTTGCATGTTTCATGCTGGCCTCTTCTAGGATGCCAGCTCGCTGAAAGGTATCAGAAACGAGTTACTTTGCTGTCTGTTGCAACAACTGATCCTTCATATTCTAATCCAGAAAAAGAAGATCAAAGCACATACATTTATTTTAATGTCTTCTAAGCCTGTTGAAAAAGAATTGCTACGCTCTTATTAAAAATTCTGCTTTCATATCACCTGCCTGGATAGCCCTACTCTTAAATACAAAAAAAAAAAAAAAAAAATCAGAAAGAGGAAACAGTTCTTCCTTTAAAAAGACCTTATCTTGTGAATAACTGCAAACATTCGCAAGAAACATAAATTGCATTTAATAAGAAACATAAATTCCATTTTAATAAGAAACATAAATTCGAATAATAAAAACAGGATCATTTTTATTTTAAATGTTTGGTCTGATGGTGTTTGGGGCCCCAAGCCCACAAAGATGGCAGAGTAAGGAGATGACAGTGCAAGCTAGGAAGCAAGTGTCTGAACAGGTCTGAACACGTCCCTCTCTGGCTAAGCCGCGGGCAGATGTGAGTGGGACACGACCAGTCAGGGTGGGGACTTTGCCTCTCAGTGGTGAGAAGATGTCCCTTGTCCCTGCATCCAGCTCAGCATCATGCCCCACAGGCCCCTCCCATGGAGGCAGTGAGTTTGAAATTCGGGCTCCCCGGGGCGAAGGTGCGAACTCCCCAAACCAACACCTCACTTGCTTCCCCACATCCCATAGTTCTCCTACATACATGGAGAACTGGGTTCAACCGAATTCTGCAAGTTTAGCTCTAGCACAAATCAAGGCCACACAAACCATACATACAGCCAAGAAATGCAACAGTCTTGTGAAGTTCAAGTTCAGCTCTGCCGTTTTCAGACACCATCTGTGGTACAGAGGGTGTGACCTTGCAGGAGTCACGCAGGCTGGTCCTCGGGAGTTGGGCAGGGCAGTCTCTGGCAAGTTGAAGGGTGCCCCACCTCACACTGTGATGGAAGGAGAAACGCAAACAAGCAGAGTGCAGGACCTGTGGCCGGGGGAAGGCTGAGAGGGCGGGGGAGCCGGGTATTTCCCCAGAGACCAACAGGACCGCAGGACTCATGTGTTTACGGCTTCAGGTTGTAGAAATTTGCGTCACTGACGTTGAACACGTGAGGCAGGGCAGAGGATCAATACACCAAGACCAGCGTCCTGGCACGAGCTCCCACCAAGGCACACCTGAGCACAGAGGCCAGCCTGAGGCCCTCCCCAGCCCACCAGCTCGTCCCTGCCTAACCAGACCGCATCCTCCCTTCTGAAGGCACAGATTTCTCTCTCTCGGTCTTGACTTTGACATTTCCTGTTTCCCTAGGGTCCGATCAACCAGGATTTATGCATTAGGTCGCATTAAGTGTGGGCTATAACACTCGTGAAGAAGTCACCCCAAGATGGGCATTCCCCCGCATCTAAGCTCCGGCTGTACCCCTGTCAGCCGTTCGACTCTGGCCACATGGCCCCCCGTTTCCGGGGACCACATGAAGATACTGATGTCACCCAGGGTGCTGGCAGAGCAAATGGCAGACCACGGTGGAAGGAGGGCTTGGTAGAAAGGAGAGGTCTGTACAGACAGGGAGAGTTCTCTTTTCTCTGCATAAAAGTTATGGTGTCATCCAATAAACAGTTTTTAAAAGAGAAGAAGACCCTGCACTTGGAGTTTTAGACTAAACACAAGGTAGATCCAAAGTTCCTAACCACCTCCACATCCCGTGCCCATCCACTGAGGTACACTCCAATCCCCTGACCCCTAAAGACCATTTTTTTTTTTTTGCGGTACGCGGGCCTCTCACTGTTGTGGCCTCTCCCGTTGTGGAGCACAGGCTCCGGACGTGCAGGCTCAGTGGCCATGGCTCACGGGCCCAGCCGCTCCACGGCATGTGGGATCTTCCCGGACCCGGGCACGAACCGGTGTCCCCTGCATCGGTAGGCGGACTCTCCACCACTGCGCCACCAGGGAAGCCTCCCTAAAGACCATATTTGACCCTCAGATAAAGACAGTACACTCCAAGTTAACCCAGTCAACAAAGTTCATTCAACCCCTACTATGTGCCGGGCCCCAGTGTAGAGCCAGGGACATAGCAGTGAACTGAACAAGGCCATGCCCAGCGGAGCCTGCAGGCCAGCGGTAGAAGCGTCCAGAATCCCACAAAGAAGACAAATGTCAGATGGGCTGAGTGCCACGGGCGAATACGAGCCGCTGACAGAATAACGTGCTCAGCTCCGCATCGCCACCCGCCACACTTCCACGGGACTCCCTCCGGGAACTCCCACTGTCCCCCAGAGATGGGGGTGGGGCGAAGAGGGAGGCAGAAAGGAAATCTGATTCACTTTCTGGATCACATTTCTGTAGCTTAGAGTTTGGAGGGGCTCTCCATCCCGTTGGAGTAGAGATTTAGGTTAAATTTAATTTAAAAGTCAAGGCCAAATTCTCAGCTTGGCTGGTGGCTGGTCATGGCCCATCCATGTGTGACCACATTGCAGATGGGCTCACTCATGTGCTAAGACTTTCTTCCTAGCAAGGAGCGTCAGAGCAGATGCTCACTTCTAAAGCCATCACCAGAGAGACGTGGCGGGAAGGACAGAGCCCCAGGACAGCCCCCCTCTCGCTGGACAAGGCACCCTAAAGGCCAGGTGTGTCATCAGCCCGAAACCCCGCACCCAGGTGAGCGAAACAGTGGGGGGACAGCAGGGGCGGCACTCATCTTCTCCTGTTCCCTGGCCCTCTGGCTCAAAGCCCAGGAAGGACGGGGAGAACCCCCAGAGCAGCGGTGCCCAAGAAAGAGAACATGAGCCTCACACCCAAGTGTAAATGTTCCATATGAAGTTCATTTCCATATATTTTATTCAACCCAATATATCCAAAATATTATCATTTCAACGTGTATACAGTAGAACAGTTATTAATGATGTAGTTTACATGATTTTTTAACATCTTTATTGGAGTATAATTGCTTGACAATGGTGTGTTAGTTTCTGCTGTAGAACAAAGTGAATCAGCTATACATATACATATATCCCCATATCTCCTCCCTCTTGCGTCTCCCTCCCTCCCACCCTCCCTATCCCACCCCTCTAGATGGACACAAAGCACCGAGCTGATCTCCCTGTGCTATGCGGCTTACATTATTTCTTTTCATGCTGAGTCTTCAAAATCCAGTGTGTCTTTTTTTATTTATCTATCTGTTTATTTATTTATTTATTTTTGGCTGCGTTGGGTCTTCGTTGCTGCACACGGGCTTTCTCTAGTTGCAGCGAGCGAGGGCTACTCTTCGTCGCGGTGTGCAGGCTTCTCATTGTGGTGGCTTCAGTAGTTGTGGCATGCCGGCTCAGTAGTTGGGGCTTGTGGGCTCTAGAGCACAGGCTCGGTAGTTGTGGCGCATGGGCTTAGTTGCTCCGCGGCATGTGGGAACTTCCCGGACCAGGGCTTGAACCCATCTTCCCTGCATTGGCAGGTGGATTCTTAACCACTGTGCCACCAGGGAAGTCCTGTACTTTCTACTTACAGCACATCTCAACTTGGATGCTAAATTTTCATTGGAAGTACTTGATCTGTATATAGATTTTATAAAACTTACAGTTGAAAATGGAGAGGTACATGCCCAAGATGCTCCAAACATTCTTAAAAGTTTTCCAATAACTGAACTGCGTATATGTTTTTAAATTTAAATTAACTAAAAGTAAACACAATTCACAATTTCGGTTCCTCAGTGGAACCGAAACTAGTCACATTTCAAGTGCTCATTGGCCACATGCGGCTCATGTTACCAGCCCAGGCAGCACGGATACAGAGTATCTCCACTGTCCCAGAAATTTCTACTGCTCAAGACAGAGAGCTTCTTGAGGGTGAGGTCTGTTTCTTACTTCCTTCATTCCTCTCCTTACCTGGACTCCCAACTAAAGGCACTGGGAAATCGCCGTTTCCCAAAATTGATGTAAGACTCCTAGGGTACTAGATAAAACACAGCTTCCGCAAGAGGGAGGAGACATGGGGATATATGTATATGTATAGCTGGTTCACTCTGTTATACAGCAGAAACTAACACACCATTGCAAAGCAATTATACTCCAATAAAGATGTTAAAAAAAAAAAACCCCAAAAAAACGCAGCTTCCACCCCTGACCCCGATCTGCAGAATCTACTGCAGGCAGGAGGAGGTAGGTGGGCAATCACCCCAGGTGACTTTTAAGCCTCAAGCCAATGGCCACAGATTTTCCTTCTTTCCAATACTCCCTTATCCAGCCACGGCCATTGTGTGAGTCGGGAATCTGACGGAGCCAGGACAGCCCATACACCTTGGAACTCAGCCAGGGCTGGCCCTGCACTCAGGGACAGAGTCTTTTCTCCTTGACTTTTTTCCTGTGCATATCAGGGACACCAACGTACCTATGCCCAAAGCTCTTGTCAACACACAGGGACGCTCAGGAAATGCCAGCTGCCTCTTCTCACTGCTCTGGACCCCCAGTCAGCCTGAACATCAGCCGTGGGGGAAGGAAAAGCTCTTTCCCCACCTTGAACATGGGGTGGGAAAATCTGGCCAGTCAGTCTCCACAAAAGGAGGGAGTGTGCAGAACCAGTTGGTTCTGGGACTGGATTGATGTGCAAATAAAATCTTTCTGAGTGGTGGTAGCCCCTTCCCCCGCCCCCCGCTCCAGAAGGGAGGAACCCCAGGCCAGCCACTTTCATCTCAAGGATCAGCCTGGAGGCTCTACTTCAATGCAAGCAGACACCCCAAAGGGCAGTGACTAAATGCTGGATTCTGGGCTCTTCCCAGACACCAATAAATCCCCATTCCCAGGTTCAGGCACGAAGACTGGCTCCAAGTGAAACGTGACCATGGGGTGCAGAATCCCAGTAGGGATGGACATCTCTCTGGGGCATCATAGGGATTCTCTACTCAGTTCCCAGTTTATCCATTCACTGAAAACCTGAGGAATAGTCAGCAGTTATCCCCAGGGGTTTTTTGGAGCGGGGAGCAGGGGGTAAACGGGAGTCAGTCTCACGGCATGTTTTTTCCAGGCTCTTATTTCATTTTTCAGGAGACTCACACACTGCTGGTGGGAATCGTATTTGATACAATAGCTTGGAAAACTAGCCACATCTACTGACGCTGAGCACACTGATTCCCAAAGACCAGCAATTCTACTCCTAGGTATGTGCCCAACAGAAACAATCCCAATGCTGATCAAAGGCATGTACTAGAATTAGGATGCTCAGAGCCCCCGCTGTAAGGCCAAACTAAAGCCACAAGCAATACCAGGAAAGAATCTCACAAACGTAGTACTGAGTGCAAAAAACTAGACACAAAAGAGAACATTCCACATAGTTCCGTTTATATAAAGTACAAAGAACAGGCGAAACCAGCAGAGGCCGTGGGGATCAGGATGGTGATCTCCCCTGACTGGGGGCTTCTGGGGTGCTGTTGACACACTTGACCGAGGGGCCGGTTGCACAGGTGAGTTCTGTTTATGCAAATGCATCGAGCTGTAAGCATTTGGTAGGTGCTCTCTAATTAGGTCTGTTACACACCATGGGGGAAAAAAGTTCATAAAGAAAAGAAAGTTAGAATGGGCGGTGGTAGGTTTCTGCCCCATAAGAAACCAAGAAAGCAGCAAAGGGCACGCAGGCAATTTGACGCGGGCGTGAAAGCGCCCATGCAATCCAGCTCTCTGGCCTTGCAAAGGGCAATGTCCTCCCATCAGGTCGACCCCCTTTTCCTTTCAGAGGAAGTCACCTCCGCTCATAACCACTCAGGGCTGATTTTAGGACCCAGCTCACAGTCCAGAGGATAATGACTTCCAGTTCCCAGGTTCAAAGGGTTTCCAGGGTCTTAAAGGGCTCCCTCCAGGGTGGACTGGGCAAGGAGGCCGACAAGCCCCGGTCCTCCCGGGCCACGTCACGTGGCCAGCTCAGCTTGGCAGCCACCTGCAGGCCGGGCACACCCCGGCAGGCGTGAGGTCTGAAGTGCGGGCTTAAGAGGGCTGGCTCTCATGTATTCTTTTTGCCACTTTCCATAGAAGAAGTTCTGGGGCAGAAGCTGCTAGATCAACAGCAAACCCGAGCTTTCCTGCTGGTCCCCCAGGGAAAGGAACTCACTCTTTGATCCTGGGTTGAGTTGGAATCAATCTAGTGCCCAGGAACCAGAAGCCCACCACATTCTCAACTTTTTTTTTTTTTTTTTTAGCTGCACTGTGCGGCTGTGGGATCTTAGTTCCCTGACCAGGGATCGAACCCGTGTCCCGTGCAGTGGAAGCATGGAGCCCTAACCACTGGACCGCCAGGGAAGTCCCCACATTCTGAACCTTGAAGAGAGAGAACCCCAGGTCCTGGCACCTCCCTGGGATGCATGTGCCTCGAGCTCACCACAACCACCCCTGTCACTCACCTGACATCACAGACTCTGCCCCTCCAGGAGGCCTTCTAGGACCTTCCCTCCCTCCCCTCCGGGCTCAGAGCTTCCTTGGTGCCCCAGTCTCCTCCAAGTTTCCTCCGTCATTCCCTGGAACTCTCTGACGCCTCCCTGGTCACGCTGGCTCAATGCACCAACAGGCACGCTCACATATCACCCCTGCCCCCATCGTCTCCCCCTGGCACTCATCACAGTTGAAATTAAATAATCATTTGACTCAGTTTTTGTACCTCGTCCACCCAATAGAACCCAAGCTCCATGAGCGCAGGGACTGGGCATGTCTTAGTCACCACCGGCTCCCAGCAGCCGATGTTTATTTCCTTGTCTGTGTCCATCTGTGGGTTAAGGCTCAGAGAGGGGACACCAAGGCATTCCCAACACTTGGCTGTCCATCAATGTTCTTTGTCCCTCTCCTTGACATCTCCTGTAGAAAGAGTGGTGTGCAGCCGTGGGGCAAGTCCTAGAATCAAATCTCAGCCCAGCCACTGCCAGCTGGTTGACCCTGGGCAAGTTACCAAACCTCTCTGAGCTTTATCTACCCCTCAGGGCTGGAGGGGAGACCGACTTAGGTTAATCACTGACCACAGTGTCTCAAACATGATAGTATTATTTTCTTGGATCTTTATAGTTTCCTTCCATTTGAGGCCATTGTCCAAGAAGGCCAACTCGCAGGCCGGAACAGGGATCCAGCACCTGATTCATTCATTCATTAACAGGGTCCACTCAGTGCAGCTGGCCTAGGCACGGGACACAGTGGGTGGACACCACAGACAAGATCCCAGCCGCTTCGGCGTTTGTGAGGTTTTGCAGAGGGGAGAGGTTGTTTGCATATTCATCTTTTCATGTCTCTCTCTCTCTCTCTCTCTCTCTCTCTTTTGGTTTATGCATCAAGATTTTTTCCCCGATAGCTTTAAACCCAACATATTATTTAAATTATATAAGACTCCCGCACTAGGTAATAAAAATATTATAGGTTTTTTTCCCATTATTTTTCTTTTCAAAATAAAAACAGTGATTGCAGATGTCTTCACAGGGAAAATAAATAAAACCAGCTTTCGTTTGCACACCAAGGTACTATAACTTGTCATTTCCTGAGAAAGTTAAGTGCTGGCTGAGTGTAGCCTTGAAAGGGAGGACCTGAATCCGGACACCCAGGTACCACAGACAGGCCTGGGCTCAGCAAGGGCAGCTATGGCCTCCAGAACCACCCGATTCCCGACCAGCAATCTCTCCCCAGCGAGGAGATGTATAAAAGACGGTTTCTTTCTTTCTTCAAGCATCACAGCCCCATTCAGACCCATCAGCTTGCGACAATGAAAGGAGAGCACAGCGTCCGGCTCCCTTTGAGCTCACACCCCCAGTGACCTCTGTACAAACTGAGAACAAAAGGCGGGGAATCCAGTGGCAGTCCACAGTAACTCCCCCGAGACGTGCCTCTGAAGAGCTTTCCTTAGGGATTCTGAGCAGAGCAGCCCCCAAGCTCCTCCCCCAATAAAAAATAACTTTAATCCTCATTCAAGATCACCGGTTCCAATTTAAAACCTGCAAGTCCCGGCTCTCCTCTGCTGGAACCTCCCCTCTCTTTGGCAGGCAGCCCTGGATGCTACTTTCCGCTTCTCCACCGGCTTCTAAGAGAAAAGAGGCACCCGCTGAGCCTGTACAAGTCCCAGCTCAACACGCGGGAGAGAACAAAGACTTAACACAAAGAAGAACCGGGCCTTCCAAGCCCTGCAGCCACTTGCTCCAGAGGAGGGATGCTTCAGGCGCTGGAGTCTGTTTCCTCGCCAAGATGCGCTGTCCGCCCCCTCCCACCCCCCGACTTTGCACACTGGCTCTCTCCAGGGTTGGGAAAGGACGAGGTGACCTACACTGGTCCTGAGATCCTGGACCTCTCCAGAGGCCTTCCACTCAGCTGGGAAGGCAGAGCCCAAGCAGTGGACACCAGAGATGAAAGCCAAGATAGGATGGAGCTGGCCCTCTAGGGACCGAGGCACAGGGTTACAAACAGAAAAACACATTAACCATTGCGAGGTGCTGGATTTTGTCAGCCTTTAATATTCTGCAGTGAAAAATCACTGGCTTTATACACACACATACACACATGCACACACACAAAATCTAGAAGGGTTTTGTATTCTTCTGCAAGCTGAGTTGTCAGACAGTAGGAATTTTGGTCCTTGTACCTGTCCATTCTGAAGAGTCCAAAGGTGGATTTTTCCAGATTCCTGATGCATGGAACCTGAGAAAGCCACATAAAATCCCGCCAGCAGACCAGGACAATCCCTCCGTGAACCAATTCAGCTCAGCAAATCTCTCCTAAGCATGTACAGGGGTCAAGAACCCTGCCAGAGCCCGCAGAGCACACCTGGGTGACGTGGCCACAGCCCTGTCCCCCTGATGCTTACAACCTACTGTTCACACAAGTTGCTACAGGTCCAGGTGGTCTAGGATGAGCATGATACAAGGTGCCCAGGGACAGCTCCAAGGGCTGAAACCCATGCAGTCACACAGGGCCCAGTGCCCAGAAGGACCCCGCACTTAGTTTAATGCTCTACTGTCCCCATTTTGAAGTTCTTAATAATTTTTTCATGAGGGGTTTGCATTTTCATGTTGTACTAAGGCCTGCAAATTATAGAGCCAGTTCTGGAGATACCGAAAGAGGAATACAGTCAGGTTTAAACGGAGAGAGAAATCACATCCAGAGAGCTTCTCTTATTCCTGGTACATGTAACAGCTAAAGTATAAATGAATACTTGGAAATGGCATTACACCCTGGGTTTAATCCCATCATTGGTTTAAGTAGAGACCTTTCCAGGGTCATTGCAGAATCAGAATCTTCCATACCATACCAGGAGTGAAATTAGCAAAATCAGTTTCCATGAGCCTGTTTATCATAACTCTGGTCTATAACAGCATCTTTTCTAATGCAGCTCGGCCTGACGATTTTAAAACTACGGGGACCTTTCATTTATCAAGCTAATGTGATTACAAAGCCATCCCAGAGTCTAGCCATCTCAGAGGCACTCAAGTGGAGGCCCCGCCTGTGAAATTTACGACCTGAAGCTTACGCTCTTCCAGCCCCTTTAAATGGGAAAATCTTTACCTTAGTTGAGGGATGAACTCATTCCACAATCTGAAAAAAAAAAATTAAGCCCTTCCACAAGCGCTCTGCTCTGTTAGTTTTTACAACTCGTCCGCAGACAACGAGGTTTAAATACCATTTACCAACAAGCTTCATTTTAACCTTCCTTTGCGGAGGATGCAAAATCAATTACGTATCTGCTGATAACGTCCTCACATCACGTTCTGGTGGCATCTCACAATTAATGCAGTCCATGAGGCTGACCGTAAGCAGCTTCACACAACACCTTCTGGTTATTACAAGCATCACTCTGACCCAGAGCTGAATGTAGGGGGTTCAGACACAGCACAATGCATGGGGATTTTGCATCTTTAAGAAATCAGTTTGTAGATGGTTTAATTAATACACCAGAGCATAATTCAATTGGAATTGAGGTTCCCATCAAACCAAATTAGGCAACAGAAATCTTCCCAACCTTAAAAGTCCCTACAAGGGACAGGGTAGAAATTTCACTCAGCTCTTTGGAGTGTTTCTTCCTCTGCTGATATAACTGTTTTCACCAGTAAAACCAACTGCACTCAAAGACAGAAGGGACATGACATCTTCTCAGCCAAGCCCCTCGTGTTGCAGGTGAGGAAAGAGGCTCAGAGAAGTCAAGTAAGCAGCCCCAGGACATAGAGCAGTCAGTGAGAACTGGGACCAGAGATGCAATGGCCTGAAAAAATGAGGGCAGCCCTACAAGGTAAGAGCCAGCAACCTCTAAAGTCAGACTGCCTGGGTTCAAGTCTCAATACTATCATTCATAAGCTACCCAAACCTGGGCAGGGTGACCCTCTCTAGCCTCAGTTTTCACATCTGTAAAATGGGGGTGTGAATCGTGTCTGTTTCAAAGGTTGCTGAGGGTAAATGGAATAATGTAAAGTCTAGGACATACTAAGTACCGAAATGTGGGTTACTATTATCACAACTCAAGTTTCTCAATTCCCTGTCCTGTGTTCTATTTCACCAAACTGTTCTTTATATTATAGGTTCTTTACCTCTGAGAATCTCCCAGATCTAGGGAAGAAGGCTATCTGTGTGCACACCCCAGGGATGAGGCACCTACAAAGCACCATGTGGGCACACGGAGACATGAAATACGTAAACTGTGGGTCTTCCAGAATTTGTTTTGATCTGATCAAAACTAATTTTAACTGATGGCCAGTTGGAAGGAATCCAAAAACAATCTAAAAGATAAATGACAACTCTGAAGTTCATGAAATTCTAAAATGCTTCCAAAGTGCTGTGGGTCCCTAGGTTTAATAAAATTAGATGGCAGCAGAATAAGGTCTGCAGCTTAGTGATGGTATTGTACCCATGTCAATTTCCTGGTTTTGGTAATGTTCTATGGTTATGTAAGATGTTATCATTGGGGGAAGCTGGTTGAAGAGTACGTAGAAACTCTGTATTATTTTTGCAACTTCTTGTGAGTCTAAAATTATTTCAAAATAAAAAGCAAAAATAAAATGAGGCAGAATCTAGGATCGCCAAAAGATTAAGGGGACTCTTGGCAAGTCTTCAACATGTCAAAACATCTGGGGGTAGCCATGGAAGGGAGGAAAAACCTCCACGTGAGAGCATACAGCAGGAAGTCAAGTCCTGAGGGAGGGATGGGACTCGGTCAAGGCCAGGGGAAGAAAGCAATGCTCAAGGCAGGGGCCACACCAGCACGGGAGTTTGTTATGCCCTGGTCCCCGCTCCAAAGGGTCCCCTCTCCCCGAAGTGGGCTGCCTGGAGCTGTCACCGAAATCAAGTGAACAGCCACATGCTCACCTTTGGGATTTCACAGACTATTTCAGTCTTGTTTTTATGAGTGTGGTTTCAGCTGCCCACCCAAGACTTCCCCCGTCAAGCATGTGCTTACATAAAAATAACTTCTGTTCTCAAACCCTAAGTGAGAGGACAAGGAGGATGGGGGTTTTCTTTGTTTCTCACTAGCCCTGCTTTTTGAAACTGCAGCAGCTGTGGGCCAGCCAGCATGCGACAAGTGTTCTTCACCCAGAGATGAGGCAGTCAGAAAGCGAAGCTGTAAAGGAAAATTCGGGGGATGTAGAACAGAAAACAACGGGCATCAACCCAAGGGTGCTATAAACCAAGTCCTCTGACCAGCTCTCCCAAGCCTACCTGATCCCATCCCATCAACTGATCCCCTCCTGGGATCTTGGCATTGGCTGTTCCCTCTGCCTGGGATGCTCTTCCCGAGCTGCAGACAGTGGTGCCTTCTTGTCATTCAAGAATCAGCTTAGATGTCACCTTTCTGGAAAGGCCTTCTCCGATCACCCAGACAGTCATTTCCCACCCCATAGCACTTATTATTGTCTGTTCTCTGATATTTGTGAACTCATCCATGAGAATATACAGTCTGTGAGTGCAGGGACCCTGTCCGTCTAATTACTGCTGGATTCCCAGCTCCGAGGACAGCATTGGGCACACAGTAGGTCCTCAATCACTGGAGGGTGGCTCTTAAAGGGGGTGCAGAGCTTGAGTTAGAAGAGTTGAAGATGAAGGGTCGGGCTCTCAAATAGTCTTTGTTAACGAAGTTGAAGGATCAGGGGCAAGTCATTTCACCCCCGCAGGTCTCGGTTTCTCCAGCTGGAAAAGGGGGGTGAGCAGGACAGGAAAACAACCCAGACGACCGGTAAGACCCCTGCCGTTTCCGCACTGTGGGTCGAGGTTTTCAATCAATCAACGTATTCTTGCCTTTCCTCCTTTCATCCATTTGTCCATCCATCCAATCATTCTTTCCCATGGGCTGGGTCCTGGGGATATAACCTTGAGTGAGACACACCTCCTATCCTAAAGGCACAAATAACCTTCTAGTGGCAGAGAGGGAAAGGAGGTAATTCCTGCACTGACCAGCTAAGGGCCAAGGAGACTCCTGGGTCTCTGGCTGGGCCATTCATGCAGAGAAGGAAAACCAGAGCTAAAATCCCACAGACGCTGCAGTGACGGAACATGTCTGTTAGTTACATCCAGGGAATCTGATCAAGAAACCCAAAGAGAGTCACCGTTGAGGACAGACTGCGGACAGAGAGGCTCACTCCTGAGATCTCTGCAGATTATCTGTCCCCCATCTTTGCCATGGAAGGACTGGAAATCCTCCTCAGGAGAACAATTACAATCACTGCTACATTCCATCTTAACTAAAGAGCTTAACACACGCACCCACGTACGAACGTGAGCACATGTGAGCACACAGGAGCACACACACACACAGATGCCCTGGGCCAACCCCTGAAGAACTCATGTAGGACTGGAGCATGCATATTTCTTTCAAAACGCCCCATAGGAGTTCTGATGTGGCACCCTGGATTTCGAGTCAACGAGCCTCCTGCCAAGTTTCCTTCTGATCACAGTTGTAGAGGTCAGTGATAACAGAGTGAAATGTATCCAGGAGGATCTTAGCGGGTGAACTTTCCTAAGCATCGAGAATACTGCAGTCACAAAACAAAAGCTAGGGGGCTTCCCTGGTGGCGCAGTGGTTGAGAATCTGTCTGCTAATGCAGGGGACACGGGTTCGAGCCCTGGTCTGGGAGGATCCCACATGCCGCGGAGCAACTGGGCCCGTGGGCCACAACTACTGAGCCTGCGCGTCTGAAGCCTGTGCTCCGCAACAAGAGAGGCCGCCATAGTGAGAGGCCCGCGCACCGCGATGAAGAGTGGCCCCCGCTTGCCACAACTAGAGAAAGCCCTCGCACAGAAACGAAGACCCAACACAGCAAAAATAAAATAAATAAATAATAAACTCCTACCCCCAACATCTTCTTTAAAAAAAATAAAAATAAAAAGCTAGTCTGTGGGGGGGCGGGGTGTGATGAATCGGGCAATTGGGATTGACATGTATACACTGATGTGTATAAAATCGATGACTAATAAGGACCTGCTGTATAAAAAAATAAATAATATAAAATTCAAAAAAAAAAAAAGAGAGACAACCAAGAGCTAGAGCGAGGCTGAAGGATAAGGTCCAGACAACAGACTGGTGGTTGTTGGGAGGCAGGGAAGGCTGAGGGGAGGGGAAATGAGTGAAAGGGGTCAACAGGTACAAACTTCCAGTTATAAGATACAGAAGTTCTGGGGAATCTAATGTACAGCATGGTGACTATAGTTAACAATACTGTATTGTGTTTTTGAAAGTTGCTGAGAGTAAATCTTAAAAGTTCTCATCACAAGAAAAAAAACTGCAACTACGTGAGGGGATGGATGTCAGCTAAGCCTATCGTGGTGATCGTTTTGTAATATAAACACATAACAAATCATTATGTTGTACACTTTAATACAATGTTATATGTCAATTATATCTCAATAAAACTAGAAAAAAAAGAAAGGAAAAAACAAAAGCTAGCCTGGGGATTCAGCTCAGCACCCTGGGACACACCCCCAGCCCTTGCAACACACCCACCCGGGAGAGCTGCCCGCAGGTCCCGCACATTTCCTTCCTTGCTGTGGCCCAGCCTAACTCTTTAAAAAACAACTTCATAATGTACCCTGGAGTCACAATCACAGCCCCTTGTTTATGGGCTTGGCCAGATCAGATAAAATTTCATTCTCTGAATTGGTTCCTAATTTAATTACTCTCCGGATAAGCACTGGCCTCCCGTAGCTGCAGGGGAAGGACTCAGGAGGCACTGGCGCCAGGAGCCACGAGCTGCAGTTCTCGTTTGGCAGCTGGTGGAGGATGAGTTGTTCTGGGGCCTTTGCAGATCAAAGGGGATTAGAATAGTGGGCTTGGGCCCCTAGGCGGTCACCGTCTGTCCACCCAACCAGCCTGTGTTTATTGTCCTCAGCCAATCAAGAGGGTGACCTGCGGTTTTACTAAGCGCTCAGGGAAAACGTTCAGGGTAACTGGACTGACTCTGAAAACCCAGATTCAGTCCTGACTCTGTGTGGCCTCTCTGGGCTTCGGTTTCCCCATCTACAAAATGGGGCTGGACTATGTTTCCTTGAAGCCCTTTCCAAGCTCTAAAATTCAGACAGTTCAGGTGGGGATCAGAACCTCATCTGAGAATCAAGCCTGCTCTAGGGCCAGGGAAAAAGCATATAAAAAAGTAAATGAGGGGCTTCCCTGGTGGCTCAGTGGTTGACAGTCCACCTGCCGATGCAGGGGACACGGGTTCGTGCCCCGGTCCGGGAAGATCCCACATGCCGCGGAGCGGCTGGGCCCGTGCGCCATGGCCGCTGAGCCTGCGCGTCCGGAGCCTGTGCTCCATAACGGGAGAGGCCACAGCAGTGAGAGGCCCGCGTACCACAAAAAAAAAAAAAAGAAAAGGACAGGTTGAATGGGCAAAAAAGTCTGTTGCATGATTTGGGAGATTGGGATTGACATATATACACTAATATGTATACAATAGATAACTAATAAGAATCTGCTGTATAAAAAAATAAAAGAAATAAAATTCAAATTAAAAAAATCAGATGAGAACTTCGTAAAATAAATATATATACACATAAATACACACACACACACACACACACACACACGTCTCCCTAAACAATCCTATACCTTCATAACTGATCCAAAGGTACATAAACCCCCCCACACACACAGAAAAAAAGAAACTGCTGACTTAAAAGTGGGCAGGCCTGCATTTTTCTATTGATTTGCTTCAGTTTTAACAGCCAAAAGCAAATTTATTTTCTACCATATAAATGGCAACTGAGGTTTCATCTACTTTCCAATACATAATTTTTCTTCTCTGAGCCAAATTGTGAACAATGCAAAAGATGCATGGATTTTCAGCTGTCGACCCATGGGCAAAAGATTTTTTTTTTTTCCTGGAAGCTATTTCCAATAAAGAGGCCACATTTGTTAAGGTCACTCTTCCCTTTTGTATATCTTTCCATATCTAATTTCTCACAGAAACTGCTACAGAGCAGGTATAAACAGCTTTTCAACGTTAGGGCAACACAGATATCAGGCTGATCCCACTTTCATTAATCGGAGCCTTCTTTCATCCTCTCATTTACTGCTGCTGATAACTTTCTTAGCCAAGTTCAACATGTCCTAAAAGCAGCTATTTCCTCTGACTTTCAAAATAGTGCGCTTGGATTACTGGCCTGAAGTGGGGTTGGATGCGGCCTTCCTGGAACTATTATCTTTATAGAGAATTGTGACAGAATAAGGGAAGGTCCCACCAGTGAAGGTCAGGCTACAGATGACCAAAGAAAAGGCAATCGTGAGCTTCCCACGGTTCAAGAACACCCAGGTACACAGGAAGATGGTCCTCCCTAAGGACTCACCATCTCTAAGCCCAGACGGTGTTTCTTTCAGACAAGAAATACTGATGGGTCAAAGTAAGAGGCAAACAGAGGAAGTTTAGTGCTTAATGCTGGATGGTACACAGGCAGTGTGGGCCTACAACTCAGCTCTCCACGCCCCTCCCCTCAGACCACCACCCTGCTTTACTTTCCACCCCTGGGTGGGGTTCAGCATCCTGGGACCCCAAGCAGAAAGATGCTTGAAACTCCTAGAGCCAGGACACCATGCCCTTTGCAAGACAGAGAAGGAGTCCTGCTACCTCCAAACCGAGTCCCAGTCCTAAGGCAACAGTGCCCAGTGGGAGAGGAGTTGTCCGTCCCACCAGAGAGAAGGGCCCTGGGCTGGCTGGGATGCCAGACAAAGGAGGTCCTGGTAGCAGGCAAACAAAGGCCAGAGCTGGGGTCCCCGGCCCTGCCAAGACCCCCCTGGGTCCCCACTCATTTGTCCTTCACGCTGTGATGATAGGGAGGTTTCCAGGCGGGGGATGAGCCTGGATTCAGGGCTGGCTTATGGACTAGGTTGGCCCTCTCCAACAGACTAGACATCCCCCCACTCTGTATGTGTTGAGACTCTGGAGAGAGGCTTTCCACTGAGGGCTGCCAACAGGGAGTTTCGAGAATAAACCCACCCACCCAACACACACACACACACACACACACACACACACACACACACACACACACACAGTGCCAGGCGCAGAGGCCCTGGTCCAGCCCGACTGCAGCCCCCAATCTCTCATTCCAAAGAAGAGGGCAGAGACCAAATAAGTGGTGATATCCTGCCTCCAGCAAATGTCTGACAAATCTGCACTTTTCTTCATGGAAAATTAAAAAGCTAAACGGCCCCAAGAATCTGATGGAGGAGGACATCCTCCAGGGGCCCTCAGACTTCATCCTTGAACCAGAAACGAGACGGCGGAAAGAACACCCATCCCCGCCTTCTTCTCACATCTTCCTACCGCAACAGCAATTCTGAAATCAGGTGTCTGGTGACATGACCCAGAGATGAGCCAGCTGCGGCCAACTCCCACCTGGATGTCTAGGAAACTGAGGACAGAGAAGCCAGCCGGTCCCACGGGACCTGGGCCAAAACTTCGCCCTGCCCGGGGTGGTTGCAACTTAACAGACAGCGTGATCACAAGTGTTTGTCGGGAAACCCAACTACTTGGCCCAGTTCCCCGGGGCAACTCTGCTTTGTTGTAATCCTGGAGATCCCTTACGTGCACAAAGCAAACACGGTTCTGTGTGTGTACATTTGGAAGACTTTATATAAACAGGTTCATGAATCAGAGGCAGTAATCCTCTGTAGACCAATAGTCTGATTTTTGGTTTGGAAATTATGGTCCTTATAAATACATGCCAGGACATACTTTATATTTTTAATGCAAATATTTACATTCCAAACAAAGGAGCATGGAACTTAAAGACAAGCTATTTATACTGGCCATAAGAAACACTCACGGCCTCCACATTTCTATCCTGAGTAAATGGCTCCTGCTTCTATTTCTGAAATACCAAGCAAAATTCCGTAACGTTTATCCCCAAGACTCTCAAGACACGAAAAACTGTGGTCACTACCTGTTAATAGCCCAAAGCTCTAGTGTCAGGAAGTCCAAGGTTATTACATTAGGCTCTTGACTCCTTCAGAAATTTAGTGACAAGCATTCACTCTCCTGCACCAGGCTGCCAAACTGGGGATACTTTTCTGTCTCCTGGGGGCACACCCAGGGGCCCACATGAAATCCATCACAGCCCTTTCTCCAGGACTAGCTGGCTTTTGATGCATTCATTCAACACATGACAGTCTCTCGTGACTGAGTGGGCCCCCAGACAGCCTCCTCACCCTTGAGAGGCTTGCTGGGCCTGGGTGAGTGGACCACACCCAGGAAAACTAGAAAGAATGTGGTATAAAGTAGGTTGAGTTCAAGAGCGTAGAATTGCAGACGCTCAGAGGAGGATGGTAACACCTGGATGGGAGGATATGGAGAGATGGCAAGAATTACTGGCAAAGCTTCCCGACGGTGGTGATGGGAGGAGGCGCAGGGGGCTGATGAAGGTTCAGGCCATGCAAAGAGGGGGCTGGATCCACAGCTCCCCCCTGGGATGAACCGGGAGGGAGAACCAAGAGGAGGCAGAAAAGGCTCTCCCACTCAGGCTACCAGGCTGTCAGCCAGCGGCTCCGCGGGCGCACACACACACCCCCCCCCTTGTAAATTACATGTGTATTACAAAGGCTAATCATTATCTCAATCTGGCTAATCACTGCCATGCTCTGCAGATAACAAGGCCTGGTTAACAGGCTCACTTCCTAATCGCAATGTCCCCCTCAATATCCTTATCAACTGCATATCTAATGCTGCCCTTATCAGCTTATGCCTAATAGGTGCCACGTGCCAGCCCCAAACCCCTGCCCCCGGCCCCCGTGGGTCAGGCCCTGGGCCAAGTACTTATGATTTGCTGTGTGTGGAGGTGGGGTGGGGGATGGGGGTTATCTTCTTGCCCACTCCTGATGTTTCCTTCCTCGTGGAGAGAGCGCCACCTGTGTACCACCACTTGTGTCTACACCTGGTGGTGTCCATCCACCCCCATCCCAGGAGTGTGCGAGGAGGACCTAGACATAGGTAGCCTGGCCTTGCCTCTTCCCACACAGAGCAGGCACTGCCCCCTGCTGGCTGCGCTGTGGAGGAAGGGGGCCGCCCCAGGGAGAGGCTGCCGCTTTCCCACTCGACCTGTGACCCAGGGGAGGTCAGCCGGCCTAACTGCCCACTCCTCACTTAAGGATTGCAATGCCCACGTGCCCACCAGTTCAATCACATTCTACTATATCTACTTCAGTCGGGAACAAACCTTGCATTTTTATCTCCACCCATCTCTCTCCTCCCCTCTCTCTCAGTAGGTTCAGAACTTGGCCAGGAAAGAGGGATTCAGTTTGGGGAGCTCCCTTGAACCCTAACTTGTACTACTGGTACTCAAACTACACTACAAGGACAAGGTAGAGATTATTAACCCCACTTTACAGATGAGGAAACCGAGGCACAAGGTGATTAAACCACTTGCCCAGGGTCATGATCAAACACAGGTCAACGTGGTGCCCAGGCTCACCCCACCACCTCCAAGGGTCTATACAGGATTCAACACCCAGGCTAAAAGAACATCCGCATGATGGGCACCAAACGTTTGGTTGATTGGAAAATGAAGGTGCTGGCCGAACTTACTTCATCCAGCCCGAGTCAGTTAGCGTGTGTCACAAAGGGCAGACAGAGCTGCCCAGACCCCTTTCAACAAGGGGTGAGAAAATAACACACCTCCACAGACCTCTCAGACTCTGAAATGCACCTTCTAACATCACAGCAAATGTGCCACGGGCCCTGGCCCTTGGGGCAGCTCCTACAAGGGCACCGCAGAGTGGGACACAACTTCCCCCAATATCCAGGGCTGCCCCGAGAGGGATAGAATGGCCAACTCTCAGGCCCTTTCCCCCTCAGAGGCCACTCCACTATGTTTTCGACCACAGGGAGCAAAAAGGGCCAGCAAGCACATACTCCATCTCAAGAGAAGACGTGAAACCACCAGGTTCCCGCATATCACTGGAAAAAACAATTGCGCCTGCCTTGTAATCTAATTATTTGCCCACGTTGGGGTATTTTCCAGGCACCTGGGTAACTAGGCTGCCTGTTTCAATATTTTTACCACAAACACAATTCTGGAAAGTGTCCAGGTTTCCATTATAATGATACTCTCTGCTTTTGAGGATCTGCCAGCCTCACTTTCTTCAGAGACCTGAAAGGTCTGGACCAGGACAAACTCTAGAAATGTAGCATAGGTGTAAGGGAGAGTCTTCCCCGGCAAAAAGGCCCACCCCCGCCCACACACACACACCTGCTCAGGACTCTCTGAAGCTTACAGTGGTGCTCAAGATGTAACATTCAAAAGCCAGCCACCCCAGCACCATTTCCTGGTCTGCCCTGGGCTTAAGCGCATCTCATGGGAGCACAGCCAAACTGACCTACAGCCTGTCCACAGCGTTCCGCTGGAAGCATCCCAGAGGGCAACTGTGGATCCAGCCCCCTCTTGGCACAGATGAAGAATAGCCCAGAGAGGTGAAGCCACCAGCCTGACTAGAACCCAATGTGTCCTGGGGCTCCTGGCCTTACGGGGTGTCAGAGAAGCCCTCTGAGGTAGAATACGCTAGAATTCCAACCCCCCCACACACCAAGAAATATACACATCTACATAAAAAACTGTATGTGCAGTTTCAGAGAGATCAGAGACGTCCCCCGTCCCTGGTTATGAGCTCTAGAGCTAAAGAATACCACAAAAGCCGATGTTTCTTAAGCACTTACTGTACGCCAGGCACCACTCTAAGTGCCTGGCAGGTATGGTCATGTATAGGACCCCAGCCCTCAGGCCAGGGGTGACGTCGCCCCAGACCACTCCAATGTCAGAGTCGCTAACCCAGGCTCCTGCGCACTCTGGGCAGCACTGTGTAACTCTGACTTGCGCAAGTTCTGCTTCGCCCACTACTCTGAGCGCAGCCTCTCAGCTCCCACGCACCTGGCCCTGGGCCTGCACCTGGAAGAAGGCGTAAATGCTGCATGGAGCTGCTGCTGATGAAAGAGACTGCTCGCGTTTCCTGTACATCCGTTTCGAAATCAGCAGAGACTGGGAACCTGCTTTCTTTTGCCACCTCCCCACCCCTTACCACTTGCTGATTCACACCCGCCTTCCCCTTCTAGAGCCAGGATTGTTTTTCTCAACCTCCAGCCCCATTTCCCTCCTTCCTCCACTGCCATTCCGTGCTCCTAGCTCCTGCACATCCGGATGGCCGAAAGCTTCTTCCCTGTGATCTCCAAGAGCCTCCCTGCCCTCTGATTGAGACAAAGGGGGACACCTGTCTGACCTGGCTGGCACAGGGCCAGCTGGGAATCAGTAGGGGCCCAGCAAATGACAGCTGTTATGACCAAATGTCTTCCTCCCTAACCCCCGTACTTAAAATTAATATATATATTCTGTATTGGCCCAAATCCACACAAAACCTTTACTTTTCTTCCTAGATATGGAGACTGGATACTCAGTAGATAACTGCCACCTCTATGCTTCATTTCATGCTGTGAAGACACGAGTCTACACATAAATCATCTCGTCCCAGTGCTTCATTTTAAAGGATGAGCGTCACAGGAAGGAAATCAGACCCCAGCACTTGAGAACAATAACGAAAGACCGTGTGCAAGTCCAAACAGTCTCCCAGTACATCGTTAGCTAAGTGAGAAGACAGGCTCTGGATTCACAGCAAAGCAACACAGTTCCGGCGGAACTCAGTCAACATCACCTGAGCATCCCGACTTTCAGGTGGATGCACTGTTCTCACCAGTGGCTGAAAGTGTCGCTTCTAAATCACGTGCTGCTGAAGAGATGCCCAGTGACAGAATGCTCACACAGTGACACTCCCAGGCCAGCTACGTTTCAAAATAGTTTGTTTTTAGAATTTAAGGAAACTCCTTTCTCACACAAATGCGTCCCAAATGACACCTGGCAATCCAGGGCCTGCTGAGACCTGGGGACCAGGACAGGGTCTGGATACAGGAAGCAAGAACTCCCCACCACAGCGAATGTCCATTCATCTAGGAGTTTCCAAGAGGCTCCAGACCAGCAGGGTGGGATGAAAGAGCCGGCCCAGGAGCTGGAGAATCAGAGACCTGGGCTGACTTTCCACTTCTGGGCTGTGTGACTTCAGACCCACTGCTCCGAGCCTCAATTTCCACATCAGTAAAAGGAGACTCCTCCTGTACAACCCACCTCTCTCTTTCCTGGCCTCACTGTCCTGCCCACCTTTGAACGCAGCTCGCTGTTCAGTTGTCCATCAGGTACAGGCATTTTTGCCTGCTCCCTTCCTACGAGGGCTGGGACTCTGTCTTATCATGGTGTACTATTTGATAATGAAATTATATGAAAAGTTTTAGGCAGGGTGTCTCTTTCCACATGACAAGAATTCATCGCTTTGCAAAGCAGAAATAGAGACACAGACGTAGAGAACAAACGTATGCACACCAAGGGGGGAGGGGTGGTGGTGGTGGGATGAACTGGGGGATTGCGATTGACATATATACACTAATATGTATAACATAGATAACTAATAAGAACCTGCTGTACAAGTAAATAAATAAATAAAATTTTAAAAAAAAGAATTCATCAAATAGCTATCGAATGGATGCATGACACACAGCACCTGAAACAGCCGGGCACATGGCCACAGGCACATCGGGCTCCCGTCAATTCTCAGTCCCTCGGCCTCGGGGAGATGCGATCCCCACGCCCTGTCAGGTGTCACATGTCTCTGACAGTGGGATGCCCTCCCCAGTACACAGACACAGGGCCAGATGTCAAGCTTCAGACCTCCTGGCAGAGTACTCACCCCACCCCCGACTTGTAGTACTGGAGCCCACACTTAAATGTCCAGGCTCGAGAATTCTCTTGAAAAGTAACAAGACCTGTCAAGTCGATTTTTTTTTTTCCCCAGCTGTCTGGAGCCGAGCCAAAGCTGCCCTCCTTAGGTGGGGCATGTGCTCACCTGCCCAGGGCATCCCCAGAGTGTCTCCCCTCTCCCCATCCCCCAGAGCTAGCCCGGATGCGGATGCCAGCCATGCCATCGGCAGATGATGCTAGCCAGGCCACCTCCAGCCAGGCCCTAGGTGGCCTTGGACAACCGCAGTCTAATCACAACCCAGCCCTAACCTAAAGCTTCTGCTAGCACAGGTTCCAAGAGCCTGGGGCTCCCGCGGCCCAGCTGGTTGACTTGGAGTTTCTTGCCTGCTCTTTCTCCAGACACCAAATAAGCAGAGTCCACTTCCCAACCTCTCCCAAACTTTCCTGTAAACATAGCCTCTTCCAGATGCGGGGATTAATCTTCTCTCCTTCAGGCCAGCGGAAAATCAAATTCCTCACCTCTTCTGGCCAGGGGCAGCAGCAACAGAGGAGAAGAAAGGTGCAGACACAGAGGCCTCACGGCAGCCACTGTGACAGTGCTGGGATGCCTGGCCATCTAACCATCAAAGAAAAGCAAGGCTCACGTGGGATCCACTATGGACAAACCCGCCTCTCCACCTCCCACACACAATATCCTGGATGAATTAACCCTGCTCACTGCAGTCATACAATAGCCAGAGAGAAAAAACACAAAAACATTATTGAGTTTCCCTCAGAGGGCCCTAGAAATGGTTCTCCCGGGGAGCTGGACCTGGGAGGGAAGAAGAGCCCTGCAGCTCCACTTCTGGCTCAACTACGCACCTATGCACTGAGAGAGAGAGAGACCACGGCAAGCTGCTTCACCTTGCTGGCTCAGTTTCCGCATGCAGCAGGAGGCAAGGAAAACATTTTCCTGCCAATCTTTCAGGAGTATTAGAGACAAAAACGTATTTGATTAAAAACTACCTAATAAAAAGGCATTTTTATGCCCATGCTATTTTAAACAAAATCATATATGATTTGCACCTCAAGACAGCCTGATTCAACGTACAGTTGGTAAAATTAATAAGTGCCACGTTCTAGAAGGAAGGGTTCCTGATTTTGCACCATTTGGGAGGGGGGCGGGAGTAGGAAAGCTGGGCATGGAAAACGGTGTGCGAGGTTCTAGAGGAACTTGGGGCAAATCTCCAGGCCTCAGTTTCCACCTGGGCGTCTCAGCGGGTGCACGTGCCCCCGGGCTGCTTTCTGCTCCAACATCGGCTGGCTGCCCTCTTAGGAACCGCAGCTGATAAAGAGGAGCTGGGGCCCTGCGAAGCCCTCGGTTCAGCCTCACAGAACAGCGCGCCACATCCCTTGCCGGGGCGTCCTGCGGCTTCCTGGACATACAACTTCATTCCCCAGAACTCCGTGCCATCAACTCACCCTACATGAATGCAGCGAAGGGCCTCGGGGAACCGGAAAATGGGGGCCGGAGGAGCGAGTCTCAGCCTCAGCCTTTGCCGCCTCCTTCTCGAACCTCCCTGCTCGAGGCACGGACGTCCAGATGCTACAGCCGGCACCCGAGCCCCAGCCTTCAGTCCACACCCGCCGCTCCAGCCCCGCGGGCCGACCCCGGGCGCTGGGCGGACGGGCAACGTGGGCACCAGGACCGCGACGGGGCGGTCAAGCAGCCGCGCCCAGGACCCTGGAGGCTCCAAATCCTAAACACACACGCACACACAAGCGCGCGCGCCGGCCAATCCGTTCGCCCGGAGGAGTCGGAAGGCGCTTCCACAGCTCTTCATTCATTCCCCCAAAGGCGAGGTTCCCTTCTCCCGGGCGCCTCCATCCCAAGATCCTAGGGGGCTCCAAGGGGGCCAACTGCGCCACGAGCCGCCCGCCATCCGCCCACGGCCGCCGAGTCCTCTCCACCCGCACACACAACCCAACAGACTCGGGCTCCATCACGATCGGCAGCGTCGCCCCCGCGCAGGGGCCGTTGCCACCCCGGCTCCCCACAGCTTCGTCACCCCGCAGCCCCACCGCCCGGCCGCCCCGCCGCGCCACTCGGCTCAGACCTGCAGCGCTCGGCTCGCCGCGCCCAGGCCGGCCGGGAACGCCGCCGCCGCCGCCGCCACCGCAGCCGGGAAGCGCTGGCTACTCCGGAGGCACGCCGCCTCCTGAGCTGCGGCGGGGCGCTGGGAGGGGGCAGGGGGCAGGGGGCGGGGAGGAAGGAAGAGGGAGCGGGGGCCAAAAGTTCAGGCCGCCCCGGGCCTCGCCGCGCCCCCGTCTCCTCCCAGGCCCGCCCCCGCGGTCCCCCTCCCGGAACCCGGTCCCACAGGCTTCGGCGCCTGGGACACCCCCCCCCCCCCCGCCAAAGCCTCCCCTCCCTGTGCGGCCGCAGGACTGGAGCCGGGGCGAGGAGGCGGTTCGGAACCGGAGTCCGGGAAAGAGTGGCAGATGCACACCTACCTGCCCCGGGCCGCGCCTGGAAACTTCCCAGAAGTGCGCCGGGAAGCGGAGCGCAAGGCTGGGGAATCCCCACCCCCACCCCCATCCCCACCCAAAGCGCGCTCTTAAGGAGAAAGCACCGATCTGTCGGTCCGTCGGTCCTCCGCCTGCAGCGCGCCGCCCCGATTCCGACTCCTGGGGTCGTTCTCCTGGACAGCCACCCCGTGCGTGCCCCGTGGCGTGCGTGCCCCGTGGCGTGCGCCCCCCGCCGGCCTCCGGCTGTCCGCAGCGCCACCACCCCGCCGCCGAGTCCCCCGTCCCCGAGCTCCGACCGCATTTTCCCGAGCCGGGGAGGGGGGCGTGCGACCCTTCCCGCGGGGTCCCCAGCGCGCGGGGCGCCCAGAGCGCGGCCAGAACCGGCGGCGAGGGGACGCCCTCGGCTGGGGGCCGCGGTTGCCTCGGGGAGACTGGGCCGAGGGTCGCGGGGCCCAAACCTGCCTCGGCTCCGCGCGCTCGCAAGTTCATTGTCTGCCTGGGCCGTCGCCGCCGCCGCCGCTGCTGCCGCCGCGCCGGGAGCGCCGCGGGGAGTGAGGCTGCGCGCAGCCTCCGCCAGCCCGGACTCCCTACGCCCAGCCCGGGCCGCCCCCGGCGCTGCCCGGCCAGAACGCGGAGGGGCGCCGGAGCCCGGAGCCAGACACCCACCCGCCGCTCGTCGCCGCCCCCGCCGCCGCGCCTGGCAACCAACTTGTACCTGAGAAGCCCGAGTCCAGCCCGGGAGCCTCTTCGGCTCCGGGTCCGCGGGAGCGCGCCCAGCCCCGCGCCTCGAGCCCCTCATCCAGGGCGCGTCAACCTGACTCCCCGAGCGCAGGGAGGAAAAGTTTGGGAGTGACGTGCGGATGGCGAATGAAACATCCGAAAAGAACCCTCCCCCCGCCCCATGTCGCGCTGACACACATCAGCTCGAGTCTGGAATGTGAGAAAAAGGCGTGTGCGCGGAGCGGTGGGTTTGGTTCCCGCCCCCTCTCCTTCCAAGTAAACACGGCTTGTGCGATGCGGTGATTCCAAATAGAAAGCAAACCGAAACCCCTAAAGTCTGCCAATGACACCCTGCCAGGGACATTTTTAACGAACTTGGCGGTCTGGAGCCAGCCCATACGTTGATATTCAAGGCCACGGCGCTGGTGGGTTCCGCGCCCTCTGTTGTATTTTTGCATCCCGAGATGGCTCTCCCCGGCTCTTCGGCCCAGCCTGTTTGCTTCCACGGTGAGCGAAGGCTCAGCGGGACCCCGATCCCGGCGGGCCGCAGTGGCCCAGGGGGCGGCAGCTCCAGGAAACCACCTGGGCTGCCCGAGGTCAAGGAAGCAGCACCAGTGGTCCACTCCCGGGCTCTTGACTGAAGATACCGTCAGTTAAAGAAAAGACACTTTGAATTCTGGAAGACTCGACTCAAGCCCAGCCTCTCAGGAAACAGGTCCAAGGGACAGAAAAAAAAAATCCTTGTCCTCAGTCACATAGCCTTTTGCCTGCCCGTGTCCCCATGGCTACAGTCCAGCATCTTGTCCTCAAAACAACAAAGCAACCAAGAGTGGAGCTAAAATGCTCCATAAGTGTCGAGCGCTGGCCCGCCGCTGAGGGATGCGTCCTGAGGGTGCCCTTTCCCCCTTTCCTCTCTTTCTGGAAATACATGACTTTTATTGCTTGAGGCTTCACTTCACCCCCCCACCCCAGAAACTATAACCCACCCTGAGGTCATAAACTTCTGCTCAGCATCCATGGCAACTAATGCAGAGGTCACAATCAGAGGATTATAACTGCAGATGGAAACCTGGGATGAGATGGGAATTCTTCAAAACGGTATCTTGTTTTCCTGCAAATAATGCCTCTTACATAAAATTTACGAAGAAAGATTAATGCAGCAAAGAGACCAGCCTTAGAATCTCAGACTAGATTGCTTTTTCCATATAGTCTCCACTTGGTGGTTTTTGTTCATTATTATTTTTTTAAACAAAAAGCTTTTTCTGAAAATACAATGAGCTGCTTTTTGCAGGGTTCACAATTCCCAATAGATGATGATGCCATTTTTCAAGGTCTTACCCACGTTGTGGCTTTGGGGCTTATTTATTAGTTCCCAAGAAAAGCCTGCCTTTCAGTAAGGTTTATATACTCAAGTAATTGCCTCGGGGGACACAGTGAAGGGTGCTGTTAAAGAAGGTTGGTTGTGCATGCTTCTGCAAGGAAGGCCCTGGGCCAGGCAGCTGTCAGACCAGAGTGTGCAGTGGGTTTAAACAAACACAGGGAAGGTTCTATGGAAACACAGAGGAGGAAATCCCCTCCTGTAAGCATGTGTGGAACCTTATTCCACAGCCACACATACCTCGTCTTTCCTCTCCTCCCTCCAAGTAAACACACCACTCCCTTGTGGAGACAGCACAGGGCCCACCCAGATCACTTTCAGATTCAGGTGTCAGAAATCTCAGTTGACTCAGAACAAACTGTTTTTAAGTAAAATCACGGTGCCGCTTTGATATGAATTCCACCAGGGACTTTCTAAAGGTATTTATATATATGCCTGAGATTAACTGGATGGCAATTTTTCCCCTCAACATTAATTTCAAAAAAATCACCCAAGAATTGCCCTTGAGTCTTTTATTCTGGAGAGTTGAGAGAATACCCAAAGGCCAGACTTGTGAGTGAGTGGGTGGGTGAGTAGATGGATGGGTAACTGTGAGAGAGGCTGGTGCCAACATGACATTGGCACCTAATGGGTAAAAAAAATACAATCAATTTAAGAAAACAAATATCCCCTCACCATATGCACACGTAGGCCTCCATAATTCTGGAATTAACTTGTCTGGCTTCAACCCATACTGCTGACACCAACGAGCTGAGTGACCTTGGGCAAGTCACTTCTTTCTTTGCCTCAGTCTGGGGCCTATAATAGCCCCTACAAGCAGTAAATTGAATTATTGACCCGATGGGGGTATTATGCTTCAACATCTTTATCACAGCCTCATAGCACATGGAATGTGCTTCCCCATCCCTTGACTTTGGACTTGGTCATATGTCTTGCTTTAGACAAAGATTTTGAAAAATGTGACTGAGTCAGAGGCTTGACGTGTGTTGCAGGGCTGGACTTGCTCTCCTCTGCTTTGGATCCATAATGAGAAGAACACGTCCTGAGAAGCTGCTGCCTCTTCCAGCAAGACTCCAGAATAAACACACGTGGAGCACACCTGAACTCAACTTGCAGCCTGGAGCCAAGTGACCCAGCCTGGATTCAGAACTGCCTCAGCTACCTACAAACACGTGAACAAGGGGGAAATACTTGTTGCAAGCTATTGAATGTTGGAAATTTTGTTACATAGCATTATTGTGGAAGTGGCTGACTGATACATTCCCTCAGTGGGCTGGTGTGAAGACTAATGATACAGTGTTTGAAAAACATTAAGCATAATTCTTAGGACCTAGTAAGAGCTCAGAAATATTAGTTATTATTAGTAATCAATATTACTGAAAGTGGTTTTGCATATAATAGTCACATAAGAACTGTTATTGAACTGGTTAATTGAATTAATGGACAAGTATTACTTGAGTAAAGATTCTATGAGAATGCAAGCACATCAGAAAATTGGAAACATTCCCAGGGACCTGCCATGATCCCCGAATTACATTCATTCATTCATTCATTTGTTCAGCAGACACTCCCTGAACCTCTGCTCTGCCACACACTGGAGTGAATGTTGGAGCCACTAAGAAGATTAAGTCTCCAAACCCTCCTAAGGATGGAGACCTACAGATCCCCACCATGTGACAAACACTGCTAAGTACTTCCCCGTGCTACATCATTTGACCTTCAAAACAGCCTTGTGAGCCAATATTATTTAATCCCCATTTTTCAGGTGAGGAGACTGAGGCTCAGGGAAAAAAACAACATAGGAAAAGACCAAAGCCCACTCCTATACCTTTAGTGTGCACTCGTGCCAGTGAATTCAAGTTCATGGTGGGCACACCCATCAGGTAAGCGCAGTGAGAATAAAGAAGTAAACACAGCTGTGTCAATCTCCAGGCGTCTTTTGTACAATTTGCTTAAGAAATACTGAAGCTTGGGGGACCCAAGTTCTGCTTCTGCCTTCAGCTGTCTGTAAGCCCTTGAGCCCCTCTCTGACCCTCAGTTTCCCCACCTGGAGGGGAGAAGGACCTTGAAAGCTGCGGCTGTGGCATCTTCTAAAGCTGTTGATTCAAGAGGCATTGCTGTTGGAAGTTCATTTTAAAGGGATTAAGGGATGGGAATCCCAGTGCAAGGAACTGGCCCAGTAATTTGAAAGTGGGGACAGCAGACCACTTAAGGGCAAAGGAGATAAGGTCGGGCCGTGAGCACTGCTCATTACAAGCCCCAACTCAACAGCCACAGCCTTGCCTTTGGTCATTCCACCATGTGAGCATTGGGACCAGAGCATTTGGAGTCTTCCAAGAAACTTCTGTCAGAATGGAATGCCCCTCTTAGATGTCAGAGGACTTAGTTTTCAGCTAACGCCTTAATTTTCAGTTAACACTTTAGCAGAGACTGGGATGAAGTTCAATTCACGTTCAGCTTATTCCCCAACTAGAGGTTGTTTCCAAGGGGACGGAATTGGGGGGTGGGGACTGCCAGAGCCAGAGCTTCTGTGCTGGGAAGGGTGGCACCTGAGGGCCATGGGGCCCCTGGGGATCAGTGCACAGGCTCTCCAATTTGTTTCATTGGACCTGGCTTCAGATCTCTGCCACCAGCAACGACCTGCTTCCAGCCCTGTGACTTTGACGAATGTAGACTGCTCAGTAACCTGAAGTGCATTTCAATTTCATAAATTTAAAAATACTGTGGTTAGACAGATCCCTTCTGCAGTAATGCATCCATTAAGTGCACTTGAAGCCAATTTTGGTATGCTAATCCATCACAAATCAACGTGAAATTTAGGTTCTTGTGAAAATTTCCTACGCTCGATCCAAAACCTCAACCAGATTTAGGATAATAACAAATTCCTTAAAGCTGCAGACTTCAACTCTGTATCGAAACTTCAGTGAAGAAAGCAATGGGGCCAGTTCTAAACAAACGTCGGAATGGGTGTGTTTACACGAGCGCTGCCTATTCTAACGGGGTCCCCCCACCCCGGGGGTCAGTTCACTTACTCTAAAGATGCTGCCACAACTGGAAGGTTTTAGAACTCTATTTTGAGTTCCCTCCAGGGAAATCTGTAAGCCCTCTGAGGGCAAGAATAGGGTCGGGTAAGTCTCTGTATTCCCAGCCCCTAACTCACAGCCTGGCACAACGGACACATCCAGTGAATGACCCAGTTGGAATTTCCTGGCTTGATTAGTGACTTGTCCACCAAATTATTTTCTAAAATCAAATGCCTTCCCCACCAGTGAAGACTGGGGATCCGAAAAGCACAGGCAGAAACCTCCGAAGGAAAATCAGATGAAGATGCTAAGTGGTTTTAGTGGTGACAGCAGCATCACCTCTTTATCCTCCACGAGTGAGCGGATGGCCAGTAATTGGTGATAAAAAGAACTTACAGGTGATGAAAGAGACATAATGTCATTGTTATCACCACTTAAGTCTGTTGCTACCAACTGTTGGTGGGCATCGCCTATTAACTGGATGTTTTTAGCTGCATAATAGACATTTCGCCAATAAGATAAAGTTTACAGCTCGTAGCATTTTCACTTACTCGCTTCTGTCATATAATCTCCAACCCACCCAACAGCAAAAATGAGCTGTTGACTTAGTAAATTTAGAGCAGCATTGCCTGCCCTAGCTGTGAAATACCTGAGCCTTCTAAACACGTTTCATTTTCCTGGCTGAGCATTTAATGCAGTCACATGTTACAAAGCCCTGCTTGGGAGGATGAGGGGAATGACACACCCACACGCAGAGGCTCCAAGCAGCTGTTGGTGATTTGCACCCCTTTCCTGCCCAGCTTTGCTGCTGGGTTCAACCCAGACCTGCTTCACCCCTCACAACCCCTGGCTCTCTGCATGTCCCCACCACACACCTGCCCAGGTGCCTGAGGCAGAGGCCCCAGGGTCATCCTTAGCTCTTGGCTCTTTTACCCCCAGCTCCCATTAGCCACCGTCATCTTCTCAACCCTGCCGATCTTAGAAGGCTGGGATGTTTTTTAAATGCAGATTCCTGGACCTCAGTACCAGAGATTCCATTTCAGTGGGTCTGGGGTGAGGCCCCAGGATCTGAAACTCTGGGGGTGGTATCTGGGGATCTGTATGTCTAACAACCCTCCCCCACTCCGTACCCACTGAAGTCTGAGAACCACTAGTTTGGACACATCTCACCTCTCCCTTGGGTCTGTTGCAGTAGCCTTTAGCTACACTCTCTGCTTCCTTTCCTTGACCTCCACTAACTGGTTCTTTCTACACGCATAGCCAGCATCTTTCCAACACACAAATCTGAGCATGTCAGCCCCCATAATAAAACACCTGTAATACCTCCACTGCACCCAAAGGTGAGTCCAGTCCACATTGCCAGGCAGGGTCCAAGGCCCTGCAGCTGTGCCTCTGTCTCCCTTCCCAGTTCTCACACACCCATCAGCACCTTTCCCACTGCTTCCCAAAGTGGCTCAGGGACAACAGATATGTTCATTCTGAGATGAGTGCTGGGACAATGGCATCATGAAACATTCCCAGAGGCTATCTGCTCTTGGATGGAGGGTTAACTAGAGAAAAGTTGCTTCCTTAGAAGTTTCTTTGATGACATTAAAACCCAGTGTGAGTGTGGCCCCTTCTCCTCCCCAGGCCTTACATCCCTGCCCATGACATGGGGGTGGAACTGGATTGTCTCTTGGGACCAAGCCCTCTCCAAAGTATCATTAGAATCTTGATTACCCATCATGAGAAGTGACAGAAAGTGCTCTCTTCAGTCTCTGCATCAGTCTTCTATAGCTGCGTAACAAATTACCCCAAACCCAGTGTCTTAAAACAACACCTACTGACTACATCGCTGTTCTGTGGGTCAGATGTCTGGTGGGTTCTCTGCTTCAGGTCTCACCAGAATAAAATCAAGGGGACAGCAAGCCTGGGTTCTTATCTGCAGGTCCTGCAGAGAAAGTGCTTCCAAACCCATTCAGGTTGTTAGCAGGATTCATTTCTTTGTGGTTACCGAGACCCTCACTTCCTTGCTCGGTGTTGGCTTGGGTTTGGTCTCTACTCTCAGAGGCCACCCTCATTTCTCCTCACGTGGCCTCCTCCACCTGTGAAACGGCAAGAGCATTTCAAGTCCTTCTTGCTCTTCGGACCCCTTTGCCTTCTATTCTGCCTCTTCAGGGCTTCTGTGTTTACACTGAGCCCACCAAGGAGAATCCAAGATATTCGCAATGCAGGATAATCTCCTTATCTTAAGGTCGACTGATTAGTAACCTTAACTACATCGGCAAGGTCCCTTTTGCCATGGAACCTACACATTCATAGGCATAGCACTGGGAGCAAAGGTGATGGGGGTCATTTAAAATTCAGCCTACCACACATCAGTGTCAGGAAATCCAAAAGGCTAGCGGCTCTTGCCGCGTCACTTCTTCAGGGAACATTTCCCGAGTGGGTCCAGGGACACCACTCATGAGCTCCCAGAACAGCAGCCCTGCCCTCTAGAGGCTCACAGTCTAAAAGGACACAGACAGGGAGAACCAAGTGTCACGCCTGTGCCAGTGCTGGGGCAGGGGCCCGGGGTGGGGGTGGGGGGCAGCTTTCTCATGCACTCAATAAGAAGCTGGCCTGCATAAGCGTCCCCAACCCCCAGTCATCCAGGGTGCTCTCAGATTTTGCTTTATCTGGAACAGTGATTCACTTACCACGTTCTTTCAATATGCTCACATAGAAGCAATTTACATACTGAAATATATACAGATGAAGCTGTAAGGTGGCTGGGAGTTGCTTCAGTAACGGGATGTGGGAAGAGTGTGGGGCACAGAGAAATGGCACTGGCCATGGGCTGATGACGGTTGGAGCTGGAAGGTGGGGTGTTGGGCACCCATCTCTATTTCTGGTCTGTTTTCAGAAAGCCCCACAGTAAAAAGAGTTTAAAAAATATACTTATAAAAGACGAGTTATTTCCTTATGAATGGAAAAACCACTATCATTCACCATAAAAATTTGTCAAAAATTAAATATAATTAAAAAAAAAAAAAAAGACACAAAGTGGTTAAATTCCAGCCAGGTACTGAGAGGTGTTTTCTCCCTGTTAATACTCCCCGTTAGGAAAATTAGCAAGTGTCAGAGTTTAAGGACTAGGGCCCAGTGAGCTTTCTCACTGGGAGAGTTTTTAAGAGGACTTAACAATTTTCTTTAAATCCTTCTGATATAACTTTCCCAGTAAGCATCTCCATTATATTTAATGCCTGATCCATGTATCCCCAAAAGTCCCCTGTGGTCTGGACAAGCTCTTGAGGCCCCTCTGGACCCTGCGGCGTCCCAGACTGTGACTGTGTGTGTGCAGAGAGGGGGTGTGGACGGGGAGGGGTCAGAGGGTGGAGAGGAACAGCCCAGGCCACCAGGGAGAGTCCCCTTAGGTGAAGAAACCTTGGGCTCCGAGTTTGCCCTCCTCTGACCTTGGCACCTGAACCTCTTCTCCAAATCTCACTCCCCTCCCCACTCAAGACTCAAGACCCAAAGCATTCCCCATACCCTGACCCCGACTGCAAGTTGGCCCTGGGAAAGAGCCTGGGGGTCTCCACACCTTAAATGAATGTCTAATGAAGGCCATTCTCCCATCCCCAGGTCTCAGAGGAGACTGCAGGTAGCTTTTTTTAATCTCCTAAGTCTCAGGCATCCTGAACATTTGAGGAGGTTGAGATGGGAGGTACTCAGCCAAGGCATGACTTGAAGGCCTGACCCATGAGCTGCATCAGTGGAACTAAGAAAAGGCTGGCATCACGGCAAGTGCATCCATCCAGAATTGAGCTGTGGGCCCTTCTGGTCAACCGTGAGGTAGGCCTGATGACTTCCTGTCACTTTGCAGTGACCTGGTCTCCAACCCACCCCAGTTTTCCAAGGACACGGGAAGAGAGAGGAGATGTGCCAACTGCCTGGCTATACCGTGGCCACAGGGGAGGGAAGGGGAGAGAGTAGGACCAGTCCCTCCCCAGGAATACAGGTGCTCTCCCGGCCTCACGGCTGCACAGAGACAGGGGGAGAGGAGGTTTCTTGTACCCCTGCCTGTTGCCAGGCACTCTGCTGGGGACCGTGCCCATTCCTTCCAGCCGAGACACTGTTGAGGAGACGAGAGGTGGGCAGTGAGGAAGGGTGGGGTCTGGGGTACTGTGGAGCACACACACCCATCCAAGGAGACAGCTGGGTCTCAGCTCCTGCTAGATAGGGCATGGGAGCCAGAAATCTGAGTTTTATTGTGAAATAGCACAATTTTAAAAGTAATCTTGGATTGGCAACTAAATCAGAGAAAAAAAATTATATGGCACAGTGGGAACCAACCCATTCAGATTGCAGGAGAGATGTCCACAGGCTACCACTTCCGTAGCTCTGTACCAATGGCTCCTGACACTTCAGCAAGCTGTTTCTGTGAAGGTCTGGGAGGGGCTAAGAGGTTATCATCCCATTTTACAGGTCAGAAAACTGAGGCTCAGATAGTTGCCCAAAGGCACACAGCTTTGCAAATAGCAGAGCAGGAGATGGGGTGGGGCCCATTACCCCTTGAATCAGTGCTCTGTTCGGGGTACCCCCCTAACCCAGAAATGGACCAGATGTCACCTGAGAGTCCCATCCAGAAGGTTAGCTCTGAAAACGCTGGAGCACTCAGTCAGGGGTCTCCTCCAGGAACCTCAGGGGCCACCAGTCACCTCACTCCCGATTTGCATACTGACACACCAGTGGCCAATGACTGTAAGCATTCTCAGATGACAGTGTTAGGTTACAATCCTCAGAGCAGTTTGTCATTTCTCATGTGGTCCCTCTTTTTGCCTGGCCAAGCCAGCCTGTATCATGGCAGTTGTGATGTATCTGGCCTCTGGTTGGCCCGCAGGAGGGAGAATTCTGGGAGGAAGGAGTCAAGAAGTGAGAAGGGTCTGGACCCAGAGACCCGTGTGCGCTGCAGCGTATGCAGGCCTGCTGTCCCTCTTTCCTGAGCCGTGAGGACCCACTGTCTTTGCGCCCAGGTGAGGGAGGAACTCTTTTTCCACAGGTGCCCACTGGGAGCTGCGTCAGAGATAAGCCGCCTTCTCCATCCACTGATCTCCCCGCGAGGCTGGGTCTCTGTGAGTCCTGGGTGTCCTGTCATGGGGCTCCCCCGAAACCAGCCTCATACTGGGCTTCCCTCCTGCTTCACAGGGGCCCAGGACCCCCGAAGTCCACCCCTTCGATGCTCACCTCAAAAGGAGCCGAGGGGTGCGCCTCCCCCTTCAGGAACTGGGATGCAGACATTTGTACAATGTATCTTGTCAACCAAACTAAGTCATCCCTCCTCAGGCCGTGATCAGAGCCTACAGCTGCTGGTCTGTCGGGGTCGGTGTAAAAACAATTATTTCTTCTTTCAATTCAGCCGGAGAGCTAAGCTGATATTTCAGGAGTCAAGGAGTCAAATATTCATAGAAACGACTGCATGATCCTTATTTGGAATATTAATTACGTGAAGGGAACAACAGAACCAGTTTTTGTCTTTTTTTTTTTTTTCTGTTAAGCCCTAGTGAAGGAGCTGTCCCCAGACTCTGCTGGGGACACAAATAAACAAGGTCCCACAAGCAGCTGCCTGACCTCAGTCGGAACTTGCCCTTGGTAGAGGCCACGGTAACAATAGCACCAAAAAAAAATCATACCTGGAGTACCTCTAGGGCTTTACAATTTACAGACACTTTTGCATTCGTCCAGTCCTTTGGGCCCCTGTACCTAACTCTTAAAGATCCATGTGCGACATATTAATGCACCATTTTATAAAGAAGCAGTAGTCTCAGAAAGAGAAAGGGTCTTGCCCAAGGACTCAGCTGAGAAGTCCTAACTGTAAAGGAAGGATTCAATCCAAGGCCAATGCTTTCCCTACTAAACCCTCTTCACTCAGCAGACAAATCTCAGCCTCATCGCGGCCCTGAGGAAAGTACATTATTCCACCCATTTTGTACATAAGGAAACTGTACCTGAGAGAACTTCACCTTGGGCCCTTTCCTAACCCCCGTAACATTCACCCACCCATCCTTGCACCCTAAGGAGGCTCCTGGCACCCTAGGACCCTGACCCATTTTTCCCGGGATAAGGGACCCACAAAGGTGAAGGCATTCAAGGGTGTTTTTTAATTCTGTTGCTTTCCAGCTCAGTATTTAAAAAATATCAACACACCAGAACCACAGAACACAAGGTTTTCTGCACCTTGGTTAATTTCCTGCTGACTCAACCAGGCTGGGAAAGAGGCAATCGTAGTAACTTCTCTGGCCATGTGTGAAAAATACTTATTGTTGAATAGTCCTCTGTTTAATAAAAGGCGGTCAGGCCTCTCTACAGGACAGAGAAGCTCCCACAAGTGTGGCTGTCCTTCCCAAGCCTGTCACTTTCATGCGGGAGGATTCAGGTGGAGCTGCTTTCTCTCTTGTTCTAGCAGGGTTTTCATCTTCTCTCTGCAGAGGCCGGGTGCAGCCACAATTTACAGAAGCCAGAGCAGAAGTTCTGGTTCCTATTTTCACTCCAATATGCTTTTCCTCGGAGAACCTGGCAAATAAATGACCTGACCCCTCTGCACCTCCGTTTACCCATCTGCGAAATGGCTAGAATAAAATGCAGGTATTGATTGATTTGTAAAGAGCCTACCTCTGATTCATCTTCAAATAACCTCCATGTTCAGGGCCAGGGGGGCTCCTCCCTGGAGGCTGAACATGGCTCTATGTTGACTTGAAAAGAGCCTTTGAAATGCCAGAGAAAACAGCAAAGGACATCAGGGCACACGAAAGCTACCTCTCCTATTCAATAATGCTTGAGACTTTTGATGATGCTTATGTGAGTAGCTCCTGTCTGCGGAGGACCGGCTGAGAGAGCCAGTTTCAGAAGGGAGCCCTTTACAGTATATTGGATTCCAAATCCCAAAGACCAAAGACGGGGGGTTAATCATGTTTCAATTACCTCAACAGTTGCAAAGACTGATACCGATGTGATGTGTCCCGGCCATCCTCTGTGTTAAAGGTGTACTTCCATATGCCATAATTACCATCTCGATTTTTGTCCCCCAACCCCTCCTGGCCCGCCCCGGGATCGGATGTGTTCAGCCTGGGAATTGATCACCAGCTTCAGAACTTCAGCAGCTGAGGTGACGCGTGGTGCTTTTTAATCTCTCCCCCCACCACCACCACTTTGTTCTTCCAGGACTGGCTGGTTTCCCTGTCTCCTCCAAGCACGCCCAGCAGGGGTCTGTGGATGGAGGGCGGGTGACAGGCGGTGCTTGGTGTGGGACCCGGGAGATGGGCAGCACGGCTGTGCTCTGTGCATTGATTGCTCTTTAGCCCAGGCCTCTCTCCCAAGCTCTGTATGTCCCGTGGCTGGGGCAGAGGTACCAGACTTCATCTTCTGGTGCCCAGCAGCCCCAGCCTCCCTGGGAGCCTCAGGGAATGGCAGTCCCCCAGGCGAGGAGGCTGGGAATTGCCATTCATCCCTTCTTCCCCGCTTCCCACGGGTCTCTTGATTCTGCTTGTTGATGGCTCAAGGCGCTGTCTCCTCCTCCCGCCTCACTGCCATGGGCCCGCCTCAGGCCTCCACTCCCCTTGCCTAGATCCCTGCCTCCCAGTGGGTCTCCTTGCCTCCACCCCGCCCAGAGCCCCCACCTTCCTTGCCCTCCTGACCGCAGGAGCCCTGATCTACTCTCAGTCTCGAGCACTGTTCTTCTTGTCCCTGGTCCTCCCTCCACCTGAGGCGCTCTCCCCGCCCACACCCTCTGCACGGCTTCCCCCATTTCCCAGCCCTCCCTGCAGTTCGATGGGATCACGTGAGCTCTGGCCAGGGGACTGCCAGTAGGACGACGTGTGTCATTTCCAGCTGAAGCACAGAAGAGCAGGTGGGAACTCTCCCCGTGCTGTCTGGGGAGGGGGTGGACCCCACAGGCCAAAGCAGCCTCCATCACTGAGTCACCGTAAGGTGGACACCTGATGTCCAGTCTCTCAACATACATGGCCTGTGTGTGAACAAGAAACAAGTCGTATGTGTCAGCCCCCTGAGACGTAAGTGTTGCAGTGACTGTAACAGGGGCCTCACCCACCCAGATTCATGGCCTGGGGAACTCCCTTCCCCCTTCCACACACTCAAGAGCCACCCCCTCTAGAAGCCAGTGAAACTCAGGCCCCCAACCTATGCTTCTACAGTGTCCTGTGATTTACCCAAAGGGAGGAACTTTGTCATCACCATCAGTGTGGTCCCTGTCACCATCACCATCATCATCACCAGCATCATCATTGTTCATCATTTCTTGATGACTGTCTACATGCTGTACGCACACACCACATCTCATCCGATCCTCATGATCAAGTATATACTATGTCTTCTTCCCATTTTGCAGATCAGGAAACTGAGGCTCAGAGAGGTTACGTGGCTTGTTTACTTGCCCAGGTGCCAAGGGACAGTCTGTCCAAGCCCACAGCTGGACGCCTTCCTTATCCGCTTCTCTATGCCCGGCACTCAGCACAGATTCCGGCACACAGTGGGTGCTCGCTGAAGTTTGTCGAATGAATTCATGAATGATGCTTGCTCTCTGGCCTTCCTTTTATGTAGTAGACCTCAGGGGAGAGGTGGGGCTGCCCCCTGGTGCTGGGACAAGTGGCAAGTTATGCCCAGAAAGATCCCCACCATGCCCTCTCCCTCCAGGGCAGCTCACACCAAACATTTTCTCTCAGCTCAGTTTGCAGAAGACTTTCATGTGTGATGGAGTCTGGTTTTTTGTTTTGTTCTGTTTTGGTTTTGAAAGGAAACTGTGAAAGGATGGGAGGGACACAGTCCTCATCACTTGCTTCTACTCTGACACTGGGGTTCAGAGGCCTTGGCCACTCCAGTCCTAGAATAACCCCCTGGCCACCACCCCCAAATTTGCACAGCCGTCCCCGTGTGTAAAGCACTTTTCAAGCATCTTACGTCATTTGATTCTGAGATACAGACTTATTATCCCCATTCCCTAGATGAGAACACTGAGACCCAGAGATGTGGGGCAATTACCCCTACCCAGCCAGCTCCTGAGAAGCCCACCTGCAGTTTGAGCTCAGGTCCCTCTGGAATCAGAGGCCACATGATCTCCCAGCCCCACGTTGCCTCTGCTCTGGGGGGCAGAGGAGGATTGCTGGGCTGGGCCCTGAGGCCAGTCGTCAGGACCACTGGGAGGAGGGGAGAGAGAGGAGCTTGCAGGCAGCCATGGTAGCCTGTCTCTGGTGTCACACTTAGCACAAGGGAGCCATTATGCTGATTGTCTTCCTCCCCAGGCAAAAAGAAAATCGAACCCAAGGTAACAAGTGAGAAGACTGTTTGAAAGACCCCAGGGAGGCCAGTTCCTGGAGGGGGCTTGGAGGCTGGGAGAAGAGCTGCCAGGTGAACAGACAGTTTGGATTTTGTGCTTTAATGGCTGGCTGTGTGATGCCAGGCTCCGGGAGAAGAGAGAGGCTCAGTGCTGGCCAGCGGGCAGGGACATCTTACAACGACTGTGCCCAGCTGCCCAGTCGCTTGGCCTCCAGGAATCAGCTGAAAGTCAGTGTTTGTCTCTTTCCACCAGCCTGGCCTGATTTGAGACCCACTGAGACAGCCAAGTGGATTTTAATTCACTCCCCATGATTGGCTCGTGGTCTGTCCGGGGCATGAGAAAATCCACAACCAAAGGCCATCTAAAGAGACAGAAGAAGAAAGGCCCCTCTTCTTCCTTGGGACAATGGGATGCCCAGAGCAGCTGTGACTGTCTCGCTTCCAGCCTGAGGACAAATCCATCATGCAGGATTGGGTGGAACTGATGGGATCGGGGGAAATGAGGTCAGAGCCCTGACATCCCATCTAGTGCCTGCCCTGCTCTGGACTTCCGGGTTATGAGATGACAGATGTCCTTACAGTTGAAACCAGTTAGAATTGGGGCCTCTTATTCCTTAGAGCAAAATCATCCTAAATGATACACCAGGAGTCTGGGTCTTATCCTGGAGGCAATGGAGAACAGGTAGAAAATCTGGTGGTGGATGGATGGGTGGGGGACTGATGTGTTAACACAGGGGTCCCCAACCCCTGGGCCACGGACGGGTACCGGTCCGCGGCCTGTTAGAAACCGGGCCACACGGCAGGAGGTGAGTGGCGGGTGAGCAAGCGAACCTTCGTCTGTATTTACAGCCGCTCCCCATCGCCGGCATTACCGCCTGAACCATCCGCTTGCCCCACCCCGTCCGTGGAAAAACTGTCTTCCACGAAACCCGTCCCTGGTGCCAAAAAGTTCAGGGACTGCTGTGTTAATAGATGGACAGATAGCCACTGCCTGGTCAAAAAGCAAGAGGCTGCCCTAAAGGATACAGGGTCTTGCAAAGGGGGCTTCGGGAGTTAGGAGCAGGAAGGACTGGCATCTGGTAGGAGCTAGAAGCCACCAGTCCACGCCACACCCCACCTGGGAAAGAACCTTCACCAGGCATGGGAAGTTCACCCATCCTGCCCCTGGGAATGTGCCACAGCCTAAAAGGTCATCAGACATCCAACGTGATAGGGCACCCACCAGAGGCACAATGCCCATCACCTCTCCGCCCACAGAGATGGCGCTGTGCCTGCCATGTCAACACGCGGTCACAGGAGAGCATCTTTAATTGAAAACACGACCACGTAATCACAGCCATCACCTCCTAATTCCCTTTCCCATTAAACAATGGGAGAACCTCAGATCAGAAGCCCCAGAAGTGCCAGTGTGGGGTCTTCAGAGATGAGAATGGATCAAATTAGGATATTTGATCTTGTGTGTGCTACTCTGATGAGTCACTCAGCCTGAGACTGTCGCCTGCTGTATCCTAAATGTTCATTAAATGTTTGGTGAATTGACCACAGGATGCTCAGGGCATTCACCAGATGTTTGTGTGGAGTTAACCCCAAATCTCTTGGAAGTCTTTGCTGGGGAGTCACGTGGAATCACACACCCCTGGGTTTACATCATGGCTCTGCCATTTCCTGACTGAGTGACCACGAGGCCATCACTTTACTTCTCTGCACCTCGGTTTCCCCAAACACTTTTTGGCAAGGGTTAGATCCTCTTCAGGTAGAGGGGAGGGCCATGGCTTCTTGGAGGAACTGAAGGCGGAGGATTAAAGTGGGGTGGAGGGAGGGAGGACGTGAGGGGAAGAACAAAGCTGGAGGAGGGGACTCGCTGGCTTATAATTAGAAATGAACATTTTTCTATTCTCAGCCTCCTAAAATTTTATTCTCTTCCATAGATTCACTATTACACCTTTGAGTTCAGCTTAAATAGATCGTTTTGAAAATGTGTTCCATGTTGGCCCAGCTGAGCTGCAGCCCTCCTGAATCCACATCATCACAACCTGGAAAAGGTAGTGCTCCAATGGACCCCCAAGGCTTCAGCACACTTGTGCTCAGCTGGCCATAGAGAGAGCCTGCCCATTTACCTCTGACTTCAAACCTTTAAGGCTCATAGGTCCCTATCTCCGGTCTGAAAAGGGTTCATGGGTTTATTTTTCTATCAGCTTTCAAATCTGCCACAGCATCTCCAGGACCGCAGCCTATGCAGCCATCATTATAGATTACAGATGAACCCAGGGTGTGGGACTTTCACACACTTGTGGATGGGAAAGCCTGGGGGTGCAGAAATTACAATGGTTCCAGTGGAAACAGAATCTTCCTATTCAAGAAGTCCACGCAAAAGATGGCTTTGTTCTAGAACATTGTCTACATTTCTCCCTCTGACCTGATTGCCCTATAGTTTCCCTTACCCTGTTGTATGTAAATGGTGGTCTGAGATCACTGTCCCTACTCACGTATGAAAAATCTTCCCATTCCATTGATTGCCATCATTGGTGACCCCCCCTTCCACCATAATTCCTGCAGACTTAAGGACAGAACATGATGTGAACACAGAAAAATGAGGGGGAGAGGGATAGAGAGAGCAGAATCCAACAATAAACCTTTGCTCCACCCCTCCCCCCACCACACACAGCCTCCACCCTGGGGAGGGCCTGGCCAGGGCTGGACAAGATGTCGGGGACCTCACCAAGCAGGCAGGACACCAACCCTTGTGACAGCAGGGAAACTGAGAGAGAGAGGCCAGCCCTGGGACTGGGCCTGCACCTCAGAGGGGAGGGAAGATGCCACCAACCCCTCCGGAGGTGCTCCTGGGAGGATGCCAGGTCCGTGGGCTCTGGGGGGCTTCTAGGACGTACCATCTAGTGGATGGTTAAGAGTCTCATATCCCATCTCAGGCCCTGGGAAGTCTGGTCGGAAGGCTCAGGACAAAGCAGTGACTCGTGTTCCTGATAACATGAACGTCTCTCACGGTGTCACTGGGTAGGGTTTTCTAGGACTAACTACCTGCCCCCTGGAAGGTGACATGGAGATGGACGGTCAGAAAAAGCCATATAGATGTCAGTGTCTTTTTTTTTTTTTTTTTGTGGTACGCGGGCCTCTCACTGCTGTGGCCTCTCCCGTTGCGGAGCACAGGCTCCGGACGCGCAGGCTCAGCGGCCATGGCTCACGGGCCCAGCCGCTCCGCGGCATGTGGGATCTTCCCAGACCAGGACACGAACCCGTGTCCTCTGCATCGGCAGGCGGGCTCTCAACCACTGCGCCACCAGGGAAGCCCAATGTCAGTGTCTTTTTAAAGGCTGTATGTAAAGAATGCAGGCAGAGGCTTCTGATGAAGATGGAAGTAGAATGTTCCCCTCTGGTTTTGAAAGTACCAGAAATGAATAGCCTCCTGAAGCTCCAAGAATGCTCTGCTGGGTCATGTTGATCATGTTTGGGGCCAGAAATTGTTTTGCAGTTGTTCCTGATTGAAAGGTTTTCTATTAATTCCTACTGGCAGGCAGAATAAGAAATATCGAGTACCTAACTTCCTTTGAAATAACTACACCCCCAAATGTAATATCTTAACCAACGCATCATGCAATCGATGTTTTGCTGAACTAGAGAGGTTTGGGAGGCAATGGAAGGTCAGCCCTGGATGGGGGGAGGGGAGCGCTAAGGCACTGGGTGATGGGGTTAATGCAGGTCACCTGCAGCTTGAGTCCTGGCTTCCATCTGCAAAGCTGATGGCTCCCACCAGGACATTAGAGACACAGAAGCAGGGGCCCTTTGCTGGCGGCAGCTGTGGGGTAAAGGAGAAAGCATTAAACTAGGAGTCACAGACATGAGCTGGACCAGCCACCATCCTGACCCAGCAACCTGGGGGAAGCTAGTCGACCCCTACGTTTCTGTCTCCTCTTCTGCAAAATGAGATCGACCGAGACCAACCTCAGGGTGGGTTGTGAAAATCCCTTGCGATAACTCACCAACGTAGGTGGAAACGTTTTGTCATCTACAATTCACCCATCCATTTATTTTAAAAATATTTATCTAGCCCCTGCTCTAGACCAGCACTGTTCTAGGTAGTAAGGTGACAGCCATGAATAAAGTAGACCAAATCCCTGCCTTCAGGAAGATTAGCTCTAGGGAGGTGGCTAAGATTCGGTAGCACGCTAGTGACACGTGTAAGGAGAAAAAACCAATCAGGGAAGGAAGAAGTAACGGGTTGGGCAGAGAGAAATTGGCAACAGCGAGTATAGACGATATTCTCCAGGAGCATAACTGTGAAAGGAAGGAGCAGAATGGAGTGGGAGTTGGAGGGGAAGTGGGGTACAAGAGGAGTTTTGGTTTACAGGGAGAAGCACAGCATGGCACGATGTTGATGAGGGTGAACCCGTGGAGAAAGGAAGCCTTGACGTGGGAGGAGGGGAAATTGCTAGAGCAGTGTCTTTAGAGCAAGAGAGATAAGATGGGTGCCTGATGGCCGGACACAGACATGGTCCATCCACATTGCAAGGAGAGAAGACAAAGATTGTGAAGGCAAAGAAGCAGATGGGTGTGGAGCTTGTGGACAGTCTCCTAGGTTGCTCTAGGTTTTTCTTTGAAGCAAGTGCACGGCCATCAGCAGAGAGAGGCGACGGGGCTGCAATCTGCCCCTCGGTCCATGCGCTGAGCACTTCCAGGGTTTCCTAAGGATGGAGAGGGCTTGCTTCTCAGACAGCGATCCTGACTCCCTTCCCAGCACACCTAGGGATGTAAAAGATGCCACGTGTTTTGCAACTTCTCAACCGAGTCGCAGGGGTGAGGACACCTTCCTGCCAACGCTATTTCCTCCATCCCAGGTCGCAGACTGGAGCACAGCACAGCATAGCTGCACCCTTCTGTCTCCTTCTGGCAGGAACCCTGCTCGCACTGCTAATTCGATCACCTTTAGCACATCGCTTTCAGAGCATTGGTGTGGAATATTTTAAGTGACGGTTCTAATTGCCTCTAGCTCAGCACCCTGAATACTAAAAAAAATAAAAAGCCCTAATGGTCATAGGTTCCACAGAGAATTTGAAAAAAGAATAGAAAATGAGATAACACTTTTTAATAACCACTCCATGTTATCCTAAAGACACCTTCCATTTGAAATTTCCCTTCAGCCTGAAGACTAGGAGGTAGAGGCTCCGGAAGCGGGTTGGGCCAGGCCTGGAGGGAGGCCTTTGGCTTCTGAGATTCCAGCTCAGGCTTGTCTTCAGATAACAGACTTGGCTCCCATCCACGCTTGATAAAATCAACACCCTTTTGTAAAGATGCTTCGGGGCTGAGAGCTGGAGGACCGCAGAGGAAGATCCATTTTCCACTATGCTCAGCACTGACAGCTTCACAAACAGCCCCCGAAATGGACACCAGCCCAGGGCACCAGCTGGAGAGGCCCAGGCTCGGGCAGGAGGCCCTGCCCTCCCCTGTCTCAGACCCCAGGCCCAGCTGAGAAAGAGGCTGCAGGGGACACACCTCTTCCCATAACTAGCACCGCTGGTGAGGCGAGGGTCCTTCAGCAGCGGGCCTGTGCCAGCATCTGTGAGCATGGCCCAGGGCAAGGGCATGGAAGTCCTTTGGAACACACCTGGTAGGACAGGATGCGGCCAGGTGCTGACCAAGGTCTGGGCGAACACGGCCGCCCAAACGCAGCCAGCCTCGATACCAGCAAGTGTCCCCCGATGTCTCCCTACCCTTCGTCCCTATTTTGGCCCTTTGGCAGCTTTAGGCACCAGTGGTCACCCTCCTCCTGGAAGTCTCCTCTCTCCCTCTCTGCCTGGTTCTGCTCCAACAGCTCGGGCCCTTCCCTGTCTTACGGCTCCTCCCCAACCTGCTTTTTTTTTTTTTTTTTTTTTGCGGTATGTGGGCCTCTCACTCTTGTGGCCTCTCCCGTTGCGGAGCACAGGCTCCGGACGCGCAGGCTCACTGGCCATGGCTCACGGGCTCAGCTGCTCCGCAGCATGTGGGATCTTCCCGGACTGGGGCACGAACCCGTGTCCCCTGCATTGGCAGGCGGACTCTCAACCACTGCGCCACCAGGGAAGCCCCCCAACCTGCTTTTTAAAAGATTTCTCCTGCAGCCCCTTCTCTGCTCTCCATGCGATTCCAGCCACCCTCCTGGTCCTCGTTTATTCAGTCAACAAATATCTGGGCACCCAGTGTGTGCCAGGCTGACAGAGGCGACCAGACACCCGCATGACATTTTCATGGGGGAGGCCGATAGTGAGAAAGAACACATGTGGATCAGGAAAGCTCCAGTCTCCAAAGTCTAAACTCTTTCCCCAGTTCTCCTCAAGTGGAGAATCGGGGACAGAATGTCAGGATCCCAGGGCCCCAGCCTCGCTCAGCTCTGAGACCCTGAGCGAGACACGTAGCCTCTGTGGGCCTCAGTTTCCCCATCTGTAGGATGGCAAAGTTGGACTATGATCTAGCCTCTAGATCAGCCCTGTCCAGCAGAATTTTCTGTGATGACAGGTACATCCTATCCAGCTCTGCCGTCCTATCCAGCTGTCACTAGTCACGTGGGAGTATGGAACACTGAGGAACTGAAATTTTAATTTTAGTTAACTTTTATCCATTTGAATCAGCACGTGTGGCTAGCGGCTGCTGTAAGGAACAGCACAGCCCTCGCTGCCTTGACCTTCATCAATAATTTTATGAAAGCTTTAGCCAATATCTCAATAAAGTTACCTACAAATTCTCTGAGTTGATGGGCAAAATCAAGAAACAGGACCACCAGAGGTGAAAATAATTCTGACTTTCAAATACCTTGTTTCTCCTTCCCAAGGCAAAGCCCCCGCCCCCAGGTGAGACCCGGAGGAGAACCCTCACCCTCATCTAGGCCCATGCTTCTCCACGCCGGCTATGCATTCGGATCCGCTGGCAGAAATTTTTTACAAGCGCGAATAACCGGGTCCCACCTCAAACAAATTAAGTCAGAATCTCTGGGCCTGGGGCTGGGCATTGGTCATGTTTTTAAAGCTCCCTGGTGGGGAATTCCGTGGCAGTCCAGTGGTTAGGACTCCACGCTTTCACTGCCAAGGGCGCGGGTTCAATCCCTGGTCAGGGGTGATGTGTGGCCACTGTCTGGTCCCACAGCCCCGCTGAATGGATGGGGACACTGAGGTCGAGAGGAGAGAGCCCTCTGTCCAGGTCACACTGCGAGTTCACCTCAGAGCCTGTGCTGGACCCCAGGTCCCCAAGCTGCCTGGGCCAGGCAGGCCTTGATGCAGGGCTGGTGGCACCAGAGACGGGGACCAGCATGCAGGACCCACAAAGAGGGCCAACCTCCCGAATCCTCCCAGTGGCCGAGCCGTGGCTCCAGGTGGGATCCTGTCCTCCCGTGTCCTCTTAATTCCCCATCAGTGGGGTGAGTCCACCAGAGCACCCTGACACTCTAAAGCCACCTGCCTTCCCCACTGGAGTACATCATTAAGACTGGGCCCACGAAGTTGAGAAAGATGACTCTCCCATTGTCACGTTGTAAAATAAGGAATTTTCTGCTCCCGAGGAAACAGATTCACAACTAAGCTCATTCCAGACGCAGAGGGACCCTGCATCACACTGCTCCCCACCAGCTTTGCCTGAAGGGAGGGAGGAAGGCGAGGCTGGGGTGGGAGGTGGGGAAGAGAGGAAGCAGTGTAGGCCGGAGCAAGGTCCCCTTCAAGCCGTAGGATGGTCCCCAGTGCAGGGCCGGTTCTGCTCAGTCTCCTGGACCCCTGGGCAGGGCCCGCTCCCTCCGAAGCCACTTGGTCGGGATGAGGATTCTTAGCCAACTTGGGCGCCCAGGTTCCCTTCTGGAGCAGAGAACCAGCCACCTCTCCACCTGACTCAGGGCTTCCTCGGCCTGGAAGCCTTGTCCCCTCCCTGAACCCTTCGGCACACCTGCTGGCACAGCAGTGGGCTCGCACCCAGCTCCTGGCCTGTGCGTGTTTCTTTTGCTAGTTTTGTTTATTTCCTGGCCTGGCCTGGTGACCCAGCCACGGCAGACCTGGGCTCAAATCTTGGCTTCCCCACTTCATAGCTGTGTCACATCCTATCTGAGCTTCGACTTCCTCATCTATAAAATGGAACCTGCCTGCCGGGTGGCAGGAGAGGAAAGGGCTAGGTAGGCACAGTCCTAGGCACACGGGAGAGCTCCACAAGTGTCGGTGGCGTTCCCTGCTCCCCACCCCCACCCCACCCCCTCTCCACCTGCCAATCGTCAGCTTCCCCAGGACGTGGGTCCAGGTCTTATTTTTCTTTGTTTTTCCCCGAGCATTGCTCAGTGGCTGGTGAAGGGCTGGGGGCGTGGCATTCTGCAAACACGTGTTCAGTGCATTAAAAACAGCCAGAAGGCGAGAACATAGGATGGCCTCCCCTCCCAGCTTCTCCCCCAGGAATCAGAATTTACAACCGTGGTCCCCTCACTGATAAAGCTGACAAACAGAGCATCTTGCAGCCATTCCCTCGGTTATACACACACACACACACACACACACACACACACGGCATCAAGCACATCCTCTTCAAACAATAGGAGGAAATGAGTCGGGACTGGAACACTGGCGGAAGAGCTCGGAATCATTCAGAAGCCTTGCATTTAAGATGCTGCTGGTGTGAAGAGGCGGTAGCCCTGGAGCGGGCTGGCTTGACAGCGAAGAAAAACAGGATATGGTGTGTGTGTGTGTGTGTGTGTGTGTGTGTGTCTGTGGGCCACCTGTGGGATGATCTCCATTCGTGGATGCAGATGGAACAAAGGCCATGGCAGCCTGGGGTGCTTTCTGACCCCCAGGAGTTCTCCAGGCAGCAGGGGCTCCCCCAAGGACAGGAAGACAGAGTCCAGCTGAGATAGAAGACGCTAGGAATTCTGTAGAAGACACCAGACGCCCAGGACTTAAGAATATTCTCCCAGGAAAGCTGGTTTCCATTTCTCTCACAGAGGAGCCTGGCATTTGGATATGGTCTCTGATGGGGAAAAAATGATACAAGGTTTGGGAACTGTTGATTAGTAGAGAAAATCCTGGGATGGTGAATCCTAATCCTTGCCCTGCTATTGCCTTGGTTAAGAGCAAAACCTGCACAGAGAGCTTGGAAAGGGAGTTTATTTTAAGGGTCTTCAGAATTCAGGAATTCAAAGTCTCTGTGTCTCTCTCTGTGTCTGTCTGCATCTCTCTGTCTCTGTGCTCTCTAACTCAAGCTGTCTCTGTCTCTCTTCCCTGGACCCCATGGTCTCCCTCCTCTCCAGGCTTCTCTTTTCTCTCTTTTTCCATCTGCCACAGTACATGTGATCTGGCAGTTTTAATGGCCACGACACACCGACTAGCCTCTGAGTTGCTTGGTCTAGTCCTTCAGTTAGTAAATATCCACAAGGTGCCTACCGTTTGCCAGGTGCTGTGAAGTGCCAGGACACAGGACGAGCAGGGCAGATTGACCCTCATGAGCTGACATTGTCAATCCATTTCTCTAGGGAAATAATTTGATTGGTCAGTGGCCTTGGGTCACTGTCATCCCCGTCCAATCAGCTACAGCAAGAAGTCACATGACACCAAAACGACTCAGCTCTTATAGACTACATTTCCCAGGCTGCCTTGCCGTGGGTGTGCCCGTGTGTCCCCATTACTGCCTTCCCATCAGAGGGATGTGAGAAGAGGGACGTGCACCCTCCCAAGCCTGGCCTTCAAAGGTTTCCATGCTCCATGTGTCCCCCACGCTCTTTCCTCTTTCAGCCCACTGGAATGGAGACGACCCCCAGTGAGACCACAGATGTGGTTGAAGATGATATTGAAGGTGACCGAGGCACAGGATAGAAGGAGTCAGGATGGAGTCATCACTGGGAAGATTGCTGCTGGGGTATTTGCATAGATTGTTCCAGGACCAGGAACAAACTGTAACTGTGTTGAACCCGTGAACTTTGGGCGTTGTTTGTTATACGAGTAGCATGATCTAACACAATGGGTTCTCAACTTTGTCTTGAGACTAAAATCACATATGGTGCTTATTTGACATCCAGATGCTTCAACTCTACCTGTATGTGTTGGTTCAGTAGATCAGGTGTGTGACCTGGGTGCGCACATTGTGAAAAAGCATCTGAGGTGATTCTGATACAAACTCTGCTTACAATCCACTAGCATCTAGACAGAATTTACAGATTTTTATGGAAAATGAGACCCGGAAAGGTCATAGAGCTAGTCAGACTTTGGTCTCCTAATGCTTAATTGGGTCTGTGACAGATGTCCCCACATCCACAAGTTCCTTGTAACGTTCATAAACCTCCAATGCCACTGTTGGGACATTAGCAGAGATGTCTCTTTGTTGATCGGGATTGAATGCAACTGAGTTGTGTAAATATATTTTGAGAAAACTGTTACCTTATTTGGGGTCAAAACAGTCTGTTTATTTGCTTACGTCTTTTCCACTTCCAATGCCCTAGCCCACCTTTGAGAAGGCCAAGATCCCCTTCTCTGTAGAGCAGTGCCTGGGTGTTTGCCTGCCTGGTTGGCACCTCTTTTTCACTTATTCGGTGCTCAGGAACCACACACACACAGACCACACACAATACACCCCCACACACACCACATACACACCACACAGGTACACACAAACCACACTACACACACACCACACCACACACATACACACAAACCACATACACATCACATCACACACACCACACCACAAACACATACATCACACACACACACACACATATATACACATACCACATACACGCAAACCATACCACACACACACACATTCTTACATTAGTCCAGCCTGGTTGGAGAATGTGCATCAACTAAATCAAATATCCTAGGTCAGTGAGATTCACCCTCAGATGTGAAGTTTTAAAATTTCAATCACTTTGGTCAAAAACCTCGATTAAAATTTTTATATGCTTCTTGGATTCTGACATCAGTAGATGGCTACAGTTTTCTTGGTGATTTAAGATTATCATATGAGCATGAGTTCATACAGAGAGGCCTGCTTCATCTATTGTGCCTATGGGTGCCTATGGGTCTTTTCTCTGGTCCTCCAGCTGCTGTCCAACGGCCCCGCTCAGGCTGGCAGATGCACTTCGGCTCCAACCTGGGCCTCCCTGGAAGCCCAGGGGCAGAGCGGAGAGCCTCAGAGTGAAGAGCCTGGCTCCTCAGAGCCTCCTTCCCTCCCATCTGCATGCCCAGCTCAGACCTCAGGTTTGTTCTAGACCCGGGTTTGCTCAAAGTCTGATTTCCAGGTTGGTGGAGTATTAAAACACTTACACGCAGTCCATTAACTTACCCTGGTGATAGGCTAACTAGTATTGGTTATACACTAACTTGACCTTGGAGTATACTAACTAGTCCTACTAACACTAACTTAACCTGGTTATACATTAACTAGACCTGATTGTACACTAACTTCCCTGGTTGAAAACTAACTAGTCCTAGTTGAACTCTAACTTGCTCTGGTTGACATGCACCTTTGTGCATTGTGTCTCTCATGTCCGTCTCCCAAATCAACCCTTAGCTGTGGGATCTGAGCAGACCTCAACCACCTGGGAGTTGGCCCTTCCCACCTCCACACTGGCTCAGCACCCAGTGGGTCCTGCCACCTAGTAGGTGTCTCCTAACACTCATGAACACAGCTCCAGGTCCAGCCCAGGGCAAATACTGCCAGACTCTATGTTAACATTTCTGAAAATAACAATCCTAGCTGCAAGCCAGTGAATGCTTAAGAAGCAACCGCCACCTCTGGGAACATTATCCTAGTGAGGGGATTTGGATTCATTAGATTTCAGCATTTACTAAGGGGAAAAGACTTACCTTCAAGGGCTCTGAAGAAAATTCCATTCCATATTCTAAAGTCACAGCCTAGATTTTTAATTTCCTAATGGATTTATAACAGAAGAAAAATTACCTCTTAATATGGTATTATTGCCAGATGCCAAATCTATTCCCATTTTGAGTTTGGTTGTATGGCCTCTTAGCTACCGAGCCCTGGTCTTCCTTTGGCCTCTGAGCTGTGTGCTTTCACAGAAAGCTTCTTCCCCAGAGTGAGCTAATCAGGCAGTGCATGTGCCCTAGACCTCCTGCCAAGGTCCCTGAGGGTGCCTCTCCATCACTCACACACACAGCCAGCAAGTGCCCTGGATGGCAGTAGATGCCAGCCATCAGGGGTTTAGATCCTCTGGAAAGAGACTGAGACCTCCTTGTCCCCCCTCTGGTGAAGGATAAAGAACCAGAGGGAGGCCCATAGGCAGCCTTGGAGGGTGAATTGGATGCAAAGCCCAGAACAGACTTCAAAGCTCTTCTCCACCACTTTTCATCACCCAGTGTTTGCTGGGCATCATGGCCTGGTCTTACTGGGCACAGGGTCTAGCCCTGCCTCCCAGCCCCAGGCCCCTTGTGGTGGTGGACAGGGAAGGAGCAGTGGAGAGAGAGTGCTTACCCAGTGCCTTCTCTACGGCCAACACTGTGCCAAGTGCTTTCAGATGCCATCGATTCTTGTAAGAATGGAATTTGTTCAGCTGTACCTCCAGAGCCACACAACTGGAGAGAAGATTCCCACAAAGAAAGGGGTATAGCGTTCTGAGCAGACCCAAACATAAACACACACTGTATCTTCCTCTCTAAAATATGTTGTGTACAATTCAGAGAGGTGCAGAGGTCACCATATGGCTTGTGTATTAGTCCGCTCAGGCTGCCATAACAAAATACCACGCCCCGGGGAGCTTAAACATCTGCTGACAGGGTTGGTTTCTGGTGAGAACTCTTCCTAACTGCAGAGGGTCACCATCTCTCTGCATCCTCACATGGCAGAGAGGAAGCCATCTCTCTGGAGTCCCTTCTTATAAGGTCACTAATCCCATCGTGGGGGCCCCACCCTCATGAAGTCATCTGACCCTAATTACCTCTCAAAGGCTCTGTCTCCAAATATCACCACAGGGAATAAGGCTTCAGCATAGGAATTGGGAGGGACACAAACATTCAGTCCATAATAGCTGGCAAGTGGCAGAACCCAGACCATGCTCTACATTTCCCACTGTGATAGCTCAGTAGTCCTGGGGGAGACCAAAGTTGGCCCCCATCTCAGAGAATCCCCTAACCCTCACTCTTGCCCCTATCCAGGCAAGCACAAAACCTCTCTGCTGCTGCTTTCCACAGGTCCTATTTCTAGAAATTTTCATTTTGTTCCCATTCTAAAGGATTTGAGCCTTCCCATGCCAGAGCTGGTCACCTGGCCGTCAAGCCCTTGGATCTGGGACTCCAACAAAGGTGAACCGCAAGCACCCCAGCGACCACCCACCTGGAGGCTGAGAGCATTCTTGCCCTACTGTTCTGCCAGGTGGCCCTTCTTGATTGCCAGGGAGCACACACACAGCCCTGTCACCAGCCTACCAGCCTTCCCTGGGGCCCTGACGGTGAAGCCTGAGGCTCCCTGGCCCCAGGGACTCTGTGTCCTCAGCCAGGCTATCAGAGCTTTCTCTCAGGTAAGTGACCAAGCTGGTAGTGAGCAAGTGAGTCAGGGCCAGGCTGCCTCACCTTTCCCTGAGCCTCACCCCAGGAGACCTATACAGCAGCACAGCTGCCTGCAGAGATAAACATTAAGCCTTTGAATGATGTATCCAATCTGCACAGTGTATATTAGCAGACCACAGAGGGCACCTCCCTGGGGGCAAACATCACCCTACCCTACCCCACCCTGCTGCTCCAGCCCTGGAATGATGGCTATAGCCACCATTCTGTGCCCTCACCTAGCAGGGCTCTGGTGTCTGTGGATTTATCAGCAGCTTTGGCCAGAAGTAGTTTGGGGCACTCTGGGGCTCCCTGACACCTGGATGCCAGGCTGGACACTGGCCCCCCCCCAAGGGCCAGGAGGAAAGGCACTGCAGGGCCAGCCTCAGCACCACAGCCGGGGGTGGGAGCAGTAGGCAAGGCCTGGGGTCCTGGCTTCCCTGAAAGGTCTGGCTGGGAGGGAGGAGCAGGCCTTCAGCTCCCAGGTTTGTGAAGGCACAAAACCTAGAGGGACGCTTCTCTCACCCCACTTTTCCCAAGCAGCCCCTTGGGGCACCCCCTGTGTTTCACCACATCCCACACCCCGCCTCCCACCGCTGTGTGACCCTGGATCAGTCACATCCCCTTCTGTGCATCCGCATCAGTAAATTGAGGGCATGGATTAGACTCTCTCCAAGGGTTTTCCAGCACAAACCTTCCAAACATCCAACCCGCGGGGCCCAGCACGTGTGAGAACACAGGCACTTCCTCCTCTGCTTCTACACGTTAATATTTTGCATAGATTTCCCAACAATTATCTTCCCTTTTAAACCTCGGCACTTGAGCGATTTTTCTCTTCACTCCCAAGTCACTCCCGAGGGGGGACACAGTCGGGATGGCCTCCTGGAGATGAGCCACATTCCATGCCCTCTCCCAGCGGGTCGTGGTCCATCCCCACCGCTCCCAGCAGAGCCGACTCCCGCCAACACAGTCCATGTATAATTGATGAGCCCCATTCTCTCCGCGTGGAGCCCTGGGACGCCCACGGCCATAATGCAGGATGTTAAAAGCTTCCTGGGAAGGCTTGCTCCCGTTTCCAAGAGGGGTAATTAATGTAATAAAGGGGTTTCCAATTATGATTCTTGCTGCAACTTTGATTTCCCCTGCAAATTCTCTTGAGATGTTTCCAGAAGCACCCAGGCCTTTAGTCTCTGTTTCCTCGAAGGAGTTCCGTCCACTCACATCTGTCCCTTTCATCATTAAAAAAAAGAGGCCGGTGCCACTGGGGTCCAGGCCTTTGTGCCAGGGCACAAGAAGTTAAGGGGACAGCCGTCACTGAGGAGAAGACTGCAGACTGCACTCGAGGACCCTGCCTGCGTTCTCTCGGGCACCAGGCCACCACTTCTCAACCTCTACTCCCTGCTTTTAAACAGTCGTTCTTGCTCTCCAAGGGAGGACCTGTTTGTAACTAGATTTCCTGATTCCAAGGGTTCCAGAGGGGCAGCGGGGCTGACCCTCACTGTCCGGGAGCTTGGCCCAGAACACAGACCTTAACCCAGTGCTGGCAACATCCTGGGCCTCCCAGCAGCCTTGAGAAGCAGGTTGTCAGCCCCGCTGCAGTTTACAGGTGTGCCCTCTGAACCCAGAGAGGTTAGGGACCCTGCCTGGTGTCCCAGGCATGCGCAGGAATGGCAGGACCTGGGCTCAAGCTCCCCTGATGCTGTTCCCTTCACCTGCCCCAAAGCCGCCAAGCTCTGTGAGCAGACCCACGCCGTGCTGAGCACCTCCTTTCCCTGCAGGACACTTGAGAGAGGTGGCCGCTCTCTCCTCAGTTCCGGGGCGGAAGCTGGGGAACTCTGGAGGGCTTCCTCCCTGGAAGTAGAAGGATGGAGAAAAGGAGGGCTTGACAGCTTCACGCACACATGCTTGCACACGCATGCACACACACAATAGCCCTGGGTTTGAGATGCACAGGGACCTCAGAATCCTAGACTAGGCTGCTGGGGTCAGAGAGACATTTAAGGGACTTTGGAAAACAGCTCTGCTGTGAGGCAGGCCAGGCCTGGGCAGGGCTGGCCACAGGCAGTGGGGAAGACCTAAGGGTTGCCAAGACATTGATCAGGCTCCAGCCAAGAAGGTGGCAACTCAGGGAAGCGTCCAGGATAGGGCTAAAACCAGGAGCGCTGAGCAGGGAAAATGAGGCAGCCACCCCGGAATGCAGAGCATACTGTCACCTTAGGGTGTGACTCTGTGTGCAGTTTCCCAGGGCCCGTGGCCAGCACATCAGAAGCCAGGCCAGTTAATGCTCTCCCAGCTGCTGCCCCGCTGTCTGGGGGCATGCTGCTGCTGCCGCAGGGCCCGAGTGGACCAGCGTCAGGAGGGCAGGGGACCAGCAGGGAGAAAGCACCCCTCCCTCTCTACCTTCCCCTCTTTGGCTTCCCAGTTTCCCTTTCACGCCTCTTCATGCCTCTCCCAGCCGCCCTGTGCTCCCTGGGTTTCTGATCACCAGCAGAAATTCTCTGTGCCCTTTAGTCCCTGGAGGACTGAAATGAACCCTTAAAATAGGAAGTAAGGAGAAGAGATAGGAGCCTGGAAGTCATGAGCAAAGGAAGGAGAAGATAAGGATGGAAGCATAATAGCTCAGAAAATTAAATAAGGAACGACTCTTTTGAAATAACACCATTGGTAGCATTTTACTCAACATCTTGGGACTTCCCTGCAGACCCTCGGGCAGAAGCCATTCCTTTCTTTTTTCTGCTGTTACTTTGCCAAATCTCTCCGGAGTCACTGATATTTCTAGTTAGCCTCGAGCTCAAACTTGGAAGCTCCTAGATATTAAACATTAACATGAGCACATGCACTTTTCTTAAAGCAAGAACAAGCTAAACCCGAGAATTTGAAATTCAACTGCCGTGTGATCATTCCTCCTGCCCCATGTGGTTCCAGGGGTTGACGTTTCCATTCATTCACTGCACAGATGTTGATGGCACGCTCACTACATCCCTGGCTTGGTCTTGAAGGTAATGGCACCATTTAAACTTGCTGGAATATTTTTACATATTTTTAACATTAGTAAACTTCCCAAACCACCAGTCAGGTTAATTCTACCATTTGTCATCTCAGAAGAAAGAGCAAAAGCTTTGTTCCAATAAGAATTACCTGGACGGGGCTCCCCTGGTGGCACAGTGGTTAAGAAGCTGCCTGCCAATGCTGGGACATGGGTTCGAGCCCTGGGCCGGGAAGATCCCACATGCTGCGGAGCAACTAAGCCCGTGCGCCACAACTACTGAAGCTCGTACTCCACAACAAGAGAAGCCACTGCCAGCCTGTGCACAGCAACGAAGAGTAGCCCCCACTCGCCACAAATAGAGAAAACCAGTGCGCAGCAACGAAGACCCAACACAGCCAAAAATAAATAAATTTATTTTAAAAAAAAGAATTGCCTGGACGGAGCCAGGCTGGGAAGAAAGAGGATGGGGCAGTGGTACCTGCAGTTATCTGGGCAGGGTCAGGGGTGGTGGGAGGACAAAGTGGTGACGGCCCCCCAGCCAGTAGCCCAGCAGGCCTGCCAAGACTGTTGGAGTCGTGAGGGCCCAGGCATGGGGCACCAGGTGTCCCAGGGAGGATCTGGCTGCTAGGGCAGGTAGGCACTGAGTGCCTTACCCTCCAGGTAGCCAAGTGGGGAGCTTTTCTGGGAGAGGAGAGACTGCCTCCCCCCACACCTGGGCATCTCCTAGGCCCAATCACAGGGAAAGTCAAGTTCTAAGGCGGGCACTTACCCTTCAACCAGAACTTCATAATCTCAGCAGTACAGGCAGACCTCGACATTGCCTGTTTGGTTCCAGACCACCACAATAAAACAAATATTGCAAAAAAGATATCAAGTAAATTGTCTTGGTTTCCTACTGCATACAGAAGTTATGTTTACACTATACAGTAGTGTATTAAGTGTGCAATAGCAATATGTCTTAAAAAACCCAACGAATGCATCTTAATTTAAAAATATTTTATTGCTAAAAAATGCCAACTGTCACCTGAACCTTCAGAAATTCTTCATCTTTTTGCTGGTGGAGGGTCTGAAATATTGCGAGAATTACAAAAATGTGACACAGAGACACAAAGTGAGCAAATGCCGTTGGAAAAATGGCACCAATAGACTTGCTTGACGCACGGTTGCCACAAACCTTCAGTTTATAAAAAGCACAATATCTGCGGAGCACAATAAAACGAGGTCTGCCTGCGATCACTTTTTAACGCCCTTTTGTAAATTGATGACTGCAAAAAAACATTTTTATTCTACTCCTGGGCTTTAAAAGCAAAATAAAGAAAGCACATATTTGACAAATACTGTTTCGTGAAAAGTAAAGCAAGATGGCAGAACTTGAAGAAGAATCACAAGGAGACAGGAAGGGTCCTGGACCAGGAATCGGGGCCTGGCCTCTGCCCTCAGCTCTGCTTCCAACCAGCCAGGGAACCGTAACAACCTCATTCCATTTTTAGATTTTTCTTTTGCATTTGCTTACATGTAAGTCATACAGTTCACTGAGCCCCTTACTCGACGTGTAGCCAGTTCTGACAACTGAGGCTCCAGCTGTGACGGAGACCCAGTACCTGCCTCCTATCTTCTCCCCTCCCGCCCCCCGCCCGTGCTGATTATAGCGCTGGGTTCTACCTGCTACCGTGCAGGGCACGTGAGCTGGGGCGGCAGCCTTGAGGACGGCACCCACAACTGTCCCGGACCACAGAGAGACTGGGACAGATGAAGCTGGACGCCCTGAGGCCAGAGATGGGATCCCTGTGGATTCCAAATGCAAAATGACAAGAAGGCGATATCTGATCTCAGGGCAGTGACGATGGAGAAGAGTGCAGGGCTAGACATGTAACCGAATTCTCCGGGCCTCAGTTTCCCCATCAGCGCTGTGGGGTAACTCTGTCTGCCAAGCCCTGACCAGGACAGCCAGCTGAAGGACAGTGAAGATTAAAGATGAGAACTGATCTGATACCATTTGATTCCACTTATACATGGTACCTAGAATAGTCAAATTCATAGAGTCAGAAAGTACGTTGGTAGATGCCAGGGGGCCGGGGGATGGGGGCAGGTGGGGAGGGGGAATGGGGAGTTGGTGTTTAAAGGGGACAGAGTTTCAGTTTAGGAAGGTGAAAAATTCGGGAGATGGATGATGGTGAGGGTTGCACGACAATGCGAATGTACTTAGTGCCACTGAACCGTCCAGTTAAATATGGTTAAAATAGGATGTTTTATATTATGTGACTTTTACCTCAATAAGAAAGCATTAAAAAAAAAAAAAAGAACTGATTTGAAAGCTATCAAGTAGCTTGATAGCTCGACACTTGATACTCGACATTGGCCCAGCAGTGTCGAGCTCCATGAGGGAGTGAATATAAAACCCTGACTCTGCGTAGAAGAACAGAATTTTGTTTGTTTCACTTTCGCTTATAAAGCCTATTTTATAAAGCTCTTTAAGGAGTCAAAAGCTCTGACTAAATTTAGGCAGAAGAGAAAGGCAGGTGGCCAGCCTCCTAAAGAGATCAGTTGTTGGTGATTGCAAGGTGAAAGGGAGAAAATGTAGAAAAAGTAAGAAAAGGGGCAGTCATAGGCTCACTTTCGTAATGTTTTAGGAAAACTGCCTCTTGTTATGACCTTGTTGTTCACTTGCTGATTTACCAGCCAAGCCCAGGGAGGCCAGAGCCCCGGGGGACACCCCAGAGCCAGCATGGAGGGCTACAGTGACCCCCACAAAAGGTGGGCAGTGAAGGTCCCTGCTGCCAGAGGATCCAAACAGATGGCTGCTGCTGACCACGGCTTTTTTTTTTTTTTTTTTTTTTTTTGTGGTATGCGGGCCTCTCACTGTTGTGGCCTCTCCCGTTGCGGAGCACAGGCTCCGGACGCGCAGGCTCAGCAGCCATGGCTCACGGGCCCAGCCGCTCCGCGGCATATGGGATCCTCCCAGACCGGGGCACGAACCCGTATCCCCTGCATCGGCAGGCGGATTCTCAACCACTGCGCCACCAGGGAGGCCCCCTGACCACGGCTTTTATCTCAGCATCCAGGGCATTCCTGTGGCCCCGAATGGTTCCTGTAGCCGTCAGGAGACAGCCTGTGCCCAAAGCTGGGTTTTGACTGAGCACCGACAGTTGATAACTAGAGTATGTGAGAAAATACCTGCTTGATCCTATACATTTGTAATAATTTAACTTCTGTCCTAAATTGTCAGTTACTTTCTTTGCTTACAGTAGCTGGAGATTCCTTTTTAATTTTTGTTTTAGCAGAGGAGTGTTCTGTTATTTTCAATATATCAAACTTACTGAATCTTATCTGGAAGAAATGAACAGGTTTTTAAGTCTTAGAGACACATACTTACAAGGTGTAGGTAAATATTAGAACAAGACATGGTCATTGCATATTTTAAAAGCTCCTCCAAAGCATCAGCCAAACGATGCAGACACCCAAGCACATCAACACATTCTGACCTATCTGAAGAGGGCTGCATGAAGCAAACTGGCAACAAGTGTCACTTGGACACTGCTAGGAAATGAAGAAACATGGACCTGCCCAGTTAATTCCAAATGCTGTCACTGTTTTGATGACACATCTCAGGGGAGGAGATTTTTCTCCCTCTCAGTGTGCAAATCATCCCATTAGTCCTATCAAACTCCCTGGGACAAGGTAGTAAGGGCTTCTGCAATTTAAACAGCTGGATGGCTGGGGAGTCTCCCCAGAGACTTTGGGTCAGTTGGAAGCAGGGTTTGGATGCTGGGTGATGTCTGCAGGGGCTGTCTCCTTAACAGGTTTGGCTTGTGTCCTGCCGTCCGCAAGGAACCCAGCAGATGGGCCCGTGGGCTCACCCGCCAGTGGAGTCTGGTCACTGCTCAAATCCATATCCTAGGCCCTGGACCAAGGAGGACCCAGGCCACTCACACTGCGTCCACGTTTCCATCCCAGGGAATGTGGCACACCCCGGCAGTGCACCATTGACTGGAGGCACCACCCCTGACCTGCTTCCACTCCACACACCAGCCTCTCTGTGCTGAGGCTGCTGGGAGCCTGGACTCTCTTTTTTTTTTTTTTTTTTTTTTGCGGTACGCGGGCCTCTCACTGCTGTGGCCTCTCCCGTTGCGGAGCACAGGCTCCGAACGCGCAGGCTCAGCGGCCATGGCTCACGGGCCCATCCACTCCACGGCATGTGGGATCTTCCCGGTTCCTGGACTGGGGCATGAACCCGTGTCCCCTGCATCGGCAGGCGGACTCTCAACCACTGCGCCACCAGGGAAGCCCTGGACTCTGTTTTGAAAGAGAAAAAAACCCCAGTCTGTCTCCCCTTCTAGATCATGACCCTTCAAGGGGAGGTCTCCCTCACAACCTGAAGCCCATCAACTTGAATAGAGGTCAGCTATTTGCTTTATAAACTTTGGTCTGTCCAGCCAACTAATAACTTAAGTTTCCAAAGGTCTTTCAACTCTTACACTTGATTTCCTGTACCTAACAGTTAAACAGATGTGTGTTGGACGTCTGCAATGTGCCAGGCCCAATGCTGGGTCACGGATACCCAAATGAATGATTCATGGTATCTTCCCTCAAGGAGTCAGAGTTTAGAGGAAAAGACAGGAGGTGAACTGACTATTTCAAAGTGATGCTCTGCTCAACCATCTCCTTCTCACTTTTCAAGCCCCAACTTCAAGGCCACCCCTTCAAAAGGTCTTTCTTCCCTTAGCACCTGATTCAATGCAGGCTTCCTTACTCTATCAAAGCACCTATCATCAACGGCTATAATTTTTACTTATTTGATTTTCACTTATTTATTATTTGTCTCCCCACTAAAATATAAATACGAAAGCAAGAACATTGTCTATTCAGTTGTCCATTGTAATCCTAGTATCCAGCACCTAGTACTTACTCAATAAATACTTCTTAAATGAAGGAACGTATAGTGGTATCTCTGACCACTGTGTCACAGCTTGTGGCCCCTCCTGCCTTGGCACTCCTGGGACTGTTTCTGTGCTGTTTTGGTTTTTTCCTCCAGTATATCTTATAATTTCATTCATTTATTTTGTTTATTGCCTTCCTCCTCCTATGAGAATATATATTCTGTAAGAACGGTGCTTTTGCCTGTTTTGTTTACTATTGTTTCCCTGCATCTAGAACAGTACCTATAGTACACACTCAATAAATGTTTTTTTCAGTGAATGAATGTCACTGCTATATGGGAGTTAACGGAGGGTAATTTAGTCCATATGGGCAGGGGGTGGTCACAGAAGGCTTCCTGCAGGATATGACATCTGAAATCAGTCTTAAGTCTTAATGAATTAACTCACCAAAATGGACTCCAGAGGAAATAGAAAACCCGAGCAGTTCTATGACCACTAAGTAAATTGTATTCACTGAAAAACTGCTAGGCCCGGATGGTTTTATAGGAGAATTCTACCAAACTTCTAATCTTATTTAAACTCTTCCAGAGACTAGAAAAGGAGAAACCATTTTGTGAAGCTAGAATAACCTTGAAAATAAAACCAGGGAAGGACAGTATGAGAAGGCAAATCACTGGCTAACGTTTCTCACAAGTTTACATGCAAAAGTCCTAACAGGATATTAACAATCCAAATCTATCAAAGTCTGTAAAATAATAATGCGCAATCATCAAGTTGGGTTTATCCTAGGAATGTAAAGATAGTTTACTAACAAATTATTGCAACATAGCAAATTTCACTATATTAAGAGATTAAAGAAAAATTATATCATAATCTCACTGAGAACAGAAAAAGGCATTAGATAAAATTTAACACTCATTCATGACAAAAATTCTTAGCAATCTAGAAAAAGACAATAATTTAGTTTAACCTGATAGAATAAATTTAAAAATCTATATAAACATCACATTTGACAGTAAAGCATTTAAAAACATTCCTTTTAAAATGATGAATGAGACAAGTCTATGATCACTGTTTTTATTCAACAGAAAAATTTGACTATAAGAGTAAAGGATTGACTTGGATAAATGGTGCTGGGAAAATTGATTATGGAAAATAATGGATCCCTGACTCAGATTATATGGAAACAAACATAAATAATAAAAGGAAAAATAGAAGAAGTTGACTAAATTAAAAAAAAAAAACTTCTATTAACTTCTGTTAAGTTTCTGTTAAAACTTCTGTTAAAACCATAAACAGAAAAATGCAAACCACAAACAGGGAAAAGATATTTGCTATCTATACCCTAAAAAGATTATTATCCAGAATGTATTTTTTAAATTCCTCAAAACATTTTAAAAAACTATTAGAGGAAGAAAATGAAAGATGAACAGAAGTTACCAATGGGCATTTCACAGAAGGGGGAACGTAACAATCCACTTACAATCAGGGAATGCCAAATCAAAACCACAATGGGATTTCATTTCATACCCATTTGTTGTCAAAATCTTTACAATGTGTCATTAGAAAGTTCAGGCAACCTTGTAGACTGGAGGGAATTTTCTTTATATACCACTGATGAGCGTATAAACTGCCTCAATAATTTAGCAAATTATTTGGCAATACCTAAGAAAGCTGAAAATGTGCTTGCCCTGTGATTTGTAATTCCACATCTGTAGGATGCCCTTGAAGAGCTCTTGCCCATGTGCCCAAGCAGATGTGTTTATAGTGTTCATGGCAATAAGGTTTGTAATAACAACAAAAAAAGAAAGAAACCTAAATGTCCTTCAACAAAAGAATGGATGTGAACACACTTATGTGCATGCACATGCTAGAATATTGTACAGTACTGAAAATGAATGAACTAAGGCTACATGCTTCAGCATGAAACATCTCAAAAACATGATATAGGGCACAAATTGCAAGCTATAGGAGAATACAGAGAGAATGACATTTACATGAAGTTTTAAAACATTCTAAGCAACAATGCATATTACTTAGGGATGCGTACATACATTCATGGTAAACGTATAAAGATCTTTATAGAAATAATGAAACAGTGAATTCGGAATGGTGGTTACCTGGGAGAAGAGAGGAAGAGAGCTAGGATTAGGAAAGGGTACAGAGGGCCTTGACTGTGTTGACTTACTTCATTTCTTAAGCTTGGTAGGATATTCTTTATAACCCTTGGACACAGATGTTTTATTTTTAAATTGAGGGGAAAAGGTATGAGCATCAGATGAAGAAGGAAGGAAGGGTATTCTAGGAGGAGATAAGGGCATGAGCCAAGACGCTGAGGGCTAGTGGAGCAGAGAGAGCGGGGAAACCACGAGAAACGTGGTGTTTAAAGCACACGTGGAGAGGGGATGTTTAAAGTCAAGGCTGCAGATGCTGCGGGAAGGACAGACCATGTGGTAATCATGAGTGCCAGGCTAAGGGAGGCAGGAAATGATCCTGAAAGCTACAGGGAATTATTTAAGGGTATTAAGTGGGTGAGTGATTCTGTCCTCTGAGCATTTTGGAAAGGCCATTCTCAGGGCAGCGTGAAGGGTGGACTGGAAGGGGATGGAGTGGAGGAGGGGGGCGTTCTGGCCGCAGGGGACCTGGTCGGAAGCTGGCGAATGGTCTAGACCAGAAGCGAGGGGGACTCCGGGCTAGAGGCAGTGGCAGCGGGGAGAGAGAAGCTGTCTACATTCTAAGTTTCCAACGCACATTTCAAAAGATTTCTAATGTTCCTGGTGTGCCCACGTGGACATGACTGCTCAGTATGCGGCTGTGTTAAAGTTCAAAGCACAAAGGCCCCAGCCTTCCCATGTGTCACTGGAGACAGCTTAGAGTGGCAGGTTCCAATGAGCCTGGCTGAGCCCTGCTGGCCTCCGACGCCGTAATTACATGTTGATTGGTATTTGGAACGGTCGGTGCGAGCTGCCCACGTTGTCAGGTCATTGCTGGTTCTGAGTGATGGCCTCTCTGTTCCATTTCTTCCTAATGAGCGCACACACTTGAGCACTTAACAGAGAGCAGTGGCTTCCCAGCACGAATGGCCTTCCAGCAGAACAAAGCACTCTACGGAATTAGTGATTTCTGGCTCTTATTAACTGGGCTGACAAGTCTGGACAAGGAAATTTGAAATTTTGAGTTACTTCCAGGTCCGCTCAATTATAATATTAGAGTAATTGACAAGCAAAGTCACAGAATCCCAGATATTTAGCATCAAGCCCATGGAGAAAGCAAAACCCACACCCTGTAATTCAATAGAAGGATTTTAATATAGAGAACTAGTTACAAAGGGGCAGAGAGAACAAAGAGGATGGTGAGTCTCCCCGGAGATTAGCTGCAACAGGCAGCTGCTACCAACCCTAGAGGAGAGACGAAGGGGAAGGAGGGTGTCCCAGAGCCCAGGAGGGGGCACCAGAGAGGGAAGGGCTGTCCAGTAGAATCGGGGCTACAGCAAGATGGAGCACCTGCAGGAAAGGAGATGGCCCCTGAGGCAGAGGGCGAGTGGGGACTAGAAATACCCTGGCTTCTCCTTGCCTCCTGCCGTCCAATCTGCTGCCAGCACCTGCCAATGGCTGGTCGTACCCAGACGCCAATGGCAAGCAAGCCTAGAAAATGTATTTTCCCCCAGGGGCCTGTGATAGATAGCCGGGCAGGGGAAAAAGGAGGTGGATGTTAGGGCAAACAGGACAATGGCTGGAACAGGAGACAATATTGAGCCAAGACCCATATGCTGAAAGGAGGGAGCCATGCAAAGATCAGGGGAAGAGAATTCCTACCAAAGGAATACAGAGTGGGCAGGGCAGGGATGACTGCATTGGCTTTCTTGTCCTTGTCCAGGCTTGTCACCGGCACTGGTCATCTGTTTGACCCCCCTCATAATTCCCTTTTGCCCAATTGCCCCTTTCCACTCAAGCCTGCCTCTTTGATGCTTTCCAGCAGAACTAAGTGTTTCCCTTCAGAGAGCTTGGGGGATGCGATGGAGGTGGGGTCTGCTGGGCAGGCCGGTTATACTCCTACGTCTGAGCAAATTCCATGATTCTAATTCTACTTCTCTCTCTATACTGACTTTTCACTCTGTGCCAGGAACTGTGCAAAAACCTCAAGTACATTACATCATTTGTTTCTTACATCAGCCCCGTGATGGGGGCTTTGTTCCCCCATTTAATAGATGAGGAAGTCACTTGCTCAAAGTTACGCCATCAGTGGCAGAGCTGGGATTCCATCCACTCGTTCAATTTGCAAATATTTAATGAATGTCTATCAAGGGCCGGATGGTGGGATTTTAAATGGTGAACAAAACAAGCATAGAATATATAGTGTAATAGGGAAAACAGATATTAAACAAATAACTGCACAATCACTAGGTAGTTGTGCTTGTGATATGTTTGCTGATGAAATTATTTATGCCAATAAAAAGCATAATATAGTCCAGAACCCTGCTCATGTATTTCTCAAATATAATAATTGATTCCTTTGTTTTCTGTTTTTTGAATTTCTGCTCTTATATTTATCATTTTCTTCTCCTTTTATATTTTTAGGTCTACTTTTTCTAGATACTTGACTTGAACACTGAACTCATTTATAGCTAAGGCTATAAATTTCCCTCTGAGTGCTGTTTTTGCTACACCCCGCAAATTGTGATATATTGTTCTTTTACTCTTGTTCAGTTCTAAATATTTTGTCACTTCATGGTGATTTCCTCAGTAATGCATGTGTTATTCAGCAGACCATTTTAAAATTTCCAAACATACCTCTATCTTTTTACTGTTGATTTTACTGTTGATGGATAGCATTTTTTAACAATGAAGTATTTTTTAATTAAAATATGTACTTTTTTTAGATATAATACTATTGCACACTTAATAGACTACAGTATAGTATAAACGTAACTTTTATATGCATTAGGAAACAAAAAAATTCATGTGACTCGCCTTATTGTCTATTGGGGTGGTCTGGAACCAAACCCTCAGTATCTCTGAGGTCTGCTTATGGTAGCTTCCAAATCTCAATTTCTCACCCTAGAGCTTTTTTCTTTTTTTAATTCTTGATGATCCTATTTTTTTATTTCTACAGTTTCTAGTAGTTGCTTTTACATATTCACTAGCCTTTTATTTTTGCTTATTTTTTGCATATTACTTTTAAAGTTTTTGTCAGACTCATCTGTAAAATTTTTCATTTGTAATGATTTAATATTCTGGCTACTGAAATCGTTGACTGCAATTCTTAACATCAGATATCTTCATGACTTTTAGGTTTTATTTATTTACTTTTTAAGTTTTATTTTGCACACTCATTTTGACTCAGTGGTTTCTCATTTTCTCTTTTATTTGTCCGTGGTTTTCTGTCTCCACTTCTTTCCTCTGTCCAGGGTTCCAAGTTGCTCCCAGTCAGCCTTCCCGGTTCCCAGTGTAGGATCACATTTTCTGATGGACGTCAAGAGTCCCCACCCCATATGAGGCCTCCGGGTCATCACAGATCCAGTCACAGCACCACGGGGGCCTTGGTTCAGGTCCTGGACATAGATTGACCCCTCGTGCTCTCTCTGGCCTGCTCCCCCAGCTTTCCACACGCCTTGGCCCCAGATGGAGGTCACCATGTGCTGGTATCAGCCTCCTTCACAGGTGCCCAGAGGCCTATCTCCACCTGGGTGTGATCTGTCCCCCTTCTCACATGGATCACTTTCCATCTAAACTCCAAACTTCCAGACCCAGCAAGCCTGCGCAGTCACTGGTTTGTTTTTCTGTTCTCCTTTGGTCTTTGGAGCGATTTACCTTAGTTTTGAGCCTGGATATGTTTTTTGATTTCTTACAATAGTCTGCTGTTGCAGCAGAAGTAAAGCCTTCAGGGTATTTGAAACAAAATCTTACTGTGCCTTTTCTTTTGAAGTCCTTTTCTTCTGTTAAGCATGTTAAATAAAACAATAATACTAATAATAAACTCTTATAAGTGAGGGAGGGTGACTTCACAGTATGAAAACATTTACCAGAAAAGTGAGGATCCCTCTCACCCCAGATCCCCAGTCCCCCTCTGCAGAGGTAACACCCATCAGGAGAGTTTTATGTCCCTTTAGAAACATCACTCACACATCGATACAACACCAGCCTCTTTTGTGAATCTTCCCCTTTTCAGACTCCAACCTAGATTTTCTCTGAGTGTAGAGAGATGTCTGGAGCCACTCAAAACCAACAACGAGAACCCAACTCTTGCAAAGGCAGTTCTAGAAATGCAGTTTTAAGGTTACTTCTGTTTTGAAGTTTAAAAACAGAAAGAAAGACCAACAGAGAGTTGTTCAACAGGAGAGCTTTGAGAATTTAGCTTCTATAACCTTGAAATGCAGCAAAAGGCAGAGGCCCCAGGTCCAACTTGGACAGAGATTCATTATCCTGCTTTGCTCAACTCAGAGGTCTCCAGTAGTTCTTGGACCTTGTGAAGGACACACTGGGCCCGCCTTAGGTGGGCCATCAGGTTGCCAGGCCCTGTCCTGGGTATTTTCAGATGCCATCTCAGTTAATCACCAGAACATACATCATCTTAGAGAAAAGGGGGAAAACCTTGGGGCAGTTACACTCTAGGGCTCAGGGCCATGCAGGCAGTAAGCGATGGGAGAGGAATGCAAGCTGGAGGCGTGGGCAACAAAATCGGTGCATTTCCATCCCACTGCATTGTTCTGACAGTATAGGGCCAAATTCACCACGGAGCCTGGTGAGGGCGCTTTACGTCTCCACCATCCGCACAGAGTGACAGACCACTCTGGCCACCTAGTGAAAGGGTCCTCTGCGTCATCCATGTGTGCAGAGCTGGAGAGCATTTGTCCACAGGCCCAGGTCCAAGATGAGCCGTCGCACAGCTCTAGTTAAGAAGCCGCAGAGAGGCAAGGACGCTCAGGGGAATGGCTGCATTATGCCACATAGTGCCTCTTTGGCTTAGAAATGCCAAAGAGAGGAAACATAGTAGCTGAATTTGTCCATTTTCCATAGATGTTCCTCTTGGTTCATTTTCCCCCATTGTAAACAATGCTGCAGTGAACATCCTCACACATGCTTCCTTTCTTTGAAAGTTTTTCTAGGGTTTATGTGTCCAGAAGAGGATTGCTGGGTGCATAGGACAGGAGCAGAGTTTTCTAGACACTGCCAGCCAGCTTTCCAAACCAGTTGTACCAATTTATTCTTCCACCAGTACAGTGTATGCTCGCTATGTTCTCACATCCTTGCTTATGTGAAACTATCTGACTTTAACATTTATGCCCATCTGACGGATGGAAAACAGCATCTTATTTAATTTGCATATTCCTAATTATTAAACGAGGGTGTCTTTTAATATACTTTTGGCCTTTGGTATTTCTTCTGTGAATTTTCTGTACCTACCCTTTGCCTGCTGTTTTTCCACTTTTCTTGGATTTTCAGGATTTCTTCATATAATTTGAAGTGCATTCTGTTTAGTATTTTGAAAACATTTTCTCCCATACTGCTGCTTGTCTTAACCTTGTTATTGGTGGCTTTTGCCATGCAAAAGTTTTTATTTTAATGTAATTATAATTTGTAAATAAATCTTTTTCACTTATGGTTTATGTCTAAGTAATCATTCCCTATCCCAAGGGTACAACATTATTCTTAAGAGCTATGTTTTCAGAGGTTCACTAGTGTATTCTAGAAATTTAGAACTTCTAATAGCTAGACCAGGGTTGGCAAACTTTTTCTGTAAAGGGCCAGATGGTAAATATTGTAGGCTTTATTGGTCCTCCAGTCTCTTGTAACTACTCAACTCTGCCACTGTAGCCTGAAAGCAGCACTAGACAATAGGTAAATGAATGGGACGTCTGTGTTTCAATAAAACACTATTTGCAAAAGCAGGTGGCAAGCCAGATTTGGCCCAGGGACATAGCTCACCCCTGATCTAGACCATCTAATTCAAGGGTTGGAAAGTTAGCAATTCCATATGGTCTTTGTAGGTACCCTACCAAATTTATGTAAGTTTAGGCAATTGTATTTGGAATTACATATGAAAACAGTTATATATGAGACAGACCTGGTTTTATTTCTGAGCCAAAAAAACCCATCTTTCTTTTGTGCTTGACACTGATTCTGGACAGGTGAGTAGGCTAAGTCATGCACTAATAAAACCAAAGTTGAAGTTAAATGGCTTTAGACCAGATACTAGCACACTGCCATCAGTTCAGTGATTGTCTAGGAAAAGTGTGCTTGGGTTCAGACAGGCTGCATAGTTTACAGGGCCCAGTGCAAAATGAAAACACAGAGCCCCTTGTTCAAAAATTAAGACTTTGGGGCTTCCCTGGTGGCACCGTGGTTGAGAGTCCGCCTGCCGATGCAGGGGACACGGGTTCGTGCCCCGGTCTGGGAAGATCCCACGTGCCGCGGAGCGGCTGGGCCCATGAGCCATGGCCGCTGGGCCTGTGCGTCCGGAGCCTGTGCTCCGCAACGGGAGAGGCCACAACAGGGAGAGGCCCACATACCGCAAAAAAAAAAAAAAAAAAAAAATTAAGACTTTGGGGCTTCCCTGGTGGCACAGTGGTTGAGAGTCTGCCCGCCGATGCAGGGGACACGGGTTCGTACCCCAGTCCGGGAAGATCCCACATGCCGTGGAGCGGCTGGACCCGTGAGCCATGGCCACTGAGCCTGCGCGTCGGAACCTGTGCTCCGCAACGGGAGAGGCCACAGCAGTGAGAGGCCCGCGTACCGCAAAAAAAAAAAAAAATTAAGACTTTTAAGATCGTGAGAGCTGGACATGAAGCCAAGCATGAGACCCTTCTAAGCAAAAGATGCTGTGCCCACCCATGAAGCCAGCCCTGCTTGGATCACCTGGGGTAGGGGTGGGGGGCTGGTTGAGGCATTGGGTGTCAACCTTTACCACAGACCTTGTAGAAATGGTTCAAAGTCCATGCCGACTGCCTGGCGTACTATTACCAGCATCGATTTAATCTAAGGATTGGGAGGGTTGGAGACCACTTAGTACCACTGAGTAGTCTCATAAAGCATGCTGCATGCTTGTTTTAAGTTTTAATATATACGTTTCTGAAACTTTTAATTTTCCCATTTGGCTTTTGGCTGTTTGCGGGTTTTGCCTCCGCTGAAATCTGAGGCCCTGAGGTTATCTATTTAAAGCTACCGTCGGAGTTTGCAGGAAAGGGAGTGTCCAGTGTGGAAGTTTACAGAGGAGAGTTTAAAGAGAAATCTCAGCTCTGCTGCAGCCGTCTTTGGAAAGAAAGACACATACCATCCTTGGAAAGAAACCTCTGGGGGCTGGAAAGTAAGTGGTTTCTGCTTCTGAGGTTTGTTCTGAAACCCAGAAGGAAATAAATAGCATCACTCCAAAAACACTTCTGCTTGGATGTTTGATCTCAGCCCGGCAGCCACAGCGAGGCAGGTCAGCCCACCCGCCCACCCTTTGTGGGGGCCTGTCGTGGTCTCAGGGTTATTTGTAGCCCTTTGGGGCTGGAGTGACTGTAAAACCAACCAGTGCAACTCCCTCAAATTACAGTAGAGGCCCAGAGAGGGTAAGTGACTTGCCTAAAGGTACACAGCAAATGAGTTGCAGAGCAGAGGGCTGGACCCAGGCCCCTGCCTCCCCGTCCTCACTCTGCTTTCTGCTGCCCTGCTGCCCCCTTGGGCCCCTCAACTTGAAATGATCATCTGCTGCAGCAGGTCGTCTTTTTGTGGAGAGCCAAGGCAATGGTCACTGGGCTGCTGGACCACTCTTTTTAAAAAAATATTTATTTATTTATTATATATTTATTTATTTTGGCTGCACCAGGTCTTAGTTGGGACCTCTTCATTGTGGCATGTGGGATCTTTAGTTGCAGCATACATACGGGATCTAGCTCCCCGACCAGGGATGCAACCCGGGCCTCCTGCTCTGGGAGCATGGAGTCTTACCCACTGGACCGCCAGGGAAGTCCCTGGACCCCTCTTTACCCCTGCCATTGGTGTGCTCTAATAAGGCCCCCTGAAGAACACGGAGGGCTGGGGGTGGAGGGGTTGGAGAAACCCTTGTTACTTCCTCTCCCTGCTCGCTTTTCTGTGAGAACCACCAAGCGTGAAACCTAAACCTGCAGCTTCGAGTCGTAGATGAGCAGGATCCTGCAGAGTGTCTCATCCAATCGCCCCGCCCAGGTGTTGAAGCCCCGCCGGCCACCCTGTCACCTGGCTGCTGACACAGTCTGTGACGGGGGCTGACTCCTGCCCGTGGCCCCGCACACCCCTTCAGCCACAGATACCCCAGCTCATTACCCTCTCAGACCCCCTCCCTCAGAGGACGCGATCTCCAGGTCTGCCCTTTGCCACGTCACCCCAGCGCCCGGCCCAGCAGAGGAGGTCCGACTGTACTTGACCAAAACATCATTGTCTACCTGCCCACCCGCTTCTGAGCGGGCCTCAGCCTGTGTCTGTCCTTCTGCACGTGTGATGGCCAGGAGCCAGCCCAGCACTCGGGGTCGTGCCTGATGCCACTGTGTGGGTGCTTGTGTGTGAGGGTGTGTCTGTGTAGTATGTGTGTGTGCGTCCACCTGTGTGAGAGTGTCTGTGTGTGTATGTGTGTGAGTGTGTGGTGTATGCGTGTGTGTGTGTGAGTGAGTGTGTATACATGTGTGTTGTGAGTGTTATGTGTGTGTCTGTGTGTTGTGTATGCATGTGTCTGTGTGTGTGTGCGTGTCTGTGTGTGTGTGTTGTGTATGCGTGTCTGTGTCTGTGTGAGTGTGTGTATATGTGTGTCAGTGTGTGTGTGTATGTGTGCGAGCATGTGTGTGTTGTGTGTGTTGTGTCTGCGTGTGTCTGTGTCTGTGTGAGTGTGTGTATATGTGTGTCAGTGTGTGTATATGTGTGTGAGAGCATGTGTGTGTGTGGGGGGCCTGTACACTCGTGTCTCTGTGTGGGTATCTGAGTCCCGGCCCAGACGTCCTTCAGAGGTAGAGCTGGGTGTGGCCTCTCTGGTGACAGTCACATACGTGTAGAGACTTTGCCTCTGAAGTGCTGAGCACAGAGCTTGGCACCCAGAGGGCGCCCAGTATTATTCAGCCATTACTGTTATCACAAGGCCGTGGCTACTTGTAACAAAGACCGCCCCCCACCCCCACCCCGCACTGGATTAGCACTTTCCTGTAGGAAGGGAGATTGCAAAGTGGGGATTTGGAGGGTCCTTGCTATGGGCTGAATGTTTGTGTGCCCCCAAATTCATATGTAGAAACTCTAACCCCCAAAAGTGATGATCTAAGTAGGTGGACTTGGGAGAGGTTGGCACCCTCATGATGGGATTAGGGCCCTAATAAAAGAGACCCCACTGTTCCCTTGCCCCTTCCACCGTGTGAGGGAGAACACAGTGAAAAGGCACAGCTATGAACTAGGAAAGGGGCCCTCACCTGAACATGCTGGCACCCTGATCTTGGACTTCCAGCCTCCAGAACCGTGAGCAACAAATTTCTGTTGTTTATAAGCCCCCCAGTTGGTGTTACTGTGTTACAGCAGCATGAAAGGACAAGGCAGTCGCTTTCCTGCCACTTTGCAGCCATCAGGGATTCTTGCAAAGCATGTGACATAGAATTCTTTTGGGAGAGAACCCAAACAGCCCAGGGGACTTGGTGCCACCGTCCATACAACCCTGTGAAAAACAATTCTGTTTTATAAATGGGGAGAGGAAATTGAATCACTGCCCACAGAGTAAAGGCATAAATAAATATTTTTCATACTGCATTTCATAACTCTGATAAAGGAGAGTTCTTTCAAAGCTTCAGATCACCACCCACAAGCAGGGCCATTTTCACACTGGCCAATCATTGAATTGTGCCAACAACACTGCAAGCTAAGTGTTAGATCCTGTCTTTTAGGTACAGAAAATTCAGCGGAGATCAATGACCCCCCACAGCCACAGAGAGCTAAGCCAGGTCCGTCCTGCTCCAAGACCAGGGCTTTCGACACTGGGCCCCAGAGGTCACCGTGGGACCGTGGGACTTCCTGACGCACCACCCAACAAAATGAAAACATCCTCAGCTGCCCTTGTGTGTGAAGCAATGCACATCCTGCTGTCAAGAGTTACCACCAAATCACTCCAAATTGGGCAATTAGCAGCATGATTTGTGAAATGAGGAACAGGATACGCTCTGACCCCTTGAACTTCTTCCCCACTGACCTCTATGGTTCCAGCTGAGCTTTCATTTTTTTAAAAAATGAGTGGGAGATAATCTCTTACCCCAAAAGTTCAATAGTCGCTACTTCCTGGGGAACCATCTCTACCTGGAGGGTCAACGTTTCAAAGTTGGATTCCCACAGAAAGAAAACAAGGCAAACAACAAACTGGGAAAAGTAGGTATGACCTTCATCACAAAGGGCTGAGATCCTTAATACACAGATGTGCTCACGAGGTGGACGGCCAGGAGAAAAGTAGGCACAGTTATTAGTTGGCAATTTACAAAAGAAGAGGTACAAGTGGTCAAAAAGCAGGGGGAAAAGTTCAGCCTCAACAGTAAACAATAAAAGCAAATTAAAACACTGGGATGTTATTTTTTTTAGTAGATTGACCAAGATGTTGTCTAGTCTAGGTGAGGAAGCAGAGAAATGGACCCTCCATACACTGACATGGGGTGTATAAGTTTGCACAGTCCTCCTGAAGGGCAATCTGGCAGCCTTTAAGATGTATGTAAACTTGAGCCAGTAATTATTTTAAGACTTTATCCCAAGGGATTTAGTCGAGATGTAGGCAGAGCTGAATATACAAAGGTATTCATTGTGTTGATACTTAAAATACTGAAAATTCTACAAAAAAATACCCCATATGTCCAGCAGTAAATTACTGCTCATGAAAATTACAGTAAATCCATATGAAGGGATATAATGCCGCTATTGGAAATTCCATGGCAGCAGAGTCTTTGACTCCAAGTCCGGTGTCCTCCCACGAGGGGAACCTGCCTCTCAGTCTGACCCTGAAGAGCCTTCTCCTTCCTGTGGCTGCAAATCTGCTGGGACGGCAGCCGCCAATAACACCCATGAAATGATACAAGATGGCACGGGTTCATATCTTGGAAGAACAGGGAATGTGGGCCAGAATGTTCGACTGGCACCCAGTTTGAAGCCACATGTTTTCAAATATGAGGCTAATTAAGTAATTGCGTCTTGCCTATTTCACCCTTGTTTAATCCATCAGTAGCCCCACCCCTGCCACTTCGAAGAAGGCATGTGGTCCACATGCGGAAGAGTGCAAAGAGGAAGCCCCAAGTCCTGATTCCTGGCAGCTGGCAGCTGAGCTTGGACCTCTCGGAACACTAGATTCCTCCTCTGAAATCGCCCCTCCCTTGGGGCCTGGCCTATGCAGGGGCTCGTCAAGTGGCTGATTGGCCGGTGGCTGGTGTTCCTCTATAGTTTTCCTCACCAGCCATTTTACTCCCCTGGGCTCCCACAGTTTACAGCTGCAATAGGATCCCAGAAAGCTGGGGAAGAATAAAAGTTAAAGCGCCAATATTTGCTGGAATAAGAGGGAAAAACACCACTGCGCACACCCCTCATCACTTTGAGTGAGACTCGAAGGGGAATTTTGACCCAGTGACATGGCAATGAGGTTAACCCCCGAATCCCTCCCCAATTCCAACAGTCAGTCAATCGCAGACCGTGCTTTTCCTCCAGGCTGTAGGGTTCCCTGCGGTGAGAGGCCTGAGCACTCGCATGCTCTGCGACATGGTAGTAGGTGCTATTGGTGCCTCCTTCCGGTCCCCCCGTCTGCCCGTGCAGCCTGCGCCCGGAAGGGTCTGTGATAACAGCTGACAGCCACCTCCTTCTCCAGAGAACCGATCTCTGCCTGGGAGGCTACGTCCTCCCCTCGACCAAGGCCAATGTTGGACAGACTCCTCGAGTGAACAATAGACTCACCTCCTACCTCAAGGTCAATCCCAACACTGAGATACAATTCCTGCCTCAAAGCTCCCCGCTGCAGGATCAGGCAGAAGCAAGTCTCCCGCAGAGACCACATCCTTGCTTAGCTCTGTGCCCTGTCCCAGCCGCTTGCCTCACTCTTCTCCTGAGAGCTCTTTTCCAATAAGGCACTCAAACAAGCATCTCTATGTCAGGCTCTGCTTCAGAGAACCTACACTAAGGCCAGCGTTTTTGATTCAACTCTCCTGGCAACTCCTGAACACTTCGTCTGACTGATGTACCGCACTTCTTACCGGTAGTAAGAAGCAGCATTCTGGAAAGGCCTGTTCATTGGGTATAGCGTCCGAGCTGGTCAGAGTGGAAGGAAACCTTAGTTAACATTTAGCTCTGTGTTTCCCAGAGTGAGTTCTAAGGTACATTCATCCTATTGCTAGGTAGGAAGACAAAAGAGATTCTGCTTGCATGTACATGTATGGAATTCTGGCTTAAAAGTTTAAAAGATCTCTTTATTGCACATAGAGTTTCATATTCAAGTAGGTTCTGGGATCCTAGGGCAGCATTTCTCAACCTCAGCACTATTGACATTTGGGGCATTAAAAAAAGAAACAACAGGCCCAAAATGGAGTCACTTGTGCTAAGCCCACATCACCAAACCAAGACTTAATCTCAAACTTAATTACAGTTTCAACCTCTCCCAGGAGGGGAATTTTAGACCAGTCAGTCTGGAATTACCTGGCTGGCGTAGTGAGGTAATCTGCTTGGTGGACCTCTGTCATCCCATAAAGGAAGGTGACTGTGCCACGAACAAACCTCCCTTTGCTAGTAACTTCCTTGTCCTGCCCCTTTCTGCCTATAAGGATCTTTTGTTTTATACAATGCTTTGGCGTTCCTTTCTGTTTACTTGATGGGACCCTGCCTGATTCATGAACTGTTGAATAAAGCCAATAAAATCTTTAAAATGTACTCAGTTGCATGTTGTTTTTTAAGAAGGACTGGATAAATCTTTGTTGAGGGGGCTGACCTGGGCATATAGGATGTTAGCAGCATCCCTGGCCTCCACCTACTAGATGCCAGCAGCAAACCCCACCACCTCCCATTTATGACAAACAAAAAATGTCTCCAGACATTGCAAAATGTCCCCGGGGGACAAAATCAGCCAGATTGAGAACCATTGCCCAGGGGAAAGGTGTCATCCACTAGGTCCTTTTGTTTTCTCCTTTTGTTTTGTTTTATTATTTAACATCTCTTAGAACTACAGTTCTGCAGAACACAATTTGGGAAAACATCAACGGAAACAAACTTCCATTTTATAGTTGAGGGAACCAGGATCCTGAGGATGACAGGGCTTACCTACAAAAACCAAGTGAGTCAGTAGCAGATCTCAAATTCAAATCCAAGTCCCTGACCCAAGGCCAGTGCATGCTTGTGTTTCCTCAGACAAATGAAATTTCCTGGGGGCCCTCCCAGATGGCACAGGATGGAGCCCATAGAAAGGACCCAGTGCACCAGGGGCCCCGCTCGGCCATGCCTGTTCCATTTTCCCAGTGATCTGATCCTTTTGATTCATTTCCAGAAACAAAGTTGGCTGGTTTGTTTCTCTGAGGACCTTCCCACAGTTATGGGAGAACCATGGTGAGCAAATGGGAGGGACCCCCATGGGAAAGTTCTGGAATCCAGAGAAAGCAGAGCCGCCTGGAGGTATCGATTCCTTTGTCCAGACCCATTTCACGTCACAGCCAGGCCGATCCACAAACACACACCTGTAGTTTCGTATTTCAGCAGAGGACAAGTTTTCAATTATGAGAAAGCTTTAACTCAAATCCCAGGAGGAAAAAAACCCATTAATCTACTCAATCCAGCCTCTTTTGCTTCTTGCTAGATTTTGAAAATTGTCATGCATTGTATGGGTTCCCCCCACCCTAGCCGCCCCCCAACCAAATCTGTTCTTTTCAAAAACAGCAGGGTTTTCCTTAACCTACCTTGCAAATGAAGTCCCAGGCAAAGCCAGCATCTAATTCATTTCGCATGCTAAATTATTACAGTTGAAAGGAAAACTCTCCACTGTGCAACTTTAAAAAACATCTGTGTTTTTCTTTTGACTTTTGGGGATAATTATCCAACTCACATTGTGACTGCTAATTACTAAGCTAAACTAACCTGCTGAAGGGCTGGGTTCTTTTCAAAGCTTTTCCCCCAGAGCATTCAATCATCTGAAGATGGAAACAGAAAATGTAGTGGCACAGGCAGCTAGCCCCACGCTCTCCTGGGCTGGGCTGGGCTGATGTCAGGCCCTGAAGGAACCTCACGCTGGGACCCCCAGATCTGGGGCCTGGGCGGGGACAGGGACAGGGGATGTGGTGGCGGGGATTTAATGTAACCAAACCGCTGGGTGTGGATTTTTTTTTCACAAACAAATAATCGATTTGACTAAGAAGTTTTACTTTTTACGGCAATTAGACCCAACCAGGATTCCAGAAACTTACCAAACTATATTTTATGTTGAACCCAAACCCCAAAACAACGTGTTTATTATTTTCAAATTTTTATTTAAGGCCAGCGATAACGTCATTTCAAGATGCATATCTAGCAAGTCCTTCTGAAACAAAACCAAGACTTTCTTTGCTAAAAGTGTGGCATTTGGGCTTCCCTGGTGGCGCAGTGGTTGAGAGTCCGCCTGCCAATGCAGGGGACGCGGGTTCGTGCCCCGGTCCGGGAAGATCCCACATGCCGCGGAGCGGCTGGGCCCGTGAGCCATGGCCGCTGAGCCTGCGCGTCCGGAGCCTGTGCTCCACAACGGGAGAGGCCGCAACAGTGAGAGGCCTGCGTACCGCAAAAAAAATAAATAAATAAAAAAATAAAAGTGTGGCATTTGATCAAAACAAGTACCTTCATTCATCCACGCTGTTGAGCCTTGTATGAGTCCCCATCACACAGGAGGTACTGGGGACACAATGGTGACAACACAGGTGCAGTCCCTGTCCTCACAGATCTCAGAGCCTGTTGGGGGACTTCAGAGAAGAGAGCAGGAGGTGATTGTGAGCCAGGCCGAGAGGTGTTCTGATGGGGTAGGAGGCATCTGTGATGCTGGGACGGGCCTCCTGAGCAGAGTGACATGAGGCTGAGGATGAATAAACTGGATTGTGAGGGTGGATCATAACAACAAGGGGAGAGCGAGAGAGCCACGGTGAGAGAGAGCGGCACACAAAGGGCCTTTGCTGAGCATCCAGGGGCAGCTGAGAGGGAGAATGGCCCAGACCACCAAGGCACCGGATGCTGTCATAATGAGCCAGCCTTTGCCCTGACAGTCTAGGGGAGTCTGGAGGCTCTGGGCAGAGGGAGGACCAGACAGCAGTTCCACTTGATATCAACAGGCTCTCCTAAATGAACTTGACTGGAAACCTCGGATTCAAGCATGGTGAACCCTGATTCCCACCAGGCTATTTAGGCCCAAAGAAGAGCTAGCCCCACAATGAACCTCTGGGATGCAAAACCGACCCCAGACCCAGAGGGGAGGCCCACACACCGAGGACCGCTGGGCTCTGAAAGCCAGCACCTTCGGAGCACCCCCGCACACCTGTGCCCCTGGAGGATCCCTCTCCTCGGGGGTGGAAGGGGCCACTTGGCCTGGAAACCAGGAAGCACTACTGATTGAAAAGCTGCAAGGAGCCACGTACTGTTTAGGAACTTCGCAGATGTGATAGCGAAGAAAAAAAATAAAATTATGAATGCTCCCAAGCACCCTTTCCTCGTCCAACAAAGAAAACAAATTCTTTGTTTGTGTGGCTCAGAAAGCGAACTTTTGCAGGAAATGCAAATGGGAAAGGCTAAGATTGCTAACTCACTAGGCAGATAGGTGGCTGGAGAGGGAAGGTGGGGAAGTGGAGCCAGTCCTAGGCCGGGGGCTTGCAGGGAGCTAGATCTGAGGGCACCAGGAAGGGGACGGGGGTGGGAGCGGCTTGCAAAGAGAACTGCTCAAGTAGGAGTTGGGGGGAGCGTGGCTGTGTCTTGTTGGTTTAACTCCCTCTTGTGGGACCCCAAGAAGCCCTTGTAAATGTCTCCTTGACACTCCCGGGTCTACCTTGTGTTCCTGTGTGCTTTCCATGGGATGCAGGCCCTGGGCTTGCGGGGAGGCAGGGCAGGGGGCCCATGCATTGGGGTTACACGGACGTTTCTCATTTAATCCTTACAACAAGCCTGTAAAATAAGTATCATCAATCCCACAGCTCAGAGAGGGTGGGAAGTTGGCCGCCATTACCCAGCCAGACCGCCGAACACCTGGGGCTGAGGCAGGCAAAGCTGTTGACCAGGTAGGGAAATGCAGCAATAAAGGAGCCCCGTGCGAGTGGCTGTGGAGTGAGGAAAGCACAGGCAGGGGATGGGCGCTGCTGGCTTCCCAGCAGGAGGGAGAGCACGCGGAAAGGCCGGTCCAGGATGGGCAGCCCAGGCCCCAAGGCCCAGAGAAGATGAGGGCGAGATGGAGGGAGAAAGAGAGATGGTTTCTGGTCGCCCCGCCCACACCAAGCTCAGGCCCCCGGGGGCTGCACAGACCCCTTCAGAGCTGCCCAGAGCTTCCATCTCCTGATGGGTCGGTGCCCGCAGGGGACAACGCAGCTGTGTTGCGAAACCAAAGCCAGCTCCGAGTCTGCAGGCTAGCAGGTACCCTTCCAGCACTTTCCGGAAAAGCCAGTCGGAGTTTCTGTTGCTTGCAGTTGAGGCTCCCTGAGGCCTCGGCAGTGGAACCACCACCCACGCCCTCGTCAGGCTGCTGATTTCACTCTTTATTTTTCTGCGGTACGCGGGCCTCTCACTATTGTGGCCTCTCCCGTTGCAGAGCGCAGGCTCAGCAGCCATGGCTCACGGGCCCAGCCGCTCCGCGGCATGTGAGATCTTCCCGGACCGGGGCACGAACCTGTGTCCCCTGCATCAGCAGGCGGACTCTCAACCACTGCGCCACAAGGGAAGCCCCTGATTTCACTCTTGAAGGATCCCTCACAAGGTCTCTCAGTCAAAACTGGCAAGAGAGAGAAGGGGAAGGCAGAAAACGAGGGGTGGGTGGGAGTCCCTTCAGTGTCTACCCTGACGGGGCCAGGCGCAGTGGGGGGCTGTCACTGTGTGGACGGCCTCGCTATCCGCAGAGAGGGGCGTCAGTCCCGTGCTGGTCAGAGGTGGAGCCGCATTCAAACCCTGTCCAGCCCCTGCTCTGCCTACTGCCTTGAACCACTGACACCCGGAGAGGCCCCAGACCATGAGTTAATTCAGCTCAGGGCTGTTCAGAGGGCCGGTTGTCTGGCTGCAGTCGAGCATCACAGCTCTACCCCCAGGTCAGAAGGACCCGGGAGCCAACATTCAGCAGCCTCCCGCCTTGTGTTGTGGGAATTCTCTCATCTCTCCTCCCAACAGCCTGTGAGGGCAGATTACTGTTTGTGCTTGATGCTCAGAGCATCAGCGTAATCTGCATGAGGTCACCCAGCTGGGGGTGGCAGCGCCAGGATTCGGCTCCAAAGGTGCCCTGTTGCCACGACCTCCTTCCCAGTACAGAACAGGTGCCCCAGGTGCACCCAGCACAGGAGGAGTGTGCCAAGTGCAGTGGTAGTTCAGAGGAGACATGATTCAGCCCATCAGGGAAGGCTTCCTGGAGGAGGTGACATTGATGGATTGGGGAGAATCACAACAGCTGCACACAAGCAGGGCGTAGGAATTCCAGAGAGAGGGAAGAAATGGTGTAAAGCAGCTGGCCAGCCCCCGAGTATGGTGGGAACCAGAGTTGGGGCCCAGAGCACATGCCCGGGGAGTGGGGGGGCATGGGAAATTGGAGAGAAAGGAGGGGTGGGGACTGTAGGGGAGCAAAACTTGACACCCCAAAATATCTCTTTGGCGTGCGGATTATTTCTAGTTGAAAGCCATTGAGGCCCAAAAGATTCAGGAAAACTTTGACCTTCCCCCTAACTGCCTAAAAAAATTTGGATAGAAGGCCTGTTTCCAGGATAGAGCAATCACCAGAGATGTCTGTAGAGAACACAGGCTGGGTGTGGTGGGAGAACAGGGCCTAGAGATCAGCGTCCATTCTGTGTCTGTTGCCTCTGTGGGGCTGGCAAACATTTACTGAACATGAGCTTTTCCATCTCCAGGTGAACTGCTTTTCTCCCCTTTGAAGTCCCAAACCACTACCCCCAATATCCTATTTTGTCTTTAACTGAAGATGGTATTTAAGGAGATGTTTTCAGCCATTTTGGTGACTTACTCTGTTTTCCTGGGTCTCTCCCATGTGTACATGTTATTAAACTTTGGTGTGATTTTCCCCTGTTAATTTTTCTCATGTCGTCAATTTAGTTCTTAGACCTGCCAGGAGGACCTGGTCGGGCAGAGGAAAATTTCTTCCCCCACAACAGGAGCACACAGAGGGCCTGAAGCAGCTCGGGAGCCACTGAAGGGCATTGATGGAGCAGGCTGGACCCGCGCAGTGGGAAATCTTCACACACACACTGACACACACACTCACACATGCACTCACCCACGCATGCTTACACCCCCCGACAGTGGCAGGGGCCCTTCTCCCAGAGCGACAGAGGGAGACTCCCTCTTGAGGACTTGTGCCAACATCACGGCTGCAGCCAGGGACACCCACGGGGCCAGCCCACTGCCCAGAAGGCGGCCGCAGCCCAGCCGTGCCTGTGGACCAGGCGGTCGCTCAGCTCCCACCAGCGTCTGCTCCTTCCCTCTCTCTTTCCTCTTCCTAAGGTTTAATTTTCCAGAGGGATCTCCAATGAGCCACTCCTGCCCCTGCTCCCAGGAGGGCCGGATGCGGATCAGAAGGGAGACGGGGTGAGGGAGTCCCTCTCTCCCCCAGTGGGGGTACCTCTGGAAGCCCCGCAGTCCCAGAGGCCCTGGCCTGGCTTCCTCACCCGCAGCTCTGTCACATTTGCGCCAGTTTTCTCACCTCAGACGTTTGCTTTGCGAGCAGAGTGTTTTGCCGACAACCTCCTCCCTTGGCTCGTCCGTTTCCTGCGGGATTTCCGATTCGGGTTAAACCAGAACGTCCAACTCAGTAGGCTGAAAACCTTGACAGCTGGAAGAGACGTCTGGTCGACACTTTTACTTCTGTGTGGGGAAAAAATCCCCAAGCCTACATTCAAATCCCTTTGTCCTCAGGAGTCTGCTCCATAGGACTGATTTACAGACGCCTGGAGGCTACAACGAACCGCTCCAGTGTGGGGGGCACTTTGATTTGAGTCCCCTGTGCTGCAGAGCACAGCCCCTGGGAGATGCCCATCTACATTTGATTTCTGGGAAGTAAGACTCACCCATTTTACAGCAGAGGAGACTGAGTCTAAGGATGACGCAGCAGCTGGAATAACACAAGGCTCAAAGCCTGCCTGTCTGGGTCCTCCCTCTGCCCCACCTTGACCACCACCTAATGCCCCCCGCACCCCTGCCGGGTTCCCTTTCTGGGCAGGAGCAGTGGCCTCTTTGCCCAGGGTTTTTGGCCATGGAGGACGTGTTCTTTGTCCCTGAGGGCCAAAGGCTCATGTTCCACCCAGCCCTGTGTGACCAGCCATGCTTACCTGGGGCCAGGCTGCAATGAGAGCCCAAGTGTGGCATCCACCCCGTGGGTTGACCCATAAGAGGGATAGTGACAACCACGGGCACTTCCAGCTGGGGGTCAGGGACAGAATGCGGAGGGGCTCAAACCTCCCCGTCACAGTAGGAGCTCCGATGGGCGCATCTAATCCTGCCCACCAGCGCACGAGGGGGGTCCTCACCCTGACCCCCCGGAGGAGCCATCCTGGTTGTGTCTGTGACTCTGCCAAGGCACAGACCACCCAGGCTAAGTGTCAGGGGCCAACAGTGGCCACTTCTCCGATATAGGTGACCCGGGGCCCTGCTACCCAGGAGGGAGAGCTGCAGAATGAACAGAGGAGCGGGACCCCCGTGCCGCCTCCAACTCTCCTTTTCAGAAGCACTTTCCGCCACTTTGGCTCGTGTACTCTCTTCACACCCGGGGGGAAATTACAGACCTTCCACCACATTGCACAGTTGGGAATGCTGTTTCTAAAAATAGAGCCGGGCTCCTGTTTATAGCTCCCCTATTATTATATATGTCCCATATTACATGCTGTTTTACATGTGAGTTAGGAGGAGGCCATGTCAGAGTGAAGAGACAGCCTGCAGTCCACGGGGCCAGGAACACACACTTCTGGAAACCCGTAGGACGTGAGGCTGGAGCTGTCCACGCTCCCACTGGGTCCAGCAGGGCTGACTCTGTTCTGTGGGGAGGGACCTGCGTGGTCCTGATGGACATGGTTGGGGGGCACGTGGATATAGTCCTTCTTAGTAGCACCCAGAGGAGTTCTTTAACCAGACCCTTATAATAAAGCATTATTATAACTAGCACACATTATTTAATTTAGTACTTACAACAACCAGTAGGCACACCCATTATTCCCATTTCTCAGGTGAGGCCCAGAGGGTGTGAGGTGACTTGTTATGTGGCTTGTCTGAAGTGCAGCTGGCACCTAAACGCAAGTCCAGTGACTCCCAATCCCACCAGGTGACCACCACGTTAGACTTGTGTTGACTGAAAAAAGACACAAGGTGAGAGCTGTGAGTTCAGTTTTATTTAGGGCTTACTGAGGACTATAGCCCGGAGACAGCCTCTCAGATAGCTTGGAGGAATTCCTCCAAGGAGGTGGAGGGGAGGTCAGTAAATATATGAATTTTTTTTTTAATTTTTATTGAGGTACAGTGGATTTACAATGTTCTGTTAATTTCTGCTGTGCAGCAGAGTGACTCAGTTACACATACATATATTCTTTTTTTTTTTTTTTTTTTTTTTGGCTGTATGCAGGCCTCTCACTGTTGTGGCCTCTCCCGTTGCGGAGCACAGGCCCCAGACGCTCAGGCTCAGCGGCCATGGCTCACGGGCCCAGCCGCTCCGCGGCATATGGGATCCTCCCGGACCGGGGCACGAATCTGTGTCCCCTGCATCGGCAGGCGGACTCTCAACCACTGTGCCACCAGGGAAGCCCCATACATATATGCTTCTACAAAATACATGGTTTTGGTGAAGGGGGTGCATGCAGTCGAGCACACACCTCGGTAGAAGTTTGCTGCTAGTCACGAAGAGCAGATGTCTATGCTTTTCTAGGTATGAGAAGATGCAAGAAATTGGATTCATAACATTTTCTCTTGAAAATATCTCACCATCTGAAGGCCTGTTCTGCCAGTTTTTCCCAGAGGACAGAGTGCCTCATCCCTGCTTTCCACCCTGAAGTCCTTTTGGGGTGTGTTGAGGGCTGGCGACTGCAGTAGCTAATGACCTGGTCCTCATAGAACCAGATGGTGAGTGACATTCTTTACCTGGCACTTGGAACACGATGCAGTGTCTCCCAAGGGGTACCAGGGCAGAGAAATGTGCAGTGACCGTCGGATATGGGTACCCAGCTTCGGTCACCGCAGGCCTGGCCCAAGTAACCTCCCAGGCTTAAGCTGGTGCAGATACTCCTTTTTTGTCATTTTACGGATTCTTTTCTGCACTCCATACTTCTGTGTCCTACACCCCTCATGTCAGAGTGTTGCAGGAAGGGAGACCCGAGAGTGGGGTCTTGTCTAACACTCGGAAATGGATAGTCCGAGGAGACACACGTGCTGACAACACAGGAGGCTTTATTGGGAAGGGGCGCCCGGGCGGAGAACGGCAGGGTGAGGGAACCCAGGAGAACTGCTCTGCCACGTGGCTCGCAGTCTCAGGGTTTGTGGTGCTGGGGTTAGTTTCTGGGTGGTCTCTGGCCAATCATTTTGCTTGGCCCGTATCTGGTCTGACTCAGGGTCCTTCCTGGTGGCCCATCTCTCAGCCAAGACGGATTCTAGTGAGAAGGATTCTGGGAGGTTGGTAGGACATAAGGACTGGCGTCTCCTCTCTCCTTTGGACCTTTCCTGAATTTTTCCAGTTGGTGGTAGCTTGTTAGTTCCACGTTCCTTCCCAGGCCCTCCTGTTGTAAGAGAATTCATGCTGGTGGTTATTATCATGTCTGGCCAGGGCGGGCAGTTTGGGTCAGTGGTTCCCCTAACAACTGCAGTAATTTCCTGGCATCCAGTTTGCACACAAAGTTCGAAGACTTCTCAAACGGTGTGTGACGTCCTCCAGGGCCGTGGTTCTCGGTGTCTCTGGCACTCCGGTTCTCCTGGTCCGGTTCCTGCTGCCGCCCAGAACCGTGTGAGGCTGAACGGAGGTCCCCTTTCCTGGATTCATTGGAATCTCTACAGTTTTGTTGCCCCTTTTGACTTTCTGACAGTTTGTGAACAATGTCCTTACAAGTCTCCCCTGCACTGACTCCAGGACTTTGAGATGTTTGTTCTGGATCCACAGACCCGACCCCCGTCACTGGTACCCCACCCCCATGCTTCTCTCCCTCTGGGTGGGTTCTATGTCCACGTGGGAGAGGGAAGCACCTTGTCTTTCCGGGATCTCACCTTCTGCTGGGGGAAGAGCCCTGAAACACTTTAACCTTCTAAAAACCACCTCTGGACACTTGGTGAAATATATTTTCGGTCAACCCGATGACATTTAAGCTGGCAAATTCTTGGCAAGCTGAGATGCCCCTCCTGGAAGAAGAGTTCTGACCATGTCTCAATCACTGCCTCTCAGCCAGGGAAACCCTGGTGGGGACACATTATGGAAATGAAGGCCACCTTTACGGGTGGCTGGGAGCTAACTCAATAGCCTTGAAATTCTCTTTTCTCCAGGAGAAAATGCAGTTAGGCAGATTTTGATTACAGATGAAATTCTAAAGTGGTCCTGCAGGCTTTCCCTCCCCTTTTTTAATATATAAGCAAATGAGGGTTCCTCACACCCAGCAGCAGAATAGGGAGAAAGAAGCCCCAGAATTTTAACACGGTCCAGGCTCACGAAGGTCAACGCTGATGGGGGAGAGCTGGGAGAATTGGGATTCTTCTGGTGTCTGCCAGGTGGTATCCAAATTTCAATCTGGAAACAGTTGACCTTGAGGTGCTTTCAGGAATAAGGAAGCACCAGAACAGAGAAAAGTCTATGTTACCATCACCCAGGCTGCTCTTTGCATCAGGGTGGTGATTTATACACCAAAACCTGCAAATGGGCCCAGTCACCTCACCTGCTCCCACGTGGACTTCCCCAAGCCCTGCCCCACCCCCAGAGAGCCTTCCTCCCTCCTCCCCACTCCCAGCTGGAAGGCAGGGCCAGTGATTAGGCGATTAGTGTGTTTTCTCCCTGCCCCATTCCTGGGGGACTTGACCTTTAGAAGGAATAAAGCACTCATTGAGCACTTACTCTGTGTCTGATTCCTTCCCTATACAGCCCTAAACGCATCACAGACAAAACGACTGGGGCATGCAGGAGTGACCCGGAGAGGTCCACGCCACCAGGAAGCCCGCTGAAGGCTTTGCTGCAAAGCCTCTGTTCTTCCTCCACACCCTGCTGCAGGGCCAGAAGAGACTAAGGGGAGAATGCAACAAAGGAAGGACTCGCCAGTGGTGGAACTTCAGGCACCGTGACTCTTGTATACAGACAGGCTCAGAGGCAAGGTCAGCCTTGGGCTGCTCAGATGAGCTCAGTTGAATCTGTGGGGCTGGGCCAGGGCTGACCCCTCTGAGGGGCGTGGCGAGACGAGGCTTGTAAAATGAACAACTAACTGCACAGCTGTGCAGTTTGCAGAACAGGTTCTCCCACCTCATCCCGCTGTACTCTCCTAAGAACACTGAAGGGGAATTGTCATGCCCACTTTGGAGATGAGAAAACTCCAGTGCACAGTCAACCATAAATTGGCACTCGCCACTGGCACTTGCCATCTACCTCTACAAGGATTCAACCATGTGTTGTTGCAGCTGCTGATTTTCAACGCCCCCTGAAAGGACTTCAGGGTGGAGAGCAGAGACGAGGCACTCTGTGCTCTGGGAAAAACTGGCAGAACACGTCTTCAGATAGTTAGATATTTTCAGGAGCCAATTTTATGAGCCTAATTCTTGTATCTCCTCACATCTAGAAAAGCGCTAAAATCCTTCATGGTGACGACTGCTCCTCGTGACTAGCAGAAAACTTCTGCAAAAAAAACAAATATGTGTTCTGGGAGATCAGCTCGGTGCTTTGTGACCACCTAGAGGGGTGGGATAGGGAGGGTGGGAGGGAGACACAAGAGGGAGGGGATATGGGGATATATGTAAACGTATAGCTGATTCACTTTGTTCTACAGCAGAAACTAACACAACATTGTAAAGCAATTATACTGCAATAAAGATGTTAAAAATAAATAAATTACTTTCATTAAAAAAAAAAAAAAAGATATGTGCTCAGTTACATGTGTTCCCGTTCACCAACATCACGTATATATTGACCTTCCCCCCTGCCTCTTTGGAGCAGTTTCTCAGAGCTCTCTGCAATGCTGTCTCCCGGGCTGCATTCCCCATTTTGCCCCAATAAAACTTAACTCGCAACTCTCACATTGTGCATGTTTTTTTAAGTCGACAGTTATTAGCACAAAGAAAACAATCACTTGATCTGACAAACTTCATATTCCTCGCCTGCCTCAGCGCACCCCACAGAATTATTTTTTGACTAAAGCTCTCTCGACCGTCACTTCCGACCTCATCCGAAGATTTATGTTTCCAAAAGCATATTTGAACGTTTACAAGACTGACGGATTCTAACTCCCAAGGATTCAGCACCAGACATCAAAAACTGTGTTTTTATAAAATAGAAGGAGGGGGATGGAAGAGATCCACTTACATTTTACAGGTTTGTTGTTTTTTTTCCCCTGCAGCCAAGTGGAAAAAGTTGAAGGAATCTGTTAACATATTGATTGCTTTGAGCACTATTTTAAATTAGCTTTCCGTTCCCCTCCATATGTTTTTCCATTAAATTTAAATAAATTAAAATTCACGTTTCTGGAAAAGATATGCTGAGACCTCCTCAGGTTTTCAGATGAGTTTATCAGCCAGGTCCGCGCTGTCAGAAATCCATCAGCGGCGACCATGCTGATGAGCGCGGGTGGCCACCCCCAGGGCCACGTGCTGTCTGAGAATACTCTGTGGAACACGGACATCACTGCCAACCTTGGGACCAGCCCAGCTGCTGCCTCCACACACTGACCCAAACAGGGTTCCTGATCCCACTGGTCAGCTCCTGAGCCCACGTGGCCACAGGACTGTTGTTTCCAGCTGCTCCTGTCACCAAGACGCACAGTGGCCCCTGGGCTCTGCTTGGGCACCTGTTCCTCCTTCCAAGCCTCCACCCCAGGCCTGTGGCAGCCACACCCTCACCCCTGTAAAAGCACACAATCAGGTGAATTGGAATAGTTGGGAAGCAATAATGACTATCTCACCCCTCAAGGCTGTCTTCATGACGCGTCGAAAGCCCTACTTGGATCAGCTTAGTGTAGGGAGGAAAAATAACTTTCCCTCTACCCTTCTAGGTTCTTGGCTGAGACTCTCCCGTAATAAGAAAGACAGCTCAACAGGAGAAAAGCCATCAGAAGTTTGTATGAACATGTATGCCTCCTAACAACATTTCCTCTTCCCAGGAAAACTGAGTAACTCCCTGAAATGGCCCAAGCCATGCCCTTAAATACCACCTCCAGCTAAAGACAAAAGAAGATGTTGGGAGTGGGGGAGCCAGTAGTGGGAGATTATCAGGCAAAGCACAGTAAACAAGGGTGTGTTTGTTGTGCAGATTACAGTCGATAACTTCTCCATTGATAAATTTCTAGATTTGGTCATTCCCCTCTTCCTGGTCCAGAGAGAAAGACACCCTTACAAATGGAGATTTTTCTTATAAATCTGAATGTCTCTCACAAAAGGGTAACGTCTCTACTCAGTTACTTCTCCTGTGTCTGCTGTTTCTTGAAAATAATCAGCCAAAAATAATCATGCCAAAATTCTGCCCCCCTTCAGCTTCCTGAGATAAGCGTCTTGCATAAGACAAGGGACAGAGCCTGCTTCAGGCTTGACTGTGTCCAAAGATTCATCAGGGTCTGTCTGCCCGTCTCTCCCTCTCACCCCTGTTTCTCTTTACAGGTATCGTTCCACCCACCCCAGTGCAGGTAGGTAATGGGGTTCAAGGGTTCAATAAGGCTGCTATGGGGGGCTTCCCTGGTGACGCAGTGGTTGAGAGTCCACTTGCCGATGCAGGGGACACGGGTTCGTGCCCCGGTCCGGGAAGATCCCACATGCCGCGGAGTGGCTGGGCCCGTGAGCCACGGCCACTGAGTCTGCACGTCCGGAGCCTGTGCTCCGCAACGGGAGAGGCCACAACAGTGAGAGGCCCGCGTACCGCAAAAAATAATAATAATAATAAGGCTGCTATGAGACAAAGGCCACACCTCCCCCAGGGTCCCTTGTGTGTCCTGGACAGACCAGACCGCTGGCTTCCACAGAATGCCCTGGAACACGGAAACAAGCGTCCAGCCACCTCTGATGACCTATGTAGATCCCTGGAGCCTGGGAGTGAGAACTTGAATCAAGTCAACAATTGCAGGGACACCTCCGAGGTCATGGTGGGGAGGGGTCCCTAAAGGGATCCGATGAGGAGGAGCACAGTGGTGTCCTGAGAAAGCCCCGGAAGTGAAGGGGTTGACCAGCTGGTCAAACTGAGTTGATCAGTAGCCCAGAAGAAGGACACAGAGTGAGCTGATCTGACTCTTCCCTGACCCAGTGGCTCCCTCAGCAGGGCCTTGGACTCTGGGAAGAGAAAGCTGTAGCGGAGAGAAATGAACCGCCCCACTAGGAGACAGCAGTTCTGCTGGAGGAACGCCCCTCCAAGAGCTGGTGTCAAGAAGGGCGCAGATAATGAGGCAGAGGGGGAACCAAAGCCCGTGATGCAGATGTGGGGGCAGCAGGGATCCGGGGCAGGTGCAGTGGGAGTCTGAGGGCAGCAGAGCACGCTGGGCAGCAGGAAGGTGAGAGTGGCAGAGCCTGGAGGAAGAGGGTCTGCAGAGCAGGACCTCAGAGCTCTGTTTAAACATAGGGACCCCACCCCACGACGGCAACTCCCGGAAGGAATGGATGGATGGAGGATCCCAGGAAAGACAGGCTCTCCTGTTAATCCAGGATGTGAAATCCACATTGAGATTTGTGGTTGGCTGCAAATGTGACTCATTTTCACCAGGAGAGGAAATTTTTTTCAGACATGCTCAAAATAGTATTTCGGCTTCATCTGGCAATATATCTAGTATAAGTAGCATGCGTGGTTTGTTCTAAATATATGGACTGTATTTCTAATGTTTCATTCTTTGGAGTCGCACCTAATGAGAGTGAGCATTCTCGGCAAATGAAAGGAGGTCTCCGCCTCCTCCCCGTGTGCCCACGCCCTGCCCAACCCTGGTCCTGCTGGACTGACAGTATTCGAGGTGTTTCGCAGACTCGAGAAGGCTGGGGTTTGAGCTCTGGTGTCTCAGTGGGGTACATGGTCCACTCTGCTTGAGGGGGAGGGAGGAAAGAAGGAGGGAAGGAAAGATATAAGTACATGATTCCCCCCCCCCCAAAAAATTATTTAGAGCATTATATTTAAACCCATGGCTCTAACACAGTGACTATTTTTATTTTTCTAGTTTGCATTTTGGTCCTTTTCTAGCCATATATATAGCTAAAGCATTACAATCTTTCCACACCCAATTTGTGGGGTTTTTTAAGCTTATCATTTCCCTACATTCCCCCATGTATTCATTCAGTCGAATGGCTGAATATACTCCATGGAGTAGAATGCTGCAATATAACTAAGCTCTTTTCTTATTTATCAATAATAAGGGCTGTTAATTTCAGTCCTTTCTGTTTCTCTGTTTTGCTTTACTATTCAACATAGTATCAAATGGTAACAGACACCTTTGTGCACGTGACTGTTGCTTCCGCTGGACTCTTTGCTCAGCACTGCATTCCAGATGCCGGAATACACACTCAGATTATGTAAGTCTTTGTGGTTCTCCCCTCATCTCACCGTTTTGCTTTCCAAACATCCTGTACCCATCAATAAGGCTGCAAGCACCAGTGTGTCCATTTCACCTCAGCCTTAGGTTTAAATCAAAACTGTTTAAAATAGCACATTCTTAAATAAGTCCAAAATGGCATCCCCAGGTTCAACTCTTTAGCAATTTGTTCTTCTCCCATGAAGAATTTTTGTCATTTTTCCGTGAATATCTTTGGGAATCTTGTTGTTTTTACAAATTTGAGTGAGCTCATTAGATATTATTATACTATAATAATTTTTTCTCAGTCATATTTTAAAAACCATGTTATTTCCATTTTTGGTGTAAGTCTTCTCCCAGTGTGTTATCCCTTAAATGTTTTTTTTCTGGTATTGTCATTATTTGGAAGTTTATATACTATTCAGCTCAGTCAGCCTCTGTCATGTGACTGCTTCTATTGCTCATGAGGTGAGCAGTTCATCCACAATCTGATAAATATTCTATTTTCTGTTTTGCTAGTTTACCTAAAATTTGGTTTTCCATATTTAGTACTTGAATTTGCCTTGGCTTTATTGGGTGTATGGTATTCTGTGCATCCAACCTAATCTTTTATTGCAAATGACTATCCTATTATTCAACACAATTCCACAAGATCGGGCACATTCAGGGTGGTATGGCCGTAGACTGAACACAATTTGAAAACACTCCTTCCTTAATACTTGCTTTGGAAAGTGGACTTTATCATGTGTTAATATTTTTCATGCCTGGTTTTCTGGGCTGTCCCATCATCAGTCTCCCTTTGTGTGGGAGCCACCTCTGAGACTTTAAGAGCTTTGCTTGATCATTTGCTCTTGGGTTCAGCAGCCTTGGCTCTCAAACACACACACGCACGCACACACACACACACCTCACTTTGTTGCTCTTAATTTCAAGAAAATTCTTTGAAATTCTTGCCTATTCTTATTTTTCACATGGAACTTCAAAGCATATTGATTTTAAAATACCTTTGTGGGATTTTGATTGGAATTGTATTTAATCCATGTATTTAGCTTGGCGGGGGGGATAGACATCTATTCAATATTTTATCTTGCCGACCAAGAGCATAGCTTATCTGTCTGTCTCAAACTCCTTTTTAAAATGAGCTGAATAATTCAGTTCGAAGGGCTGTGTTCTGGTCCCAACTCTGCCTCGATCTGGTGGAAGAATTCTGGACAAGTAAGTATTCTTTGTCCCCACCCTGGCCATGAGGGGCTTAAACAAGTTAGTTGCTTAGAAAAACAACAACTGCTTGTTTTTCTCTCCTACCCATGCTCCTCGGGTCAGGTGTAGGTGGACGTCTTCCGTGCTCTATAGAGGCACTTGCTTCATTGGTCTCCCTCCCTCTTGGAAGCAGCCCTGCTCTCTGCCGGTGGGTCCCCCTCCCTCTGTCCCTGGAGACCTCCATGCCTGCCACCATCTTCCTGACACCCCAATGCTGCTGTCACTCCAAACTGTTCAGTGTCCACCTGGGTGAGCCACATGGATGGCCTGGCTCACAATTCTTTACCCTCTGTGCCTGCGATGATTTGAATCTCAGCCACTCTCATCACAGCCCTGAAACTGTGCATGGCCTCCAAAACCACAAATTCACATCACCTTCCAATCTTTTCAGCCCAATAGCTTACCACTCCATCCTCTCTATGACCTTGGTGAGACCCCCAAACCACTGACCCCTTCATTGTCTCACTATCCAAGTGGGCCCCCCATATTCACTCTCCTTACTCCAGTTAGATGGCAGGTGGGGTCTGTTTTGGGGGAACCTAATTTAAAATACAATCGTCCTCTCGCAAACACAACAAAAGAGCTTTTAACCAACTTCCTCTTAAAGAACTGACCAGAGTAACAAGCTCTGCTTTCCCTCTGTGCCCGCGGTTGCCTGACGTTGTCAACACGAGTGCTCTGGGCTCAGGGGCTGCTTTCTGGTGTCCAGCCCAGTTCCGCTCTCATCTGTCTAACTGTGTATCTACCAAGAGCCAGATGTGATGGTCCCAAATCTGCACCAGTTTTATTTGTTATTGTAATGACGTGGTTTTCTTAAATACGATTTAAGCCGATGAGATGTAAATGTAAAAAAAAAGAGAGTTGCTGTTTTGATGAAAACTAAGTTGAATACTTGGGTAAGACTCGGTAAAGACAAGTTGCTAAAAAGGCTATCAATCAAATGAGACGTGGGCTGCCATCTGTAAGAGACTGGAGACAACGGTGGAAGCCTGGAAGGAGTCTGAGCCATGTTGCTTCAGCGTATTTAAGATCTCTTTGCACTTAAACATCAAAGGGGACTGGAAATTGTAGATGGCGAACTGTGAATGCCATAGCCATGGGGGCGGGAGACAGAGGAGAGTTGACATGAGGGAGGGGAGAACACGGGTCCCCTCTGCTCTTACTTTCCAAACCCCTCAACCTCTCTTCGCAGATCTGGGTCAGGGAAGGATGCGTCTAGACCCACACCAGTGTCTACTCTAATCCCTTCACTCTCCCACCCTGGAGAATTTTCATCTCCCCTGTGGTTCAGCAAATAATCATCAAAATCTATCATTAGGGGCTTCCCTGGTGGCGCAGTGGTTGAGCGTCCGCCTGCCGATGCAGGGGACACGGGTTCGTGCCCCGGTCCGGGAAGATCCCACATGCCGCGGACCCGTTGGGCCCGTGAGCCATGGCCGCTGAGCCTGCGCGTCCGGAGCCTGTGCTCCGCAACGGGAGAGGCCACAGCAGTGAGAGGCCCGCGTACCGCAAAAAAAAAAAAAAAAAAAAATCTATCATTAGGCCGTGACCTCAGCAGCTGAACCTTCCAAGCCTGATTCCTCCTCTCCTGCTGAGGCCGAGGACCCTGAGGTCTGATGTCTGTCTAAACAGGGGGAGAGAGGAAGGATAAAAGAGAATTTCAGGCAAGCATCCCACCCACCTGGTTAACTTCGCCCCTTCCTCAGCTGGGTCTTCTCAACTTCCCCCTAAGATGTGGGCCCCCTGGGCTGCCTCTCGCCATCTCCGGGTCCTATGCAGCTCAGTTCCCGGTGCTGGGAGCCATCCTCAGCCACAGCCTCCAGTGGGAGGGATGGGGCCTGCCTGCGCCTCGGGGGGTGGCCTTCATCCGTCTGGCACAGTCGTGGGTGCACAGCACCTGCCCCTTAAATATCATGCAGTGAGCCGCCAAGCAAGTAAGGAAGGCCCCGACTGGCTCAGGCCTTCTGTTCTACAATCCAAACTTCTCCTGCCCTTGTCATCAAGTATCTCACTGCAGCCAAGGCATGGACTGTAGTTCGTGGGTCCTCTGGCAGCCCTGGAATCTGCAGACAAAATCGGGCACAGGGAGGAGGAAGCAGGTATAGGGAGAGAAGGCAGTGGCTCCTGAGGCCCGGCTTTCTCAGTCTCCTCTGTTTTCTCAGCCTTCAGGTTCTGGGACTTGGCCAGCAGGAGGGAACAGCAGAGGGCACAGAGGGCAGGGGCTGGTGGTGAACCTGGTCCCCTGGCTCTACAGGGGCTAAAACAGGCCCGTGGGTGGTCTGGCTCCTGGCCAAGGCCAGGGTGCATTCCAAAGCCAGAGTGGAGAAACAGGAGCAGGACCTTGCTAAGGGGGACAGGTCTCCAGCATCAGAGATGTGCAAGCGGCTAAGCCTCTGATGAGAATCCATCCTGGGCCATGCTGGGCTAACTCAGTTCCCCCTGGGGACTGGATGTCTCACTCCCAGCCCAGCAAAGCTGGAGGTGCTCACCTGCAATGGAGAGGCACAGCCCTCCCACCATGCACCCTCAGCTCAGATGAGGTCTCAAGAGGCTGTCATCTGCCACCTCTGCTCCTTGGGGGTTCACGCATGGCCCAGTTGCTAAGTCCATAGGTTCTTTCTCTTGGGTCTGTCTGCCCACTGGAATGTCAGCTCCATGAGGGCCAAGACCACCTGCCTGTCCTGGATTGTCTTCCAGTCCCACAGCCCAGCAGCGCACCTGGCACTAAGTTTGTGCTCAGGAAACTCCTATCAAAGGCCCCAGGGTTGGGCTGAAGGCAACGCCTGGTCCAGGGCAGTCTGTGACTCGGGCTGCAGGACGCCAGCCCACTTCTGAAGGCTGAAGGAACTGACTTTCATTTCCTTTTGGGTCTCTATTGGTCCATGTGAAAGCTCTGACTGTTGGACAGAATACACAGCACCCTCGAGCCTGCCGTGTGATGCTTTGAAATTTTCCCGATACTGTCGTAAAAATTAAAAATTAATCTTGTGAAAAATAAAAGGCAAGTGTAACTAACAGAGGAAGATTGGCTCAGTTGCCTGAAAGCTGACAAGCTGACCAGGGACTGGCTCACTGCATCCCTGGAGAACCTTCCCACCGCCTTTGTGTGGAGGAGCCATCGAGCCTCTTACCTGAAAAGCTCAGATCAATACATTTATTTCTGTCCCACCACCTGCTCTGCCAAGTACAGGCCCCAGCTGAGACCTGGCTTTTTCCTTACCTGTGGGGATGCTTTCAATACAGCTTGCATGGAGGCAGTCCCTCAAGCCTAATTTTCATTCCAACTTCTCCTTGGTGGCCTCCAAATAATAGATTACTGGGCTTGCTTGAAGAGGTTGGAATGTTAAGCCTCCTTGGCTGTGCCTACCCCTCTTAGGAACTGGAGATAGGACCCCAAATCACATACCCTAAAGGTGATGGTGCACAGGGTGGCTTTGTATAGTTTATGATTGCTACACCAGGGGCAGATTGTATAACTTTGCACTGAAATTCAAGCAGCGCCAACAGTCCTGCAACCCTCAGCATTTCCTCACGTGACCCCTATCAGCCTCTCGCTAAAATCATCTTTTGCTGCTCACCTGGGAATGTATTGATCATTGAGCAAAGCACATAAATGCACATGCAGAGTGGTTCCACACCCACTGAGACACATGACAATGTACAATCACCCTCAAGACCCTCATGTCCCTCAAATCCCCACATACAAGAGATGAGTGGTGGATTGAATCACTGGGTCCAGTTCTCCACTATGGGATGGCCTCGTGCCGAACAGGGTACACTTCCCTGACCCTTGACCTGGGGCTTGGCCATGACACTCTCTTTGGCCCAGTGGGTGTTGGACTGGACCCAGTCAGCCTGGAGCCTGAGGTGTGCTAGCACAGAGGGGTCTGCTGTCTCTCTCTCTGGAGATCTGTCAAGAGAAGAACACGTTCCAGGAACCGCTGCCCCTTCAGCCTGGGCCCCAGGATGAGACACATATAACAGACCCCTTGCCCTGGTGACCCTAGTCCAAGTAGGATTCATGAGAGGAGGGCACACCTAGCCCCAAACTGCAGCCTGGACCCTAAAGCCCAGACCCAGGAGCCTAAAGTCCAAGGCAGCCCAGCTGAATTGCAGCTGACCAGAAGACCATGAGTAATTGTCATTCTAAGATGTTGACCTTTGGAGGGGTTTGTTACACAGCATCATCTTGGCAGTCACTGGCTGATGCAATATCCAAGTTCATACAAAATCTGACAGACACTCAGATCACACACTGCTGCTCATGTGGGACGGACACACACACACACACACACACCCCTTTGCAGTGAACATAAAAGGTCACCGTCCCAGGAACTAGGATGATCTCCCCTGCCGGCCTGTGGTCCTCTCTCACTGATGCTTTCAGAGCCATTATCCGGGCACTTCCTGGTCTTCCAGAGGGCAGTTTTGTCTGGAGCATCCATGCAGCTCAGAAGTCTGCATCCTCTGCCTTGTCAAGGTGTTCTCACGCCCTTTCCGCCAAAGAAGTGCTGCTTTTGAAGCCCAGGCAGCTTGTTTTCCCCCCTTCTTACACCAGTTATTGAACACCTGTCAGACTTGCGACATCCCATTCTCTGGAGGGGAAAAATTATAGCCGGTTGTATGCAAACGCATTCACAGAAAACGTATCTTTCATGTCCTTGTGTTGGCGGCCCCTCTGATGGGCCTGCTTTTCTAACTGTCATCACAGCTACTCCTCAAGGAGCGGTAAACTGACCTGTCCTTTTATCAGAGGGGAACAGGCGTCCCTGCTCTTGGTCACAGCCAGTGGAAGAAGAAAGTCAGGGCTGGGAAAGGCCCGGCCCCTCCCTCATCTCAGAGCCCAGAGCAGGGGAGCTGGGCCGGGTGGGCAGGCTTCCCGGCTTCCTGGTGCGGCATCTCAAACACACAGGAGCAGCATCACCTTGGGCAGGCCTTGGAGGGGCCTGAGAAAGCCCAGCAGCCTTAGAGACACCTTCTCTGGCCCCTCCCTGCTAAGGAGGATTGGATGCCATCTGCCCTGGGGACCACATCCCGGTTCTCTCGGGAAGTATGGTTGATTTGGCTTTGTGCCAAGCCCAGGCAGGGGAGATACCCTTGGAAACCAGCCACAAAAATCTGCGTGGTGAGGACAGATGGGTGCACGCCCCACCGCCATCCCAGGACGTTCAGAGAGGACCACCCTGGGAGATGATTTTAACCTGAGTCCTACTGATGAGTAAAGGTTTCCAGGTGAATCCTGGGGAAAGGTGCTCCAGGAGAGGAAATGCCATGTGCAAATAGCAGGCAGGATGCAAGAATCTGAGGTTCAGGGTGACTTGAGAGCAGGGTGATGGGGAAGGTTATGGGGATGGGGCTTAGGAAGACAGCTGAGGCTGCATCATTAAAGTTCCTTTGGGGGGCTTCCCTGGTAGCACAGTGGTTGAGAGTCCGCCTGCCAATGCAGGGGACACGGGTTCGTGCCCCGGTCCGGGAAGATCCCACATGCCGTGGAGCGGCTGGGCCCGTGAGCCATGGCTGCTGAGCCTGTGCGTCCGGAGCCTGTGCTCCTCAACGGGAGAGGCCACAGCAGTGAGAGGCCTGCGTACTGCAAAAAAAAAAAAAAAAAAAAAAAAAAGTTCCTTTGGAGCCAGACTAATGGGTTTGGACATTTTCCATTTGGCAACAGGGAACCATGGAAAGATTTTAGAGGCAGGGATAGACTTGCTTTCTCACTGGATCCTCCAGCCATCGGTAGAAGCTGGATCAGAGAGAGATGGGCCCGGAGCTGGAAGGGTAGCAACAAAGATTTGGGGCAGAGATGGTGAGGGCCCGGCCTGCGTTTTCCCCTCCTCTTAGTCTGGACCCCAACATCTCACTCCCCCAAACCTCACCCTAGATTCCGCCCATAGCTCCAGACCACAAACTCCAGATCCACTAGACTCTACTCACTTTCATAGTTAGAGATGACTGAATTCAACAGCATAGTTATTTTAAAAATAAAAACAAACCAACCACAAATATGTGGCAACAGCAATATATTTCATCCTGCCCCTCATTTCCTGAAAAGCCTTCATTACTGTTTCCAAAAATACACACCCAGACTCATTAATGGTCCTGGGAAAATGGAGCTGGGGTCTCCGGTCCCCGGGTCCTCGGCTGAGCAGGGTTGCCACCCTGTCCTGGCACTGCTGTGGTGACAGGAAGTGCACTCCAGCGATCTGTTTACAGGGCACTTGTGCACGGAAGGCAGGGGTGGGCTGGTGTTGCAGCTCAGGCTACAGCAGCGGCATTCATGGCAGCTGAGAGATGCTTCCCGGGAGGGGTCCCTGCCAGTGATTCTCAAGTTTGCAGCCATCACTTTGGATTTCATTCCAATTTCTCCTGTGCCTCCTCCTCTTGTGGAAGCCTTTCTGGCCCTAGAGAAGCATAAAGCCCTTCCACTGCCCGGACAACCAAGAATGCCTCTGCTACTCCCAGCGCCCAGGGGACCCCAGAGCCCTCCTCCAGGCCCGGGAAGTCCTTGTCTCCCCTCAGTGTCCGGAGTCTGTGCTTTCTCTCCACTCCCTGCCCCACCCACCGGGAGGTTGTTGTCTCAGGTGGCCTGAATCAACCTAAGAATCTTTCCAGAGCCTGCCTGGGAGGCCTGGGTGAGTCATTCCCATGGGAGGGGATCCCAGGACTGGGGGATGCTGGTAAGGGCATCCTCCAGATTGGTCCAAGGACGTGTGTCTGCCTTCCCTCCTCTCCCCACAGATTGAGGGCCAAAGCCTTGGTGACACATAGTACCCCCTTGACCCAGGCCACTGGCTCCTACACCCAGCCTGGCATCCTCTGCCCTCCACCTCGCCACACCTACCCACGGGGGCAGCTCAGCTCAAACATTCTCCTGGCTTGCTCCTGGCTTCCTCCTGCCTTTTCCTCTTAGTTTTCATGCACTTAGTGTGCTCTCCCAGTGCCCACCCTCTACCCCAGGGACACCTGATCTTCAGTACCCCCTTACTGTGCATGCGGGCAGAGTCAGCCCCATCTTCATGGGGGCCTCGCTTGTGCCAAGGGGCACCATCATCTAATCATAGCAGCAGCCTTCCTGCGAGCACCATCTCACAACAACCCTCTGGGTTGGATGCATTTATTATCCCCATTTTACAGATGAGGAAACTGAGGCCCAGAAAGGTGAATTCATTCAAAAAGCCACCAGCCAGTAAGTGTTGGGGTTGGGATGCAAACCCATCCCCATGCAGACCATCTGACTGCAGAGTCGGTTTCACTTTGCTCTGTCGCCTCTGGGAGAGCCTGGCCCGAGTGGGCTTGTGCGCAGGTGCCTGCATGCCCCTTGGAGGAGGGCCCCTGATGACTTCTGTTCATGCCTGAAGCAGCACTGGGATACAGGTACACGGCGGGCTGGAGGTGGTAGCCAAGTTGCCCACTCCCCAGCAGAGTGTGAATCCTTGCCCGCTGCTCCAACCACAGTAGAGAGGGCAGTGGAGACGGCCCACCTCCCTACGCCTGCTTCCTTCTGGTCTCCAGGCCTGAGTTCTCTCACTTTATCAACTCCAAAACCCCAATGCCTGGAGAAGCAGAGCGAAGATGATTTTGCTCTGGCTGCACACTCTGAGCTCAGCACTCCAGCTCCCACACTGATCGGGAGCCTTTCTCTGCAGTGAGAGGAGGAAACAGGCTTCTGATTGATGGCTTTAGTCTGCAGTGGCTGTCAGAGGAAGTCAAACAAACATCCTGTCGCTGAGAGCACGTCCTCTCCGATAACCCATGGTCAGGATGCTATTATAGGGCAGGGGAGTGTAAATCTCGGGCACTACATTTTTATTCCTATCTATGAGCCATAAGTCTGCTTGGTGGTAAGATGCACGGTAGATTCACCCAGTGTCTGCACTACTGGTCCATCAGTCTTAACCGGGGCGGGGGGAGCCATACTAACCCAGAACAGTTCTCCCCACGCAGGGCTGCTGGGCGGAAGGGGGGAGTCGGGTGCCAACAGCCGTGGCACCTGGGTGGGCAACAGGGCAGGAAGATCCTGTCTGCTCTGGGAGACACCATCTGCCATGGATTCCCTACAAACTCCCCACACACTCTGCCAAACCGACATCTCCATGGTAATGTGCAGGGAATAAGGAATATTTACTGAGCACCTACTGTGTGCTGAGCTCTTTATGTATTTGTGTTATTTAATCCTCACCCTAACCAGGGAACTTGTTTCTATTTTACAGAGAGGAAAGCTGAATTCGGGTGGTGCAGTAACTGGATCAAAACCAGGCAGCCACTAAGTGATGCTATGGGTTCGATGTGAATTCAGCTGCAAGTAAAAGAGAAATCCAACCAACAGTGGCTTCGAAAATAGAGAACAATTTTTCTCACGCTCAACTAAGTCTGCAGGTAGCCAACCACATGTGGCAGGAAGACTAGAGAAACTCGCAGTGGTGGGAGTTTCTGTGCTTCTAAGTCCGGACTGGACCTGCTTTCCCTGGGATGAAGGGGTCTCTGCCCAAGACCTAAAGTCAGCGCGTTTCACGAGGCGTTGCTGCCCCAGATGGGCTCCGTGTGAGTGACGCTAAAGGGGAGGACCCGCCAGAAGGGGCAGCCACTGCAGAGCTGAAAGGCTCTCGCTCATGACTCCCTGGGGTGACACTTTCCCACAGCTGCACTTTGAGACCCCCATCCATCAGTCAAAGACGTTTTACATGCAGTGACCTTGACGTGCCCAGTTCTGCAGGAACCCCTTCCCAATCCGCTTCCCACACCACTGTGAACGGACCCAGGTTTCCTCCTGGAAGGCTCTAGCTCCCATTCTAGAGTTCACGTTCCCTGGAGGCAGGCATGGAGTCACGCATCTTGCTTCACCCCTACAGGCCCTTGGGAGGGAGATGTGTATCCAGCAGCCCCAGTTAAGTGTTGATTTTTCTAGCAGTCTCACCAAAGAGGCAGTTCAGATGGGCTTGCCTGTGGGAAACACTAAAAGAATCAGGAGCATAATGTTTCATTACTTTCAAAAAATTCATGTGTAGTACATAGTAATTACTGAAATATTAAAATTAAGGTAAGGAAACATAATCCTTACTGTTATATTTTGATATATAGCTTTCCAATCTTTTTTCATACGTATCCAGACACAGATTTTTTTAAAAACAAAACTGAGATACTATTGCCTGTTCTGTTTTGTCTCTTTACAGAAACATAAAATGCATCATAAACATTTTTTCCGTATTAGTCATTGTTCTCTTGCAAAATCATTTTCAGTGACTGGCTAGGGCTCCATTGTACGCATGCCCATAACTTATATCACCCACTCCCAATTGCTGGTTTTCAGTTTATTTTTTAAAGCTGTCTCACTATTCTAAACCACACTTGAACACGTGTCCTCATAGGTCTATCTCGGAACACATCTTGAATTCTTTTTCTGGTAAATTCCTAGGAGCAAAATTGTTGGGTCAGAGGATAAGTACATTTTAAAGGCTTCAGTAAGCGTTGCCAAATTGCCCTCCAGAAAGATTAGATCAGCTTGTCCTACCAGCAGATGAGAGTGGGAAAGATATCTATTTAAATATTAGCCGTATTCTTGGCTCTTTCCTAGTTTAAAAAAAAAAAGTTCCCTCCAGGAGTCCTACAAGGTTAATGAATGTATTCATTTCTTGTGGGTAAATGATTTGTGAAATCAAAACATCACCTGGAATATTGTAACATCTGAGAATTGTGATGGGGTCTCAGTGAACACTGGGCAGGGAAAGTCAGACATAAGAGGCAATAATGTTTCTCCTGAAGACCTGGCCGCGCTTGGGAGATTATATTTGTTTTTTTCGGAGCATGTCAGTTTGGGGGCCCTGCTGGGGATCTCCCAAGTTTCTATAATGTTGGTCACATTTGTGGGCCAAGCTAGCAGAGGACTGCTCCAACCCTGTCAATGCACCAAGGCTAGGATCTGCTGATTGGAAGGGTCCGGCCATCAACAAGGGGGTTTCATTTTAGAACCCGAGGAAGGGACACCTAAAGATGACAGACCAGGGCTGTCCTAGGGTATGGGATCTTGGGCAAATATTGTTTTCAGGCTTCTGTCTATGTAAACTATTGGTGAAGATATGGAGAAAAGGGAACCCTTGGGCACTGTTGGTGGCAGTGTAAGTTAGTGCAGCTGCTCTGGAAAACATAGTATGGAGGTTCCACAGAAAATTTAAAAATAGAGCTACCATTGATCTATCAATCCCACTTCCAGGTATATATCCAAAAGACATGAAAACAAGATCTTGAAGAGATATCTGCCCTCGCATATTCACTGAGGCATTACTAGCAATAGCCAAGATACAGAAACAACCTACCCATGCATCATTCCAAGATATGGAAACATCCATCTGTCAACGGATGAATGGATAAAGAAAATGTGGTGTATATTTACAATGGAATATTATTCAGCCATGAGAAAGGACGAAATCCTGCTACTTGCAACAATATGGATAGAACTTGAGGGCGCTATACTAAGTGAAATAAATCAGACAGAGAAACTATGATATCACTTATATGTGGACTCTAAGAAGGCTCATGGAAACAGAATCTAAAAGGAATTCATAGAAACAGAAAACAGATCAGTGGTGGCCAGGGGCTCGAGAAATAGGGAGATGCTAGTCAAAGGCTACAAACTTTCAGTTAGAAAGTTTGTTCTAATATACAGCATGGTGATTACATTTAATAATACTGTATTAATACTTGAAAAGTGCTGAGAGAGTAGATCTTAAATGTTCTCATCGCAAAAGAGGAAATGGTAATTATGTGACAGAATGGAGGTATTAGCTAATGCTATGGTAGCAATCATTTTGCAATATACAAGCATATCAAAAATCAGTGCATTGTACATCTTAAACTCACACAATGTTATATGTCAATTATATCTCAATAAAGCTAGAAAAAGAAATACCATAGCAGCTAATGGGAACAATCCCCTTGCCAAGTTGCCTTACTGGACCTGGAGTCCCAGAGTTCCCAGGCAATCCCATATGTGGGAATCTCAGAGCTCCTGGAGGCATCTGGTCCACTCGACAAGTGTGTGGTTGGGGAGAGGCAGAGGGTAGAGGGTTGGAGAGATCCTCAAAGGAAAGAAATGGGCCTCCAGGTTTTGGGGTCCAGACAACACTGCAGGCCCCAGCTGTTCCAAGCACTGAAGAGAGATTTAAAAATTTTTGAGCAAAGCACTCCAAAGCTCTGGATCTAGGCAGGGACCCCACTTGCACAGGTCTAAGGGTGGAACTGGTGGCAGAGTTCCCTAGGAGACTCATGGTGGGTAAGCCAACTGTCCCTTATCTAATGGGGACAGGCACAGGATGACTCACCCAGGACACTGCTCTCCATGGCTTCAAGTCTGGGAGAAGGTGGGGAAAAAAGACAGACATGTGCTCACCGACTCACAGTGCCCAGGGAAGGATAAAAATGCCAAGGAGGGGGAGGTTTTAGCCAAGTGTCGTGGGATGGAAGGACCAGGATATTGTGTGCAGGGGAGCGTTTGGGGCAGGCCTTCAAGAATGGATAGATTTTCATTCAAAAAGAGATGTGCACCCCAATATTCATAGCAGCACTATTTACAATAGCCAAGACATGGAAGCAACCTAAATGTCCATTGACGGATGAATGAATACAGACGATGTGGTATATATATGTATATTTATATATGTATATATATATATTCTATTATATATGTATATACATATGCATACATGTAGAATATTACGTATAGAATTATTATAATATTCCTCAGCCATAAAAAAGAATGAAATAATGCCATTTGCAGCAACATACATGGACCTAGAGATTATCATTTTAAGTGAAGTAAGTCAGCAGAGAAAGACAAATGTATGATATCATTTATTTGTAGAGTCTAAAAAAAAAAATGATACAAATGAACTTATTTACAAAACAGACTCACAGGCATAGAAAACAAACTTATGGTTACCAATAGGGTTAGTGGGGGTGGGGGGGAGATAAATCAGGAGTTTGGGATTAATATAAACACACTAGTATACATAAAACAGGTAAACAACAAAGACCTACTGTATAGCACAGGGAACTCTACTTAGTATCTTATAATAACCTATAATGGAAAAGAATCTGAAAAAGAATATATATACATGTATGTATAAATTGAATCACTTTGCTGTACACTTGAAACTAACACAACATTGTAAATTATATCTCAATTTTTTTTTAAAAAGGGGAAACAATGGATAGGTTTTGTCAGGTGGAAAGATACGTGAACATTCCACCTCCATCCATGGAAGACAGTGAGGAGATGGGAGCCTGGAGGAGTGGTCAATCCAGTCTACATGGCTCCGAGGAGCCTGGACTTTCTCTGTGGGCAATGGGGAGCCAGCGATGATTTTTGAGGAGAGGAGAGGTGAGAGTTGGTTTAACGTGTTCCCTTGATCCAAGGTAAGAGATTCTTGCATAATCCAAGCAGCATAAATTATGATAGAATCCACACTTAATTAAGAGCCGTATTAAAAGTACAAAAGAAAAAGTGACAATATTCTTTTTCTATCGTTGATGAGAATTAGTAACAAACCATGAACAAACCTAGGCTGAGACTGTTTTGTTGTCTTGTTTGTTAGTTTGTTGGAGACTATTTTTAAATATAGTTTGTCTTCTCCATTTCCAGAGGGAAAATAACCAAAAAGAGATCTCTTCCAGGGCCTATGTCCTTCACCCCAAACTCCAAGGCTATTTTGATCCTTGCTCAAAGATGTCCACATCAGACAGAGGCAGCAGATATTGGCTGTGTTGAAGCAGGAACTGGTTCCAAAGCTGTAAATTCCCAAGACCCTTTGGCCAGAGACAGCAATTAGGAGTTGTGCAGAGTGGGGATGGAGGTGCTGGTGGCTACAGTCAAGAAGAAATCAGACCTCATTTCATCAGAATCACCATCACTTTTCCATTTGTGACTTCCCTGTTGATGCAGACAACTTGAAAGCTCTCTGATGGGAGGAAGTGGGTTCTGCCCATCACAGGGTCTCTCATCACCCAGGGGTGGGGAAGAGGAGGACGCCAGCCATTGGTGCTGCTGCGGGAGGAGAAGTGCACAAACAGCCAAAGGCTGTAACTCTTGGGGCTGACTGAGCAACTAGCCAACTGGTCTACCTGGGACCCTCATCAATTTCTCCATCATGAGGAGACATTATCTTTCCATGACTTACTGACTCAGGTCTTATAAATCCCAGAATCTGACACTGGAGGAGCTGGGAAGAGCATAAGAGATCCAAACGATGTAGTCAAGCCCTCTTCCACTCACTCCAATCTACAGATGGGAAAGGCTTTGTCTAAGCTGCCTCCAGAGCTTCCTCTCCTCACCTATGACGTATCACCAGGTCCTCACTTTCTGACTTGGCCATAGTGCCAATGGCTACCACACCCTGTATGCTCCACAATAGACTGTGCCAAGGGTACTGCATGATAACTCTGGAAGGCATATCAGCTTGCCTTTCACTCACTCAAGGAAATTGAAGCTTAGTAACTGAAGCTCAGAGAGGTTGCCCAACTTGCCTGAGATTACACAAGTGCTCACTGTCCGCTGGGATCTGAGCTCTGCTTGGGTGTCCACATGCTTCCACTGCATGATATGTGTCGTTCAGATGGTAGACTCAGCACAGCAGGTTTCTAGAAATCAGTCACTTTTTCTAGAGGCTGACTATACTACCCTTGTGTCTAACCCAAATCCCTCCTGAGCCAAGGGAAACCCATCTCCTTTTGGGTCCTTTGCTGACACAGAAGACAGACAAGTAAACACCAGCAGCCATGGAATGCTTCCGAGCACAGCTATGCACTCAATCTTGGCCTCCAAGGCTTTGTTGACCCAAACCCTCCATGCCGTCCGTGCCTCTTTCAGCCTGGGTCAGAGCCAATGCCAGTGATCAACGGTGACTCTGCCCTTACACACATAGGCCTCCATTCCACGCCCAGAAGGTGAGAGAGCCTGTAGCCATGAGGACACTGGGTTCTGCCTTCCCTCCCCTGGAGTCTGGGGACCCCTTCTCCACCCCTAGAAGCTGGCCATCCTGTCTGATCTCTACCTTTTCCCTGAGGCACCAGATATGCTCACTCTCCTTCCCTGGGCCCCACTCACAGGGGCTTCACTCCTAACCCGGGGCCTGTCCCAACAGCACGGGGGGGAACCAAGCCAAGACAGAGGTTTGACAGTGTGGATTTTGGAGGCAGCCATGTGGGAACTGCTGCTCTGCCAGGTATTGGCTCTGGGGATTTGACCTCCCTGAGTCTGAGTTTGTGTCTCTGACCACAGGAAGCTGTTGTGATGGAGAAATGAAACAACATGTGTGACTGTGCATTGGTCCAGGGCAGGGACCCAGTGCTTCATATTCGTTTCCATTAATATGTGTCCCGACGGAAACCAAAGAAATTGAATGAACTGATAAAGTACCTAACACAGTTCCTGGTGCCAGCAGACAGTCAACAAACAGAGCCTCCTCTCTTTCTGCCACTGCCTCATTCTTCATTTTGGTTTTGGTTTTTTGTTTTTTTTTTAATTTATTTATTTAATTTATTTATCTTTGGCTGCATCAGGTCTTCGTTGCAGTGCGCGGGCTTCTCATTGCAGTGGCTTCTCTTGTTGAGGAGCACGGGCTCTAGGCGCGCAGGCTCAGGAGTTGTGGCACGCGGGCTCAGTAGCTGTGACTCGCGGGCTCTAGAGTGCAGGCTCAGTAGTTGTGGCGCACGGGCTTAGTTGCTCCGCAGCATGTGAGATCTTCCCGGACCAGGGCTCGAACCCGTGTCCCCTGCATTGGCAGGCAGATTCTTAACCACTGTGCCACCAGGGAAGCCCTTCATTTCGGTTTTTGATTTAGGGCAATAGGGTGGAACTGTATGCCAACGATTGCAGCTTGTCTCAGAAGCTGGGGTGGGAGTGGGTGCAGTGGGCGAGGCTGGGCAGGTCAAGGCCAGCCCTCCGGGCTCCCTCAGGCCCCTTGCCCTACTGGGCTTCTGGGCTTCTGGGCTCGAGGTGGCCCTGAGACAGCCAGGCTCAAAGCATGTGAGCAGATGCCATCAGTGCATGGCATCTGCCAGCCCGTCTCCCGCCCGCACCTGTCCTCTGAGGAGCCTCCCAGATCTCCCTCCACACCTCGGGCTACTCTTTAACTAACATCCATTTCACTGATTCCATAATCTCGCATTCTTATTAAAAATAAAACCCGAGCAGCAGGGTCCCTGAGAAAGGGGAGCTCTAGGTTAGAGGGCAAATTCCTCCTTTCCTGGTTGAGTCTAAGGTTCCCAGGGAGACAGACAGTGGGGGAGCCCACACGGAAGCTCCCGCATCCAGGAGGGCTGGAGGGGCCATGCCACTAAGGGGCATCCCATGCGGGGTGATGGCAGGGTTTCAGCCCCTTCCTTGGTGCCAGCTCTGTCTTATGGCTTGTTTCCCTCTCCCTGCAGACAGCTCTGACAAAAGGCCTTTTTGCTTTAGCCCAGTATGCCCACAGCATAAAACCACTGACCAACATCAAAATGGTCACCTCGCTTGGGCCTTCATCACCTTTCAGTTTTCTGAGCAGCTGCCTCCAGCGCGGTGCACTACAGAGAGGACGCAGCTGCACGGGGCCTCCAAGTGGCTGTCGGCTCAGCCCTGACCGTCGGGGTTGCTCACGGTGAGGTCCACTGTAGCTGTAACAGCCTTCTTCTAGAACGCAGCTGACCGAGGGAGTTCAGAGTACAAGTCTGGGAGTGGAAAGGACCCGGGTTTGCGTGCTGGCTCTGATGCGGGGGGACCCTCACCTTTTTGATCTCAATTTTGTCATCTGTAAACTGCGGATTATAAGGTATAAGACAGGGAACCTACCTCATGGGCTGATGTGAAGGTAATGAGAGATACTGCATACAGAAGTGCCCAGCCCGGAGTGACTATGCCAGTGTGTTTTCTTTTATAATCATGGATATGCTAAGAGTAGTTTTCAAGCAGGACTTGGGGGAAAGCATTCTTTTCCTTCTTGGACTCTAATCAGGAAGTTACTCTTTGGGCTAAAGGGAGCTCAGTCCCCGAACCCCACCCCACCCTCCCAGCTCTCACTGACATCACTTGGGTTCACACAGGAAGGAAGGCATAGCCTGGTGGCGGGCACCGGGCTGGGAGTGAGGGCGGAACACAGACCACAGCCACCTCTGGGGAAGCAGAGATACTGGTGACGCTGATGCAATCAGTAACGGGTGCTCATAAGAGAGAATGACCCCCTGCACCCAAGGTGAGGCCCAGGGTCACGACAGGACAGGGAGGGTTCATGAAACAGCGCAGCCAATTGAGGGCAGGGCCCTGAAGGAAGGGAGATCTCAGCAGAGCAGGTAAAGCAACAGAGGCATTTCCCATGTGCAGGAAGGTAGTGGAATATCTTAGCTAAGAGCCCAGGTTCTCCACGCAGACGGCCGCCATCACGTCTCAGCTCCACCACCTACCAGCCGGACGACGTGGGGAACCAGTTCAGCCTCTGTTCTTTGTCTGTGAAAAGAGGATAATAACAGAACCTTTCTCGCCAGGCCGCCATCAGGACTTACTGAGCACACTCATGTGAAGCTCTGAGCACAGCACCAGACACATCAGTAAATGGAGCCATCGGGCACGTCCAGGGGAGGTAAGTGGCCACCCACGTCTCTTTCTTCTCTGATGCCAACCTCCTCCCCGGCCGCCTTTCCCAGGCCAATTAATTCTGTCCTCACTCTATATCTCATCCCCAAACAAGTCCACCTGTGCCACCACCCATCCCCCGTTTCCTCAGCCTCCAGACTGGCACATGAGGAAAATTCTAGAATCTTCACATTCTAACTAGCCATCCAATTCCATCCCCACTGTAATGTGTAAACTTGCCAGGGAGTGTGTAACTTCTACTAGTATACCCCCCGTGACCGAAAACTCACTACCTTCCAGAGCAGTGTGTGGCATCTCTGGAAAGTTCTAGAAAGGTCCATCCCCTGTAGCTTTTGCCCACTGGTTGAAGTCGGTTCAGCTGGGCAGCTGCTCTGTGCCAAGCGCTGGGCTGGGCATTTATTCGCAGCATCTGCCAGGATGGAAGTAGCCTCTGCTTCCACGTTGTTCACAGTCTAGAGCAGAAAGCAGCGCAAAGCAAACCCAAACGCTGCAGACAGTGATGAGAGACGGTAACGGAGGAGGCTGAGGCTATAGAAAGAGAAAACTAGGTCTTTCATTAGTCCAGTAAAGAGATGGGGAAGAATATTCTAAGCAGAGGGGACAGCAGAGAAAAGGGCCCAGGAGTGGGGGAACCTGATACATCCAAGGAAGGGCGAGAATTTCCAACTGAGTGGCCTCTGAGGAAGGGCCACGAGAGTAATTCAGGAGAGGTGAGCCGGGTCGAATCTTCCCGGGCCAACTAGGCCTGGTAAGTTGGTGAACTTGGCTGTGGGCCCCAGGAGCCCATAAGGATTGTCAGAGGACTAGTGACCGGATGCAGCTGATTGTGTTTAGAAAGAACTCTGAGTGCAGGAGTGGGGCACACGGGGAGCAACCATGGCAGCTGGAGAGGGGGTGGGGTGACTCCCGGCCATGGATGGGGGTGCAGGGACCAGGGCAATGGGCCAGGGGAGGGGAGCATGGGCGGCACCGAGTGACGAGCAATAAGGAAGCAGCGCGGGCTACACTCAGCCCAGGAGGTGACTGATTTCCAACTCGCCAGTCGCTGCCACCAGAGCACGGTTCATTGCTGCTGCACAGACGGGCCTCAGCCTCCACTCCCCAGCAGCAATTCCCACAAAGGCTGCACCCCCTACCTCCCTGCGCGTGGGCCTGGAGCTGCCCTCGGTGACAGTGACAAGGTCTCTCTCCATCCCCTAATTCCGGCATTGCTTCCCAGGCTTTCCAGGTGGGGCTGGCAACTTTAATTGAAAGGATTAGAGGTTGCACAAACAGCTCTGTGTGCTATTGGCTTTGCATTCTGGAACCCTTTGGAAAAGGAGCCGGCCGATTCAGGCCTAGTAACTAACAGAGTTTCAGCCTTGTTTTCTGCACAGCAGACCAGATGCCATTCCTCCTGGACCAGGGGTCCACAGAATTGGGCCCTGGTTTTACCCTTGGGACTCTGGTGTGAACCTCGTTGTCCTCATCTGTAAAGTGGGATCTCCAGAGTTCCTTCCAGTGTGAATGACCCTACAAACTCTCACCTAAGGGAAAGTCAGATGGCTCCTGGATTCCACATCCCCACTCCCTGCCTGGGGCCCAGCAAGTCTTGAAGGGCAGTTGGAGCTCTAAGGGGGAGCAAGACTGCTCCAAACCCTACAAGCTGACCCTGCACTCCGCCATGTTCCCCCACCCTCCACCCCACACTCCATCCCGGGCTGATCTATACCTCTGGGGAATCGGAGCGCGGCTCGCAAAATGCTGCAGTCCCAGACCTGCTGCCACACTCTGAACATCCAGGAAATGGACCGTGATTCACGTAATATCACATTTTAACCGTCTGCAGCATCAAAGGCAGAAGGGAGAATCGTTTCCGCAGTGGGCGATGGATCAACTGCTCGTTTCCTGGTGTTGTCCAGTCTTCCAGTTAGATGAACGGGGGTGGCCGTGCAGGGCTGGGAGCAGCAAAGAGACTAGTTGGTTCTGAAGTTAGTCACCGGTTTCCATGAAAGCTTCTGGGGTTTTCCTTTTTCTATGGTATCTGTCAATATGCAGAAATGTCTTAGCCTTTTGATCAGATTCAGCTCATTTTCCTTTCCTGGACTCCTTCAAAGTCTACCAGGAGATCACCTTCACACCCTCAGTGCTTCCCAGGCCCAGAATTAATAACCCTCCATGAAACAGAAAATCTCTGATGACTGACACCTGGGGTATGTTAAAGGGGCACCGTTAAGTCTCTTAAAATTATGGCTCTTGTGAAGATTCTGGGGCCAGAAGGGAACCCAAAGGCCACCTGCTTCTGGTCCAGAGAGCAGAGCTTGCTCACTCACCACCCGAAGGTCAGAGTGGATCAGGGACCAGAGCCCAAGAGATGTTACTGCCCCCCAAGTGCCCTCTTCCTTGGACACCACCACCCTCAAGACCAGATGACCCTTCCAGGTCAAGTCCCTCACAGTGGGGTGCTGGCAAGAGCTTAACAACCCACTGGCTGGAGGGTCATTGACTTGTAGCATTTGCCAACTTGTGTGGTGTAAATACTCCCACCATGGCCAATCTCAAGGTACCAGCATGAGGTCCCTGGAACAGGGCTGGGAAGAGATGCTAGTATCTCACCATTACGTGGTAACTTCACGTGCAGATACAAGAGACGTACATAACCTCAAAAGCATAGATCAGAGTAAAATAATTAGCAAATGATGTTTTGACTATTATTACCTTTAAATAGAATTTAATTATGTTTATGTAATTTAATTCTTAATAACGACTGGTGTTTAATAATCGGCTCTCAAAATTCCTGAAATTTGACGTTGGTTCTCACAAGGCAGTATGGGTTTGCTCCAGTACACCACTGACCCCACAGCTGAAAGCCAGTGGCTATATGTCACTTTTATTAGTCTGGCCCCTGACTAGGGGCTGACTTCCTGGCCCCTGATAGGCTCAGCTATAGACAGGCACTGGCTGGAAGGAAGAGCATCTTTCTCCAGCCCAGTTGTTGGCAGAACCTTTTTTTTCTCATTAATTAACTTAATTGCTCAGCTCAAATGCTATAATCTTTTTTGTTCCCTCCCCCAATGAGATCTGGTCCCTGAACTCTATGTTCAGCTCCCTGCAGGAAGGGAGATTTGGGCACTAACCACTCATTTTTAAGGCATAAGTGTTTTTTTCCATCTGATGAGCTCCAGGGTGGTCTTTTGTCAAAAAATGTCTCCATCCCACTGACCTAAGAGAACATGAGGTCGCTAGGTAGCACCTCCAGCTTAGCCTCTCTTTGCATGGGGGTGAAAAGAGAACCGTGAGGTACCTCCCTTAGGATGAGGAAGGGTCTGGAGGATGGAATGGGGCAGGAGTCTCCTGATCCAAGACGGCCTCCGATGAGTCTAGCCTCCTGGTAGTGACACCCTGTGCAGTTCCCTCCCACTCTGAATAGTGTGGAAAAGGTATTATGAAAATGGCAGAGGAGAGCTTCTGAGACTACGTCAGAGAAGACATCGTGCTTCTGCCTTGCTTTTTCTTGGATCATGCTCTCTGGGAGAAGGCAGCCACCACATCATAAGGACATTCAAGCAGCCCTATGGAGACGTCCATATAGCCAAGGACTGAAGCCTCCTGACAAGACGCTCCAATCCAATATGAGTGGATCCCCCAGCAGCATCCTTCAGTGTCCCACACCGCATGAAGCTTTGGGGAGGTAAATACAAAATAAGTCAAAGACCCTGCCCCCAAGAGGATGACTCCACAGGGCTTATGTCAGTTAGGAGTACAAAAGCTTAAACAAGATAGACTTTAATGTCTCATAAGTAAATAAGGTCAGAGGTGGACAACTAGATCTATCATGACACTCTACCAGGTCAGTGGCCCAGGCTCCTTCTCTCTTGTTACTCTGCCATCATCAGCATGAGATGTCTACCTCTTGGTCCAAGATGGCTGCCTGAGCTCCAACCATTATGTCTCCTTTTATCCAGAAGGAAGGAAGAGGGGAAAAAGAAGGGTACACCCTCTTCCATTAGCAATAGTTAGCAGATGTTGCACACACCCCTTCTGCTTCTCTCCCACAGGCCAGAACTTAAGTCATAGGGCCAGTTTTCCCCCGGGCAGTCTTTGTGCCCAGGTAAAACGCGGGGATTCTAGTATTAAGAAAGGAGAGAATGGGTACTGGTGGGCAACAAACAATTTCTTTCCTGGGTGGAGGCCTCACAGTTCTTCAACCAAGAGATACTCCTACCTGATGGTTTCTTTGGTACTCTTGGCAGTTGGCTAAAGAGCCAGAGTTCTTTCCAAACCCTTCATCTAAAGCATAGCCCACTCTTACTCTCTGCCTAGCACCCTATTTATGGGTTACTTCTTAATTATCTGTCTCTTCCACTGAATCTTAGCATCTATGAGGGCAGGGGCCTTGCCTTTCTGGTCTTGCTTTGAATTCCCAACTACTGAATACTTGCTGAGTGAATGAATGGGCCAAGTATAGACCCTTCCACGTGTACCTGAGTCAATAACAGGTTCACACAGGTGCCTAATCCTAATAGTGGATTAGGAAACCACTATTGAAACATTTGCATGCCTATGGCCTAAGCTGAGACAGTTTCCGAGGCACCTGCAAACCCCTTACCCTGAGCCGTGTGCAAAAAATGCAGTGCCCACTTCATATTTGCTTTGGCTCAAACACATTCCCTGATTCCGAGGAACCACCGTATCTTGTCAGCCACATAAAAAAAATAAATAAGTAATAAGCTGGACATTCTAATGAAAAAAATGAAACAACGCAGAAAAGGCAACTGTTTTCAGAGCTCTTTAACTTTACCAGGAAGCCCCAGTCTCTGCCTACACAACACCAAGGCCCCAGGTGAGACATGCAAAGTGTAATCAGTCATGTCAAACAACTATCTGAGGGTTTTTTGTTTTTGTCAAACGGATTTAGAGGTCACGGAGACACAGACAACTCAGAGGTTTCTAAAGAGTTGCAAATATAAACCACATTTGAAGCAGAGAAAAGGAACCCCTGCTACGTGTCTGTGCAAAGTGCCTGTGGTGAGCAGGGAGAGCAGAAGCTGGATCCTCCAGCACCACCAATAGGAAAGCAAGCAAATCTCACAGAAACAGGTAGGGACAACTCTTAACCCCAAAGGAAAGAAAATTCATGGAAACAGAAAATGTGAGAAATCATTCAACTCCATTAGTCATCAAATAGACTATTTTCATCTTTAAACTGGCAAATTGGGGGGTGGGATGTTTGTTTGTTTTTTGGCTGCCTCGGGTCTTAGCTGCAGCTCGCGGGATTTTCGTTGAGGCAGGCAGGGTCTTTCGTTGTGGTGCACAGGCTTCTCTCTAGTTGTGGCGTGTGGGTTCCAGAATACGTGGACTCTGTAGTTTGCATCATGCAGGCTCTAGCTGAGGCGCAGGAGCTCAGCAGTTGTGGCACCCGCGGCATGTAGGATCTTAGTTCCCTGACCAGGGATGGAACCCGTGTCACCTGCATTGTAAGGCAGATTCTTTACCACTGGACCACCAGGGAAGTCCCATAAACTGGCAAATATTTTAAAAATAATATTCAGTGCTGACAAATATGTGAGAAGGTGTTCAAAGCACACACTGCTAGTAGAGTGTAAATTTGGACACTTTTCTGGAAAGCAGGTTGGAAACATGCATCAAAAGCCTCCAAAATGTGCACAAGCCATTGATACAATAATTCTACTTTTAATAATTTATTCTAAAAATACTTATTTATTCAACAAGTAATTTTTGATTGTCTGCTATCTGCCATTGCTAGATACTAAATATTTGTGGGTGAATAAGAAAGACATATTCCCCACCCCTTGGAGTTTATCATTTATTGAGCAAACAGATAATAAACAAGTAAACAAAATAGTAAATAAATAAGTATAAATTATCATTGCTTAGAAGGATGCTGTGCTCAGAGGTGCCACAACAGGGTTACTGATTAGATGCTCACAAAAGTTCTCCCTGAGAGGATGATATTTAAGCCGAGGTCTGAAGGATGAAGAGTCAGCCATGAGAAAAGAGGGGAAGTTGGGTTCCAGGTAAAGAAAATGGTATATGCAAATGTCCTGTGTTTGGGATGATCTTACAAGACTCAAGGAACCAAAGAGGCCAGGACAGCTGGAGCCTGGTGATCCAGACGGACGTGAGAAACTGCAGGAGAGGAGTGAGACCCGGGAAGGGAAGCTTGAATGTCAGTTGGACTGTATGCTGCAGACAATGGGGACCATTTGAAAGTTCTTGAGCAGGAGAATAACAGAATCACTGTTGTATACGGGAAGCTCGAGCTAGGCCTTTTACAAAATCGAAGAGGCAAAGAAGACCAGACTGGAAGTCAGGAAGTTTCACCGGATGGTCATTGGCATCCATGGCCGGAGGTCTATGAGGGGCGGATGGAAGGGGCATTTTGAGGTAGAATCACATGATTTGACCATTGACAGCAGTGGATGGCCAAGAAATGGGAGGGGCTAGAGCTATCACCATGTTTGCAGCCTGGGTTCGTGGGAGAATGGTGGGTCGATGAACAGCAAGAGGAAACGGCAGGATGAGAAGGTTTGGGGAGAAAGAGGAAGAATCACCATTTGGACCCCTTGAGTCACAACCCATGTCCTTCCTTTCTAAGGACCATTCCCCATCGCTCTCCAAACACGTGGGGCCTTCCGTCCCTCCACCCACTCAAAACTGAGCATTCACGGGTCAATCCAACAGAAAGGCCAAGAATGAAACAGGAAACCAGTTTTCTTGCCCTCCCCACCGTTCCTTGATGTTCGTGACTTCAATGACCAACTTTATCAAGGGCAAATATTTTCCTCAGGAAACCTTTTCTGGTTAATTTTCACGTTGAGAGCCCTCTTCCCGTTCCTCTTTCCCAGGCCAGGAAGAGCCACTTAGAGAAGTTTACATCAAAGTGTTCTCGTCCTGAGATACTACGGAGCCTCTCAAGGCCTCTTTTAGGAACCCCAGCTTGATCTGGCATTTCCCACAAAGGGCCACCTCATACTTGCTAGCAGTTCTTTCTCAGAATTAACCTCACCAGCAACCAAAGGCTTTTTGGAAAGGATGCTGGTGGTGACTTTCCTAGAGGAAGAGCAGAGACAGGAGGAGGAGACTGGCCAGGAGACATTGTCCTGGCCTCTTTGGTTCCTTGAGTCTCTGGAAGCGGAGGTGGCACCCCGGGCCCCTCCCTTTCCCTCTCAATTCTGTGGAGATGAAGTGTGGCTGCCAGGCCTACCTGCCTGTCTCTGTTCCTCCTCACATAGAATGGGTGTTTTACACAACGCTCATTTCTCTGGAAATCTTGTGTGGGCCCAAGGAGGCAATTGTAACATATGCAAGCCCACTGCCGAGAATAGAAATGAAGGAATTGTGTCCAGTGGCTGGGCTCCCATTAAGCCTGCCTCAGAAAACAAACACCTCTCCTCGGAATGGAGATACAGGCAGCAACCAAACACAGGCCTTCGCTGTGAGGTGATGGATTCGGAAAAACCCGACTGCGTCGATTTGGGCCACTTTCAGTAATGAAAACTTTTCCTCATGGAGGAAAATTGTTCTGAATGAACCAACTCAATTGCTCAATTTTGAAACTGTTTTCTTAAGTCCTACTGAAATGGGAGGTATGAGGACTGCACGATAAATCCGCTTATGAAAATACAATTTCCTGTCAGCTGTTCTAAATAAGGTCGTTTTCAGACCATTGTATAGTTGGGAGGGGAAATGATTCCCTCTTCCATTTGGGATTTGTTGAGCTTTTTTTTCCTGGTGATTTTAAACCTTGTGGACGGATGGAGGGTAAGAAAATGAGATGTTTACAGCACATTGAGAAACAGGTTTTTTTTTTTTTTTTTTTTTTTTTTTTTTTTTTTTTTTTTTTTTTGTGGTACGCGGGCCTCTCACTGTTGTGGCCTCTCCCGTTGCGGAGCACAGGCTCCGGATGCGCAGGCTCAGCAGCCATGGCTCACGGGCCCAGCCGCTCCGCGGCATATGGGATCCTCCCAGACCGGGGCACGAACCCGTATCCCCTGCATCGGCAGGCGGACTCTCAACCACTGCGCCACCAGGGAGGCCCGAGAAACAGGTTTTTAATACTGTGAAACCCTGTCACAAATCCAGGCGACTGCGGGAAGATTTCATTCAACTCCAAATTTCACACCACCTTGTGTCTGCTTCGGAACGGCTAAGGATGCCCATTTAAAGAAAGGAAACCGTTCCACTCCAGCTGCCGAGACAGCTGCAAAATCTTTAATAGAATTCTCTTCCACAGAAAGAACTACAGGCTTCGCCTGACAGAAGCCCAGCCAGTGGAGACTACTCCAGAGCCACATAAAAAGAAATTGAAATGTGCTATTTTCTGGGGAGTGCCCTTAAGCAGTGGAACAGCTCTCTTTTCTTTTGTTTTTAATTATGAAACACTTCAAACATATAGAAGAATATAGAAAAATAATATAACAACTACTTCTCTGCCACCAAGATCAAACATTTGCCGTAATTCAGCTCTCCCTCCCTTTCTCTCTCTCTCTCTCTGAAATGACTTAAAACCAGTTAAAGCCACTCATTTCATTTCTCCCCCTTCCCCAGGAATAACCCCTGCCCTGAAATGCCATGAGTCGTTCACATCCTTATTTTAGTCTATTTGCTACAAATGTATGAATCCATATTGTTTTGTTTGTTTTTTAAAGTTCATTTAAATAGTAAGCATTCTGTATGTATCCTCTTGAAACTTACTTTTTTCCTCAAAATTTTATTTTGGACAAAGAGACATACCATGCTCTTGACGAAAGAGACTCATCATCATAAGGATGGCCATTCTGCCCCAGTTAATTTACAGATTTAATGTACTTCCAATTTTAAAAATACCACCAGGCTTTTTCCCGGAGCTGAGCAAGTTGATTAAAAAGTTTATACTTAAGAACAAAAAAGCAAAGCTAGCCAGAAGAATCCAGAAAAAGCAGAGCCATATGGGGGCAGAGCTACCCACCATTAACACATACTGTAACGCCTGTAATTAGGAGTCTGGTGTTGGCACAGGAATAAACAGATAGACCGACGGGACCCAAAGAAAATCCAGAAATAGACCCAACTGCATCTGGAAAGTTATTATATGAGAAAGGCAGCTTCACAAATTTGTGTGGAAAGATGTTTTTTTTTTTTTAAATAAGTGGAGTTGAGATAATTGGTTCACCATGTGGAAAAAGTCAAACCTGGAGCTCCCACCACCCATTGGGGTAAAATCCAAAAATGGAATCAGACGTTTAAATATAAAACCTGAAACCCTAAGGTACTAGAGGAAAATGTGGGTATGAAGGCCTATGTAACCTGGGTATGGAAAAAATTTCTTAACCAGAAGCAGTAAGGAAAATGACTGTCATACTTGAGCACATTAAAATGAAACTCTTTTGCATGGCAAAACCACCACAAGTAAAGTCAAAAGACATATGACGCTGGGGTGGAGACCTCTAAGGCCCCTGTTTCAGGGTGAGCCTGGATCACCTCTGGATCAATGGGCATTTGGGTTCACTCTCAACACAGGAGGCCACGAACATGGCATAGCTGAGCGTGTGGGTCCCAGGGTCCAGTTACTGTGCTTGAATCTGGCTCTGCCACTTACTAGTCACGTGACCTTGGGGAAATTGTTTAAACTCCCTGGACTTCAGTTTTCTCATGTATAATAAAGGGATAATACCTGTACCTAGTCCTGGGGTCGTGAGAAGGAAAAATGAGTTTCTATGTATAAAATGCTTAGTACAGTGCCCAGAACATTCTAGAACCTCAATTAATGTTAACTCTCACTTCCCGAGGCCTACAGCTTCTTACAAAACCAAAGCCCAGGCAGCAAGCTGGCTGCAGGGTTTTCCCCCCAGCCTCCCCTTACAAGCTGGGAAACCCAACCCATTCCCCCTTTTTTTTTTTTTTTTTTGCAGTACGTGGGCCTCTCACTGTTGTGGCCTCTCCCGTTGCGGAGCACAGGCTCTGGACGCGCAGGCTCAGCGGCCATGGCTCATGGGCCCAGCTGCTCCGCGGCATGTGGGATCCTCCCAGACTGGGTCACGAACCCGCATCCACCGCATCGGCAGGCGGACCCTCAACCACTGCGCCACCAGGGAAGCCCCCATTCCCCATTTTTAAGCAACAAGTCTGCTTCCACTTCCCCGCCTCACAAAGACCTCGTGTGTCTCTTTCTGACCCACAGGAAACAAATTCTTAGCTGCCACTGTCAACAAGCTGAAACTTTCTGACATTTTGACAGGAAAGTCCTTATATTGTTTATTGGTGTTTTCTTTTTTTAATTACTGCATCTTGCCATACGTTTCTCTATTTTCTTAGGTTGTTGGGTTTTGGTTTTTGGTTTTGCTTTTTTAACGAATCAGCTTTGGGTTTTGTTGTCCCTTTGGATTATTTCTTTGTTTTCTATTTCATTCATTTCTGCCCATTATTCATCATTTCCTTCTATGTTCTTTGGAGTTACTCTGCTTTGTTATTCTTCTACTCTCTTGAGTTGGACTCCTAGATCATTTATTTTCAGTTGTTTTGCATTTAAGGCCATATACTTCTCTCAAACCATTGCTTTAGTCGAATCCCATGTTCTGATGGGTGTGACAGCCATTGCAGCCACTCGCTGGTACCCAGTGCCTTCCCACCCACTAGAGGATTTTACTTCTTCACTCCCTTCAAATTTAGCCTGGCCACGCAGAAATGTGAGTGTAAGTGACCAGTGCTACTCTTAGGTGAAAGCGTTTATTGCTGATTCAAGACCCACCAGGGCTCTCCTCCCAAAGCCACAGGGACTGGTGACATTCCAGACGGTTGATTCTCCAACAGCCTCAGCTCTGAGTGAAGAGGATGTGAAACAGAATGTCTTCCTGGCCAAGGACAGACATGTAACAGAAGGGAGAAACAAACCTTAGGTGCGTAAACCACCAAGACTTGGGGCTTGTTTGTTATCTCAGCATAACCTAGCCTATCCTGGCTGATACACATAGTGTTTTCATTATTGTTCAGTTTCATAATTTCCATTATAATTTCTTCTTTGACATATGAATGATCCATTAACACTTTTTATTTCAAAGTATATGGAAAGTTTTGATCTTTAATTTTATTACATGTGGTCAGAGAACATAATTTCTCTATGATATAATGATTCAGTATCTGTTGAGATGTATTCTGGGGCCCAGTATGATCGGTTTGGGTAAATATTAATCATGTGCTTGGAAAAATATGTATTTTCTAATCGATAGGTAGTGGGGTTCTGTATTTGTTGTTAGATCAATCTGTTCACTGCATGGTTCAACTCTTCTGCAAGCTTGCTATTTTTTTTATTTGCTTGCTCTATCAGTTGCTGAGAGAAGCATGTTATAATCTGCTGTGATTGTGGGTTTGTCAATTCTTCTTTGCCCTTCAGTCAAGGCATGCTTACTAGCTACTGTGTGCTCCCTCTGGCCTTCAATCTCAGAACTCTGGGGAAGGGTAACTCTGGGGATCACAAAGTCTCACCCCCAGCAGCTCAAGTCGGCCAGGGAATGTCTTGTTGGATCATTGACTTCTCGGAGCACTTATGAAAGCTAGAAGCCCTCTTCCTAAATTTGTATATGTGATTTCAGAGGCTTTTCTTTCTCTGCAAGCTTGACATCCCAGAGTGGAAGTTTGGTGATTTCACTTTTGAAACAAAAATGCAAATTTGTAGGCTGACAGATGATATGAGAAACAGAGGAGATGAAGGAAAGGCTCTAAGTCTGGACCATGTGGTCACCACATTGAACTGGGAGGATAGATCCACGCACAGCGAGCTCATCCTCTCTCTCCAGTCCAGACTCTGTCTCTAACCTCGGCCATCTGTCTGGGCCTTCCTGGGCACAAATATGGGGTCAGTGTGCATTTGAGCAGCCCCAACCTTGAGAATGGAAAGAAGAATGATGATCTCCTGCTTGGGGGTGGGAACGGGCAAGGATAGGTAAGCTTTCCTGGGAACCTGAAGCTGGGGATGCCAGTGGAGTCATGAGGAGCGGAGCATCTACTGTCACGCTCACGGGGAGGGCAATGAGTGCCATGACGGAGGAGGAGGGGGGATCCGAGCAGGCAGTGGGCACGTACAGAAGAGCGTACCCTGGAGACAGATTGGAGGCAGATGATGCAGTGGGGTGGGGGCCTCGAATGCCGCTCTGAGAAGAGGCCACATTTCAACCTAAAAGAAATGGGGTGCCACTGGAAGTTTTGGAAGAGGAGACCCACAGACATACATTAGTGTGGCAGAAAACTAGTGTGGCATCATCTATAGACCAAATGGGGTATGAATGTGAAGTGGGTGTGTGGACACAGGGGGCTGTCAAGAACGGCCGGCAGGACTTGGTGCCTCCATGGATTTGGGAAGGGAGGGGTGGAGATGGGCATCTGTAGGTGACTGCCATGTGAGCGCTGTTGTAATTATCAGATCACAGTTAGCTTCAGGCTTTTGGCACCCTGCGTAACAGCTTGCCAAGCAACTTATTCCTGAAATTGTATGTGGAGCCCATTATTCATATTTTATAGATGAGATGGCTGAAGTAGTCAGAATTTAGCAGCAATTTCCTGCATGCAGCAGCTCAATGTAACAACGTACTTAGGAGACCAGGATCTGCGTTTGAAGATCAGCCTTGTAATTGCTTGCTGTGTGACCTTGAGTAACTTACTCAACCTATCTCAGCTCCTATCTATAAAGACCAAGTTGAAATAACATGTGTAAAATGCCCAGCAAGCACCAGACACACAGTAAGCTCGCAAAAACTATTAGCCGTTGTTGTTACTATTATTGTTTTCTCAATATTATTCATGCTGAACAAGGACTGCACGACCCAGGTCAGCACTTCTGGCTCTGCCACTCGCTAACTACATAAGGAGTATGGGGAAGGATGAAGAGGAGCTTCTGATTTTAATTTTATTTTATTTATTTAATTTATTTATTTAATTTAATTTTATTTATCTTTCTGTTTGAATTCTAAACAAAAATTTCTTCTTAAAGGTACCTGGGCTCCCGGAGCCAGTGTTCTCCCAATGCGTGGGAACCAATCCCCTCCCACCTCACAGTTACTGATGTAATTTGGGTATCACTGAACAGTAGGAGCCATTTTTCTAATCACCAGAGATGAACTTGTAAAGCTAAATCTAGTTTAACATCCCAATCCTGATCTCCCTTCAGCCAGCAGCACTGACTGTTTCCACCCCAAGATGGAATCAGAAGCTGATCCTTCAAACAACTGTCCTGTTTGCTCTGTACCGCGAAGAAAATGGATGCGTCTTAAATAGACGCAGCCAGGGCTCAGGATTTTGTTGGATGCCAACCTTCCACCATCAGGGCTCCCTTCTGTTTAAGCTGATGCAGATTCCAGACGTTAAATAGAAATGATAAATTATTGACCATTGTGGTGACTGATTCTCAGCCTCTCTGCTGACCACCAAATTGCTCTCATCCTCACCCAAGCGAAGATTCCATAAGTCATTAGCATGAGCCCACCAACATCTGTCATCTTAACGATGCGACTGCAATCACTCCTTGACACTAATTACCTTTCCTGACTAACTCTGAATGTGAAATTTTGCTAATGACTGAGACCCACTGTAAAAGCCCCATTTTCTCCAAGCGTTCTGTAATCTATGGCCCCTTCATGCCCACAAAGCAATTATTAACACTGCACCTGACCCTGCCTCCTCACCATGTGTTGGCAGCCTTGAAATAGAGAACTCTTTATTCCAGGATCCTGGACAAAAACATCATTTTATCTAGAGAGTTCCCCGAGAGTAAGTTTCCAGAGAAGCAGAGTCTGCGTGGAAAGATTTCTAACTTGTAAAGACAATCACGAGAAACGTTTAACCCACAATTCTTCCCTGGCTGGGGGAGAGAAGACCAGGGCTTGCCGGGTGAAAGCACTGTGACTGGCCGTTTTGCACATGTTACCATGTCTTATCCTCCTGTGAGACAGCTGCTAGGAGCCCATGTCACAGGTGAAGGAACTAGAGCCTGGAGATTTTAAGTGACCTGCCCAACGTCACACAGCTCGTGAACAGTGAGTAGGAAAGATTGGGACTGTGGTGGGCAGCCTCCATGTTGGCTCTCAATGACCCCTACCTCCTAGTGCAATCCCCTCCCTGTGAGTGTGGGTGGGACCTGGTGACACTTTGCTCTGAATAGAATATGGCAAACATGAGGGGAGCTCATTTCCGAGATTCAGTTACAGAGCCTGGCTTCACATTGCTCACTTTCCCTCACTCTCTCACTTGCTCTGAGGGAAGCCAGCTGCCACATAGTGAGCTGCCCTGTGGAGTGGTCCACGTGGCGAGGAGCTGAGCATAGCCTCTGGCCAACAGCCCTCAAGAAAGTGAATCCTGCCAATGACCATATAAATGACCTTGGAAGAGTACCCGCCCCCAGTGGAGCCTGCAGATGAGACCACAGCCCCAGCTCACATCTTGACTCCAGCCTGTGACAGAGCCCAAACCAGACAACCCAACTAAGTCATGCCCAGATTCTTCACCCAGAGAAACTGTGAGGTCATGAATCTGGGTGAGTTTATGCCCCTGGGTTTGAGGATGATTTGTTATGCAGCAGTAGATAACAAATACAAGGATCAAACACAGGTTGGAGTGATGCCAAAGGCCTTGTTTGCTGACTTCTCTCTGTGTATTTTTTAAATCACAGGAGTACTATTATATTAATATTAATACAATCTTCTGTATTAATTAATTCTTTGTTTAGAAGAAGAAGAAGAAATTTTTGTTTAGAATTCAAACAGAAAGATAAATAAAATTAAAATCAGAAGCTCCTCTTCATCCTTCCCCATACTCCTTACCATCTACTTCCTCTGCAGAGGAACCACTGCTTACAGTTTTGTGTAGCCTTTCTGATCTTTCCTATAAATTTATATATACATACATAATTTTATTATGTCATAAACAGGGTCCCCCAAACATACTTTTCTGTGGTTTGCTTTTTTCACTTGATAGTAGACCCTAGAACCCTCTCCTTGTTACTACACAGAAAGGGCTCTCCCCCATTCCTCTCACGGATTTCAGAACATTAAGGGGGATGGACATTTGTTTCCAACACAACTGCATCAAGTATCCTTGTACATAAACCTCTGTGCGTGCGCATCAGGGTTTCTGTATAAGAAGTTCCTAGAAATGGAATTGCTAGGTCAAAAGAACGCATTTTTTAAAGTTCGGCCTGTGCCCTTTCCAGTGCATCGTACTGCATCCTCAAACAAACAAACAAAAAACCAAACAAACACAATCACAGGGTCTCACCATTCCCACTGTGACATACGAGATCAGCACTACATAAATTTTTCGGGTTTCGGGTTGGGAGCCTCAAGCCCAGAAGACAGTAGAACTCACAGACTCAGGCCCCATCTCTCTTCATAGAGCTTGGAGCATTTTCTTCATTATCTAGCCTCTTGATTTTTTTAGTGGAAAGAACAAATAGAACCCCAAAAGGAGTGGGCAGAGACCCATGTCAGTTCAGCCAGAATCCAGGCCCAGCTATTCTCAGATTTGCTGTAGAGTCTCAGCCAAGTCACTGGCCCTGCCTGGCCTCAGTTTATCAATGCATTAGGCTGGATGAGATGGCCTCCGTGTCTCCTTCTGCATGAGTTTATGGACTGGATCAGGATAGCTCTGAGGAATCTGCCTTCACTGTCACTGACTGTGGGGTCTTGGGTGGGTCTTTTATCCTTCCATGCAGGGAGATAAATTAAAAGCCCCCTTTTTAGGTATACATTTATTAGGCACCTATTGAGCCAGGTACCAGAGTCCCAGAGATGGGCTAACACAGTCCCTGCCCCACAGATGCTCAGAGGCTATGGAGGGGGGCAGGTTCCAGCAGTGGGAGGCTGGGAGAATGGGGGTGATGATCCCCACCAAGGCAAGGTGTGGAGGGTGTGGAGTTGGATGCAAAGGCATTGAGCCCTATTTTGAATCCCCTACATTGGCGCACCCCCAAACACAAGGAAGTGTCATCGCCTCAACCAATTCCTTAGTGCCTTCCATTTGAATGTGGAATCAGGATGCTTTGACATTGATTCCAGAAGAGAAGTTCTAGAGTCTGCAGAAGGGGACATTGTTTAATCCACCCAAAATCAACAGCCCAACAGGGAATGAGGGCCAAGGGCAAATATGGGCCCCCGGAGAAAACTCAGATTTGTTTTCTGTGGTAGGCAAAACGGGGGTGAGATATTTCCTAATGGAGTTACAAATGCAAAAATCTAAACGGCAACAAAATCACGAAAATAGCATTCTACACAATGGAAAGTAAAGATTTGTGGTTGAGATTTGCTTATGCTTTGCAGAAAACAACCTCAATTTGCAGCATAGTAAGTACTCAACCAGTGAACTTGGCGTCTCTAGATTTGTCCTGCTCAGAGTGTGGTCTGCAGGCCAGCAGCACCAGCACCTGCTGGGAGCTTGTTAGAAATACAGAGTCTCAGGCCCCAGCCCAGACCCACCAAATCAGAATCTGCATTTTAACAAGCTCTCCAGATGAGTCATATTAAGGTTTAGTCATGGGTCCTGGTTGACTGGGGTAGGAAGATTTGCAGGACTCAGTCAGGACTTTGGGAACTTTAGAGAACTAGTGACCTGTGACTTCTTAGCTGAGTACTCTTTGGAAGTTAGTGACACGGTAGGGTCCTAATTTTTGGACTCAGCCCCTAGGCATTCTGGGATTGTTAGCAAGGACTGGAGGGGGTGATACTGGGAGCTGACCCAGCCACAGAGGTGAACACAGAGAGTCAATCTACAATATATGGTGGGCATGGCAAGCTCAGGCTTGGTTGCGGCTAGCATCAGTTCTTGAGTTGGAGTTTCCAGACTCTGGGAGAAGGTCCAGCGTTGATCTGGCTGCTGCTGTGGCTATACCTTCTTTCTTCACCCATGTAGAGGACTGAGGAAGAGGGAACAAGTTACTGCAAATCCCTATGCAATGACCTCGTGAAGACTCACAGGACACCAAAGCAGTCAGGAGGAACTCATGTTATTGTATCTCCTCTTCTAAGGTCAGAAACCCCTGAAGCCCTATTGGCATCAGCTACAACCAGCAGGAAACCCAGTTAGGACTGGAAACACAGACCCTCTCCAAATACAGACACTGGTTGCAACAAAGCAACCAGGAAGAGCTCGTTTTATCTCCTCTTTTAAGATCAGAACCCCCTGCCTGGAGCCATATTGGCATCAGCTACAGCCAGCGGGAAGCCCAGATAGGACTGGAAACACAGACCCTCTCCAAGGTGAAATCCCCCTTCCCTTGTCTTTGCTGGGCAAGACTGATGCCGTTTCTTCCTCCTCTTGCCCTGCAAATTGATTAAATATGTCCCTTACATTCCCAACAAGCTCTGAAATAGGAAACACATTAGTGGCTGCAATTGTCACTTATTCATTCAATTCTGCAGATATTTATGGAAAGGTGGAAGAAATCGTATTAATAGAGGTCATGGCTGTAGCCGCTGCCATACGCTGAGCATTTGCTCTGTGCATTCTTGCTACACTCCTAGTGGTCTTTTACAATGTGTGTGTGTGTGTGTGTGTGTGTTTGTGTGTGTGTGTGTGTGTGTGTGTGTGTGTGTGTGCTGGGGGGCAGGGTGGGTCTGAATCCTACCACTCAAACCTCAGGCTCCTGCCAAAGACACAACTCTTGGGAGAACGCATTGGCAAGGACCCTCACTGCCAAATGAGTATTGATCTTTTCAACAGCTGGGCAAGCACCTTGTAGCCCCCGGGGCAGAGCTCCTTGGGAAGGATGAGCTCATGCAAGGGATTGAGGCCTGGAATAAGACTCCTACAGGGCACCCCCTCAAGTCTAGGGTGGCCAAGATCGTGGAGCAGACAGTGAGTGCACTCATTCGACAGACCCATAGACAGGATGGCCGTGCCTGCCAGTGAAACCCGGAGACAGCCAGAGTCTTTCAAGCAGACCAGCAATTTCTCACCTTAAGGGAGAGAGGAGTATATGGATGGGCAGATTAAAATATGTTGGAGTGACAGAAATCCTGGGAAGCGGGAGCCAAGCTGCCCTGTGCTGAGCATGGGGCACCCCTAGTGAGCGAGTTGGCCCTGCCCCTCACCTCCCAGAACCCAGCGTGTGTGCTGCAGGTACAGACTGTTCAGGGTGGTGACAAAGCTTCCCCAAAAGTCCATGGAAAGTTGAGCAGCTTGAACAGAGGTAAGTGGGCCAAGCACAGGGGTGATGGTCACTCTCTGTGGGTTCTTCTCACATCCTCCTGGGAGGAGAATCCCCGGTGACAGCGGTGATACTGGGGTCTTTCCGCAGGAGGACCAGGAGAGGATACCAGGGTGTTCTGCTTTGCCTGCGAGAAGAAAGACCCTGGGAGCGCTGGGTGCTTCTATAGACATTGGAAGAGCTGGCAGAGCAGGGGAGCTGGGAGCCATGGGATGAAGTCCAGAAACACTGCCTGAGTTTCCTGGCGTTTCTGGGGAAAATTTGCCACAAGCTTGGCACTTGAAAACAACAGACATTTATTTTCCTTACAGTTCTGGAGGCCAGAAGGCCAAAATCAGTACCTTTGGGTCAAAATCAAGGCATGGGCAGGGCTATGTCCCTCCAGAGGCTCCAGGGGTCCCTTGCCTCCTCCTCTGTTGGTGCTGTCACATTCCTTAACTCGTGGCTGCATCACCCCGATCCCTGCCTCCATGGTCACATGGTCCTCTCCTCTTCTGTCCTCACATACCCCCAAGTCTCTCTTAGAAGGACACTTGTGATGGCAGCTAGGACCCCACCCCAAGAATCCAGGGTAATCTCCACATCGTTCGATCCTCAACTCAGTCACATCTGTAAAGGAACTTTCTCCAGGTAAGATAACATTTAAAGGTTCCAGGCATTAGGACCTGGATACTAAGAGAACTTTGGGGACCATTTTCAGCCAACCACAGACACCGATTTTCAATCAAGAGAAAGAGCTTTCCAGCAGCCAGGTGTCCAAGGTCAGAATGGGCTGCTTCAGCGCAGGGAGCCCCTGCGGCAATGCGGTCGGCGACCCACCTGGAGCAAGTTTAGCCCATGGGCTGTAAGTGCCAGAAGAGCTGGAGAATGACGGCCCGCAGGAGCATCTCTCAAGCCACGACTGATGAGATTTGGGGGATAGGTACCCCAGCTTGCACATCCCTCAGTGGGATAACTCTGAGTTGTGTTCTGTATGGACAGAGTTCCTCAGTGGGAATGGGCTCCAAGCTGGGAACCGGCTTCATAGCCCACCTTTCGTGGGCTTCTGTACCTTTCCTCTCTCACCCCCCTCCTGGTATTGCCTAAGAGCACTTCCCAAATAAACTACTTACTAGGATCTGCTTCTGGGGGGATCCCAGTCCAAGACAGTTTGTATAAGAAATGGTCTCAGGAAGGAAACTCTTAGGGTGGGATTCCAAAATTGAATCATCTACCAGCCTGATAGCAAAAGGGCACCACTGTGCGTGATCAGGTGACCCCTGACGTGCTGTGCGTCACGATTGCTAAGACCCTCACTTTAGTGAATGGGGAGAGGGTGCGGGTGAAAGGGGATGCACTAGCTAATTGCTAGTCATTAGTATTGTTGTTAATTTATTAATAGTAATTTATGTTACAATGAACTCTAACATAATAATTATTAAATATTATATAATAATTGTTAAATATTATAATTATTGTCATATAATTATTACTATACAATTATTATAATAACTTTATACTTTATTATTTTCTTATTTTTCAGTTATTATTATTAATCACTGATAATAATTATTATTGTTAATACAATAGCTCTAACACTGGGGGGACCATAGGAACAATGATAATTATAGACTGCCAGCTGTCACCAACTGCCATCAAACCCTGAAGGGGGAAAACATCAGGCTCAGGCCGGCCATCCTGCAGCTCACGGCATGATGTGAAAGCTCAGTGTCCTTCAGAAGAGTGTTAGATACCCTCACCTTGCTACACCAGGGTAGAGTGTGCTGAGGAGCAGGCCCAGAATCTGACGGTGGAGAAGGCAGATTCCTAGGCCCAGCAAGTCTCCTGTGCTAAAGGCAGGGCCATGAGAAGGAAGGCGTGAGACCCAGAGACCAGGGCAGGGACTCGGGGGGACCCTAAACCTGTACATGACCCTGAACCATGGTGGCCAGCAGAAGGCATACCTCCCCCCACCTCCCCTTGCCTGGAGACCACGAAAGGGCCTCTCTTGACTCAAATGCCTCATGAGATGATGCTTCCCCTTGTCAGTATAGCCATCTCCCCTTGTGGCTTCTAGACTGATGACAAAGACCAGGGCTCAGGAGTTCACTGGGGAAGTGCTGACCTGCGCAGGGAGGGGAGGGCTGACTCACCAGGTGTTGCAGGACCTGGCTTCTATGCACCAGACGAACCAGGAGAAAACATCCAGGGACAGATCAGGAGGGTGCTGGACCAGGAGGGTGAAATGTAATGCCAAGTAAGGGGGAATTCGTCACGTGGGGCACCCTCCCTCCCATGGCTCGGGATTTAACACCATGGCAAGGATACCCAGAAACAGTCCTAACAAGCTTCTGGGAGGCTCCTTGAGGCTTGGGGGAAAATTGGAAGATTCCAGAACGAGCTTTACAGAGTGCTAAGGAACGGGTAGAAGGCTTATGGAGGTGAACACGCTAGACTGGATTAATCATGTAAGACGAGAGACCCCCACCCCCAGCCGACAATCCCTTCACTAAAGTATTAAGGAATATTTTAGTGAGGGAAGTTGTAACGGCAGCCCACCATAGGCCAGGATGCATGGTACAGATGCTGCTGTAGAACTGGACTCACTGGTATCAATGGGAATGATTGGATTCCAGCACAGCAGGGACCAGATGGCAGCACATGACCGTCAGGAGTAGGGTGGATATAACACAATCTGGAGCAAGGCTGGAATGGCCAGCAGGAGACCTTGACCCACAGGGGTTTGTGGCGTTGGCTAATAGACCATCAAGTTCCTAGGGACATGACAGACGGGCATCCAACATGGATATTGGTCAACTTTTATCATCAAAAAGATCAGGAGGGCTTCCCTGGTGGCGCAGTGGTTGAGAGTCCACGTGCCGATGCAGGGGACGCGGGTTCGTGCCCCAGTCCAGGAAGATCCCACGTGCCGCGGAGCAACTGGGCCCGTGAGCCATGGCCGCTGAGCCTGCGCGTCCGGAGCCTGTGCTCCGCAACGGGAGAGGCCACAACAGTGAGAGGCCCGTGTACCGCAAAAAAAAAAAAAAAAAAAAAAAAAGATCAAGAGCTGGTGAGCAGAAGACTATCAGTCAGTACAAAGGAGAATCTGATCTCTCACCTGGTCTCCAGACCCGAACCGGTTCTCAGATCCAGAGCCCACTGATGGCAGGAGAGGTGAGGTGTCTGGCAGGTGACGTCAATGTTCCACCCATTATCCCTCACCCTTACCACTTTCGTGCCCACCAGCCAACTTCCAGCTTCTTTTATCCCCCCATGGCTTCCTCCACCCCAGAAGCCTGATCTGTGACCTCCTGATCAGTGTACCAGGGAAGAATCATGGGCAGCTGCAGTGAGAGAAAAACCCGCGAAAATTCAGGGGCCTGGCACAACAGTGAAGTTGCAAGTTCAAGGACAAATTATTGCACCTTGCAAAAAGAAAGAGGTGCAGTACTCAGTGGGACTTCTTAGAATCTGGAGCCAGCACATGCTGAACTGGGGGATCCGGCTCTGGCCCATGTATTGGGTGAGATGGAAGGCTGCCCAGTCTCGCGTGGGACCCAGGGCAAGAGAAGGCTCTACAGCAGGTTCAGGCTGGGGTTCCAGCAGCTCTGCTATGTGGGCCAGTGCCCTGGCAGATCTTGTGATGCTAGAAGTATCTGTGGTGGATAAGGAAGCAGGATGGAGTCTCTGGAAAGCTTCCTGTTTTAAGTTTCTGTGTGTTTTAAAGCTATTGTGATCAGCCACCACCTTGAAGAATCAGTGACAGATAAAATAGACTTAACAGGAGGCTCAAGAGGATCTGAGAAGTGGAAGGAGTGCACAGGTGGTGCTACGGGCAGGCTGAACCAGTGTGAGATACAGATGTGCACGTATGCACAGAGAGAGAGAGACGCAACGACAGAGAGATTGAGATTTACTTTAAAGAATTGGCTAGCACAACCATGGGGGCTGGGAAGTCCAGACTTTTCAGGAAAAGCCAGCAGGCTGGAAATGGCAGGAATTGATGCTGCAGGCTTGAGGCAGAATTTCTTCTTCTTCAAGAAACCTCACTTTTTACCCTTAAGGCCTTCAACCAACTGGAGGAGGCCCACCCAAGTTATCAAGGAGAATCGCCTTTACTCCAAGGCAGCTGATTATAGATATTAACCACCTACACAAAGCACCTACACAGCAACACCTAGTGTTTGGTAGAAGAGGTGGGTGCTGTCGCCTAGCCAAGCTGACACAAAGCTAGGCATCACAGAGCCCCACCCACGCCCGTGACATTCACATCTACACACCAGCAGCTGCTAACCTCAAACACCCGGGACTCTCCATCTGCAGGCTTCCCGATAAGGTCAATGTAAGTCAGAAGTACAGTAGAGTTAATGCCCCCAGAAGCAGCCTTCAACGGACGAGCACAGAGAACTGGTGGGTGGATCCACCAACCTCCCTGCCTCTCCATTGTGATAACGCTGAGGTAGATTCTGCACCATCTCCCAGAGACCCCAGCAGCACTGCCCAGTAAATGTCCACCTGTCAACTCAGCTTGACATCCATTGATTATTTCCTTCACTTTCTTTCTCACCTCTCCACTCTCCTTTGGTGTTTCCTGGGATCACCTCCCCTATAAGCAAATTGCTCAGATCCTTGCCTTGGGGTCTGCCCCTAACAAGGCATTCCATCACAGGAGAAGGCTGTGGCCAGGCTAGCTCGAGTTGGGAGGCCAGACATGGCAGTAGTGGGAGTGATGGACCCTTGGCTCTCTTTTAACTTTGAGAGCCTGTGAGTCCCTGTGCAAATGTGCATCTGAGAGACATGGTCCGTGGGAAGACTTCATGGCCCTTCTGTGGCTCCTGGGAGACCTGGAGACGTTCCACAATCTCAGGACTGTGTAGCTGGCTCCTAACTTCAGCTTGAAGACCTGTTAACCCAACAATGTCTTGGGGCGGTGAAGAAATACCTCTAGAAGGTGGGAAGGTCAGGGCTTGGGCTGAAAGAAGGATACTTTATACCTCAGTGGGAGGAAATTCTGGAAGAGCAGGAGTGACTGGATTCTGCCACTACAGTAAAGTACCTCGGGAGGGGTGGTGAGAAGGCACATTCCCACTTCCTCATGCCCTGTGAGAGTTAATGCCTCATCACCCACGGCGAGGCCGCATCGCCAAAAACTTGATACAGACTGAAGGCACAGACTATCTGAGCTGGAAGAGTCCCAAAGACTTGGGAGACCAGCCCCTGTGATGGTTAACTTTATGTGCACAGCGTACCCAGACATTTGGTCCAACATCATTCCAGCTGTGACTGTGAGGGGGTTTCTAGATAAGATTTACTTTGAATCAGTAGACTGAGTAAAGCAGGTTGCCCTCTCAAATGTGGGTGGGCCTCATCCAATCAGTTGAAGGTCTGACTAGAACAAAAAGGCTGGGGAAGAGGGATCTCCTCCTGCCTGAGTGCGTTAGAGCTGGGACAGTGGTATGTTCTTTCTTGCCTTTGGACCCGAATTGAAACATCAGCTCTTCCTGGGTCTCAGGTCTACCAGCCTTCAGACTGAAACTACACCATCAGCTTTCCTGGGTCCCCAGCTTGCCAACTGCAGAATTTAGGACTTGTCAGTCTCCATAATCCCATGAGCCAAGTCCTCACATACACACATAAATATATATATATATATATAATGTACACGCATGCGCACAGACATCTTATTGGTTCTGTTTCTCTGGAGAACCCTGACTAATACAAGCCCTCATTCACATAGGGAGAAACTGACCAGAACCAGGTGTCCTGACTCCCTTGCCAGGACCAGTTGGACTCACCTGCCTGGCCGTTTATTCCAGAGTGAGTAACTCAGAATGAAAAGAATTCTGGTCTCTGGTCCAACACGTATGATGTGGCCCCAGGTAAGCCACTGCTTGGTGCCTGAATTTCCTCGTCTTCAATGTGAGGATAAAAAATCTTTCCTCCCTCAGAGCTGTAGCAAGGATTAATACACAAGGTTCATCCATGAAAAGACCTCAGCACAGTGTCTGACACATAGGAAATACACAAACAAATGTTAGATGTTATTTAAGGATCGATGTAGAATGCCACAGAGAACTTCAAAAATACCACCAGGAACCGTGCTTTTAATTTATAAGGCTTTCTAACCCACAAATATAGTTAGTCTGCCCCCACAAAATTCATACAATTTTCCGAAAATTCATACAATTTTCACCCACGTCAATGGCCTGGAGCCTTATCATGTGATTTGCTAGCAAGGCCTATAAAGTAGGAGAGGCTGGGCAGAAAGGGCTGTTTAATTCCCACTTTCCAAGGGGTTGTTATTCAACTCAAGCCTCTTTAGTCTGAGAGTAAATCACAAGCTGCCGAAATCAGCTTCTGTTCCTCAGAGACACATAGATCAGTAGCTGCCATCCCGAGCCCAGCCTCGGCACTGCCCCGCGGTCACTCGCACCTGGGAATCAGCAGGCCAGTTTGATTAGTTCTTGAGGTTGTTCCCAGTAACGATCCGTCCCCCACCCCCTGGATACCAAACATCTTTAGATTTGCCTCCATTAAAATCCCAAAGGGATGACCCCCAGTTTGAGATTCACATTCATTAGCTACCGAGACCCATTGGAGGTCAGATGCTGGCTGTATGGATGAGCCCATGGTTGCTGTGAAATTAATGACTTTCCCTCCTCACCCCGCTGCGTGCATAATCTAGCCGGTCGGTAAGCAATCAGGGGTGCAGAGGAAACACTACTGCGGTAAACACCCAGGGTGTATCATGAATTCAGCCTTCTCTCTGGATGAACACATGTAAAATACATTATAAAAACAAAACCGTGCAGAACAGGACTGTATCTTTCTGGAGAAGAAGGGAGGTTGAGCTGAAGCTCTCAGGGCCACAGCAGTGAAATCACTGATGGAACCAGGGTGGGACACGAATATGCAAGACTGTGCCATGGGATGACCTGTGGCCAGGTGGATGCTTTGACCTTTGCCCCTTCCCATCCCACCCACCCGGCCATCTGCAGCCCTGTTTCTGCCCACGGGCCCCTGTGTCTCCCTCTTGCTCCTTCCCCGTCCCCTTCTCCATGTTCCCTGCCTCACTATCACCCTGTCTCATAAAATTGCTCACTATTTCCCCATGGATTAACTCAGAAATAACACGAACTATAACATAACCCGGGAAAATGATCCGTAATCGAAACCGTGGCCACTCGCAATGTCAGAAGCTGCAAATAGTAAAATTTGAGCTGGATTGTAAAAAACTGATTTATGAAGCAAATCTCCACCGTGAAATTCTAAATGCAAAAGAATTGATCTCTAAGAAAATAATCTCAGCAAAATGGAAATGGAAGCATCGGAAATGGTTTAACTGAGCTGTATAGAAAATTGCTAAAGGGATTAAATTGGCTTAAAGGAGTTCCCTGTGGAATTCTGGTACTTTCTGGATGAAAACTCATCACTGTTGGGTAATTCTGATTAAAATGCTTGCACCCAAACTGTCTTTGGGGTCAGAATGTCCATAGGAACAGAAGGGTGCAGTCTAAATGTCCCCAGGCCCTGATCAAGGGGTTGGGATTTTTTCAGCAGCCCCAGCAGAAGCAGGGAATGGGAAAAAGCAGCGTCCCCGAAGGCAGAGTGGCAGGGGGTGGTGATAGTTCTAGAAAAACACTGTGGAGGAGGCAGTGGGAGAGTACTGGGTAGACACGCCAACCACGGATCTTGCCTGCTGGTCTCTGCTGAGGCCAGAATGTGCGCTGGTTCCCGCAGGCCGCCCAGCCCAGGGCGAAGCCCAGACCCCCGCGGAGCTGGCTCTGTGCCTGACCCCCACCGCCCAGTGCCTCCCTCTTCCATGTGGAGGCCAGGAGCCCCTACAGAAGTCCCTCAGCCTCCCTTCAGTGTCTCTGCGAGTCCCAACTGAGATGAGAAAGTACAAGTGCTCAGCAAAATCTGTTTTTTTCTAAATGGCATTTATCGTTTTGGTCATTCTGATCACAAATACAATGCGGCCCAAGGCAGAACTTTAGGAAAACACAGAAAAGCAAAAGGGAAAAACATCAGCTCCAAAGCCACAACTAAAGGACGTCCACTGCTGACCATCTGGGATGTGGGCCCTGCGTGAGCTCTCAGAAGGGGGACGGGCCAACCAGCCTGAGGGCGCACGGTGGGTCAGAGAGCCCAGCAGGTGAGAGCGGGGCTCCCAGCCGGTGGGCAGGGTGGGCCGGGGGGGTGGGGGGCAGGACTCCTTTCCAGGCCCCGTGTGCTGTGTGGCCCTTAGCGCCACCAGGAGCGGGGGCTTCAGAGGCAGACCAGGTCGCCTGCTGAATCTTCCCCATCATGACCCGCTGAGCCCCATTCCCCCCATGGGGGAAATGAGAGTAATAATCTGGCTGTCGTTACTCCCATTTTACAGATGCAGGAAATGAGGCCAGGGAGGTTACGTTACTTGACCAAGATCTCCTAACTGCAAAGTTAATCAAACTGAGACTCACTCCTCAGTTTTTGAGACCCTGGAGCTCTCTTAACCACCTGCTTATACACTGCAGGGGATGAAAAATAAGAAGGCTGCATGTGTCACTGGTCACTGCCAACTGTGGGGCTGCACCTTGAAGTGGGACACCCGACACCCACACTTGGCCCTCCAGGACTCCCTTGAGAAAAGCGCGTGGGACCCTGAGCTGCCAACCGGACCCGGTCACCCAGGTCTTCCGATGCCGCTCAGACACTTGTCTTCCCAAATCAGGAAGCCAGGCTCCACTGCCTTTAGGAAGCAAAACAAAAACAGCTGCTATTTTTGAAAGGGTATTTTTGTAGAACAATCTCTGGTTTCCTTCAGGAATTTCAGCCCCAAGCCCCCTGGCGATGCGGTCTGGAGGGCTTCGTGCACGTCCTATTGGGCACCCCCCAGGAAGCCGTCTCCTTCCTTCCCTCCACTTCTGAAGAGGCACGCCCCTCACCCAGCAACTTCTCGAGTCCCCAGACTGTCGACTGGATCCCCTGCCTCCTGCCGTAAGGTCTGAGGATTCAAAGACACAGAGAAGCCGGTGTCTGCCTGCAGGGGCTCACGGTCCATGCTGGGCACCCAAAGCAGAACCGGTGGCCTCCTACCCAGAGCCTCAGAGGAAGCCTCGTAGGGATCCAGGCATTCACAGGGAGCCTGAAGGGACGAGGTCCAGTTCACCAGGTGTGAATGGTCCAGGCAGGGGGACAACAAGACAGAAAACATGAAAGAGCTGGGGATTTGGAGAGCTCTGGGTGGTTTAGCTTGTCTGGAGGGCAGTGGGCTCAGAGTGTGTTTGCTGGAATTGGCAGGACAGCATTTGAAAATGTTCAGGGTCATCCTCCACCTCAGCCCTGAAAGCCACATTCAGGGGACCTCAGGTCCACCTTGTTAACCGAGAGCCGTAATGCTGACTGTGTGCAGGGCAGCCAGGATTTGCCCACTTTCATAGCTTCATAATAATGACAGCCAAACATGTCAAGGGGTTAATTTATGCAAAACGTTCTTCCAAGCTAATAAGTAGCCGAGTCCAGGTTCAAGCCCAGAGAGTCTGTCATCCGAGCCTGTACTCAGAACCCAGGATGGGCTTGTACGGGTGTTCAGGTTGTGCACTGCACATGGGTGCCTTATCTGAGGGGGCGTCATTCGTGTTGTAGACATCGCACACAGAGTACACAGGTGGGTGTGGAGTTCTGGGCCTCCTGGCCAGTCTGTGGGGTTGGGGAGGGGATGAGAGGCCCAGTGCCAGCCTTGTCAGTCCCATCCCAGCCACAGGTGAGGAGCATGCTCAGACACGAGAGAGGACCTGGGGAGACTGATGATGCTGCAGTGGCCAGCAACCCCCCTGCACTAACGTGGACGAAATGCTAATTATGTGTTGGGCATTGTGCCAAACACTGCAACTGCTTTAGCTCATTTATTCCTCAATCCTGTGAGGTGCAAACCGCTTTATCCCCACTTCACAGATGAGAAAACTGAAGCTGAGAGATTGGGTTTCTTGCCTAGAGTCGCAAGGTGGTGAGGCTGAGCCAGGGTTCCAGCCCAGGCAGCGTGAGTCCAGGGCGTTCCCCGCACCCGGCCACCCTCCCTAGATGGAGGTGCTGGAGGGCAGTGGAGGAACCAAGCCTGCCTGGTGTTGATGGGACAAAGCCAGACCAGGCCTCCTTTCTTAAAGGCGCCTAGACTTCGGCTGAATTTTCTTCCTGCCTTTCCTACTTCGGGGACATTTGACCCTTGACCTGGAAGATTTTGCAGTTGGCAAAAGTGATGATACATTTCTGCAAATTCCTGGCGTCCAGTGCCAGCCAGGAACACTCTTGCAAAGTGCAAGGAGTAATTCCAGGATTTGGCTAAATCTCCCAGCCAGAATGTTCCAGAATGTATATGGGTCGAGGGCAGGTGAGGGGCAGATCTGATACAGACAGCACTGTTGACAGAGACACACTCACTCGGCCCCGGGTCAGCGGAGGTGCCCGCGTACTGTGATGGTGAGAGTGCTCCCTGGCCTCCGTGAGCTTCCGTGAGCCAAGACTTGGAGGTGGGATGTGCAAGACAGGCCCAAAGAGCAGTGAAGACACGAGTGACCCACCGGGAGGTGGACGGGCTGTTGTCAAAGCTTCTGATGGGGGTTTACAATTCCACCCTCCCTCCTTCTGGTGACTGAGAAATCTCGACAATTTTCACATCGCTTGCATCTCCTTATTTGCCACTGTTTCCAGCGCTTAAATTCTCCACCGACACACAGACACACACACACACACAAATGTACTCACACACTCATACTCCGGGCTTCTGGAGCCCTGTCTGCATACATCAAGTGAAATAAGTACTTTTAATGGGAAAACCTTATTTCCTGGGGTGGGGCCTGGCCCTTGGTCCAGTAAGAGGGGAGTTTAACCACTTCCCCTAAGAGCAAGAGGCAGCAAGCGCGCAGCGCTCCCAGGCTGTCAAGGAAGGCAAGTGGTGTTGAATACCTGCTGGGGGAGCGGGTGGACCGTGCCGGGCATCAGACATGCTCTGACCCTCTCCACGCTGCAGTGGGCACCTCCTTTCCCCGCGTGTCTGGGAGGCTGTCGGAGCAGTGAAGTGCTTAATGCATCACATCATGTGGCCAGGATCAGTCTTCGGAGTTAATGCCGCGAGAAGATGGGTGGCCCGTGAGGTGGGGAGGGCCTCTCCTTGCCTGCATCCCCCAGACTCTGGGCCTGGTGCCTGCTCCACAGAAGAGAGAAGCTGGGTGAGCACACACTGAGGACCAGAAGACACAGCCCCAGAGGGACTCCCAGCCTGAGCAAGAACCTCCGCGTCTGCACGGCCTCCTCCCAATGACCATGGGGATTCCAGCCTCATGCATGTGGATGCGTATTTGGAAGAGATGCAGGATGGAATTCCTAGGAGGCTGAGCCTCTTTCCGAGGTCACTGGCTGAGTCAGATGCGGCCAGAAGCAGAGTGTCCCAAAAGTGCACAAGCCACCCTGTATCCTTTCCTGGGCATTGGCTCATTTCTGTGTGGGCTGAGGCCATTTTGTTTGTTCTAAAGCACAGCACCAATAGCTTCATCTAGAGAGAAATGTGCAGACACAAACAGCTCAGAAAATAGGTCAAATCCGACTCCTGCATCCACAGCACTGTCTTTTCTAGCATTTCCCTCGAAAATTAAATTAGCAACATATGCAAGTGAGCTGTGAGAATTCATTACATGAATTTATCTAATTTTAGAGGCAAAACTGAAGCAAACAGCACCTCATTCCCCAATACTTAAGGCCTCACAGCATATTGATTTCTGAGTTTTATTAGCCTTGCACGAAGGCCCTTTTATAGCCCAAAGGCACGCGATTGTCAATTTCCTCATAAATACAAATACCCCTGCTCCCAGGCCCCGAGATGGTTCTCCAAGGTCATTTCCAGGGGTGACCCGCATGTCAGACCACCCAAAGCTCAGTCTGGGCGGGGTGGGGGGGAGTGCTGGCAGGAGCTGGGCCATTCATCCCAGCAAGATCAATGGGTACAAAAGGCGAGCAGTCCTTGCAAGGGCATCTGCGGTACTGGGCCGTGGAATTAAGAGTTCGTCACCTATCGAGCATCTCCACAGCCAAGGCGGCCAGTAACAGAACTGTGCTCTTGGCTGAGGGAACCGTGTTGAGCAGTGATGGCGTCTTCTTCTCCTACCTCTCAGTGGGCCAGGGTGATGTCTTCAGCATGATCCATTCCACCATTAAGAAACCCAGTTTACCCCCCATGTTACTCTGGAGCCAGCCGTGTTAGCAGACCCCGTGGAGGTGACTAAGGATGAGTTTTATCCAGCTCGTGAAAGGCAGTTGTCACCATGGCCAGCCCCTCAAGGCATCCAGATAGACTTGGACTCTATTTCATATGTGGGACCCCAAGGAACCCTCTCTGCCCCCGAATGCGTATTTGCAGCCATTGAAGCTGGAATCTCCTGCACTCAAGGTCACAAGTCTTCAAGGTCAACACGCGTAGAGCACAGGGACCTTGGGGCACGAGCCGCTGTCTTGGAATCCTGGCTGATGGGCAGGACAAGTCATTAGATCTCTCAAAGATTCGAATTCTTCAACTGGAGAATACAGTGATAACACCACCTGGCAGGGCTAATTTGAGGACTGGCAATAATGTACATGGCCCGGGGTAGGAATGATATAGAAGTGGCTGCTCGTATTACCGGAAACTCTCAGGGCCACAGAGCACGTTTCTGAAGCCGTGTGGCAAGTGTGTACTGGGACTTTTAAAGAGAAGCTCTCCAGCTGTCACTCGTCCTGGTCTCTGCTGACTGTCCTGGGCTGGAATATGGTGCTGAAGTGGATTCTTGTTCAGTGATCATGCACTTCCCTCAAACCCCAGCCCCCAACCAGGACCTGTGCACTTTCCTGCCCCATTTATATTGGGCTTGGCCATATGCCTTGTTTTGGCCAACGGGGTTTAGCTGGAAGTGACGGGGCTTAAGGGACGTGGCATGTTTCCACCTCCCCCTTGAGGAAAACATGCCCTAGCTAGCCACTGTCTCCTCACCCTGGACCCCAGAACAAACCCAACTGCTGCCTGCTACAGCCACCCAGCCAAGCCCGGCCGCCATCCCTTGATCTGGGGAATGAAGACTTGCTATTGGAGGTCACTAAGCTGGGGGAAGGCTGGTTATTTTGAGGCAACAACTACTTGAGTGCCCTGGGTTTTATCTTCAGCCCCAGCTGCTGTCTGCGCTTTGCATCCAACGTTGCTCTGCTCGTGGCACCTCCCAAGCACCACCCCATCTCTGGACTCCCCCAGTTGTCCCCAAGTGTCCCCACCCCAGCTCCTCCCCCAGGTCCCAGACCCAACACACTGCCACTCCCTGCTCCGCCAGCTCTGACCTTACACCTCCTGGCTCAGCCCCTCACACTAGGAACAGCAGAGACGAGGTGACAGAGCCATGAGAGAGGCAGGCACAGTGCTGGGCAGACCACACGTGTTCCTTTGTGAATCCTGGGAGCAATGGGGCCAGGATGTGAACACAGGGCCATCCGGGCCCAGAATCAGAGCTCTTTTCACTCTGCCATGAAGTGGCTGAAGTTCCGAGCCCTCTGGACAGAACTTCATAGCAAAGCAGAGCCTTCATGCTGGAAGGGAATTAGGCAGCTCCCTAGTCCAATAAATAGCAGGCGAACCATACACAATGGCCATTTTTATAGGTCAAAACAGTCAAATATTGGCAATTTTACAGAGTTACCAGATTCATGGCTGATTGAGCAACCAAACTCAATCCTACCCTAACTGGCCAGCATTCAGCTCGTATTTCCATCTGTGGTTCATGAAGATTTCAAGAGGGGCTTTCAAATGCCCAGACAAATTCTAAAATAGCCTATGAGCAGGGTATTTTCCTGGGACACTCATAGTAACCTCACGGCCCATGGAAAATGGCATCACCCTCGGTTGCTGTCAGTTCACTTACAAGCCCATAGATAGAACATCAGCACTCTGCTCAGCCATGTGAGTGAACAAACAAGCAAATCAACAAAATAGAGGGGCTTCCCTGGTGGCACAGTGGTTAAAAATCTGCCTGCCAATACAGGGGACACGGGTTCGAGCCCTGGTCCAGGAAGATCCCACATGCCACGGAGCAACTAAGCCTGTGAGCCGCAACTACTGAGCCCGCGTGCCACAACTACTGAAGCCCACGTGCCTAGAGCCCGTGCTCCTCAACAAGAGAAGCCACCGCAATGAGAAGCAACGAAGAGTAGCCCCTGCTCGCTGCAACGAGAGAAAGCCCGCGCACAGCAACAAAGACCCAACGCAGCCAAAAATAATAAAGATAGATATCTAGATAGATAGATAGATAGATAGATAACCAACAAAGCTGACTTCTTCATGAGCTCCACTTTCTTTTCTGACTATTTTATAATGTGTCTCAGAATTTGTGCCAAGGAGGAACTCAATCAAAAATACCACCCATCAGTCTCAGATTTTGAAAACTACCCTTTTTCTTTCTTCAGTATCAGGAGATTTGTCAGTCACCGTTCCTGCTCTGACCAGTTTTTAAAGACCATCCCCATCCAAATTCTGTGTTGATGGCCTCCACCTTCAGGCCTGTGGATTTCCACACTGGCTGAAGTCCCTGAAGATAAACTCTCCGGTCGCATCCCAGCACTTTTCACCCCTGAGGGGCCTTTACTATGGAAGGAAGAGACCAAGGATGCAAACAACCTTGACAGATCATCGGTGGAGAGCCTAGCACTGAGCTGGCCCTGGACGTCTTGCTATTTCCACGAATCCCCGTGTGACCCTGGGAGGGACAGGGGTGCTGCTGACCTGGGCCCGTCGAACTCCAAGCTCATCCCCACCCTTATGAGGAGGCCCGAGGTACTCATAACCTGAGGGTTCTTTTGCAAAAGCACCCCGGTTCCTTTAGTGTCAGAAAAGGTTTCCCTTCCTAGCTGGATCTGCCCTCTGCTAAGCCAGGTCCCCTCCCCTCCTGGCCCACCCACCTGGAAGCAGATAAGGGCAGCACAGTTTAGGTGCCAAGAGCAGTCTGTTCCTGACAGGGCACGTTTCAAAAAGTCATGCAGCCATGGTTTCCCCTCTGGTCCAGCTACCTAAATGTCCCTCCTGCCTTTCTTCCCACTCTGGGAACATCCAAACTTAAGCTGCCAGAAATAGATCCACTTGGATCAGAAGTGGCAAGGAATGTTCTAGACCTTCTGGAACCTCAGCACAGCCTGGCTCTCTGTGGGGGATCTAAAGGCAGCTAATTACGGGCAGCTTGGACTAAAGGCAGAGGATGAGACTGGAGAGGCGGCTGCCAGAGCACGTTTCTGTCCTCTGCTTCCCCCTCTGCATCCCATCTCACCCTCCAGACTTCCTGTTGCTGTGCACCTCCTTTACAGGGTTGCTCCAGATTTCCAGCTTCCAGTAGATTTAGCAGAACTGGACATCAGGGTCCAGCATGAGAGATTGTGCCCTGCCACGGCCCGCATCCCGGCCAGCTGACATCACGATGTGCCTTCTGTAGCCACTTGCCCTGGTCGTACAGTTGGAAAGAGACTGGCTCAGGCGACGATGAGGCTGGGGAGGGGGGGACACTGGCACAGCAGCCAAACTGGTCAAGGTTTGGACGCAGGCAAATGTGTTACAGGGTTGAGGCAGCAATGAGGGATGTGAGAAGTGGAGACAAGTGGGGGCCGAGTGCAGGGGTGGCAGGGCGATGCGGGGCTCCCCCTCTCTGGGCAGCCTTGGTGTCAGTCAGAGGGAGAGATTCCCCACTCCTGTAGGGTTCCCCATAAGCCCGCAGTCTGCCAGGCCTTCCTGGGACCCTGGGTAGGCGGCAGCCACAAGGCAGGGGGCACCGTCTGGAACAGATCACTGGGGACAGGCCACCTCTGTGGCCTGTCCACCTGGGATCAGCGTGCCCAGAGCCAAGCTTACCCAGGGGGTCCCCAGAGGTGTGGAATAGCAATGATGATGGGGGGTGAGTAGGGCAAGAGGGCGGGAAGTGAATAGGAGTTGGGGAACGGGGGGCCCCATGCCCTGTAAATCACAGAAGGGAAACACGGAGCCTGGGCAGGCCTTGGGGCCTTCACACAGCCCCTTGCCTGTATCTGGAAGCTCTCCTCCGCCCAGCCTCCCTTCACCTGGCCACAGGGCCGCTTCCTGAGGCTGTGACCTAAGCTATCGCGTAGGGCCTCACACTCAGAAGGGCCTCGTGCTCACAAGGGCCACGTGCTTGATTTAACGCTCTCCGTTGCCATCTTGAAATTCTTAACCATTTTATCTTCGAACTTGTATTTTGTAAGTGACGTCGGATGGGACAATGACGCGTGCGTGTGAGCAGCGGGGGGTACACGCAGTATGCGTGTCCACCACGGTTCCGCGTGTCTCACTCTTCTGCAGCAATGTCCACGCTCACTGCACGGCTTCCGTGACCCCCTCACCTTGCACCTGGGCCACCCACAGGAGGGCTCCATGCTTGGTTTAATATCCTGCTGTCACCATCTTAAAATTCTTAATAATTTTATCTCTGAACTTGTGTGTTGTAAGTGAAATCCGATGGGACGACGCACACGAGCAGAGGAGGTACGCACAGCATGTGTGTCTGCCGTCCCCTGCACTCCACCAGCACAAGGTTCCAGGGAACCCATGACTTGCTTGAGCTCAGCGACACCCCAGGTGAGTTCAAGATGAGCATGTGACGTGTGTGAGTGAGGTCACTGACGAGACGCCACACTTTCCAACCAAACCAGAACTTGCTATGGACACACTCACACCTGGTGTTCTGAGACACAAGGACCGAGGACCTGTCTCGTCCTTCCTAAGTCACATTATGTCCCTGTGTTAGGCAACTGATTACGCTGAAAATGATGGCACAGAAGCAAAGGGAGAGACGGGCAACCACAGTCCCTTTCCTTTTAGTCCCTCCTTACTCAGCAGTAAGACTAAGGCAGAAAGTGTGGGGAGAACCCGATTCTATAAAGAAGCAAAATAAAAATAGTTGAGCGTTGCCACTTTTCTGGTAAGAATGAAATATATGTGCATGCCAGAGCTATGAAATATGACGTGTCATTGCAGTGATTCTGCGTATGAATTAAATGCTCTTATATTTCCATTTAAAACTGATGTTACACAATATAAAGACGGATGGTAAAATGCATGCTAATGATTTCAATTTTAAATTTTTCTTTAGAGTATCATTAAATAGAAAAAAAATTTTTTAAGATTATAAGTCAAGAGAGAGACTGTGGAAGAAGGGGAAAAGCTTTATTTTTCAGTGGCACTTTAAATGACACGAATCTTTAACTGGCACTTTTCCCTGCCTTTGGAACAAGAGGCCCTGCGTTTTCATTTTGCGCTGAGCCCTGCAAAATATGTAACCATCCCTGCCTGGCCATCTCCTTCCTATTTGCCCTTCAAGACTCTGCTTAGGCACCCCCTCTTCCAGGATGCCCTCCTTAACCCCTCAAGGAGGGCTTCATGTCCCTCCTGTGTGCCTCCACAATGAACTGCACTGTGCTGTCATTACCAGTTTATCTGATCAGCTCCTTCACCGGAAGGAAGCTCCGGAGTAGGATTGCCAGATTTACTGTCCTACAGAGATCGCTGCCTGTCCTCAGAGCCAGCCCAGGGCCTGGCACGTAATAGATGCTCCTTCCCTGTTTGCTGAATGAATCAGTCAGTCAGTCAACCAACCAGATAACCAATTAATCAATGAATGAATGAAAAGAAAGTGCCATGTGCCAGACAGCGTTCTTAGCATTTTGCATATATTGCCTGGTTAAGCAAAGCAATGGTGACGCCAAGACGACGGCGAGGGCCTACCTTTCAGGCTGGCATTGCCCTGACTAGTGAGCTTCCCCTGTGTGACCGTGTATGGCTCCACAAGCTTTGGGCTCTTGGCCACGGCACCCACTGTTGGCGCCTCTCCTGTCCTTTCCCCCCTCGTGTGTGGACATAGATGCTGACCAGTTGGCAAGTTCCTTGAGGGTGAGAATCCCAGTTTTTCTGTACCTGAGCCCCAAGGGTGGTCCAGATTTTCGCAGAGTCAGTACCCATGACCGTTATGAAAAAAGCATCTAAGGGAAGACAATCTGACTGAGGTGATTTAGACCCTGCCAAGCCCATTCCACGCAAAGCCACGGGCCAACCATCTCTTTAGAATGTACAAACTTAAAAAGAAAAGAAGAAAAGTCTTACTATTCTTTAAAACACACTTTTGGGAAATGTCAGTATCATTTTTCACAGGATTAAAAACTAGGGAAACAGAGATTAGGCATTTGACAAGGTTCCCCTTGGGTGCTGCTGAGGGACTACTGATCTTCAGGCATGGCTCAGCCACTGCACATCAGAGCAGGCTCACCTTCCAGATCCAGAGCACCCATTCCCAGATGCAACTGGGGTGTCCATTTTGGGAATGTTTCCCTTTCTGTGAGTGTGGAGGGGAGACTGGATGCCTGCTCACCAACCTTACCTCTTGCTTCTGAGCACATAGAAAGACTGCATCTCCCAGTCTCCCTTGCAGGTAGGATGAGTGCTTATAACTGGATTCTGGCCAAGGAGATGTCAGAAAAAGTGATCCATATCACCTATAGCGATGACCATAAAATCATGGGCATGGTTGTCCAAGCTCCTCTCCCCTTCCATGGAAACCCTGGAGTCCACATGCTGAAAAAAGTAATGTCACAAATGGAAGGAGCCTAGATCTTGGAGGAGCACTGCTCAACTCACATCAGACTGTGACATGAATAAGAAATAAAATTTTATTGTGTTTAGCCGTGAAGTTTGAGGTATGTTTGTTATAGCACCTAGCATAATTTAGCCTAAGTAAAACAGTATGCCAATATATCCCTTAGTAGGGATGCACTCAAATCCAAGTAACTGAAAAGCCAACCAAAGTGGCATAAATAAATCTAAGGTTGTTTTTCTGCATAACAAGAAGTCTGAAGATAGACAATCCAAGGGGATCAGCTGCTCAGACACACAGACTCTATCTTTTGGCTTGGCCATCCTTGGTTTGTTGGCTTTTGTCTTCATGCTTATCAACTCATAGTCACAAGAAGGCTGCTGTACCTCTGACATTTTATTAGCATCCCAGGCAGGAAGAAGAGAATAGAGCAAAGGGCTAAAGAGCCATGCTAGCCAAATCTGTCCCATCTACCCAACTTTTACTTACATTTCATTCACCATAACTGCGTCACATGCCCATGTCTGACCAATGGTTGGCCAGTGGGAATGATATTATTAAGCCTGCTTTGGTCCAGCGGTGATTCATTTCCCGGGGCTGGGGTTGGGGCTCATACTTCCTGTGATCAGTGAATCTACGTGACTACCTGAACGAACTGCAGATCTGTCGATGGGAGGAGGAAAGGAATGAGATGGATGTTGGCTGCTGAGCCTGTGCGTCTGGAGCCTGTGCTCCGCAACAGGAGAGGCCACAACAGTGAGAGGCCCGCATACCGCAAAAAAAAAAAAAAAAGAGTGGCCTCTCCGGTGGCTTGTGTCCTCCTATCCTTCCTTCCTTCTGTCACATCCCTTTCTCCAGAAAGGGCTGCAGTCAAGAGAGACCAAAGAGATGCCTGGCTGGATCCTTTGGCCTTTAAATCCCTGATAATAGGCTAGCAGCCAACCAGACAGCAGCATAATTCACACTGAAGGCTAGAGTTTTCCAAGGCCCCAACCCTCTAGGGCATCTCCTTTCTTTTCTAGGATATCACTGATTACCTTAAACTGGCTGTCAGAAATTAGCAGAGCTATTTAAAAATTAGATTGCTCAACGCTTGAGAAGGTGCAATGAAGCGACCTTGATCAGAGGCTGCCTGCAGGAAGGTGAACTGTTGCCATACATATGGGAAGCAGGCTGGCAGTAAGTATCAGGAGCCATAAATATATTCAAACCCTTTGATCTAATAATTCTACTTCTGGGAATCCTTCCTAAGGAAATAATTTGAATATGGAAAAATTTTTTGCACCAAGACATTCCTGGCAGGATTACCTGTAATAATGAAAACCTAGAATCAGCCAAAATAACCAGCCATTGGAGAACAGACATTGGACTCTATATATAAATTCAATATAGAATATATTCTATGAAGTGGAGGTAAATTAGATGGATGGATGGATGGATGGATGGATGATAGGGAGAGAGAAAGAGAGAGAGAAAGAGAGGGAGATTCAACTCAATGAACATATATGTTCATTAAAAACGATGACGGCAGGGTTTCCCTGGTGGTGCAGTGGTTGAGAGTCCACCTGCCGATGCAGGGGACACGGGTTCGTGCCCCGGTCCGGGAAGATCCCACATGCCGCGGAGCGGCTGGGCCCGTGAGCCACGGCCACTGAGCCTGCGCGTCTGGAGCCTGTGCTCCGCAACGGGAGAGGCCACAACAGTGAGAGGCCCGCATACTGCAAAAAAAATATATATATATATATGATGACAGCAAAGGGTTTATAATGGGGAAATGTGTTTGGCAAAAGACATGTGTTAAAATAATGGGTACAATATGATTATTAGTGTATGAAAAAGGTTAAAATGAAATACTCCAAAATGGAACCATGAGTGGTGAAAGTACAGATGACTTTTTATTTATTTATTTATTATTTTATTTTTGTCTGCGTTGGGTATTTGTTGCTGTGCGCGGGCTTTCTCTAGTTGCGGCGAGCGGAGGCTACTCTACGTTGCAGTGCGCGGGCTTCTCATCGCAGTGGCTTCTCTTCTTGCAGAGCACGGGCTCTAGGCACGTGGGCTTCAGTAGTTGTGGCTCATGGACTTAGTTGCTTCGCGGCATGTGGGATCTTCCCAGACAAGGGCTTGAACACATGTCCCCTGCCTTGGCAGGTAGATTCTTAACAACTGTGCCACCAGGGAAGCCCCAGCACAGACGATTTTTGTTCCTTCTTTCTACTTATGCATTTTTAAATTTTTTTTATAAGTCTGTACAGTTTTATAATAAAAAATTATTTTAGAAAAATATGAGGGTTGCTAGGTGAGCATGGAAATTGGATGGGGTTAAGGGACAGTTTGTTCAGCTGGGACAGCGTTGGGCGAAATCCCTGCCCGGCTCTGGGCCTCCTCTCTGGTGACCACAATACTAGTTCAGCCAACTTCAGGGTCCTTCTCTCCCAGCCCCACCTCTGGGAGCCCTGACAGCTCCCCACCCCCAACCCACGAGTTCTCCAGGGTTCAGCTGGATGGATTATGACTTGCTACAAGTACCTTCCGTTCTGCTCATCCTGACTCAACTTGGCCGTGCCCCAAGCTCCACACCCACCCTAGGGTGGTCCCCCCTGCAAACAGAGACTCGCCCTTTTCTGTTGACTTTTGCTCATTCTCTTCTCAAAGGTGGTGGCCTTTGGCCAAACTTGCCCTTAAATGTTAGGACAACTTTTGAAGTCCCCTGGATACCAACTAGGGGAAAAAATCTTAGACTTTCTTTTATTTTCATTCAAATTTAGACTGATAAGATTCATCCATTTTTTATTGCCGGCTGTTATTCAGTTTTAGTGTTCTGTAATATCCCCAGGTGCAAATATACCCACATACAATATATGTATCTATTTATCTATTTCTGTTGACAGGATTTGGGCTGTTTCCAATGTTTTGATACTAGGAACAGTACTGCTAAGAATATTCTCGTACATACCTACGAGAAGAATGGCTGGTATGTAAGGTTTATGAAGGCTCAACTTTACGAGATAGGACCAAACTATTTTCCAAAATAGCAATAAAATTCTGAAAGGGAAAAAAAAAAAGTCCAAAAGGATTATACAAACTCTCTGTATTAGCCTCTCAATTTTTCTGTAAATCTAAAACTGTTCTAAAAAATAAACTCTTTTAAAAAAATTATAGAGCATAATACCCTTTTTCAAGTTAAAAATGACTAAAATTTAAAATATTTGGGGGGTTATATTTAGATGTGATAAAATGAAAAGCAAAGGAATGACAGACACAAGATTTCTGGAGCCTGTTCCCTTGGGAGAGGGAGGAGGGTTCCCAGGGGGAGAAGAGAGTGGCCAACGGTCCTTAGTGTCCAACTGCCTTGTTGGATGATGATGCACTGGTGTTTATCAGATGAGAATAAAGGAAGGGAGGAAGCGAGGGAGGCACGGGGAAGAGGGTCTTGTGTGGACAGAGCTGGGAGAGCATCCTACACAAGGATTACGTGTAACCCAATTCCATACACCTGCGGCCGTTAAACAGCAGTGGGGAAGGAATCTGAAAGGCATTCACACTGGCTTAAGAGAGAGAGGAACAGCTTTGTCAGGTGGGCAGCTTGGTGTGTGCTAGAAAGCCAGAGGCCCAAACGCCAGCCCCACTGGCCAGGCACGCGACGTCACCCAAGGTGAACATCGGCTCCCTGCGCCCCGAGGGGGGATAGCAGGTCTGCACTCAGCTGCCTGCTTTAGGATCCATCAACAGCCACGTCTATGGTGAACTCTCTCCAAAGCTCAACATTCTCATCTCTAAAATGGGGCGAAACATGTAAGACAGTGCATGTAAAATACTTACTCACAGTAAGCACTCAATAAATATCTATCATCTCTCCCTCCCCATGCCCGGGTGTGTGTGTGTGTGTATGTGCATGTGTTTGGACTCCCAGGTCACTGCCCTGCTACCTGTCCAGGACCCCACTCCTCCAGACCAGGATGCAGCCTGCCCTAGCCAGCTGGCTTGAGCCTGGAGCCCTGGCCCCGAGCCTCCAGGGGGGTCTGAGGTGCTGACACCGTCCCTCTCCCACGTCTGCACCCACCCCCTCTCGGAACAAACCCAGCCCCTCCCTCATTCCTCTCGATTCCACAGCTCCTGAGGATATACTGCTCTGATCTCATCAGCATTTCTCAAGCCCCCTCCCCTCCCTGGCCTGGCCTTCATGGGACCCACATCACCTCTCACCCAGACCTTCATCTCTGTCTGCCACCCCTGCCTCCAGACTGACCTCTTTCGGAGTCCTGAGTCCGACCACATCACACCCCCGCTCGAATCCTGCCGGGGCGCCCATTGTCCCTCTGCAGTGCAGCCCTGGTGACTCAGCCGACATTCAAGGCCTTCACCTCCCTCGGGTCCAGTTCCATCTGGACCACGTGCACCCAAAGTTCAATCCCACCCTTTCCCCAACATGCCCCACTGCCTTACGCCTGTGGCTTGGTGGATGCTGCTCCCCCTGCACGGAATGCCTTTCTTCCCCTGGAGAGCGCTTAGGTCCCTCCAAGACTCCAGGTGGGGACGAGGGGAGTCTTCCACCTTAGTCCCTGGGTCCCTTTAGTTCAGTGCCCCACCTTCACGTGCCCAGGAGGCCGCCCATACCAAGTGTCTCCTTCCACTGGACTGTGAGCGCCCTGTAGACAGGATGCCCCGGACCCCATCACATCCCAGTGCCACACTCAGAAAGTACTCATCGAACAAATGCACGACTTGTTCCTTTAAAGGGTAAAGATGTTTGACTTCCCACCGCAATTATAGTTCCCCCTTCCTTTTTCAAAACCTTGCCTTGCCTGGGTGGAGGAAGGACAAGTGGAAAACATCTGTCTGGTGGGTTGACACGGGTAGGGATAAAGGATGGAAAGAAATCTGGTGTCTCCTGTTTACCATGGACGCTGAACTTGGAAAGAAAAAGTGCAGCCACAGCAGGACAGATGAGCAGAGACAGCTGCCCCGCTGGGGCCAGCCCAGGGCTGACCCAGCAGATGGGAACTTGGGGGGACCAGGGGTCTCCAGGCCCCCTGCCTGCTCTGGCCATGATGGGGAAGGGCTGGTCCAGACCAGCTGTTTGCTCAGATACTCTTTCTCTAAAGGACATTCATGACTTTTCCATCTTTCCAAGAGGGGATGGAAAAAGGACCTCCGTCTGTGAGTCCCTGCTGCTTCCCTGAGTACGGGAACCCAGGGGCAATGGCTCTGTTGGTGGATACTGTATGCTTAAAAGGATAATAGAAAGTTCACATAAGGATGGGGCCTGTCCTGAAATTACCTTACAAAGGGAAAGACAATCAAGAAGATGAGGAACTGAGAGGTCTGAGCCTGAACCTAACGTCACCGATGGACGCACGTTAGCACTCGAGCTGCTAACACGCGGTATCATTAATGGGGTTAGGTCGGTCCTTGTGAAATGCTGAGCATTTGCAGCCGGGAAACCCCAGGGCAGCCTTGGGTCACTCCCTGATTGTGTCCTCCAAGTGCCAGCCTACATGACCCCCCAGGACCAGCCAGCAGGTGTCCCAAGTACCAGCCAACATGTGCCCCACCCTGTCCCCCGGTGCCCTCTGGCAAGCAACTTCCTTCCCTCTCTGACCATTTAGTGGCCTCTGGGGTCTCCCCGCCTCACAGCTCCATAGAGGGCGGGGCTGAGGAGGACTGAACACCAAGCACCTGCAGTCAACGCCGCCATTCCACAGGTGGGAAATCGGGGTCCTCACAAGAGGGAGGCAGGAGAGTCAGATTCAGAAAGGAGATGTGAGGACGGAAGCAGAGGCTGGGGTGATGCCGGGCAGCCCCGCTCCTAGTCTGGAAGGTACGGGGTGCCCTTGCCCGCCCCCCGGCTCCCGAGCGCTGCTGCTAATTTGTGGGATGAGAATTCTCTCGTCCCATCTCACCTCTGAACCTGCCCTCCATCAAGCGGGTGTTTTGGAGAAACCAGCCACATCGCAATTTAAGTCCCTTTTCCTGCCCTTGCCTCCTGGAGGACAGACTGCAAGCTCGCTGGTGTGGCCCGGGATCTGCCTTGCTACCCTCCCTGCCCGACTTGCACCTACACAGCAGCCTGGGCAGGCACCTACCCTCCTGCTACCACATCCGTGTGAGGGCCTGTCCAGCCCCATCCTCGGGCATGCCGGACCCCTCCCCACCTTGTGTCCCCTTAGCCGCTGTGACTAGGTGTCTCTTCCCACCCCACGGCTCCCACAGGCCCCTGCATCGCAGTCCTCATCCCCCCAACCCGGGGAGGTCCTGGACAGCTGACCAGCCAATGCCCACCAGGCCACGGTCTCCAGGGGGAAGAGCTGACCCGTCCCTGCCTGGATTCCTGGAGCCTGAAAGCTCCAGGAACTTAGTAGGTGCTTTGAAAGTGTGGTTGAGTGAATGACCAGGCAGGGGTCAGGCTCAAACATCCCCACCTGCCACCATGCCAGAATTCCTCCCGTAAACCCTCAGACTCAAAGAGTGGTCCAGAGGCCCCAGCAGGGAGCTGTTTGAGAGCCTCATCCCAGAACTGCTGAGTCAGAACCGCATTTCAAGAAGATCCAGATGACTTCTGCTCACAGCCAGGACAGAGGAGCTCTGCTGGAGGAGACGGGAGGCGGCGCTGGGACATTCAGCCAATGGCTCAGAGAGGGGAAGTGGGCCCAAGGCCATACAGCAGAATGTTGCGCACTGGACCAGAAACCTGGTCTTCTGGCGCCAAGTTCACTGCACCTCTGGGGGAAATGACCCCAGAGGAAGAGCAGGAAGCTGTCCCGCCCAGGCTCCCTGCCTCCTCTTCCTGGCCGGGACCTTTGCTGTGTGCTCGGGGAGCTGGGACCCCCTTTGTGGGTGGGCCAGGGAGGCCAGGGAGGGCCCCGTCTGCCTTCCTGGAGGGGAAGGTGTGCAACCAGACCCCCTCTGCTGTTGACTGCTCTCAGGGCCAGAGGGTGGATGGGTGCTGGAGGAGCTTCTGCCAGCAGCACAGGCTGAGCTCCAGAGAATTACGGGCCAGCGAGACAGCAGAGCCAGGAGCCTTCCCAGGTGGACCTTCCTCCCGTCCACTGAGCCAGGGGACGTGCGCCTGAAGCTCGTTTTCAGGAAAGCCTCCCCAGCCACGGGGCTGGGACAAGAGCTTTCCAGGCCAAACCAGACATCCTCGGGCTCAGCATGATGGCTTCCTTCCACCTGGGCTGTGGCTGTACTGGAAAAAACACCCCCGTGTTTCCCCCTCACTCGAACACTCACAATACTCCTGACACCAGATGTGTAGGTTTTCCTCTCATCAAGCAGTTCTCTGTGACCAGCTGGGGATGCCATGATTCAATTCCGGCATTAACCAGAGTTAGTCCAGACCCCGCAGGTGAAGGGCTCCGTCCCACAAGACTGCCCCCGCTTCAGACACCAGTCCCAAGTCCCAGGTTGTCACCTGTTATAGCTGGTTAGTTCTCCGGACTAACTAGCTATAAATCGGGATTCCCATGACCCCTCCTCAGGTTCGACCATTTGCTACAACTGTTCGAAGAACTCAGGGAAACACTTACACTTACCAGTTTTTAGATGATAAAGGGTAGGAGAAAGAAGACAGATGAACATCCAAATGGAAGAGATGTATAAGGCAAGATATGGGGAACGGGGCAAGGAGCTTCCGCGCCTTCTGGGCACACCTGGCGCACAGCTGCCCCACGTGCTCGGTAACCCAGAAGCTCTCCAAACCCCGACTGTCGGGAATCTGATGGAGGCTTCACCGCATAGGCATGATCCACCATTAACTCAAACTCCCTTCCTGGAGAATGGGGGTAGGGGTGCTGCAAATCCCAAGTGTCACAGCTTGGTCTTTCTGGTGACCAGCTCCCATCCTGAAACCATCCACCAGGAGTCACCTCGTTAGAACAAAAGACACTCCTATCGCCCAGGAAATTCTGAGGGCTTTAGGAGCTCTGTGCCAGGAACCAGAGGCAGAGACCAACGTATATATTTTCTGTTATTTCACAGGAGCATCACGACCTACCCCGACAGAAATCCAGACACCATTGACCCTGGAGATGCCCACATCCAGCCCTCTGTGTGACAGAAGAGGCTGCGGGGACGGTCCCCAAGCCCTCCAACCTTCCCACTGGACTTCAAGGAGCTTGCTGGTCCCAAGCTGAGGGGACCACTCCACCACCTAACACTCCTGTGCCTTGATTCCCTCATCTGTAAAGTGGGGCTCATAACAGCACTGTCCTCCTAGAGAATTATGGGAGAATTAAATGAGACTTCTTTTAATGCTTTGAATGGTACCTGGTATAGTCTGCCCTCCAAAGTGCTCCACACTTCCATCCCTATGACTGTCCACATCATTAGTTCTCTAGTCCCCAAACTGGGATCTTCTCATCCCACGTCACTCTCTCCCATGCCCACCCTCCCTCTGGACCCTGCAGCAGGACCCAGGTCACTGTGCTACCCTGTGGGGTTGCAGCCTCTAAATCAGTCCCCAGATTACCCCCACCCGCTGGTAGTCACACCCTGGACGGCGGGCTGGTCTTAGTGACTCACTTCCAGTGACTAGAATTCACCAGAAGTGATGGGATGTCCCTTCGAGTTTAGGTTATAAAAGGGCTGCAGCTTCCATCCACTCTCTCGGGTCACTGGCCCTAAGGAAAGCCAGTTGCCACATCCTGGGCCAACCTCGTGGGGAGGCCTGTGTAAATGATGTCCCCCAAACCCCCATCAGGGTTCGAAATGACTGCAGCCCCAGCCAACACACGGATTGATCCTTGTGAGGATTCCGGACCCACAGAAACTGGGATATAATGAATGTTTGTGAATAGATGTGGCCCTGAGTGTGGGGTACTTTGGTACACAGTAGTTATCTACAGATAAACACTATACCTCGGTGAATTCCTACTCATCGTTCAAGACCCAGGGGAAATGCCACCTCCTCCATGAAGCCTTTCACTTTGATTACAAAGCCAAAGCACTTTGTAATCACTCCACTGTCAGTTTCTATTTTAATGTCAGTTTACAGGACAAGCCTGTTCCCCTAGTGAGACTGTGAACCCCTAGAGGGTAGGGGCAGGGCTTTAATCATACCTGAATTCTCTGTGCCCTGTCATTCAGTTGGTCCTCAGTCAGAGTTTATTTTTTAAAAATAATGACTTAGGCAGCAACCACCACCCAGCAGGCCTCCAACTTGCACACTTAGCCTCGCTCTAGGGCTTCTTGGCATGCTCCATCCAGGATCACATGGCTCGCCGGAGCTTGGGCCCAATTCTCTGTCCTCTCTCCCAGAGGATGCGACAAAGCTTCCCAATGTCACACCAGGGCACACCTCACCCTCCAACCAAGCCAGCACACCACTGGGTGAGAGTGTCCAGGGCCAGGCTCAGAGGGTGGGAAGAAAGGAACTCCTTTCTTCTGCTTCGTGTCTCACTTCTGACCCAGTCACCTCCCAAAGACCCTGCCTGCCAACGCAATCGCCTTTCGGGGTTAGACTTCAACACATGAGGTTTCGGGGGGCGGGGGTAGCATATAACGTACACGTTCAGCCTATCCACCCCTCCAAGGCTGGGCAGGGTCCTGAGGCTCCAATCCCGGCTGCTAGACATCCTTTAGGCTTTTCACAGCACAGCTGTCATGAGTTGAATGGTGACCCCAAAAAGACAGTTCATATTCCAGAACCTCTGATGCGACCTTATTTGGAAAAAGGGTCATTGCAGATGTAACTTAAGGATCTCAAGGTGTGATTATCCTCAATTAGGGCAGGACCTAAATCCAATGACAAGAGTCCTTACAAGAGACAGAAAAGGAAACCCATAAGCAAGGCCTTGTGAAGACACAGGCAGAGATGGATGTGATGTGGCCACAAGCCAAGGAACGCCAACTGCCACCAGAAGCTGAAAGAGGGGAGGGAGGCTCCGCCCCTTAGGGTCTCCAGAGGGAGCCCAGTCCGGCTGACATGTAGATTTTGGACATCTGGCCTCCAGAACTGAGAGAGAATAAACTTCTGTTTTTGTGGGGAGTTTTAAGTTCGTGGTAATTTGTTGCAGCAGCCCTAGGACATTAATAGAACAGCCTATGTAGAAAAGGATGCTATTCCTGCAGCTTGGATTCAGAGGCACTGGGTCAGCAGTAACCCAGTGATCCTGTGGTTTCGGGGACCATGTTGCTAGGAGGTTGTCTCACATTATTAATGGTTGGTTTTCCCCGTTTGCTTAAAGTGATGGTTTGGAGGAAATGGCGACCGGGCCACACGCCCGACCCCAGTCAGAGGGGAGAGCTGGATCACAGGCTCTGAGGCTCTGCAGAACTTGGCCAGCAGTGTGTGTGAACGGGTGATGCGGGTGCAGAGACTGTGGGCCCCCTGGGATCCCCGGGATGGAGCTCCCCGACCAGGGCCTCCTCCAGCCGCCCACAGCCTCGGCCATTTCCTGGGGTGTACGAGACCTGCAAAGCTGGGAAGCTAGCAGGAACCTCTGCCCAGGCTGAGGGTGGGTTAGAGGCTGTCAAAGCTCTGAACGGAGGGTGGCCTGCAGAGATCTAGAGGCTAGGGCCTGATGGGCAGGGGGCAGTTGGAGGGCAGAGACAGAAGGCAGGAGGACCAGGGTTGTTCCAGACAGTAAGCGTGGTGGGCGCAAGGCTGAGAGCAAGAATGACCAGGAAAGGAACCTTCTGGATGTGGGAAGAAGGAAAGCGCTCCCCAGCCTGGCACCTGGCAGAGACTTGGAAGTCAGCAGAAGGAACGGTCCCCAGTAACCTCACATGGATGGATGATTTCCACGTGTCATTGGCTTTGCCCTCATGTGTCAACAACTGGAGCGATCTTAGGAGCCCCAGCTTCCTGAGAACTTGAAAACTTCTGAAATTGAGCCCTTTGACATTGCTTCATTCAGCTTCCCACACGCTTTGAAGGGATGACTGGAGGTTTGCTTTGCCTTGTTTTTTGTTTTGTTTTGTTTTGTTTTATTACAGTTGGCCTAGCGTTGTTCTCTTCCGTTTTAAGACAAAAGGAACAGAAATGTCTTGATGTGACATGTTTATGAATCTGGACTTGGTTTACCTTGGGGTAAGCCAAGGTGGTCCCCACACAGCAGCTATGTCACCAGGCTGCGATCAGTTCTGTGGAGAAGTGTCTCCAGCAGCTTTTGAGATGCAAAGCGAGCCTGGACGCTGGTGTCTTGTCAGAGCCTGCCAACCTCTATGACAGCTGAGCAAATATTCTTGCAGCTCCCCGGAGGCAAAGATGCAGGCACAGCTCCAGGGATGCTGGGAACCCACCGACCACGGGCTGTTAACTTACTGGTATCCTTGTCATGACTTCCCAGTTTCGGAATGATCACCATCTCAGGTCTCCAAAGTTTGGATGGGTTTATTCCCGTTGGCTCTGCTCTTTGGTGCTCTCCCACTTATGCTATTGCATTTGGTCATCATGGCCTTCCTCTAAGGTAAGTGTCATGGCACCGCTGTCATCCTCATCGTCACCACTGTCATTGTCATCCTCATCGCCCTCACCCTGCAGGCCTGGCAGCCTGAGGCTGGGAGAGGCTGTAACCTTCACCAGGACACACAGCAGGAGGTGGGGAGCCCGGACATGAATGCACTTTGGCCAGGTCCCAGCGCTGACTGGACGTACCATATTTCAAGCCCAGGGGGAAAGTCGGTGGGTCGTGAAGACCCCGGATGACTGTCATTCAAGCCCTGATGTGTGAGTTTCCTCTGGCTGAGTAGGTACTGTGTATCCAGCAGAGAAGAGTCCCTGATGGATGATGGAACTCACCTGCACAGAAACACAGGGTCAGGTTTGTCGGTCTGTCTGGCTTTTTTCTATCAGTAGTGAGTGACACTTGGAGAAAAGTTGGAATTCTGTCAACTTAAACTAACAGTGATTGTTCCAGGATGGTAGAGTTTGGGATGACGTTTGTTTTCTTTCTTGTGTTTTCTATATGATTAGAGCTCTTTAAAATTAGAATGTGTCCTTTACAAAAGCAACAAAATCTTTTTTTAAATCACTTGGCACAGTTTTGAAAAATAGTTTTCCCGAGCCCCAGTCTGTGTGATTCTGATTCTTGGGGCCTGGGGTTGGGCCAGGGCCGGGACCCAGTTAACTCATGTGGGCCACCCCGCTGGGGAATCCCCTGGTGTTTCCCAAAATCTCCCTGCTGAAAGTCGCCTGGGTGCACAGACAAAGCCCCCAGGCCTCACCCCATCACCCTGGCGAGGCTCATCATCAGGGCAGGCTGGTCTAGACTCAGAATTCATCTCCTCCTGAGACTTTGGGGAGCTGGTGTCCAGCTCTGCATCCTGGAGGAAGATGCAGCCATGAGTCACCCACCAGATTCAAACCAAACCTGAGCTGGAAATAAGGATTGGGTCAGCCTGGTGGCAGCTGCGGCCAGCAGAAGGCCTGCCATCCATCCCTCCTGGAAGCTCGACTTCCTGCTCGGTCTCCTGTGAGGGTTTGTCCCAACCGTATCATCTCAGGGGCCCTTTGGGGACATTTTCTCTGAAGAACAAATGATATGGGGACATATGTATACGTATAGCTGATTCACTTTGATATACAGCAGAAACTAACACACCATTGTAAAGCAATTATGCTCCAGTAAAGATATTAAAAAATAATCATAATAAAAATTTTAAAAAATAATAAAATAGGCTTCCCTGGTGGCGCAGTGGTTGAGAGTCCGCCTGCCGATGCAGGGGACACGGGTTCGTGCCCTGGTCCAGGAAGATCCCACATGCTGCGGAGCGGCTGGGCCCGTGAGCCATGGCTGCTGAGCCTGCGCGTCCGGAGCCTGTGCTCCACAACGGGAGAGGCCACAACAGCGAGAGGCCCGCGTACCATAAATAAATAAATAAATAAATAAATAATAATAAAATAAAATAAGAACAAATGAGAACACTTAGGAGACATAAGGACAGAAGGGGCTCAACCAGGGAAAAGATGCTGGGATCCTATTTACAATTAACCTTCTCCACCTAATCCACAGTCACCAGGTACTGACTGAGACTACATTGTCATGATTTAAACGACATAGATGAGGCACGTGGCCAGCCGAGCTTCCCAGCACAAGAACCAAGGCCAAGGTCGCTTCAGGCTGAGAAAATAAAACATGCAGGCCACAGCTCCCCTTAAAGAAGCAAAAGATGGTGAGGTGGTGGGGTGTCTGGGTCCCCTGCCATGGGAATTGGGGCTGCAGTTTCGGTGGAAGGAGCCGAAGTGAGGAAACCACTGTCAGTCAGGCCCTGATTCCTCACCTGGCTTGGCTGCTGGAAACTGGTTTACCCCAGAACTGCAGACACTGGTCAAAGCGGATGGTGGGGATGGCTAAGGAGCCATCCTGAAAAGGCAGTGGCCACAACTCAACAGTGGAAACAAAACCCTCCCTTCTGAAGTGGAGGATTGACGATCGCTATGGACTGAACTGTGCTCCCCTAAATCCGGGTGTTGAAGCCCTAACTCCCAATATGGGATGGCAATTGGAATGGGGCCTCTGGGAGGTAATCAGGTTCAGATGAGGTCATGAGGGTGGGCCCCCCACGGTGGGATTGGTGCCCTTATAAGAAGAGACACCAGGGATCTCTCTCTTCCTTGTGAGGAGAGAGCGAGAAGGTGCGGCTGTCTGAAACCTGGGGAGAGGGCCCTCACCAACATCCCAACCCCGCTGGCACCCTGATCTTGGACTTCCAGCCATTAGCATGATAAGAAATGTCTATTGTTTAAGCCCCCAGTCTGCGTTACTTTGTTATGGCGGCCAGAGCTAAGGCAAAGGCGACCAGAGAACAATTATTGGGATGTTTGACACTTTTCTTTTTAAAAAGCACTGCTGGGACTTCCCTGGCGGTCCAATGGTTAAGACTCCATGCTTCCAGTGTGGGGGGCACGGGTTCCATCCCTGGTCGAGGAACTAAGATCTCACATGTCAGGCAGTGCAGCAAAAAAATAAATAATAAATAAATTTTAAAAATAAAAAGCACTGCTGTCCAGGAGGTCACCTTATGATCAGGCCTACAAGGAACCACATCAGGTAGAAAATCATCAGTGGCTGAACGCCCCTCCCCACTCCTGAGAGAACTTTCCAGAACCTCCATCTGTGTTGTGAGAGGCACCCCTCCTTCGTGTGTGAACACCCGCAGGTGTCTCTCCCGCAAAGCCGGTCATAACAGGAGAATGTGAAGGAAGGGGTAAGGATGGTTAGGGTGGGTGAGTTAATACGATATTTCATCCTTGGCATCCCCACCTGATTTCTCAGTAAAGCCCAGACAGTTTTTACAGTTTTATGAACTACTGGGGGCTTCTCAGAACATGAGCCCATGGCAGGGTGTAGGGGACACTAATATTCAGCCAGAGCCTCTTCATTACCTGACTCCCTCTCCTAACTGCCTGGGCCTGTCCCACACCCCTAACAACGTGCCCCCTTCATCCCAGTAAACAGCTCTTCATGAGCCTCTGAAAGTCTTTCTGGGTTTGTTTTGGCTACCAAGCCTCCCCGCCGGCACTGAGGCCTCTCATTGGGTGACCCCAGAGCCCCTGGGTTCCAGCCAGGGCACAGGCCTGGGGTGCGGGACTTAGGGGCACCAGACACTTTGTAATCGAGAAAAGTATTTTAAGGCAATATGCTAAAAAATCAAAATGAATGCCAAAAAATGATGAACAAAGTATCAAAAGTTTAAATAAAACCAGGATCCTCCAGGTACAACAAAAGGACATAAGTGGTCCACATCCCAGGCCTGGTGAGTGGGCTCAGGGTCAAGCCTCAGAGCCAGGCTCCGGGCCCAGCCAGTCAGTCCTTCTTCTCACAGAGCTCGTTCCCAGGAATCAGAGGCTCAGGGTCGCTGCAGGCCGCAGCACCAGCCCCTTGAAGCGACCTGAAATGTCAACCCTGGGAGCATTCCAGGGAGCCCTGCTCCTAGCACTTAAAACATATACGGGGGCTTCCCTGGTGGCGCAGTGGTTGAGAGTCTGCCTGCCGATGCAGGGGACACGGGTTCGTGCCCCAGTCCGGGAAGATCCCACATGCCACGGAGCGGCTGGGCCCGTGAGCCATGGCCGCTGAGCCTGCGCGTCCAGAGCCTGTACTCCGCAACAAGAGAGGCCGCGATAGTGAGAGGCCCGCGTACCGCGATGAAGAGTGGCCCCAGCTCACCGCAACTAGAGAAAGCCCTTGCACAGAAACGAAGACCCAACACAGCCAATAAATAAATATTTAAAAAAAAACATATACGGTGCCGAGCCACTGTGGTTTTGGTTTTTGATTTCCAGCCCATTACCAATTGATACTTTGCACAATACAATAAAAAATAAATTTCTAGAAAAATGACATATAAAATGTAAGCCAACTTTTTAATTATATTTTATTATATATTATATTATTGCATTCAGCAAATAATTCCTCGTTCAAATGCCTGTCATGTTCCTAAACGCCTCCTCTCAATCTCTCAGCTTACCTGGTCATTAGCAGCCCATGCCCCAGCTGGTCCTCAGGCCATGTACTGACGACCACAGGTCTGGTTCAGGCCCTGCCTGGCCCAGCTTCCCTTCCAGAAGGCAGGGGGTTCGAGGTTGGCGGGCGGAGGGGGGTGGTGTCCTGGGGCTCAGTGGGGGCCAAACGTGTTCCCATCTCTATTCACATGCAAGTCAGAAATCACTGGGTTTTGGTCCCTCGAAAGGCCCATCAGCAGTTTGTCCCCAGTGATGGAAGCTGCATCCCGTGTGCCTCACAAGATCAAGGACATGGAGACTGAGGGCTACAGGGAGTCACCTCTTCCACCCCATCACCTGCACCATCACCTTCCTCTTTCCCAATCCAGATCCTATTGGCTAACTCCAGAAGCCCTTCCAGGCCAGAGCCCAGATCAGGGGACTCTCTGCCTGCAACCTCGGAGGCTTGGTGTCTCCGCCTTGTCACCCCGCAGTTGGAACAGCTGGGCAGCTTCCCCTGGGCTCAGCCTGCTGGGCCAGGGAGACCCTGAACCTCTCCTTCCCTGAGCAGATGCAAGATGCTCAGCAGCAAAGGTGCCTGGGGCTCCTTTCTAGGAGATCAGAGGCCAAGAAGGGGTCAGAGATGAATGGGCATAAGAACACTACCACTGATAGAACAGCCGTCTTTCATTGAGGACTTTTGTCAACAGGCAATGAGCCAAATGCCTTTAACGATGATCCAATCTCATCCTTACGACTGTGAGATGGGCATTATTATCAGGCCCATTTTACAGATGAGGAAATAGAGATGTAGGTGACTTGCCCAAAGGCTCAGAGCATGAGTGACAGAGCTGGAATCCTCCCATGTGACCCCCATATGGGTCTCTTCTCAGGGCAAAGCCGAGTGGAGCCGGCCAGGGGACACCCAGGTGGGAAGGACAATGTGTGCCTCACCAGGGACACTCTTCTGGTGGCAGCCCCTGTGGTCAGCCCTGGCCTTCCGGTGGCTCCTCTGTCACCGAGGCACCAGCCACCTCAATCCTGCTCCCCTGGGCACCAAAGACCAAGACTTTCCCTTCAGTGGGACTCTCCCAGACATGAGGGAAAGCTGTGCAAGACAAGATGGGAAAGGCACCGTGGCCGAGCGCGAGCCTGGGACGCAGGCAGAGGAACTCGGACTCTGCCCTGTTTCCCGGGCAAGGGAGGGAGGTGTCATTAGGGCTGTGCCTGCCACAGCGGGGAGAGATGTAGCAGGAGATGGCACAGCGCGGGTCCAGGTGCGGAGACACAGCCTGAACGGGGGAGAGCAGGTGGGGATGGGAGGAGAGGATGGAGGCCCGGCCATCGCAGGGGAGGGGCAGGTCCTGAGGCTGAGGGACAGACCAGTGACCGTCCCCTCTCCGAGGGCCTCACACAGACCTCTCTCCCCCTTCAGCCCTTCCCAGGTTGGTTTCCTAAACACCGTGGATATGAACTCACTTTCCAAAACCACTACCCAGTTCAAATTGCCTGCTGAGGTGGCCACATTCCACCAGGGCATTCTCCAGCAGGGCGACCGGCTACCCACGCACAGAAGTAGCATGAAGGCCCGGCATCAATAACGCGCTGGAGTCCAGAATCGGCCCCAAAGAGCGAGGGCTCAGGGACGAGGACCGCAGCGAGGAACCCGCTCCAGGGGACCCAGCCAAGAGCAGGAGAGGGCCTGTCCTGTGAGCTGCAGGCGCTGGGGCAGGGCGGCAGCAATGGCCCAGCGTCCCCTCAGGGCACACACATGGCTTCGCTTGGTAAAACGTGGCTTATATCTTGAGAAAATTACCCAAGTCATCATCTAATACGCGGGCTGGGATAGTAAAAATTTGGTCTCCTTTCTGGGACTCAGACTGCCAGACTCAGGCCCCTCCAGGTTTCAGAGCAAGTCTCTTAGGTAAGAATGAGCCAGGTGGAGCCTTACTGGGAAATGATCCGGGTGTCCAAAGGCCTCACACATTCTCAGCCATGTGTGGGAGAAACAGAAAAGCCACGGCCAGGACTCGGCAGAGGGGCCAGGCCCAGCACATCCATGCGGAGCGTTTCCAGATGCTTCATGTGATTCTCACTAAACGTGGGCTGATTAGCCCATTTTATTTATTTATTTATTTATTTTAATAGAAAAGACTCTGATTTTTTTTCTTTTAATTTATTTATTTTTGGCTGCATTGTGTCTTCGTTGCTGCACGCAGGCTTTCTCTAGTTGCAGCAAGCGGGGGTTACTCTTCGTTGCAATGCGCAGGTTTCTCATTGCGGTGGCTTCTCTTGTTGCGGAGCATGGGCTCTAGGTGCACGGGTTTCAGTAGTTGTGGCACGTGGACTCAGTAGTAGTGGCTCGTGGGCTCTAGAGCACAGGCTCAGTAGTTGTGGCACATGGGCTTAGTTGCTCCGCGGCATGTGGGATCTTCCCAGACCAGGGCTCAAACCCGTGTCCCCTGCATTGGCAGGTGGATTCTTAACCACTGCGTCACCAGGGAGGCCCTCTGCCCATTTTAAAGATTAGGAAACTGAGGTCCACAGAGATCAGCAATGGGTGACGCAGAGGTAAGAATCAGAGCCAAGACTGAGTTCCAGTTCTTTAAAGGCCTAGATAATTATTCTCCGCTTTGGAATTGTGTTGTCCACTGCAGGCAAAGCACGTTGGCTTTCTCAGAGACCACCTTCTCCTGGGAAGTGTCTCCTTGCAGTTAAAATTGAAATATGAAAGCCTACACAAGCTCTCACATGGCCCAGGTAGAGGGGAGGTTGGTGTTCTGAGAAGCGCCCCTCAGAATCCACAGCAGAGCAGACACCAGCCAAGTGTCTTCATTTGACTGGGCTCTTCCAAGAGGCTCCTCCTGTTGGCACCATGGAGGGCTTGGGACAGCCTGGCTGCTCCCTCCCCACCGGGACCAGCTCCAATGTCCCCTGTGTTTTCTCTGCTGATGAACCAACGGGAGGTCCTGCTCCACCCCCACTCCATTCAGGGCTAAACAGAAAGACAAGAGGGAACGAGCAAACGTCACCTCTGAGAGCAGGTGCCGACCTAAGGCCCTGGGGACTCTTGGGAGATGTCTACCCAGACCTGAAGAGGGAGGGGCCGCGCCTGGCACGTGGTAGACAAAAACGTGTTATTGATGAGAAAAATGCCAGACAGTGGGAAAGAAAGCCATTCTCAGGTTCCACGTGAGGTGAGTGCCAAGAAGTTTGAAGGAGTGATTCTGAGTGCAGCAAACAACTAAGATTAATTCGTAAGATAATTCCTAAAACAGAACTGTGCCTTCTAGGACAACAAGGACTTCATGGTAAACTCAGAGACGACCAGGACTTGGAGAGACCTGGATGACCCCCTGACCGCCTTCCCCATCCCCAGCTTTTGTGGAGAGGCTGTTAGGAGCCTCTGATCACTCCACAGGTGGGTCCAAACTTCCAGATGAGGACGGGAAGGGCTGGCTAAGCCGCAGCTTTGGGTGGGAGAGTGCAGCCGAGATGGGGCTGCTTAAATGCTCCTGCAGAGGAAGGAAAGCAACAGCATGAATGAAATAAGACTGTCCCAGAAGGTAGCAGAGATATGCTTCAAGTGCACACCCAGCCTATTATAACCTTCTGATACCAGGTGCAGAGGCTACAGTGATAGTTTCAAAAACAATAATTTCCCAGACTGATCACTGTATTCACAAAACCCAGCCAGCTGTCCAGGGCACTGTTCCAATGGAGGAAGGAAAAGTCCTACAGGATGTAGGACAATTTTACCCTCCAAGAAACATGCAGGAAATGAAAGAGTCTGAACATTGGCTCTGGCCAAGGTGGGACGGGACCCTAGGGCCCTGCAAATGAGAGCATGGCCTCGGGGGCAGAAGACCTGGGGCTGACGTGGGCTGCCAGTCACTAAGCCTCTATTTCTTCACCTACAGGACTGGGGCAACAGTGCTGCCTTAAACATCGCTTGACTGTGAAGATTAAATTAGATGAGGTATATAAAAGTGTGCTTTGCAAATTGTAAAGTACCTACGAATAAATATATAAGACCTTTAAATAAGAAATGTATCTCTACCCACTCTTAAGGCACCAACTCTCTCAGAAATAACAATGAAAACTGAAACAAAATACAACACACCAGAAGCAGGGCAAAAACACAGACTTTATGTCCTACCAGAATCCAAGGACCTGAATTTAGTTCGCAGACTCAGCTTGCCACCTGTGTGACCTTGGGCAAGTCATTTCCCTCATTTATAAAACAAGGAAGTAGGAATTGGAAAACCTCCAGGGTCCCTTCTAAGCCAAAAGTTTTATGAATCTGTACTCTGTGCTACCCGCATAAGCTTCTGGGGAAAATGCCTCAAGTAGTATTTCCTATGAAATCACCATGAGCTAGCTAAAATTGCTTTACACATTTGCTTTGCAATTTCTTTTCTCTTTCTATCCCATCTCTATCTGCTGGAGTATTGTCTATCATACACCTAGAGGAGCAAAACGATATAATTAATAAGGTTAAATTAATAGATAGATGCTGACTTTTGTGCCTCACAGGAGAGAATATACCTTTTTCTCAAAGGTGTATTGATGGAGCATTTGCAAAAACTTATACTTACTTGTCCAAAAAGATAGCTCCTCTAAATTACAAAGAGCAGAAATTGTACAAGCCGTTCTCCAAACCACAAAATCCAACAAAAGCTAGACTGGAATGCTGAAAGCCTAAAAACCAAAAGTAGGTAGATAGATAGATAGATAGATAGATAGATAGACAGACAACCCATCTGAAAACTAAAATAGTCTTCCTTTTGGATTCAGAAAATGAATTATAAATACAACAGAAAACTAGAACATGACTTGTCAAAACTTAGACCATCAAAGCTGTGTTTGGAGGTAAATTCATAATATAAAGATGCCTTCATTATTAAAATAAAACAACACAGTTTCCACTTCTGGGATGACTGAGAGAGGAACTCCATGGAACCAGCAAAGCTGGCAAAAACTATTTAAAAAAAAAAAAAAAGAACAACCATTTAAAGTCTCTGGGAACTGTCCTAAGGGCATATGACAAACAAAGAAACATCTACTCAACAAATTCTACTAAAACTCAGTAAGAACAGCAAGAATCTGTGGCATTTCAGCCACAACCTGCTCTCTCCCTCCACATGGGTGTGGCCAAGAAGTCGGGGCTCCCTCACCCTTCAAATCCTAATAAAGGCTGACATATCTCACTGGGAGGGACAGGTCACCAGCATTTCTCCTTCCCCCCAACTCCAAGCTGAGAAGGCTACATTCCTGGTGAGTGTGACTGAGAGGTCGGGACAGCCTTCCTCCTGGCCACTGTCATGGGACGGAGGCTCTACCCCAGGCCGGGCAGGCCCAGAGGACTGGGCCCCCAACCGCCTGACCACAGCTTGCTCATGGGGCACAGTTTCCAAGAAGAGGCAAGCGGAGGAGGCCAGAGGCACCCAGAACTAGAGCTCAGAGAGTTTGCACAGGGGAGATTCAATCCACGAGAAAAGAAAGCTCTCTGAGGTGCTCCCAAAGGAAATGACTTTATTTAAAACAGGATGTGAGGAAGTTCATGCCTAAGGGCACTCTTGAAAACAACAGCCTCTCTTAATTAAGAACAATAAGCTACCCTAGGTAGATAGTTCACCAGAGAGAACCAGGCAAAGAGAGAGCCAGGAGCCCATGCTACTCTCTCACCTCGTCCCAGCTTCCCCGTCCCCACCCTCCCTTTCCTCAAGTCCATTCTCTACGTCTGCGTCTTTATTCCCGTCCTGCCCCTAGGTTCATCAGAACCTTTGTGTGTGTGTGTGTGTGTGTGTGTGTGTGTGTGTGTGTGTGTGTGTGTGTGTGTGTGTGTGTTAGCATACGGCATTTGTTTTTCTCTTTCTGACTTACTTCACTCTGTATGACAGACTCTAGGTCCATCCACCTCACTACAAATAACTCAATTTCGTTTCTTTTTACGACTGAGTAATATGCCATTGTATATATGTAAGGCTCTAAAATCGATTGTGGTGGTGAATGCACAATTCGGGGAATATACTAAAAACCATCGAGCTGTGCACTTTATTTTTTTATTTTAAAAAACATTTTATTGGCCTATAGTCGACTTACAATGTTGTGTTGGTTTCAGATGTGCAGCAAAGTGATTCAATTATACATATACATATATTCGTTCTTCTTCAGATTCTTTTCCCATATAGGCTAATACAGAACACTGAGTAGAGTTCCCTGTGTTAGAGCTGTGCGCTTTAAATGGATGAACTATATGATAGGTGAATTGCATCTCAACAAAATTGTTAATAAAAAAGGAATACAAAAAGTGAATGACCTCCATATTCATCGCAGTATTATTTCAAAGAATCCAGTCTCAAGAAAGAAAATAATGCAATAAAAACAAAACTAAATGACTTGGACAACTGAAAAGATGATGGAATTAATTTTAAAAATTTATTTTTGGACATCTTGCCACTCCAGTTTCTCTTTAAAACAGTCCGGATTTCTACGAAATGGTTTCAAGTGCTCCCTGAAAAACCCTCATTTCTAAAGACCTTCTCTTATTTGACTCTGACTTTGAATGGAAAATAATTTCCACTGGATGCTCCCAGGAGAGCATCTGTTCCCTCAGAGCCCTGCTGTCTTCTTCCTCTGAGTAATTCCCTATCAAGTGCCCCACAGGTGGGGCTGCCCATCCTGGGTTTTGCAGTTCCACCATCAATATGGGCCACACCCAGATGTAATACAAGTGCAGCTTCCCAGACAGCCTGGGAGAAGCCAGTACTCAGCTCCAAAGGCTTCTGGTCAGATCCCAGCCCTGAGAAAGAACCTCATTTTCCCAAAGATCCTTTGGACTAGGTCACCACCCATCACAGTGTGATCAGAGGGATGTGAAACTACCTGCCTGAAGAAGAAATTCTCTCATTCAGGAACCTCAGGTCCATTAGATTCTGTCACTTACTAGGCAGGTCATTTGGTCTCTCTGACCCTCAGTCTCCTCATCTGTGCAATGGGTGTACTATTGTAAGGATTAAGTAAAATATTGTATGTGAGAGTGCTTGGGACCTACTTCCTTTCTTCCTCAACTGTGGGCCGGGGGCTCACACCACTCTCCTGTCCATTTCTTCGGCTGCCTTTGCTCCTGTTGGGGAGGAAGAAATTTTTCTCTACCCTTCTAGGTTCTTCTGGCAGGTCTAAGAAATAAATTGACATGAGAAAGATTAATAAGAGAAAGTCAAACAAAAGTTTAACAACATATATACATGGGAGAGACCCAGGAAAACTGAATAACTCACGAAAATGGCCAAAGTCCTCACTTTAAATGTCACCTTCAGCTAAAGACAGCAGAGGATGTTGGGAGTGGTGGTTTGGGACTTCGAAGGGGAGAAAGTCAATTCCCCTGGAGATGGAAAAGCACATGTTTAGTAAATAAATGTTTGCTGGGCCCTGCAGAGACAACGGGACACAGAGTAGACTCTGATCTCTAAGTGTTCCCCTACCACACCTAGTCTGTATTCTCTGCAGACGTCTGGTGATAGCTCTATTCCTGTAATAGGCCCTCTATCTAAATTTTTCAGGCGATTAGCAGGGTAGTTCAAAGTTTCTTCCTGAGTCTTTTGGGCCTTGATAATTTTCAGCTTGAAATAATCTACATGCCAGAGACATTTTGGGGTGACAAATTTTGTTCCCTACACTCCGAACAGACTCGATCCCATGCTTAGAGGTGGCCTGGGTTCCAAGGAAACCCAGGGTCTCCCAATTAAAGGCTGCTTAGTCTGACAAACTTAAATTCAACCAAAGGTGGGTGACCCAGAAAGTAACAACCACATCCAATGAAATGGATAGGGACCCTTGGGCCCCTGCCTCTTTTGTCTGCTGTCTGGGTTATGGAACCTAACTTAGTAGCCACAGCAGGGCTGGTGAGAGGTGATGGATGCCAGGCGCTGGATACCCTTGACTAAATCTGATACCCACTGGTGTTTATAAACCCATCTTCTGGAGATCTTCTCTGAAAGCCAAAACTCTTGGTCGGGTTGGAGGAAAATAATCCAATGTCCAACCCAAGACATGGCAACTGTCCCATCATCACTCCCCACATGAACCTGCTTCATCCAGCAGGGCACTGGCACAGTGGACTGTTTAGCTGCCACCTCCGCTTCTCTCTGGATTGAGCAACAGAGCACAGAGATCTTCCGAGAGCCCACCCAGAAACGTTGCCCTGGCAAAGCCCCCGCTGCCTGGGGAGAATGTGGGGAGCGGGGAGGACTTGGGAGTCAAGGTGAAATCTGAGAGCAGGGGGACACTCAGGCCACATCTCCTGCTGCTGATGGCAGGTGGCCATGGTGCCCTCAGACCAGGCCACTGGACAAGGTCTAAGACAGCCGCTCTCCCAGGGAGGTCTGGGTTCCATTAGAGGTGCAGCAGTCCTGCAGTTAGCCTGATTTTTCTCTCTACACAGCTGTGAAAGGACAGTTTTCCAGGCCCACAGCAGAGCCTGGCACCTCTGCAGAGCCAGGGGCAGAGAAGGGGAATCTGGTGCAAGAGTATTGTTGGGGAAGGTGAGGTCCAACAGGATGGGAGATCTTCAGCCTTCTGATGCTTCTGATGCTCTGCTCTGGGGCCTGGTCACTGGGGGCTCTTCCCTCCTCTGACTCTGTCATGGATTGAATCATGTTCCCCCAGAAGATATGGTGAAGTCCCGACCCTTGGTACCTGTGAAGGTGACCTTATTTGGAAATAGGGTCTTTTTTTTTTTTTTTTTTTTTTTTTTTTTTTGCGGTACACGGACCTCTCACTGTTGTGGCCTCTCCAGCTGCGGAGCACAGGCTCCGGACGCACAGGCTCAGCGGCCATGGCTCACGGGCCCAGCCGCTCCGCGGCATGTGAGATCTTCCCGGACCGGGGCACGAACCCGTGTCCCCTGCATCGGCAGGAGGACTCTCAACCCCTGCGCCACCAGGGAAGCCTGGAAATAGGGTCTTTGCAGATGGTTCTAGTGAAGTTAAGATGAGCACCAGGGTAGGTCCTTCATCCAACATGATTGGTGTCCTTATGAGAGGAGCAGATTGAACACAGAGACACACAGGGAGAATGCCACGTGACGATGGAGATTGAAGCTGCAGGGAGAAGGCAAGGAAGGATCCTACCCAGAGTCTCGAGGGAGCAAAGCCCCGCTGGATCCTGGCCTCTAGGACCAAACACGGACTCAACACAACCCTCTCACTGGGCTCCAGCATGAACCTCCAAGTCAAGAGACTTCTAGTTATTTCTACTTTTTCAACAGCAGGAAGAAAACAACTTGGATCTGAAAAGCAGAGGGAGAATTAAGAAACTAAGAGACTGGATTTCTGTTGTCTTAAGCCACCCAGCACACAGGGCTTTGCTGCAGCTAACACGGGCCCCAAATTCTGAAGCCTAATCCCACCCACCACCTCTATCCACATCCCATGGGGACACAGAGATGGGGGGCGGGGGGGTGGGGCGCCTGAGAATCCGCGCTGGAGAAGGAAGTCAGCTGGGGGTGAGGGAGGTGGTCCAGGGGTACGCAGGACAGGAGAGGGTGGGCACGAGGGAGAAAGACAAGGGGGTGCTGTCTCCTGGCAGAGCGGGGCCCCAGAGAGTGGAATCAGGGAAACAGAGGAAGCCTCAGATCCTTTCCAGCTGTGGACTCGGAAATGGCTGGGCCTGGGATCGAATCGTCTCCCCTCTGCTTTTTTGGAACCCTGGAGTTCCTGCCAACAGAACAAAAAGAAAGCCCCAAACACACCTATTTCCTATCTCAACATATATTTGATAACCCCAGGGTCCTGCCTTTCCCCAGACTCTAAATGACTGCCTCCCCCCAGCCCCCAGCCAAGCTCACTCCGGATTCAACACGACTCTCTCACTGCATCCAGCCTGAACCTCCAAGCCAGGAGAATTCCAGTTACTTCTACTTTTCCAGCAATGGGAAGGAAAAAAACAACTTGGATCTGAAGAGCAGAGGGAGAATTAAGAAAGTGCCTCAGCTCCAGGCATCTTTTTTTTAACCGCTAACTGGGCAATGAATAATTTATAGCCAAGAATGTTTGTAGGGGGATAAAACTGTTGACAAGTCAAGAAAAACCTCTTAGCAGCCTAACGGAGCAATCCATCTTCAAGAAGCACGTTTCAAATGCATAGTTTGTGAAGACGCTGGTTGAGGTTGTTTCCTTTCTCCTTTTTTTTTTTCCCTTTTTTTATCTATATGGAAATCGGTGGGTGCTGAAATATATTTCACTTCAGCATGAACTGGGGCTGAATGATATCTCAGGCAAGAATTAAATCATCGCTTCATACTGCAAGAAATAAACACCAAGCCAGGCAGAGACCCTCGGCGCCCGCAGGGAAGGAGAGCAGGGACTTCTGGGAAGCTGAACAGAGGCGTCGGTATTCCATGCAGGACAGCATGCAAAGCCCAGGCTCGGACTCACCGGAGCAAGGGGGTGATGGATCCGGGAGAATGTTCCTCGGGGAGGGCCCCAAGCTAAGTGGTGGTGATTACACAGCTGAGACCTCCTCGTCTTTGAAGAGCCGGCATCCTCCCCAAGTCCTCCTAGATCTGGGCATCAGGAGGGCACTGTGAGGACTTTGTGACATGGGTGGTTGGACCGAAGACAGTACACCAAGAATCCTGACAGCTACAGGGTCAGTCTTGTATCAGGCACCTACCGTGTTCCAGGGCCAAGCTCCTTCTGGAGATCCTGTGGCTCAGTCCTCATGCTGGCTCTCTGGTTGGTGCTAACTGGGCAGTTGGATCACTGCATGCCCCCCCCCACCCTGCTCCAGCAGGGCAACTTGGGAGCCAGAGCTCTAGGAGGACTTGTAACATTGCTAAACATCACACAGGTACAGGATGATAGAACCTGGCCTTGAACCTATGTCTCACCCACATGCTTATTCATCTCCTATGGTCTTATGGAGGCTGACTTGGTTTTCCAGAAATCGGCAGGTATTAGGATGCCCCCCCATATTCTCATCCCCTCAGTGCTCCCCCTACCTGCTTTGGGCCCCTGACTGACCAAGGGTCGAGTGGTTCAGTAGGCTGAGACCCAAGTCTAGACCACAGCCAAGCAGCTCCCCTGGGGACAGGACAGGTGAGGTTGGCACCATTCCTCATAACTATATTAATAATCTATTGCTGTGTAACAAATGACCCCACACTCAGCAGCTCTAAAACAACAAGCATTTTCTACCTCACGGTTTCTGTGCACTTGGATCCCAGGGGCAGCTTGTCTGAGTCCTCTTGTTCGGGGCCTCTCATAGGGCTGGAACCGAGGCGTCTGCTGGGGCTGCAGTCATTTCAAGGTTCAACTCTCAGCTCACCGACATGGCTGCTGCCAAGGTTCCATTTATCACAAGGTGTTGGATTCATGGCCTCGGTTCTTCACTGGCTGTTGGCTGGAGACATCTCTCAGTTCTTGGCTATGTGGACCCCTCCATAGGGCACCTCACAACATGGCAGCTGGCTTCCCTCAGAACCAGCAAGAGAGCAAGAGTCACCCATAATGGAAGCCAGGGACTTTTGTAACGTAATCTCCAAGTGACACCCCATCCGGTGTGCCTTATTCTTTCATTAGAAGCAAGTCACCATGTCCAGTCCACACTAAAGCAGAGGGCATTACATGATGGCATGAATGACCGGGAGGCTGGGATCGTTGGCAGCCATCTTGGAAGCTGCCTACCACAATAACCAGCTGTATTTGTTACTAGTGCTGTGTAACAAATTAGCCCGAAGCTTCATGGCTTAAAACAGCAATAATTGTTTATCACCTCTCACAGGCTCTGTGGTCAGGATTTCAGGAGCAGCTTGGCTGGACAGTCCTGTCTAGAGGTCTCTCATAGGACTGCAGTCAGATGTCAGCCAGGGCTACAGTCTTCTAAAGGCATGGCTGGGGCTGGAAGGTCCACTTCCAAGCAGCCCACTCACATGGCTGGCAAGTTGATGCTGCCTGCTGGTGGGAGTCCTCAGTTCCTTAGCACATGGGCCTCCCCACAGGGCTGCCTGGATGTCCTCACAGCATGGTGGCTGCCTTCCCAGGGAGTGCAATCCAAGAGATCAAGGCAGAAGCTACAGTGCTTTTATGACCCAGCCTCAGTGTTCAGTCACACACAATCACTACATCGGTGTTCTAGTGGTCACACAGGTCAGCCCTGTTCAATGACAAAGTGGACCACGCAAAGGCTTGAATACCTGGAGACAAGGATCACTGGTGGCCGTCTCATAAGTCAACTACCACATCAACAGGGCAAGCCCACCACAGGGTGGAATCATAGTGCTGCAGCCAGGCTGAAAAGGGTACTGAACCCAAAGCCCAGGCACATCATACTCTCTGTAGTTTTCCTGAATGTGACTGGCTCTCTTGGGCCCACGTCTTTGTGATCTTCCCTCTCCTTATCCTGTTTTCTCCCACAGAGAGCTCCTACTTAACCTCCAAAGCCCAATTCAAATGTTACCTCCTCCATGAAGCCTTCTCTATTCCTCACACTACTCCCCTGACCTACCCCACCCACAGCATGGCTGTCTCCCCCTCTGTGGGTCCCTATGAAGCTTTTTAAATGCTTTTATCGTCAGCCCATATCTCAGCATCTGTCTGCTTACCCCATGTGCCTGGGATTCCAGGGACCACATACCTTCACCTGTGGGTCCTGAGCATCTGGCCAGCCCACCCATAGTGGGCACTCAGTCATTGTAAGATGGAGCCAATTAAATGACTTGCCACAGCTGCTGCTGGTCAGCTCCAGAGCTGCGCTGAGGCCAGAGGCAGGTCTCCTGCCTCCTCGGCCCTTTCCCACAGATAGTGGTGGGGCGCTTTAAACACATGTCCTGGGGTTGAGCACCTCCCTGGAGCCCTCCCTCAGGCCCTGCCCTCACCCAGGGCCCCTGGTGGGGACCACCCTGGGCTGCCATCCCAGCTCCAGGAAGTGGACACTCCACCCTGCTCTTCATCCAGAGCCAATACACGCCACCTGATCCCCACCTGCCTTGCTCCCTGCTGCGGAGTCCATGGTAAACCTTGCCCCCAGTGCTCCACCAAAGCTTAGCACAGGCTCTGACCCAGTGGAAGGTCCTCACGGGGCTGGGGGCAGAGGGCAGGCGAGGAGTCCAAGACGGGGCTGAATGTGATCCATGAGCAGGTTTCAAACCAGAGGCCTTCCCGCTGTCCTGTGGGAAGAACTGCCTTCCTGCTTCCGGGAGGATCCGACCTATTAAATGCACAGATGCTCAGAGAGGTGCACTGCACCTAGAGACGCGTTGGTCACCTGAGCAGCTTTGTAACCAGGACAGGGCGGGAGGCTTGGTCCCCTCAGTCCTCCTTTCCTCCCCTTCCTCACCTGATGGAGAGGGAGACTTTCAGTTCAACAACACAGCATGGTTAGCCTGGAGGACCCATCCATGTGGGCTCGTCTGGAGGGTGCTCCCCCCAAAAAACAAGGGTGTCCCAGCCTGGGACACAGAGTAGCCCAAGGGGGAGGCAAGACAGAGCCAGAACAGGGTGGGGGAGGAGCTGGGGGGCAGAAAGGAAAAGAGGGCTGGGCTGGACCAAAAGGACCCCCAAAGGCAGCCCCCTCTAGCGTCAGCAAGCAACCCTTGGGCTCAAGTGTTTTTCCATCCCTGGCCCCTTCACGGAGTCTTTCTTCCCCTGCTCCAGCTCTCCACAGGACACCTGGCAGGGTGATGTGATTTGGGGCCCCCAGAGATGTGGGATTCTGTAGATCTGGGGGAATGGCATTTTGTTTTCATATCTCACTACTCATTTTGATATACACCAGGTTTAAAAGCCCCTACTCTGAAGGCAAAGCCACTAACCCCCATTTTCTGATACAATCCCCATTTCATAGAACTTAGCAATGAAGGTACTTTATACAAAAATGGAAATCATTCTGTTTTTCTACCTATTAGGTCCTTGATGCAAATTAATTTACATATTTAAAAATCTGTTGACGAATCTGGTGATCCAGTTTGAGGTCTTGCAATGTTCCACCACTCTACACCAAGGGGTGCTTGGTCGTTAAAAAAGAAGATGGAGAAGGTCAGCCTTAGAAGGATTTCCAGAATGAGCCCTTAGAATGGCTTCTTCCAAAATGGATTTACACTGATCCGACTCATTCATTCCCTCTCATTCCACTTCATGGATAATGGCTTCAGAGTCTACAGAACAAGCTAGAGAATTAGGCCTCAATATTTGATCTCCCTGGACTGAAGGACCACGTCTGGAGTCCGTGCTGGTCTTGGTCATGTTTCCAGATCTATTACAGTCCTCTCTTCTAGACCAGCCTCTGTGTGACAGCAATGGTGGGTCTAGGCTTCCTTACCGTTATGCATCTCTCATTTGGCCCAGTGCCTGGCACACAGGAGGAACCCAAGAGTATGTCCCGTCGTGACCCCTGTCAGGGCTCCCTGGACGCCATCTGCCCATCTACCGTGTGACAGGGCAATGCCTCACCCCTGACAACATGTGAAGCCCTCAGAGGAAGGGGCCAGTCACAGCCCTCCCCAGAGGGTGAGCCCTGGGACCTGGCATGTGTCCCCTCTGTGCAGCAGCCCCTGCCCCTGAGGCCCACCTCAGGGGGCTTCAGAGGTGGCTCAGAGCACAAACACCCCACACCATCTTTCCCTCCAAATCCCCTCAGGTGACAGATACCACCCAGATGGCAAACGCTGTGCAGCCATCATGACCAGCTATGTATTGTTTCTCAAGGTGGCCCCTGGGAGGAGCGCTCCATCCCTGCCAAGGGCCTCGGGACCACAGGCCTCCCGCATGGGTCGGGGGACATCAGATTCTGCAGGGGGCTCATTTTCACGGTCATGGCCTAGGGCTGTCCTTGAAAGGTCCAGAAAGGAAAGGGCAACCTTGGCGAGAGGGAAAGGCAGGGCAGATCCTCACTGAAGGCATGTCCTTGACCTTCATCTGACCTTCATCCAAGCAGCCGACCTCACCGCACAGTCCAAGAGAAACCAGGACCTCAGTCGGTCCTGCTGGCCTTGCAGACCTTGACCACGGACCACCCAGCCACACATCTCCGTCCCATCCCAGGACGGGCCCAGCCTGTCTGCCTGCCTGTGTCTGTGCCAGAAGTCTCCAGGCCCCTCCAGCTGGACCCTTTGCTTCTTAAGATACACTCCGTGTAAGAAGCTTCTACTTTACTGAAGAACACTTGCCATGGTCAGGGTGCCATTCACAGAGAACGCGTGGCACAGACCCAAGGATGGGCTCCGCCGTCTTACCTCCAGCAGCCACCGGGGGCCGCACATCTCCCCGGCCCCCCCAGCGTCTTCCCCGTTTAATGTTCTCCCGGGAGTTCATCAAACGAAAACCCTGGTTCTGAGGTGGAAAAGCCTCTTAGGAGGCTAATAGCGAGTGGATAGAGCAATAAATGTAATGACTTAATTCTTCAAGGATGGCTAAACAGGCTGCTGTTTACCAAAGTCTTAGTGGATAATTACTAACGGATAATTACGAAAAGCTGCCGGATTACAGCTGCCCCAGAAAGGGCCACAGCCCCAATCCACTCAAGTCACTTTCTGGGAAGGACCCAGGCAAGAATCTCCACTGCCCTCTCTTCTCACTCCTTCCCTGGCTCTGCCATCACTGGAGAGCTCCCCTGGGTGATTATCTCCCCAGAGATACACACAATGCCTTTAACCCGGCTCCTCAAGCAGCCTGTTTTCCCTGTTCCACTCTGGTTAGAAGACAGAGGACAGCGGTACATTTGCTATAGGAGCACAGCTCTGGGACAAGCTTTGATGGAGGGGCTCAGGGGGTCCCCTGCGGCTCGAGCCCTCCCTGGCTGTCTGGGAAGGTGGAGGGCATGCTGAGGTTGGCCCTTAGGGACCACTGGTCACCTGACCCAGAAGTTGGTCCCAGAGCCCAAGAAAAGAAAGGAAGAAAGTGTGTAACCCATATACAGAGTGGGCCTCCTGGGGCCTCCCCTGCTCTCACCCCCAGAGGTCACTACATCTCCCATCCTGTGCTCCTTCCCCAACTCCAAGCACACCTCCACCGCCCCTCTAAATCCCCCCAGCCACAGGTGCCCCCAGCCCCAGCAGGACAACAGCCCATAAATTATGTCATGACCAGCTATGGTTCCTCAAGCTTGTCCCTGGGAGGAGCTCCCCAGCCTTACCAAGAGTGTTCGGACCAGAGGCCTCGGGTCACAGGGCCCATCAGATTCTGCAACACGCTCATGTTTACGGTCATTCTTGGGGCTGTCCACAGAAAGAAGATGTTCTCTATCGTCATGATCATTGGTCATGGTCACCTTCAAGGTCATGGTTTGGGGTTTTTCCTGCCCTGGGACTAGGTCCTACCTGCAAGTAAAGATATTCTCTGTAGTCATGGCCATTGGTCATGGCCATCTTCAGGGTCATGGCTAGAGGCTGTTCTTGTCCTGGGTGAAGATGTTCTTTATGGTTATCCAGTCCAGGCCAACAGCTCCATTCTTGCATGTCCTGTAACACCCATTCAAGTGGTCCTTCAGCTGCAGGAACAGGGAGCTCCCTATACCCAAGTCCACCCATCCTGTGGCAGGCAGTCTCAGGAGGAGGTTTCCCCTACACCAGGCCAAAAGTGGACCCTTGACCTTCGGAGCTAATCCAACGGCCTTAGGGAACTCAGAACAGTGTTTGCTTTTCCTCTAACAAGACTTCAAACATCAGAGATGCTTCTTCTGTCCCACACAAAGTCTCCTTCATTCCAGGCAGAATGTATGACACTTTGGCCATTTCTCCAATGCCAGGGGTCCAGGTGCCCTTGCCACCAGGGTCACGCTCCATGAACAGACACCATCTTGCTCTGTCCTTCTGTGGCGTGGCGCCCAAGATGAGCCGATGGGATGCAACATGGCCCAGCCACGCACAGAGCTGCAGGAGCACCCCTCCCTGCCCCAGGCCCTGCCCAGCTGGTTCCTCCTCCCACGGGCTTCCGTCCGGCCGATGACAATGAGGACGCTGGCTCTCCCAGGGAGCGTTTCAGATGCCAATGACTGAAGCCTACTCAAAGCAGCTCACAAAAAGTGGACTTTAGCCAGAAGTCTGAAAACATGTCAAGGAACCGAGGGCAGAAAGTGCAGGTATGGAAAATGGTGACCCGATGCTGGCTGGGACAACTCAGTGGCCTTCTCCAGCCCTCCCCCAGCCCAGCCCGGGGCTGCACGGCTTCTCCCCGCTCCTCTCTGATCATCAGACTTCATTCTTCCCTCTCCTCCAGAACCCTTTTCTCTGCACCTGCTCAAACCCTCAAACAGGGCCACCCTAGCTCCAGGGCCACCATCCAACTGATGAATGTCTCCGGTCCCAGTCCAAAATTCTGGGGGGGAACGAAGCTGATGAGCTCACCTTGCCAAAAGACTGGATCTCCTTGGATCAAGTCTCCTCTCTGGTCCAATCAGCTGTGGCCCAGGAGGGGTGAGTGCCAGTGTTCAAACATGGGGCTTACCCGGGGGGTGCCCTGGGGGAGCGTGTGGGTGAGCAGAGCTGCCCCTCCCCCCAGGAATCTATCTATGCTGCTGTACCAGTCCTTCCACGTCTCCAGCCCCCACCCTGTACTCACAACAGGACCTGATACAGGGCTTGTCCCCTTGTTCCTGAATCTTTTCCTTTTCTAAGATTGTCCCTCTCGTCAGCCAGTGGGGTCATTTTCTAATCCTAATTCTGGCTTCTAATATAGATGCTCTCCATCCTCATGCTGTTCAAAATCTGATGCCTGTGTCTCGTGGGTCCCCATCTAAGTTGCTAACCACCGGCCTAACCCAAGCTGGATGGGCACTGGTCGGGCAACCTTGGGTTCTGGCCTAGGGCTCTGGTGGCTGGAATCCAACCAACTGGATTGTGGGCAAAGTTCCCGTCTCTGCTGTCCCCACCCTGGCCTCATCCTTCCTGCCACAACCCTGCCCTCTGATAATCACACTGCCCCACACCCCTGACTGAGTCCCAGCCCCAGCACGTCAGGGGTGCCCGGGGGGCAGCTCCGATCCCAGCCCGTAGCTGAAGGCCCCAGCTCCACCCATTCCGAAGACCTGGAGGCCTCAGAGCCTCTCTGTGGGATCTTACTGGATGGCAGATTGAACACACATTTCCACTTGAAGTATTTTGACACAGAACTCTGCTGAGCAGGCAGCCTGGGCTCCTCCATCCAGAAGGCAGCCCTGCGTGACAGGCTGAGGATGAGGACTTCTTCAACGTTAGGGACCCCTCATCAGGGGTGCTCAGCAGTCACAGGGAGATGCGGAGAATTCACCAGATTTTGAGGACACACTTCTCTGCAACTCACCTCCCCAAAGGTGGGGAGCATCTCACAAATGCACATCCCGGATACACCAAAGAGGCAGAAAAATCCTCCCACTAATCTGGGCAGCCCCCAGATTTTTTTCTTTTTTTCAGTACGCGGGCCTCTCACTGTTGTGGCCTCTCCCGTTGTGGAGCACAGGCTCTGGACACGCAGGCTCGGCAGCCATGGCTCACGGGCCCAGCCGCTCCGTGGCATGTGGGATCTTCCCGGACCGGGGCATGAACCCGTGTCCCCTGCATCGGCAGGCAGACTTTCAACCACTGCGCCACCAGGGAAGCCCCCCCAGATTTTAAGAGCCATCTCAGCAGGCTTGGTGAGGCTCATTTTCAGGATTTCCGTTAACATTTTCATGACCACGTGAAAAAAAATTGCATTACTAATTCAGTTTCTACGGAAAAAAAATTCCAACTTGCTTTTCTAACTTATGGCTTTTCAGGAAGCCAGATAAGACTTCCTGAACCTGGAGGCAGTGGGTAAATCATTACTCAGATCATGCTTAGGAATGTTCTGGTGGTACAGCCGGCTTCCTGCTCAGGAAGAGGGACAGTGGGGATCCAGGCCCCTCTGACCACATTTTCCAACAGTGGCCCTTTTACCGCTCTTCCTTCCAAGGTAGTATGCTGTGATGATGGCCATTAGACGGTAGTAAATGGCCAGCAGGGGAAGTGGGAGGTGAGCAAGACTGCGGGACGGGAGGATCAGGCTCACTCCATTCTCCTCTCCCCCAGCCCGAAACTATCCACCTCACCACGTCCTGGAGACAGGTGGCACGTGACAGGCACCCCTGGGTCCACCTCTGACCCTGCTGCGCCTTGGGGACAGGTGTCACTCCCACTGCCCTGGCCCCGAGAGTGCCCGCCCCAAGCCTGCGTCATGCATGGCCGAGCACACAGCCAGGAGGGTGGGGTTACCCTCAGGGGCAAACCTCAGGCAGCGGGCGGGGAGCCAGCAGGGGCCTTGGCCCTGCATCATCTTTCCTGTGGACAGTCCGCCCCCAGCCTGCAGGTCCCCGTGGAATCGGGCGTCATGGCCCCAGCCGTGCCCTCCATGACCCAGGGTTAGCTTTTCCCCTTTTCTGTTCTACTCCCCACACCCCCTGCCCCATCCTGCTCCCGGGAATCAGCTCCCAGCAAGCTTATCGGCACCCAAATCCTCATCTCGGTCTCTCATGCCGGGAACCCAAACTAAGACACTGTCCCTCTCCCCGCCCCCAGGGTCCCACACGAGGTCTGGTGTGGAATCGACCCCTCACCCCCCATAAATATCCGCAGGATGAACTAAGGAAGTATCTGTTTTGTGCTTGGCAACATGAAGTTCCCTCCGGGACAGTCACACCAGGAAACTGTTACATAAACTGGGTTTCCTGATGCCCTGGCCCCGCCCTGCCCATCCTCAGCTGCATCCCAGCCAAGCACAGTCGCCCCCAGCGGCCACCGTGGTGCTGTCCGCGGGCCCAGCGGGGAGGCTCAAGGCCAAAGCCGGCCCTTGTCTCTGGGCCCACAGGGGTCTCGTTACCGAGGCCGCTGCCCAGACAGGCATATTCCCGCCTCGCCGGCCCACAAATGGCTCCATGGGGAATGTCGGGGCCATAATTGCTTTCTGCCCAGGGTCTGTGTCGGGTTCAATCACGACTCTCTTGGGGGTGGCGAAGGACACGTTCACACAGGTCCACATCAGAGGCCTGGACACAGACAGGGGCAACACCCAACCCCCAGTCACCCTCCCAAATGCCTTCCAGAAGAGTCCATTGAAATGAAAGAGGAGGCCCCTCTGGGGACCTGGCCAATTGGAACACAGGAAGCAGAAACACTGCACAGGAGAAGGGATCCTGCCAGGGGTCCTAAGCCCAGAGTCCGCCTGCTGGCTCTGCTGGACAATTCCCTTCCTTCTCCAGGCCTCAGTCTCTCTGAGGAAGAAATGAGGGGCTTGACCTCACCTCCACCCAGAGGCCAGCCCAGCTCTGACCATTGTCCCCTGAACCGTGACCCCAGAGCACCAGGTCTGGGAGATGGAGGTGGATGCTCCATGGAAAACTTGTTCATTGGTCCAGTATCCTTGGGGGGCCCTGCACGCAGGAGCCCCCTCTTAGAGACTCTCGTGGCACCACTAAAGGTCCTGAGAAGGCTTGCAGCACAGAGTCCATTAACATGTGGAGCCCAGAGTTTTCCTAATTCATGTGACCACACAAAGGCTTTTCTCCAAAGACTCCTACTACTTCTAACACACATATTGAGAGCTGATGACCCAGGCATTTGGCACTGTTACCAAGGTTCTTCTGAGGATTCTGTCTCCTTGGGATGTAGGGTCAGATGAATCCGCTCTGATAACAAAAGCCCTGCCGTAGAAAGACAGGTGTCTCCAGATGCGTGTCCAGAACAATAGTCTAAGGAACAAAGAAAGGAAACACCTGAAACCTTGAAGGGCTGCTTGTTCCCGTTTGTGATTGAGGGTGCCCAGAGGCGGGGGCAACGGGCATCTCCACCTGGCTGGCCCTCAGCCAGCAGTTCCCTTCTCCCGCCAGCCTCCGTGTGTCCAAAGGTGGAATCGGGGGCTTGGGAAGACTGCCCCAGGGGCCAGCCCAGCTCTGACAATTGCTTCCCCAACCATGACCTCTAGGGGAGAGAGACAGACGTGCTGAACCCACACATCCAGCGGGAATCTTAGCTTTCTGGCCCCAAACCTGCTCCTCCTTGGGGGCCCCATCTCGCCGCCATCTCCCCAGTTGCCACAGACAGCAATAAAATGTCACCCTCCTCCCCAACCCGCCCACCACATTGCCACGCCCAGTCTCCAACGCCTAGTAATGCCACCTGGTAAACAGCCCTCAAACCCTTCCTCTCGTCTCCATCCCCTCCATCATTCAACAGCAAATATTTACAGAGCGCCCCCCATGTGTGAGGCCTCCCCCTTAATTCTGCCCTACATCCCCTGTACAGAGCGTCCCAAGAGCCTCCACAGGTCCTCCTTCCATGCTGCCCCCAGAGCCTCTTTCCAAATGCAGACCTCAGCGGTCCCATGGCCCTCTGGGTCCCATCCAAACTCCTCAGCCTCACGTGGTCTGACCATGGCTGCCTGCCTTTCCTGCTTCTCCGACACTCACCCTTTCCTTGATGCTAAGATGCTGAAGACCACGTCCATTGCAAGGCGCTCCGGTGAGGACTAGCCAAGGTAATGCTCGCAAAACACAGAACCGGTATCATAGGGTGAAAGGAAGCATGCAGGATATCACGCTTCTGTTTGCAGAAAGAGAGTCTGGCACTCAATCCCCCCACCAGCAAGGTAACACCTCCCCGAGCTCATCCTTTCCAACGCAGACCCTGCCTACCTGATGGGAGAAATTAAGCCACTGAAGCTGTTCACTGAAGGAAGGTAGAAAGTTTGCACCCTGAATTCCACCACTGCCAGCTCTGTCCAGGTCTCTCCTCAAGCAAGGCCCAGGATGCCCTCCCTGGTGAGACACAGAGCCACCCCCAGGGCTGGGGTCTTCTCCACAGAGGACAATACTCCCCCGCGCCCACCCCACAGGGATGGGCTCTGGGACAGGCTGTCACTATGGGATGTCACAGTGTCAGCCTGGAGAGGTTCCCGGGCACTGAGGGTTGTAAGCACCCCCCTAATCACAGATCTCAGAAGGAACACCTGCTCCCAGGGGCACACTCCGCAGGCAGCCTCACCCAGGGCAGCCCCCCGCACCACGAGAGGCTGCTCCGATGCATCATGGATGGGGCTGCAGTGAGGCTGGGCAGGGCCTGAGCCCCTCTGACCTCCAGGGCCTTTCCAAGGCCAACCCCTGAACAGTGCAGCGGAGTCTGATATTTCTAGGAAACAATGGTGCACACTTGTCCTCCTGGGACCCAGCCTGCTCTGAGCTGCTAGGGGAATGCCACAAACCCTGGATGGGCTCGGACTACATCTCCATGGTCGTGCAGACCTCCCACCTCTGACACCCCCAGGCTGCCTCCTCTTCCTTGCTGGGTGGCTCCCTTGTGGTCCACGAGATCCTCCTATATGTTTCTGGAACCACAGACTGTACCCACGGGTGACGGTGAACAAATACAGCTCCAACCCTTCCTGCCTTGTCCTTGAGCGGCTGGCTGCCTAACCTGCCCCTGCCAGGTCACTCTTTGGGGACTTGGGTCTCACAGGGAGAGGCCCGGGGGTCCTAGGTGGGTGTGAGAAGGGGCTGACACGGTGACTGAGCGGAGTGTCCCCCACGGCCTAGAGGAACAAGTGCGTCTCACCCTGGGGAAGGAGTCCTCTAGGGATGGGTAGTTAAGACACATCTGAAAGGCGGCGTAACCTAAAGCTGCAAGTAACAGAAAGTCTGACTCATAGTGGCTTAAAGAAATAGGGGTTTATCGTCTCACATGAACAAGAAATCTGAAGAGAGGTAGCCCGACACCGGTTCAGTGACTTGGCCATCGTGATTGCTTAGCCTCTTGCTCACAGTTACACAATAGTTCTTGTGGGTCCAGGAACAATGGGCACAGCCACAGCAAGAGGGGGAGGGAGCAACACGCCAGCCCAGGCTGCGCGTCATGTCTAAGAAGTCTTTACCCAGCCCAAGATTGCAAAAATTTCCTCTTGGGTTTCCATCTTGAGGTTTCATAAATTGTAGCTTTTACACTTAGGATCACTTTTAATATTCTATATGGTATATGGAATGGATTGTGTTTCTTTTCTTTTCTTTTACATATGGATATTTGATTATACCATCAGCATTTGTTGAAAAGACTATCTTTTCTACACTGAGTTGCCTTTTCCCCTGTGTTGAAAATCAATTGACAATATAGGTATGGGCCTATTTCTGGATTCTCTATTCTTTTCCATTGAACTTTATGTCTGTTTTTATGCCAATATCACACTGTTCAGATTATTAGAGCTCTATAATAAATCTTTAAATCTGCTAGCCTAAGTTCTCCACATCTGTTCTTCTTTTTTTAAGTTGTTTTGGCTATTCTATATAAATTGCATTTCTATATAAATTCCAAATAAGAGTCAACTTATTCATTCCTATGGAACTCCTGCTGAGATTCTTATTGAGTTGACTCTATAGATCAATTTGGGAAGAACTGACATTTCAACAATATTGAGTTTTCCCATCTACAAACATGGTATTGCTTTCTATTTATTTTGGTCACTTAAAATTCCTCTGAACAGTGATTGACAGTTTTCAACGTACAGGTCTTTCACATCTTTTGTCAGATTTACCCCATGATAGGCAGAATAATGCCAGTGCCCCAAGATGCCTACATCCTAATCTTCAGAACCTGTGAATATGTTACATTACACGATAAAGGATTTTGCAGATGTGATTAAGTTAAGAATCTTGCAGCAAGGAGGTTATCCTGAATTACCTGCGTGGGCCCAATATCACATATAAGAGGGAGGCAGGAGAGTCAGGGTCAGAAAGATGAAGATGTGACACTGGAAGCAAAGATAGAGATGTAGGGCCGTGGGCCACAAGGAAAGAAGGCAGCCTCTAAAAGCCAGAAAGGCAAAAGGAACTTTCTTTCCTAGAGCATCCAGAAGGACCAGCCCTGATGACACCTTGATTCTAGCCTACTGAGACTCATTTGGGACTTCTGACCTGTAGAACTATACGATAATAAATTTGTGTTACTTTAAGCCACTAAGTTTGTAGTAATTTGTTACAGCAGCAATAGGAAACAAATATGGATTTTGGTGACAGAAGTGGATCACTGCTGTTAACAATACTTAAAATTTTTGGAAGTGGCTTTGGAATTGGGCAGTGGAAAAGCAGAGGAAGACTTTTGAGGAGCATTATAGAAAAAGCCTAGCAACATGGATGTTAAAGACCCTACTGGTGAGGACTCAGAAGGAGCTGAGGGGTATGGTAGAGAAACCCTATATTGTCTCAGAGAAGCCCTAAACATCACAAACCCCTAAACATCACAAACATGGATATCTGAAACATGGATGTTAAAAGTGCAGCTGATGGGAGTTCAGAAGAAAATGAGGGATATGTTAATGGAAGCTAGAGAAAGGGGATCCTTTCTGCCTATACAGTGGCAGAAAGCTTAGCTAAATTGTGTCCTGTGGTTATGCAGGAAGCAAAGCTTATAAACAAGAAATCTGGCTATTTATTTGAGTAGATTTCTAAGCTAAGTATTTGAAAGGGCAGCCTTGTTCCTCCTCGCTGCTGATATTAAAATGCAAGAGGAAAGAGTGATTGAGGGAAGAAATGTTAAGCAAAAGGGAGCCAAAACTTGAAGAGCTGGAAAATTATCAGTCTATTCAGATTGCAAAAGACACTAAAATTGGCAGGACTTCCCTGGTGGTCCAGTGGTTAAGAATCGGTCTTGCAAGGCTGGGGACACCGTTTCAATCCCTGGTCAGGGAACTAAGATCCCACATGCCACGGGCCAACTAAGCCCACGCACCACAACTAGTGAGCCCGTGCACCACAACTAGAGAGACTGTGTGCCACAACTACAGAGCCTATGTGCTCTGGAGCCCTCGTGCCACAACTACTGAGCCCGCATGCCACAACTACTGAGCCTGCACACCACAGCTAGAGAGAAGCCTGCGCAAAATAAAATAAATAAATATAAGTTTAAAAAAAAAGGACACTAAAATTGGGAAATTTGCTGTCAGGAAAAAACATGCTCCAGAGAGAAAGGAGGGTATAACTGGACAACCTTTTGCTAGGGCCTTGAAAGGAGGAAAAAGTCACAGTATTCTGTCACACAGAGAGTTCTTTAAAGAGACTCTGTTTGTGACTCATGTATTCTCACAGTCATCTCAGCAGAAGCCAAAAATAGAGATGATATTATCTAGGAAAGACATGTGGAGGAGCCAGGTCTAGCGGAGTGAGTCCCTGTGATGTGCATAGGAGAACCACTAGGTTGTTAAGAATTTTATACCAACAGAAAGAGCCATCTTGGACTGAAAGGGACAGATAAAGGACAAAAGGAAAGAAGGATGTCAGGCTCCCCAAATTCTGCAGGCAGGAAGCAGACTGATAAAACTCCCCAGCTTCAAACACATGCTACCCTTCATGACAAAGGAAGGATAACTCTGAAGACAGAGCCTTGAGCCCAGACGTTGGAGCCGCAAGACCAAAGGGCAGAGCCAAGAGCTACAGAAAATTATTCCTAGGTCTTGAAACCTGATGAAGTTTGCCCGGTTGGCTTTTGACATTGCTTGGAACTAGAGATTTCTTCTTTTCCTTTTATTTTCTCCCTTTTGAACAGAAATGTCTTTAATTGGTATCCTATGCTTTTCTCCCTCCTCCCCATTGTATTTAGGGAGCAGTTACCATGTTTTCTTGTTTCACAGGTCCACAGATGGAGAGAGATATTTTTCCCCCAGGATGGATCACACCCAGAGTCTCACCCACACTTAATTTAGATGACTTAGAGCATGAGATCTGGAACTTCTGAACTGATGAGATTTACATGAGATTTGGTGCTATATAGTGTTTGGAACTTTGGTGACGTTGAGATGGGGTAAACACATTTTGCGTGTGAGATGAGCGTGAATCTTTGGGGGTCAAAGAGCAGATGTGGTAGGCAAAATGCTGGCCCCCAAAGATGTCCATGTCCCAATCTCTGAAACCTGCAAATATGTCACCTTATATGGTAAATGGGATTTTGCAGATGTGATTAAGTAAAGGCTCTTGTGATAGGGAGATCATCCTGGGTTATCCACATGGGCTCAATGTAACCACAAGGATCCTTATAAAAGGGAAGCAGGAAGGTCAGAGCCAGAGATGGGGATGTGATGAAGGAGTCAGAGATCAATGTCATGGGAGGCCATGAGCCAAGGAATTGGGCAGCCTCTAAAAGCTGTAAAGGCAAGGAAATGGATTCTCCTCTGGAGCCTCCTGAAATAATGCAGCCCTGCTGATACCTTGGTTTTATCCCACTGAGACAAATTTTGAACTTCTAACCTCTGTAACTGGAAAACAAAAAATGTGTCTTGTTTGTTTTAAGGCACTACGTTTGCAGTAATTTATTACAACAGCAATAGGAAACTAATACAATCCCTAAACATTTCATATTTTTATCCTATTGTAAATGGAAATTTTTATAGTTGTTTCCATTTGTTCATTTCTAGTATGTAGGAAAAATGATTTTTATATATTGTTCTTGCATCCTGTAACCTAACTAAACTCAACTACTAGTTCTAGTAACTCTTTTTTAGACTCCATAAGACTTTCTACAGACACAAGGATGTTGTTTAAGAATAAACACAGCTTAACTTTTTCCTTTCCAATCAGGATGCCATTTATTTTTTTCTTGCCTTATTGCACTGGCTAGAACTGACTACTTAACTGCCTACAATGTTGAATGGAAGTGGTGAGAGTGAACATCTTGACTTGTTCTTGAACTCAGGAAGGAAAATGTTCTGTCTTTACCACTGAGTATAATGCCACCTATAGGTTTTCCATAGATGACTTCATCAGGTGAGGAAATTCTTGTCCTAGGTTTCTGAGAGTTTTAATCAAGAACGGATATAGGGGCATTTCCCTGGTGGCACAGTGGTTAAGAATCCGCCTGCCAATGCAGGGGACACGGGTTCAAGCCCTGGTCCAGGAAGATCCACATGCCACGGAGCAACTAAGTCCATGCGCCACAACTACTGAGCCTGCGCTCTAGAGCCCGTGAGCCACAACTACTGAGCCCACCTGCCACAACTACTGAAGCCCACATGCCTAGAGCCCGTACTCCGCAACAAGAGAAGCCACCGCAATGAAGAGTAGCCCCTGCTCACCACAACTAGAGAAAGCCTGCACGCAGCAAAGAAGACCCAACGCAGCCATAAATTAATTAATTTTTTTAAAAAAGAACAGGTGCAGGATCTTGAATTCTGCTTTTTCTTAATCCATTGATATGATCATGTCTTACTTAACCTATTGGTAGAATGAATTACAATTATAGATTTTTAACTTTTAAAAACTTTGCATTCCTGGGATAAACCACTTTAGGTCATGATGTGTTATCTTTTTAATATATTGTTGAAATCAGTCTGATAGAATATTGTTAATTTTTGCATGTATGAGGAATATTGGTCTACAGTTTTTTTCCCCCTCATTTTTGCTCAAGTTCTGCATTGAGATTCCACATCTTGAGATTCCACAAGATGATGGTAGGCAGCCTCCTAAGACATGACAGATTGAGCTTTTACAAGAGGTTCATAGCAGTCAGGACTCTTCATTCTGAAAAACTTGAAACTGGAAGAATTGTCACAAGGACTCGTCTTTTGATCCTTCAGTCCAAGTGGAGAAACCAGGAGACCCTTTCCACCAGGGCAGCATCAGGAGCGATTCTAACATTCTTGTAGGCTGGTGGATTTGGACACTTAGAATTTAGATTGAGATAAGTATATCTTGCTTCACAGTAGAAGGAAGTTATTTAAAATACCCTGTGACATCTCCATGTCACACCCTGTCAGTGGCTCTTTCATACAGCCAAATGCATAACAGTTTGAAAGGATGAAAATGTCCACTCATATCTTCCCCCATTCTTCACTCCCTGGCTTTACCTAGAGAGGAAGAGAAAACAAATGCCTGAATAAGTACAGTTATAGTTACTATTTCCTAAAAAAAATTTACTCTCACTGTAGGGCTGTCTCAAACCTTTGCAAAAGAAAGATAATCTCCTTGGCACATAGTAGGAACTCAATAAATATTTGTCAAGTAAATTAGAGAATAGATACACGAGTAAGTGAACAAAAGAATCACCTTGAAGATGTCCCACTTGGGAGGAGCAGGTGTCAGTTCATAAACTTTCCAAGGGAGCCATGAGCAGGCTCAGGGAATCTGCAACACCCACACCCCACGCCTGATAAAAAAACAGAGTGCAAGTGGGGCTATAGGCATACGTGCAGTTTTTTAATTCTCGTTGCGGTCTATGACCCAGAAAAGATTAAGAATCATTTCCTTGAGGCCTTTAAATATGCTGATGAATGAAACATAAACAATATTAATTTGCTTCCCATGGCCAAGTTTCTGGCTTCTAAGGATGGTCGGACTCTCAGGACAGGCTTGATATCTGTACAAGAGATCTCCCAATCTCTGAGCCCCGCAGCAGAGCTTCATTTATCGCCACTCCAAGTGCACAGTTAACTTCCCAGGCAGCAGACCCTAATGAAGCAAACCAATTAGGGATCCATTAGAGCCTTGCAGAGGGCCATTAATCCTCCCCACAGCAGGCCAGTGAGAGCGTGGGAGGTTTTCCCAAGGAAGGGACTGAGCCTGGAGACAGTCATTTGTTCCTTTCAGAGCAATCCAGCCCCCGGTGGGGTGGGGACAGGGGAGGCTGCATGTGTCCCTGTAGGATGTCACAGCAGAAGAAGGGGCATGAGGAAGGAAACGAGGCACACTGCTAGGCCTCCCATCGGCTCTGTTCATCACCTGAGGGGACCCGAGCTTGTTTCTGGAGGTCCATGGAATTTTCTTAGTTTCCATTAAATCCCTGAATTGTTGAGACTGCAAGAAATACACTGGGCTCTGAAAGGAATTAAAAATGTGGACACGTGAATGCAACCTAAAGAACCAAACTGTGTTCTCTTGCAATTAAAAATAAAAGCTATGGACCATGGAGATGGGTAAATGGCTTACTGGGATGTGTTCAGATGCCCTGGAAGTCCATTAGCATGAAAAGGCTCCCTCCTTGACCTCCATACCTTTAACAACCCTCTCAGAATCTCTGCTAAGATATCAGGACACACACCCCGAGATAATTCCCTGGAAATAGTCTGCGTATCAGAGAGCTGTCCACACTCCCTGGACTGGCTTCTCTAGAGACAGAGGCTGATCAGAAGGAGGGGTACAGTCAGTGTCCCCTGCTGAAAATTAATCTGTGAGCAACTCCCCTCTGCTGGGGTGGTGGGTGGAATTGGGGTAAACTTCTGGAAAGCACAAAGGAAATACACATCAAAAGGGGCATGCATACTGTTTGTACTAGTTATTTATTGCCACATAATAAATCATCTCCAACCTTAGTGGCTTAAAACAGCAAACATTAACTCACAGCTCCGGTGGGTCAAGAGTCCAGTCATGGCTTGGATGGGTGCTTCTGTCTCAAGGTCCCTCACAAGGCTGCAATCGAGGTGTCAGCCAAGGCCCCAGTCTCATCTGAAGGCTCAAGTGTGGGAGAATCCTCTTCTAAGCTCACTTACATTGTTGGAAGGATTCATTTCCTCACCAGACATTGGGTCAATGTCTAGTGCCAGCTCCTCACTTGCCATTGGCTAGAAGACTCCTTCAGGTCCTTGCCGTGTGGGCCTCACCATGGTGCAGCTCACAACATGTCAGGCTGCTTTGCTCAAAGCAAACAGGCAAGAAGCCTGAGCAAGATGGAAGTCAGTGTTTTGGTACCCTAATCTTGAAAGTCACATCCTATCACTTTCACTGTATTCTGTTCATTAGAAGCAAGTCACTAGGTTTCAGCTCCCTCTCAAGGGGAGGAGGTTACACAGCACAGGGATATCTGGAGGTGGGAATTACTGAGGGCCAATTTACAGCCTGCCTACACACCCTTGAGCCCTATAACTCCACTTATTGGAAGTTACCCTAAAAGAAATAATCAGACAAGTACAAAGATGTACAGTCAACACCGCTGTTTAAAATAGTGTACAACTAGAATCCGTCTGGGCTGGCTGATTCTGTTACAACATGTTCAAATGACAGAATACTGTGCAGTCACTAAAACACAACATAGAAGAACATTTATGTACATGAAAAAACATCTGAGATATAATATAAAGTTTAAAACAGCAGAACACGGGACTTCCCTGGTGGTCCAGTGGCTAAGACTCCACACTCACAATGCAGGGGGACTGGGTCCGATCCCTGGTCAGGGAACTAGATCCTGCATGCTGCAACTAAGAGCCCACCTGCCGCAACTAAAAGATCCTGAACGTGGAGATGAAGATCCCGCGTGCCACAACTAAGACCCCGTGTAGCCAAATAAATACATAAGTGAATAAATATTTTTTAAAAAGCAGAACACAAAATCCTATGCATTATGATTCCCATATTCAAATATATAGAGGGAAAATAATAAAAGAAACCTCTAGTTTTTAACACTTTGAAGTATCTCCAGGTAACAGGACTATGCATGATTTTCATCTCCTTCTTTATACTTCCTTGTGTTTTTATAATTTTCTACAATAAATAGGTATTACTTTTATCACAAGAAAAGAGAATGCTTTTTTTTTTTTTTAAATAAATGGGGATGATAATCACACTGATCTGTATGGCTGTTGTGAGGCTGCAGTGAGATAAATGCATCTCAAGTACTTATACCAGGGCCTTCAAATAAACTTGATGATATTGTAGCTGATCGTTTCTAAGCATTTTTTCTTTTTTTTAGATGCTGGGGATAGGAGTTTTTTAATTAATTTATTTATTTTTGCTGTGTTGGGTCTTCGTTTCTGTGCGAGGGCTTTCTCTAGTTGTGGCAAGCGGGGACCACTCTTCATCGCGGTGCGCAGGCCTCTCACCATCGCGGCCTCTCCCGTTGCGGAGCACAGGCTCCAGACGCGCAGGCTCAGTAGTTGTGGCTCATGGGCCTAGTTGCTCCGCGGCATGTGGGATCTTCCCAGACCAGGGCTCGAACCCGTGTCCCCTGCATTAGCAGGCAGACTCCCAAACACTGTGCCACCAGGGAAGCCCAAGAATGCTTTTTTAAGATTTAACTTCACTGGGTGGTAACAACGTCACACTTTCCACATTTGTTCTCTGCAAACCTGAATGACAGGGGAAGAAAAGAAAGATGTAGCAGACGCAGCCCCAGTACTTGAACTGGGCCCTGAGGCTGAGGGAGAGGAGACCAGGCCTCGGGCCACTGACAGCTATGCCATGCCACTGTGCACATCTGAAAAAGCACCCCTCTGGGAGCTTGGTGAGCCTGGGGGTAATTTAGAAAAAGGTGCCCCCGCCTCTGAACAGACACAGCCCCGACCCAGGGTACACAGCGTGGCCAGCAGAGCATGGGCCGGACTTCAGCCCCACTCGCCTCCCCAGCCTGGCACCCTTGTTCTTGTCCTGTGGCCTTGCCTCCCTGAAAGTGAGAGGCAAGTGGGCAAAACCCCAGCTTCTGGGTGTCGCAAGCTGGCTGCTCACTTCTCACAGTTCACCTCGCCCCACTCCTGCCCTGTGGGCAGCTGTTCGTAAGCCAGACGCCACCACTTCCTAGACCTGGCCACACCGGTTAAGTGGCTGCCCCGAGGCCAAAGGGCCAGGAAGGAGAGCAGTGAGCTCTCAGAGACTTGTCCCTCACCTCCAGCTCCATCACCCTCTCCATTCCGAGCTGCACTCATCTTCTAGACAATCCTGACGCCCCAGGCCCTGCTGTCTCAGGCCTCACGGGCTCAGCTGCATGCTTCTCCGCCGGGCTTCCCCGACTCCGCCCCGGCCCAAGCTTCCTCTCCTGCTTCCCACCTCCTCCATCCAGTTGACAAATCACAAACGAGCCATCAGAGAGGGGGCCTCGCCGGTCCTGAGTATTTGCTCTGTGCCACTGCAGCTGGGGCTTCACGCGTGCTACGTCATCCTCAGCAGGCGTTGTCATCCCGACTTGCCATGAGAAACCTGAGCCTCGGGAAAGGCAATGAACTGTGGCAGGCCACACAGCCAGGAAGGGAGGGACGGGGCTGCGACTCAGAGCTCATCTTACTAGTCCACGCACGATGCCTCTTTTTTTTTTTTTTTTTTTTTTTTTTTTTTTTTTTGCGGTACACGGGCCTCTCACTGTTGTGGCCTCTCCTGTTGCGGAGCACAGGCTCCGGACGTGCAGGCCCAGCGGCCACGGCTCACAGGCCCAGCCGCTCCACGGCATGTGGGATCTTCCCGGACCGGGGCACGAACCCGTGTCCCCTGCATCGGCAGGCGGACTCTTAACCACTGCGCCGCCAGGGAAGCCCACGATGCCTCTTGATATTTGTTCCACAGGGAGAAGAGGGAGGAGAGAAACACGGCTATGTGTTAGAAACCCAAGCATTTCATCTGTTAATTACATGTAATAATTCAAAAGCAAGCCTGAGGGCAGAAAATCCCCACCGACCGTGTTTCCAGGGACTGGGAGAATCAAAAGGCTAACCTGACCAGCAGGGCACAGACCCCGTGTGGTCTCCAGGCCCGCTGACCTGCATTCTTAGGGATCAGAGACAGGAAAGGTCACCTCCACAAAGCGGGTGGCTCTCGGGACCCAGAGTATCCTGGGAATGGACACTCACCGGGCTTCTCCAGCCTTGACCTGGTCATGGGAAAAGCTTCCAAACCTCCTGGGGCACAGCCCCGGGTGGCTGAGGGGCCCACGGCCCGGCTGAAGCAGAGGCCCCATCCCAGCGGCAGGCAGCCCGCAGGTGGGTGGGTGCTGCAGGGGTCCCGCTCAGAACAGAGAGCCCCCGTTTCAGGACAACGAAAAGAGTCTGACGGTCCAGCATGGAGGGAGGAGGGTCAGCCGCCACTTTGCACCAGCCTTAGAGATTATTACTTCCCAGATGGGGCCTCCATCCTGGCTTCCCAGCATGCACTGGGCTCAGGAAAAGCATCCCAGCTTATCGGGAGGATGAAGGCGGTGGGAGGGAAGGAGAAAGAAGCAGATTTTTCAGTACATGCCATGTGAGGTGTTTGGTTTACATTATCCCATTTACCTTCCCACAACTCTGGGAAGTGGGCATTCATGTTCTTCCTATTTTCTAGAAGAGGAGGCTGTGAGTCTGAGACAGGAAGAAGCTTGCTGGCGGTCACACGGCCGGTGAGCGCTGCGTTTAGGCCCAGGCCTCTGAGAGGAGCTCCGAGCCAGCACACCCTGGCTCAGAGCATAAGGTGGCGATCAGCAAGGGAAAGGTCCTGTCATCACTGGCTTCGCTTCAGGGGAGCAGGGGACGTGCCAAGCTGCCTGGATCCCCCCTCATTCTGTCTCCACTTCACCCGAGTGGGAGCTGGATCCCAGAGCATCCAATTTCACACAGCCAGTTAGGACGTGGCCATCTCTGTCCTCTAGGTAGGTGACTGAGGCAGGGCGCTGGGATGGTCTGACTCCCCGGCCCCAGTCCCTGCTCAACCAGTAAACGGCAGTGGACTCAGGGCAGCCCCTCCCTCTCTCCGCTTCCATTTCCCCACCTGGAAAACGGTGCAGGCTAAAGGAGACGTTGCTGCAGCCTATAGCCTCGGCCTGCCATGATCCTCCTTCAGTCTAAAAGGTTGTTGGCTCTGAACCTGATTAGGATAAATCCATTTCAGACAATGTTCGTCCCCCGGGGGCTCTGTTCTCCCCCATACGCCTCCCATTTGCCTGTCGTCACCCAAAGTAACCACTTACTGAATTACCAAGGAGAAGGCCAGTCGGTCAAGAGAGGGGAAATGGCAAAAACCAATCTTAACAAAAAGTATTTGAACTCCCAATAAAATGTCATCCCTTCCCACTGGCAGATTTTATCGTTCTTTTATTTAAGCCCCGTGCAGCCAAGCATGTGGACAGCAGCTCGCTTCTGCCCCAGATAGAGAATAACAGGGGCCCTGACCTGGGGAGCCCCCAGGAGGGTGGAGCGCCCTCCACAGGCCGTGATGGAGGGCACACTACAGAGCTGGTTCCTGCCAGCCCTCCAGGATGCCTGAACCCCCATCACTGGAAGGAGAAATTACATTTAACGATAGCAACAACGACAGCGGCTCTCATTTCTTGAGCGCTCGTCATGTGCCAGGTGCAGAGGTCGGCCCTTACACACCTTGTCTCACTTAGTACCCTGCGAGGTGGACACTCTGATTATCTCCATTGTATCGATGAACAAACCAAGGCCCAGCAAGGATAAGTAACTTGCCAAGACCTCATAGGCAGTCGAGAGCAGAGAGGGCTTTAAACCTGGTGTGTCTTGACTCTGGTGCGTGTGCTCCTAACCCATTGTCACTGGCCTTTCAGGGGAGGCGTGTGGTTAAGAGTCTCTGGGCTCAGGGGTCCTGTGAAAAATGAACCCGTGTATTCATTCAACAATCAGGAAGCTTTGATCACGGACTGGGTAGTAGGTGATACCAAGGAAAAGTTTAGGATGATGGTGACACAGTTATGTAAGGAGAGATCCAGGGTTTTAGAAATGTCCACTGGATTATGTAGTGATGTCGAGACACGGTGTCTGGCATTTGCTATGAAATCCTCCAGGAAACAAGGAAAACAAACTGGGCAAAAATCCTACTAATTGTTGAATCTGAGTAACGGCTGCATGGGGCTCATTGTATTATTATTTCTACTTCCAAGTATGTTTGAAAACATTCATAAGTATGTATTTTAAAATACATACAGGAGTTCCCTGATGGTCTAGTGGTTAGAATCCAGTGCTTTCACTGCCGTAGCCCAGGTTCAATCCCTGGTCAGGGAACTGAGATCCCGCAAGCTGCACAGTGTGGCCAAAAAAAAAAAAAAACCACACAGAACATCATTCGTCATTAGGGATGTGCAAATCAAAACTACAATGAGAAACCAGCTCACGTTCATCAAGATGGCTACTATCCCCAAAAACCAAAGAAACAAACAAAAAGCAGAAACTAACAAGTGTTAAAGAGGATGTGGAAAAATCCACACCCTTGAACATTGTTGGTGGGAATGTAAAATGTTACAGCGGCTGTGAAAAACAGTACAGCAGTTCCTCAAAAAATTAAAAACAGAATTACCACATGATCCAGCAAGCCCACTTCTGGATATATATCCAAAAGATGTGAAAGCAAGTTCTCAAAGAGATATTTGTACACCCATGTTCATAGCAGCATTATTCACTGTAGCTAAAGGTGGAAGCAACACATATGTCCATCTATGAATGAATCGACAAACAAAATGTGATATATCTATACAGTGGACTATCATTCAGCCTTTAAAAAGAAGGAAGTTCTGATACAGGCTACAATGTGGAAGAAGCTGGAGGACAGCATGCTAAATGAAATGAGCCAGTCAAGAAATGAAAAATATTGCTTGATTCCACTGATACGACGTATACCTAGAGGAGTCAAATTCACAGAGCTCCAGTTTGGGAGGAAGAAAAAGTTCTGGAGTTGAATAATGGTGATGGTTGCCCAGCAATGTGAATGTACTTGATAATACTGAATGGTACACTTAAAAATGGTCCAGATGGTAACTTTTATGTTTTTGTGTAATTTACCACAATTTTAAAAAAGTTTTTAAAACACGCACATACACAAAATGAACCATTTTGCTATGTGCCCATGTGAACGTTCTCCAGAAGCTGTTTGAAGTAGAAAAACAGGCAAATGCAGTACCATGTAGTTAACTAGATGCATAGGAAAAAATTCTGTAAAGACACGGAATTATCTTTCTGTGGTTTTCTCTGGGGAGTGAGACGGAGGCGGCTGGGAAGTAGGAAACCTGGACTTCCTATTTTGTAAGTTTTTATGCTATTTGAACTGTTGAAACAAAAACTATTCTATACATTATTTTGGTAATAAGTTTGTGGTTTTTTTTGGTTTTTTTTAGTGCAACTAGGGTCCCTGGGACAGGAAGTTATCACCAGCCCCAACACGTTAGCAATGACTGTGGGATAGATTTGGCCCTGACCTCTGGCCCTGGAGGAAAGACGGGGATGGCTCTCTCTGTGTTTCTGGGTGAAGGAGAGGGAGGGGGCGTTATGAGGGGACTGGGTCTGAGCAGGGAGCCACATGAGGCCTCGGTGGATCCTGCGACTGTTTGTGCAAGGAAAGGGCTCTGGATCATGAAACAGGAGCGTTAACAGAGGGGCAGAGGAGCCCCTGGGGCAGCCCCACCTGAGCATTGGGGCAGGTGGGGTGAGACGCAGCCCTGAACCCAGCCCAAGGCCTGTGTGTCAGTCCAAGCCCTGCAGTCTCCAAACCCGGGACCCAGGAAGCCCTCAGGCATTTCATTTATAAAATATAAAGGGTCATATCTGCTCTCAGACCACCAGGATAATTTTTTAAAAGAGAATGGATAACCACAGTTAATATTTATCATGCTCAGAATATGCACCAAGCCCTATACTAACAGCTTTATTTGTATCAGTTCATTTAATCCTTATTAAACAGCACTATGAGGAGAGAGTACCGTCATAATCCCTATTTCACAGATGAGAAAACTGAGGCACAAAGAGACTGAATGACTTGCCCAAAGTCATTACACAGCTAGTAAGTAGCAAAGTTGACTATGTGTCTGGAATCTGGCCTAACAACCATGTGCCAATGGTGCCTCTCAGTGGAGACTCTACGACTCAGGACTCCACTGGAAGGAAGTGACAGAAACCCAAACAAGCAAGCTCAAACATAAAAAATATATATATAAAAAATATCTTGGATGGGCTTCCCTGGTGGCACAGTGGTTGAGAGTCCGCCTGCTGATGCAGGGGACACGGGTTCGTGCCTTGGTCCGGGAAGATCCCACGTGCCGCGGAGCGACTGGGCCCGTGAGCCACAGCCACTTAGCCTGCACGTCCAGAGCCTGTGTTCCACAACGGGAGAGGCCACAACAGTGAGAGGCCCGCATACTGCATATATATATATATATATATATATATATATATATATATATATATATATATATATCTTGGATAAAGAAAAGGAAAACTCTAAGGTCCTGCTTCAGGCACAGCTGGATCCAGGTGCTCAAGTGATGTGTGGAATTCGCCTCCCTCCATCTCCCACTCTGCTTTCACCCAGGCAGGCTCTATTCTCAAGCAGACTCCCACATGGGTGGCAAAGAAGTTCCCATAACTTTAGGCTTTGGTTCCACCAGTCTGGCAACCCCCACAGAGCAAGGGATTCCTTCCAATTAAACTCCCAGGTTTGGGTCTCACTGGTTGGGCTCGGGCCACATCCTCATTCCTGAACCAAGCCCTGTGATTTGAGGAAGGCCTGGGTCTGAGTAGAAGAGGGGGGTTCCCCAAAGGAAAATTTAGGCCATTCCTGAAGAATGGATGATGGCCACTGGGCAGGTAGAAATGTCAGCAGTCCCTTCGATGTGGAAGTGCTTAGAATTCTGCCAGGCAGGGTCAGACATGGGAATTATTACTATAGGAGACCACTGTATGCATGGCATCTGCCACAAACCCAGGCTGAGACCCCTGAGTCCAAAGAGGGGTTGGCAGGACATTACTGTTGGTCTGGCATCACCACACACATTGGCTGGTCTCAGAAGGATCCAGAGAGCAGCACGGGTCTGCAGCCCTGGGGTCTGCATTCCCTCCCTGGTTCTGCAATCCCTGGCCATGTGGCCTTGGGAAAGTGGTCTAAGCTGTGCTCAGCCTGTTTCCTCATCTGAAAAATGGGAACTACAAAACCTCACGTACAGGATCGCAGTAAGGATTGCAAGAGAAAAGGATCTGGGTGCCTGGAACCATCCCAGCAAACTTCAGGGGCTCAATCAATGATTTTTTTTTAATGTAGGAAATCATTTAATATAAATCTCAGTAATCACTGTAATACATTGAATTTTAAAGTAAAATTTTATTCTGGATACATTGAGATTTGCTGAAAGGCTGTTTGTCAATACCAAAACACCAACACTGGTACATTATTATGAGCTAAACTACAGACTCTACTCATATTTCACCATTTCTTTGTTTGAGTTTAATTTTTTATTTTATATTAGGGTACAGTTGATTTACAATTTTGTGTTAGTTTCAGGTGTACAGCAAACTGATTCAGTTATGCATATACATATATCCATTTTTTTTCAGATTCTTTTCCCATACGGGTTATTACAGAATATTGAGTAGCATTCCCTCTGCTATACAGTAGGTCCTTGTTGATCATCTCTTTTGTATATGGTAGTGTGTATATGTTAATCCCAAACTCCTAATTTATCCCTCCCCCCACATCCTTCCCCTCTGGTAATCATAAGTTTGTTTTCGAAGTCTGTGAGTCTGTTTCTGGTTTGTAAATAAGTTCATTTGTTTCATGTTTTTTAGATTCTGCATATAAGTGATATCATATCAGTCAATGACTTTTAAGAGGTCGCCTGCCAGCTGCTGCCCCCGCCCCTGGAAGGCCCTTTGGGCATCTGAACTGAGGACCAGAGGACTTCAGGAAAGCAATTCCTCTTTGCTTTAGCGGTTGGCAGACTTTAACGAAAGGAGATTAAATAAAAGCCAATACTGGGACTTTCTTACATCTTTTCCAAGGCACTTGACCCAGCAGTGGTGCAAACGCAAAGAGCCAGTCCTGCCAAGGCAATGGATGGATGGCAAAGCTTAGCTCGAGGGTCCCAGAGGCCCGGGGCCTAGGACGCACCTCTGCTCTGGGGTCCCCCTGAGGCTGTTCTGAGAGCGGGTGAGGGAGACTCAGCGGCGACTGTAGAAGTACTGTGTCACCTGTAATGCCTCCAAAGAGGATGCCACAGGACCCGCAGCCCTTGGGGAGCAAACAGGCACGCGGTGCCTTCTGGGTGACTTGAAAAGGTTAAGAAAGCCTCCCTTTGTGCAAAATGTGAAATAATGTAAATGTCCCCTTTCAAAGGTTTAAAATGTGTCATGAATTCCATAACTGCGAGTCTGCTGGCTAAATGCGTCATAAACTGGGCTTTCTGTACTGCCTGCGTCCGCGCCAAGAGAGCTTCTGCATAATAACGCCCTGCCCTCCATCCACGCTGCGGGAAATCGGTCTTGAATTATTCATGCTGTGGGTGTCACAGTAGCTTAAAGAGTGGACGGTCTTGCTGAAACATAATCACCCTGACTCGGGAACAAGCAGCTGTGCTCACGCCTGCTCTCGGCACGTGCCAGGCACCCCGTAAATCACTGTGGGGAGGGGCAGAGGAAGAGGATGGTTGAAATCAGGGATCCCAGGCCGCCTCCAGCCCAATTCCTATCTGGAAATACAGCTTTATTGGGTCACTGATTTAGGTACTGGCTACGGCTTCTTCCACGCGACAGCAGCTGAGTGGAGTCGCTGAGACAGAAAGGAACAGCCTGCAGAGCCTCAAATATTTACTACCTGGTCCTTTCCAGAAAAAATGGCTGACTCCCGGTTTAAATAAAGTCAAGCACGCTTCTTTCTCGCAGGACTTCTCAGGGGCCTTTAAAGTGAACTGCCACACAAGGGATTTCCCAAACCTATTAGATGGAGAACCTTCTCTTCCCTGGGGCATCTCGCAGGCCTGGGGTCCACGAGCCACACTGGCCACACAGGCCCCACTGTGGCCTGAACACGGCATCCCGGGACTGAGGTTACAGGAGCAGGAGGATGTCGTGATGAGTCCCCCCCGCCCCCAGCATCTGAGTGACCAAGAGGACATTTCTTTCTTTTTTTTTTGCGGTCCGTGGGCCTCTCACTGCTGTGCCCTCTCCCGCTGCAGCCTCTCCCTCAAAGTCTCTTTTTTTTTGTTTGTTTGTTTGTTTTTGCTGTACACGGGCCTCTCACTGTTGTGGCCTCTCCCGTTGCGGAGCACAGGCTTCAGACGCGCAGGCTCAGCGGCCATGGCTCACGGGCCCAGCCGCTCCACGGCATGTGGGATCTTCCCGGACCGGGGCACGAACCCGTGTCCCCTGCATCGGCAGGCGGACTCTCAACCACTGCGCCACCAGGGAAGCCCCCAAGAGGAGATTTCTGAGATTCCTGAACTTGCCTCTTAATCCCTCCTGCCTCCCCCGACCACGAACTCTAGGACACCTCTGTCTGTGCGCCCCCACATGTCAGCTCCACGCACTGTAGCCAGGAGGAAAGTGCAGCCCAAGGCAGGAGAGTGAAGGTCGCCCGCTTGGAATGCCCACAAGCAATGTCCTATGGGAGGAAGTCCAGCTCTCGGGTCAGCCGTCCTGCCCAGCGGTGTTTGCAAAACTGGAACCATTCACGGAGAGCGGCCTGCAAACATGAGTCACTGGTCCCTCAAATAAACAAACAAGGCCGCAGACCCAGACACCAGCTCTCTCCCTGGAGCATTGCCTGCCCCCTCCAAGGGCCTCAGCCCTGCCTCTCCCAGCCCCAGGGCACTGAGCCGGCAAAGACGGGCAAGTGGAAGCAGCCGCTCCTTCCTCCAGCCTCAGACCTCAGGCACGTCCGGCCATGCACGCCACACCCTGTGCAACCACTGTCCACATCGCCGATGCAGGCCCGGGCAGCGTGGCAGAAGTGCCCACATGCATCGGACACAGGATCAGGAAAACCCAACCTCTGCCCCGGGGGGCTCATCAGCCAAGGTGAAAGGAATCATGGAGGAACAGGCAAAGTGCTGTGAAAGAGGGGAAATCCAGGAAGGCTTCCTGGATGGTGATGGCTCCTAAGATGTGCCTGCATAGAGGGTACTGACCAGGGAGACTCCAAGGGCAGAAAGACATACCAGAGAGCGGGACAAACTGCCCAGGGCAGGGAGCAGCGAGCACAGAGCAGTCTGAGGAGCAGTTTGTTCCACGTCTGCTTGAGGGCAGCCTCGTGCACGCTGAAAAACCCTCGGCTGGACAGCCTGGTTGGGGACGGGGGTGGCAAAGGCCCTGATGGCAGGAGGGGAACTGCTGGCAGCAGAGAGGGCTGTTAGGACCTCTGAGCTGGGCATCAGCATGATCAGAACTGGCTGCTCATGTGAAAGTTCACTATTCAACCCGCAGAGGGTGTCAATAATCCTAACGACAGTAAGGTGTCCGCTGCCGTTTGTGTGCACGCCGTGTGCCAGCGAATGAGAAGCACTGTGTGTGCTGCTTCCTTTTATCCTCATGATGCCTTCAGGAGGTGGGTGTGACCCTTATCCCTGCTTTCCTAAAGAAGAGGTTCAGGGGGGCTTCCCTGGTGGCGCAGTGGTTGAGAATCCGCCTGCCAATGCAGAGGACACGGGTTCGAGCCCTGGTCTGGGAGGATCCCACATGCCGCGGAGCAACTGGGCCCGTGAGCCACAACTACTGAGCCTGTGCGTCTGGAGCCTGTGCGTCTGGAGCCTGTGCTCCGCAACAAGAGAGGCCGCGATAGTGAGAGGCCCGCGCACCGCGATGAAGAGTGACTCCCGCTTGCCGCAACTGGAGAAAGCCCTTGCACAGAAACGAAGACGCAACACAGCAAAAATAAATAAATAAATAAATAAATAAATAAATAAACTCCTACCCCCAACATCATCTTTAAAAAAAAAAAGAAGAGATCCAGGGAGGTTAACTTGCCCATGGCCACCCAGCCAGGAAGCGTCAGGGACAGATGTTTGAAGCCAGACTCTTGACCGCTCTTCTTAGCCTCTTCCTTGGGGGGAGAAAGAAGACCCAACATGCTGGGCTGCGAGCTGTGCTCCAGGGCTGCTGCTGAATCATTTCCTCCAGACGGTCCCACTGAACGCTGCATGCGAGCATCAGGAAGGAGGACCCAGCCAGCCCTGACTGTGGCGGTCTTCCTGGAGCTGCTCCTTGGCCAGGCTGGGGGCCTCCAGGAAGCCACTAATGTCAGCCAGTCTCAATCCCCATGGCCTGGCACAGAGCCCGGCACAGAGTAGGCATTCAGCAAATAATTGTTGAATGAACAAATGGTTGAACAGCTGTTTGTAAATGACTAAAACACACACCATGGCAACCAGCTTTCCTCTTTAATCCATGTTAAAAGAAAAAATGAAGCTCTCCAAATATTTGCAGGATCATAATCCATCTTGAAGTTGAAATACGTTCCCCCAAATTACCCACCATGTCTGATTTCAAAGAACGTATATTCTTGTAGACTTCGGCTTCAAGATGGAGCATGTCAAATCCTGACAGTCAGGACAAGAGGAGATGTTCAAAAAGACAGCAGCCAGCCCCTGACAGCTCTCCGGGCCCCAGGGAAGACACGGGAGGGGAGAAGCTGAGTCTCTCCTCCGGGCTGGTGGGGCTTACGCGGTGGCACCAGCCTCTTGGGTTTCCCCGTGAGCTGAATATTCTTCCCACAAACCCAGGAATCTGATGCAATAAATCTCAGGATTACTGATGGTTCCTCTACACCAGGTGTGGGCTTATGGGCCAAGGATTCAACGTCTTATCCAAGGTGATCTAACTACGTTTCTGGAGAGAGAGAGAAACGGAGGAAGAAGAATGGAGGGCACACAGCCTGTCCCTGGAGGATAGGCTCATGGGAGATTTGGGTTTCAGAAAACAAAAGATCACGTGTTGCCAGAGACCTGCAGCGGCAGGACTCTCGATGGGACCGTTCGGTCCAGCTGTGCTGGCATGGGTGGGACAGGAAGGGGTTGGGAAACACAGATGAGCCGGTCGGGTGAGGCCCCTGCAGAGCAAGATGGCCTGGGTTCAGGTTCTAATTCTGCCCTTGCTGGCTCTGTAACCTTGAGAAAGTCACTTAACCTCATGTGTAAAGTGGGAATAACAATAAAACCCAACTTGCAATGTTGCTTTGAGGATTATAAGTAATTATACATAAATGGCCTTTTTTTTTTTTTTTTTTTGCGTTACGCGGACCTCTCACGGTTGTGGCCTCTCCCGTTGCGGAGCACAGGCTCCGGACGCGCAGGCTCAGCGGCCATGGCTCATGGGCCCAGCTGCTCCGTGGCATGTGGGATCCTCCCGGACCGGGGCACAAACCTGCGTCCCCTGCATCGGCAGGTGGACTCCCAACCACTGCGCCACCAGGGAAGCCCTAAATGGCCATTTTTGTGCCTAGTTTATCATAAAGGCTACTGTCCCATCTCTCCTTCCATCATCTCTGCTGAAGTTTCCTCTTATTAAAGAAGAAAAAAATACATGTACATGTCCAATAATACCTGGGCCAGGGACTTCGTGTAATGTCTCAGGCTGTCAAGGAGACTTAAGTGGAGCTGGCAGGAACTCCCCACGGAGGACACTCACCTCCACACTCCAGGGACGTGCTTTGCACTGGAGTTTATTCTAAGCCACGCAGATTCTACTCAGACCACCCATTTTGCCCCCCATTCTGTCAATAAATGTTGGGGGGTTCACACAATGGCCAGGCTCAGTGCTGGGACACAGGGACACTCTGACCTGCTCTCCACCCCCGGGGGCTCACAGCCACGTGGGTTCTGGACGTTGGGACCATCCTGGGGCTGGAACGATGTCCAGGGTCTCAGAGGGCTTTAAGCCCATTCCTAGCAATGGCAACGCTTCCTCCACAAAGAGATTGCCATCCAGTCCTAATAAAACCCCTCCAAGCCCAGCATTTTAATAAGCAGATAAACAGGTGGTACCGTGTTTCTTTTAAAATACATATAAATAACGTTCCCTGAGCAAAGATGCTATGATCCCCAATAATCCTGCGTCATCCCTCCCCTCCCCCTGAGCCAGCTGGGGCTCTGGGTTCAATGCTCTGGGGGTGTATCTGACGCCATGCCAAGAGCCTCTCAAAATATTGACACATCGGCTCCCCATGACAGCCTGGGAGAGCGGGGGCCGTGAGCACCCTCCTTTTGCGGATGAGGAAACTGAGACATGGAAAAGTGAAGAGACTTGCCCAAGGCCAAGCCAGGCCCTACCCTGACTTCTCTCTCCAAAGGGGCCAGGTTACTGACGCTGGCAAAGAAGAGGTCCACCATGCCATGGCCAGAAGGGCCAAGTCCACATCCATCTGCAGAGTCCCGCAGAAAAGGGCGCTGGCTCTCACACCTCCCCTCTGTGATCCTGAGTCTATCCTGCTTGACAGTGCAGGGTCCTTGCCCCTCAAGAGCTGACTGGGAAAATAGGGCCCGGTGTTCTGGACAGTGAGAGGGTCCGGGCTTGAAAGGGAACAAGGAACAGGCCTCCTCCTCTCAGGATACAGGAGTTAGCAAACACCAATCCGGGATGCCTAGTGAAATTTGCATTTCAGATAACAAATTTTTAACATAAGTAGTCACGTGCAGTATCCGGGATATACTAAGAAAGTATTCGTAGTTGATCTGAAATGCAAAGGTAACCACGTGTCCTCTATTTTTTCTGGCAGCCCTACCCCTCATCTCCCACTACTCCCAATAGCGCTGGTGCAAGCTCAGGATGGGGTTTGGGGCCCCAAATCACACCTCTTCCTACTCTAGGTTATGGTGACCGAATAGAGTCACATAGGGTGATCGGCAGGGATGAAAGCCGTGGCTTTATGAATATTATCATCAGATTGGAGAACGTGCCCTGGATTTGAAGCAGAGTGACCCGGGTCGATGGCGGCTCCCATCCCCGGCGGTGTGACCCAGCCATATCCCTTAATGTCGGAGCCTTGGTTTCCTTTCCTGCAACTTGGAGCTAATAATGAACCTGCCCTACCTGCTCCCAGAACCGCTGGGTGGATGGACCCTCCGTTACATGCACAAGTGCTCCAGTGAAGCTGAAGTCCTAGCGAGTCCTACCGGGTTATAATTTATTTGTGTCACTTTAATAACAATAAATGAACAGGTTGATTCATTTCCTGACTCCGCGGTGCTTCCCTAGCTTTCTCTACCAGCCTAGTTTTCTTCCTGTACACAGAGTTCATGGAAACACTATATTCTGGAGGTGGTTAAAAAGGAAGCGAAGCCATAGCAAATTCGATTTATGTTTCTAATTCCATTGGAAACGACTTTGGCAATAAATAAACCACTCTCTCTGATTCTCTTAAATCAGCATATTTCGGCAGCAAAGTGACATGTTGGAATCAGCAGTGTGCTCCATCTCACTCTGTTGGCCCACGTGTGTCCGCAGTGAAGGGACACTGAGGTCTGGCCCAGTGCCAGGCTGCCGGCCTCTGCAAGCATCAAGACACTGCCCACTGCTTTGCTCCCTGGCTCCAAGGGGCAGTAACTCTCCCCAGCACGAGGCCTGGTGACCTGCTGGGGTCGGCCTCTCTCGGCTCCTCTATGGTTGCAGGGCGCCCAAGGAGGTTTCACTGTGTTGAGTCTGTGAATTGATGCAGGGTGTTCAAGAGGGGTGGGGGGGTTTGGGCGGAGATGCCAGCCGAGGCAGGATTCCAGGACTGGCATGTGAACCAAGGGCCCTGCCCTTTAGCCTGAAGCAATTACCCGGGGATTCTTGCCAGGTCAGGGATACTGTGAGTTCATGAGCACAGCTAAGCACTGGGCCCTGGAGTCATCCCGGATCAGCCCCCTACTAATCAGAGAGGCTGGGGAGCGCCTGAGCCCAGGATCCCCATTCACTCGCCTGGGTAATGGGGATGATTCTGTTGTCCACCACTAAGCTGCCATGAAAATGACCTCACAGCATCTGTCATCCATCACCGACTAAAACACTTAGCACAGGGCCTGGCAGCTGTCAGCTCAACACAACAGATAGAGAGGGCTTCTTACCAGTGGGCAGACACCCTGGGAGCTCAGAGAAGCTACGCACATGTGCACACACACCCTGACACCTAGAGACCCACAGACACACACACACACACACACACACACACACGCTGACACTCAGAGGGTTTGAGGTAAGGCCCTGGCACGTGGATGTTTAACAAGCAGCCCAGGTGACTCCAATCACAAGGAAGCCTGAGGCACCACACTAAGGGAAACCGGGGCTCCCCAGCCCTTGGCAGTGTCAGAAACACCTGGAGAGCTTATTACACTGCAGCTGGGGCCCCAGGTCTGCATCTCTAACAAGGCCCCAGGCGATACTGAGGCTGCTGGGCAGGGATCCCCCCTTTAGTGGGGGAATTACTGCAACTGTGCAGGGACATGCAGAGCTCTTTGAAGAGAGGCCAGAGGCTGTGGTGTTTTGGGGAGGGAGGCAGACATCGGCCACCAGGAGCTCCTCCACCTGCAGCCAGCGCCCACAGGTCCCTCCGATCCAGCAAGTACAAAACGATCCAGAAGCAGGCGGGCGTGCCTCACGCCTCCGTCTCCTCAGCCCTGCACCTGACTGCTCCCCAAGTGGGTCTATTCCAGCAACTATCGCTGTGTGGCCTAAAGCAATCATTTTATTGTATTCGTGGATTGGATTCTACAGGCCGGGAGTTCAGGCAGGGCATCCGGACAGCTTGTCTCTGCTCCACAGTGTCTGGAGCCTTAGCTGGGAAGACTCAGGACTGGAGTCTGGAATCATCCTGTGGCATCTTCACTCGCATATCTGGCAGTTGATGCTAATAGCAGCTGGGGCCTCAGCTGCGTCTGCTGGACAGAACTCAACATGTACACGAGGCCTCTTCACGTGGCCTGGGCTTCCTCCCAGCATGGCAGCCTCAGGGCAGTCAGATTTTTCTAGAGATGTCAGGGCTCCCCGGAGAACCTCGCTCTGTTACTTCCACCACATTCTGGCACCTAGAAGATCAGCCCCATTCAAGGGCAGGGATATCAATGCCAGCTTTCCATGGGAAGAGCGCCATAGAACTCACAGACATGTTTCAAACCCACCCACCAAGTGTCTCCAGGGACTTCCCTGACGGTCCAGTGGTTAGGACTCTGCACTTCCACTGCAGGAGGCACAGTTTCGATCCCTGGTCGGGGAACAAAGATCCCGCAAGCAAGCCGTGCAGCACGGCCAAAAATAATAAAATAAAATAGAATAAAATAAAATGTGTCTCCAGAAGGCACTCTCTCCTTCACCCGCCAGTCTCCACCTTGGTCTAGGGCCTCCCTGTCTCCCATCAAGGCTTTTGAAACACCTGCGTTGTTGGTCTCCCCACCTCCAGCCTTGCCCTCCAGGCCAGCCATCACCAGCAGGGATGTCCATAACAAAAACAGATCCAGTTGCTTCCTACCTGGTCTCCTCTGGCAGAGCCAGTGGTCTGACTCGCAGCATTCCTTTCTCGCAGCCTCATGGCCTCCCAGTCTCTGCTCTAGTCACGTTGCATTCCAAACCTTCCACTCTCCTTCCTGCTCTGCCACCTTCACACAAGCTGGTTTCTCTACAGGGAAATGCCCCTTCTTCCCCTATGCGGATCCTAGAAAACTCCTATTCATCCTTCAAAACCCAGCTCCAACCTCACATCCTCTGTGATGCCGTCTCCAACCCATTTATGATTATAATTGGGTGCAGACCAAAGGTGCCCAGTCTTAGCTGCACACTGGAATCACCTGGGGAGCTTTGACATATATTGATAGCTGGCTGCCACCGCCAGACATGCTGATTTAGTGGACTGGGTGCAGCCTGAGCATGGGGACTTCTAAAACTCCCCAGAAGATTCTAGGGTGCAGCTAAGGTTAAGAACTGCTTGTACAGACCAATGGCTCACAATATGGCTGCACATGAAAATCATCTGGGGATTTTTAAAAGCATGCCTTTTCCCCAGGGCCCTACCTCAAAGCTATCAAATCAGAATCTATAGGGGTGGGGCCCAGACAACGCAATGGGTCCTTTATGAAACCTGCCCAGATGATTATGTAGCCAGGGTGGAGACACACGGGGGGCAGGTTCTAGCTCTCATTCAAAACATGACATCATGGGGCATGCTCAAAACCTCAATCTAATTTTCAATTTATAAGATGATCTTTATCCTAGAAGTGCACAAGGTCACAAGTCTGTTGAGTTTTTATAGAACACATCACGAGGTATTTTCCAATTTTAAAACCAATAAATGAATGCAAAATATAAATAATTTAAATATTAATTTCATGCACATAATAGATCCTCAATAAATATTCATTGAATGAATTAATCAGTCAATCAATCAATACAGTCCTAGTTTTAGACCTGTCCAAAACACTTCTACACCCCCCCTAGACTGTGAGCTCCCTGAGGGCAGGCCTGGGACCCCAGCCCCCAAGCAAGGACATTTGATGAATGAAGCAATGACTCTGCACACAAAGCAAAAGGGCCCTGAATGTTCATGGCTGTCTCTCTATTTTCTAGGTGTGCCATGAATTACTAGATGAACAGGGGAAATGCAAATATGTCATTTTTGTTGAAAGGATGACTATATTACAATTTAATTATGGAAAAAGTATTGGGTTATTGTGCTTTTTTAGAGGCCTGGGGAGAAGCCCAGACATGGCTTTTCAACTTGACAAGAAGCCAAAGGCTCAAAGCCCAGACACGCATGGAGTCAGGTCAGGTGCCCAGCACTGCTCCGTGCACTGTTCCCCACAGTGCGGTGGCTCAGCCTTTCCTAAGCAGCCCTCACTGGGGCCCTGGCCTCTGCCCATGGCTGGTGGAGGGTGGATGGTGGAACCGTGGCCTGTGCACCTCCCCTGTCCTGTGACCTCAGCTGATTTGACCCCTTAATGGTAAGAATATTCTTCCCCAAAGCCCCCCACCAGCTTGGAGCTGCAGCCCAGTGGTAAAGAGGAAGGGATCTCAATCAGACATCCAGGGTTCCAGTGCCTGGTCCACCACCTATTAGCTGTGTGACTAGGGCAAATCACTGAGCCTCTCTGAGCCCCCGTTTCCCCGCCTATACAACAACATCGATGTAGTACCCGCCCCAAAGGTCACTAGGAGATGAAGATGGAGTGATGTCTACAGAGCCTGAACACCAGGACTGGTGTGGAAAAGGGGATCGGGATTTGACAGGTGACAGCACAGAGGTTGAGCCTTCAGATTCCAGGCTGCCTCTTAGTCACTGCGCCACTTGAAGCAAGTCGCTTACCTTGGTAAGACTCAGGTTTTGCATCTGTAAAATGGGCCCAAGAGCAGAACTCATCACAAGATCACTGAGATGTGCTAGTGCCATGAAGGACGAATCATGGTCACTGGCTGGCGCTGAACACTCAGTATTAGCTGTCAGAATTATTTCCACTTTTTTAGTACTACGGTTATTAATAACTGCCATTTATTATAATAATAAGGAGCTGATTCTTCTCCCGGCAAGGGTATGGTCATGGTTTGTGTGCTGACAGCACCCCAGAGACTTACAAAAAGCACTCCCCCCACCAAAGCAGGCCCCACCAGAACTCTGATGTAACTGTTTTCTAATCAGAGGAAAAACATGGTCCACAGGAGGTGGACAGAGAGGGGAGTTGCATGTCACAGGCCTGTGTCTGCCCTTGCATAACCTGCCGCCACCAAGGCTGGAGGGAAGGACAAATTCAGGTCCCCAGGTGGGATGACAGGCCCTTTTCCCACTTATAACCTGGGCCACCTCGGCAAACAAACATCTCATTGCACCAAGCCTAGAGGGGGAGTGAGAGTCCGCATGCAGCCTCCCTCTGGAAGCATCCCAGGCCCCGCCTTCTCCTCCCATGCCCCGGAAGCAACCTGTGGGCCAGGTGGGAACATGTGCCCAGGACAAGGTCTAAGTCAGGGCGACGCAGACCAGGCCAGCTCCAGCCCTGTCTGGACACAAGACTCCTTCCCAAATGCACACACGAGTCCTGGTACAGGTAAGAGAAAGGAAGACAGAACATTCTTTGGCAAAGTGTGGCATCCTCGGGACTTCCCTGGCAGTCCAGTAGTTAGGACTCTGCACTTCCACTGCAGGGCCACGGGTTTGATCCCTGGTCAGGGAACTAAGATCCCACAAGCCACATGGTGTGGCCAAAAAAATAAATAAAAGTGTGGCATCCTCCACCAACCTGTGTGCACCCAGATGGCAATGTCCTTGAACAAAGGCCAGAGGGCCACCTTCTCTCAGTCTACTGTGTGGACAAGATCAGCCTTTATCTGCAGTCAGGACCATGGGGCAGTGCAGCTGTTCAACAAATCATGACTTTCCTGAAGCAGCCAAGGCCAGCTTCCCCAGACCTCCAGGCAGCCATGTGGCATCTCAGAGCACACAATCCAGAAGGAACACAGGAAGGAGAATAGTTAGCAGCATGTGTCCAAAGACATGGGCTCCATCTGGGCTGAGCGTGGCCCGCCACGGTGACTCTGATGGCTTCACCTCCCTGTGTCTGTGAGACGTGGATAAGGTAATTAATGCTGGACCCCTCCACGTGCAGCGAAAATAAACACGCCGGTGCAAACTCTATTAGAGTGCTGGCGGGAGCTAGTGATCACTAGCAGCCCTCCCGCCGGCCCTGGGGGAGCCCCAGCTGAGGAGGGTAAACTTGAATCTGGGCTCCTGGGAGCGGTAACTCAGAGCAGCTCTCCGAAAATGTGAAATGTCTGCGGTGTCTCTGTTTGATCTTCAGAGTGCATGCAGACTCTATGTTTAATTCATAATATCTTTGTTTCAGTCAAATGGTGTTTTAAATTCGTTTCCGTCTGGTAGATTGACGTACCTGGTAAATCGATGCTCCAGAAAGCTGTGACTGCGGAGGTGAACCCCACCCCCGTGCTGCCAGCAAAGGCTGCTGGGCACCGAGAGATGAAAGCCCCGGACGCCTCCCAGCAGGCTCATTTGGGTGGCCCTCCCACCCACCCCAGGGCCCTGAGCAGTCGGGGGCTGCCTCTGGCATGTGATCCCCACAGCCCTACCCCAGACGGGCCTGGCTGCATGTGGGTGAGACTCTGAACAGCTTCTCACTGAATTAACCTGGAAACCTGGCCTCCTGGTCCAGCCTGTGGGAAAGAGCTTTGTGAGGCTCCTCCGGGCACGGGGTCTAGGAGACACTCAAGTCCAGCTTGCCTTCTCCAGAAAAGGAAGCCGAGGTTACCAGGGCTGTGCCGTTTCTGCCTCTCCCTGCAGGTGATCCCATTAAGTCTGAGCCACAGCCTGGCTGGGAGCCGGGAGAGCAAGTCTCATGCGAGGTTTAGGGAAAGGGGAGGCTGGCTTCAAGCTGTGGGGAGGGCTCCCCAGTCCTTGTAGCCCCCTCTCCAGGTCCCAGGCCCAGATGCACCGGAAGAGCTGCACTGGCCCCCATGGCAGTGGTGCGATGGTGCCTGCTGGGCTGTTGGCACAAGTCTGAGAGGGCGAGGTTACCCAGAGTGCCCTCCTCCTGATGCTGGAACAACGCCTCCTGTCTTTCAAAAGCTTAGATTTGGGAACCAGGCGAACTGGGCTCAGATCCCAGCCTGTGGCCTTGGGCTTGGCCATCCAGTCTCTGTCTGGGAGGAGCTCAGGGGAAATCACCAGCTCCCTGGATTGGACCCCAATAGCCACTACCAGGTGAGCGCCTCAGGGAGCTGTGGGCAGCCCACTTGTTACCAAAAGAGGGTCTTCACAGGGAGGAGAGCGTCGCACGCCCCTCTAAGAGCTGCTGCCAGATCTCCCTCGAAGGAGAATCCCAACCAGACAGCCGTGTGCGCCCTCATGAGCTACAGGGCCAGCCCGCCTCTCCCAGAGGGAGGGCCTTAGGCAGGGAGCCCAGGCCACAGATATGGGGCCCTGAGAAGGAGGCACCTTTGGCCTCCACAAAGCAAGAGCTGCTCCCAGGTATGGCCTGCCAAAATGCCAGAGCTGGTAGGATTCCTGTGAAGATAAAGGAGACGCTCCTCAGCCCAGTGATGTTAGTTTACCACCATCATCCTCCTCATCGGCATCACCATCATCACCATCGTTATGGATCCTGCATCCAGACTCCATCAGAGCCCAGCCTCTACTCCTGGCTCAGCCCCGAACAACTCTGGGGTCTTGCTGGGCCTCCCATGCTCTCAGTCCCCTTCTCCTCTCCCAGGGCTTCATAATTATGGAGCCCCTAGTTTAAAGTGAAAATGTGGGACCCCTTGTCCAAAAACCAGGGAAAAAACGCCATTATAGGTACGAAAATACAAAGTTTTCTCCTGTCTTTCATGTATCTCTCCCTCTGTCTTTGTCTCTTTCGACTTGTCATGGCATTTTTTATTTGCTGTTTAATGCTGCTCTAAGTACAGAATAATTAATAATTTTTAATTACTAACATGAACATTGCCATTCATCACTATATTGTACAATATCAGTTTTAATTAAGCAAATATAAGGGCATTTAACTCGTATTTGGAATCCCTGAAATTACACACTTCATATTTTGTACTTGTACACACATATGTAGATGTGTCCCCACCAGAAGAGTGAAAACACTGCACAAAACTCAGTGGGCTGTTTTTCACTCCTTGATGTTCACCCCGCACTTGGCCTCAGCCTTACTGCTGAGTAAGGCAGGACGGAAAGGAAAGAGGCTGCGGTGGTCCTGTCTCTCCCTTTCCCTCTGTGCCACCAGCTTTGTGTAAGCGCTTGACTAACACAGGGACACAATCTAAGTAAGAAAGGATAAGACAGGGTCACTCAGTCGCTCGTGTTCCTGCACTCAGAGCAAGTCCTGGTCTGAACCGAGAGCGTGGCCTCATGGGGAGGTCAGCGCCCTCGCTCATCTAATCCTTGACGTGTGCTCATGGGGCTTCAAGAACGCTACCTGCAAGTGGGGAGAGAGGGAGAATGACATGTAACCTGCACAGATCTGCTCTGCTCATGCACGTGCTCTGTGGTCCCATCAGATCTCATTTACGAAACGTAAGTTCAAAGATAATAGTATTCGGGGGCTTCCCTGGTGGTCCAGTGGTTAACCTGCACAGATCTGCTCTGCTCATGCACGTGCTCTGTGGTCCCATCAGATCTCATTTACGAAATAAGTTCAAAGATAATAGTATCTGGGACGTCCCTGGTGGTCCAGTGGTTAAGACACCGCGCTCCCAATGCAGGGGGCCCGGGTTCGAGCCCTGGTCAGGGAACTAGACCCCGCGTGCCGCAACTAAAAAGATCCCACACACGGCAACCAAGATCCCTCGTGCCGCAGGTAAGACCCAGCCAAATAAGTAAAAATAAATAAATATTTTTTGAAAAGATAATAGTATTCAAATTTCGAGATGGCAGCAAAAGAGCATTAAACGAAGCGCGGGCCCTCCTGAGCCCGCCTCTGCTGTGACATGGGAGAACGCGCTTGGGCTTGCCTGCCTGAGGACGGGGGAGGACCACACGCAAGGGACGTGGTAGAAATGCGTTTTCAACGGTGACTCCCGAGCCCACTGGGGATGTCATGCCCCCCGGAGAGAGGCAGGCAGGCAACCTGAGCACAGCCAGCATCTGGGCGGAGCTGCAGGAACAGCTGTCTCCGGCCGAGAGTGGACAGCAGGGAGCTGATTTTGGTTCTAGATGAGCTTGATGACACAAAATCCATTTCCTTCCAGAGTCGGAACTGGTTTTAGTCACCCAGCGAGTTCAGCGCCGTACCACGTTTCTCCCAGTGGCTGTCAGGCTGTAAACCAAACATCGCTGTCTGCAGCCTGGCTGCGTGTGCCCAGAGGTCAAAAGCAGCTTGCTCTCAGAGCCTCTGCCAACAGAAGGTGGGTTCGGCTGCATGTGCTGGGACCACCGGCCGTCTGCACCCGCAGATCTTGGAACCAGCATCCGACAATGGATGTCTGGTGACAGCTCTTCTGCCCAGCTGTTCCATCCTTGGTCACCCATTTCCTCTGAACGAGCCAGTCCCCTCGCATCAGAACTCAGCTGAGGAGTGAGGACACAGCGGAGAGCCTTTGCCTGTGTCGGCTGAATCGTCACGTATTCTCACCTAGGAAGGCGATTTCACACTCTCCAGGAAGCAGGCAGGCCCCGTGGGCACAGGTGCTGGGCTCAGATGGCACAGCATGCGGGGTCTGAGCTGTGCCACGGATCCGTCCAGCTCAACAGGAGACTGACATCCAGAGGTCCCAGGTCCTCCACCCCCAGCCATGGAGCCTGGATCCATCCACGACGCAGGGGGCAGCCACCAAAACTCGGGTACGTTTCCTGAACCGTAAACTGGGAGCAACAATGACCACACAGACACCGCACAGCCTCCCAGCCCCTAGGAAAGGGGGTGCCCTGATCCCGCTTCTTGTGGACGCACCTGAGGCTCAGAAAAGTGAAGTGACCAAAGTCTTATTGTCTCAGGTTTACACACGGGGAAATCGAGGCTTGGAGAGGTTAAGCAAGCTGAGGTCACCCCCACGTCTGGGGAAAGCCTAAGTCCACGTCCAGCTTGGAGTAAGTGTCGGGAACACGTCAGCTCACCCGTGTGATGGGGCATCGTAGCCTTTACTGAGGGACACCAAGGTAGGCGGCTGCCGCTCGCTTTAGACACAGAGGGTGTCTCATGGAACACAGTTACGGAAAAAAGGGCAACTCGGGGTGAGGAAGTCCAGCCTGTCCACCTGCAGTGCCCCCCTGTGCCCAGCCAGACTGAGACAGCAGAGCCATTCGGTCTGTGTGATGGAGGGAGACAGGGAGGGGTGGATGAAGCAGATACGACACACCCCACCCCTGTGAGCTCCCTCCTTCTCCACCAGCCCCAGAGCGGGCGGGGCTCAGACTCAACTCTTCCGTCTACCCTCTCTCGGGAGGTTGGTTGTCCTCTGGGCCCCCAGCCTCCCTGGCTGTGACGCTGGTACCCAGGCCTGCATTTCTACCCTCCAGCTAGAAAGTGGCCTCCAGCCACGCCTCACCTCAGCCTCCACACATCCGGGAGGCATTCTCCCCCCTGCCCTGTCCAGCCCTCCCCCAGCACACACACACACACACACACACACACACACACACACAGACACACACACACACACACACACGTCTCTGTTTCTATGTTGGCCCCTCTGACAACTTGATGCCTCCTTCTCCCTCCGGCCCACAAGCTTTGCCCATCCTTCGGTCCCAGGCCCTCTCAGGCCTCACGTCCTTCTCTCTCATGATGCCGTTGTCTGGGCTTCAGAATCACAAGCGTCCTAATTCCAGCTCAGGCTTTACACCCCCAGCTCTGAGCCCCAGCTCCCTGTCTGATGATGGTGCATCCTTCCTACATCAGAGGGTGGTAGGGTATGTGCGTAAGTGCTTGGCCTGTTGGGGCCCCAACGGCCTGACTACTCTGAACCTATTCACACCGATGTAAAACCAACCAGTCAACAAGCTGGACCTCTCAGGAGCCCTCCCACACTGGGGAGAAGACTCTGGGGGAAATGTCAGAATTTACTAGGAATTCTAGAAAAAAAAATAATAAAATGGAGAAAATGTATAAATTATATGAGTATTAGAATAACATTCCCCAGTGCTAAAGGAATATATAAATTGATGGGGCCCACTGTCCAAGCAGAATGACTCTGCACTAGAGGCAAAGAAACCCTCACGACCTGCAGACATTCACCACCCCAGTTCTCCCTTCACAGAGAACACCCAGAGCACAGAAGGCAAGAACCAGAGTGAGCAAACAGATTCAGAGAACGGAAGGAACTTCTACAAGATGAATGTCCTTAGAGAAATTCAAGAAGATAATGTGGCCCTAAAAAGAGAACAGGTTGTGCTTAAAATGGAGCAATTAGAGATCAAGAAAGAGTTCCCAGACTTACGGTTACCAGGGGGGAAAGCTGGGGGAAGGGATAGTTAGGGAGTTTAGGATTGACATGTACACTCTGCTGTATTTAAAATGGATAACCAACAAGGACCTACTGTATAGCACAGGGGGAGGACCACAATATTACTCAATATTATATATATATATATATATATATATATATATATATATATATATGTATACTCAATATTATATAACAACCTAAATGGGAAAAGAATTTGAAAAAGAACAGATACATGTATATGTAGAACTGAATCACTTTGCTGTACACCTGAAACTAACACAACATTGTTAATCAACTATACTCCAATATAAAATAAAAAGTTAGAAAAAAAAGTTCTTAGAAATGCCATTGCTAGAACAAAAAAACCTGAAGTTCAGGAAATCTCTCAGAATGTGTATCAAGAAGACAGAGGATAATATGAGAGAAAATATATGAGATGCATAAGATCAACCTAAAAAGATCAACCTATTAAGAATTCTAGGAAAAAAATAAAAGGAAGAAAATACATAAATTATACAAATGATAGAATAACATCCCCAAGCACTGAAGGAACATGCACATCTTCAGGTCAATAGAACACACCAGGTACCAAGAAGAATGAATGAAAAAAGACCCACTCCCGGACACATTCTCCTGAAAACTGGAACTCCAGGAGGAACAAGAAGATTCTAAAAGCTTCCAGACAAGAAAAACAGATTATCCGCAAAGGAATTATAATCACCTTTGACATGTGACTTCTCATCAGCAACACTGGAAACTAGAAGACAAAGAGTGATACCCCAGAATGCTTATTAAAGAAATAAAATTCTAAACGTATAATGCTAACTTTTCTTTTAAAAACTAATAAGTGTAGGGCCAACATAAATCTTTTGAGACATAAAAATACTTAGAAAATTTCCATACCAAATATTCTTTTTTGAAAAACGTTCTCTCAGGATATTCTCCAGCAAGTAAAAAAGTAATCCACGGAATTTTTTAAAATGGGAATTCTAAAACAGAATAGACTTAGCTTTGCATTTGGGGCTCTTCAAAATTCCAATCACGCATGCCAAACTACATAGTAATCAAAAGTTTAGCTTACTGTATTTTATTCCAGTAAAATATCTTTATCTGTGGCAAACTCATTTCTCTACCCACCCATATACTGTCTAGATAATATTTCCCAGGTATAAAATCAGCCACCAATTCTTTGCTCAGTGAGAAAGGACTGGCTCTCTCCCTGGAATATAGACTTCCCTGCATCCCCAGGTCTTCAATAGCTTTTTAAAAATAGGTACTTTTTTATTCGGTCATTTCTTAGTATTTCCTCAAGAGAGATAGGCTATTACCATTTTCTACATCCTAATAAATGTGAGACTCAAATCTTATTCATTTTCAATTCCAAACTGTCACATTCATGTACAAAAAGTGGCGCTATCATTGTTCACATGTTGACTTCATTAGGAAAACTATGCAAATAGTTAAAATAATGCAAGTTTTATTTCAGTGTCATAAGATTCCTCAAATAGAAAAATCAATTAATTCCAATAATGTTTCCTTTTTTTTTTCATCCAAGTCATGGACTCAGAAGAAAGCTTTTGGAAGTTTTCTTTATTAATTGAGCATCATCTGAGACTATTACGAATACTACTGTGCAATTGACATTAAGCTAAATAGTACTTGCTTTTGCAATGATAATACAAATATAGTTTTTGGTGGAGCACAGTGTCATGGTAAAAAAAAAAAAAATCCTTACTAAATTAAGAAACCTGGGCTTCCCTGGTGGCGCAGTAGCTGAGAGTCCACCTGCCGATGCAGGGGACATGGGTTCATGCCCCAGTCCGGGAAGATCCCACATGCCGCGGAGCGGCTGGGCCCGTGAGCCATGGCCTCTGAGCCTGCGCGTCCGGAGCCTGTGCTCTGCAACAGGAGAGGCCACAACAGTGAGAGGCCCGCGTACGGAAAAAAAAAAGAAAGAAACCTATGAAGCAGAAATTTACTTGTAATTGTTGATGGTACACATATAATTCATACTGGATCCAAAATAAGCTGGTATTCTACCAATATAAGTAAAAGCTGTAGTTGCCAACATTTTGTGACAACACTGATGAAGTTTAAAAAACAAAAAGAAAAAGAAAAAACATGCTTCAGCATGGCTTAATGTGCTTTGTCTCTGCTACCTGCCATCTATCAGATTTTAGAATAGTTGGAACTTTTGAAGTCAGTCTCAGTACCCTACAACAATATTGAACTTTTCTGTAAATGAATTCTGTAAATTTTGGATGCATGTTGTTCAAAAAAATTAGAAAACCTTGATTATTTAACACTTGGGATTTTTAGTTTCTGAAGCTCTGAAAGAATTACATTAATTGAAAACAAAGCTTGCAAATAAAAAGACATTGGAATTTATCCCTAAAAAGTACGGGGGAAAGGGAACACATTAATTAATAAGAGCTCAATATTGAAATTCTATAAGGGTACTTCAGAATATCTTGACTTGTGAGAAGAATCTTTTGATGGAGCTTCTATTTTTAATTAGAAGAAATTACATTCTGTCCCAGAAGGGCAGAAGATTGAAAAAGCCTACCATCTTGCAGCATCTAAATTTAAGGAAGCATTCAAAAGAATCATAAAGACAATTTGATGAGTTTTGTCTTGTAAAAATATTTGCTGAAGAAAAGTATTCTGGAAAGAGGCAAAAAGACAGTCCCTGGGAGCCGAAGTCGGCCAAGTGCCGGCGGCAGGGGATTGTGGGAAAAGATGGCGGCCGCCATTCACCCCCGAGCTGTCCGGGCCCTGCCAATGTCACGTCGCATGGGGTCACAAGTGATCGTCCCCTACCGGGGTGAGCCATATGATACCATGCACCTTCTCCCTATGGGTGACCTGGGCCAGATTATCTTTCTGGAATGGAAAGGGAGAGACAAGGACTCCATCCTAAGAGCTGTGGAGCACAGCAGCGTGGTCATCAATCTCACTGGGCGAGAATGGGAAACCAAAAACTTTGACTTTGAGGATGTTTTTGTAAAGATTCCCCAAGCAATCGCTCAAGTGTCCAAGCAAGTTAGAGTTGAAAATTTTATTCACGTTTCACATCTGAATGCCGATATTAAAAGCCCTTCTAAATATCTGAGAAATAAGGCTGCTGGAGAGAAAGAAGTGAGAGACACGTTTCCAGAAGCTACCATCATAAAGCCATCGGAAATCTTTGGAAGAGAGGATAGATTCCTCAATCATTTTGCAAGTATTCAATGGTTTGGTGTTGTCCCTCTTATTTCCTTGGGCAAGAAGACAGTGAAACAACCAATATATATTGTGGATGTCACCAAAGGAATTGTTAATGCAGTTAAGGACCCAGATGCCAGAGGGGAAACTTTTGCCTTTGTTGGGCCCAGTTGGTAGGCCCTCTTTGACCTGGTGCAGTACGTCTTTGCCACGGCTCACAGACCCTTCCTGGCATACCCTTTGCCACATTTTGCATATCGATGGCTAGGTTGACTCTTTGAAATGAGTCCGTTTGAGCCCTGGACCACGAGGGATAAAGTGGAGCAAGTTCACATCACAGACATGACCCTGCCTCACCGGCCCGGCTTGGAGGACCTGGGTATTCAGGCCACGCCCCTGGAGCTCAAGGCCATCGAGGTGCTGCGGCGTCACTGCACGCACCGCTGGCTGTCTTCTGAGATTGAAGATGTGAAGCCAGCCAAGACAGTCACTATTTAGTGGTCCCTGAGCTGCCCTTGGTTTTTGGTGTCACTCAGGTCACTAGTGACCAGGCCACCTTTGGCAGAGAATCCTGTACATAGTGCATAAGAGCCCCTATTAAAACATCTGAGATCAAAAAAAAAAAAAAAAAAAGACAGTACCTGGTAAAATATTTAGGCGGAAAGATTTTCACGTTTTAATGCCAAAAAGTAGCATTGAGAACATCCTTCATTTTTCCCAAGCCCACTAGGTACCCTAACACCTATAGAGAGAATATTTTCCCAATTAAGAATATTATAGTCTACAATAAAGAGTAGATTAAAGGTGTCAATAATTTCAAATTTACTAACCACAAAATATTTCTTTGAAGAACATTTATGGGAAATTTTGTGAAAAAAAAAATTAAAGTGATGAGGCCACATCAGGAAAAAAATTGAATACCATTGACATTATGTTAGAGACAGACATGCCTTAAGAAACTGATTAAAGTACACTATTCTGCTTTTTTTGTTATTTATATTCAGATAATCAATATAAAGAACTGTTTTGGGTTTTAATTTTATTTATTTAGTTATTTATTTTTGGCTGCGTTGGGTCTTTGTTGCTGCACGCGGGCTTTTCTCTAGTTGCGACGAGCGGGGGCTACTCTTCGTTGCGGTGCGCAGGCTTCTCATTGCGGTGGCTTCTCCTGTTGTGGAGCAAGGGCTCTAGGCGCGTGGGCTTCAGTAGTTGCAGCACGCAGGCTCAGTAGTTGTGGCTCGCGGGCTCTAGAGCACAGGCTCAGTAGTTGTGGCACACAGGCTTAGTTGCTCCATGGCATGTGGGATCTTCCCAGACCAGGGCTCGAACCCGTGTCCCTTGCATTGGCAAGCAATTCTTAACCACTGCACCACCAGGGAAGCCCTAAAGACCTGTTTTTTAATTTTACTCTGTTGTAAATAAATATATGTTACTTTCGTTTTAGAAAAAACTTTATTATTGAAAATAGTTTTTAATAGAACTATTTATAGTACCAACATAATAAAAACAATCTGTCAGTCAAGAAATAAATATTTTCAAGACCTAAAAAATTTTATTTTATTTATTTATTTTTTTTGACTGCGTTGGGTCTTCATTGTGTGTGTGGGCTTTCTCTAGTTGCAGCGAGTGGAGGTCTACTCCTTGTTGCGGTACGCAGGTTTCTCATTGCGGTGGTTTCTCTTGTTGCCGAGCACGGGCTCTAGGCATGCAGGCTTCAGTAGCTGCAGCACGCGGGCTCAATAGTTGGGGCACACAGGCCCTAGAGCACACGGGCTTCAACAGTTGCGGTGCGTAGGCTCAGTAATTGCAGCACACAGGCTCTAGGGCATGCGTGCTTCAGTAGTTGTGGCTCGCGGGCTCAGTAGTTGTGGCACATGGGCTTAGCTGCTCCACGGCATGTGGGATCTTCCCCGACCAGGGATCGAACCCGTGTCCCCTGCATTGGCAGGCAGATTCTTAACCATTGTGTCACCAGGGAAGTCCCTTTAATTATTTTAGAATCTCCTTTTCTCCTCAAAAGCCTTGACTTGGTGTCATCAATAAAATATATGGTCACTCTAGCCAAGAAGGATGAGGAGGCATACTAGTTCTCTGTTGCTGTGTAACACATTACCCCAAAGCTTAACCGCATGAAACAGCCAAAGGTTATTGTCTCACAGTAGAGAGAGGATACTGTGTGGCTCAAGAATCTAGATGTGGTTCAACTGGACGCTTCTGGGTCAGGGTCCCTGGTGAGGCAGCAGTAAAGCTGTCAGCCAGGCCTACAGTTAGATCTCAAAGCTTGACCCAGGCTGGGAAATCCGCTTCCAAGCCCACTTGTGTGGCCGTCAGCAGGCTTCAGAAGACGTGCCTGCAGGCTTGCAGTGCAGTTGTGGGTCTGTATTAGTCAGCACGGGCTGCTATAACAAGTACCACAGACTGGCAGCTTATACAACGGTTCTGGAGGCAGGAAGTCTGGGATTGAGGTGCCTGCAGGATTGTTTCTCCTCAGGCCTCTCTCCTTGACTTGTAGTCGGCCGTCTTCTCCCTGTGCCCTCACACAGTCCTCCCTCTGTGTTTTTAGGTCTGCATCCTAATCTCTTCTTATAAGGATACTGGATCAGTCATATTGGATCAGGGCCCACCCTAAAGGCTTCATTTTAACCTAATTACCTCTTTAAAGACTCTATCTCCAAATACAGTCATGTTCTGAGGTCCTAAGGGTTAGGACGTCAACACATAAATTTTGAAGGAATGGAATTCAGCCCATGGCAGGGCCTCTCCACCTGAGGGTCCCCACAGCATGGAAGCTTGTGATTCAAGATTGAGGAGAGAGAGAAAGAAGAGAGACTTAAGACAGCAAGACAGAAGCTGCCGTCTTTTATAATTTCATCTCAGAAGTCACATCCCATCTTGTCTGCAATATTCTATTGTTAGAAGAGAATCAGTGAGTCCAGAGGAGGACGGGTTCACAAGAGCAGGGTCTCAGGAGGCAGCCATCTTGGAGGCAGCCTTCCACATCCGTAAGCTTCTCTCTCCAAATCCACTGGAGGGCCCTAGACTGAGAGCGGAAACACTGGCTTTGGAAAGGCAGTGTGTCCTCTCTCATCTCTAGGGAGACAGTAGGAAGGCTAGAAAACACGTCAGCCTCTCTGGCTGCCCAGCATGACTAAAAGATGGAGGCCTACTGACAACAGGCGTGTCTGCACAGCTCTCTGGGCGGCTCCTCAGCAAATTCTGAGCTGGAAGCTGTGAGGGAGGCTGGTTCAGCTCCAGGCGGTGAGCTCAAGGCTGTTCTCCCTCAATGGAACGTAGTCTTGCGTGTGAAGTCATAACCCGGAGCCTCACCAAGGCCTCCAGCTGTGCAAACCACATCCACGTGGGGGGTTCCCCCTCTCCGTGGGGTTTCCCCACGCATCTTTCTGTACTCTGGACCCCGACTCAGCCAATAGTCTTCATTTGTTCTCTAGATGAGTCCTCCCTCTGCTAGCTTAGCCTCTGGTGTTTGCTTAACCATTTCAGGACACACACGTCACCCTCATCTCAGACGATGACGGACAACCTGCTTCTCCTTCGTGATGTTCACACAGCAGCCCAGGCTCACAGCAACCCCGCTGCCTCCCAGGTGGAACCGTTTCAAAGTCGTTGTAAAGCGACAGGGTAGGAAACACAGGGCCTGAGATGACTGAGGACTGTCCCCTCACAGACAGGCGGGCTGACAGGTAGGAAACCAAGAGTAAGGTGCTCCGGGCAAAGACGTCACGGATGGGGGTGTGGGAACCCCAAGCAATCCAGGGTGGCCGGGTTTAGGGCCGTAGAGGACGGGAAGGCGGGGAGGGAGGTTGGGGGTTGCTTTGGATAACAAGGAACAGGGTGCTGAGTGCAGGTCTCCTAGCCTCTCCTGACAAAGCTCCTGGGAGCAGGACTCAGCGTCCTCTTCATCTCTGCATGCCCCCTCTCCCGTCACACACACACACACACACACACACACACCCCACATACACACACACGCCAAGCACAGTCACATAGACACAACCCACACACACTCACATGCATACACACACACTCATATACAGTTACAATCTCAAACACATACACACGTGTCCACACACATACACCATCGCCCACAAGCATGGACACACAATACACAAGTCACATATACTTGCACACACATCCACAATGCACACTCACACATCACTATTCATGCATTCACATGTGCTCTCTCTGACACACACACACACACACACACACCCCATGCAGCCCCACCAGCACCCTCCCAGCCCTAGCATGTGGCTGGTGCTCAGTCAGGGTTGACTGCATTGATGAAACATTAAACCAGGGGAAATTGTGTTTGGGGATCCTTTTTTCCAATTATTCTTTCCAGTTGTTTAACATCAGCTCCTAAGGAATTCTCTCTGTGTGTTCAGAGCCTTAAACTCGTGCTTCTCAAAATTAGAGAAAGATCGGACTTCCCTGGTGGTGCAGTGGTAAAGAATCCGCTTGCCAATGCAGGGGACACAGGTTCGAGCCCTGGTCCGGGAAGATCCCACATGCCATGGAGCAACTAAGCCCGTGTGCCACAACTACCGAGCCTGCGCTCTAGTGCCGGCAAGCCACAACTACTGAGCCTGCGTGCCGCAACTACTGAAGCCCACGTGCCTAGAAGCCCGTGCTCCGCAACAACAGAAGCCACCAACCGCAATGAGAAGCCCCCACTTCACAACGAAGAGTAGCTGCCGCTCGCCGCAACTAGAGAAAGCCCGCGTGCAGCAACCAAGACCCAACGCAACCAAAAAATTAATTAATTAATTTGTTTAAAAAAATTAGAGAAAGATCATTTCTCTTTCCTGCAATTGCATCTGAACTGACCATGCTTTAGGAGATTTTTTTCATGAAATATGACTCTTTAAATCAGGCCATGTTTAAGCCTTATACTCTACTTAAGCAGTTGGGTGACGGGGAAATATAAAAGATTCTCTCCAAGCAAAGCACTTCTCCACGTTTGGGGGGGATCCTTTTAAGGAAAGGGGAAAGTATTGGGAAAACAGTCCATGGTTCAACATCCACCACTTTACGGACTGCAGCTTCCAACCACCACCCCAAACGGAGCCCTGGGAATGGCACACCCCAGGGGGGAAAGCATGGCTGAATTTGCTCAACTATGTTTTCTAAAGAATAACCCCCAAGCATGCATTATTTTGTAATAAGTCGAGGGTTATTTTTTCAAGGAGGAAAGAGACAATCCTGTTGACACAATAGATGCAAAGAACTTAGCACCATCCCTGGCAAGAAGAAAGGGCTCCGTAAATGGTTGTTGTTTTGTTTTGTTTTCTGGGAGGGAGCCTGCTTTCTGAGTAACTGACATCCTTGATAATTTGACGCCCCTCCCTGGACCCCCTCAGAACACTGCTCTGAGACCAGCTCTGTAGGCGGAAGGCTCCAGTCTCAAGAGCGCCCGACGAACCCCACTGAAGAGGGAGGCTTTCCACTTACCCCATTCTTAAACCACCACTTCGGGACACTATGAATCCCCAGGAAAATGGGCCACTTCAGAAATACACAATTTTGGCTTAATATCCGCCTCAATTGCCTGGTGTGTTTCCTTTACGACAAGATCCCTCCAAACCTGCTATCTCCTATTAGAGTGTTATTCTTTATTTGATTTCCAAATTATTCTTCATGTGTCGCCTTTTACCTTGAGCCATTTTCTCCCCCCAGTGAAATCTTGGCACCCAAAGCAGTTCTCAGAACTAAATTAATTATAAAAGCATATTAATATCATCTGTATAGCAATGAAATTAATTTATTCAATAGATCCAAGAGGAAGTCATCAATTATGCCCGGTGACTGTAGCATTTTGTGTGACAGCATTTACAATTCTTACAAATTTTAATATTTCATCCAGCAAGAGTTGCCATAAATATCATGTGCTGTGCAGCCTTGATTTATGAATTAAGTGGACCCTTTAGATGCCACTAGTGTTCAAATACTACACATTTTATTCTTATCAAGTGTGTGTTCTTTGTGGGGGGAGCGTTTTATCCTTCTATGAAAGATAAGGATCTCCATTGTCTTAGGGATGACCTCTCCCCTCAATAGCGTCTACCCTGGGACATATACACATTTCTTAGACGTGCTTCTAACCATCCAGGTTAAATTTCCCAAGACATGTTATAAACTCAATACAATGGAAATTTAGCTGCACCCTCATGTCAAGATCTGAATATATCTAAGGGTTGCTCAGTCTCAGAATGAGTAAAGATTCAAAGAAGCACAGTGTGGTCTTCACATGCGCTTCTCAAAGCCCTTTTGAGGAGATCCAGCTCGCTATCCAGAGCAATTCTTATCCAACTCCTCCTTCCACCGCATTCTTCTAAGTCACCCACAAGACCCACAGCCAGCCAGAAATCCTCTCTCACTGTTCCCTAAAAGTCCCCAAGAAAAGATAGTTGACATATATCTGACAAATAAATTGTATCCCAGCGATATAAGAAATGCCCACAGGGGGAATTCCCTGGCAGTCCAGTGGTTAGGACTCCGAGCTTTCACTGCCTAGGGCCTGGGTTCAATCCCTGGTCGGGGAACTAAGGTCCCATAAGCCATGCAGTGTGGCCAAAAAAATAAAATAATAAAAATAAATAAATGCCCACAAAGGAGGAGGCCCAAATGGCCACTAGGCAGGCGAGAAGGGGCCCAGCTTTAGGAGTCCTCAGGGATGTGCACCTTAAAACCAGCGAAATTAAACCAAACACACCCACTAGACTGACTACCGTGAAAAAGACAGAAAATGCCAAGTATTGGCAAGGACGCAGAGCAACTGGAACGTTCACACGCTGCTGGCTGGAGTGTAAATTGGTACCGTTTGGAACGCCTCTTGGCAGTATACACCAAGCTGAGCATATGCATTCCCTATGACCCAGAAATTCCGCTCCTAGGTAAATACCCAAAGGAAATCAGTCCATATGTTCACCGAAAGTCAGGTACTAGAATATTCGTAGCAGCTCTATTCATAAGAGCCCCAAACGGAAAACTACAAAATGTCCATTAACGGGAGAATGGAATAAGGTTGCCCAATAAAATACAGGACACCCAGTAAAATTTGAATTTCAGATAAATGACAAATAATATTTCAGCAGAAGTATGTCCTACACAGTAATATTACCCAAAATGCTCTACTGCTGTGCCTGGATGACGTCACAGACATAATGATGAACAAAAGCCTAAGAGAATCCAAACTGGGTATTTCTATTTATATGGTATCCAACAACAGGCAAACTCACCCCTGCTATTAGAAGTCAGGATCGTGGGGGGATCGGTAGCTCCTGGATGAGGACACAAGAGACATTTGGGGAGCCTGAATGTTCTGTTTCTTGATCTGAAACACAAGAAACAGATGTGTCCACTCTGTGATGATTCATCAAACTGTACACGGTGAGACATGCTCATATCACATTGTATAGTCAACATACTTTAGAAGTACGTTTCTTATCCACTTCTTATTCAGGCAGAGATTATAAAAGTTTGTTGCAAGTATCCAGATCAAGATTTGTGTTTCAGAAATGATCGGTGTTCACAATACCTGCAGGGGAAAAAGAACCAAACTCAAATATGAGCACTCTTTACAATTAAAAGAATATTTTTATCATTTTTTAATTTGTTTTGGCTCTGTCACAAATTAAAGTGCTTCAAATGCTGTTAAAAAAAATAGCTCACAGCAAAAAGTATTTGTTGTTTATCCAAGGTTCAAATTTAACAGAGTATTCTGTCTTTTATCTGACAGCCTTATTCCATCCTCCTGCTAATGGACAGTGTGGTCATCAACACATATCATACATGTATTTTATATGTCAATAAAAGTTATTTTAAAAACTTCACAGAACACTGTGATCAATATGGATCCTCCCATTTTTTTCCCCTAAGAATGGAGGAGGGAAATGTCAGTGGGCAAAGTTGGAATTTTTAGTGGGCTGGGAAGGGGTCAGAGTAGAAAAAAGGACTGCAAATACTCACGTGGTAATAATTTTTGTAACACAGAACATAAATCTTTTAAAGACCAGAGATACAACCCCTATTTCCATCCTGTTAGGATTTAAATTCAAGTTGCCTACTAGGTACCTTCAAACTTCATCTGTTTTTGTAGAAGGAGGACGGGTGGTGATCAGTCAAGCACATTATTTGTGTCCCTACCCACCTCCCCCAACAATAACAGACCTCTGGCCTCTAAACAGTCATTAAGGAAATGGTGAGGACCCCCAACAAGGTTGAGAGGGACATTGAGAAGCGCAACTCCTTGTTAGATGTACCCATTCAAGTGGAGACAAAACACAAAGCTGAGAGAGAGGAGTGAAAAGTCGACTGAGACACTAGATCCAGTCCCAAAAGACAGCTCAGGAAAGGCAGTAGAGGGCAGTGGTTAGACTCAGCTCCAACGTTCCTGACCACGGGCCCTTGAGCACATCACCAACCATCTGAGCCTTGGTTTTCTTCAACTGAAAAAGGGGGATAATGATAGTACCTACTTCACTGGGTTGTCGTAAGAATTGGGTGAGAGGATGGGTGGCAGATTATATTATCCTAAAGTGACCACAATGCGCTTCCTCCTCCACATGCTCCTCTAAAGCTTGCCACTCCCCCATCAAGGTGGAGTCTAATTCCCTTCTCTTGAATCTGGGGGAAGCAGAGAGCTTGTGACTGGCCTGTGACCAACAGAAGGTAGCAGAAGTGATGCTGAGTAAATTCTGAGGCAAGGTCATACAGAGCAGTTCCCTTCCCCTTTGTTAGCTGGTATACTCCCGCCTTGGAACCCTGGGCCTCCATTAAAGCCCAGCTACCTGGAAGCCAACATGCTGTGGGGAAGCTCAGGCCATGTGGGGAGGCCACACGTGGCTGCTCCAATGGACAGCCCCTGCTGAGATGCCAGCTAACAGATGATATCAACTACCAGAAGTGAGTGAAGACACCTCCAGATGATTCCAGCCCCCATCTTTTAATACTCCAGATCATTAGCCCTTGAGTCTTCCCAGTTGAGGCCCCAGATATCAGAGAGCAGAGACCTGTCATTCCTGCCATGCCCTGTCCAAATCCCTAACTCACATCCATAAGCAAGATAAAATGATTGTTTTAAGCACTTAAGTTTGAGGCGGTTTGTCATAAGCAATAGCAACTAAAACATAATGTCTTTTATCGGTTAGCTCTTGCTGCATAACAAAACACTTCAAATTCAGTCGTTTAAAACAACACACATGGGGCTTCCCTGGTGGCGCAGTGGTTAAGAATCCACCTGCCAATGGAGGGGACACGGGTTCAAGCCCTGGTCCAGGAAGATCCCACATGCCGCGGAGCAACAAAGCCCGTGTGCCACAGCTACCAAGCCTGCACTCTAGAGCCCACGAGCCACAACTACTGAGCCCACATGCCACAACTACTGAAGCCTGCATGCCTAGAGCCTGTGCTCCGCAACAAGTCACCACAGTGAGAAGCCCACACACCGCAATGAAGAGTAGCCCCCGCTCACCGCAACTAGAGAAAGCCCGCACGCAGCAATGAAGACCCAATGCAGCCAAAAATAAATAAAATAAATAAATTTTTTAAATTAAAAAATAGGGCTTCCCTGGTGGCGCAGTGGTTGGGAGTCCGCCTGCCGATGCAGGGGACACGGGTTCGTGCCCTGGTCCGGGAGGATCCCACATGCCGCAGAGCGGCTGGGCCCGTGGGCCGTGGCCGCTGAGCCTGTGCGTCCAGAGCCTGTGCTCTGCAATGGGAGAGGCCACAGCAGTGAGAGGCCTGCGTACCGCAAAAAAATTAAAAATAAATAAAAATAAACCCACATTTATTTAGCTCACAATTCTGTGGGTCAGTGGGCAGTTCTGGTTCTTTGGGCAGTATCAGCCAGCCTCTCCTGGGCTCACTCGTGTGTCTGTGCTCAGATTGTGGTCGGCTGGTGGCTGATGATCTAAAATGCCTCACCTACATGTCTGGCAGTTGGCTGAATGTCAACCAGGCAGCAGATGTAACCGAGCCATAGGACTCTCATCATCCAGGAGGCTGGCCTATGCTTCTTCACAAGGAGGCAGGGTTCCAGGAGCAGCAAGAGAGGACCAGCCCACTGTGTAGGCTCCTCAAGTTTCTACCTGCAGCACGTTTGCAGATGTTACATTGGCCAAAGCAAGTTCATAGCCAAGTCTAGAGTAAGAATGAAAGGCTCCCCACTAAAATCTGGAACAAGACAAGGATGCCCACTCTCACCACTTCTCTTCAACATAGTATTGGAAGTCCTAGCCTCAGCAATCAGACAAGAAAAAGAAATAAAAGGTATCCAAACTGGAAGGGAAGAGGTAAAATTGTCACTATATGCAGATGACAGGATACTATGTATAGAAAACCCTAAGGACTCCACACAAAAGCTACTAGATCTAATAAATGAATTCAGCAAAGTAGTAGGATACAAGATTAACATTCAGAAATCGGTTGCATCCTTTACACTAACAATGAAATATCAGAAAGGGAATGTAAAAACAATATCTTTTAAAATCACACCAAAAAAAATTTTTTTAGATACCTAGGAATAAACCTGACCAAGGAAGTGAAAGACTTATACACTGAGAATTATAAAATGTTAATAAAGGAAATAAAAGAGGATTCAAAGAAATGAAAAGATATCCCATGCTCTTGGATTGGAAGAATTAATATTGTTAAAATGGCAACACTACCCAATCAATCTACAGATTTAATGCAATCCCTATCAAATTACTCATGACATTTTTCACAGAACTAGAACAAATAATTCAAAACTTTACATGGAACCAGAAAAGACCCAGAAGGGCTAGAGCAAGCCTGAGAAAAAACAAACAAAGCAGGAGTCATAAATCTCCCAGACTTCAGACAATACCACAAAGCTACAGAAATCAAAACAGTGGTGTGTCTCCTTCCTGACTGTCCTCTGCGGTTTGTCTGTGAGAAATGCTGACAGCAATATGTCTTCAGGAAATGTCAGAATTGGGCACCGTGCCCCCCAGTTCAAAGCAACTGCTGTAATGCCAGATGGTCAGTTCAAAGATATCGGCCTATCTGACTACAAAGGAAAATATGTTGTGTTCTTCTTTTACCCTCTTGACTTCACCTTTGTGTGCCCCACAGAGATCATTGCTTTCAATGATAGGGCAGAAGAATTTAAGAAACTCAACTTCCAAGTGATTGGTGCTTCTGTGGATTCTCACTTCTGTCACCTGGCATGGATCAACACACCCAAGAAACAAGGAGGACTGGGACCCATGAAAATTCCCTTGATATCAGACCCCAAGTGCACCATTGCTCCGAACTATGGGATCTTTTTTTTTTTAAATAACTTTATTTATTTATTTGTGTATGGCTGTGTTGGGTCTTCATTGCTGTGCGCGGGCTTTCTCTAGTTGCGGCGAGCGGGGGCTACTCTTTGTTGCAGTACGCGGGCTTCTCATTGTCGTGGCTTCTCTTGTTGCAGAGCAGGGGCTCTAGGCACACAGGCTTCAGCAGTTGGGGCACGTGGGCTCAGTAGTTGTGGCTTGTGGACTCTAGAGCTCAGGCTCAGTAGTTGTGGCACACGGGCTTAGTTGCTCTGCGGCATGTGGGATCTTCCCGGGCCAGGGCTCGAACCCGTGTCCCTTGCTTTGGCAGGCGGATTCTTAACCACTGCACCACCAGGGAAGCCTAGACTATGGGGTCTTAAAGGCTGATGAAGGCATCTCATTTAGGGGCCTTTTTATTATTGATGATAAACGTATCCTTCGACAGATCACCATAAATGACCTTCCTGTTGGCTGTTCTGTGGATGAGACCCTGAGACTAGTTCAGGCCTTCCAGTTTACTGACAAACATGGGGAAGTGTGCCCAGCTGGCTGGAAGCCTGGCAGTGATACCATCAAGCCTCATGTCCAGAAGAGCCAAGACTATTTCTCTAAGCAGAAGTGAGCACTGGGCCATTTTAGGGCCAGGCTGCAGTAGGTGGCCATGAGAGCAAAACCTCTTTTGTACTATTGTCATGCTTAAGACACAAGACCTTGCACTCAGCCAAGATGTGGTGTGGGACTGGACAGGCCTTTCCTGCAGGGGTTGGGGAAGCCAGGCTTTCTTCCTCTGGAGGGAATGGCCTGAGCTGTATTATGGGGCAAGCAAACTGATGTGTATAGTAGTAGGGTATCACTTTTGGTCTTTTGTAGTTTTATTAAACTTGAGCTGAGACCTTAAAAAGAAAAATCAAAACATTGTGGTATTGGTCCAAAAATAGGCATACGGATCAATGGAACAGAACAGAGAGCCCAGAAATAAACCCACACACCTACAGTCAATTAATCTTCAACAAAGGAGGCAAGAATATTAAATGGAAAAAAAGTCTCTTTACAAGTGGTGCTGGGAAAGTTGGACAGCTGCACGTAAATCAATGAAGTTAGAACACACCCTCACACCATGCACAAAAATAAACTCAAAATGGCCTAAAGACTTAAACAGAAGACATAAAACTCCTAGAAGAGAGCATAGGCAAAACATTCTCTGACATAAATCGTACCAATGTTTTCTTATGTCAGTCTCCCAAGGCAATAGAAATAAAAACAAAAATAAACAAATGGGACCTAATCAAACTTACAAGCTTTTTCACAGCAAAGGAAACCATTTTTAAAAAAATGAAAAGACAACCTACGGAATGGGAGAAAATATTTGCGAATGACGTGACAGACAAGGGCTTAATCTCCAAAATATACAAATAGCTCATACAACTCAGCAACAAAAACACAAACAACCCAGTCGAAAAATGGGCAGAAGACCTTAATAAACATTTCTCCAAAGAAGACATACAGATGGCCAGTAGGCACAGGAAAAGATGCTCAACATCACTAATTATTAGAGAAATGCAAATCAAAACTATGAGGTACCACGTCCCACCAGTCAGAATGGCCATCATTAAAAAGTCTACAAATAACAAATGCTGGAGAGGGAGCAGAGAAAAGGGAACCCTCTTGCACTGTTGGTGGGAATGTTAAGTTGGTACAGCCACTATGGAAAACAGTATGGAGGTTCCTCAGAAAACTAAAAATAGAATTACCATATGATCCAGCAATCTCACTCCTGGGAATATACCCAGACAAAATTGTAATTCCAAAAGATACATGCACCCTTATGCTCATAACAGCACTGTTCACAATAGCCAAAACATAGAAACAACCTAAATGTCCATCGACAGATGAATGGATAAAGAAGATGTGATACATATACACAATGGAATACTACTCAGCCATAAAAAAGTATGAAATAATGCCATTTGCAGCAACATGGATGAAACTACAGATTATCATACTAAGTGGAGGAAGTCAGAAAGAGAAAGACAAATACCATGTGATATCACTTACATGTGGCATCTAAAATATGACACAAATGAACTTATCTACAAAACAGCAACAGACTCATAGATGTAGAGAACAGACTTGTGGTTGCCAAGGGGGAGGGGAGGAGGGAGAGGGATGGACTGGGAGTTTGGGGTTGGTCGATGCAAACTAGTGTATACAGGATGGATAGACAACACGGTCCTAATGTAGAGCACAGGGAACTATACTCAATATCCTGTGATAAACCATCATGGAAAAGAATACAAAAAAGAATGTCTGTATGGGTATAACTGAGTCACTTTGCTGTACAGCAGAGAGTGGCGCAACTTTGTAAATCAACTATACATCAATAAAAAAACAAAAATAAAATAATGCAGTAACTTAAAAAAAAAAAAAGGTGGGGGGGCTTCCCTGGTGGCGCAGTGGTTGAGAGTCTGCCTGCCGATGCAGGGGACGCAGGTTCATGCCCCGGTCCGGGAAGATCCCACATGCCGCGGAGCGGCTGGGCCCGTGAGCCATGGCCGCTGAGCCTACGTGTCCGGAGCCTGTGCTCCGCAATGGGAGAGGCCACAGCAGTAAGAGGCCCACGTATTGCAAAAAAAAAAAAAAAAAAAAAAAAAATGAGAGAGCTCCCAAAGTAACATGGCAAGGAGGTGTGAATCTGGGGAGGGAAAGAACCACGGCCATGTTTGCAGTCTGCCACGTTCTGACACAGAGACAGCCTCTAGCACGCGTTGGCTGTCCATGTGACATAAAAGACACAGAGTTTGTGCTGCTCTGCACTCCCCGGACGTAAGCTCAATGCACCTAGAACACAGGGTGTCTGAGAGCGGTGGCTGGGGATGAGGTGGGAGAGACAGGCAAGGAGCTAGGTTCAAAAGGCATTCACGGGCTTCCCTGGTGGCGCAGTGGTTGAGAGTCCGCCTGCCGATGCAGGGGACACGGGTTTGTGCCCCGGTCTGGGAAGATCCCACATGCCGCGGAGCGGCTGGGCCCGTGGGCCATGGCCGCTGAGCCTGCGCGTCTGGAGCCTGTGCTCCACAACGGGAGAGGCCACAGCAGTGAGAGGCCCGTGTACCGCAAAAAAAAAAAAAAAAAAAAAAAGGCATTCACCCCTGACTCCTCAGGGACAGACACAGCGGCAGAAGGGCAAGAGTTTGGGAGTCAGACACGCCCAGGTTTAATTCCAGCTCTGCCACGAGCCCCTGGGAGGCCCCTTGCTAACCACTAAGGTCCCCATCCTTCATAAGGGATAAAAGCATCTACCTCTTAGTGCTGCAGGGAGGATGAGATGAGGCCAGGTGCCTGGCATGGAGCATCATGGTGCCGCCGGAAGAGTTGCAGCTTGGCTGTCATCAGGCCCCAGGAAGCTGGCTGAGGTCTCTTCGTGCCCACTGCGTGACAGCGGCTGGAAAGACAGAGCCAGCTGAAAAAGCTCCCCAGCCAAAGCCTTCTCAGAGGCTTGTTCCCCAAACTCCCCGTGATTATGCTACAAAAGACTGGTACAGCTGCTCACCAAGAAATAATTGGTGCCATGCTTGTCTGAGGGTCAACCTCTGCAAATTGCAATCATTCAGATTCCCGCACCTGCCAGCCCAGCAGGTCCATAAAGTTGTGCTTACGTATGCATTTCTCAAAGGCTCGTGCTGGGCGGTGCTGCTGGTGTGACTAGACGTTCCGCAGGGAGCCAGAGCCCGGGCGTAGGCCCAGCTTGCAGGTTAGACATCCAAGGAGGAATGATGCACTTTCCAGGGGCCGCAGCCCAGACTGGGCGCAGGAGGAAGATTGTCCTGCCGCAGAACGCTCCCAGAAGCCAGGCTGGGCATGCCAAGGGGTACACATCACACACAAAAAAGCACTCACCTATCAAACCCCTTACCTAATGGCATGCCACCGTGTCACTCACGCAAAGGTGCCATCTACCCTGGCATTGCTGCCCTAACCGTTGCCAGGACAGTTGATTCACCCTCCCAGACAAAGAGAGTGGGAGAGGTGAAGGCATTCCTGGCAGAAAGAGTGCCATGTGAAGACACATGGAGTTGCACGTGGGCCTGGGACACCATGAATAAAGTGGGAACGTTAAAATTCGTCTTGTAGACATTAAGGGGTCAAGGGAACTTTTTAAGCATCAGTGTGATGACCAGGCAGGCAGATGGGTTTCAGGACCATCCTCCTGGAGATGGTGGAGGAAGGAGAGGCTGGACACAGGTGACCAGTTCAGAGATTTCCATAGCCCAGGGGAGAGCTGCTGGGGGGAAGGAGAGGATGGAACAGACTCAGGGGGGGTTTCCGGGGTGGCATCAGCAGGCCACGTGACCGAGTGGACGTGGGCGTGGGGAGGATGGAGGGTTGGGTTGACTTCATGTTCGGGCAGATGGGGGCCGTTGCCCCAGCCAGAGGGCACAGGGGGAGGAAGGGGTCTGGGAAGAAGCCGGTCTCAGTCTGAAACGGTTCTTTCAGTCCGAGAGGCTTGTCCATCACCTCTCCTGTGCTTGCTGGGAGGGCAGGCAGACTCCACTTCCCATCTCTACAGCTGAGGCTGTGGGGAATGGCCGGTGTCCCCACGGGAATGCTGGAAAGGAAGTCCCCATGGTTACTGATGAACAAGGAGGCCCTGGCAACAGGGTCAGGGGACCACGACGGAGCCCTGCGGGGGCACATCTGACGCTGAGGGTTCGCTGTGCCAGAGGAGCCCCTCCACCCACTAAAGATGCCTGTCTCCCCTGGCTTTTGACCCTCCAGGCCTAAGCCCCTGGCACAGCAGACACCTCCAAGTCCTGCCATGTCCCTCCCGCTGTGACCCAAGCCAGTCTCAGGCCCAGACCTCCAGGCCACGCACACACTTCCACACCCCATCCCCACAGGTGAGCATGACACAGAGCTGTGAGAGAGGTTATTTTTGAAACCCATTTGCAAGGTAGATTTCTCGTAAATGCCACAAAGCAAAGCAAATCCTATAGATTTATTTTCAAGGCAACGCAAGAACTATATAAGTTCTCTGAGTACGTGTGTTCACGGCATCACTTTGCTTTACCTCACGGTCCTGCACATTCAGACTGCAGTCGCCCCGACCCAAACCATCATCAGCTCCAGGAAGCATCCGCCGGGTACCCATGGGACAGGAGACATGGGGGTGGGGCTGTCACAGGCATTGTGGGGGCCCTCTGGTACCCCTGGCAGTGACAGGCTCCAGACCCTTCAAACAGAAGGTCAGAGTCTGGGGGGCTGATTCTCAGCACTTGGACTCAGACCATGGGAAGGGCCATTGTCCACCTTGGGGTCAACAAACTGGGACTGTCTCACCCAACAGCCCGCTGTTCCTTCCCTGGGCTCCCCATCTCCACGAAAGGTGCCTCCCCCCACATCCAGGGCACAGCCTGCGAGAAGGGAGGGAGGCTTCCCCGCACCACTGTTCGCCTCCACCACTGCCCCTCTTTGTCTCAGGTTCTGGGATTCCACCCTCCTGAACTTCTCCCCTCCATCCCCCACCTTCTTCCTCGTCTCTCCCATCTAACATCTGCTCCAGGCATCCCTGCATGGCTGACCGGAGGGGCCTGCCTGAAGCACAGTGTATCTGTCATGCTCTCCCTCATTAGCCTTCTGTGGCTCCCACTGCCTACAAAGCCAAGCCCACACTCTTCAGTCTTGCCCGGCCTGGCCCCGCCACTCACGCCCCCAGGTCCTCAGACACTTGGCATGGACTTCGGCTCTCAGGTCTTTGCTCAGAGTGGGGTCCCTTCCCAAGTGGCCTGTCTTCTCCTTTACCACCTCTGAAATGTCCTCGTCCTGGACACGTCCTCCCTGAATTCTTCTCTGATCCCGAGGAGTCCTCCCTGCCTCTGGCTCCCCCATGTCCTTGCCTGTGCTCTGAAGGTGCTCACCCACCTTGTGTTACAGCCTTTATGTTTGCCACCTCCTCCTATCCTGTGAACTCCAGAGGGAAGGGAGGCCTTCGGACTTTATCTCTGAAGCCCCCTTGATTAGTTGAGGCAATGTTAGCTGCTCTCACAGATAAGCCCAGAATCTTGGTGACCTAACAGAGGAACAATTAACGTCTCACTCACTCACATCCAATGTCGATGTTCCTGGCCCGGTGGCCTTCCACAGGCTCCTTCAGGGACCCGGGTTCCAACCACCCTTAGAGTCCTCTCTCTAGAGACAGCACATCTGGTTTGAGGGGTTTGTTCTTACTGTGGTGAAAATACACAGAATAAAATGTACCCTCTTAACCATTTTCAAGTGCACAGTTCGGGGCGGGTAACTGTATGCACACTGTTGCACCGTAGTTCTCTAGAACTTCTTCATCGTGCAGAGCTAACAGCACCCATCAAAAGACTCCCTTCCCCGCCCCCAGCACACCCACTTGTTAACCCCGTCAGCTGCTGACGTGTGTCACTTCCACTCACATTCTGTTAGCACGAGCTCACTACGTGGCCACACTCTGCGGGGCTGCAGCCAGGGGGTGGGGAGCAGCTTCCCACAACGGGGCTGCCCTGCGGGAAGGGAGCCCAGCCTCGCACACAGGTGAGGCCGAGACGGGTGTGTACTGTACTGAGCGTACACAGAGGGTGGACGAAAGAAAGGCTTCGGGGAGGGAAGGAGGGCGACGGTTCCTGCTAACATCTCTGGGCACCCACTGCATGTAAAGTGCAGAGCTGGGTGTGGTCACACACATGAGAGCCACACGGTGCCGGGCAAAGAGCCAGACAAAGTCGGTCCAGATTCCTGGTCTCTGGGCTCTGGGAGCTAATGAACTCGATGATCGCATGAGGTGAGATGTGATGTGCAAAGGGCCTGGCACACAGGAGGCACTATTATTGTTTACCTTACACAGTCCTGCAATGGGGAAAGCCAGTCTCAAGTCACCTGGGCCACTTGTCCAGTTAATAAGCGGAGGGGCCAGATCTGCACTCACACCAAGACTGCATCCAGCTCCCCAAGGCGTCCCTGAGATGCCCGCTGACCTCCCAGCTCCGGCCTAAAGAAGATCAGAGAGCCGGTGCCCTGCTCACACCTCATGACCTCCCTCCCCTGACCTCTTGCCGGTAAAGCCCTGTGGTATCTGCCAGATGACGCCAACTCCCTCCACGTTCTTTTAAAGGAGCTCCGCCTAACAGTTCTCAATACAAATACTGCAGAGCCTGGGCTGAGATCTGCTCCTTGTGTCCTTGCCCAGCCTCCTTTCGCCCAGCCCTGCCTGCCAAGCGAGTCCACTGCTGACTCCATCCAACATTTATTGCCAGTGGCCCCTCCACGTGTACAGTCTCCCAGCGCCCAACCTGCAGAGGCAGCCCTGTCACCTCCCCTGTCAAATCCTCCCGCTTCGGGCTGGTGCAGCAGACAGGCTCACGGAGGAGCATTCAGAGGCGCCGCAGCAAAAGAAAGCAAATCTGAGCTCATGTTGCCAAAGGCCAGCCACACGCCTGGCCACGGAGGTGCCCTGGGGAGATGCATGGGCTGCACGGCTGACGGGAACAGGACCCTCTGAGCTGACCCAGCATGAAGCCCAGCATCAGCAGGCATCACCAAGTCCCCGTCCTTCCTGCTGGCAGCTCCCTAAATGCTGTAGATGGTCAAACAGACATTGAGAGCTCCTCCCCCTGCCTGGCATGCTGCAGGCCTTAAGCTTCAGAGAGATGCGGAAAAGGGCAAAAATGTAAAAACCGCTCCCTCCTGCTTGGAAAAGGACCTGCGTTCGTGAGAACCTTCTTACCTCCCAGGCACAAGGCCGCTCATCACGGAGAAATGTTCATTTGTAGTCAGTTTCTGATACTCCCGGAGCTCGCTTTCAGGTGTTGGGGGGCCGCGTGCGTTCGAGAAGGCACCTGCCCACCACTCTGCTTCCCGGGCCACGTCTGCGCTGTTTGATCCTCAGCCAGCGAGGCTGCGAGGCTGGCAGGAGCCGTGGGCAGGACGCCTGCCACCCTCGCACCCCCTTCCGGGCCGTGCAGCTTGTGACTGTTTGATGCATCGCCCTCTTTCATCTGCACCGAGGTGCTCGGCCGAGTGAGGGGCAGGTGGAATCACTGGCGCCCCAGCCGAGTGTCAGGAGGGAAATAAACCCCGTTGCTCTTCTTCTGCAGCCAAGTCGCTGGCAGGCGGGGCCCGCCACTGCGAGGCCCCTGCCCCAGCCGGCACCCACGTGCATGCCCGGCTGGAATCTCCCCTCTCCCTCTGCCATCCTGGAATTAAGGCAGGACAGCTGTCATGTCTGGGTTCTCCAATGTATAATCCCAGAAACCTGCCTTCATCCTTCCAGCTGCCTTCATCCTTCTAAACGTGCCGTGTTTGTTCCAGGCTTTGCTGCAAGACCGGGCCCTGTCCAGAGGCTGCTGATGCTCGGGCCGAGGCGGCCTCCAGGACACACCAGGGATTTCAGTCCCAGAGTCAGGGCCCCCTTGGTTCCGTGCTTCTGATGCCCCAAGCCCCACAGCAGAGCCTCCCCCAGGCCCGAGGCCATGGGCACCAGGAGAGAGACTGTCAGCAGCGAGGACCATGGGGAGAGGAGGGACAGAATTCCACCCCCTGGGCTGGGGAGGAGGGTCAGGACCCAAAGCACAGCAAGACACGGGGCTCCTCGCTGCTCCCCGAGATCCTCGCCCACTCTCTCCTGCCTCTAGGCCCGGCAGAAGCCGCCCCCGCTACCTCGGACACCCCTCCCCTCCCGCTTCACATTGCTCTTTGCCATAGGCCTTTCAGGTCTCAGCCTGGGTATCACCTCTTCCAGGCAGCCCTCTCTGACCACCGCCAGACAGGGACAGATGCCCCTCCCTTCTCTCTCTCAGCTCCTTGCACTTCAGGCCCCCCACGCTGCCCCTGTCACTCTGGGAGGGAAGAGTCTGTTGGTTTTTCTGCTTCCCTCTCCAGGCTATGAACTCCACAGGGCCAGTCAGGGATGTGGTCGGCCTGTTACAGCCCCTGACGTGCCACCTTCATGAATATCCGCTGCCTGGGAGAAAAGATAAAAAGAATACAGTGAGTGAATGAATGTCCGGCTCATAGATCCTTCCTAAGAACCGGTGTCGCCCAAAACCCCAGATCATGTTGCTCCAGAGGTGAACCCTAAACACCTGAGTGGCCCAAGCTTCTCTCCTGTCCCAGCTGCCCTGGCAGTGGGTGGGGCCCGGCCTCAGCCTGACTCCTGGGCTTCCAGACCTTCCAGACCAGTGCCCCACAGAACTGGAGCCTTCCATGACCGCGGGCCCCGCTGAAGCTGGCCCTTGCTCAGGCCTGGCCTCTCCTCCGACGGGAGTTGGCTATGTTCCTGGTGCCCGGGCAGGCCGGCCCTGCTGCCCCCCAGGCCTTATTCATTTCTTCCTTCATTCACTCACCCACTCATCATTTAAACCAGTTTGAGTTGGCTTTTTTGGTTCTTGAAGTGAAAAGTCTTAACTGATTCTGCCTGAATCAGCCTTCAGTGGAGTCAGCCTTCACTCTCTGTGTGGACCCCCAGCTCTGGACTCATTCTCACATTGGTTTGGATCCCAAACAGAAGCCCCGGCAGGCACCAGGTCTCTGCTTGCAGATGAGGTTTAGATGATGCAGGGGTCACACACTGGTGGGGAGCGGGTCTGCAGCCTGCAAGGCCTCGGCTGGACCAGGCACAGTCCTTCCCTTCCCATCACTCACGGCTGGACTCCCCTCTCAGAGTGCAATTGAGGCCCTCTTCCCCCCACGTCATGAGTCCTCTCACCACTGACCCCTCCTCTCCACCACGGAGGGCTCGTTCCCACTCACGGATACAGCTCATCACTTTTCCGCACTCGCCACACCCGAAGACAGCGGCCCAGGCCGGCCAGCAAGGCTGACTCCATAGAGCCCAGGGCCCCGTGTGGGCTCTCTGACTTTGCCCAGATGGAATCCACAGATTCCAAAACTACTAAGTCAAGTCTGCTGAAAGACTATTGGAAATGGTTCAATTTGAGATGCAACAGTAGCCAACCTTCAGGGGTTACCATGGGCACTGCGTTCCTCTCTCCTTATACATCGAGCCAGGCTGAGCAGCTAGGAGGAACACAGGCAGAGCCTCGCCAATGAGGAAACTGTCCCTCACTCACGGTCAGGCACAGGAAGGCAAGATGCTGCTTCTGCCCAGGATTCAGGCTGGAAACCCTTGAGCAGGACTGCGTTGCAGTGTCAGATGTCCAGGCCCCCCGGAAGGGGACAGTGACAACCCTAGAAGGATGAGTTCCTGCAAACCAGTGAGCCTATGTGAGGAATGGTGGGCAGGAGCGCCTCACCAGTTGGAGAGCCCAAAGGGACAGACTCTTCCCATCTGGGGCCATCCAGAGCAAGCTGTTAGAGCCTCGTGCGGCCAAGAATTTGCCAGAACACTTCACTCCGCGCTCCCAGTCTGGAATTCATGTTGGCAAACGTTGCCTGTGGTTAATTAAACGTACTGATAAGATGTGACAGAAGGAGTGCCACTTTCCTCCCATGGTTTAGATATTCCCTCAGGAGCGGAGAGAGGGGAGTCCTGCCAACCCACAGCAACGTTCCATAAAACTAATCACTCTGATGACTCATAAAATAAGGATCTCACACAAGGGTTGAATATCTGAGCTCCTCAAGGACAGGGACCAAGTCCCACTCGTCTGGTGTTCCCAGTGTCTTCCAGTTCCAGGCTCACAGTCGGGCACACAGAACCCGAGTGAGTGTGGGATCCCTCTGCTATGCCCTGGATTGTTTAGAAGGAAGGATCATACCCACAGAAGGCTTCTTGTCAGACTATTCAGCACACACAGCCGCATATATATAACAGAGCATGGATAGAATCTGTGTGCTAGAAACTATAAAAGCTGATGTAAGAAGCCAAAGAAGCCCTAAATAAATCAAGAGACAGCATGGTCGTGAATTGGAAAACTCACAAAGATGTCAGTTCTCCCTGCATAGATCTACAGATTTAACACGATTCCAATCAAAACCCCAGCATGATTTTTTGGTAGTTATAGACAAACTGATTCTAAATTTTTAATAGAAAGGCCAAGAAACTAGCAAAGCCAAAATTTTGAAAAAGAAAATAAAATCGGAGGGGTCACACCACCTGATTTTTAGATTTTCTAAAAAGCTACATTAATCAAGACAGCATGATATTGGTGAAGGGATAGACACATATATCAATGGAACAGAATAGAGCATCTAGAAATAGACTCTCACGAGTATGGCCAATAGACTTTTGACATAGTGCAAAGGCAATTCAATGGATAAAGTACAGTCCTTTCAGCAAATGGTGTTGGAACAACTGGACATCATGGGCAAAAAATATTTTTTTAAGTTGATCTAAACATACTCCTTATTAAAAACAAAACAAAATGGAGTATAAATGTAATGGAGATCTAAACGTAAAACACAAAACTTTTTAAAGAAAACATGGAAGAAAATCTTCATCACCTGAATTAGATAAGGAGTTTTTAGACATGACACAAAATGCAAAATACATAAAAGAAATTAATGACAACTTGGACTTCATCAAAATTAAGAACTTCTGCTCTTTAACATACACAGGTAAAAGAATAAAAAGACAAGCTGCACTCGGTGCTTTGTGACCGCCTGGAGGGGTGGGATAGGGAGGGTGGGAGGGAGACGCAAAAGGGAGAGGATATGGGAACATATGTATATGTATAACTGATTAAATTTGTTATAAAGCAAAAAAAAAAAAAAAAAAAAGACAAGCTGCAGACTAGGAGTAATATGCAAATCTCATATCCAATAAAGAACTTCTATCCAAAATATACCAAAAACTCAAAATCCAACAGTAAGAAAAACAAAATAAAAAATGGGCAAAACCTCGACCAGTCACTTCACCAAAGAAGATATACAGAAGGCAAATATTCAGATGAAAAGGTGTTTAGCATCATTAGCTGTTAGGGAAATGCAAATTAAAACCATGATGAGAACTACTACATACCTATCAAAATGGCAAAAATAAAAAATATTGACAATACCAAATGCCAGTGAGAGTACAGCAACGAGAAGTCTCATACGTTTCTGATAGGAATACAAAATGGTACAGACACTTGAAAACAGTTTTGTTTAAAGTTAAACATACACTACCCATCCCAGCAATCTCACTCTTAGATATATATACCCTAGAAAAATGGAAACATGCATTCACACAAAAACCTGTACATGAATGTTCATAGCGTCTTTATCTGTAACAGCCAAACACTGGAAACAACCCAAATGTTCTTCAACAGGTGAATAGATAAACTCTAGTGTATCCATATAATGGAATAGTACTCAATGATATTTTTTTTAATTACTGATACATGCAATAATTTGGACGAATTATAAAGGTATTACACTGTGAAAGAAGTCAATATTAAAAGGTTACATTCTCTATGATTCTACTTGTACGACATTCTCAAAAAGACAAAATTCTAACAAAGACTTTGTTACAAAATTAGTGACAGAGTACAGATAAGTGGTCTCCGGGGGGCTTAAGGTAGCAGTGGGGAATCATTACAAAGGGGTAGCATGAAGAAGTATTTTGGGGGTGATAGAACTGTTTTGTATTCTGATTGCAGTGAGGGTTACACACATCTATATGTGCGTCAAATTCATATAAATATATCAAAAGTTTGTTTTATTGTGTACTAATTTTTAAATAAGATTCTAAAAAACTATTATAAATATACTCCAAATACTCAAAAGGAAAATAAGAACATGATAAAAAGAAAAATGGAAGATACAAAAAAGAAACAAACTTCCAGAGACAAAAAAAATGCAAGTGAAAAATAAATTGAACAAGAGTAACACAGATTAAACACTGCAGAAAAAATGGCCAGTAACCTTAAAGACATAACAACAGAAATTATCTAAAGCGAAGCACAGGGAGATAAAACATTGTAAAATAACATCGAGTGGCCCAACGTGTATGTAATTGGAGCCCTAGACAGAGGGAAGAAAAAATATTTCAAGAAATAATGGCTGAAAAATTTCCAAATTTGATGAAAAATAAACTCACAGATCCAAGCTCAATAAACAGAATAAATATAAAGAAAACCACAGCAAGACAAAAACATAATCAAACTGTTGAGAAGAGGTGAGTAAAGTGTTAAAAGCCATTAGAGAAGAAGACACATAATGTACAGAGGAACAAAAATTAAAATAACAGCAGACAATGGAATTATATATTTAAATACTGGGGTGGGGGGGAGGAGGGGGTGTTGTCAACCTAGAATTCTATGTCCAGTGAAATATCTTTCAAAAATGAAGGCAGGGAGGTTTCCCTGGTGGCGCAGTGGTTGAGAGTCCGCCTGCCAATGCAGGGGACACAGGTTCGTGCCCCGGTCCAGGAAGATCCCACATGCCACGGAGCGGCTAGGCCCGTGAGCCATGGCCACTGAGCCTGCGCATCTGGAGCCTGTGCTCCGCAACAGGAGAGGCCACAACAGTGAGAGACCCACATGCCGCAAAAAAAATAAAATAAAAAAAATCTTAAAAAAAAAATGAAGGTAAAATAAACACATGCAAATTTCAGACATACAAAACCTGAGGTAATTCATTATGCATTACCAGTAGATCTGCACAACAAGAAATGTTAAAGGAAATTCTTCATACAGAAACAAAAATGAGAGGGTAACATCAGTGAAAATGAGAGAATAAGGATGTCTGAAAGCCCCTCCTCCATAAAGGCAATGAGGACCCTGGCAGAAATTGTCAGAATTAAACTGTTTAGAACTCTGGAAATCAACCAAAGGCTACCAGCAATCTAGGGAGCATTTATCCCAAAAAATGGATGAACATTGGTAGCGACAGTGTACATTGTCATATTTTAACTCATCCTATTCCCATATTCCTCTCCCCAGCTCTTTTTCATGTCTAAATATCTCATAGTAAAATAATAATTTAAAAAACAAATTATTTGCATATTCTTTGTTATTTCTCCAAGTCTAAACTCCCTGTTTAACTGACAGGAAGGCAGCTTTCTCCCAGATCTGTACTTCCCACCATGTGTCCAGGGGTCTTTCTCAGTTGGCCCTATCCAGGTACTCCTCCCTCCCCCGCTGTACCCCCCACCACTCCCAGGCCACACTTTCCTTCCTGATGCTGCCCCCCATCCAGCATCTCAGACTTCCTGCAGCCTTTGTCCTAGTTGTCACAACCATCATGGTACTCCTCTGCCATGGCCCAGGGTGCCCCTCACCAAGTTCTCTGCCCTGCCTGGCCCTGACTAAGGACTTCCTGCTGTGGACACAGTCACCAAGAGCCCCTTACAGACTAGTCGGACACCTGGAGGAAGGGCAGGCCAGCGTCTGTTGGAGGGCACTGCCCCCTGTCCCTCTGAGAGGTGAGGAAGACGATGTCTCAGATCCCACAGTCAAAGCAACTCTACCAGCCCCCAGCGCCAGAGCAGAAGCCATTCCCATTCTCTCCTGGAGGGTCACTATCTTAGTCAGCTCAGGCTGCTGAACAAAATACCAGAGACTGGGTGGCTTAAACAACAGAAATTTATCCCTTACAGTACTGGAGGCTGGAAGTCCAGGATCAAGGTTCCAGTGTGGTCAGTGTCTGGTGAGAGCCCTCTTCCTGGCTTGCACATGGCCACCTTCACACTGTGTCCTCACATGACAGAGAGAGAGGTCATCTCTCTTGTGTCTTTTCTTACAAGGGCACTAATCCCATTCCTGAGGGCTCCACCCTCATGCCCTGCAAGATATCCAAAGATATCTCCAAATACCATCACACTGGGGGTTAGGGAGGCAACATATGAATTTGGGGGGAACACAATGCAGGCCAAAGCAGTCACTGTGACTGTGTCACCCCCATCCAGGAGCCATTGTGCCTCTCCTTCCCCACACCAAGCAGCTCCAACCATTGGGGATAGTTGAGTTCTTCCACCCAGCTGGGCTGGCTTGTGCAGACAACCTCCTTATTTTAACTCAGACAGGCCCACACACCCCTTCTTTGTTAAAGGGGTTCAGTGCCCCCCCGAGTCTCATAGCATGTGAGGTGTGCAGAAAGTGGGGAGCTGGCAAAGCTGTGTGCCAACAGCTTCCCTACTGAGCAAGCCTGCTGGAGTCATGGGAGCAGGCTGAAGATGAGAGGCGATGACATCCCAGGGCAGTGAAAAGGCTCGATTGACACACGTGGGTTTGCTGGGCATCTGTCACCGCATTTGTTCATTTCTCCAGCACACAGATATTTTCATTTTTTTATTTTTTGGCCATGTGGCATGAGGGATCTTAGTTCCCCGACCAGGTATAGAACCTGCGCCCCCTGCAGTGGAAGTGCGGAGTCTTGACCACTGGACCACCAGGGAAGTCCCTCTCCAGCACTCAGTTCTTGAGCACTTACTCCGGTACTGGGCAGGCTGCTGTGGGCAACAAGAGAGACAGAAGGACCCCTTCCTGCCTCCAAGACCTTCTGGTCCTCCATCGGATACCATCTGTGTTTTGGCTACCCTGGCATGCACCAAGACTTGCCGGCAGAAGGCTTGGGGTGGCTTCTCAGTGGAATGATGGGCCCAGGGTCCCCCTGCCTCACACACCACCTCTGCATGCCAAATGGCAATGATCTCATGACTCGTGGAAACAATGACAGTGACAGCAACATTCAGGGGCCCTCGGGGCCGGCACTGTGTACACACTTCACATGCAACTTCACCTCTAGCTTTGGGCCAACCCTATAAGGTACAGTTATCACTCCATTCTTCAGATCAGGAAACTGAGCCTCAGAGACGGGCTGTAACTTGTCCTATGGTGGCTAGGCTGAGACCTGACCTTGGCCTCTGAAGCTGTCCCAATCCCAGGGCCTGGGGACCGCATGAAACACACATGCTTTGCCCATGTCATTTCCCATTTTCCCATCAGGAATCTTTGTTTCCCTGTGACCGCAGACCGGATAATTTTCATGGGAATTCAGGGTCAAAGGTGCGTCTGCAGAGCTGTGTTTGCATCTTGCCCTGTCCTTGTACAGCTTACAAACAAGACATTTTTGTGCTGTGACCTGCCACTTTCCCACGTCCTGACCAAGTGTGCTTTCCGCATCAAGTTGTTTACTTTCAAAACATTTCTGTTTCTCTAGGCTCGCTAGTGTAAATGCCCTCCCAAGGCTGCCAGGTTTCCAGGGGGACGCAGGCTGCAGGCCACAGCTGCTCTCCTAAGCCTCCCACTCCTCGGGTCACACCTGGTGGAGGCTGAGGCCACAGCAGCCAGCCCAGAGCAGTGATGCCGTCAGGGCCGCCAGGATGCCCAAAACTCTCACGAGGGTGTCTATGAAGGTCCCATCATGACCGTGCTGGATGTGGTCTGAGGCCACCCCAGAATGACCCCCTGACCCCTACCACCTTCCCCAGTGCGGATGGTCCAGTCCCGCACTGAGGCCATTGTGGCCAAGTGGCCCACAGTGAATGGATTCAGAGCAACAGGAAGGAAAACCCACACCTGCCCCCTGCAGGCTTTGAGACGGAGCCGAGTCCAGGGGAGGGGCTGTCCGGGTCTCCAAACTCCACGCCCAGGTGACAAGCCCTCCCAGGAGGCAGCCTGGAAAGGCTGCAGGGAGCATGTGCTAGGAGACCTCAGCAAGCCATGCGGTCTCTGAAGCTCCATGTCCTCACCTGAGAACTTAGGCCAGTACTAACCCGACACTGCTCACAGCACTGCCGAAATGATCAATGCCTGTTAAATGCTAGCCCTGGTCACCACTAAGGTTAGAAACATGCATGTTGTACAGGGCTCACCAACCCCTGCACCAACCGCTGAATTAATGTAGCTAAATAGTATTTGAGGGCTTCCCTGGTGGCGCAGTGGTTGAGAATCTGCCTGCTAATGCAGGGGACACGGGTTCGAGCCCTGGTCTGGGAAGATCCCACATGCCGCGGAGCAACTAGGCCCGTGAGCCACGACTACTGAGCCTGCGCGTCTGGAGCCTGTGTTCTGCAACAAGAGAGGCCGCGATAGTGAGAGGCCCGCGCACTGCGATGAAGAGTGGCCCCCGCTTGCCACAACTAGAGAAAGCCCTCGCACAGAAACGAAGACCCAACACAGCCATAAATAAATAAATTAATTAAATTAAAAACAAAAATAGTACTTGAGGTTCATTTAGAGTGTTCGAATCCAGCTGGAATAATGCAGGAATACCCCACGCTCTGTGTGGCAGATGTGCCCAGAGACAGTGCTCACCAAGCCACGGGGGATGCCCACACCCCTCCCGATCTGGGCCTCCATGGCACAGACACATCATTAAAGGGCATCCGTGTGATCTTGGAGTGAGGACACGGTGCCCGGTGGCTGCCAGGATCAGAGCTTCCCCCGCCCTGAATGTTCTTTATCACATTTCACCTCCCAAGGGCACTGAGGGTGGGCACTACTGTAAAGTCCAACAGGCGGATGGGGAAACTGAGGCAGCCTCTATGGCATCCCTTGAGGTAGTCAGAGACCCCACAGGATGTGGCCCAAGGCAGGTGAGGAAGCTCGCCCTGGACCAGAGGCAACGTAGATGCCAAAATTCTCGCCAGCTTCAAAGCCTGGACTCAAAAGTCCGGAGCTCGGAGCAGAGGCCGCACCTGTGGGAGCGCTGGAGGTGCCTTGCCCAGGGCGCTGGGGTCGGCACCAAGGGGCTCCACAATCTCCTCCCCTACACCCTCCTTCCTCCACCGCAGCCCCCAGCCAGCCTCACCCCAACAGGTAAGTCAGAGAGCAAAGGCACAGGGATTTCATAAAGGCAACACATCCGCATGCCAATGAGAGGTGGCCATCGTCGGCAGAACAGTCTGCTTCCTACATGGTCACCTGGAAAAATTAGGAGGAAGAAGCCAAGGCAGAACCAAACACTGCCCCCACCAGGACCCTGGTGGTCCAAGGCATTAGGAGGGTGGCCCTGAGGACAAGGAGGGCCAGGTGCCCACCGAGGTGAGCTGTCCTTGGGCAGGTTGGCAACGGATGGGGAACAAGACAAAAAGTGAGACTGGCCAGGAGCCAGGGTTTCCTTCTGGCTCGAGCCCACAGGCCTGCCCGACCTTGCGGGTCTGACTCAGGGGAGTCACAACCTCCAGAGTCACAGTGTCGCCACATCACAGCATTACTAAGTCACAACCTTACCACTGGTGCCTCTTGAGAGTTTTCTGGATCCAGACAATGGCAGCTGAGAAAATATTTTCAGCAAAGCCATGCATGCCCAGTGACCCTCCAGAATCCCCACCGCCCACGTAAACATCTCCAGACCCGTGAGGCCGGCGTGTGCTTTAGCAGCTGCACATCCCCTGCATGCTGTCAGCATGAAAGCTTTATGTGACTCCCCTGGGGCTTCAACTCTAAACAGTGCCCAGAAATTTTTATAGATCTATTTTTAGAGTCAACTCTGGAAGGAGTTCCTTCCAACAGCTTAGTAAGCACAGCCAGGTCCAGGAGCACAATGACCTAGAAAGCCTCCAGTCCCTCTGCCTTCCTCCACCGTCCCACTGGCCAGGACATGTGTTGCCCCACTCACCGACCTCTGCTCCCAGGGATCATTTCCTCTCAAGCAAGACAGCCAACAAGACCTGGCCTTTGCCCCCAAGGAGGCCTTTGGAGCCAACTCCTTTGCATAAACCCCGAATACTCTCACCCACCAGCAGGCTTCCAGCAGAAGCACAGGCCTGAGAGTGAGTGCTGTGTACTTTATAATGCCAACACCACCTACTCCATGGTCCTCAAGGCCCGAGGAAGCAGGTTCTCTGTCTGAGTTTCCAGGTGCCCTGGGGGTCAGGGAGCACAGGAGGATGGCTCTTGGTGTCAAGCCTGTGTTACAATTTTGCCTCCTCATCTGCCTCTGTGACCATGGGCAAGTTACTTACCCTCTCTGAGCCTCAGCACCCTCCTCAAAATGGGAGGATAACACCCACCCCTCCAGCAAGCTCAGCCCAGCCTCCAGAAGCTTAGAGACATGGCTTGGCCACATCCTGTCCTGGGCCAGGCTCAGCAGGCCTACAGTAAAGGTTGGTTCCTCACTCCTCAGCACCTTGCCTCAGCACCAGAAAAATGTTGGAGAAAACGGTGCTCATCTTAACAGCCTTGGGAACCCCCGTTCGCTAACACTCATGCCCTGCGAGGCCAGAATCTGCCAGAATGGAGGCTCCAGACAGGGGAGATCAAAGTGCCTGGGAAAGCTCTGTCCTCCGGGACCCCTCCCCAGATCATGTAGAACAAGCAGAGACCCCGAGTGTGGACTTGGGTCTGTAGGAGCTGGGCCTCACGGGGCAGCAATCTTCTCGGAAAATCCACAAGGCCCCCGGGCCCCTCCCTGCTCTGAGGCCAGAGCACAGCAGCCCCTGGGACATTCAGGGGAAGATGAGTCCTGGGGTCAAAATGCTCGCTGCTGGGAGCCAAAGGAATGAGATGGGCTTTTCTGGGAGAAAAGGACAATCCTAACGGCAGCATTTTCCCAGGACATCCAGGCAGCTTGCAGACCTGGGCCCGGGGCAGGGCCTCCCCAGCCTCTTGCCAGGCTCACTCACTCCACAAAGGTTGATATTGTCCCAACGCCAGGGACTCAGCTGTGAAAGACACCAATGAGACCCCTACCCTCTGGAGCTTAGAGATAGACACAAATCAAACAGACTACCAAATGAGATACTTACCAGCTGTGATAAGTGTCCCGAAGGAAACGGAGAGGATGTGCTGAGGAAGAAAATAACAGAACAGCCTCTCTCGCGGAAGACCTCCCTGAAAAGATGCAGAGCCAGGACCCGCGTGGCCGAGGGCAGGGCCAGAGCCGTTCCAACCACAGAAGCGTGGGTGTGCCAAGCCTCAAGGTGGGATCACAGCTAAGACTGAGTGAGCTCTTACCTATACCAGGCACCGGTCCCAGGCTTCACAGGTGGTGTATTTCTCTCCAAAACCCTACGCTACTACATTTACACTTCACAGATGGGGAAACTGAGGCACAGACCAGTTAAGTGACTTGCCCAAGATCATGCAACTGGAAGTGGTAGAACATGGATTTGAACCTGAGTGATCTGGCTCCACGGGCGGTGCCCATGTCTGGTCCCTGTCCAGGGGCACCCTCGGCCCAGGAATGGCTCTGCCGGCCCTTTAGCTCAGCACTGCGGCCCACCGGGCAGCTCAGGGCAGAGCCTGAGCTCTGGAGTCTGAAGACAGAGTTCAACTACTCCTGAAAATTGCTCCTGAGCTCAGGGCACCAAGTGGGGACAAGATCGGACCTTGTACATTGGCTGCAGAGCTGAGCGGCCGTGTGGCTGGGACGGGGCTGAATCTCTCCTGGGCAGGCAGGACGGCTCCCAACCGCTCAGGTTGACTCCCAGCTCAAACTCTTTCTGGGTGTGTGTCCCAGGGCAGGGTACTTGACCTCTCTTTGTCTCAGTTCCCTCATCTGTAAAATGGGGATGATCAATGAAGATCAATTGAGAAATAGCTATAGAATTGCTCTATAAAGGGACATTTTCTCCAAATGTCGCCAATGTGTGCCAAGAAATGTTTACGCATGCCCTTTGTCACTGGCAGGGAAAGGTAAGCCATGGCCTTTTCTAGGGCCCAGAGGACATTCGTGCCACCTGGGTCCCCCTTGGGCATGCACTGTTACCTGTCAGTGGCTGGGACACACGTGGCACGTTCATAACAGTCCACGCCAGAGACACGGAGGAGAGCTGGATGCTAGCCAGGCACGGGGCTTCGTGGGGTGACCTGAGGACCTGACCAAGACCTGCTTCTGCAGGGGAGCCGCCTCCCCACCCCAGAGCCAGGCTGCGTCTACCTCTGTCCCCACAACACGCACACACAGGCGGGCGCACGCACGCACGCACGCACGCGCACACAGCCTCAGGGGTTGGCTAGAGCAGCGCCAGGGCCACAAGGCAACCACCCAGAACCAGGCCTTGGTAGGCTGCCCTGGACTTCAAAGCTCCTGAGAGCCAGGGTGAGAAGGAGGTCCCAGTCCCAGATAATGACAGGGATCACCCGCGCGGAAACCACCAGCCTCAGCCAGGGAAGAGGCCGGGCCCAGGGCACAGCTGGCTCTGGGTTCCTGGGCCTGTCAGCCTGCAGCCAGCATGGTGCTAAAACAGCTGTCAGCAGCGGCGGCCGGGACAGGCTGCATCCTGACAGCTCCCTCCCCCCAGTTCCTCCTGCTCTGGAATTCCCTGCCTCCAGGTGGGTGAGGTCCTCACCCCCAGCCTGGCTTTGCCTGCCTCTGGGCCCTGAGGACGGCCCCCCTCCTACCCTCGTCCCGACCTTGAGCATCCCCCAGAGATGCCTAGACAGCCAATCCGGGCTCCCTACCGGTCATGCACGTGTGCAGGACAAACACACCGGGCAGACAGGCTGCTCGTAGGCGCTCAGGACAGAAGAGAGGGGAACGGAATGTCCCTGCCGCTGCTGCTTCAAGCCAAGAAAATACTTCCTTGTGTCTCTCTGGGCAGGTCCTGCAGAGCCCAGGAATGAGAAGCATGCTAGCTGGTCCCCAGCGCCCCTGCAAAGCGATGGGAGGACATTCAGCCCACGGTGTGTGGGACGCTTACTGCCCCCGTTCTGGAAACTCCTCCTCCTGGGTTTGCAGGGCTTTGCATCCCTCATCTCCCTCCGCTCCAGCTGCTCCTTCCCAGCCTCTTTTGCAGCCTCTCCAGCACCTGCCCCTTAAATGTTGCGGTTTCCTCATGGTCCATCCTCGACCCTCTACAGAGTGCGCCCTCTCCCTGGGCCGTCTTCAGCACCCAGCTTCAGGAACCCCTATCTGTGTCTCCAGCCCCCTCTGGGCTGCGGGCCCCATTCACCCCTCAGCTGCCGGCTCCGCTCTGGACTTGGCTCTGGCAATGGCTGGCGGGACCTCCTCTGAAAGACTCGGGAACCACGGACCTACAGACGCCCACTCCCAACGCCCACAGAGATTTCTCCGTCTGAGTCCTTGACCTCCACCCCCAAAAGCAGGCCAGAAAGGGAGGCCTGAGCCTCAAGGAAGGCTGAGAGCCCCACCCCCGAGGTCCTCACCCTCGCCAGGTCACCCACTGTCCCCCTGTTGGTGCCACGGTGGCTTTGGAACCTTCTATTGGTCCTCACCGGGAGCTGTCATCATGCGGCGGTAAATTCCCAGATCGACAGACTCTTGTCCAAGTACCCAACCACACACACCCAGGCCTGAGCCACAGACTGCATAAGCCACGAGGGATTTCTGACTCCCTGCTCCCCATTGTGGCGAGGCCTGAAACTCTAGGTGAGGGTCCAGTCTGGATCCCGCTGGTGCCCCCCCAGCCCCAGGGACAGATGGGACAATCTCCTCTATCCTAACATCTCTCCCTCTCCACCGTCGTGGCTGCCAGATTCACCTTCTAAGGACCCCACGCTGTAAGCACCGGATCATGGCTTCTGCATTTACCTTCCTCAACTTCTTTCTGGAATCAACTGATGCCTAAATAACTAAATTTTAAAATGTATTAAGATTACATTTGTCATGTGATAAGATTACTCAGGCCGCTGACCCAGCCATTTACAGGCAAAGATTCTGTTTTCACACATCTATCTATCCACATATTTTTATGTAGGAATATTTGCAGCTGTCTAGGTAGCTTGCTGGATGGATGGATAGATGGGTCAATAGGTAGACAGATCGAACTTAACCCACGAGATGTGTTCTGAGAAAGTCATCAGTCAAATGTTTTTCAAAATTGAACCACATTTTAAATTCATCTAGAAAGAAAGACTCTTGTAAAGCAAGCACACACACTTTAATTTAATGGCTATTTACACTGAGGTTTTCTGATACTGGACACAGCTAGGAATGGATTTCAGTTCCCCTGTCTCCACCCTGTGCACCTTCATCTATCAGACTGGCCTTCTTTAACACTGTCCCCTTTGCTGCTCCAACTGAGGTTAAGACAAAATTCAAAGACAATCTCTTTGGATGAAACTAGTTTTCCACCAGACTCACAGCTCCATCAGCTGCTTTGACCTCCCCTCCCCACCCCACCCTCTCAGGAACCTCACACCTTCCTCCACCCCAGGGACTAAAGGCACCGACCTGGCAGCTCAGAGCCTGTCCTCCCCAGGTGGGCAGAACCACCCCAAAGTTTATACTTTCCACGAGATGGTCATAAGGTCTAACTTTATAATGGTGACAACACCTTCCTGCATGCAGGTCTCCTATACAGCAAATACTGTCATATTTGTTACCTCAGGGGCTCCTTGCACCTCCCTCCCAGAGATGAGTCTCCATTTTACAGGTGAGAAAACAGACTGAACAAGGGGAAGACATTTACCCTCCGTCAGGTGACAGGTAATCGTTGAACTGGGCTGCGGTCTGGATCTGGCCCTAAGGCCAATGCACGGTCGGACACCCATCCCCTCACATTTCCTGGACAGCCCAAATCTTCGTACTTTGTGGCTAGAGACAGTCCCTTAGCAGGGTCCAGCCCAAGTGGGTCTCCAGGTCAGGGAACAGGGACTTCAGTGTCCTTATCTGGCAGCCATATTCTCAGTGCCACCTCGACCAGGATGTGTCCAGGGGAGCTGGGGCCTCAGAGGATCCAGAGTGGACTGGAGCAGTGAGCTGCAATGGTCTCACACACACACACACACACACACACACACACACACACACACGCGCGCGCGCACACACACGCACACACACTTCAAGGAGAGGCACAAACATGCCAACGAGGAAGAACCAGCTCTGCCATTTTCATGCTCTGTGACCTTGAGCAAATTACTCAACCTCTCTGAGTCTCAGTTTCTGCATTTATAACAACAGAGAAAAGAATACCAACTTCTTAAGGTTTTATGAGGATTAAATGAGAATTCATGAGAAAGAATTCTGCAAACGATTAAAGTTCATGTAAATAAAAGGGAGCTGTCATTATTACCATTATTACATATTTATTGTTTCAGAATTGTTCATATGATTGTCATTACCATTAGGACACCAGCACATCTTCCTCAACCAGGTCAGGAAGACCAGGAGGTTGTTAAGATGCAGCTGAACAGCCGAGATGGATCGTAGATAGGCGTGACCAGGAGCAGGTCACCAGACCTAAGAGGAGACCACAGCTGCCTTCCCGATTTGGCCTGAGGCCCGGGGTGCCTGTCCTGGGCAAGGGTCACTGACGCCTGAGGCTCTCCTCCCTGGGACCCAGTCATGCCAGGGATGCTGCTTCTCCTCCCACAAGGCCGCCCTGGGGGCTAGAAGTCCATCCCGGTCGCAGTCTTAGTCCCAGGCCGGGTGTCCTCAGCTCCCCTGCCAGCTCACTCCTTCTAGGCCCATGGCTGCCCACCCTCATCCAGTTCCCCTTCTGGGTCAGGCGGCTGCTGGACCTGGGGTCGGGGCTGCCAGGAGCCCAAGACTCCCAGCACCACACCCATCATTCAGACAGCTGCGGTTAGTCCTCTAAGCCCAAGCCCTGGGCTTTGGACAGCGCTGGCCAGCTGAGGCCACATCCAGTCTCAGCTGACCCTCAGAGGTAGGTAAAGCGCTGCCCCCCAAAGCCCCACGCCCTCAGTGCAGCCTCCTGCAGGCTCCCCTGCGTGGGCACCCTCCGACCACGCAGGTGTGTTTAGAGGTACAGGAGGGAAGCCCTCCCAGCACCCTGGACCACAGGGTACACTTCCTCTGGGCTTCAAACCATATGCCAGCCCCTGAAGCTCCTTGGGGCAGCCAGAGACCAGCTGAGGCAAAGGAGGCTCCAGGCCTCACCCAGGGTGAGACTTGGAGTCACGGATGTCCCCCCGGGGCAGGAGTCCCCATTTCCCCCACTGCGTCCCCAGCAACTGGTCTCAGGTTCCCTGCAGCCTGGAGAAACCAGGTCAGCCGCAGGCCCACCCAACTCTCCCCACCGCTGCCAACACTCCAGCCCCAGGAAGGAAAATCCTTTTCCCTATGCTCCTGAGCTCTGCTGAGACAGGCCAATTATCAAAGAATTGCTGAGGACAGTGGAAGGAAACCTAATCCCAGGGCTTAGTAAGAGAGCAGGCCTCGAATTCTATGAGTCTCCTCCCACCCAGCCCCTGGGGTCCCAGCCATTGTTTCAGGTCTTTCTTAACTCTTTCTTCCCTTTCTTTGCTAAACCAAGAAAAGATGCAAAGATTGGAGCCCTCCCTGAGCCAGTAGAGCGACTAACCTCCACAACATGGCAGTGCAGGCCACTGGGCATGCCTGGGGTCACGGCCACAAGCACTGCAAGCCCAGAGCACCATGGGAATTGGGAGTCCCTGGGGGCAGTGCTCGGTGACTGACAGGGGTGGGCACGTAAAGCCCCGGCAGCCTCGCTCTTCAGGTGGGATATCTCAGGCTGAGTCTCCCAGAGACTCCCCAGCAGCAACTTCCTTCCCAGCTCAAGTCTCCACTCTTGCTGGTTTGGTCTGGGATGGTCTCCCAGATATGCAACCTTCCTCCAATCCTGGTCTCAGGATCTGCTTCTCAGAGGCAGGGGAGGGGGGGGAATGGGGGAGGACAAACCAGGACAGAGGGCGGAGGCTCAGAGGTTAGAAAAGGAAGGACTCACTCAACGAAGTGTTGTTCTGCAGGAGAGAGAGAAGGGTGGTGGGAAGGAATAAGGATCTCAGGGCACCTGCATGTCATTTAATTCTCACTCTGGTCCTTTGGGGTAGCTGTTATTATGCCTATTTCTCAGATGCAGAGACTGAGGCTCAGACATGCCCCAACCAGGAATAGGTGGAGCTGGGATTCAAACCTGGGCTCCTGGGATTAAGGTCAGGTCCCTGGCCCTGGACCACGGTGCTTCCAGGAAGGGGATGCCGAGTTAGAAGAAATAGTGTGCCCCCAGAAGTGGAGCACGAAGGCAATACGGTCCCATCAGGTCCATGACACTGATGAGAAGGTGGTCAATGGGCAGGACGGTCAGTGTTCTTTCCTGGCCCCTCCCGGGGACAGGCCCCCATGTGGCTCGTCGGCCCAGGAACACAAACAGCCCAGCCCCTTCCCTACACCGAACAGCGCCTTATCTCAAAGTGCCCAGCGCTCAGCTTGCGCTTTAAAGCCCAGCTAATCAGAAGTGTATTTTATTTTCTCAGGGGAGGCAGCTATGGGATAAAAGTCGGAAGTGTAAACTCTGTGGTGGATGAATCATCGCATTGCTTTTTATTAACATTTTTACAGTGAAGTTTTTATGGCTTTCCAAAAACACACAGAGGAATAAGGCTCATTGCTCTCATCATTGGTGATGACTGGGGTAGAGTTCAAAAGGCTAAGGCATTGCTGAACCAACCTCCAGTGGGGCGGGGCTGGGGGGGGAAGGCGGATGCTGATCACCAAGCACCACGTCCACTGCAGGGCCAGAGAAAGCATCTGTCCAAGAAAGGACCAGGGGAGGGAGAGAGGTTGGCACCTGGGACCTTCAAGTTCTTCCATGTGCAAGAACATGGAAGACACGGTGGGGTGGGGTGTTGTGAATGAATGAATGAACTGATTCCACAAAAACCTTCTGTTTGGCCAAGGAAATTAAAATAATTGAATTGAATCAAATTAAATTAAAAATAATTAAATTATTTAATTTAAAATAATTAAATTAAAATAATGTGGCCCATTAATAAGGCAGAATACGATAGAGACATAAACTTAATGTTTGGGAGAATATTTAACAATAATGGGAAAGTATCCCCTTCTATTATTAAGTGAAAAGCAAATGATAAAGCAGCGTGTAGATGGGACTTCCCTGGCGGTCCAGTGATTAAGACTCCGTGCTTCCACTGCAGGGGGCATGGGTTCGATCCCTGGTTGGGGAACTAAGATCCCACATGCCTCATGGTGCGGCAAAAAAAAAAAAAAAAAAAAAGTGTGTAGTGTAGGATCCAAGCTTTATCTTCAAGATACAGCATGTACGTATATAAAATATTTGGAAATGCAATGTAAGGACATGCAAAATGGCAGGGTAATACACAGTTTGTAATTTCTTCTTTATCTTTCTCTGTATTTTCTAGTTTTCAATATGACTACGTGTTACTTCAGAAATCAGGGAGAGAAAAGGGTCTAGTAACAATAAGACCAAATATCATAAAGTAATTGACAGTTTGACTTCTTTGCGTGAAACACAGACCGGATTTATGGGAGCCCGTCTGGGCACGGGGGCTGGGGGGGTGGCTCCTGAGATCCTCATGGACCCCGAGGAGGGAAAGGGAGAGGAGACCTCGGCAGACAGGGCATCATAATCACATCCTGCTTCTACCAGGCAGCCCTGCTTTACTGGGCTCAGCATGGATTTTACTCTGCTGATCAACGTGCTAAGAAATGGCACTTTGTATTTTTTAAAAGCAAATTAAACCTGACCTTATATTCCCGTCCTATGCTCCCACCCTTGGGGTGATGGCAAATTCACTCCATCATTATATTAGGGCCCCTTCTCAGACTAGGTTGCTAGATTTAGCAAATAAAAATACAGGATGCCCAGATGAAATAAACAAACAAACAAAATTAGCATAAGTATATCCCATGAAATATTTGAGATATACTTATCTTAAAATATTATTCATTTTTATCTGAAATGCAAATTTAACTGGGTGTCCTTTGTTTTTTCTGACAACCCTATCTCTGTCTCCTAAGGGTTCTGCGAAGGCCCAAGGAGGGTATGTACAGCAGAATAGGTGGGGAGGCCCCAGGCCTCTGAGTTGCGGGTTCACCAGGGGCAGGGAGCTTTCCTGTCCCCATACTAAATGGGGCAGGGCAGGGGGGGACATCTTTGCCAAGACTAAGCACCTGGTGACCAGGGGTAGTAGTTGGTCACCCCCCGTAAAGCCTTGCCACCTCTCAGGACACTACGGGCAAGGGGCCTAGGTGCCCACTGCTATCAGGACCCCATAAGCCACCCTTGTATGAGTCAGGGGTCTGGCAGGAGACCACTGGCCCATCCAAGTGACCATTTACAAAGCCATGGACCATGTGTAGAGAAACCAGTGCAGACCCAGGGCTACCAATGGTATGAGGGGAGGCAGTCCCTTCCAGAAGCTGGGCACAGAGACTCGGAAAGGGGCTGCTGAACAGACACTGAGACCCTCAGAGACCCCTGAGGGAGAGATCCGGGAATAACCACCCAGCCTCTCCTCCCTCCCACATCTCCTGCTGGTGCTCCCCACTGGCCAAACCAACTGGAAGCCAGTGAGCCTACTGAGGCAGTCCCCGAGGGTCCCCTTCCAGGGGCCCAGAGCAGATGGGAAGGGCACAGAGAGCAAATGGAGGGCACGCAGCACAGTGCCCCTCAGTGGAAAGGACTCTCCCAGCCCCTCCTCTCACGGTCGCCACACCCTTCATCCCGGGCCTCCCTCTGGGAGAACCCCTCCCAGTCCCTTCAATGAGCTAAACAAGAGGCCAGGGACAGGCATGGTCCTCAGGCAACAAGTGGCCCTGAAGCAAGAGGACACAGCAGCCTGAGGCCCTTTAGAACAGGGGAGGGAAAATCCAAGAGCACGAAACACTGATTAATATCTCATCTGTCTTGATCACACCTGCTTTGTGTTGGACTCCCATCTAAATCCAGCTTCAAAATAGTTTTGCAGCTGAAAGAATAAAGAAGCAAAAACCAGGGCTATAAGCAAACCAGACAAACAAATGCACCAACTCAGAACAAAAACTCCAACCGCAGAAACATACATGTAAACTAAAGCACACTGACAACGTGGCTTTAGTATGGACATTAATTAGCCAGGCTGAGACAGACCCCACTCCACAGAGGGTTACTCCCTGGTCTTCTGAACCAGGGGTTTATTTTCACAAGACGATCAGCAAATTCCACTTTCCCTGGCCTCAATAATTGGTTCAGGAATGGGTAGCCAAGCCAATCAAAATCAACGAGGCCTCTTCTTCCATAAGAAAGCAATTAGAAGAGTCTCAACCTTTCCCTCTAGACACGAATAAGGAAGGATGTAGCCCCAGGAGCTTTGGCACCCATTCTGTGCCTAGGAGGAAAGAAGCTGCCTGAAAATATGCTAACATCGAGGAACCAGAGCCAAGAAAGGAAGAGAGAGAGGCTAGGTCCTGGTTACATCATTTGAAACCTGGATCAAACCATTCCTGACACAGTTGAGTTACAGGCACCAATAAAACCCCATGTTTTTCTGAAGGCAGTCTGGGTTAGGCTTTCTGATACAAGCTGGATTCCTAAACAGCATGCAGCATATTAAGAACCAGGAGCACTGGGCTTCCCTGGTGGCACAGTGGTTGAGAGTCCGCCTGCCAATGCAGGGGACACGGGTTCGTGCCCCGGTCTGGGAGGATCCCACATGCCATGGAGTGGCTGGGCCTGTGAGCCATGGCCGCTAAGCCTGCGCGTCCGGAGCCTGTGCCCCGCAACGGGAGAGGCCACAACAGTGAGAGGCCCGCGTACCGCAAAAAAAAAAAAAAAAAAAAAAAAAAAAAAAAAAACCAGGAGCACCATTCCTGTTTCTTTCAGGGCCATGTAAGGAGAAAACAGCCAGCTTCCTCCATCCAGTTGGGAATCAAAGTGTCAGCCTCTGCTAAAGGGAAAGGAATAGACACCCAGGAACCTGGACTCATCACAGGCACAGGAGGGGAGCCCGCTACTTTGCCAAAGGTACCAAGTCTGCTCAGCCCCTTTTGGGACAGCACAGTGGTTACCAGCAGGGACCCAGGGCCAACTGGCTCTGCCTCCTGGGCTTGATGCCAGCTCTACCCCTAGCCAGCTGACCACCTCGGGCAACTTTCTTAACTGCTCTGGGCCTCAGCCTCTGCACCTGAAGATAAAAACAGTGCCAACAACATGGGCTGTTGTGAAGACTATGAGGTAATATCTGAAAAGACCTTAGGACAGTGCTTGGCACAGAACTGGCCTCACTGAGAGATTATAGCTGCTACCGTTGTTGTGGTTATTAATGCATAAGCCCGCCCTGGGTGAGTTTCCCTCTGGGGGTGTGTCATCCTCCAGACTCCTCCTCACATGTGGAAGAATCCTGTGGCCTGTGCTGCATGCTCCTCCTCCCTTCTCCCATCCCTGCAGACTTCACCCTGCCTGACCCTGAACCTGACCTGGTAGGCCACCCTGGGCCCCACGTGATGGTCCAGGCTCATGCAGACTCAGTGTCTGCAGCCCTTCCCCAAGCCCAGGCTGTGCAGATTTTCTGTTGCAAGTGACAGAAAATCCTCCACAAACTGGGTAATGTGGGAGGTGACTTCACTGTCGGGATTCAGGGCTTCTGAGAGACCATGAGCACACCCGCTCACACCTCCTCTCCTGGTCTTGCTTACCTCTACGTTGGTTATATCTTCTGGTACGTCATTTTCAAATTAAAGACTTTTTTTTTTTTTTTTTTTTTGCGGTACGCGGGCCTCTCACTGTTGTGACCCCTCCCGTTGCAGAGCACAGGCTCCGGACGCGCAGGCTCAGCGGCCATGGCTCACGGGCCCAGCCGCTCCGCGGCATGTGGGATCTTCCCAGACCGGGGCACGAACCCGTTTCCCCTGCATCGGCAGGCGGACTCTCAACCACTGCGCCACCAGGGAAGCCTGACAATTTTTTTTAAAGTCTAAAAGGTTTCTTTAATCACTATAAAAATTAGAGTTAACATGGATAGAGGAAATAATAATCATTCAGAATACTGAATAGCTGAAATTACTCCCCAACAAGTGAATAATAATGACACATGGAAAAATTCATGGGTTGTGGCTAATGTCATTCTTAGAGGAAAATTCAAACCCTTTTTTTTCTATTTTTTGGCTGCACTGCGCGGCATGGAGGATCTCACTTCCCCAACCAGGGATCGAACCCACGCCCCCTGCAGTGGAAGTGCGGTGTCCTAACCACTGGACCACCAGGGAAGTCCCTTTTTTTTTTTCTATTTTTCAAAACGTTTACTATATTAATTAGAAAATAAGAAAAAAGGAAAACAAATGAGTGTAGCTCACAGGACTAGAAAAAGAACAACAGTCAATTCAAAGTAACAAGAAGGACCTAAGAAAATAAATAACAGGCAGAATTCAAAAATTGAGAACAAAACAGAAATGATGAGCACAATCAAAATACCAATATATAAAATACAAAATGAAAACAGGGAACAACTCAGATATAACAAATATTGTATTTGATATTAAATATTTAAGGGATATTATTCACAACCACAAGCCAATACTTTAAAACAGATTAAATGGAAATATTTCTGGAAAAAAAAGTAAGTGCCAAAACGGGCTCAAGAGGAAATAGAAAAGTTGACTAGATCAATAGCCATGAAAGAAAGTAAAAACCCAAGAGAACCAACAGACAGACTATTAGAATAATGGGAGAGGACCACAGAGAGAGAGACAGGCATAATGTCACAAATGTCACAAAGAAAGAAAACTACAGGCCAATATCACTGATGAACATAGATGCAAAAATCCTCAACAAAATACTAGCAAACAGAATCCAACAGCACATTAAAAGGATCATACACCATGATCAAGTGGGGTTTATTCCAGGAATGCAAGGATTCTTCAATATGCACAAATCAATCAATGTGATACACCATATTAACAAACTGAAGGAGAAAAACCACATGATCATCTCAATAGATGCAGAAAAAGCTTTTGACAAAATTCAACACCCATTAATGACAAAAACCCTCCAGAAAGTAGACATAGAGGGAATGTACCTCAACATAATAAAGGCCATATATGACAAACCCACAGCCAACATCTTTCTCAATGGTGAAAAACTGAAACCATTTCCTCTAAGATCAGGAACAAGACAAGGTTGTCCACTCTCATCACTCTTATTCAACATAGTTTTGGAAGTTTCAGCCACAGCAATCAGAGAAGAAGAAGAAATAAAAGGAATCCAAATCAGAAAAGAAGAAGTAAAGCTGTCACTGTATGCAGATACATAGTGAGAATCCTAAAGATGCTACCAGAAAACTACTAGATATAATCAATGAATTTGGTAAAGTAGCAGGGTTTAATAAAATTAATTAAATTTTGTTAAATTTTGTGCATTAACAAAATTAATGCACAGAAATCTCTTGCATTCCTATACACTAATGATGAAAAATCTGAAAGAGAAATTAAGAAAACACTCCCATTTACCATTGCAACAAAAAGGATAAAATAATTAGGAATAAGCCTACCTAAGGAGACAAAAGACCTGTATGCAGAAAACTATAAGACACTGATGAAAGAAATTAAAGATGATACAAACAGATGGAGAGATATACCATGTTCTTGGATTGGAAGAATCAACATTGTGAAAATGACTATACTACCCAAAGCAATCTACAGATTCAATGCAATCCCTATCAAACTACCAACGGCATTTTTCACAGAACTAGAACAAAATATTTCACAATTTGTGTGGAAACACAAAAGACCCCAAATAGCCAAAGCAATCTTGAGAAAAAAAAAAAAAACGGAGTTGGAGGAATCAGCCTCCCGGACTTCAGACTATACTACAAAGCTACATACGGTAATCAAGATAGTATGGTACTGGCACAAAAACAGAAATATCGATCAATGGAACAGGATAGAAAGCCCAGAGATAAACCCATGCACATATGGTCACCTTATTTATGATAAAGGAGGCAAGAATATACAATGGAGAAAAGACAGCCTCTTCAATAAGTGGTGCTGGGAAAACTGGACAGCTACATGTAAAAGAATGAAATTAGAACACTCCCTAACACCATACACAAAAATAAACTCAAAATGGATTAAAGACCTAAATGTAAGGCCAGACACTATAAAACTCTTAGAGAAAAACATAGGCAGAATACTCTATGACATAAATCACAGCAAGATCCTTTTTGACCCACTTCCTAGAGAAATGGAAATAAAAACAAAAATAAACAAATGGGACCTAATGAAACAAAATCTTTTGCACAGCAAAGGAAACCATAAACAAGACCAAAAGACAACCCTCAGAATGGGAGAAAATATTTGCAAATGAAGCAACTGACAAAGGATTAATCTCCAAAATTTACAAGCAGCTAATGCAGCTCAATATCAAAAAAACAAACAACCCAATCCAAAAATGGGCAGAAGACCGAAATAGACATTTCTCCAAAGAAGATATACAGACTGCCAACAAACACATGAAAGGATGCTCAACATCACTAATCATTAGAGAAATGCAAATCAAAACTACAATGAGGTATCGCCTCACACCAGTCAGAATGGCCATCATCAAAAAATCTACAAACAATAAATGCTGGAGAGGGTGTGGAGAAAAGGGAACCCTCTTGCACTGTTGGTGGGAATGTAAATTTTTACAGCCACTATGGAGAACAGTATGGAGGCTCCTTAAAAAACTAAAAATAGAGCTACCATACGACCCAGTAATCCCATTACTGGGCATATACCCTGAGAAAACCATAATTCAAAACGAGTCATGTACCACAATGTTCATTGCAGCTCTATTTACAATCGTCAGGACCTGGAAACAACCTCAGTGTCCATTGACAGATGAATGGATAAAGATGTGGCACATATATACAACTGAATATTAGCCACAAAAAGAAACAAAATTGAGTTATTTGTAGCGAGGTGGATGGACATAGAGACTGTCATACAGAGTGAAGTAAGTCAGAAAGAGAAAAACAAATACCATATGCTAACACATATATATGGAATCTAAAAAAAAAAAAATTGTTCTGAAGAACCTAGGGGCAGGACTGGAATAAAGACGTAGACATAGAGAATGGACTTGAGGACACAAGGAGGGGGAAGGGTAAGCTGGGACGAAGTGAGAGAGTGGCATGGACATATATACACTACCAAACGTAAAATAGATAGCTAGTGGGAAGCAGCTGCATAGCACAGGGAGATCAGCTCGGTGCTTTGTGACCACCTAGAGGGGTGGGATAGGGAGGGTGGGAGGGAGACGCAGGAGGGAGGAGATATGGGGATATATGTATATGTATAGTTGATTCACTTCGTTATAAAGCAGAAACTAACACACCATTGTAAAGCAATTATACGCCAATAAAGATGTTTTTTTAAAAAAAAAAAGAAGAAATGGGAGAGGTCAGTACAGCTGCCAGATACATAATCAACATACAGAAAGCAACAGTGTTTCTCTGTTCCAGCCAAAACTAGCTGGAAAAATGTAGCCAAAATATATTAGCATTTATCATAGCAATAAAAAATAGAAAGCATCTATGAATTAGCCTATTAGAGAATGCACAAAATCTCTATGGAGAAAATTTTGAATCTAGTAAAGGCACAAAAGAATATGTGAGGAAATAGGGAACTGTGTCCCATTCATGGATGGCACAACTTCACATCACCAAGGTTGATTCTCCTCAGGCTCATCTGAAAATTAAAGATAATCCAATCAAAGTCACAGCAACACATTTTCAGGAACTTTACGGGTTGACTCGAAAATTCATATGAAAGATAAAGATTCATGGATGGCTAAAGATCAAAGATGTGGTATTGGCAAGGGAACAGATGAGACAATCAAAGAAACAGAATAGAAATTCCAGAATCATAACAAAATCATGTCAGTGGCATCAAAACTCAGAGAGGAAAAGACGAATTATTTAGGAAATGATGCTGGAGATATTAACCTGCCATGTGAGGAAGATGTGGGCTCCTACCACATACAGACTGCACTCCACACGGAGAGCCCTGGGTCCAACATTCCTTCAGCACCTTGACTCACTGGCCACATTTATCACCTAAATATCATGTTGTCTATTTGACAGTGATTAGTATGGGAATCACAGTGCATCTTATAATTTCAACATACATTTGTGATTTTTTTTTTTTTTTTTGGCCACGCAGCATGTGGGATCTTAGTTCCCCGACCAGAGATTGAACCCATGCCCCCTGCACTGAAAGTGTGGAGTTTTAACCCCTGGACCACCAGGGAAGTCCCCATTTGTGGTATTTTTTAACGTTTAATGCATATTAAGCTGTTATGCAATCCAAACTTTTCCTGCAAGGAACAGCGGTTGAAAGAAGCAAGTTCTAAATGAAAAGCAGATTCTTGAAATCCTCACACTGAATTAAGGAAGCAAATAATCAGGCTGCTTCAAAGGGAAGATAAGCTAGTGGAGCATTCTGCTGCTCAAAATGCAGAGGTAGACAACCCAAGATGAACAACTGCCGTTGGTGCCAACACACTAGAATCCAGGAAGGAAGAAACAAAGGACGTATAAGAAAAGCATTTGCCCTGGATCTTTACTTCCTCTAGAACTAGTGATAGTTTAGATTCTCAGTACAGGTTATGAAGAAAGAAAATAAACACTAAAGCTCTTTAGATGCAACCATCAATGGTATTTGGAAAGTCTTCATATTGTACATAAAGACAAGACTGTAAAAATGAAAAATATTGTATATATAATGTAATATCACATGATAATATAATACAATATAATATAATATGGACACACATACATATTCCAAATAGTTTACGGACTGAAATATTAGCTTTAAATTCTAAAGCTAATTTTTTAAAAAAGAGAAAAAGCTTCATGGTCTCAATGTCGGGAACAGTTTCTTAAACAAGATGCCAAAAGAATGAACTATGTGAAAAAAAATGACAGATTCAACTTCATCACAATTAAAGATTTCTGTTCAATAAAGAATACCACTGACAAACTGAACATATGAGTGACAGACTGGGGGAACTTTTTCTTCAAAGTCTGAAACTGATAAAAATTATTATGTAAATTATACAAGTAACTCCTACAAATCAGCAAAGTGAGAGAGAGTCAGCCCCTCAGGAAAATGAGCGAAGTATAAGCTGGTTAACAGGGGGAAGACAGCGTCTACTGAGGAAATGAGGAGACCTCTGCCAGAGACTTGTGAACAAGGAGACATCACCTCCAGCCATCTGATTCTCTAAAAACAGAAGGTCAAGTGACAGCAAGGGCAGCTGTGAGCTTGCAGAAATGGGGCCCCGTCCAGTTGGGAGGCCAGGCTGCTGCAGGACTGTGGACAGCCAGGCAGTGTGTACCCACCCACCATGCAGCAGCCCAGGACAGGCATGGGGCTCCTGCAGATGCATCCCAGAGACATGCCACAGGGCCACCAGCAGACATGGAGAAAGGCTTTCAGCACAGCATTATTCTCATCACAAAGAGGGGTAGGGCCCATTGCTCAGGAATGGAAAAGGGGTGTGTGTGTGTGTGAGAGAGAGAGAGACAGAGAGACAGACAGACAGAGTTGGCTCAGGCTGCTATAACAGAACACCAAAGACTGGGCAGCTCATAAAATAACAGGCATTTACCTCTCACAGTCCTGAAGGCTGGGAAGTCCAAGATCAAGGTGCCAGCAGATTCACTGTCGAGTGAAAGCCCAGTTCCTGCTATTTTCTGGGTGTGACCTCACATGGTAGAAGGCATGATGGAGCTCTCTGGGGCCCCTTTTACAAGGGCACTAATCCCATTCATGAGGGCTCCACCCTCATGACCTAGTCACCTCCCAAAGACCCACCTCCACATACCATCACCTTGGGCGTTAGAATTTTAAGATGTGAGGGTTTTTCTTTGCCAGGGGTGGGGGGGCCCACAAACATTCAGCCTATAGCACAAGTGTACTCACATAATGAAAATTCCATACAGCCATCTAATGTACTGAACCAGACTTACGTATAGCAACAAGGACCGATCTCAAATACTTAATGTCTGGCAAAAAAAAAAAAAAAAAAAAAGTAAGAAAGACAATGAGATTTACGGGCCAATAGTATTTATGGAGATTTTAAAACACATGCAGGGCTTCCCTGGTGGCGCAGTGGTTGAGAGTCCGCCTGCCGATGCAGGGGACGTGGGTTCGTGCCCCGGTCCGGGAAGATCCCACGTGCCGCGGAGCGGCTGGGCCCGTGAGCCATGGCCGCTGAGCCTGCGCGTCCGGAGCCTGTGTTCCGCAACGGGAGAGGCCACAACAGTGAGAGGCCCACGTACCGCAAAAAAAAAAAAAAAAAAAAAAAAAGACATGCAAAATGGCACTCTATCTATTTCAAAGAGTCACTTATATTTAAATAAATGTATAATGTGTTGAAGGTGGATTGGGAGGATGTACATTAAATGCACTAAAGTGGGTCGTATTGGGAGGAGGGAAATAGGAGTGAGGAGGGAAGATGAAAGGGGGAAATAATAAAGGAAATGAAACCAAGCACAGCCTGGCACAGGCCACTGGCAAAGTGAGCCAAGACCTCAGCTGGGTTCTGGGACACATCAGTACTGGACATGTGTGTGAGGACAGTGCTGGGGGCCCTTCTCCACCACAGGAATGGGGTCTTCAGAGGGACAGAGGAAGTCTGGATCTTACTTGAAGTCAGGTACAAGTTGCAGGACCTTCCTAGACACCCCCTTCCATACTTCTCCCCTCCACCAGCCCCAGGCCAGCACCCTCAGCCTTTCCTCAACAATCCCAGCTCAGACCCCAGGGCCCCTGCTTCAGCCAAGAGCACCTGCATTCTCCAACCGCCTCTGAGGCCTCTGCCCTCTGGCCCAGCCACCCAACCCTCTACCCCTCAGCCAGAGATGCCAACCCAAGTGAGGTGACAGAGGCCGGAAGGTGAGCTAACTTCCAAGACCACGACGGCAGTCCCTGAACTGGGGGACAGGGGCTCTGGGCTCTGCACGTGTTGCCTCATAGCAAAGCCCCCAAAGAGTCCAGCACACACTGAGGGTGGGTCCTGGACACCTCTGGGGCCACAGAGTCCAAGAAAGATGGCCCAGGTAACACCCTGGTGACAGCCAGTCTCAGCTGCTGTCTGAACACTGCTGAGTGTGATTTCTTGGTAATTAGATGTCAGCCTTGATAAATGTAGAGAATAGGAATGACTGTCCTCTATTTCACAGATTCCCAGGGGCGCTTGGATGGGGAGGGATGGACATAGGACCCCCTGCAGCAGTAGCAGCAGCAACAAAACACCAGAACCTTGTGGAAGGGGACACTGTCAGGGGGTGGCATTGGTTTACCATCCCTGCGATTATTAACTTTTTGAGGATGACAGTCTGAACAGTGAGGGTCTTCGGACAGGGGTGGAGAACCTCCCAGGGCACACCCGCTGAGGAAGCGCCCGTGAATCCATGGCAGAAAGATGGGAATGATGGATGGAAGGGAGGAAGGAGGAGCGATCACACAGGAGTACAAACAAACCCGGTCTCGAAGGCACACCCCCTGAGCAAGGCCCTCTGACAACACAGTATGTTTCATGCACGTGTCTGATTATGAAATAAACCCATATCATCAAAATATGGAGTGAGCTGAGCACAAGTCCTAGCCTGACGGGGTAGGATGAGTGAGGTTGCTGACTAGGACCTCAGCTCAGAGGAGACAGGAGCAAGGGGAGTCACATTAGAAAGACCATCACCAGGAAAAAGTGAGAGAGTGGGAGGGAGGGCTGGGTGCCCGGAGCTGGTCGCTTGGCGTGGAGAGGCCAGCTCATGGGTGTCCGGCGGCCTCCCCATCACTTCCCTTTGCTGGCCCCTCCCCATCTCCCTGACCACTTAACGATCCAAGTGTCAGGGGACTTAGTCCTTGGTCCTCTTCTCTTATCCCTCCACACTCAATCTTGTCAATCTCATCCAGTTTCAAGACTTTAATGACATCTGTATATCCAAAATTCCCAGCCTGGATCTCTCTGCTGAACATGTATCCAGCTGCCTACTCAACACATTGCTGCTTGGATGTCTAAGAGCTATCTACGGCAGTTAGAGACTGATGCATAACAAGCGGCCCAAAAGAACAATGTCTTGTTTCCCATGATTCTTTTGGTCAGGAGCTTGGGCAGGACTCCTCTGGGTGGTTCTTCCGTCCCATGTGATGTCAGCTGGAGTCACTCCCACGGCCACATTATTCTGGGAACTCATTTGGGGCTGAGACGTGGAAGAAGGTCCTCGTCACAGGTCTGGAAGCTGGTGCCGCTTGTCGGCCAGCTGTCCATGGGCTTCTCCTCCAGGAGTCCCTCCCAGCCTCCTTACAGCACAGCAACTGGGTTCCCGGAGAGCAAAAGCAGAAGCTGCTGGACCTCTTCAACGTGAGGCCAGGAACGGACACAGCATCATTTCCCCACACTCTACTGATCAAAGCAAGTTACAAAACCGGCCCTAATTCCAGGACGGGGAGCGGGGAGAGAAGTAATGGCCAAGTGGCATGGGGGACAGACGGGAAAGTCTCTTTGGAGACTTTCTACCAGGACGAGCCAGACCCCCTGGATGACATCTCCTCCTTCACAAAACCTGATGGCTTCATCCTAGGAATACATCCAGAATCACCGCTTCCCTCCAGCACCACTGCTCCCAGCCTCTCCTGAGTCGCCAGCATCTTTATCCTATTTCCTCGCCAGCCTCCTGAGGGGTCTCCCTGTTTCTACCCTTGGACTGTCTTCCCAACAGCAGCCAAGTTGGTCTTTCTGTACTTTAGGTCGGATAATGTGACTCTCCTGTCCAAACCTTCCTGTGCCTCCCTATTTCTCTCAGAGGGAGCCAAAGCTCTCACAATGGGCCCCAGGGCCCTACACTCTCCGCAGGCCCCATACACACTCTGGCATCACTGCTCAGACTTGGTCTCTGACTACTGTGCCCCTCCCTCACTCCCCTCCAGCCAGCCCGGCCTTTCATCTGGAGAGCACCCTGCAGTCCACAAAGCATCCTCTTAGCCAGGAGCAGCTACATAATTTGCAGGGCTCAGTGCAAAATAAAAATACAGGCCCTTGTTCCAAATGACTAAGAATTTTAAGACAGCAACAGGAGAGCATTAAGCCAAGGGCAAGGAAAAGGGGTAAAAGGTATTAAACAGTGTAAATCAGAGCCCTTGGCCCTGGGAGCCCGAAAGTCCTGCCAGGACTCAGGGCAGAGCCCAGTAAGACTGGAGAGGGGCGGCGGCACAGAGGCCCTCATTAGGGGCTTTTACACAAAACCTGTGAGTCAGGCCACCACAAGCCCCAGCCCCACGTCAGGACAGACTTAATGGCCTGGGCTGGAGTCGCCACCAACATAAAATATCTTGTTCCCAGCAACTTTTACAAGGTGTTTACGGCCCCAGGACAACATCAGGCTAATACTCGGCTTATGGGGCAGCTGCCCAGACAATGAGGGCAAAGAGGCGGGTCAGCACAGGGCCCGGGGATGACGGGAACAGGGCCAGGGGAACTGAGGCCCATTCACCCCTCTGCAGGACTGGGGCCCCCATTCTGTTATCTTGCAGCCTCCCTCCCACTGCTCAGCCCTGCGAGGGACCTTCACCTCCACACACTGTGGGTGAGGCACACAACATCATTACCAGATTCCTGGGGTCTGGGAAGTCCACCATCACCAGTGTTTAAATGTAGCCCCAGTAAACACAAACCACTGGGGTCAGGGCCTCTGAGTCACTGCCCCCCAACAGCATCAAGGTCCCTGGGAATATCTTGGGTTCCCACAGCCCACACCATTGCTTCAATCAGCCCACATGCTTCACAGCAATTAATCTGATATTCCATTTTTGCTAATCAAAGACGGCCATAACCAGCCTGGATGGGAGGGGACTTTGGGAGAGAATGGATACATGGATATATATATGGCTGAGTCGCTTTGCTGTGCACCTGAAACTAGCACAACATTGTTAATCGGCTATACTTCAATATAAAATAAAAAGTTTAAAAAAATAAATAAAAGACAGCCATAACAAGGGTCCAGTGTGCAGGAGCTAAGCCCTCACACTGATGTGATTCCAGCCAAAAGCAGAGGGAATCTGTACCTGGGTTCCTCTGTCTCAAGTAACTGTGGGATTTCCATGCTTTCCTTGTATGTAGCTACCATTTACTGAGAACTTACCGTGTGCAAGACTCGAGGGAAGGGCTTCACATGAATGATCTCATTCAGGCCTCACAACATCTTGGGAAGTAAGCTTGTCATCCTCCATCCCATGTCACGGGTAAGGAATCAGGTTCAGAATAGCCTGAAAACATATACTGGTAAGTGACCGGCCTAGAATTCCAACCCGGATCTGCAGAGGGTAACACTGGAATCCTTCCATCTCCCTGTCCAGGTTCACCCCTCCTGAGAGGCACCCATGGTTCCAACACTGGGAAGGAGCAGCCAACTCGACCTGGCACAGCCAAAGAGAGCTTCCTGGAGGAGGTGGTATCCAGGGCTTAGAATGATGCGTAGGGTTTGGCTAACAGAGAGGAACAAAGAGAAGAGGGAGCATGTATGTGTAGGGCCCCGAGCACAGCAGGCAAGGACCAGAGGCATCCTGGCACCTCGGTGCACGTCCTTGGAGGGTCTAAGCTTTGGGGTTCTGCCCTGTTGTTATTAGTAACAGCTACCACATAGCCAACACTTATTATGTGCTTTATAGAAAAATGACTACTTTCCCCAGAAGACTGAGACCCAGGGACATTACGAAACTCACGGACTGTGTGATCTCAGGTGAATCATGGAGCCAGGTCCACAGCGCAGGTTCCACTTGCAGACAGAATCCACACACTCAGTCTCCACGCAGACAGCCTGTTTTGACAGGGGCTCACGGGAGCTGAGAGGAACAGCGGTGGCATTGCAATGGGGAGACCCTGGTTCCACTCTCAGCTCTGGCACTCACTTCTCAATCCTGGGCAATGACTTCACCTCTGGGCATCTCCATGAAAGGGGGCCCACAACCCCGTCTCCCTCTGCCTCCCAGGGCAGGGGAAGGGTTGGAGCAGCCAGGCCATGGGAACGACTTTCTGGCTATGATAGGCCAAACTACAGCCCCAAGGCTCTTCAATCCTATTCCCCAGAGTGGTGCATTTGTCCCTTTCCATGGTAAAAGGGACTTTACAGATGCAATTAATTAATAGTCTAGAGATGGGAGATTATCCTGGATTATCCGATGGGCTAAATGAAATCACAAAGGTCCATATCAGAGGGAGGCAGGCGGGTCGGAGTCAGAGAAGGAATGACAGGAGCAGAGGTCAGAGTGACAGGCTTTGAAAACCGGGGAAAAAGAGCCACCATCCAAGGGATGCAGGCAGCCTCAAGAAGCTGGAAAGGGCAAGGTAATTCCAACCTCCAGTAAGGAATCAGCCTGCCGGCACCTAGTTTTTAACACACTGAGGTCCCCTTTGGTCTTCTGAACTACAAAATTGTAACTTAATAAATTTGTGTTGTGTTAAGCCACCGAGTTTGTGGTAATTTGTTACAGCAGCAAGAAGAAACTGATACACCGGATCTCATACCCCACTCACTCGGGAGTGATTCCAGCTTGGACTCCACACCCAGAAAATTTTACACAAGTGTCTCCTTTGGTCAGAAAAAAATGATTCCTACTGCTGTTCCTTAAGTTAGAAAACAGGCTTCAGATAATTCCATTCTACTTCCCGTGGAGAGTGAAAATAAAAAAATTTTTAAAGGAGCTGAAAGATATGTAATTACACTAAACAGCACCAGTGTCTTCCTACTGCCCCCAAATGAAATACATTTTCTTCTCCAAGGGTGATTCTAAGGTGTTTTCTGACAAAACCAGACCTGTTTGGATGGTGTCTGCTGCCCGTCACCAAGTAAGCTCCTCTGCCTGTGGATCCCACAGCCCATCAGAGCCAGGCTGAAATAACAGTGCTGAGAAAAGACAACACATTTCTGACCAAGCAGAGGCCCTGGCAGAGTTGGAGGGGTGGAGGCTTTAGGCAGGGAGATTTCCAAGAGCTATGAATATAACAAGTCGACTTTGTGGGCAGGGGGATATGGCCATAATTTATTAATAAGCCTAATGAAAATGCATGGGAGTGGTGGGAAGGCAGAGCCACAGAGACGCTGCCCCAACTCCCACACAATACAAAACAGAGTCGGTGGATGGTCCTGGACCAGGGTGGGCATCGGTCCTTCGCTGTGGAGTCTGCCCTCCTCCACCCTAGCCCAAGCAGAGATGGACTGCGTCAGCAGAGCCCGGACAGTTCTGACGGCATCCTGCCACCCACCAACCCTGCCATGGAAGAGAGGCCAAAACAGGAGGACCAGAGACAGACCAGAGGACCAGAGCTTCTAGTCTCTGCCGGGAGCCAAGGAGAGTGGCTGCCCATCTCTGGGCCTCAGATTTCCCAGCCAGAGCCAGAGCTGGCTGGACTAGAGGACCCAGTCTGAGGGTCCCGCCCTCCTCATCCAGGTCCTCAAGCTCAAGTCTGGCTCCATCTTCAGCTTCACTCTCCCACTGCCTTCCCAGATGTGGCCCAGCTCCAGCCAGAGCATCTGCCAAATTCTAAAAGAAGAAGCTCCTTTCCCGTTGCTCCCCCATCTCCTAGAGGTCTCCTTGAACTTGATCTCATGTCTTGATATTAGGGCCAATGGATCATTTATTCTTAACTCTCCTTCTCTGAGCTTAGCTCCCCTTTTTCTTTTCTTTTCAGATCTCTACCCTCCATCTTGGTTTAGGACCCCAAAGACAGCCCAGAGAGAAGGCCTTGGATGCAGGTGGTTTATGTTGGAGGTGGTCCCAGGACGCACAGGGAAGATATGGGGAAAGCCAGAGTGCTATGGGTTGAATTATGTCCCCCAAAACAATATGTTCAAGTCCTAAGCCCTGGTATCTATAAATGTGACCTTATTTGGAAATGGGGTATTTGTAATGAAGGGAAAAGGTCTTTCCATGTAATTTAGTTGTAAGTTAAGAGGAGGACACACTGCAGTAAGATGCGCCCTTAATGCCATATGACCGGAGTCCTTAGAAGGAGAAGAGATGCAGAGACAGACACACACAGAAAGAAGAATACCACGTGAAGGCACAGACACACAGAGGGAAGACAGACACGTGAAGACAGAGGCAGAGATTACAATGATGCAGCTGCAAGCCAAGGAACACCAAGCGTTACCAGCAGCCGCCAGAAACCAGAGAAAGCTTGCCTGACACCTTGAATTTGGACTTCGGCCCACCAGAACTGTAAGAAAATAAGTTTCTGTTGTCCTAAGCCACCCAATTTGTGATAGCTTGTTACAGTACCCATAGGAGACCAAATATATATATAACACATATATATTTATATAATTCTTTTTGGCCACTCAGCATCTCTGTACACCCCTTCCTGGCTTCATGTAGTTGGAGGGAGGCAGGGACCCCGTCCCATTACAGAGGCTGAAATGCCAGAGACCTGCCTTCCCAGCCTCCCTTGCAGCCAGGGGAACAGGCGTTTGATAAGGGTTCTGCCAGTTAGGTACACATGGGAGCCAGTGACAGAAAGAGTCTGAGGCTGTGTGGACGCCATGCTGGGGAGGTTGGGGGCAGCAGAGATACCCACACGTTCTAGAGGCTTCCAGGGTTCTGTTCAAGCAGTGATGGCCAGCTCATTCGCTCTGGGACCACCAGCATGCGTGGAGGTGTCAGTTCCCACTGGAGGTCTCACGTGTCTCCCTGGGGCAGCTCTGCCCAGTGATTTTGAACATTTTTTCTGGCTGCACAGCCTCCAAACCTAGTCGTCTGACCCGTACAGAGCTGCTGTGCGCCGCTCAATACCCTTCAATACATTTGTTTTGCCCTAATGAGCAGAATTAGCTTCAGCTGCTTGCAGCTGAGCTCCATGGTTGATGCAATTTCACGCACACAGTTCTTCTGACTTTTGCTTGCAGCCCTTCTGGCTCTAGGATTCTGGCGGGAGGCTTTGGGAGTGGGCGGGGACTGATCCCTGCAGGCTAGGTGCTGTCATAAGCATTCTATATGCTTTCTTGTTTATGACAACTCTGTTTCATGGACAACTTTATTGCTCGGTTTTAGAAATAAGGTAACTGAGGCTCAGAGGTTTGCAACTTGCCAAAGGCAGCACAGCTCGAAAGGATGGAGGCAGGATGTGCTCGGGGTTTGTCTTACTCTAAATCCTCGGCTGTTCTGCCATGAAACCCCCTTGGGAGCGAGGGGTAACTTCCGGCTGGGAGTCCTACCTAAAAAGAATTTCCCCCGCTGGTGCCTGGATACTTCCTGTGTATCCAGTGAGATGTCACACCAGAAGCACATTCTAAATTATTGTGGGCCCTGCATCATGCGGGTCACATTTTAAGATCATCGGGTTGGCTGCATTGAGGACACTTTCTAAGCAAAGAAGAGTTGAACGTACCTATGAGGAAAGGTCCTGTGTGGGAAAAGAAGTCCCATGAATGGAGCATCTCCTAGTCTGGGGACTTGGAGAAGCACATCACCCCCTTGCTCAACAAAGCAGCAGCCTGAGCACTGACAGACACTCCGACGGCACTGCTGGGTCCCTTCCTGGGGCAAGGTCAGGGTGACAAAGGGAAGACTGGTGCAAATAGGCTGAGTTCACCGAGCTCCTGTCAGGACTGAGACGGGGTTTCAGCAACTATGTCAGAAGGGGGTGGGGTTGGGGGGGTGGGTGCAGGAAGCTCAGGCCAAGGCAGTGGCTCCAAGGACTCAGCACGGTTCTGGAACTTTCGTTTGGGAGCTGGACTTGTTACTCCTGTTCCTGGAGTGTCCAGCGTGAAACTCTTCAGTGAAAGGCCTGTGGGAACGTGGAGGCTTGTGCCCCATGCTACAGCTGGTCTGGCAGAAGAGGGACCCTGAAGGGAGAAGGCCGGCATCCTGAGATGCTGAAGGCACTGGTGAAGAAGGGGGGCCTGGGTGGGTAGAGGTAGGGGGTACACTGGGGCCTGAAGAGTTGGGTGCTGTGGGGCTCAGCAGCCTGAAGACCTGTGTATTCCCCTAGGGGGCTGCCCATTTCCTGGGCCAGTGGAAGGCCAGCAGTCCTGAGATCGGAGAGCTCTGGGTAGAGCGGAGGCAGCTGGCCTCTGCTCATATGCTCTGTCACCCACTAGCGGTGAGACCAGGAACACGTCAGCACCCACTGGCTGGCTCCCGCCCTCCTCTAACCTGGAACACGGAGAAGACTGACCCCAAGCAACACCCTGAGTTGTTTTTTTTTTTTTTTTGCGGTACGTGGGCCTCTCACTGTTGTGGCCTCTCCCGTTGTGGAGCACAGGCTCCGGACGCGCAGGCTCAGCGGCCATGGCTCACGGGCCCAGCCGCTCCACAGCATGTGGGATCCTCCCGGACCGGGGCACAAACCCGTGTCCCCTGCATCGGCAGGCGGACTCTCAACCACTGCGCCACCAGGGAAGCCCAACCCTGAGTTTCTTAATTTGGAGCAAACATCCTATTATCTCCTGTGTTCACACTGTTATTAGTTCCTCGTCCTCCCTAGGGCTCATCTTCCTGAAACAGTCCAGTTTCTTCCTCCCGAAAGAGAAATTGAGAGGCCACTTCCTATAACAAAATGGATCACATGTGATCTGAGCTCATGTGACCTAACGGGTAGAAAATGGAAAGTGAGATCCCAGGCTTTCTCCCCCTACCGGTTATCCCATGTGATGTTACAGACTTGTGAACCTGGGTATAAAGGTTTGTTTGTTTGTTTGTTTGTTTGTGGTACGCGGGCCTCTCGCTGTTGTGGCCTCTCCCGTTGTGGAGCACAGGCTCCGGACGCGCAGGCTCAGCGGCCATGGCTCACGGGCCCAGCCGCTCCGCGGCATGTGGGATCTTCCCAGACCGGGGCACGAACCCGTGTCCCCTGCATCGGCAGGCGGACTCTCAACCACTGCGCCACCAGGGAAGCCCTGTTTGTTTGTTTTTATTCCCCGTGCTCCAGCCCCCACCCACTCTTGAGGGTTTGGAGGTGGGTGTCTTTCCCAGCCCCCCAAACCCCTGCAGGCGTTCTTCACAGAGGCTACACGTGAGTTCTCTGTCAAGCACAAAGCCCCTAGAGACCGACCCTGGGAGCCTGTGGCGCTGCCCCCCTCTCTGGGAAGACTGTGGCTCCACCCCCCATGGCTGTGACTCCACTCCCTATGGCTGTGGCTCCACCCCCCATGGCTGTGGCTCCGCCCCCTCTCTGGGAAGACGGTCTCTGTCCCTCTCTCTGGGGTGGCTCTGGCTCTTCTGGGACAGAGAAGGGGCTCCCTGCCAGGCTGTGTGCTTATCTCAGAGGGCCTGACAGCTGGCACCAAGTAGCACCCCAATGCTGTGCCCTCTTTTGAGGTGAAGACCACACGTGGGGGGGGCCCTCTAGTCTTTGGGACCTCCCCTCCCGACTGCCTTTCCTTTCTGAGCTCTTTTCTCCCCGTTCTTCCTCCTCAGCACCACCCTCCTCCCTTTTCCTGAGTCTGAGGAGTGTTCATGGCGATTGGCCCAAGGCCCAGCTCTGGCTCTGGGAGCTGACAGTTCTGAGGAAATGGAGAAGGGGGGTGGGTACGAAGATAGCGCTGGGGAGCACCCTACCTCTCCGGCTTCTTTCCTGAAGAGGCTGGAGACTCCCAGCCAGAGAAGGAGAACATCCTCGCCGGCAGACTGTGGGCCTCTCGTGGCCAGTGCTGAGTGGGCATCAGGCAGGCGTGAGGTTGACCTGGTGGTTTCCCAGGCCTCTGCTTCTACATCTTTAAAGTGAACACAAGAATTATATGATAAATACAAATATATGATGTATGATCATAAAGTTACATGATTATCAAATAAGTACACATCATATATGTATATATTATACATAGATGGTAGGGATTTGTCGTTGCCCAGTTGTGGGAGCTGAAGCAACCGTCTCTGGGAGGCTGTCCCTCCTACATCTGGTGCCACAGCCTGAAGTCGGCCATCAAGAAGGGAAGGTGGATGTGAGGTGGGGAAGGTCAAGGAAAACAGAATGAGCGGAGCCCACAGGATGGACTAGAACAAGCTCGGATGATGGGGGTGTCCTGCACTCTGGTGCCATTCATCACAGACCTAAACACACCCCGGGCCCAGAAGCTGCGGAGGCTGAAGGAGGAGCGCTGGCAGCCCCTGCCAGCCAGGTAAGCCTAGAGGTGAGCAACGAAGTTTGCGAGCTGCCAGGGTGCCTTGTGCTCCAGTCTCCCAGATGGAAAGGAATACAGCTGCTACTTCATTCCCGCCTTCAAAATCTCATGCAAAGCATCGCTTGCGGCCCACACGAACCTGGAACTCTGTAGGGAAGGCAATTCTAGCCAACACATCCACCCCACACAGATGTCCACTACCCTTGGAAACCTCAGGTCACCTGGGACACTGTGGCACTGCCTTAATGGACAAGAGTGACCAGAAGTGGGCCACAGGGACACTCTGTCCCAGGTGGAGGCTAGCTCTCCAGGCTAGATACCCCCTTTCCTCAAGATAGGTTTTCTTTAGAGACATAATGAACCTACCCCAAGCCTAGAACCATATTAGGGCTACATTGAGACCCCCAACAGTTCTCCCCAACTTGTAATCTTGGGCATCTGGGATTGGGAACTTGGTGTCCAGCCTCCTCCCAGAGGTCCCTGTCTCCCTATATGCCTCCTCTCCGGGAGGCTCAAGATTCATGCCCCAGTGAACATTTTGGTACATGACTCTTTCTGAATTATGGTTTTCTCAGGGTATATGCCCAGTAGTGGGATTGCTGGGTCGTATGGTAGTTCTATTTTTAGTATTTTAAGGAACCTCCATACTGTTCTCCATAGTAGCTGTATCAATCTACATTCCCACCAACAGTGCAAGAGGGTTCCCTTTTCTCCACACCCTCTCCAGCATTCATTGTTTGTAGATTTTTTGATGATGGCCATTCTGACGGTGTGAGATGATATCTCATTGTAGTTTTGATTTGCATTTCTCTAATGTTCATTGCAGCTCTATTTACAATAGCCAGGACATGGAAGCAACCTAAGTGTCCATCATCGGATGAATGTATAAGGAAGATGTGGCACATATATACAATGGAATATTACTCAGCCATAAAAAGAAATGAAATTGAGATATTTGTAGTGAGGTGGATGGACCTAGAGTCTGTCATACAGAGTGAAGTAAGTCAGAAAGAGAAAAACAAATACCGTATGCTAACACATATATATGGAATCTAAGGAAAAAAAAAAATGTCATGAAGAACCTAGGGGTAAGATGGGAATAAAGACACAGACCTACTAGAGAATGGACTTGAGGATATGGCGGGGGGGGGGAAGGGGAAGCTGTGACAAAGTGAGAGAGAGGCATGGACATATATACACTACCAAACGTAAAATAGATAGCTAGTGGGAAGCAGCCGCATAGCACAGGGAGATCAGCTCGGTGCTTTGTGACCACCTAGAGGGGTGGGATAGGGAGGGTGGGAGGGAGGGAGACGCAAGAGGGAAGAGATATGGGAACATATGTATATGTATAACTGATTCACTTTGTTATAAAGCAGAAACTAACACACCATTGTAAAGCAATTATACTCCAATAAAGATGTTAAAAAAAAAAAAAAAAAGATTCATGTCCCAGCTGGGTGCCAGCCTGCTCTACATCTGCATAACTAAGGGAGACCATGGATGGGACTCTTCAGGTAAACTCAGAAAATGAACTTCTGCCTTCCCAGATGCTGTGTTACCTACGGTGTTGCAATTTTGGAAAGAAGAGTTATGTGAGTGTATAGACAGAAAACCTATAAGGAAAGGTGCTAACACATCATCAGGAGTTCTCTCTGAGAGGTGGGAGTATGGATGATTCTTCCGCCCTCCTGGGGTGTTTTTTCTTTTTTCCTATATTGTTTTTCAATGAGCGTATATGACCTTTATAATAAAAAAGAACAAATATAACGTAGTCAGGTTTTCCCTCCCTCGTCCACTCAGAGGAGATCCACTTACTTAACAGGTGAAACCACCAGGGAGAGCTCGGGGCAGAGCTGAGCCATACGCATGCATGCCGCCTGCCTGGCATCGCAGAAACATTCCATGGCCGAGCAAGGCCACTTAGCCTTTCAGACACCGAGGGCATAACTGAAGCATGAAACTAACCAGGTTTAGTCATCCATGTCTGGTCTCCTCGACAGTTTGCCAACTGTCAGCAGAAATCACAGGGTAGGAAGCTGGCGGCGGACCCGTATCCTAATGCAGGCGAGATGTGCCAAGGGGCAAGGAGAGAGGGACTTGCCCCCTTTAAGTATCAAACATCCCAGGTGCTGTGTGTGTAATCAGCTCCCCGGCCACTCCAAGGGTGGTAGGAGTCCTAGCCCAACACAAAGACTGTCTCAAAGGAAAGAAAGCTGATGAGAAAACCTTGCAGAAAGTGACGGGCTCTCCCAAGGAGCCAGATACTCAGTCAAAAGCATCACTGGTTCGATGCAGCTTCTCTCCCGGTCCCTTCAATTCCAAATCACCACCTGGGAGAGGAGTGCTGGATCACCTCACTTCACGGATACGGAGCCACATGTGAACGTGCACCCCACGGTCGGGGACCAAACTTGGTTTCCTATAGCTCAGAGCACGTGCTCAACTCTAAGGGCCAGAGAAACAGCAGGTACCCAGGAAGGCTGATGATTTAGTATCTTCTGATTGGTATTCTTGATCTATGTGTTCACATCTATTTGTTGAGTGCAGGGAAAGAACCAACACTTCGTACACTGTGTGCAAAATACAGACGTCATTGCATGCGACTTTCCAACCCAGACACTGCCTTGGAGGCAGCTGAAAGGCTGCTCACTTCTAACTCCCAAACCCAAGTTTACATTTTGCCAGTTAGGTTTATTTTCTGGGGCACCGTTGTGCCCTCTAGATGCGTGGCCTGGGCAGTTGTCAGCTGGTGTGCCCTTTAATCAGCTCTGCCTGCTCTGTGGCCAAGAGGAAGCACCCACATCCCACCAGCAAGCCTATGGGCCTGACCCCTTTTCCTTCACCAAGCACAGTCCTGCCCAGGCTATAGGGCCTCATTTAAATGCCACCTTCTCCATGCACCTGCCCCGGTGCCCCAGCTGCTCCAGTCTCCTCTCCTGACATCACAGCTCCTCTATGCTCCTTCCTCTATGTTCCTTCCCTCTATGCTCCTCTGATGCCCCAGCTGCTCTTCCATCCTGACTTGCATGAGATTTTTTTTTTTTTTTTGGCCACGCCATGCAGCAGGTGGGACCCTAGTTCCCCGACCAGAGATCGAACCTGTGCCCCCCTGCATTGGAAGCACGGAGTCCCAACCACTGGACCACCAGGGAAGTCCCCTGACTTGCATGAATTTTATTGTTTTGGTCTCTCCCTCCCCATGACCATGAGATGCCATCTGTCTTCTCTTAGTCCTTGCCCGCTAGCCCCTGACACTGTAAGCACCCTACAAACTCTGGTTGAAAGTGAAATTGTTGACCAATTTCTTAAATTAGTCCAACTCAAGCTTTTCTTGGCAGCTGTCTGTAAATTGATTCAAGGTGCCTGGCTGGGGCGGCGGCAGGTGTGCAGAGGAAATCAAGGGATCCAGCCTCTCCCCTTCCTCTAAAAACCTTCCAGGGCTTCCCTGGTGGTTGAGAGTCCGCCTGCCAATGCAGGGGACGCGGGTTCGTGCCCCGGTCCGGGAAGATCCCATGTGCTGCGGAGAGGCTGGGCCCGTGAGCCGTGGCCGCTGAGCCTGCGTGTCCGGAGCCTGTGCTCCTCAACGGGAGAGGCCACAACAGTGAGAGGCCCGCATACCGCAAAAAATAAAATAAAATAAAATAAATAATAAAAACCTTCCAGACTCTGATTCTTCTGTTTTTCCTTCACATGTGTACATGCTCGGGGGAGCACATTTCCGAGCCTGGATAAACATGCATTTGCTTGTGAACATCCACGTTGTAAGCACAATAAATCACTATAAACAAGAGACGCCTCTCTCGGTGGAGGGCGGGAACTGCTTTCTCAAGCACTATCGGAAAGTCAGCGACACCCATAACGCCACCCGTCCGAGCCCACAGGGAAATCAAAGCTCTTTCTACTGAGGATCCTGTTTAATTGATGCACTGCATTCATTAGGGATTACGGCTGTGATGAATGCAGATTGGAGAGACCTAAAAATACTGTGGGTCACACAGCCAGCGGTGTCAGAGCAGGACAGGCACCCAAGGGTGAAGATCAGCCCCACCTGAGATCAGAACTGCAGGCGGCAACACATGCCTCACCCTCCCAGCAACCCCCAAGCCTGTCACTCTCTCTGTGTCCTTCAAAGAACCAGAAGCCTAATCCGCTGTCTACCCCTGCTGGGCACCTTCTAAGCAGAACAGATAAACGGTGCAAAGCTAAGGGGAGCGTCCTGGCCTCTGGGGGGTGCTTTCTGTGGTACCCGGCTCAGCATCCCCTGCCGCGCTCACAGTAGGTACTCAATAAAGTCTGCCAAATTATGGATTCTAAACTCCCAGTGCTGGCAGTGGGTCAGCAACAGAACACATAATCAACCGCATGGTCTGATTCAGTCCCAGGAAAAGAAATGTGTCAGCAGCTGTCGGGCATGAAATCATTCATTATTCAGTGGGTGGACGATGCTTCTCTGCATCTCATCATGGACCAAAACTTCTAGGTCTGATCATCAAAACTTTGTTCCAAGGGATCTCAACCCAGCTTCGGCATCAGAGGCACCTGGAAGTCGGTTACAAAGACACATGCGGTGGACCCACCCAGACTGGGTACGGGGTGCTGTAAAGGCTCCTCCCATGTGTCTCGAGAAGCCTCCAAAGACAGAGGACCACTGGGTTCGCAGAAGAGCTGTGGGGTGGGGGTGAGGGGACGCTCCCCCAGCTGCCGCTGGAATCTTCTGGAGTTGATGCTGGGCGCTTCATAGAATCTCTTTTCAGAATCTCAGTTTCCTCATCTGTAAAACAGATGTAATAAAACCCTGTGCCCCTCTAACCACATAGGCCCACCAAGGTACAGGGACCCACTCTGCTGACCTTATAAAGCAGCTATCTGGCTAGAATATTATTTATGTTAACAAGCATGGCTTTGCTCCATGACACTCAGATTCGAGAAACATCTCATTTGATAATTTTTCTACATAAAATTAAACCTAGATGGGGCCCGTGACAAACCCAGATCTGGCCACCTAGCCTGCCTAGCCCAGGGCAGACCTGGCTGAGTGCCACAGTCCCAACTCAGATACATCCCATGAACAGCTGAGTTAGCTGGACGCTGTAATCCCAGCCCACACCTCGCGCACGTAGCAAGCCCCCTCTAGCCAGCCCGTGGTATCGCTGGCCATCACCCTGCGACCCTGCGATCCTGAAAAGGGACAGACACAGTTCAAGGTGTTTGGGCTTTGGAAAATCTACCTTACTTTTCCTCTCCCAAACCTCAGCCCCCAGCACCTGGTCTCTCGGCTAGATTGCTCCCCACTTGACAGTAAAACATTGCCACTCAGCATTCAAACTCAGGAGGGCTGGGGTTTTTTCCAACACCTCACTCACCAGGGTGGAACAGACCCCCAAATTAGTAGCACTGGGCCCTCCTTCTGCTCCCCAAAGACTCAGCTCTGCATGAACCCAGGGCCACAGCAGAGAGGCCCTGTCCCTGGTCCGCTGTGGACCACTCACCCCCACTGTACCTTTGCTACACTGACCATGAGCTTGGCCACGGGGCCTATAGCTGCTGCTCCTAGTATCCAGCCCCCTGACCACCGCCAACATCCATGCAGCCACTCTCCCATCCGGGGGGGCATCAGGGCACCAGTGTCTGTCAATCCCGGAAACCAAACCCCAGCCCTTCCCCCAAAGCACACAAGGCCTCCCTCCCCAATGCCCACAAAGACTCCCCCTCCATAAACCCAAAGAAAGGCTGAGGGGGACTGTCTTTAGGGCGGCCCTGGAAATACAAAGAAACTGTTCATCTGCCTCCTGGCCCAAGGAAGCCAACTCGGAACACAGAGCCGAACAGAGGGGCCGACAGAGCGGAAATCAACCTTTTCATTATTTACAGTCTCCCGTAGCAGTAAGATCAAGTCCAGCTTTATATCTCAGCAAAGCCTCTGGCCATATCAGCACCCATGTCAGCCAGATAAAGCACAGCTCACATTTTAAGCTTGGGCCGGCAGGAGTGGGGGTGGGGAGAGGATGCCTTGGGTCGATGCACCACTTGAAAACTTCACTCTCGCTTTTTCTTGTGTGTTTACTTTGTCCAGACTTCCACTTCTATGATGGACACCCAGCCATGGGTCACACCCTTGTCTAAATCCCCGAGTACAGAGAGAACCTGTAATTTGCTTCTGGTCAGTAGAATAGCCACAGGTATGGGCTAGTCACTCAGCTGATTCACCTGATTACATCACGTTGTATGAGATGCCACCTTAGCAGACTGGAGAGGGATACCCTCCTCTGGCCTTGAGGAAGTGAGCTGCCAGACTGTGTGAGGGGCCGTGTGGGTGCTGCGTGGCAAGGTACTGCAGGCCTCCAGGAGCCAAGAGCAGCCCCCGGCCCACTGTCGGCAAGAAAGCAAGACCTCAGTCCTACAACCGGCAGGAGCTGAATTCTGCCAACAACAGCATTTTCTTGGAGGAGGCCCCCCCACTCCCAGGTCTTGAAAGGAACACAGCTCAGGTGACACCTGATCTACAGCCTGGGATACCCTGAGCAGAGGACCCAGCTAAGCCCTCCCAGACTCCAGACCCACAGAAATTGTGAGATAATCAATGCATGTGTTTTTTGTTTTGTTTTGTTTTGTTTTGTTTTTTTGCGGTACGCTGGCCTGTCACTGCTGTGGCCTCTCCCGTTGCGGAGCACAGGCTCCGGACACGCAGGCTCAGTGGCCATGGCTCACGGGTCCAGCCGCTGCGCAGCATGTGGGATCTTCCCGGACGGGGGCACGAACCCGTGTCCCCTGCATCGGCAGGCGGACTCTCAACCACTGCGCCAACAGGGAAGCCCAATGCATGTGTTTTAATCTGCTAATTTTGTGGTAATTTGTTACTTGGCAATAGAAAACAAATTCAATTCTTTCCTATTTCATCATGTTGAGTGGAATATGTCAGGTAGCACATGAGGGTCTGGGTGTAAAAGGGAGCAGACACAAACCAGGACCCTTTGCTCTGATTCCCAACTCCAGAAAGTTGAAAGTTCAAAGATCTGGGTTCAAGTTCAGCTCCTGCTGCTAACCTGTTGTGTGTCCTTGAGCGAGTGTCAGCTGCCTGGTGCTCTTTCGTGTCTTCTAGCTCTGAAATCCGGAGTCTCTAGTTTCAAGAGTAAGATCTTAGGGTTAAGGAGGTCACAGTTACTTCCAGATTCTCTCATCTTCAATTCCATCCGCCCACAGAGCCTTCATTCAAAACCAGAGCACAGGGACTTCCCTGGTGGTCCAGTGGGTAAGACTCCACGGTCCCAATGCAGGAGGCCCGGGTTCGATCCCTGATCAGGGAACTAGATCCTGCATGCCGCAACTAAGAAGCCCACATGCCGCAACTAAAGATCCCGAGTGCCACAACTAAGACCCGGTGCAGCCAAAATAAATAAATAAATATTTTTAAAAAGAAAGAAAGAAACCAGAGCAGAGGGTGGGGGGACCAATGCAGAAGTCAGCTTCCCCAGAGACTCGGACACCTGGGGGGCTTTCCTGGGCTCCATCCAGCCTCCCAGCCCCCACTCAAGTTTCCTCTCCTGCCTCAAGCTGGAATGGAAAACCTATCAGGGCTCAAGAGATGGCCTAATAAACAGCAACTCGTTTTTCAATCCAAACTGTGAAATGCTCTGGGAACAATCTGCTAGCTAAGCAAACCTTTCCCATTTTTTCCTGTCTGAGCACATTGTCCTGAGCCTGGAGAGAGGACAATGGAAATCGCAGCTCTCCTTCCCTCCCATCAAGGAATAATTCACACAGGAATTCACTGAGCCCGCGGCTTCTGGGCAGGGGTCTGCCCAGGAGGATGAGAAGCCTATGGCAGGGACGTCCCCAAGACTCCCTGGCTGACCCCATCAGCAACACGGCAGGGAGGGGTGGAGGCCTGGGGTGCAGCTGTGCAGTCAGGGAGCACCAAAGACCAAGTGCTGCCAGGGCCGCCCCAGCTACCTGAGCCAGGAGCCCCATCCACGGCCCATCCATCGCTGTCCCACACCCGGCCACTGAGCCACCCATGCCACGGACCCGAGTCCAGGGAGTCACCCAGGACTCCTCGGCCCTGTTTGATCCACTCACACTCTACCTCTGGTGGGACTACCATGCCCCTGCTCATACCCCACTCAGTCCCGCCCTTGGGATCCATTAACTGCACTCCTAACAAGCCCTGAACGAGTGCCCTTGGCATAGAGGGTGGGCACAAAGCCAGGTGACCCCGAATGACCCACCAGAGGCCCACCAAGAGTCATTCAGGCCATTTTTAAGCAAACAGGTTGGTGCTGTGACAGGAACAGCAGCATCTCCAGAAGGGTCGAGAGATGACTCTCGGCTGCCACCACTGCCACCTGGGACAACAGAAGTGGGTATGGGTGCGTGGGTGGGCATCCCCCAAGAGAGGTGGGCCCCTTTCCCAGGAAGCCCAGGACCCTCCCTGGGCCTGTCTTCATGCTGTCCATCAGCACTTGCAGGGGATTCTCCCTTACCTCCCCTATCCAGAGCCCTGGGTGGCCCTGAAGTGCGTCCCACGTGAAGTGAGGCCACATGGAGCGGTAACCAAGAGGTTATCGGGACTGTGGCTCCCGACCAGGCTGCACCCTGAAATCAACATCACGTGCCCAGTCTCCATCCACCCCCAGAAGGCGGAATCATAGGGAAAGGCCCAGCCCCAGCACAGTGTGACCTTGGGCAAGTCGTTATGCTCCTGGAGCCTCAGTTTTCTCATCTGTGGAGTGGGGATAATACAGCACCATTCTGCTATGAGATGAAATGACAGAATCTGGTGCTTCCCAACCTCTCTCGACAGAGCACACGGAGAATGTGGAAATACTCACACAGCCCACTGAGTAAAGGAACAAGGTTGCTTGCAGGATTCCTCCTGACCCTGAGCCTCACCAGCCACCCCAGAGCTGAAAGAGCCCCCACCCCACAGACAGCAGGATGCTGAGGGGCAGCGTGCCGAAGGCCTGATCCCCGACAAGCACCAGACAGGGGTCTGCTGTGTGTAAGCCCACCACCCAGTGCAGGATTTTCTTGTCTCACCAGGGCGGTCTGGGACAGGGCTGGCACATCACCATTTTTTAACCAGCGCCTTGCATGGCTCTGCAGCAGCGGGTGTGCAGGGCCAGGTTTGGACTTTCAGTTCTAGCTGATCAGAGCCAGCAGACTCTTCCCAATGGGGTCACTCACTCCCCTACCCATCCCACCCTTTCCTGCAGCCCACCCACTGCTAGGGTCCTCCCCACCTAATTAGCAGGCAAATCCCGTTCTGGGAGAACTGAATGGGTCCCTTCTGCTCCCCGGGCATCCCTCACAGTGTCCCTTTGTGGCCGGCCATCCTCCTGACCAGGCCAAACTGGGTCCTCAGTTGTTCACTCTCCATGCAATTTTGACTCCGTCTCCTGGCTCCCACCGTCAAAGCCGTGACGGGGCAGTGTGTGGCCTCCCGTGGGGCCGTGGTGTCCTCTGGGAAAGCAGCTGCCCACGGGGGACGCCTGGTGCCACACGCGGACCCTGGGTTGGCTGTCTGCAGGGCCGTCGGGAGCCACGACTCCACGCTCTGGAGGCGAGAAGCGCAAACAGCCCAGGCCTGGGAGACGGAGTTCCGACCAGCGGGGCCGGGCACACCTCCTGCCGCCGAGCTCCCCGCGCCCCCCTCTGCAACCCAGGGATGCAGAGCCCCCCTCCTCAAGGCAGCCCAAAGAAGGCTCCACTGAGGTGCACATCCCTCCAGACGGGACACAGTCCCTCCCCACCTCAGCAGAGAGCCCTGGTTATAATAAAGGGCAAGCTGGGGGAGCCCCTCCAGAGAGGGCCAGGCTGCAGCAGGGTGGGGCCGGGCTAGGCCCCAAGCAGCAGGAACAGGCAGGGGCATGGGAGCCAGGGGAGGGAGCTACCACCCCCCAGCCCTGGCCTCTAGAACTGGCTGAACCCAGACCCACTCGAGCTCCGCTTACCAAACCAGCCCCAGTCTCTCAGGCTGGAGAACTCAGGGCCACTGTGGTCATGAGGGCAGGGTCTGGAGTTTCAATTCCTTCCACAGCACGGATGGGGCTGTCTGGGCACCAGGCTCCATGGGGGTGAAGCCTCACCTCCCACCTGAAGACTCTACAAGCTGTCTGGCATCCCTCGGACTTGGCCTGTGAACTACCAACTTTGCAGGGTCGCTATGGGGATTAATGAACTAAAGCATGAACTGGTCCTCAACTGGGAAGGAAGGATATGATGGCTATCACTATTCACTCATCAAGTTAAGACCCGTGGGAAGAGGCAGGCACCAGGCAAGCGAACCCAGGTCAGACCCCAGGCCTTGAGCAAGTGAACTCAGGGTTAGGACCCGACCCCCAGGGCTGTCCAAGTCCAGGGGTGTCCTCACCTCCTGGGAGCAATGACACCTCCTAAGTGAAACATCAACTCAGGGTCCTGCCCAATGTTCCCCACGGAAACCACTAAAATCCCTCACTCTCCACAGAGCCTTGCAGGTTAATGAGTCTGGGGTGGGTACCGCCCACAGCCCACTACCCTGGCACCTCCCTTCCCAGTGCTGGGGGCCGATGGGGTCCACAACCAGACCCCAAGAGAAGTGTTCCCAGGGGGGTTCCTTGCGCCACCCAGACCTACAGCAACCACCTGTCAGAGCAGAGCCCTGGGCACCTGGACGTTTATGAGGTCTCAGGTAACGCCAGCACCCTCTGGAGTTTGCGAACTCCCAGAGGACAAGGTCAGGGGGCAGAGGAGGAGACAGGCAGGACCAAGGACCCAACACTGCCCCACCAGCACCCTGCTCCCGATTCCTAAATGAGGACACCGAGACTGCAGAGGTTGCAGAACTGGACGAAGGACGCAGGACCAAGGAGAGGCAGTCGGGGTGGGCCACTCCCACCTCCCACCTCCCACCTCCCACCTCCCACCTCCCGCCAAGGAAGACTTCAGTTGAGTCCAGCTCTGGGCCCAGGCACTGGCCTTGCCCCTGGCACTCACACACCCCAGGGCTGCCAGACCTCGCTGGCCGGCAGAACTGTCAGTATCTCAGTGCCCAGGTGCCAGTGTCATCCAGCCACAGCCAGGTGAGCACCGGGCCCCACATCCTCACACTCGTTGCACAACTCCCCTCCCCCAACCAGGGCGACTACTACTAACCCCGCCTCCTCTCCCCCCTCCCCCTCCTTCCACTCCCCTCCCCGCCCACCAGTCCAAAGCCCCTGTCCTTGCAGGACCTCAAGCTGCAAATCCCTCGGAGGCCACGGCAGCCGTCCAAGGAGCTTCCAGGAGGTCCCGGGAGGCCCTTCCCACGGGGTCAGAGCGCCCCCTGCCCCCTGCCGGGTGAACTCACAGGCGACCATCACTTGTCATGTTGGCCACGAGACTCTTTAAAACTCACCATCCCGGAGCGGTGGTTGATTCTCCCGCTGCCCTGCACAGTGAACTGAAAGGGGCTCCAGAGGGGGGCAGCGGACGGCGCCTGGGCTCTCAGAGGGTACAAGCGATACACAGACCCCCGTGTAGGCGACAGAGGTCGAACCGGGGCCCCACGCAGCAGCGCCCGTCTCTGCGGGGAGTGGCCGTGGGACATCTGTGTCTACAGTTCCGATTTTCCTACCAGGAGCCCATTTAATAATGAAACAACTTTTGCAAAAGTACACTGCATTCGGCGCGCGGTTGCGAGGCTCGGGACCCCGCCGCGGCCCCCGGAACCCCTGCACCGCCCGCCCCCGCGACCGGCTCTGCAGCGAGAGAGCCCGGGACTATCAGCCTCTCGGGGCGCAGGCCCCGCCCCGCCTCGGCCCCTGCGCACGCGCGGCGCCCCGCTCTCCGTTCGGACCCCGGGCCCAAAGCTTTGCGGACAGCGCCCCCTGCCGTCCAGAGGCTCCCTGCGCCTGCAAGCGGCTGCAGCCAAACCCGACTCCTAGTTACTCCTGGTTATGCTGAGTTGCCCTGGAGGGGCTCGATCTTGGAGGCGAGGGGCCGCCCTTTCCTCCACCCAGAGCCTGAAGCCCCTTGTCCGCGACCGAGGAACTGACTTTGGGGGAAACTAAGTCACTAGAGGATATAGGGAATGCACAAAACGCGGTGGCTGTCTTGGGCCGTCCCCGTTTGAAATCTAATTCCTGGGGTCACAGACCCCGGCTCCACTGTGGGTTCACGAGGCGTGCTGAGGGACCACCTGACCGTGTGCTCAATGGCTGGGGGTCCAGGCCAGCCGGATCAGTCCCAGGGCCCACCTCCAGACACCAGCTCAGCCAGGACCACTCTTTAAGAAATATTGCCTTAGTTTGACCCCCTCATTTCATAAAGGACAGACAGGCAGTGACTTGCCTAAGATCACACAGCTCCTCAGAGGGAAGTGCAAAACGGAAGCTCTGGCAGCATGTCTACCACCCCACCTCCATCCCACAGTTAGAGAAACCAGGAGGCTGTCACCAGGTTCAGTCCCAGCTCTGCTACCACTGCTGTGTGCACTGTAGCAAGTCCCTTCCCCTCTCCAAGTCTCCCAGGTCTGTGTTCTAGCATGAAACGATGGGCAATGGCCGTCCCCTCCATGATTCTAGAATTCCTGGAGCAGAGGCAGACCCTCACCCAGGTTTGAGCTCCTAGGTCACCATGTGAGGTCCTGCAGCTTTGTGTGCTCTTTGCGTATGTATTTTTAAATTACTCCCAGGAGTAATTACTTCCAGATCATTAATAGGTACTTGGCTCCGCCCTCGGGAACCACTAAATGTAAGTGCTTCGTGATAAAAAGGAAGGCAGAAGAAATTGAGGACTGGCAGAACTTAGTAGCTTCCTCCACTTTCTATCTCAGAGAGGAATATGCACCCCAATGGCTTGGGGGGAAGGCCACCAAGATCAGAAGGAACCCAGGCCCTCCACGGCCCATGTATGCAGGAGCCAGAGTCATAAACAGTCCAGTGGAACAAGATGCTTTGAGCCAGGTTCTGCCTTACTCCCATTTATCTTTAGCTACCATCTGCTCTGCACTTAAGTATTGTGATACAAATTATAAAAACTATATTAGCTCAGATATTTCATTAACAACTTGAGGGACTGGACCAATGCATTGAGGGAGAAATCTCATTTCCAAGGCAATCAAAATAAAGGCTGGGGAGCTAATAAACTCCTCTAAGCTATTATACATGCAGGGAACAGTAGAGTAAGTCCTGAAGTAGATTTTAAAGAGTTTTTCCTAAAAGGACTAAGCTTCTTTTGTGTATCTATTATTCATCTGAATGGCTCCTGCTTGTATTTTTCAGAATCCATCTCCCAAGTTAGAAACGAATTGAAATGCTTTTACACACACCTAGGGCCCCTCAGCCATGCTCCTGAGCCAAGTGGAGGAGGTGTCCCCTGTGCCCCCAGCCGCTGGAGCACCTGGACTACCTCTTGCCTCCCTGCAGAAGCCTGGTCCAGCCCACCCAGGGCTCCAGGGCTCTACCGCTTACTATTCCAATGACCCAAGACAAGTTTGCTCTCTAAGCCTTGGTTTCCTCGTCTGTAAAATAATGGGGATATTAGTACCTGTGATGAAACCTAACACATTTGGAATAGCACCTAGCACATACTGTTTAATGCTATTTCTTGGAACCACTGCCTCTCCTCTGGGGCTAGCCACGTAGTACATAATATTTTTCAAATAAATGTACTCGTAATAGGGAAGAACAAATCTGACCCCATGCTGGATCTGTTTCTTTAAACTTTGCATTCTATTGCTTTTGCTACAAGTGAAGAATGTTGCCTATATCCTGAGATAGACAGGATAGCTCACTGTCAAGGCTCTGACCTTTAAAAGTATATAACGCTTTCATTCACATAGAGATAAAAAGTTGCAGAATGGAGAATAACATTTTTCTTGTTAGAGGTTTACAGGAACATCGTGACCTGACCTACGTGGACAGCTGCGAGAACAAAGGATTCCAAGAAGTTTGCAGCAACCAGCCATGCCCCCTCCCCTTCTAGTATAAAAGAAGCCTGAACTCTAGCTTCTTTTATACTAAAAGGGAAGGGGGTGTGGTGAGATGCTTCTTTGGAACACTAGTCCACAATCTTCTCTGTCTGCTGGCTTTCCAAATAAAGTTGCTATTCCTTGCCCCATCAATTCCTCTCTCCATTTATTGGCCTGTTGTGTAGCGAGCAACACGAGCTTGGACTCGGTAACATACTGACTAAAAAGCCCCATGAGGTCAAAGACCATGTCTGTCTCTTTCACCAGTAGATCCTAGTGCAAGCCCAGTGCATGGAATGGTAGGTTTAGTGAATGACACCCTGCTTTACAGTCAATATCCACTCATGCGTCCACATTCAATATCCACTTTGCAAAGGCTGCACACTAGACTCCCCTAGAGAGCATTTAATATACTGAGATTCTGATGGAATTTATTTGAGGTGAGGCCTGGACATTGATATTAATTTTTAAGCGCTCCAGGTGACCCTGATAGGCAGCCAGTGTTGAGAAACAGATCTAAACCTACAAGTGGTTCCCACGTGGTGTGTCCCCTTCCTGGCAGGAGGAAGCCGGGATCTTTCAATTCCTAGTGCCTGAAACACACTGTCATTTCACCTTTGTAATTCCTCCTCATGTATTATCCTGGGTAAATCAGACATCTTGTCCCAACCTCAGTTTTCTTAGGTGTGCAATGATTCATTTAGATGAGGTGTCTGAGATGGTCAGAATCCAAAGAACAAGTCATCATTGGAGTTTGTTATGGGCTGAATTATGTTGCCCTCCCACACTCTTTTGGTGAAGAACTAACCCCCAGAACCTCAGGATGTGACTGCATCTGGAGATCAGGTCTTTAAATTGATAACGAAGCTAAAATGAGATCGTTAGGGTGGGCCCAATCCAATATGACTCGTGTCCTTATAAGAGGTTAGGACACAGACACACAGATCATGTGAGAGGTCTCAGAAGAAACCAACTCTGCAGTCACCTTGATCTCAGAATTCTAGCCTCCAGAATTGTGAGAAAATAAACTTCTGTCATTAAAGACACGCAGTCTGTGGTGCTTTGTTAGGGCAGCCCTAGCAAATTAACACAGGGTTTGTGTGTATATACAAAATAGCTCCTGGATTATCTTTCTTTGGGTGACTCTAACCCAGGGCCTGTATCTGGGCATCCCGTTCTCACTGTGGGTCCTCTATTTTGGGCCACTCGTCTCCTTCAGGGCCCAGCCAGTCCCCTCTCGCCTCCTCTGGCTGTCACCCTTCCAGAGGTCCTCCCCTGACCTCAATTTGTGTGCTGGGGCCTCCTGCTAATGATCATATGCCATAAGGTAGCATCTGTACCACAAAGGTGAGCATCTCATTCACTCATCTAGAGCTCTGCCGGGTGCTGTGCCAGGGCTTTGCCTACACCATCTTAGTCCTCAGACCTCTCCTGAAAGGTGGGTATTATCCCACCTCCTCAACTGAGGAGTGAGGCTCTAAGATGTGGCGATAGCTCTGACATTCCACACCAGGTCCAATTCCAAAGCCTCCTCCCTGCCTCCCCACCACCCAGGCTCCCCGGGGGGACTCAGAAGAGTGAGGGCCTTCCTGCCTTGTTCGCTGTCCACACACCCACAGCCCCAAACATGGCTGCCAAACCAGTAAGCATGGGCTTCCCTGGTGGCGCTGTGGTTAAGAATCCGCCTGCCAGCGTAGGCGACACGGGTTCGAGCCCTGGTCCAGGAAGATCCCACATGCCACGGAACAACTAAGCCCCGGCGCCACAACTACTGAGCCTGTGTTCTAGAGCCCACGTGCCACAACTACTGAAGCCCGCACACCTACAGCCTGTGCTCCACAACAAGAAAAGCCACCGCAATGAGAAGCCCGCGCACCACAAGGAAGAGTAGCCCCCGCTCACCGCAACTAGAGAAAGACCCCACGCAGCCACGAAGACCCAACACAGCCAAAAATAAATAAAATAAATAAATTAAAAAAAACAAAACAGTAAGCATACACTGTGTGAGCAGCTGTGCAGCTGGTGGGCTTTCCTCACTCATTTGGGATCATCCTACTTCCCCACTTCACTCCCTCCCCTCAGGGATCCCACTGCTGACCATTTAAAGCCCCAGCTGCTTGCCGAGGATTCCAGACTCGCCAACACCCTCGGCCACCTTATTGTACCCCAGGTTCTAACTATGCTTTCCTACAGGGTCTTCCTCAAACCATTAAGGCGCTCAAAGAATTTAGCAGGAAGCTTGTTAATTTGTTAAATTCACCTCGCCTTTAGGCCTTCTCTGATGGGTGAGAATTGCTGAATGCAAATTAAACTTACCCTGATAATGATCTTGTGCCTTAAGGCAGCATCAGCACCTGCACCTACTGGGAGCTTACAGGAGAGGCGGAATCTCCGGTCACCCACACACACAGAATCAGAATCTGCATTTAGGTGAGATTCCTAAGACAGGTTCTCAGCCCTGAGTGCACACCAGAATCACCTGGGGAGCTTAAAAGTTACTGATGCCTGGTGACACCCCAGAGATTCCGGTCTGGAGTAAGGCCTGAGAAAGCCCTGGTGATTCTAATGTGCACAAGGCGATGTGATTGGGAGCAGCATCAACCTTGATAACCCGTCCTGCAGTCCCAACCAGGGACGAGCACTGGCAGCCTCGATGTTTGTTTTTGTTTTTGCAGTACACGGGCCTCTCACTGCTGGGGCCTCTCCCGCTGCGGAGCACAGGCTCCGGACGCGCAGGCTCAGTGGCCATGGCTCACGGGCCCAGCGCTCCGCTGCATGTGGGATCTTCCCGGACCGGGGCACGAACCCGTGTCCCCTGCATCGGCAGGTGGACTCTCAACCACTGCGCCACCAGGGAAGCCCAGCAGCCTCTGATGTTTGATGAGGGACCTCACATTCAGGGTCTGGGCAGGCCTAAGCCAGAACCTCCCACCCAGACCAATACGTGTTGCCAGTGGTATAAGCAGACCCTCCTGTAACCTGTGGCTCACAAATTTGGTCACTAACTCCCATGCTGCTACGAGGTGACTCGTTAGAACCTTGTGGGGGCAGGGTACAATGCGGCACTACTAATGAAGTTGTCCCCTTGGACACAGCGATCCATCTCTAGGGATGTACTCCACAGAGACACTCACACGTAAGATACGAAGTGGTCACGTCCAGCTATTTAAAGGGTGAAAAAGTGTTCATAACATACGGAAATCACACCATCACGCTGTACACCTTAGACTCATACAGTGATGTATGTCTAATGTATTATTTCTTAATAAAACTGGAAAAAATGCTATTAAAATTCGTTCCACTTCTAAAAGAAGAAACAAGTGAAAAACTGGAGACAACTCAAATGTTTCCTGATATGAAATTATAATATACCCACTTAAGATAGAATACTATAGTCATTAGAGTGTGAATAAAATTCATATTTTATGGCAAGACAAGAAAAATTTAAACATAAATTCTCTCTGGGGGCTTCCCTGGTGGCACAGTGGTTGAGAATCTGCCTGCTAATGCAGGGGACACGGGTTCGAGCCCTGGTCTGGGAAGATCCCACATGCCGCGCAGCAACTAGGCCCGTGAGCCACAACTACTGAGCCTTCGCGTCTGGAGCCTGTGCTCCGCAACAAGAGAGGCCGCGCTAGTGAGAGGCCTGCGCACTGCGATGAAGAGTGGCCCCCGCTTGCCACAACTAGAGAAAGCCCTCGCACAGAAACGAAGACCCAACACAGCATAAATAAATAAATAAATAAACTCCTACCCCCAACATCTTCAAAACAAAAAACAAAAAAATTCTCTCTGCCCTTTGGCCTCCTCTCCCCCCTCTACTGTGCATTGTGTATCTGCATCAAGCAGCAACCAAACCTCCCCATCAGCAGAAATAACTGCTCAACCATAAAGAGCAATATTTTCTAGCACCACCAAGACAACTCCTTAAAGATAACATTCGCTTTTTAGTGGGTGGGTGGGGGGGTTGCGGGGCGGGGAGCGGCACACCACTCAGCACGCAGTATCTTAGTTCCCGACCAGGGATGGAACCCACACCCCATGCAGTGGAAGGGCAGAGTCTTAATCACTGGATGGCCAGGGAAGTCCTGCATTCCTTCTTAATCTTGTAAGGGGCCAAAATGACCCATGACCCACTACTCGGCCAGATCGTGTAAGCTGTCAATAATACACCATCTAGTGTACAGCCCTCTCAAAAAACTTATGTAAAACTGTTTTGACTTTTTTTTTTTTTTTGGCTGTGTTTTGGTCTTCGTTGCTGCACACCGGCTTTCTCTAGTTGCAGCGAGCAGCGGCTACTCTTCGTTGCAGTGTGTGGGCTTCTCATTGAGGTGGCTTCTCTTGTTGCAGAGCACGGGCTCTAAGCGCTCAGGCTTCAGTAGTTGTGGCACAAGGGCTCAGCAGTTGTGGCTCACGGGCTCGAGTGCAGGCTCAGTAGTTGTGGAGCATGGGCTTAGTTGCTCCACGGCATGTGGGATCTTCCTGGACCAGGGCTCAAACCCATGTCCCCTGCATTGGCAGGCGGATTCTTAACCACTGCGCCACCAGGGAAGTCCCTGTTTTGACTTCTAACAGGCGGAGGAACAGTTCTCAGAGCTTTCTGAGAAGCTGTTCCCGCATTATAATCCTCAATTTGGCTCGAATAAAATTTTCTGTTTCTTTCTTAGATAGACTGATCAATTTTTTCATCAAAAAGAGAATGACATAAACTTGTGAATACTGACATAGAAAAGCATCCAAAATACTGTTTAGGTAAAAACAAACAAACAAAGAAACAGAAACAATACCATGCATAACAAGGATACTTTAATAAAAATGGTAAATACTAGTATACACATGGGGAAAAAGCAGTTATTTTGAAAGCGGAAAAGGTAGTACTAAAAGAGACTTTTTATAAATTTGTTTTTCTAGAGATTACCAAAGAAACCAAAATGTTCTTAGAAAACACATGAAATAAATCAGGTAAGAACATTCTTAGAGGGCTTTAAAATGTGAGATAATTGATAACACTGCAGTAATCACACACTGGTCCCAACGTAGACGTTTTAAATAATGAGCTTTATTTTAAATTTAAAGAAACACTGAAAATAAACACTTTTTACAAATTATATCAAACACTTAAAACATAAAACATAATCTAGGAATGTTAAACAATAATTCTTAATTCAAAGTAATGACATCCATAGAATACATCTTGGTGCTAGCCAATATGGAGTTTGCTTAAACCTAGTATTTTATATAAGCTTAACCATTAATCCTCCTAAGATTCAATGACTATGACTCAACTTTATGAGGTTAAGCTAATCTCCTATGCAATACTCTCCTATAACTTTTTCACATACAATTTATACCAGCGAGGAAATTATTAAAACATATATAAATTATGCTGAGGGGCTTGATTAAAAGGCTGTCTATATAGAGAGATGCATCTCACCTTAGAAAGCGCACACAAACACACAAACACACACACACACACACACACACACACACTTAATCGAAAATAAGATGCCAGGACATTCTCTTAGTTATGTTACACAGCAAACTGCACATTTATAAATGTCATTCTATTATGTATGGACTGAAAAACATATATTTTTTTAAAAGCCCTTGACATGGGGGAGTGGAATATGCCTGCATTAAGTGCAGAAACTCAGAGCTTTATGAACTGCCTGTCTCCAGCTGGCTCCCAGGCACCACTGAAAACTGTCACCCTCAGAAAGACAAGATGGTCTTGTTAATGATTTCCACGGCCTCCAGAACCTCATCCTCCTTGATCACAAGTGGCGGTGCAAACCTGATGATATCACCGTGGGTTGGCTTGGCCAGAAGTCCATTATCTCGAAGTCGCAGGCACACCTTCCAGGCATCATAATCTAAAGAAAAACCGTCAGACTTGTATGCTGATCCAAGATAAACGTTTAAACATTCCCTTGCAGCGTGCATGGGCAAGGGCAACCTGGCAAAACAGCATTCCCAGTACCTAACTCAAGAAACGTAGCTCTGAGTCGCAAGCTTGCTTTGGTTTGACTCTTAAAAATGAAGTTATTTTTCAGCAGTGGTTTGAATGGTGTGATGAGACATGGTTTCTGTTAGTTTTTCGTAAGTGAAAAAGACCTAGCAAAACACTTACGTGCTAAGGCAGATGTAATGAATTACACAAGGAACCAATACAGAAAGAATTGGGGTATATGATACAGATAAGCCACTGGCATAGAATAAGCAACACTCAAAACGCAGTGAGCACTACACATCCCTAACCTGGATCTGCCTCCTGCACTGGCAGAACTAGACTCGCATCATCTTGACGCTCACAACCCTCAACCCTGGCTGCGTCAGAATCACAGAAAGAGTCGCGGCCAATGTCTGGGCCCCACTCCAGACCCATCAAATCCGTACCTCTGCAGCGAGGCTAGGCTTGGATTAATTTGTTAAAAAGCTCCCCAGGTGATTCCAAAATGCAGTCAAGGTTAAAATCACTGCTTTAAAAGGAAGGGTTAGGGCAAGAAAATCCAGCAAGGATCGCTTAAGGATTAGAAATGATGTGTTAGATACTAAACACGCAGTTAGGTGGCAGCTGGGGTTGTTTTTATTATCAACGTCATCATCATCATTCCTGTTATCACTACTGCTCCTACCACCTCTACTGATACGCAAAGTATGAAAATGAGTGAGGAAAGGAGAGCGAAGAGGAACCGGGACTGCAAAGCGCTCTGCACAGACGTCCTAACAGAAAATAAACTGAAATCTCCAAGTACTGCATAAATAACCTCAGGCAGAATAACAAATGACTTAAAAGAAATGAAAATAGGTGAAATTAGTTATATGTGCCTTCATGTAGGAAAGAGCTATATACATATATATATATATATATATATATATTTTTTTTTTTTTTTTTTTTTTTTTTTGCGGTACGCAGGCCTCTGACTGTTGTGGCCTCTTCCGCTGCAGAGCACAGGCTCCGGACGCGCAGGCTCAGCGGCCATGGCTCACGGGCCCAGCCGCTCCGCAGCATGTGGGATCCTCCCGGACCGGGGCACGAACCTGGGTCCCCTGCATTGGCAGGCGGACTCTCAACCACTGTGCCACCAGAGAAGCCGGGAAAGAGCTATATTTTTAAGACCATTAATATAAATCAGGTAATAAGAGTATTAGGCAGAGCCTAAAAGACTTGGTCAATAGGAGGCCAGTCAACAGTTTCAAACAGAGGAAACCAATGACCAGATAAAATACCAAATGTGGGTTTCCCTGTCCGGAGACTGTGCTCTGCAACGGGAGAGGCCACAACAGTGGAAGGCCCGCGTACCGCAAAAAAAAAAAAGAAAACAAAATACCAAATGTGTTTTGAGCTCTTCCTATAACAGTAATATGTTGTAAAATATTTTGTCTCCGTACCTTTGGTTTCTCTAATAACAATAGCATTTAATAATCCTTTTCCTCTTACAGCCGTTACAATATCAGAAGGTAGCTTCATGAGTTCATTTCTCAAGATGATACCCATTTTCTCTGCATTTTCAGCAAGGTTTTCTTCTTCCAAAACCTATGTTTGAAGAGAAATTACACAAATATTAAGATTGCCTTTTCCTTTACATTGTTCTTTGGAGGGGAATGTGGACTATAAGCACAGGAAGAACGTGATCAGATAAAGACCAGAGTAACTTACTTAACTTTCATTTCTATTTTCCAAAGCCTATGCCAGTTTGATTTCTAATCATCTAACATACGCTAGCTCAGACAGAGCCTTGCTTTAGTCATAAACCCAGAATCAATCTGATTCTGTGGCAAAATAAGGATTAAAATTTGTTTAATGCAACTGATATATTTTCTTCTTAGGTGAATAAATCAATGGACTAAATATACTTTAACTTTTTAACTGCAATAGAGTTCCCTTTGTTTTTTCCCTAAAAAGTCCATCCTCAGAGATAATAATTTTATGCCTTTTGTAGGCACTTGAGGAATAAGTCTAAAAGCATTCAAATCCACACTTCAACAACAACAAAAACAAAAAGCCACATGTGCTACGCCAGAGGCTTCACAGGCCATGCCCGGTCACTGAGTGAGAGTTCTATGTGGACAGGCCAGGGCCTATGGGCCAAAAGCCGCAGGAGACTGCAAACCTGGGAAGCCCCCGGAGGATTCCCGTCTACTAGGCCAAGGTTAAATGACTTTTTGAGAATGCCTTCCCCCTAAACCCTTTCCTCTGTACTTAATGTTCTGTAATACTCGGAAATCTTATTACAGTTCTTATCACACCAGTGGGCTCAAACCTAAAAGGCACTTCAACACTACCTCCAGGACTAGCTACTGTACAGCTGCAATCCGTTTTTACCTCCAGGGCCGCGATGGCCACTCGGCAGCCTAGTGGATTGCCACCATACGTTGAACCATGTTCCCCTGGTTTAATGGTCAGCATTATTTCATCGTCACACAACACTGCGGATACCTGAAAGACAGAGACTTCAGTGCTGACCAAGTCTTTTCTCAGGCGAACTCTTCTTATTCTTACCAGGAACACCAGTATTTATGAAACTGGTACTAAATTTGACATAAACTTTCAACCAACAAGTGCTACGCATCTGCCACCTTAACTAGCAGTGACAAACGGAGTGATGCCCTAACACGTTACGTTCCAAGCACATCAGGCACACTTCTATGGCACAGAATAGCATTTTGGAACCAAAAGAAGAAAGCTATTTCTGCAGTGATATAATTTAGAATTCTTTCCACTCTCAAGGGGAAATGCTTTGTTTCACTGTTTAGAAAACAATGCTCTGCACTATATACTCAGAGCCCTTTAGTCCACACCAACTGTTGGCTGTGAACAGCAAACCCAAGAAAGGAATTACAGTTCAACATTAATTTTTTCCAATCTCTACATTAATCAGTCGGTCATGGTTTTAAACAGTTAGTAATACTATGTCTCTGAACTATGGGAAAAAAGAATAAAGGTCTACAGGAGTACTTTTGGGATAAAATGTCTCCATCCAAAACAAATGCAGCAGAGCAAATCCCAAGGCACCCTCAATTCTTCAGTTAAAATAACTAAGTGGGTCACCCCATGGAACTCTGAAATGTTTTTATTACACGTATTCCAGGTGACCTATATATATATATACATATATATATATCACTAAGTAAAACCAAACCATCAGAAAGGCACTATTGTCACAGTCGGCTAATGTAAAAATATCTTAAGGATTCATGAGAACAGGGAAGAGAAAGAGAGGTTGAACATTGGACTTACAGGGTATAAACCACCAGAAAGTGCCTTTCCTAGAAGGACCAGATCAGGTCTGACGTTTTCGTGGTCAATGGCCAGCCATCTACCAGTTCTGGCCAATCCTGTCTGTATTTCATCAGCAATAAACAGAACCTATTGGAAAACAACAAAACAGCATTAATTATCATTTTCACTTCCATAGGGAAATGGTGATCTTTATTTTACTCTTCCCTGCACAAATGTCATTCTGACATCCCCTCAGATCTGTGAAAACATTCTCATTACCCACACAACTTCAAGAGTGTCCTGGGAAAACCCTGTAGACACACAGTTACTTCCTGTGTCAGGCCACTCAGTCCCCAGAGGCCCATCCTGCACTGTTCTACAAAGTGGTAAGGCACTTAGGCAAAGGGTTTTGTGGGGGGGCTTCTGAACATAACTACTCTCTGGGAATAAATTCCCTTGTTTATTCCACAACATTTATTAGTAAAGAGGGAGAGAGAGCTTAAACTCTGGAGCAAAGGGATACGACAGAGGGTTTGAGAAGGATGAGAGCACAGGCTGCCGGAGCAGAGAGGAGGGAACCGCGGGCAGGGCCCAGACGTCTGCAGCTCTGCCAGGGCTCAGCCAGGATAAAGTCAGCTTCTTTGCAGCCTGCTGCTAGAAAGTTCTATCACCACTAGAAAGTTCTGCAGCTCTTAGAATGAAGTCTCCCTCTAGTGGAGAGGTGATGTAATCTTCGCATCTATCCTATCGGCCAAACCCTAAGAGAGGCAGGCAGGTGGGCAGGTGTGCAGGTGGCTGACCTGGTGCTGGGTGCAGAGCTCTCGCACACCCACAAGGTAGCCTGGATCTGGAACAACAACGCCTGCTTCACCCTGAATTGGTTCCACCATGAACGCGGCAACGTTTGGGTCCTGAAGTGCACGCTACAAAAACAGCATGAAAATGGTTTTAGTAACTTCCTTTCAAACCTATTTGGAAATCTGAAATCACATAATGCGCATATTTTCCCATTAAGAATAAGTGTGCAAATTAAGTTTTCACACTAACTTATATTCTGACTTCAAAGTATAACTTTTCTGACTGACATTCAATTACCAAAAGCTCTAAATACCTCAGCTTTAAGCTACTCCATCCTTTATTTTCTAATATATACTTAAATGTACTGTAAATAAAAACTAATGAGGGACTTCCCTGGTGGCACAGTGGTTAAGAATCTGCCTGCCAATGCGGGGGACACGGGTTCGAGCCCTGGTCCGGGAAGATCCCACATGTCGCGGAGCAACTAAGCCTGTGTGCCACAACTACTGAGACTGCACTCTAGAGCCCGTGAGCCACAAGTACTGAGCCCGCGTGCCACAACTACTGAAGCCTGTGCGCCTAGAGCCCGTGCTCAGCAACAAGAGAAGCCACCGCAATGAGAAGCCTGTGCACCGCAACGAAGAGTAGCCCCTGCTCGCAACAACTAGAGAAAGCCTGCGCACAGCAACGAAGACCCAACGCAGCCAAAAATAAATAAATAAATTTATAAAGTTAAAAATAATAATAATAATGAAAGTGGCCTTTTAAAAAGCCATTAAGGGGAATTCCCTGGTGGTCCAGGGCTTAAGACTCTTTGCTTCCACTGCAGGGGGGCACAGGTTTGAACCCTGGTCAGGGAAATAAGACCCCACAAGCCCTGCAGCCAAAAAAAAAAAAAATTTTAAATAGATACATTAAAAGTGTATCTTTTTACTTTACAATTCTTCCACTTCATAATTTTAAAAAGCTGGCTGAATGGCTGAAAACTGACTAATTTTGTCTATTAAAGTAATTAACACGTAATACCCAAGTTAATACTTATGCAGGAGATAAATCTAAAGTGGTTAGTTGGTTGTCAGGATTAGACCACAGAACCTGGTTTCCCCGTGTTGGAAACTTGGAAACTAACTGACCATTACAGAGAACAAGGGTGAATCTTGGCCTAACTTTAATACAACAGATTCTCAGTACAATCATATATCTGTTTTTAATTCATACATTCAACAAATTTAAGTTCTATTTACTATGAACCAAAGCACCATGATGCTAAATGAAGTACCTCAAGAGCAGGCAGATCATTATATGGAATGATTTCGAAACCTGGCATAAATGGTCCAAAACCATCGTAACTGGTTGGGTCTGTGGAACTGGAGATAGCAGACAATGTTCTACCCCAAAAGTTTCCAGCTAGAAAGAAAATAAACAGTCATTATTTCAATCAAACCCCCCAATGTAATAAGCACTGTTCCCCCCAAAATGCCCTAGGAAGCTTGATTTTCAAAAAAGCAAGGGTTTGCTTTAGAGAGCCTCCAGTGAGCTCATTTGTTTAAACAAAATCTGATAGTAAACACCCTGGTTCATATGACTGAGGTCTGGCCTTGCAATTATTATTTTAGGCACTTCTCTACTGAGCCTCCAAAGTATAATATATAGCCCCTAAGGATAGGTATTTGTCTTTTCTTTCAATAATCCCAAACCCTAACAAGTGAAGCATTCAATGCTTGTTTTTCTACAGACAGTTTTTCTAGACACATTTATTATAGTGATATGAGAAAGAGACTACCCTTCATAGAGAATTAGCAGTTTTCCTTTTAAAAATCCAACACTACAGGCTAACTATTCAATAGAATGAATTTTAAATTTCATTTGGATAGAATATCCTCAAGCAGTCCGAACACTTTCAATTTGCCTTCCTTGCTGTTATAAGTTGTTATGTGCTAAAAGACAGACATCTGCCTTTGTTCAGGAACAATTTTTACCCATTAATTTATTTCATTAATAATTTGAGGACTGATTAATAATGTCAGGCACGGGGCTTCACTGGTGGCGCAGTGGTTGGGAGTCCGCCTGCCAATGCAGGAGGCACGGGTTCGAGCCCTGGTCCGGGAGGGTCCCACATGCTGTGGAGCAACTGAGCCCATGCGCCACAACTGCTGAGCCTGCTCTCTGGAGCCCGTGTGCCACAACTACTGAAGCCCGCACGTCCTATAGCCCATGCTCTGCAACGAGAGAGGCCACCGCAATAAGAAGCCTGCGCACTGCAATGAAGAGTAGCCCCCGCTCACCGCAACTAGAGGAAGCCCATGGGCAGCAACGAAGACCCAATGCAGCCAAAAATAAATAAAATTAATTAATTAATTAAAATAAAAATAATAATGTCAGGCACTATTCTAGGTGTCAGGGATAGAATGATGACTGGCAAGCTCCCTGCCCGCAAGGAGCTTCTATGCTAATAGGGAAGAAACACCTCAACGTAAACTAGTGAAGCAAATGCACAACATAATTTCAATGTGGTTAAACCCAAGGAAGAAAAGAAACAGTAGAATAAGAGAGGCTTGGAGGGTCTCCCACGTGTTGTGTTTTGTTTTGTTTTTTAATATCTTCCCACCACTTCTGCCAGCAGCAACTCAATTAACCCAGTACTGAATTATTCTAAGTTGGCTTCAAAGCATCCATAAATACGACCCTTGCAAAGCCTCTCTCAGCTATGAGTACTATGAATAATCCCCACTTGACTTGTCCACAAGCAACAGCATATTGATTCTGCCCAGACTTAAGACAAAATGCACACTAGACCATAAGCCTACTTGTTCTCCTGCATCGGCCTCAGGAGTCTCACGCCCCGCAGCTTACCCTGCAGTATAAGGGACGTGCAGCTGGGGAGTCTTCTGTCTCCACCCACTGACTCACCAGCTTCTTTCAACACCTGGGTGAAACACCTTTGCACCCTGTGCTAATGTGAGAGAGACTGGACACAGTCTGTAAGAACGAAATCACCAGAAATGCCATTTTTGTTTGCAAGAGACAGCTTTGTTGTCCTACAACTAAGGCACAAGATTCCAAAATGGCAGACCACAGAGCTGTGCAGAGACTTCGGAAACAGGAATCTGTCACCCCCACCCCCAAACACCAACTACGGCTGGCCATTAGATGAACTCTGGATTCTGTTATACCATGGGGTTTATAATTTAACTGCGTGTGTCCACAAGGCAAAATATTTAATGATTTCAACCATCACAAAAATGAATCTTGACCATGTGCAGCGACAAACTTACCCATACTTTATGTTTTAAAAAACTAAAATCAGAGCTTTAAAAAAAAGTCAGGGGCTTCCCTAGTGGCGCAGTGGTTGAGAGTCTGCCTGCCGATGCAGGGGACACGGGTTCATGCCCCGGTCCGGGAAGAGTCCACATGCCGCGGAGCGGCTGGGCCCGTGAGCCATGGCCGCTGAGCCTGCGCGTCCGGAGCCTGTGCTCCGCAATGGGAGAGGCCGCAACAGTGAGAGGTCCGCGTACCGCAAAAAAAAAAAAAAAAAGTCAGAACCTATCCATTGACCATCATTTTCAAGATCCCCAAAGTCAGTCTATATGGATAATCTGGATTAACTGTTGGTCTCCCCAATCAGGATTCAAGTCATTCCTCTCAACCATTCACAGAAATATACCCAGGGCAACTCCAGCCCTCCTCTTCCAGCAGCTTCCAATGACATGATACAGTAATCCTCAAATACTAAGATTCAATCATCGGATCATACCTAGGACACGGCCCCACCTGAACACAACCCAACGTCAACAACCTCACGAAAGTGCTCCATCGGCAAGACCGTCTAATTAACCAGAAAACTGCTATGAAAAAAATCAGATAAGCAGATGGGAAACAAGTCATATAGTCACTCATTTTAGGGAGGAAGGAGTAGGAGTTATTTCAGAGAGAAAAATCCCACATATGAAGAAATACTTGGAAATAAACCCAAGGAAAGGAAATCCTTCCATTTTTATGAAACATTCAACAATTAACATACGATACCTGAGGCAGACACATCTGAAATATTTCATCAGTAAATTAAAATGGTAACTGATATTGTACGTGTCAGTCACAGCAGTTAACGGTGAATTTCACATACCTGCGAACACAATCTTTGCTTTGTATTTCGGGATCCCCTTCACGGTATATCCCCATCTACGAGCAAGTTTGCAAGCAGTCTCTCCAGCTTCCACTCCTACCAAAAGAGAACATCTCTCAGTTTTAAAAAATGTTTTAAACTATCGGAAAATTATAAGATTTCCTCGGTTATTTAACAAAAAAAAAAAAAGGAAGTATTTTACCTGTATTCATAGGAAGAACTTTGTGGTAGTTGAAAAGTTTAGTAACATACTCCTCGTATTCACCGAGCACGTTGTTGTAGAAGGCCCTGGATGTTAAGGTCAATTTGTCCGCCTGACTTTTCAAAGCATTCACAATCTTTGGATGACAATGGCCTTGGTTGACAGCACTGTAGGCACTCAGAAAGTCAAAATATTTTCTGCCTTCTAAATCCCAAACATAAATACCTAAAATATATAAGGAAAATAACTCTAGAAAAATCACTACATTACAGAAAGTTCAAAGATTAAGACTGCTAGCCAGGGACTTCCCTGGAGGTCCAGTGGTTAAGACTCTGCGCTTCCACTGCAGGGGGCACAGGTTAGATTCCTGGTCGGGGAACAACAAAAAAAAAAAGACTAAGACTGCTAGCCAGCCCTCTGAATACCTACATATGAACCTTTAGTTAACATAGAATTGTGGTTAAGGCATGTTTTAGCTCAAGCATAATAAACTTTGGTTTATAAGGAATTATATTTTATCTGTCCAGCTTCAAAGTACACATTTAACAAAAACAGCATAACAAGGAACTTCCCTGGGGCTTCCCTGGTGGTGCAGTGGTTGAGAGTCTGCCTGCCGATGCAGGGGACACAGGTTTGTGCCCCGGTCCGGGAAGATCCCACATGCCGCGGAGCGGCTGGGCCCATGAGCTATGGCCACTGAGCCTGCGCGTCCGGAGCCTGTGCTCCGCAACGGGAGAGGCCACGACAGTGAGAGGCCCGCGTACTGGGGGAAAAAAAAAAAAAAAAACAAGGAACTTCCCTGGTGGCACAGTGGTTAAGACTCCGAGCTCCCAATGCAGGGGGTCGGGGCTCAATCCCTGGTCAGGGAACTTGATCCCACACGCATGCCACAATTAAGAGTTCCCATGCCACAACTAAGTAAGCCCGCGAGCTGCAACTAAGGAGCCTGCCTGCCGCAACAAAGACCCAGCGCAACCAAATAAATTAATTAAATAAATAAATATAAAAACAAAAAAACACCATTTAAAAAAAAACCCGCATAACAAGAAGAGATTTTATAACTCTGGAGTGAAACCTTTTATTCCTGGAAAACTGAAGTTTGGAATTTAAAGCTGGAATTTAAAGGAAGAAGTTATGCATAACATAAAAATCAACTGGTTGACTGTAAAAACCAACAGAATAGGAAAAAATATTTCCAAATCATATATCTATCTAATAAGGATCTAGTTATCCAGAACTCCTAAAACTCAACAAAAAGACATACAACCCAATTAAAAAATGGGCAAAGAACTTGAATGGACATTTCTCCAAAGAAGATATACAAATGACCAACAAGCACATGAAAAGATGCTGAATATCATTAGTCATTAGAGAAATGCAAACCAAAACCACAATGATAGCATTTTATGCCCACTAGGATGGTTATTTTCTTAAAAAGGAAAACAAGAATTGACAAGGATGTGGAGAAACTGAAACTCTCCTCTATCACTAGTTGGAATGTAAATGGTGCAAGAGCTGTTGAAAACTGTTTGGTGGTTCCTCAACAAGTTAAACATAAACTACCATATGACCCAGCAATCCCACTCCTAGGAAGAAGGGGAGGAAAAAAGAAGCGGAAGACAGGTGTTCAAACAGAAACGTGCGCACCAATGCTCACAGCAGCAGTACTCGAAATAGCCAACAGGTGGAAATAACCCAAACATTCATCAACTGATGAATGGACAAACATGCAGTGTATCCATAAAATGAATATATTTCAACCATAAATAGCAATGAAGTACTGACGCATGCTACAACGTGGATAAACCTTGAAAACATTGTGCGAAGTGAAAGAAGCCAGACACAAGAGGTCACATATTGTCTGATTCCATTCATATGAAATATCCAGAAGAGGCAAATCTATAGAAACAGAGAACATATTAGTAGCTGCCAGGCTCTAGGGGAAGGAAGGAATGAGGAGTGACTGTTTAATGTGTATGGGGTTTCCTTTGGGGATAATAACAAATCTTCTAGAACGAGCTAGAGGTGATAGTTGTACAACATTGTAAATGTACTTAATGCCACTGAACTGCGTGGTTAAAATGGTAAATTTTATGTCATGTACATTTTACAACAATTTTTTAAAGTTGATCATAGATATTAAAATGTATTAGGGGCTTAACACCTAATTTTTACTATGTACTTAACATACTGTGGTAGGTGCTTTTGTCCCTTATCTCATCAAAAACCCCCTATGAGTGTTACCATCCCTATAGTACAGAGTAGATGCTTAGATTATAACTAGCCCCAGCTGGCACACATGCAACCAGGACTCGAACCCAGGCAGTCAGATTCTAGAGTGCACTCTGCTACTGTAAGTAGAGAATACTTTTGCAAACCAAACTGCTTCCAATTTTGTAATATATAAACCTAGATTTTCATTTGTTCAGAAGGAGTTTTATCTACACTACAGTACTGGTCCCAAATAAAAAATACAGGCAAATGATTAAAATGTTTAATACTGTTATGCATCATCTTCTGGCCAAAAGCTAAGTAATAAACTTTGGCTTTATTTGGTTATGGTTGTTATTTCAAAATGTGGATTAAATCACCATTTGGCAACAATCAGTAATCATTTATTCAGGTTAAGAATCATTAATGGATGCTAAAAGTGGGAGCAAAAATTTGATGAGTAACAGGATATTTGCAGTCTCAAATCATGTCTCCACAAGACATTTAAAAGGGAAAAACAGAACTTTGCACTGGAGAAGCCTGGCAGACACTACCTTACCAGTCAACCCCAAATTGAGGTTTATACCAAAAGTTACTGGCCTGTACTCTTCAAAAATATCAAGGTCAAGAAGACAAAGACTGAGGAATTGTTCTGGATTAGACTCAACAGACCTGAAAACTGAATGCAACCCATGATCTGAGATTTTCTTTTGCTACTCAGGACAACAAGTAAAATCTGGATCAGGGCTGTAGATTCCAGAATAGTGCTGTGTCAATGTTAATTTCCTGACTTTGATCATTGCGCTTTGTTACCTAAGAGAAAGTCCTTGTATTTCAGGAAAGGCACACTAAGTATTTAGGGGTAAGGAGGCATCATGTCTGCAACTTCCTCTCAAACAAGTTCAAGAAAAAAAATGTATTGCGTATGTGTGTCTGGAGAGAAAAAGAAGATTAAGCAAATGTGGTAAAACGGTTAGCCCTTGGGCGATCTGGGTGAAGAGTAAAAGAAAAATTTAGATACTACTGTTGCAGCTTTCAAGTTTAAAATTATGCCAAAATAAAAGTTAAAGGAAAAAATGACAGCAATATTACAGTACTTTATTGATGTATCGTACACTCCCTCCTGGCAAAGGTCCATCATGACTTTGCAGTCCCCACAGTACCTAACACAGCAAGCAACACACACTCAAAAATGCTGAATTAATCGTACCTGCAATATAGAAATTAAATGCATCTAGAAAAATGTATAGTGAGAAAATATAAAAGCAACTTTTACAAAAATGTAAAGCAAGTAAAAGGGGCGGGGGTGGGAAGGGTTGGACATACCTTTCCCTCTCTCCAGGGCCACAGGTAAAGGGTGGTAGTTGTGGGCACCATATTTAGATTCCCGTTCAAAAATGTAGTCAGAGGATGGAGGGCCTTGGACTGTTTTTTTAGTTGCAACAGATGTAGCAGAAGCCACTGAAGAATGAACTCCACGGAGGACAGCAACAGTCTGCAAACGTGCTAGTTTGGAAAACATGATGTCCTTCAAGTAGGAATATCACCAGCCTGTCCAAAGAAAAGAGAAGGCATAGAGAATAAGAACCTTCCCAGCGCAGACAGATGTCAACTCATGAACTGTGTGTTGAACATGTACCAAAGAATCAGAAAAATAAGGAGAGAACTAAGGTGATAACTGTAAATGGAAAGGAACCTTTAAAAATTGTAGTTAGGGCTTCCCTGGTGGCGCAGTGGTTGGGAGTCCGCCTGCCGATGCAGGGGACATGGGTTCGTGCCCCGGTCCGGGAAGATCCCACATGCCGCGGAGCGGCTGGGCCTGTGAGCCACGGCTGCTGAGCCTGCGCGTCCGGAGCCTGTGCTCCGCAAGCCTGTGCTCAGCAACAGGAGAGGCCACAAAAGTGAGAGGCCCGCGTACCGCAAAAAGAAAAAAAAAAAAAAAAATTGTATTTAAATTTTTAATTAAAAAACTAAAATAAAATGAAAAAACAAAAAAGAGAACTAACAATCTCTGCCTTTGGGGAGCTTGAAGGCCAACAAAGGGGACAAGTATATGAACACTGACATTAAACCCCAACAAGTGGGATGTGCACAAAGTGCTCCGGGCTAGAAGTCTAAGAGAACAAGCAAGAACGCTAAAAAGCAGGAGGGCTTTTACTTCTCGCGATCACCCTTCGGTACCACCTGACGGTCTCTGGGGCAGTCGGGCAAGGCTGGACGGCACAGGGCTTAAAGAGCTGAACAACCATTCAAAAGGTATTTATGCGGGGGTGTAAGACTCTCAGCTGGATCGCAGATTAGAGCCCAGAGGCAGAGACCAAATCAGAGAAGCCGGCTGCCCAGGGGGTAGTCCTGGGGGAGGCGACAGCGGGGCTGAGAACTACTTTGCATATCTACTTGGCCCTCGAGTAAAGAGTGAGGAAATTAGGGAAGAATTTGGTGGACCATCCTATAAAGCAAAAACAACAGGGGTGGGGAGGAAGAAGTGATTTCTTGGGGGATGGGAAAGGCTTTTTAAGTTTAAAGACAGAAACTACAAAAGGTAATAAAAATCAGTTATTTAGCCACAATTATCTAAAACTTCTATAGGTCAAAATTATCATAAACAAAAGTGAAAGGTAAAAAGACGGGGAAAATAGTTTTTTCATTTATAACAAACAGCCTTTGAAGAGCTTTAACAGTAAGTGCAACAGACCAAAAACAAAACAAAACAAAACATATGAGATGCAAACGTACAACTCCCAAGAGGAACCGTCTACTCCGCTAGGATGGCTGTTGCTCTAAAATTAATCCCCAGAAAAACCTGCACCACAAAAGCAACTATTTAAATGAGAAAAAGGCAATTGGGAGCTAGAGAACATCAAACTGTTGGTACAATGAGCTAAAAAGTTTAGTAATAAATCCTAAATATCACTGAGCAAACTGGCATTTATTCAAATCTATTTATATATTATTTCAGCTTCACAGCTTCTCTCATCCCACCAGCACCGGCCCTAGAACCAGCCCTCACCACAGTGCTTCACACGGCTGCATAACCATTAATAGTCATGATAAGCCATGAAGTACGGACTGAGCCACAGAAGAAACTAAGAATAACAAGGAAATGGGGGGAACTAGAGAGCAGTCATGTCGGGAGAGGGAGCAATGTTTTTTAAAGATACGTTCAAGGTGAGTGGAAAGCTGCCAAACACTAGGCATACTTAATATGTCTGTACTTATTTTTTTAAAAGACTAGTTAACTCATGTTTCAACGGAACTCTATTAATGACACGTCAGACCACGCAATATCTCCCAGCACTCAGTCTGAGCTGCCCAATTAGCAAAACCTAATACTTGGAGTTTGCCTTGCTTCCCTTTCAACTTGGCACTACCCTGTAAAACCAGTATGTTCAGGAATCCGCTACACAAAATCCAGCACCCTGGTTTGCCAAGACTCACCAGCTAACCCTGCTTCACACAGTTCAGATTAGAATACAGATTTTTAGCCCGAGATCCAGCGACGGTCTTCAGAGGGTCCAATAACTACTGAAATAAAATGCAGAATTATATGCATAAGTGCATTTTTTGAAGGAGATGGTGCCTAGTTTCCACCAGATTTTACTTCAAAGAATTATGTATTAACAACAAAAAAGTTACGTAAGAATCATTACACTGGAGATAGCCGCTAGCAAAAATGCAAAAATTCTAGTTACACTACACAGAACTTCTCCAAAATACTAAGTCTAAAACATTGATTTTAACTCTATTTCTTGAGACTCAGTTAGAATTAATGCTCTGTTTGACCAACTAAAAAGTCAAAACAACACATTAATTTTTGCCTTGATCAAATCAGCAATACACAGAGCTACTTAGATATACTTTAAACTGAAACACTTTCTGAAAAGAACTGTAACCATAATAAAAGCCTTAGATATGTTTGTGCTCTAAGACCACTAATTTCACTCTCAAGGTTCTATCCTAAAGAAACACTCAGGAACGTAGCAAAACATTCATAAATAAAAGATGTTCAACTATATGAGAATGGCTCAACATAATCACATACATAATATATTGTCATTTAAAATCATTAGTTTTTAATGACATGGAGAGATGTTTTAGGATGTGTTTAAGTGAAGAAAATAAAATCATGTTCAACACTACAAAAAATACTATACACAAGGAAGTTCACTGTGGTTATCTTTCTACTGTTCTATATTTTCCATGTTTCCTAATGATCAAGAATTACATTTATAATCACAACATTGTAAATCAACTATATTCAATAAAAAAAATTTATTATCAGAAAAAGTTATTAAAAATGAAACTGAATGTCTGCCTAGGTTGTCACATTAGACAAAGAGAAAGCTTAGCAACAAAGAAAACCAAAGTAGGAGAAAAAGAAAGAGTTCTGAGAAGCTTTGAGAAAACAGATTGTGAAGGTGGCCAAAACAGCTCAGCTGGGAGTAGTTAAAAGAAAGGCCTAAGTCACTACCTCTGGAAGTGCTGCCTGGATGGAGTACAGCAATTAGATCTTAAAAGTCGTCTCTTTCTAGGGGGCAGGGTCAAGTTCTAAAATAAAAACTATTCTCTATGATTTTGCTATCAGGGTCTACAGCTCTGTGACTTCATTAGAACCTGGCAGAGAGGCACTAAAAAAAATTTTTAATTAAAAAAGAGAGAGGTATTAAAAAAATACTAAAAACTCTCTCAACAGCATCTTCTAATTAACAGGTTGACACAATATTGTGAGTGAAAGGAATCTTTGAAATTATTTAAATTCATCATTTTCATTTTACACATTTGCTCAGCTCATTCGCAAAAGAAATGGGACAAGATACGCATTTATATGCTGAGTTCAGGCAGTCTTATTAAAACATAACTACAGTGTGGACTTCCCGGGTGGCGCAATGGTTGAGAATCCACCTGCCAATGCAGGGGACACAGGTTCGAGCCCTGGTCCGGGAGGATCCCACATGCCGCAGAGCCACTGGGCCCGTGCGCCACAACTACTGAGCCTGCGCTCTAGAGCCCGCGAGCCACAACTGCTGAGCCCACGTGCCACAGCTACTGAAGCCCGCATGCCTGGAGCCCGTGCTCTGCAACAAAAGAAGCCACTGTAAAGAGAAGAATGCGTTCGGCATAGAAGAGTAGCCCCCGCTCATTGCAACTAGAGAAAGCCCGTGCACAGCAACAAAGACCCAACGCAGCCAGAAATAAAATAAATACAAATAAATAAATTTAAAGAAAAAAAATATATATATAACTACAACTTACTAACAAAAGAGTAACATCCAAAACATTACTAATACTTGTGCTTAATTAAGGTTTTTAAGGTGAACTCTGAATATTTAATTCGAGGGGTCCTGTGGTCCGATGCATCAGATGCACTAGGGCCCTGTAGGCACATTTCTATTCAAAAACCTTCTGGGTTCAAGTTACTGTGCCTGGCACAACACAAGAAATACCAGAACAGAATTAAGGAGGCATTAAACCAGCCAACATCAACAACTTCCCCTTCCAGAAAGGCCTGGAAAACCAGGAGAGGAGAGCGTAAGCTCCTCAGCGTTTGGAGACTAGGATGTAAATTCTAGCTGAGGCTACTAAGAGTAACTATTTGGATGATTTTGTCAATTTTTTTTTTAGCTTCAATGTCCCCATTTGCAAAATGAAGTTGAAGCCATTCAAGGCCATTACTGAGGATTAAATGAGATCGTTTTTTAAAGCACCAAACTTAGCACAAAATAGCCACTCAGTTAGTTCCCTCTTAAATTCATAAGGGAATTAGCCAATTTCTGCAATATTAAAAAAAAAAAAAAAAAAACAGTGCCAGGGTTTCTTTTTTAAACTGCAGCTTTTGTTCTTCTAAAAATTTTTTTCTACTGAAAAAAAAAATTAGAAACACAAGAAAATGACCTGCAGTTTCATATTTAGGAGGTAACCATTAACTTTTAACTTTTTTCTATGCATAAATACTATACACATTAGCTTTTCACCCTTCCCTAGGGAATTTACCACATTAGACCTTCTGAAGGCTCCCAGGACACTTGCACAGATTTTGGTCACAGGTCCTAACACTTCAGGGCACTTGTTTTCACACCTGTCCCCTTACTAGAATCCTACTAGGCTCCTTAAAAGGACAGTAACTATGTCTTAAAATTCACTTTGCATCCCCAGAACCTAGCCCAGGTTTGGGGATTCCTTGTCTGTCAAATAAACGAGGTCATTCCTAAACAGACTTAGGACTTGCGAGGGAGTCAAGGTAGTGACAAATAGCAAGGCCATCCAGAGAGACGATTAAATCACCCACTCCTAACAGACAGAGCTGAGTCTAACTCTAACAGGAGGCTAGCATGAACGTCAACAAGAATGACCTTTCCATCAAGAGTTCACTTCATTAGATCATTTCACTCCAGGCTGTGCATTTAACTTAGGCCCACACTCAGGTCCTGGAGAAGAGAACAAATTGTTATTGACAGCAAACATTTTAACACTGAATGTTTTCAGTGATACAATTAACAAGGTCCTTCTTCAAGCTACTATTGGCCAATCTAATCCATCCTATCTATACTAGAACATACCTAAAATAGAATTCCATAAAACGCTGCATTTTGAAGAGTTCGTTTAGCATATACTTATGAAATACTATTTTTTAAAATCACTCTAAAAGAAAAACCAGCATTAAATTCATCAAAAAGCCACTTAAAATATTCCACTTGAGGAATAAATTTGGTTTTACTACATTTGTCAAATATTTACCTTTCTTTTTTTTTTTTTTTTTTTTTTTGCGGTACGCGGGCCTCTCACTGCTGTGGCCACTCCCGTTGCAGAGCACAGGCTCCGGACGCGCAGGCTCAGCGGCCATGGCTCACGGGCCCAGCCGCTCCGCGGCACGCGGGATCCTCCCAGACCGGGGCACGAACCCGTGTCCCCTGCACCGGCAGGCGGACTCTCAACCACTGCACCACCAGGGAAGCCCCAAATATTTACCTTTCTTGAGGCAACCATTCAAAAGTACAGTCTTTCTTGGAAAGTTCGGCCAACAAAAGTTTTTTGGCCTTTTTTTTTTTTTTTTTTTTTTTTTTTTTTTTTTACATAATCTGGCTCAAAGTCAGCTCAAGTGCGCCACTGGCAAACACCTTAGGCATTACTACTGAAAAAGGATTGGCTCCATTGGATCATTCCCTCCACACACCTCCAAAATCCACTCATCACTATTTTTAAATGTAGATTTCACCCATCCCCAGGAACTCAGGAAAGTGCATAAAATATGCCCACAAGTAACTAATAAAGGCAGAGAGTGGGGGTGGTAATACAAATATAGCCTCTTTGAGGAAAAAAGTCTTTTCAAGAATTTTTACCATTCAAAGTTTTACTGGGTTTGTGACTTCCCTGGTGGCACAGTGGTTAAGAATCCGCCTGCCGATGCAGGGGACAGGGGTTCGCTCCCTGGTCCGGGAAGATCCCACATGCCGTGGGGCAACTAAGCCCGTGCGCCACAACTACTGAGCCTGTGCTCTAGAGCCTGCATGCCACAACTACTGAGCCCGTGTGCCACAACTGCTGAAGCCCGCGCACCTAGAGCCCGTGCTCCGCAACAAGAGAAGCCACCTCAGTGAGAACCCAAAGCACCACAATGAAGAGTAGCCCCTGCTCGCCGCAACTAGAGAAAGCCGGCGTGCAGCAACAAAGACCCAATGCAGCCAAAAATAAATAAATAACTTTTTTTTTTAAGTTATACTGGGTTTTGGGGGGAGCAGATTCAAAACTTATCTTGAACACCATGGAAAAACTGCAAACCCAAAACAATAAGCTTTATTATTTAAATCTTGTCCTTATTAAAAGATTTGCTTTCCTACTTGGATCTTTTTCATAGTCAGGAACTAGATTCTCTGAAGACGGTACCAGGATATTTTAATGAAAGAAGTCTATTGTTTCTTTCAGATGAGTAAGATGAAGAATTTGGATTACATACTTAAAGAACAGCTCCAAATTCAAATTGAGAGAACTAGTTTACCTACAGAAACTCCTACTCTTAGAAATCCGAAGATTTAGAATTGAGAACCTGGAGTTTAGTAATTTATTAAAGCCACTTCATTCCAAAGTCACTCCTCCGTCTTTCCCGCCTTAATTGATCACCTTATCAAAGAGGTAAAACTGAACACCAAGAAGGTAAGAAATACAGTGACAAAGGGAGGAGGCTGTGGGTCACCGAGCACAAGTGTCCCAATGAAATCAACCAGAATTTATTCATGCTCAGCACTGTTGGCAAAGAAACTCGAGGGAGGAAGTCTTCGCGCTGAAAGCCCTGTTGACCCCAATACCCTGACACCATATAATTAAACCTGCACGTTACTGTAAGGTAAGGCTCTACGTCTGACTTTTTTATTTGGACAAAGGCTGGAAGGGAAAAGAAGATAGGTTGCGGGAGGGGAGAGATGAGCAGGTAGGCTGCAGGGCCAAGGAGCTGCCCGGAAGGACTCGGACCCAGTCTCGATAGTCGGCGCCGCCCCTGGAGGCAAAAATTCACCGTTTACCGAGCAGTCCCGCGCGTCCAGAATGCGCTCTCCTGGCCAACGTCAGGAACCCAGTGTGCTCGCGGGGCCCAAAGCCCCGGTCCCACGCGCCGGCGCCCTAAAGGCTTCCTCCCCGGAAACCCGGAGGCGCCGGAGAGGCTCAGGGTCGAGGCGCAGAGACCCCGGGGGCCCTGGGGCCGCGGCACGGGTTCGTGGACTGCGGGCCGGGAGGGCAGAGCGCCCGCCCCCATGGGCCGCGCGCCGAGGGGCCGGCCCGGCTCCGCCCGCTCGGGCAGGCGGAGGTGCCACATCCACAGCCTCTCTCTTTCTGCCTCCCTCGCCCGCTGCTCCCTGCCGGGATGCGCCGCGCCCCTGCACGCCCGGATTGCGTGCGGGCCGGCTGCTCCCCGACCCCCGGTATCCCGGTGCCCACCGCCGGCAGCGCAAACCCGCTGCGGAGGCGGAGCCTGCCTGCCGGTCAAGGCCCAGCGCGCCCCCTCAGCCGGCTTCCCCCGAACCCGGGACCGGAGCCGCCCACGCCAGCCCTCCAACCAGCCGCGGCCCGGGGCGCCGGAGACCCACCCGAGCCCCGGCCCCGCGGCGCGTGCGCGGATACCTGGCGGCACCTCGGAGACGAGCCCGGGAAACGCACCGCCAACTGAACAACTGCGGCGACGGCAACGCGTCACAGACCTTAAGATGAAGCTTCTGCCCCGCCCCCGGGACGCCCTCGCTTCCCATTGGCTGGCGGCAGAGGGCTGAGCACCAATCGCCGTGGGCCCGCCCTCCGCCCCGCCGCTGCGCTTCACAGACTCCGACTGTGACGCAGGTTCGAGCCCCTCCGCGCCTTCAGGGCCGAGCTGTTCCGGGCCGCCATCGGTTCACTGCGTTCGGGCGCCTGCCTAGCCAGTGCTTTTCCCTCGGTCGCTCACTGCCCTCCCTTTGTTGGCGGGAAAACAAGGTCCGAAGGGATGAAACGTTGGTTGGGCCCCCGCCTCACGGGGCTGGACGGCAGGCTGGACTTCCAGCCCTGCGTTCCCCGGCCGCGCTCCCAGGCCTTTGCCTCGCGGAGCCTTACGTGTGTGCGGCGCCAGCCCATCCCGGCCCCAGGCAAATTCGCGCCCACCATGTCCTTGAACCCTGGTGTGCTGTAGTGCTGTTGCGCTTCTGAACCCATCTGCATATGTCATCACTGCAGTGGAAAACACACTGTCCACCTCCTCGTGGTTTCAGATACTGAAATGATGGCAACACACTCTGTAAGTTTGTCTGCGGCGCCCTCCACAACCCGTTAGAAACGCAGAACTGAGAATGGATAGGCCAGGATAACCTCATTTTAGAATCATGAGGGAGGGTGTCTCTGGTGGCGCGGTGGTTAAGAATTCGCCTGCCAATGCAAGGGACATGGGTTCAAACCCTGGCCAGGAAAGATCCCACTTACCTCCGAACAACTAAGCCCACATGCCACAACTACTGAGCCTGTGCTCCACAGCAAGAGAAGCTACAGCAATGGGAAGTCTGAGGGCACCGCAACGAAGAGGAACCCCTGCTTGCCCGAAGACCCAATGCAGCCAAAAATAAATAAATTTATTTTTTTTAAAAAAGAATCATAAGGAACCTGGACACCGTGAGGTCTACACCATTTAAAAAAAATTTTTTTGACTTTATTAAAAATTTTATTTATTTATTTTTTTATCTTTATTTTTGGCTGCATTGGGTCTTCGCTGCTGCTCGTGGGCTTTCTCTAGTTGCAGCGAGCGCACAGGCTTCTCATTGCGGTGGCTTCTCTTGTTGTGGAGCACGGGCTCTAAGTGCGTGGGCTTCAGTAGTTGTGGCACATGGGCTCAGTGGTTGTGGCTTGTGGGCTCTAGAGTGCAGGCTCAGTAGTTCTGGCGCATGGGCTGAGTTGCTCCGCGGCATGTGGGATCTTCCCGGACCAGGGCTCGAACCCGTGTCCCCTCCATTGGCAGATGGATTCTTAACCACTGCGCCACCAGGGAAGCCCCAGTCTACAGCATTTTTGTTAAATATTGGAAACAGAGCTGGGAGTGAGAAAATGACTTACCCAGGGTTATCCCACAGGTGAGGGACAGCCCAGTCCTGTGTGCCACCCCCCTTCTCTGAGGGTGATCACAGACAGCTGCGGGGACAGGACTGTACATCAGTGCCATGTTTCATTAGACCGCCCTGATCAGTCAGGGTCCCAACTGGAAACAGGCGGCACACTCCAAAATGGAAAATTGAGGTGTATTTGTTACAGGAATTATTTAAGTGTAAACCACAAGAGGTAGAGAAGTAACCTGGGGCTAGTGCACCAGGGAAGACCATTATCAACTCTAGGCTTAAAGGGAGCTGTTTCCAGAACCCAAAGACAAAGAGAAGGGAGAGGCCACCTGCCTGGGCAATGGTCATCAGTGACCTCCAGGAACGGGAGCTGGGGTGAGGAAGATCCTGACCTCCCATCTCCTGCCAGGGTTCTCTATGGACTGAGCCCATTAGGAAGCCAGAGACCTAAGGAGCCCTATGAGGGCAGTCCCTGCAGGGCAGCCTCCTGGGACGCAGGCAGGGTAGGGAAGGGTGGGGAGTAGATGGGGTAGGAGGACAAATGGAACTCATCCAACACAGAGAACCAGCTAAGATAAGCCTTAGCCAAGCAGAAAGGAAAGTCAAAGCTATATGGTAAGGGCTGGAAAATGTGTGGGCACAAGGCCAAGCTGTAAACATCAGAGCCCATGTCTACAGATGTCTAGAGCAACACACCAAAAGGGGTGGCTGTGGGGTCCTCTGTGGCTCCATCTGCCTTAGACCAAGGTCAGTTATTCTGATTGTTATGGCCATGCCCTCTCTAGAGCTCATTGAGAGGAGGACTTTGCCTTTTAGTTTTTTGATGTGCCTCCATAACCCTGAATACATGTGATTAATTTCTTGGAAGTTAGGTCCTTGTGCTCACAGGATCAGAGAGGAATTGTTTCTCCATGGTCCTGCCTTACAAATCTGGGCAGGTGTGTCAAGCCAAGCCCAGCTCTTGGAACACTTACAGAGAGCCCAGGAATCCCCAGTTTGGCCTTGGCAAGTAGGAACAGGTGCTTCTGAATGCATGAAGGGGACATGACACCCAAGATCTGAGTAACATCAAAATGTGTTGCAATGCCGTTTGGACTTACAGATAAGGTGCTCTTTAAGTAAAACCTTTTCATAGGCCAGAAACTGCTGAGAATGTCTGGGTTTTATCTCTTCTCTCTTATCAGAAAAACGGAGGTAGAGAGAGCATGAAATACTTCACGGTTTTTCTAACTGGTTGAAAAATAACTAGCAGTTGTTTTTCAGCTTAATGTGCCCTTGGAGACCTAGACTTGAAAGCAGCTTGTTTGCAAACAAGAAACAGAGCTGCCCTGATTGTATGCATTTTATTTATAGTCTAGAAACACGTGAGGACAGAGCATACATTACAAAGATTTTTGAGCCTCTAAAACTACTTATAGATTCAAGTTATTAACTATATGGGAACAATAAAACTGGATGATATAAAGACTGACCCCATCACAGATATCCAACACCTAAATTAATTTATTTAGTTCATTCAACAAATGTTGAGTGCCTACGTGCCTGAGCCTGCAAGAGGTTTCACATCAGGCAAGGGTATCTGGGTCTCTTTAGTAGGAGGGAGAAGTTCAGGAAATGCTCCTTCAACAGCTGTGAACTGAAGTCTTTCAACTTTGACCATCTGAAAAACTGCAACTACACAAAAAAGGAAAGAATTCATTTTCTTATACAGGCAACTCTCTATTTTTTTTTTTTTTTTTTTTTTTTTTTTTTGCGGTACGCGGGCCTCTCACTGTTGTGGCCTCTCCCGTTGCGGAGCACAGGCTCCGGACGCGCAGGCCCACCGGCCATGGCTCATGGGCCCAGCTGCTCCGCGGCATGTGGGATCGTCCCGGACCGGGGCACGAACCCGTGTCCCCTGCATCGGCAGGCGGACACTCAACCACTGCGCCACCAGGGAAGCCCCAGACAACTCTCAATTATTCAGTGACCAGAAAAGCAATTTATGGATTATGCCAGCCTCTTGCTTTCCATCACTTCCTCTATTGCCCAATTTGTTTTTATTTGTCATTAGCATAGCCTACGTGTAGGTGGACTTGAAATGATTAAAAAGGAAAATCCACACTGACCATCAAGGAGAAAGTCTTGTAATGAGACTCAGAAGATGTTTGGTGATTTTTACCCAGCAGAAGAAACATTTTTCCCTAGATTATATTCACCCTAAAAGATGTCTTCCAATAGAAGACTTGGCAATATACATAGCTCATGCCTCCTGCTGTTGCTGCACTGAGCCAAGGCAGGCATTTAAATCTGGAGGAGAGGGACTTCCCTGGCAGTCCAGTGGTTAAGACTTCCCCTTCCAATGCAGAGGGTGCGGCTTCGATTCCAGGTCAGGGAGCTAAGATCCCACATGCCTCACAGCCAAAAAACCAAAACATAAAACAGAAGCAGGGGCTTCCCTGGTGGCGCAGTGGTTGAGAGTCCACCTGCCAATGCAGGGGACACGGGTTCGTGCCCCGGTCCAGGAGGATCCCACACGCTGTGGAGCGGCTAGGCCCGTGAGCCATGGCCGCTGAGCCTGTGCGTCCGGAGCCTGTGCTCTGCAACGGGAGAGGCCACAACAGTGAGAGGCCTGCATACCACAAAAAAAAAAAAAAAAAAAAACAGAAGCAATATTGTAACATTCAATAAAGACTTTCAAAATGGTCCACAATCAAAAAAAAATCTTAAAAAAAAAAAATCTGGAGGAGAGTAAACCTCCTTACCCTCAGAATGGCATCTGACAGGAGCAAGGTAAGCAAAATAGTGAGGAAAGTTAAAGAAGGCTATACCTGGTAAATGTTCTGAACTAAATCTGAACTGGGGACAATAGGCAGAGATTCAGAAATTGTGCAGTTAACATACTGGTTCTGCTACGAGGATATGCCTGCTAGGGGCGCTTATTTTCTCTCGTCCGTAGCTGAATTCCACCTAAGACCTCCAGCTGCAGTTTCTATCTTCCCCACATGATACCTCCCCTGACTCCCCAGGTCAGAAGAGTCCCCCTCACCTTCAGCACTGCCTGTCCACCTGTCACAGAGCTGCCTGCAGTCATTGTGTGACTACTGTATATTTCTAGCTCTGTCTATGTCTTATCTTCCCACCCAGACTATAAATTCTTTTTTTTTTTTTTTGGCCATGCCACGTGGCATGCAGGATCTTCGTTCCCCAACCAGGGATCCAACCCATGGCCCCTGCAATGGAAGCGTGGAGTCTAACCACTGGATCACCGGGAAAGTCCCCAGACTATAAATTCTTGAAGGTAGAGCATACCTTGCAGGACTTTTAGAGCCTTCCAGAACCCATCTCCATGTTACTTTTAGTAGGAATTATTATTCTACACTTGCCCCAACTCATCTTTATTCTCTTGGGCAGGGATTAGAGGCAGAGTAGAGGCAGGCCTACGATCCTGAGATTCTAAAAGCCTAGATGGCAAAGCCCCTCCCACTCTTAGAATAATAACAGCCATTCAAAACCCCAGAATCTTGGATTAAAAGAAGGATACTTCAAACCATTATTGTCCATTAATGCCTTGCTACTTGTCCAAGCGCTGAAGGATTGTCACCTGGGCCTGATAAGTTTATAAAGTTATGTGCTAGAGAAAAGGGGATGGACCAAGTCTTAGCACGAGGCACGAGATCGGGAACAGAGCTGAGTCCAGAAGCGGAGGCTCTGAGAGGATCTTTGGGGTTAGTGACTGCAGGTGGAGAATACTGCATGCCTGGGAGCCTGAGCAGGGAAAGAGAACAGAAAATACCAGAAGAGGGATTTGGGTGAACCAGACCAACTCGGTGAAGACTATTTAAATCAACTCACTAGCAAATATTTTAAAAGAGACTTAATTCACGGAGCTAAAAAGTCAGCTAATTATCAATACTGAGACATAATAAATAAGTTATTTTGAAGATACAAATTAGAGATATAAGTGCAAAATAGAGCTGAAGAGTTTTTTTTTAATAAATTTATTTATTTATTTTTGGCTGCGTTGGGTCTTTGTTGTTGCACACGGGCTTTCTCTAGTTGCGGCAAGCGGGGGCTACTCTTCATTGCAGTGCGCGGGCTTCTCATTGTGGTGGCTTCTCTTGTTGCGGAGCACAGGCTCTAGGAGTGCGGGCTTCAGTAGTTGTGGCTCACGGGATCTAGCGCAGGCTCAGTAGTTGTGGCGCACGGGCTTAGCTGCTCCACAGCATGTGGGATCTTGCTGGACCAGGGCTCGAACCCGTGTTCACTGCATTGGCAGGCAGATTCTTTTTTTTTTTTTTTTTTTTTTTTTTTTTTTTTTTTTTTTTTTTTTTTTTTTTTTTTTTTTTTTTGTGGTACGCGGGCCTCTCACTGTTGTGGCCTCCCCCGTTGCGGAGCACAGGCTCCGGACGCTCAGGCTCAGCGGCCATGGCTCACGGGCCCAGCCGCTCCGCGGCATGTGGGATCCTCCCAGACCGGGGCACGAACCCGTGTCCCCTGCATCGGCAGGCGGACTCCCAACAACTGCGCCACCAGGGAAGCCCCGGCAGGCAGATTCTTAACCACTGCACCACCAGGGAAGCCCAGAACTGGAGAGTCTTAAAGATCTAATCTAGAACTTTTAAGGACAGAGAAATCCAAGATTCCAAGGTAAAAGGCCCCAGCCAGTTGCGACATAGGTGATGGGACAGCCAAGAAGCCAACTGTTCACTCCATCATGTGTTGTGTTTGACACTTAATCAGAAGTAAGAATTTTAACTAAGAATAAAAAAAGTTAAAGTAAAAATTTTTGACAAAAAATTAAGTAGTGAATTAGCAGCAGCGTTTATTTGGAAAATACATTGCTCATTAATTAAAAAATAAAATAATAGAAACCTCAAGTATTAGTTAAACATTTACAACCTTATCTATTCAGATACTAAGAAGTTCAGTGTATTTTGCAATTTTTCTTTTTTATTGATTCCATGGAGGCCAACTAAGTGTGAGCTTTGATAACTTTTATTACTTTTCTTTTGAGAACTTTAATTTTGACTCTTTTAGTTGGACTATAGAAAACAACAATGGGACTTCCCTGGTGGTCCAGTGGTTAAGACTTCATGCTCCCAATGCAAGGGGCCTGGGTTCAATCCCTGGTCCAGGAACTAGATCCCTCATGCCACAAGAATATTTTTTATTTATTTATTTTTTAAATTTTTATTTTATTTATTTTTTATACAGCAGGTCCTTATTAGTCATCAATTTTATACACATCAGTGTATACATGTCAATCCCAATCTCCCAATTCATCACACCACCACCACCCCCACCGCTTTTCCCCCTTGTTGTCCATATGTTTGTTCTCTACATCTGTGTCTCTATTTCTGCCCTGCAAACCGGTTCATCTGTACCATTTTTCTAGGTTCCACATATATGCGTTAATATACAATATGCGTTATGCGTTAATATACAATATTTGTTTTTCTCTCTCTGACTTACTTCACTCTGTATGACAGTCTCTAGATCCATCCACATCTCTACAAATGACCCAATTTTGTTCCTTTTTATGGCTGAGTAATATTCCACTGTATATATGTACTACATCTATTTTTTTAAAAAAAGAAAGAGGGCTTCCCTGGTGGCGCAGTGGTTGAGAGTCCGCCTGCCGATGCAGGGGACACGGGTTCGTCCCCCAGTCCGGGAAGATCCCACATGCCGCGGAGCGGCTGGGCCCAGTGAGCCATGGCCGCTGGGCCTGTGCGTCCGGAGCCTGTGCGCCGCAACGGGAGAGGCCACAACAGTGAGAGGCCCGCGTACCGAAAAAAGAAAAAAAAAAGGAAGATAAACAACAGCAATGACCCCCACCCCTGCAGAAAACCTGATGTATTAATTGAAAATAATTAAAACTTTTCTCCTAACATTGTTGACGTAAATAAATGTAATTTTAAGATTTTTTAAATTTCAAAGTTAAATGTTATTAAATAAATATATGAGAATATATTATAAAATCATTTTATCTTTGTTGAAGACACTTTGTTTTGCTCTGAATTCTGCCAAGAGTTGTTCACATATTGGAAAGTCAAGTCACAGACAGCAATGCCAGTCTGGTATTTGAGTTACCAGTATGCTTTGTGTTTGTGGCTGTCACATCCTTAATAGTGGTATATGGTCCTTCCCTTTTCTTTTGACCTGGATTCTCCTCCAAAAGGACTGTAGTGATAAAGATGAATTAAGTTTTTAAATTAGGGATGAGAGATTATGTTTTGCCCCGACACCTCAAGTTTGACTTAGTTCATTGACTGAACAAATTACTTTTGTTTTCTGATATCTGTATTAATTTAAATATAGATTAAAGTACCAGAAGATGTCTATGACCTTGGTCTCCCCATTTTTAATTTAATTTGAACTATTTATGTAGTGCCTCCTAAGTCACAAAACACTGTGCAGAGTTCTGCACAGATTCTCTGCAGAGAATCAAGGGATTCAATAAAATGTAGCTCCTGACTTCAGGGGCTGTGAGTCTGACGGTGATCAATGTTCTAATGAACTTGTTAGAGCACCTAGCATCCAGACCATATAGTGGCTAAGATGCAGGCGTTGGAATCGGACAACCCAGAAGTCAATCCTAACTCCACTGATCCTTACCTGGGTAACCTGAGACCCTGTGGCTCACTAACTCATCTTGTAAAATGGGTTACCTAGAGGATCACTGATAGATGTGGCACTCTAAAACATCCAGCCACTTCTAAGCCACATGGCAGCTCAGTGTCTCGTAGCATTATTATTTTTATTTACAATGAGGAGTAAAGGTTCTTTTCCAAGTCATCGTGATCATCATCTGGCCTTGAATCTTCCCTCTTCTACAGATTCCTATTGAAATCTAAGTAAATCATATATTACACTTAGAAGGCTAGAAAAGTGTTGATTGAAAAGCAAGAATATTTTATCACTGGGATCTACTGAAGTAAATTTTACTTAGAAAAGGCAACTTTTTTTTACTGCTACCTGTTCCCATTCTGGCCCTGTGCCTCGCCCTGGAGTTTGGGATGTTCCGTTGGGCTGGACTATATGTGATGAACTTCACTCTGAACTGGCCTTCTTCTGGTCGATAAACAATCTTTGGTAACACCTTCCCACATGTGTTAATTTTCTAAAAGAAAGCTTGAGATAAATCCAGGATAGTATGTAGCCCAGTACCCCACTGGGCAGATGGTCGAAAGAGGGTTGCCATTCTCCCTTTAATATCCAAAGATTGATACTAGAAGGAACTTTGGAAACATCTGAATTACAAGTATCTGTAGAACTACTTTCCTCTCTGACATTTTCTCCCCCAAGCAACTTCTTTTTGTTTTGTAAATAGTTAATACATTTACTTCATTTACAAATCAAAACAAAAAGTACACACTGAGAAGACTTCTTCCTACCCCAAGCCCAAGTAGCTTTTGTCACCACCAAGGGCAGCCCTTCACATTAGCATCTTGTTTATCTTTCCAATGATTCTTCATGCAATAGAAGTAAATATAAAAACATGGGACTTCCCTGGTGGTCCAGTGGCTAAGAATCCACCTTCCAATGCAGGGGACACGGGTTCGATCTAAGAGCCCACATGCCGAGGGGGAACTAATACCCGCAACTAAGGCCCGACACAGCCAAATAAATACTTTAAAAAATAAAAATAATAAAAAATTAAAAAAATATAACCATGACATTATTTCCTCTACTTTATAACACCTGAGACAGCAGGTCGTATGTACTCTTTGTACCTTGCCTCTTAATATGCCCTGGAGCTCTCTGTGTCAATATGGAGAGGTCACCCTCATTCTTTTGTTTATACCTGCATTAATAGCCCCATATTACTGGACCCTTGGATTATTTCCAATCTTTTGCTATTGCAAACAATGTCACAATAGAGAACCTTATCTCTGACATTTCGTGACTTTATCTGTAAGATAAAGTCCTAGGCGTGAGATTGCTGGGTCAGAGAACTGGCCTACATTTCCAGTTTCAAGGCTAAGACTTCTAAATCCAGGGCTCGGAGGAGAGTTAATAAAGCAGGCTACTCAGTTTGTGCCTGTGGACTGGTGCCGGTCCCTGCAATGAAATGGTGCAGAAATTGCGAGAAGTGAGAAAACTTAGAGCAATGTTCCATTGCTGTGTCATCCAAGTACATAATCATTTTTCTAAGTAGTTGATTTTTACTGATTTTATCTGTCTGTGATGACTGGAAAGAAAAAATGACTTCTGTGACTGCAAAATCACCAATAGCTTCTTTATTATGAGATTTCCTTTCAAATCATTTTAAATTCAGTAAAGTTTATTATCCAAACTTCTGAAAAAGTTGAAAAATAGGACTACCCCTAAACATGAATGAGTAAAACAAAATTAGACTAAACAAGAAGTGAAAACATAGCTCAATCATTTAACAGCAGTTCTGGGGCTTCCCTGGTGGCGCAGTGGTTGAGAGTCCGCCTGCCGATGCAGGGGACATGGGTTCGTGCCCCAGTCTGGGAAGATCCCACATGCCGCGGAGTGGCTAGGCCCGTGAGCCATGGCCGGTGGGCCTGCGCGTCCGGAGCCTGTGCTCTGCAACGGGAGAGGCCACAACAGTGAGAGACCCGCATACCACACACACACAAAAAAGCTCAGCCAAAACACTGGGGAAAGCCCCATCTTTTTCCCAAAATGTCATTGAATTAAAGACTTCAAAAGATAGAACATAAACATCAGTTTGTTGGTAAATTAAAACACAAAAGAAATCAAGGACAGCTCTTCACATGTGGAAATGATGCTCAAAAGTCCCTCTTGGGGGCTTCCCTGGTGGCGCAGTGGTTGAGAGTCCGCCTGGTGATGCAGGGGACACGGGTTCGTGCCCCGGTCTGGGAAGATCCCACATGCCGCGGAGCGGCTGGGCCCGTGAGCCATGGCCGCTGAGCCTGCGCGTCCGGAGCCTGTGCTCCGCAACGGGAGAGGCCATAACAGTGAGAGGCCCACGTACGGAAAAAAAAAAAAAAAAAAAGTCCCTCTTGGAAACTGATACTGTTGCAAGGCTTATGAAAGCCCAGAATTATAGACAGTCAAAATAACACTTTTTGGTTTGTCATGAGCATGCACAAACTTGGGCATCTCTGAGATCAGTGATATTCTTACAGTTAAGATTTTGTGGATAGAACCCAGAGAAGCTCACTTACATGTTCCTTGGTCCCTGACCCCAGTAGATGAGTTGGTAAGAATCATAAAATAATTTTGAACCATGAAAGTGAACGACAACTCCTGTGATGTTACGTTTCCAGACAAAAATGAACTATCAACTTTTTTAGCATCACGGGATTCTAGTTTTGTTTAACATACAATACGATCTCTTTGTGTCCTTAAGTATTGATCAACAAACACATCTTGTAGCACTTAGCTAAATAAAAGTTCTCAAATAAAAGAAAACATCAAATCAATAATACTGAATCAGGGACTTCCCTGGTGGCACAGTGGTTAAGAATCCACCTGCAGGGGACACAGTTTCGAGCCCTGGTCTGGGAAGATCCCACATGCTGCGGAGCAACTAAGCCCGTGCGCCACAACTACTGAGCCTGCGCTCTAGAGCCCGTGAGCCACAACTACTGAAGCCCGCGTGCCTAGAGCCCGTGCTCTACAACAAGAGAAGCCACTGCAATGAGAAGCCCGTGCACCGCAATGAAGAGTAGCCCCTGCTCGCTGCAACTAGAGAAAGCCTGGGCGCAGCAACGAAGACCCAACACAGACAAAAATTAATTAATTAATTAATAATAATACTGAATCAAAAAACTGTTTCCAAAAACCATATGCAGACAAATTCTTGTCTTAGAGGCAGAGACTTTTGGGGTTTTTTTGTTTGCTTGTTTGTTTGTTTTTGGCCACACAGGGATCTTGGTTCCCTGACCAGGAATCAAACCAGTGCCTCCTGCAGTGGAAGCATGGAGTCCTAACCACTGGACCGCCAGGGAAGTCCCTTAGTGGCAGAGACTTGAACAAAGAAAGGGCTATAGAAGTAAAGCTGATACGTTGTTCTGTGGACATTACAATAAATGTGCAAGTCATATACAGGAAGAAAACACTTTGTACACTTAGACAGACAGACAAACAAAGCAAACAGATCATTTTGTTGAGTTCTAGCTCTCCAGATCCACAAGACCTTGGATCAATTCCTCTTAAGTGACTGACTGACCAAAAAAACTAATTTCATTCTTGGCTTCGGTGATGCTAACATCTGAAGATACATCACAACCTTGGTAGAAGTGATAATCATGTAAGAAAATGACTGCTTTTCCACCATAAACATACTAACTATAAACTAACTTTTGTAATATTCTGATTTTTATCTTTAAATGCTTTTTTTTTTCTTTTTGGACCAGTCTTTCTAAAATCTGACCCTTACCATTTTTTAAAAAATAAGAAAGCATCTTTTTTCCTTCTTTCTCATTTTTTGTTTGTTTCTGAGTCTTCCTTTCATAAGTTCAGATGACATGTTCATCTGGGTAGTTTGAAATATACCTGGTACCATACAGACATCATATGTGAAATCTAAAAAGTAGCTGCTGTGGATGTACTCACTCCGTAATGATCTTGATACTCAGGAACTCAATCATTTGGAGGGGGAATTGGTGCAGTGCGGAATTAAACGAATTTTTCCTCTTGTTAGTCCTTAATCAGCTGAGATTAATGTCCAGAGAGCCCAGAGAAGTTGACCTTAGCCAGCACTGGACTGTAGCTGGACCATTACAAGCACTCGTTCTTTGAAATACAGTACGTTCCTTATTTCTCTCCTTCCTCCTCTGTTTCTTTCTCCTCCCTCTCCTCTCCTTCCTCCTTCTTCATCTGCATCTTCTGCCAGGTTTACATTGTAAACGGTGAGCCTTGGGCTTCCCTGGTGGCGCAGTGGTTGAGAGTCCGCCTGCCGATGCAGGGGACACGGGTTCGTGCCCCGGTCCGGGAAGATCCCACATGCCGCGGAGCGGCTGGGCCTGTGAGCCATGGCTGCTGAGCCTGCGCGTCCGGAGCCTGTGCTCCGCAACGGGAGAGGCCACAGCAGTGAGAGGCTCGCGTACCGCAAAAAAAAAAAGGTGAGCCTTCTCTCGCACCCCACCTCCATTGCTTCTTGGTGCGGTTTCCCGAGATGACAGATATGGTTCCTGCCTTTTTCTTCCCCTCCCTCCTCCATCTTCCACTCCTGCCCCCAGCCTGGCAGCCTCCTCACCTCCAGGTACCAGTGTTTTACCAGCCGCAGGAGGCTCTTCAGCTTGGTGGGCCGGTGTTTCACGAAGTTTCTCTGCAGCTCGCTGAAGGATGGGGAGAAATGTCCAGGGAAACCGCAGGCCTTAATCAGACTCACATAGACCTCTGGGGAGGGATGAGAGTTGGAAACAGAAGGCCCTGAGGAGAGAGGAGGCAAAGGGAAGAGAGTGAGGGCTCAGGAAGCCCCAAGTTGCTGACTAGTCCATGGGGGAGAGACTGGTAATTATTGGAGTATCTCTCCAGGGAGACCTGGGACCACATAGCTTAAGAGACTAACAGTTTGCCTTCTTGATTGTCCTTCTGGAGAATCAAAAGTGAGTTTTCCAGAAACAGACTCACAGGCATAGAGAACAGACTTGAGGTTACCAAAGGGGGAGGGTGGGTGGGGGAGGGATGGATTGGGAGTGTGGGATTAGCAGATGCAAACTATTATACATAGGATGGAGAAACAACAAGGTCCTACTGTACAGCACAGGGAACTAGATTCAGTATGCTGTGATAAAACATAATGGTGTATATATGGATAACTGACTCACTTTGCTGTACAGCAGAAATTAACACAACATTGTAAATCAACTAGACTTCAATAAAATACATTTTCTTTAAAGTGGGTTTTCTATTCCTCAGGCTACTCAAGGACTATTGTCCTCTCTTGATGTGCCCGTCACCCTCAGCTTCCCTTAATGTCTGTTTTGGATCTCTCAGCGATTTATACGAAGCGTCCATCACTATAGGGAAGGACCAGTTCCATATAAGAAAGCTGGGTTCAGAGAGCACGTTTGCTGAAGGCTGGGGCGTGCATCACTACCACTAATGCCTCCCACTGTCTCTTTCTGGCTCAGATGGGATCCCAATTCTGACACTTTCTCCATGGAGCAACTCCCAGCAGCCACTCTAGTTAAGAGGAGCCGGTGCACCAGATGAAAGCTGGATCCTCTGGGCTTGTAGCTGATACTGTTACTAGTGCCATCGGTGCTCCCGGGAAGCAGCCCCTAGCCGATGGCTGATGGGAAACTGGTGGATGAAACACTCGACAACCCACTTGGGAGATGTGCTCTGCACTTTTCCCAGAGCTCTGTAGGGCACAAGCCCAGCTGCTCAGCACGGTGACTAGTTCAACCTGCACCTCGTCGTGCTCCCCACTTCCGTCTCACTCCCCTGCTTCCCCACCAGCCTCTCCTGGGACTGCTTATCCTCACATCCCTGTCTCAGGCTCTGCTTCCAGGAAAGCACAGACAATGACAGGTCCCACCCCCATGGTAAACGTTCCAGAAGCGCCCGGGGTTGCTCTTACTCCTTCCCCTCCATGGCTCTCACTTCCTCACAGATCATATACTTATCTGTGTGATTCTTTGATAAATCTGTTTCCTAAGTTGAGCCACAAGACAGCCAGAGTTGAATCAGTCCCAGGCACTGTGGTCACCCAGCACCCAGCACAGGACATAGGTTGAATGGGTGAATACAGGTGTCTGCACGTGGCCACGAAGGAGAGGTGAGGAAGCTGTGGGTCCCCCGGGAGGGCGGTCGTGTGAGTCTGGTGGGCTTCCCCTTACCCAGGACGCCGTAGGCTGGCACGATGGTGACAGTGATGGGCTCCGCAGTCTCCCAGGACTGGATGGTGAAGGCGACAGCAGAGGGGACTCCCTGGACCAGCCTCAGGTCCTGGAGCTGGAGGCTCATGAGGTCCTGGCAATACCTGAGCTTTTCACATAGCAGGCTCAGAATGTCGTGGTGGTGCCTGCCTGGACCAGGCAATCCCTGAGGCTCTTTCCACTGATGGTCGCCACCGCCCTGAGGGATGGGCAGGGAATATTTCCTTTTTTTAAAATAATTTGTTTATTTATTTATTTTTGGCTGCATTGGGTCTTTGCTGCGCGCCGGCTTTCTCTAGTTGTGGTGAGCGGGGGCTACTCTTCATTGCGGTGCGCGGGCTTCTCATTGCAGTGGCTTCTCTTGTCGCCGAGCACGGGCTCTAGGCGCGCTGGTTTCAGTAGTTGTGGCTCGGGGCCTCTAGAGCGCAGGCTCAGTAGCTGTGGCGCACGGGCTTAGTTGCTCTGCAGCATGTGGGATCTTTCCCTGACCAGAGATCGAACCCGTGTCCCCTGCATTGGCAGGCGGATTCTTAATCACTGTGCCACGAGGGAAGTCCGGGTGGGGAGCATTAACATCCCTTCTTTACAGGGGAGAAAGAGGGGATGTCGAGAGACAAGCCTCTTGTCCAGGGTCACACACTGGGCGCTTCCAACCAGGCAGCCAGACTCCACAGCCCACGCTTCTTATTTACTCCACTGCCTCACTTCTGAGACTCAGCCTTATCTGCAGAGTGATCCTCACTCCAAGGGAACAGTCATCCTCCACAGGGTGGTGGCTGGAGGATTCTGGGGGGGCGGATGTCTGAATAATTTCATGACATTAAAAAGGGGGGCACAGGGACTTCCCTGGTGGTCCAGTGGGTAATACTCCGCCCCCCCAGTGCATGGTGCCCAGGTTTGATCCTTGGTTGAGGAACTAGATCCTGTATGCATGCCGCAGCTAAGAAGTCTACATGCCGCAGCTAAGATCCCGCCTGCGGCAACTCAGACCTGGCACAGCCTAAATAAATAAATAAATGAAGAAATAAATATCTAAAAAATAAAATAAAATAAAAATAAAAAGGGGGGCACAGGATTGCCTGGTGGATGAGAACCAAGGGCTGGGGAACGGGGCCGCCTGACCTTGACCTTGCCTCACGCCCCTGTTTCTCATTTGCATGATCCTCCTGAACGCTGTCCCTCATCTGGAACCTCAGAGTAATGATGGCACATGAGTCACTGGGTGATTGGGAGGATTCGATAAGACAATGTGTGCCAAGGGCTTGCCGTGGTGCCTGGCACACAGGAAGTCAGCAATATATCTCTCTTCCTTCTGCTCTACTTGACTTAGATCATCTCCTCTGCTGCCTGGAGTTCAGCTTCCCCATCTGCATTGAAGGAGCCTGAGCTGGATGATTTTGAAAGGGTCTTTTTGATGTTCTGAGATCCTAAACTTGCTCTCCAGCGCCGTGGCCTCTGGTATACTAAGTCCCCCAACTCTCTTGCCTTCTCTCTTTCTCACTCCAGGTTGGGAGGTGGAATTGCCAGGGATGCATCAGACCTCAGGTCGGCTACCTCCACTGGTGGATGGAGTCAAGGAACATTGATGATGACCCAGCTGCTGCCAGTTGAACCCTTGCTGTGCCTGGCACCACTGAAAGCCCTTTATACACACAGTGTCTTTTAATCCTCACCCCCATTAATTGAGGTGGGGGGACTAGTATAATTATCCCCATTGTACAGATGAGAAAAGGAAGGCGGTTGGGGGTTAATCAACTTGCCATGGACTCACAGCCAGGAGTGATAGTCACAGTCAGAGAGAGGGTCGGAACACCAGGTGTGGTGGTTCTACCTCTTTCTTCCCTGTGACCCAAGTCTATGTGACAGGCCCTGCTTCTGTGCAGGATTCCTCCATCTTCTCTTTCCTCTTCCTTTGCCATTTCCTTTCTCCACCTGCATTCGGACTCAGCATTTCTGCCCCATGTGAGAGGGTTGGGAATGGCACCCTGGGTGCAGATGAAGAGCACATCCCACTGAAGGCTGTGCCTGCGCTGCCGTTCCCACCTTTTCCTCTGGTAAGATACAGGCAGAGAGGGAAGAGCGTTCTAGAACAGGCTTCATGACTTGCTTCAGTCCAAACCTATTCACACCCAAGGACAAGCATTCACTCATGTGGACCAGCACAGCTCACCAGATTTTCAGTGGTGGGGGGAGGGTTTAAAGCCCAAATAAAGTGTTAATTTCTCGTTGGCCAGGGGGCACAAGCCACCCACACACGGTGGGCAGGTAGCTCCCTCAGCATCCAAACTCCCTCTGTGGGGAAATGAAACCCATGGGGTCATTTGGAGGAAAGGTGCAGTTTCAATACACCCACACAAAGAGAGTGGAGTCATTATTACTTTCAAAAACAGACAACTAATGAGAACCTACTGTATAGCACAGGGAACTCTGCTCAATGCTCTGTGGTGACCTGAATGAGAAGGAAATCTAAAAAGGAGGGGATATATGTATACGTATAACTGATTCACTTTGCTGTACAGCAGAGACTAACACAACATTGTAAAGCAAATATACTCCAACAAAAATTAATTTAAAAAAAATTTTTTTAAAGATTTATTACTTACAGATCCCAGAAGCAAGGGGATGCCGTGAGCCGGGGTAAGGGCAGTTCTCTGCCCCAGGTCACAAACCAGCAGGAGATAGAGCAAGGTAGCAAGCACCTAGTACTTACTTACAAGGTGATTGGGGCAGAGGTTACTAACTTTTCACAGGTTTAACTCTAAGTGGTTATATTTTTTAATTAAAAAAAATTTTTTAAACCCTCTTAGCTCTAAATTTTTAAAAAATTTAATTTATTTATGTATTTTGGCACCACGGTGCGGCATGCAGCACTTCCCTGACCAGGGATCGAACCCGTGCCCGCTGCAGTGGAAGCGCAGAGTCTTAACCACTGGACCACCAGGGAAGCCCACTAAGTGGTTATTTTAAAAGGTTCCGGGCTTCCCTGGTGGCACAGTGGTTGAGAGTCCGCCTGCCGATGCAGGGGACGCGGGTTCGTGCCCCGGTCCGGGAGGATCCCACTTGCCGCGGAGCGGCTGGGCCCGTGAGCCATGGCCGCTGAGCCTGCGCGTCCGGAGCCTGTGCTCCACAACGAGAGAGGCCGCAACAGTGAGAGGCCCTCGTACCAAAAAAAATAAATTAAATAAATAAATAAAAATTAAAAAATTTTTAAAAAATAAAAGGTTCCACCAGGAAAGGCAAAGCAGGAACCTGTGGGGATACCCGAAACCTATCTAAAAGTCCAGACTCTGAACTTTTGGTGTTAGTAGGGTCACCATACTGTAAAATGCCTAGGCAGCCACTCAGAAAAACAAAACTGTTTTCCTCAAAATTTGTTTTTCTCATCACACCTTTCTAGTTTTGACCTTCTTGCATTATTATCCTAGCTAGGACAGGAGGTGACATGAGGCAGCTGCAGGAAGGGCTTGGGGTAAAAAAGCTCAGCCTGGAGTGGAGTAAGATAGATCCTGGTTGAAATCCCAGCTTCACCACTAGCTGTGTGACCTTGGGCAAGTGACCTCACCTCTCTGAGCTTCCATTAAAAAAAATTTTCCATTATCAAAAGTTTTAAACAGAAAAATAGAAAGAGAATACAATTAACACTTATACATCCACCCAGTCAGATTCAACAAGTCTAAACGCTTTGCCATATTTGCTTCAACTAAGTCACTTTAAAGTAAATTACAGACGCTAAGGACTATTGTCCCTAAATACTTTAGCATTTGTGTTCAACAAAGGAGAACATTTTCCCCCATAACCACAAAACTATTATGTCTCAAAAAAACAATTCCCTGGGACTTCCCTGGTGGTCCAGTGGTAAAGGATCCACCTTCCAATGCAGGGGACTCGGGTTTGATCCCTGGTGGGGGAACTAAGATCTCACATGCCACAGGGCAACTAAGCCCACGTGCCACAACTGCTGAGCTCCCACACTTCAACTAGAGAGCCTGCGTGCTGCAAACTACAGAGCCCACACACCCTGGAGCCCACGCACCGCAACTAGAGAGAGAAAACCCACATGTCACAACTAGAGAGAAGCCCGAGCCCGCATGCTGCAACAAAAGATCCCGCATTGCCACAGCTAAGACCTGACGCAGCCAAGAAAATAAATAAATAAATATTTTAAAAAAACAATTCCCTTATATATATTATTTAATATTCTGGCCATATTGACATTTCCCCAATTGTTCCCAAATTATATTTTACAGATGGTCCATTCACACCAAAATCCAATCAGAGACCTTGCATCGCATTTGGTCTTTATGGATCTTAAATCACTGTTTCCATTCTGCTCATCTGTAAAATGGGAAAAGAATAGTACATACCTCACAGGGTACACAAATTAGACATAATACATGTTAAGGGGTTAGGCTAGTGCATCCAAAAAAGTGCACTATTATTATTAGCTTCCTTACTGGACTTGCTCTGCTCAAGGCAGCAGTGCACTGGGATGGAGTGTCTCGCGATGTCAGTAGCAGGGGCTGAGGATAACGAGGCAAGAGGTCCCAGCATCCTCAGGGATGTAGACTCACAAGCTGCATTTTGCCCAGCCCTGGCCTGGGGATGGAGGGAACCAGTCTCACCTTGACCACCTTCAGCACCCCGAATTCCTGGTCCAGCCCATGCTCCCCCTGGAAGCTCTGCTTTCTCAGGAACTGTTCCACGGTCTGCACTGTCTCCAGCACCTCTTTTTTCCACTCCTGGCTGGGATGCAGACAGTGAGCCATGAAGGAGTTCAGTCTGGAAGCTGGGGTGACAAACAGCTCCGGGGGCACTGCCACTTCTGTCTTGAGAGTACCACTGGTGGCGAGATATATACCCACACACCTACCCAGCTCCTGGCACACACACTCTCCTTTAAGGGGACTCCCCCTCAGCTGACCTCCAGCACCCTGTGGAATAAAGGACCAGAGTGGAGAGGAAACAAGGGGTGTCTGGCTGACCAGGGGGTCCTCTTCCTAGAGGCCGTTCACTGCGGTTGGGGCACCAAGGGACACTGGGTGAAACCACCTTAACAGGCAGGGCTTTTAGTCACTCTTTCTGCTGTAGGTTTCGTTTCTCAACTCTTAGTTTCCCCTTTTACAACTTGGAAACTGAGATTGGCTTGAGGATGGCCCTGGGAAAGGTAACTCCCCCAGGAGATGGGAGTTGGATGGTATCCACAACCTTGTCACCCGAAACAGGCTCATTAAGAGCAGGGACTCGCTGGAGGTTGGGCTAAACTGTGGGAATTCTAGGGTCCCGCAGAACAAATTCTGGAATTCCAGTCTGCCCTTTGCCAGACTCTTAACCTCTCTGATCCTCACATAAATAATCCTTAAAATGGGTTTAAGAATAATACCTACCCCATCGGTTGTGCGGATTAAGCGTGAGAACATTTAGCAGAGAAAACATTAAGTAAATGCAAGTATTATTATTCGTTCACTGTACAGCTAGTGAATGCTGGCTGGGTGCCAGACATTGTGCTAAGAAGAAAACATAAGACGTGGTTGTTGCCCCAGGGGCTCCCAGAGCAGTGGGGGAGACAGAGGAGACACAGAGAGTCCTGTGTACTAGGAGAAAAGAGGGCACAGAAACCTGGTGGAAATTCAGGCAGGAGAGTTTTTTCCGGGTCACCTGTGGTGTCAGTGGACACCTGCTTGAGATGATTCTTAAAAGACTGGGAATGTGGCCAGGAGACACAGGACACAAGACAGGATAAGGCTGAGAAGTGTGAATCATCCTGGTATGTGCCAGGACTCGGCTGTCACATCCACGTTGGCATGGGGGGCAGGGAGGGGAGAGGTGAGAGCTGTGCCTGGACAAGTGGGCAGGGATTGAAACTCGGAAAGCCATTCATTCAACAAACATTTGTTTAGTGCCTGCTATGTGCCAGGCAGGCGTCCTGGGGATACAGCAGTGAATAGGCAAAATTCTTGGACTGCAGAGGGCTTACACTCTAGTGGTGGAGACAGATAATAAATAGGATAAATAAGTAACATTATAGTAATTAAGACGGTGATAAGTGCTCATCAGGAAAATAAAGCAGGGAAAGAGGTTAAAAGGTACCGACTACGTGTGGGGAGTGAGAAATGGCAACGTTTAGGGGTTCAGTCTCAAAGAAGGTGGTTAGGGAAGGTCTGAAAAGGAGACATTTGAGCAAATACATGAAGGAGGCGAAGAGTGAGCTGTATGTATGTCAGAGGGAAGAATGAGAGAAGGTGGGACTTCCCTGGTGGTCCAGTGTGTAAGACTCCACTCTCCCAGTGCAGGGGGCCCAGGCTCGATCCCTGGTCGGGGAACTAGATCCCACATGCATGCCTCAACTAAGAGTCTGTATGCGGCAACTAAGAAGTCCACATGCTGCAACGAAAGATCCCATGTGCCACAACTAAGATCCGGCTCAGCCAAAAAGAAAAAAATAAATATTAAAAAAAAAAAAAAAAGAATGGGAGAAGGAACAGCAAGTGCAAAGGCCCTGTGGCAGCAGTATGCCTGGTGGGATTGAGGAATAACAGTGTGACTGGAATGGAATGATCAAGGTGGGGAGAGTGGGAGGGGATGAGGTTTGAGTACAAGGGTGGGGGGTAAATTGTGTAGGATTTTGAAGACTATTAAGACTTTGGCTTTTACTCTGATTGAAATGGGGAGCCACTGGGGAGTTCCAAGCAGAAGAGGGACATGGTTGTACTTTCATTTTAACAGTATCACACTGACTGTTGGTGGGAAGATTAGATTAAAAGCAGGGGGTGGGGAGTGGTGGTGAGAGCAGAAGCAGGCATTCAGTTAAGAAGCTACTACAACAGTCCAGACAAGAGATGTGGTGCCTTGGGTCAGAATGGTAGCAGTGAAAGGTAGGGAGAAGTGTATGATTCAATTTTCTTATTATGGAAAATTTCAAACATGAACAAAAGTAGAAAATATAATGAACCTCCATGTACCATCCCCCATCTTCAACAATCATCAACCTGTAGACAGTTTTTTAAATGTTTTTTCAGGTCCTCTGCCCATTTTTATTTTTATTGGCCACCCGGCATGAGGGATCTTAGTTCCCCAACTTGGGATCGAACCTGTGCCCCCTGCAGTAGAAGTGCAGAGTCGTAATGACTGGACTGCCAGGGAGTCCCAGCCTATAGACAATCTTGTTTCAATGATATCTCCATCCACATCTCCCCTCCTGTATTATTTGGAAGTGAATCCCAGACATCATATCATTTCACTGGCTATATTTTGAGTATAAAAAGGTCTTGCTAATGGATAGAGTGTGATGTGAGAGAAAGATTAGAGTCAAGGACCACTCTAAGGCTTTTGGCCTTAGCACCTGGAAGGATGGAATTGTCCTTAACTGAGAAGGGAAAGACTGGGCAAGGGTACAGTGTAGGCATGAAGATCGGGAGCTCGGTTTTGGAGGTGAACTTGAGTGTCTAGTGAGATCCAAGTGCGGTAGGGAGTTGCATATTTGAGTGGATTTCAGGGAGGAAATCTGGGGTGGAGATACAAATTACCAGCATAGACATATTTAAAGCCATAAGGCTGGATGATATCACCAAGTGAGTGAGTATAGAGCAAGACAAGAAAAGGACCAACGACTGGGCCCTGAAACACTTAATATTATTAAGTGACTGGGGAGAGGCAAGCATCCGGCAAACAAGAATGTGAGGGAGTAGCCAGGGAGGTGGAAGAAAAATCAGGAGTGTGTTTTGATAGCCAAGTGGAAACATTGTTCTAGGAAAGAGAAAGTGATCCACTGGGTCAAATATCAGGTGAATCTGTGCTGACTTTGTCCTGAGGGCAGTGGCAAATCAGAGGAGCGACCAGAGGTGAAATTACCATTCTGGAAAGATTGGTCTGGCTGCTTCTGTGGGGAGGATGGATTGCAGGGGGCAGGGGTAGATATAGGGAGACGTGTCAGGACACTATACAGTGGTCCAGGTGAGAGGAAAGGTGACCTGGACTGGGCTGGAGAAGGGATTGGATTCTAGGTCTACCTTGGAGAAAGGGTGAACAGGACTTGGTGACTACAGGTAGGAGGTGAGGGGAAAGAAAGGATGTCTATCAGCTCTGTGGCTTGGGTACCTGGGTAACAGATGGAGGGTACCATTAACAAAGGGAGGAAGATTCAAGGAAAAATGGGAAGTGGGGAGGTCTAGAAGGGTAGCTGTTTAAGCCAGAGAGCTTAAAAAAGTTGTCCACATTGCCTAATGCTTCTGATAAGTTCAGGAAAATAGGTCTGAGAAGCACCCAAGAGGCTACTGGTGATCATTGTTGGTGAAATGTAAGGGAGAGCTGGGAGCAGAAGCCAGATCTTAGGGGCGGGGTTGAAGAGTAAGTTGGGTGAGGAGGGTGGAGACCAGGAGTGTAGATAACACTTTCAAGAACTTTGTGAAAGGGCGGAGAAAGACCAGGTGTTAGATGGACGAAGTGGTGGGGTGGAGGGTGTTTGTTGTCTTAAATACCATTTGGGGGAAAAAAAAACCCTCAATCATGACACGTTTCAATTTAAACTTTCCAACTGGCTAACCCCAAATGGAAAGAATCACATTTTCAATTACATAAATTCTAAAAGTCTCCATATTTTCAGAGTTTGGTAGTGCTTGGTCCTTAAACAGTCCTATATTATAACTGTTTAAAGAGCAGTGGCAATTTCGCAAACCAAAGTCGACTACAAAGGGCGATTCCAAACATTTGCCCTATGTTTATAATGACAGATAATGAGCTTCAAGGCAATATACAAGTTATTGAAACAATAAACATTCAGACCTTACGTCTTAGTTGAAAACATTTTTTTTCAAGTATAATTGATTTACAGCACTATATCGGTTTCAGGTGTACAACATAGTGATTCAATATTTTTACACGTTATACTCCATTTAAAATTATTATAGGGATTTCCCTGGTGATCCAGTGGTAAAGGATCTGCTTCCAATTCACGGGACACAGGTTCGATCTCTGGTTGGGGAGCTAAGATCTCACAGGCCACAGGGCAACTAAGCCCGCGCGCCACAACTACTGAGCCCATGAGCCCTGGAGCCTGCAGGCCACAACTAGAGAGAAGTGCGCACACCACAATGAAGAGCCCATGCGCTGCAATGAAAGATCCCTCATGCTTCAATGAAGATCCTGCATCTTGCAACTAAGACCCAACACAGGCAAAAATAAGTAAAATAAATAAATAAATAGTAAATAAATCTTTGAAAAAAATAGTTATTATAAAATATTGGCTCTATTCCCTGCGCTGTATGGTATATCCTTATAGCTTATCTATTTTATACACAGTAGTTTGTACCTCTTAATCCCCTTCTCCTATTTTGGTCCTCCCCGCTTCCTTCTCCCCACTGGTAGCCACCACTTTGCTCAATAGACTTTACATATTAGTTTTGATTCATTTTCATGAAATATCTGGGAGTTCAGCAGCTTTCAAGATTTAAAGAGGGGGAATTCCCTGGTGGTCCAGTGGTTGGGACTCTGGGCTTTCACTACCAGGGACTGGGGTTCAATCCATGGTCTGGTATTTAGGATCCTGCAAGCCTCGCAGCTTGGCCAAAAAAAGAACAAAAAAAGATTTAAAAAGGGAACATGCAGTCGATTGTGTATTGGCTTTATGGTTTGTAGAAATGCCATCCAGTTGGGCACACTTCTATGGGGGTGGGGGAAGAGCTAGTGGTTAGAAGGGTGTGGGCTAGGGTTTAGGAAGGAGGAAGGCACATAAGGATGGGTTTTCTCTTAGGTTGTGTTCCTCTAAATGCAGAGCCTGAGACAAGGATTTGCATGAGACTCGTTTTGGGAAATGATCCCAAGGGACAGGTGTGGGGGATTGAGAAGGAGGAAAAACCAGTCCAATAAATATCATGAAATTGATCACTACTGTGGGCAGCTGAGCGTTGATCCCACTGGGGACTGTCTAAGGAGCAATGGGTAAGGAGCAAATGCCTCCAAAAATTTTGAGGAACGTGCATCCAAATTATCCACCTGAGAGGTGGAGGAGGGTAGTATGCACTCGCTGGTTCCTGTCTTTCAATGGGCCCAGGCTTACCCCCTGGGGTATTAACTCCCTGGAACTTCCATATTTGCTCAGAATTACTTGGAAGGCTTGTTAAGACACAGATTGCTGAGTCCCACTACCAGAGAACCTAACTCAGGTAATTCTGGGGTAGTTGCTGAGAATTTTTTTTTCAAAGAGTTTCCCAGATGATGCTGATTCTGCTGGTCTGGGGTCCATACTTTTGAGAATCAGTAACTTAGAGGTTTGAGCTTTGAAAGATGACAAAATGGGGGAGAAAGACAGTTGACTCAAAGTCATGGAGTTGTGAGCCAGCATTCAGTGTTCTGGAATTGCAACTGTTTGGCCACGTCTGGTGTTTTTTTGAGAGTGACAAGGAGAGACTGAGAGGTCAGCAGGAGCTAAACGGTCAAGAGCCCTGAATGCCAAGCAAAGGAACTTGAACTTGATTCTGTAGGTAATAGGAGCCATTGGAGGATTTTAAGCAGGAGAGGATTCTGTTTCTATTTATGCTTCAGAAAGAGCACAGAAGTCTGGGTAGAAAGGGGTGAGCTAGGGGGAGAGGACCATAGAAGTCTACAAAATGAACAGCCTGATCTTGGGCACTCATGGGGATGTGGGGCCTCTCTTAACGAGCATGATGGTGTCACAATCCTTGATGTGCAGGTCTGAGAAGCTATTGATTCCACAGTTTCTGGCCCCGGAACCTGAGTATCTGATCCTCCATGTAAAGTCCTCCAGCCTCTTCAATCTTCTCTTTCAAGTCATGGATGGAGTCATCAGGGTCAGTGGCATAAAGCTTGCTCTGGCCGCTGGAGTCCTTCATGAAGATCTGGGTCTCAGGAGGGAAGGTCTCCAGCATCTGGAGGCTCCTGAAAGGAGAGACAGTGATGTCCACTGGGGCCACATGTCCTCTTGCTGTTGGAGTCCTTCATGAAGATCTGGATCTCAGGAGGGAAGGTCTCCAGCATCTGGAGGCTCCTGAAAGGAGAGACAGTGATGTTGACTGGGGCCACATGTCCTCTTGTTTTCATAGTTTTGCCTTTCCCAGAATGTCATATGGTTGGAATCATCCAGTGTGTAATCTTTTCAGACTGGTTTCTTTCAACTAGCAATATGCATTTAAGCTTCTTCCATGGCTTTTCATACATCACCACCCGTAGTTACAAATTATTTTTTTCTTGTGATGACAGCTTTTAAGATCTACTCTATTAGTAACTTTCAAATATACAACAACATTGTTAGCTATAGTCACTTCACAACACATTACATCCCCAGGATTTATTTATCTTATAACTTGAAGTTTGTACCTTTTGACCACTTTCAGCTATTTCACCCACCTCCCACCTCTGGCAACCACCAGTCTGTTCTATGTATCTGCGAGGTTTTTTTTCTTTTTTTTAAAGATTCCACATATATGTGATCTCATAAGTATTTGTGTTTCGCCGTCTGACTTATTGCACTTAGCACAATGCCCTCAAGGTCTATATGTGTTGTCACAAATGGCAGATTTCCTTCTTTTTATGAGGCTGAATGAAATTCCATTATATATATCTCTCTCACATTTTCTTTATCCATTCACCTGCTGATGGACACTTAGCTGTTTCCTACTCTTGCTATGCTTATTTTATTTCTTTATCCACACTGCATGGCATGCGAGACCTTAGTTCCCTGACCCTGAGCAAACCCGTGCCCCCTGCAGTGGAAGCGTGGAGTCTTAACCACTGGACCACCAGGGAAGTCCCCTGCTTTGCCTATTTTAGAATCAGATTATTTGGGGGGGGTTTGCTATGGAGTTGTGTGAATTCCTTATAGATTCTGGATATTAACCTCTTATCATACATGTGGTTTGCAAATACTTTTTCCCATTCCTAGGTTGCCTTTTCATTTTGTTGATTGTTTCTTTTGCTCTCCAGGAGCTTTTTAGTTTGATGTAGTCCCATTGGTTGCTTTTTGTTTTTGTTGCTTGTGGTTTTGTTGTCATACCCAAAAAATCATCACCAAGACCAATGTTAAGGAGCTTTCTCTTTATGTTCTCTTCTAGGAGTTTTACAGTTTCAGGTCTTACATTTAAGTCTTTAATCCATTTCAAGTTAATTTTTACAAATGGTGTAAGATAGGGGTCCAGTTTCTTTGTTTTGCATGTGGGTATCCAGTTTTCCCAACACCATTTACTGAAGAGACTTATCTTTTCCCTGTTGAGTATTCTTGGATCACTGTCAATTAGTTGCCTGTATGTGTGTGGATATATTTCTTGGCTCCTGATTCTGTTGCATTGGTGTATGTGTCTGTTTTCATGCCAGTACCATACTATTTTGATTACTATAGCTTTGTAGTATAACTTGAAATCAGGAAAAGTGTTGCCTCCAGCTTTGTTCTTCTTTCTCAGGATTGCTGTGGCTTTTGAAGTCTATTGCATTTCCATACGAATTTTAGGATTGTTTTTGCTATTTATGTAAAAAATGTCATTGGAATTTTGATAGGAATTGCACTGGATCTGTAGATTGCTTTAGGTTGTATGGACATATACTCTCTGAGTGAGATGTGTATGTAGATGATTTGCCTAAGACTTATTAAAGCAAAACAAAAAAAGTCAAAGAAACTGCCACATTAGAAAAGACTAAACGTATAGAGTATGGGTGGCTGGTGTGTGCTTGGGATGATCCAGCCCCCTCCAGGCCAGAGAGGTGGGTGAGAAGCAGCAATTACAACAGACAAGGATGATCCTCCCTGTTTACCCCTCCCCCTGGGCCTATTTTATTCCGGGCTGCATCATTTAAACTCAAAACACACTTTTAATATAGCCATCTTGTTGTTCTACTCTTCACAACCCATGAGCAGGGTCACAGGAAACAGTAAACAGGTCTGGCTTTCCATGTCACCACTCATACAAGCCAGTGCTTTTCCACACTTCATCTACAGATCACAGACACGTGAGGATTATGCAAAAGAACAAGAACAAAGCTTTATTATAAGTTATGAAGACAACACAACAGTTCTGGAAGGAAAACAGGGAGGGGGAGGAGTCAGCTACAGGCAACAGGGGACATCCCCTTGTTCCAGGACTGAGGGGACAAGGCTAGGGCCTCTGTCTACTGTGCTGAGGACTCTGACTGCTGGGATGGGACAACAGCCTCAAACCACCCACCTTTGCGGGTAAGACTGCAGGCCAGGGGTGGGAAAGGAATGCTGTATCTCTGGGTGCCCAGTTTGCTCCAGGATTACAGAGGTTAGGGCTAACATGTCCGTTTCATATCGAAACAGGGTCCACACAAGGCCCAGCCTGGGAGGAGGTGGACACTGATGGCCTCTCCCCAAAATTATTGGCTCAGGCCAACTTTCTCCTATTAACCCCCAAAGTAATGAATCCCAACCTGGAGGAGAATGACTTGGTCAATGGCCCAGTGGTTTTATGTCCAGCCAAGCCCTGGGCTGGTGATGAGGGGGCCCTAACAGCAAGGCTGCACCCTCAGACCCCGGTAGACTCAAAAGCGCTAGACGGTCCAGGCACGCATCCTCACCTGTGCGCCCCAGGGCCTGACGTGAACTCTGCGCATGCTCCACCCCTCCCCAACCTTTTGTGCCCCGCAAATGCACGCCCATTGTTCGCTCACAGGTTGCAGAGCTAAGTCTCAGCAACAGGCCAAACAGTGCGCACTCTGCTTTTGGCCAAGTTGGCAGCGGAAGGAGAGTGCTCGGAGCCCAGCTCTCTATCCAAGGACCGACCTCACCCAAGTCCTCTACGGGCAGTGACTTAGGTAGGTCCTGCCCCTCACCCCCGTCCCAGCCACTGGGGGACCAGCACCTGCCAGGAGGGCTCGGCTGCCCCCAGCCCGCTCCCCGTGCCCACCAACTTCCCGTGGCCAGCCTGGGTCACCCAGCTGTCTATGGCCGGCTATCCACTCGCAGGCCAGCCCACAAGTGTCCAACGACTCTGCATCTGCGCTTTGCCACAGAGTCTCTGAGACCCCATTCCACCATCCCGCAGACCCTGCGCTCCTTTCTGGGGGTGCATAAGGGCCATCTGCAGGTGAGGCCATCGGAAGAAGGCGGTGATGGGTGCTCGCACCTCCACGATGTCCTGCAGCTCAGTGTCCGCAGTGGACACAGTCACTGTCAGTGTGGCGCGGGGGCAGCCAGTGCCGCCCACGACACCCAGCTGTGTTCCGAACTGCAGCACAGAGCAGACGGCGTTGAGGGCCCTGGGAGAGAGCGGGAAAGGGATGGCCAAGGACCAGAGAAGCGGCCCCGATGGCACCGGGGGCGCACGATCTGCATTTAGGCCCCTGGGGGTCTCTTTATTCGTGCCCAGGCCTGGACCCCTGCAGAGAAACCTCCACGCCAAGAGGGCAGAAAACATTTCCAACAGGAAACTCCACACCTCTTGTGTGAGCTCCTGCCCTAAAAGAAAAGCCATCACGAGCCCATATAGCTCCACCCGAGGTTTCCCTCCCGTGACAGTAGGAGGGGTCCCGCCATACCGCAAGGGCTGCCCCAGAAGTCCTCAAAGAAAGGGAGCGAGGAGGGCCCTCCGTCGCCCTCTGCAGCTCCAGAGAAAAGGGCAGCCTGACAACGATGCAGAGACAACAAGAGGGCAGAAACCGACCTGGAGGAACTGCTCCCCCACATCTGCCAGTCCCAGGCCCCCAAAACGCAGGTTTCCTCTGCTGCCGCACAGGCGAGGGGAGCCTCTGAGGCTGCGCTCACCCCCTCAGCTGGGTTTCCGGGTCACCGCCGCAGACCTAGACTCCGAGAAGGAAGCAGCGCTCCGGCGCATCAACAGTGCGCGGCGGGGTGAGACCTAGGCCGTCGGGGGCCTGGGCGCCACGCAGTCTTCCTGTCCCTTCCCGCTGCCTGCCGCAGGGGCTGCTTCTCCGCAGAAAATGTTTCCTAGTTATTTCTATTTTAATACGATCATGGTACATTAAAATGTGTTAGTGCTTGCCTGTGAACACTAAGGTCACTTGATTTGTAATTTTCTATATTGTTGTATATTTTTGTGACTAAAGGCATTACTTGGGGGAATTAAAAGAATATCTTGAAGCGATTTTGGCTGTTGATCTGCCACTAATTCCTATTTAACCTTAATTCAGGGGTTGGATTCTTTGACCCAAGGAAACAGAATAGTATAAAAAGAAAGAATGTGAGTGTCAGATGGTGGCAGGGATTAAGTATAGCAAGAGATGCCTTTGCAAAAATTACTGTTGGTCCCAGAAGACTCTCACTTAGCCATGTGACCCTGGGCAAGTCACTTCACCTAAATCTCTGAATTATAGGGCTGTGGTGATGATTTAAAAGTAACTGGGGGGCTTCCCTGGTGGCGCAGTGGTTGAGAGTCTGCCTGCCGATGGAGGGGACACGGGTTCGTGCCCTGTTCCGGGAAGATCCCACATGCCACGGAGCGGCTGGGCCCGTGAGCCATGGCCGCTGAGCCTGCGCGTCCGAAGCCTGTGCTCCACAACGGGAGAGGCCACAACAGTGAGAGGCCCGTGTACCGCAAAAAAAAAAAAAAAAAAAAAAAAAAAAACAAGGTTGATGGATAAAGACGTGAAAGGAAGGGACTGTCATGTTCAACCTCGGTGCCGTGAATCAAAAAAACAGTTTATAAACTGCCTAAAGAGGAACACGCCAATTGTGTTGCCACTGTGGGAGGTGGAAGGAACTTCCGGTTCTTGCCTACCTGCCAGAGACCTCGTGGAATGTCCCCCCAACCCACGCCACCCCGACCCACGTGCCCTCTGCCCCTCCCCCACGGCAGAACCTTTCAGCCCGCATTTTCCTGTTTACTTTCAAACGTGTCCCTCCTTTACTTGGATCCCAAGCGTTTGCTGAAGTAGGTCGCCCTCTGGCTCGTGGTCTTGACTTTTCTCATGAGGCTACCAGGCAGCAGTAGTCCGTGCCCAAGCCTGCAGGATGGCTTCAATAGGAGCATCTGCAGTGCTGGGAACGGATGTCACCATGAACCCCGGTGCCTCCTTGTCTACTTTCACGGCAGTGCCCTTTCCTCCACCCATTCCTGGCGCCCAGCACTGGCCACCCTGGAAGCAGCACCTGCCACCTGACATCACCCCCGCATTCCCTCTGCTGCCAGCTTTCCCCAGGATGCCTTTGGTGGCTAATGGTGGCTGTGGCCCCAGTGCCCCTGGGGCTTGCAACCTCACTGTCCAACTCAGGTCACAAGGGAGGCCAGTGCAGGCCCCCCAGACTCAGACCTTTATCGTTACTCAGGGCCCCCTCAACTGGAGCACTCCAGGGGCCCTCAGCGGGAGTGCTGCATGTCCTGCACCCGTATTCTTAGCAACCCCTGCGATGGAGACCATTGTGACTGCTCCAGCTGTTGGAGTTACTCAGGCTGGCAAGGGAGGCTGGACCCCAGGCTTTCCTCCTCAAGCTCCACCACCAGCTGCCCAGATGGCCCCTAACATTCGCCCAGTGAACTCTGGGCCATGGCCACATGGCACTTCCAGGGAGGGCAGCCTGGACACCAACCAGCCCTACGCCTCTCAGGATGACTGCTCTAACCACCAGAGCGTGGACAGTAACTTCTGACGTTGGCAGCGCCTCAAGCCACTGGCCCGGAGACACCTTCCCCAGAGTCCTGAAGCAGAAGCTCTCTCCTGCTTTCTCATGCCAGTGCTTCGATCCCTGGCCCGCCTGAAGCCCACCATGAAGCTGGAGGAGGGACCGTGCAGGGCCGTGCAGGAATGGCAGCGCAAAAGCAACATTGACCGGAAGATCTACTACAAGATGGCGGAAAAGTTCATGGAATTTGAGGCCAAGGAGGAGATGCCGATTCAGAAGTTGCAGTGGATGCAGTGCGTGCAGGGCCTGTCTCTTCCAGCCCAACCGAAGCTGGATCCTCGGGGGCCCCCAGCCCCGAATGTGGGCCTTCAGCCAGCCACCCAGGTTCCCACTGGAGTTGAAGGCAAAGCCTGTGCTCCCAGGATGTCCAGCCCCAGGGCCCAGCCCTCCGGCCCGAAGCCACACTGATCCCAGCGGCCCCCGGAGCCCACGGAACCCGAGGAGATTCCCCCTGAGGCTGTGAGGGAATATATTAACATCATGGAGGTGCTGGTGGGGCCCGTCCACTCAGCAAAAGGCGACTCAGATGCAGAATGGGGAGAGGACGGAAATGAGCTGAAGCAGGAAGAGGACGGCACCTACTCGGACCCGGGCTTCTTGAGCTACATTGACAAGCTGTGTTCCCAGGAGGACTTTGTCACCGAGGTGGAGGCAGTCATTCACCCTCAATTCCTCGCAGATTTGCTTTCCCCAGACCCACAGCTGGATCTCTTGGCCCTAGAGAAGGAGCTGGAGCAGGAGGAAGGGCTCACCCCCGAAGAACTGGTGCAGAAACGACTCCTGGCCTTGAAAGAGGACAAGGGTGTGTGGGCAGCCCCGAGTCACAGTGCACCCGGAATGCGCTCAAGTCCTTCTGAGTCCGAAGCCGGCCAAGGTGCCCAGAGGCCCGACCAAGACCTCCATCTAGGGGTCAGTGTTGAAGCCTGCACACCACAGATTGATTCTGAGGCTCTTCATAGGCTCAGCCAAACAGACACTGACCTGTGCAGGCCCAAAGTCTTTGTTCCCTCTCGAGGACATCAGGAGGTCTCTCCATTCAGGGCCGGACGGCCCTCCCCTCCCCAGGGTAAAAGGCGCACTGGCCCTCTGGGGACCCAGGGATGCATCTGTTCTCAGAGAGGCCTCTCCTGTTCGGGAGGCCCGAGGGCCCAGGGACGGGTGCAGTGAGGACGAGGAGGAGCTCTCCAGCCTGGCCATCGTCTCTGGCTCTCTGCAGAGCCTTATGCCTTTCAGGCTGTCCCAGAGTCCTGTGCGTGCCTCAGGCCTGGCCTCCCCTGGAGGTTGGGGGGCCCAGAGTGCTCCCCAGGCCCCCTCTCCTCAGAGAAGAGGCCTCAGCCCAGCTCCACTAGCCGCTCTCAAGCCGAGGAAGTGGGCTCTGTGTGGACGCCCAGCTGCTACTGAGAAGCTGCCCATCCCCGGGGCTGGCCTCGGCGTCTCTGGGAGGCCAGCCTTGGCTCTGGGGCTGGCTCACCCCTCACAGGCCAGAAAGAGAAAGCGTGACCCGTTTGTCACAGAGAAGCGTGGGTGGAGGAAGAAGAAGCCCTGCAGCCAGTAGGGAACAGCTGGGCCGGCCCTCCAGGGCGAGGCCCCAGGACAGCCCCCAGGGGAGCCTAGGGCTCCTCCTCCTCCCAGTGCTGATCCTGGATGATGTGGGGGGAAGGGAGGGAGGGCAGGACCACCAGGGTGGGGAGGGGCAGCGGGATTGTGGGGGGTTAAGGAGGTGGGGGAGGTGGGTGTGGCCACGTGTGGGTGGGAACAGGACCTTTCGAGTGATGTATGTAAATTGTGAATAAAGATAGTTTTGGTGGGAAAAAAAAAAAGTTAAACACAGAGGTACAATATGGCCCAGGAACTCCACTCCCAGGTATATGTCCAGGAGAAATAAAAAAGATATGTTCACACAAAAACTTGTACATGAGTGTTATATTGTCATATCATTATTCATAATAGGCAAAAAGTGGGAACAACCTAACTATTCGCAAAACTGATGGATGGAAAAATAAAATGTGTTATATCCATACAACGAATATTATTCAGCCATAAAAAGGGTGAAGGACAGATACATGCTACAACCTGGATGCACCTTGAACACATTTTGCTTACTGCAAAAGTCAGACATACAAGTCCGCACATTGTGTGGTTCTATTCCTATGAAATGTCCAGCATAGGAAAATCAATAGAGACAGAAAGACCCAGGGCTGGGGTGAAAGGGGAGGAGAGAATGAGAATGACTGATACTAGGTATGAGGTTTCTCTTGGGGATGATGAAAATGTACTGGAATTAGAGATGTTGATTGCAAAACCTGAGTATACTAAAAGCCGCCGAATCACACAGTTCAAAAAAATATGTGAGTTGATGGAATGTGAATTATATCTCAATAAAAAGCTAATATGACTTAACATTTTTATGGTCATTACTCTTGATCAGTTTCATGATGGAATTCCCACAGTGACTTCAATGGAGTGGCTTGTATGGGATGATATTTGAGGCTCAACCCTTTGGGACTAGATGTTCATTTTGAGCTGTTGAATGACGGTGAGGGCCAGCCAGTATATTTTCTTCACTGAGGATCAATCCCCATATGTATTCTTGGTTTGAATCCTTGTCTTTTTCTCTTCATATTCCTGAAATGAGTTCCTAGGAAATACATTCACAATAGCGAGAGGTGTTGACATGTTCCTGGCAAAAGTCTTAACTAATTCACAGGTCAAACTTCAGATCTCCTTATTACTAGCTGCCCGGGGAGCCCCCTGAATCAAAGTAGGGCTTACAAAGATGGACCTTGCATTTTAGCGTGCACTTAAAATACCCAACAGGCTGATCGCATGGGGAAAATAACTTTATTTACATGAGACAAGTACAAAGTCAGCACAACACAGTGAGGGAGAGTATGGGTGCTGGTGCCTGATGGCCTGAAATCAAATCCTATTTGAAAGCCACGTGTACCTGGGAAGGTTAGTTACTTAGCCCTTCTGTTCCTCAGTTCCCTGGTCAGTGATATGGAAATATTAATAGGACCTGCTTATTTGTATTATGTTCTGAGGCTAAAAATTAGTAAATACAAAGCCTGAAGATAAATGATGGGTACTTCATAAGTGCTACCTACAGAAATGTTCATGTATTAAATGCCTGGAAGGATAAGCAGGTTGTCTCCAGAAAGGGCACCTAGGAGGCTACAAACAGGAGGATAGAGCCTACTTTTTCACATTGATGACATGAGTAAGAAGTTTTAGAGCTCATGGAAAGAATATTATTTCTTGTGATGCACTGTGGAGTGAGCAGAGTAGGGGCTGTGACCCATATTTTATGGTTCAGGGCACTGAAATTTACAGAGATTGAGTAACTTGCCCAGAGCCACAACACGGATGAGTGATGGGTCTGAGGCAGGGGAGGGAGTTGATTCCCTGGGGATAGAGATTCCTGAACATATGGACATGAGATCATGCCCTGGATACACAAACCAAGAGCTCTCCTCACTTCCTTTCCCACGTCCTCCTGCCCCAAGGATGCTGCATGGAGACAGTTGGTACTCGGAAGAGGTGTCTGGCCCAAGAGAATGGCTCAAATCTGGACCCACCTCCTGGCTCTACGTTTCAATCCCTGACCCCAAATACAATGCCTTTCCCCCAAATGAAGACCCCCTGATGGACCGGGGCATCCAAATACGTGTGCATCTCCCCTCCCTTCCCCCTCAGCACTTGATTCTAGCAGCTGATTGGCAGTGAGACTTCCTGGTGGTCAGGTGACCACCCTGAATGACCAGTAGTCTACTTGACTCCCTAACTGACTCAGAACCCAGGACATTCCAAACCAACTGCCCACAGGACAGTTGCACAGAGAATGAGCATCATCTTCAACTGACCAAACCTGGATGATGAGCAGTTAATATTCATTAGCTGGGAACTGGGTCTACTGGGCTGGTGTTTTGGTGGCTTAACAGATGACGTTTACAGGCCCCCAGGGTCTCACTGACTAGAAACTGACCAGTCGTCTGAGCAGCTTGGACTAAGGCCTGGCTAAGAGCGGGCAGTGGCTGCACGGGCTCTGAGTGGGCACCTTCCCTGCCCAATCCTCCCTCAGCCAGATCCAGGCTCTGCTGTACAAACTACAGCCATTACTCCTGGATCTACTTACTGGTATTATTTCCACAGTACCTTCGATGGAGTGGTTAGTGGGGGTGCTATTTGCGTCCCTACCCTGTTGTTTGGCCAGATACTGATTCTGATGTGTCTGAACCAGCGCTGCGGGTGGCCAGCAGAGTATCTTGATCGCAGATGATACTCTTGTGCATCCTGTGTTTGATTCCTTTATCATCTTCCTTTTCTTCTTGGTACCTGAGTCATGATCCTGGAAAACACAACAAAAACTGAGAGAACTATTGATATGTTGCTGGGAGAAGACCATGTGGAGGTGTCAATTCATTCCCAGGTCACACGTCTGTTCTCTTTGTTCACCAGCCTCCTAGGGGAGTCTAGGGGAGTCAAGCGAATCGAAACTGGGCTTGAGAAGAGGGTGTTGCAATGTGGTGTGCACTTACAATAGCCAACAGGCTGACTGCACGGGGACATGACTTTATTTAGTGAGATAATATAGAAGGGGAGCACAGCACAGTGATCGACAGAGTGGGGGCTGCTGCCTGATGGTCTGGATTCAAATCATCCCAGAATCCACACGAACCTGGGAAAATCATGCAGACCCTCTGTCCTCAAGTCCTTGTTCTGTGATAATGGAAATGTTAATAGGGCCCACTTATTAGTATTACATGAGGAAGCTTAATACAACAGATCAGGTAGACCCTGACGAAAAATGATGGGCACTTCATAAGTGCTACCTAAGTGTTCAAATAGTAAATATCCTGAAGAATAAGCAAGACATGTGGTAGTGCTGCCTCCAGAGAGGGGACCTGGATGCCACAGGCCAGGGCAGCGGGGAAGGTTATGGGTGTGATGCTTTAGAGCTTGGGAAGAATATCTGTTATCATCTCCTGTGATCCCCACATCAGCCCCGTGGGGAACTCACGGCAGGTGCTGTGATCCATATTGTATGGTACGTGGCACTAAAATGTTGAGATTTTAAGTGACTTTCCCAGAGTCGCAAAGCTGATGACAGATGGATGTGGGACAGGAATGTAGTTGGTTCCCTGGGACGGACATCCCTGAACCCCTGAATCCTCTAGATGGTGCCCTGGACTCCTGAGCCCAGGGCTCCCCTCCCTCCATCCCCCCAATCCTCCTGCCTGCCCCATGGTTGCTCCAAGGACAGGAGGGGTCTGAGCCAACAGGAGGGCCCATGCCTGACCCGCTGCCTCCCTTACATGTTGATCCCTGACCCCACAGCTCTTCAATATCCCTGAAAGAAGGTCCCTTGAAGGATCAGGGGGTCCCATCTACGTCCCTCCTCCCTCAGCATCTTCACACACCGGGTGAGCCTCCGGGTGGTCTGACCAGTGTCGGCTTGTCTCCGCATGGCTCAGAGCCCCAGTCTCTCCAAGCCAGCTGCCCACATGGCACGTCTCTAATAAATTAGTTGGGCCTTCAACAGCCAGCCCTGGATGCACAGTTAGTGCTGATTAATGAGGACAGTGGCCTGCTGGGCTGTGCCTGGTGGTTTAGTGGGTGAAGCTGGCGGTGCCCCACTGTCGCCTGACTATTTTTTTCCTTTTTTTTTTTTTTTTTTTTTTTTGCAGTACGCGTGCCTCTCACTGTTGCGGCCTCTCCCGTTGTGGAGCACAGGCTCCGGACGCGCAGGCTCAGCGGCCATGGCTCACGGGCCCAGCCGCTCTGTGCCATGTGGGATCCTCCCAGACCGGGGCACGAACCCGTGTCCCCTGCATCGGCAGGCGGACTCCCAACCACTGCGCCACCAGGGAAGCCCTCGCCTGACTATTGACGTGAGCACTGTCTGAGTAGCCTGGGCTACGGCCTGGCTCGGGAGGGGCCGTGGCTGCACAGGCTCTGAGGGTGCACCTTCCCTGCTCTTCCTTCCTCATCAAAATCCAGCCCCTACAAACTCCTCCTCCATCCCGAGACCCTGCAGTGGCACAGGAGAGAGGCCCATGTCCTCCTAGAGGGACCCCGCCATAGCCACAGCCTAGAGACCCCATCCCAGGACTGTCTCTGAGGATGACCCAGGCCCTCCTAATCTCTGTCACCAAATGTTCATTCCACTAACCCGATGGCATTGCCCCTTCTCTCCACGTTCCCAGGCAGAGCCCAAACACCCAGTGATCCTGTCCATATCAACCACTGGAAATACCGCCACGAAATCCCAGTTTCCTTCCTTTCTGAAAACCTCTAGATTTAGACTGCTAATATTTGCGTTTGGATTTTGACATCGACACTCAGAAGTGTTTAGCCTGTAATTTCTCCTGTCCTGTAATATCTGCTGCTGGTATGACATCAGTATTCTCCTGGTCCGATGAAAGCAGTGTGGGTGTGTTCCCTCTGTATCTGTTCTCTGGAAGAATGTGTAGGAGACGGGCATCATTTCTGTCTTAAATGTTTCGTAGAAATCAGAGGAAGCCACCTGGGCCTGAAGTTTGTTTTGTGGGGACATTTTTTTTGCATCTCTTTCTGATTGAAGTTTACTTGGTGTATTGTTCAGGGCACAGATCTTAAGCATAGAGCTCTATGGTTTCTTGTAAATATAAACACATCTGTTACCAACACCCAGTTCAATATACAGGATGTCCCCGGCACCCTGGCAGCCCCCTGTAGACGGGGAGAAGAATAAGTGCTAACTTATTCGGTTCTAAGAATGAAATCAGTTACTCCATGTATATTCCAAGTGCAGTGATTTACACACAAACAACTCAAAATTAGTGTGACAGCACAATCAGAAAAGAGTGGAGGGCGCTGGAGGGCTGGGAGAATCCAGTCCCTTTGGGATTTCCACTGTGGAGGTCTGGGGCCAGAGTAAGCAAGCTGAGAGGAGCTTCTCAGAAGCATCTGGGCTTTTACAGAGGGAAAACTACTGCTCCCCAGAGTGGAGCGCCCATTGTAATTCACTGAGGCCTCCCTTTGCGGAGGGTGCTTTTCTATACTTGTGTATTATTCTACATAGAAATGTTTTTAAAGTAAACCAAGGAGGAGATCAATTTTGCTTGATGTAAGAGCCTCCAGTGTTAAAAATAAGACATATACCTAAATCTAATGCTAAATCTGTACAGCTCAGACAGGAAGTAACCGGCACTCACTAGCTGACTCAGGAGCGGGGGAGGAGCAGAGAGGCAGCCCTCCTTCCTTGGCTTCGTGTCTCATTTAAGCTGCCAGACGCTGCACAAGCTCCATCCCCTCTGAGTCTCAGGCTGAGGCCTCCAGGTCAGGGTCTTCACAGGTGTCAGACCAGAACCTGCCACACAAAGGCAGGGACTGGAGTCAGTGGGGAGGTGGGCTCCCTGGGGTCGGTGTGTGGGACCCAGGGGGCTACTCAGACCCTGGAAGTGACTTTGGGCCCTGACATCCCCAGGGCACTGGAGCCTGTTTGCTGCTCTTTGCCAAGTGTGTTCTGGTAGCAGGGAGACATGTCCTACAGGGGCGATTTAACCTGGGCATTTGGCCAGGTGGCGTTCAAGTGACTGGTCTCCTGAACAGTGAAAGTGATGCAGAGGAAAGGGGAGGCTCTGGGGCTCCAGGGTGAAGAGTGTGGGTCCCTCCCACCTGGGTGCTCTGAACAGTGGGAGGTCTGATGACACAGGTGGGAGTAGTGACCCTGTCCCTCCAGCCCTACTCAACCCGACCCATCAGGAGACCTGCACAGTGGAAATGAACAATTAATTGTTAAGGCACATTTTACCCCCAATAATTTTTTTCCTAACATCCCCACCAAGCCTTGCTTGCTTCTTTCACTTTAGAAAAAGATTATTCAGTGGTAATAAAAAAATAAGGTTTATGGCCTAAGTACTCCAACGTGAAAAGGTTATAGAAAACACTGCTATGTAAAATATAATGAGGGCTTCCCTCGTGGTGCAGTGGTTAAGAATCCGCCTGCCAATGCAGGGGACAAGGGTTCGAGCCCTGTTCTGGGAAGATCTCACATGCTGCGGAGCAACTATGCCCATGTGCCACAACTACTGAGCTTGCGCTCTAGAGCCTGTGAGCCACAACTACCAAGCCCACGTGCCACAACTACCGAAGACTGTGCTCCTAGAGCCCGAGCTCCGCAAAAAGAGAAGCCACCGCAATGAGAAGCCCATGCACCGCAATGAAGAGTAGCCCCCGCTCGCCACAACTAGAGAAAACCCGCGCTCAGCAACGAAGACCCAATGCAGCCAATAAATAAATAAATAGATAAATTTATTTTAAAAAATAATAAAATAAAATATAATGAAATAGGGACTTCCCAGGTGGGCCAGTGGCTAAGACTCCGTGCTCCCAATGCAGGGAGCACAGGTTCGATCCCTGGTCAGGTAACTAGATCCCACATGCCCCAACTAACAGCTTGTATGCCGCAACTAGGAGTCCGCATGCACAACTAAAGATCCCAAGTGCTGCAACTAAAGATCCCACATGCCACAACCAAGACCTGATGCAGCCATAAATAAATATTAAAAAATAAATAAATAAAAAATGAACTATAATCAAATATATAATTTTTTTTACTTATTTACAAATTTGGAAATTAAAGAAACATAAGCAATTTATAATTCTGCCCCCCATGCCAAATGCGCATGGCATTGAGTTTCCTTCCATTTTTGTGTGTGTGTTTTGTTCTTACATACATAGGACAAATCTACAGAACCTCAGCCTGAGAAACGTTGCCATGAGGTAACTCAGGCCCTCCGCAGGGCTCTGTAGAGGCTGAGGGGCCCCCAGGGGTTGGCTCCCTCCCAGCTGGGTGTGGATCCTGCAGAGTCCCCTACTTGATCCTGAGACTACTATGGGCAGACAGGGCTCCAAGCTGGCCCAGGTGAGCTGTCCTGATTGCATGAGAAGGAGTCCCAGGTGCCTCTGTCCTTCTCACCCTTTTCCTAGGAGGCCTGAGGGAGGGGGAGGGTCAGGACCACGCCATGCTATCTCATCACATCCAATGTTAGTGGATCTAGCATTCAGCCGCTGAGTGGGGGATGCCCCCTGTTGATGTTAAGGGGGTTGGTGGAACAGAGCTGGGTCCCGCACTACCAAGATATTAAATAAATCCTGGAAGACACTTACAAACGCGTATGACGTGAACAACGCAGCCTGGAGTCAGGCACAGGTGGCCTTACAGTAACCTACAGCCCTCTCCTCCAAATGGAGGAGCCATTGGAGGGTTTGGCCCAGCAACCTTAAAAGGTTGTGTGGAGTGGGTTATCGCTTTCAGGAGAGATGTTCTCAGGGCACCCTTCATTTGTCTGCATAGATTTCTACCATCCTCTTGTCTCCTTGCATGCAATACTGGCCACCCCAGTGTGCTCCTCAGTT